>NC_090437.1:229041807-230411807 GCF_031143425.1 Pleurodeles waltl | reverse complement strand
ATTAAGAAATATGAGGCCCAGTGCTGAAATCCATAAGAATTGAATTCGCAGTTCACACAGACACTTATGTAGACATACTGAGGGGCATATTTATACTCTGTTTGTGCCGAATGTGCGTAAAAATTTTTGACGCACAATCGGCGCAAACCCTGCCCCATATTTATACTTTGACGTCCGAGCCCGCGGGCGTCAAAATTCCCCCATGTACGTCATTTTTTGGAAGGGGGAACCAGCCTTGTGTTAATTATATGCAAGGTAGGCGTTCCCTTCCAAAAAATGACTTTAAGGCCTGTGCCCCTTATTTATACTCTGGCGTCATTTTGACGCACAGGAGGGGGGTGGGCCTTAAAAAACGGCGCACAGCCTGATGTGCGCCGTTTTTTAACACCTGGGTCAGGGCAGGCGTTAAGGGACCTGTGGGCTCGGAAGGAGCCCAGAGGTGCCCTCCCCTGCCCCCAGAGACACCCCCTGCCACCCTTGCCCACCCCAGGAGGACACCCAAGGATGGAGGGACCCATCCCAGGGAAGTAAAGGTAAGTTCGGGTAAGTATTTTTTTCTGCACCGACCCCCTCAGACCACGCCCGCAACCTCGGCTTCATATTGGACCCTCTTCTCACCATGACCAAGCAAGTCAACGCCGTGTCCTCCGCCTGCTTCCTCACCCTCTGCATGCTCCGCAAGATCTTCCGCTGGATCCCCGCCGACACTAGAAAAACCGTGACCCACGCCCTCGCACGAGCCGCCTGGACTACGGCAACAACCTCTATGCTGGGACCACCGCTAAACTCCAAAAACGCCTGCAACGTATTCAAAACGCCTCGGCCCGCCTCATCCTCGACGTACCCCGCAACAGCCACATCTCCGCACACCTGAGACACCTGCATTGGCTACCAGTCAGCAAAAGGATCACCTTCCAACTTCTCACCCACGCACACAAAGCCCTCCACAACAAGGGACCGGAATACCTCAACCGTCGCCTCAGCTTCTACGCCCCCACCCGTCTCCTCCGTTCCTCTGGCTCGCTGCCGTCCCTCGCATCCGCCGCTCCACGGCGGGTGGGAGGTCCTTCTCCTTCCTGGCAGCCAAGACCTGGAACACCCCCCCCACCAGCCTCAGGACCTCCCAGGACCACTCCGCATTCCGAAGACTCCTCAAAACCTGGCTTTTCGAGCAGCAGTAAACCCCACTTCCCCCTAGCGCCTTGAGACCCGCACGGGTGAGTAGCGCGCTTTATAAATGTTAATGATTTGATTTGATTTGTGGCATAGGGGGGCCTGATTTGGGCCCCCCTACATGCCACTATGCCCAATGACCATGCCCAGGGGACATAAGTCCCCTGGGCATGGCCATTGGGCAAGGGGGCATGACTCCTGTCTTTGCTAAGACAGGAGTCATGTCAACGGAGGTTGGGCGTAAAAAAAAATGGCGCAAATCCGGTTTGAGGCCTGAATTTTGCCTCAGACCTGACGTGCACCATTTTTAGACACACAACCCCCATTTTCCCATACGCCGGCGCTGCCTGGTGTGAGTCATTTTTTTTGACGCACACCAGTCCGCAGCGCCGGCTAACGTCATTCCATTAATAAGGCGCCCGCATGGCACGTTGGAATGGCGTTAGCCGGCGGTAAAGTTTTTGACGCACAACTGCGTTGGCGCAGTTGTGCATCAAAAAGTATAAATATGGGCCTGAATACCTTGCATCACGCTTAACATTGGCATTAGGAGATTGAGGATGTATTTACCCTTGTACAGAACACCTTCAGTTTTCACATCTTACAGTAGAGAATGTTGACATGCCTCTGCTTGCTCTGAGCACTCAAGCATGCCGCCTCCTCACAGCAGATTTGTTTTGTGATTTTCATAGTATGAAGACCCGTTTCTGTAAATTACGTTCAATTCTATCTATACCATATTTGGAGGCACAATGGATCCAATCGATCAAGGCACTGTCTTAATAGGTTTAGGTGAGTATCAAGCCACAGCTTCAGGCAAATAACATCTGAATGAACAACGGCACTTGTTTTGATTTATTTTTTTCCCAGCATTCATGGGGCTCCAGACAGATTTATGAAAACTGAAGTCCTTTACTAAATATCATGCCTCTCCAGTTTTCAGTCAGCCAGTGTTAAAAATTTACATTTTAAACTTGCTGTCAGAACGTCCAGTTTTAAAGGCTCATCAGGAGTTCAGCAAGATAATACATTTGTAACCAAATCAAGAGTCACAAAATTCTACTTCATTAAATAACTTATTCCTATATAAATCGATAAGTGTGAAACTCTTATTGACCTGTGACTTGAGTGCAAAAACCTTTACTAAAAGACCGTCAATCAAGAGGTTTAGTAACGCAGAGGTTAGTTCCGGTTTTCCATCTTTTGAAAGTGCTCAAACGTTGTGTCACATGACCATACATTACCCACACGCACATTGAAATTATTCATTTAACCTCTGCCCACTTGCAAAGAATATGACAAGATTCCCGAAACTAAACTTTCCACAAATGTTTGGAAACCGGAGCTGGAATATTACATGATAATGTCCTTGACTATTTGAAGCTCTGTTAACCTCTTATTTGAGGACGAGAGAGAAAGGCAGGTAGAGAAAGAGGAAAAATTATAGATGAATGTAAAATGGCCATATACTGCCGCCAATGGTTCTTTTTTGGCAACTTATTTTTCTTGCTATGTTCCTGTACACAGGTGCGTCAGTTTTATTTACATTCATTTAAGTGGCTTATGTTGTATATTTCCGTATCTACTGTACTTTATTGCTGCCTGTGTTTAATATTTTAAACCGTTAGATTTCATCGATCTGTTAGCTCTCACCCTCCCCATATGGGAGCAGTTGAGAGAGCCTAGAAGCACATCACCCTTACCTTACACATTCTTATGTTCCCGTTCACTCGATTTCCCTTAAATGCAATCAAACGTTCTTAAGCTTTTAATCTAGGAGGACCTGTCACCTCCCTGTCGTTCTCACTCGTATAATCCAGAACTGGTTGCAACGTTACCAGGAGTTTGTCTCTTTCTTTTGCGATATGTGCAGACAATCTTCAAACAGGCATTGTGGCTCAGATTCTGCACAACCAAAAATTTACGTTGGGCATTTTTCTTGTTCCCATTGCCTCGCTATCATTGGGACAACCTGATAAATGAGCTTCCAATGTTCTTTACCAGTTTCTTCCCATTCCATTGAACTTACACCAGAGATCACAGTGGCGTGGTCTGTTTTTATTGGGAATCACAGTGTTCTAACACATGTAACTCTTCCTGTGTTCTCAGGTGTAGTCATCAAACAAGTTGCACCACTGGTCATATGGACCTTTGATTATCAACTGGAAATGTATTGAAGGAGCTCACATCAACACAACTTAATTTTCCTGTGACACCAATTGGACTCCACAAGAACAAGACAGAGGATGGTTTCAAAACTTGAAGGGGTATTGTTAGGCCTGACAGCCTTATGGTGATCTTCCCTCAACTTTTTGCCTGATTCCCTCCATTTTTCTGATCTCGTTTTTGCTGGTTTTAAGACTGCTGACCTGTGTGAAAGTGTTTGTGGTCTCTCCCCTAAACACGGTAACATTGGCTCATACCCAATTGGCATATTTAAGTTACTTATAAGTCCCTAGTAAAGAGCACTACATGTCCCCAGGGTCTGTAAATTACATGCTTCTAGTGGGCGTGCAGTGCTGATTGTGCAATGCACATAAGTAGCCCCTTAGCCATGTCTCAGGCCTGCCATTGTAAGGCCTGTGTGTGAAGTTTCACTGTCACTTCACCATGGCATTTAAAACTACTTGCCAAGCCTTAAATCCCCCTAAGTTAAGTCCTATGTAACCCGAATGGCAGGGTGCTATGTAAGTAAAAGTCAGGACATGTACTTGTAAGTTTTACATGTACTGGATGTGAGAAACTCTCAAAGTAGTTTTTCACTATTTTGAAGCCTGCTGCTTACCTAGGTCAGCATTGGAAATTGCCTTATATACTTTTAAGTGTTAAGGGGTGAGTTAAAAGGGAATCTGGTGCACTTCAAAACAATTCTTTGAAGTTTTCCCCATTTCAAAGGCACATTTAGGTATATATACTAGGACTTTGACCCCCTGAAATCAGACACTTCTGAACCTACAACTGGGTTCTGTCATAGGGACCGCAGTGCTGCACAAAGGTCTCATCTGGACTGATTTTCTGGAAGAACTGCTCTCCTGCGTGTTGCCCTGCTGCCTGCTGCTCCCTGACTCTGCTAGAAGGATTCTGCCTTTCCCCACAAGTGATCTCCAAGGGCTTCGACTGACCTTGCCTCCTGTTAAGAAGTCTCAGGGCCATCAAAGACTTCACCAGAGAGAGAAAATACACTGCGTAGGAAAATTGACTCAACGTCTGCAAAATTCAATGCATTGCCTTTCTTACAGCTGAAAAATCACAGCTTTGTCTACTGGATCGATGCAGTGCCTGTTTCACCCTCCCAGCCCACTTTGGATTTTTCCCACATCATCCCTGGACATCAAAATATCTCCGCACTGCAGTAAGGAGCCAAGCCTGAACACCCACAAATCGAAGCATCACCTTGCCCGCGAGAAAATAATTTCTTCATCACCTCCGCCGCACTGGAAAGTTTTGACGCATCGCTTTATTTTTCAAAGCACCACCTCCTTTGTCGCCCTCTGCATTGTTATTTTTGGCGCATCCCAGGTACTGTGTGCTAAAAAGATACAACCACTGATTCTTATGGATGAAGAACCATCTAAACCTTTAAAAAGTGATCTCTTGACCTTTGCACATTGGATTTTTGTTGTTTTGGTCTTTTTTTATTCTGATAAATATTATTTATTTTTCTTAAATGGTGCAGAGTACTTCTGTGCTGTTTTTACTGTGCTGCTGTATGAATTATTGCACAAATACTTTACACATTTCTTTCTAAGTTAAGCCTGCCTGCTCTGTGCCAAGCTACCAGAGGAGGAGCAGAGGATAGTTTAGGTTGTGTTGTGACCTACCCTGACTAGGATTGTGGTCCCTACTTGGACAAGGTGCATACTCCTGGCAACTAGAGACCCAATTTCTAATCTAGTGATTAGCGGTGAGGATAGGACTTGTGTTTGTGCAGTGCCAGACAATAGCCATGTATACTCTACCTCCTCACATTTAAAGACCATTTCCATTTTTTTCCTGTTTCTGCAATTTACATGCTTTGCATTTTTAATACATCTATACATCATGTGTATAGCTGGTTCGACAAGTGGAGCCAAGGAGGTTGAGCTGGCTAAGATGGAAAATCACACATTTGACCTGTTGAAAAGCTTCTGCAAAGGGATGGGTACCTGCCCAAGAAGCCGCCAGGATGGTGGAGTACCAAATGGCACTGCGGGCTTGGGCAGAGGCCTGCTCTCAAGAGGATGATGAATTGGGGGAGCATGTGAATGGCTCATATGAGGAGCTACCTGCAGCAGTTGAGGGGGAAAACTCTGGATTTGTGCTACTTGTGAGGACAGGAAGCAGTGTCTCTAGACATGGCCTGATCTTAAAGGAAATGAGAGAGGAGAGAGAATTCCAGCTGCAGTTGGCAAAATTAGAAATGGAGGAGAGGAAGGCTGTGAGAGTCTTAGCAAAAAAGAAACTACTCCTGGCTGATGAACTGAATCTAAAAGAGCTGACACTCAAGGGCAGGTAGGTAAATTCCAGCAGAAATGGTGGCCGTATACCTACAGTGCCTGATGGAGACAAGAAGGTTCGTATACTGAAGGATTTGGTGCCCAGTTATGTGATGGAAGATGACATTGATAAGTGGTTTTCTGCTTATTAAGTTGTACTGAGGGTAAATGGGGTTCCTGAAGAGCACTGTGGGGTGGGTCTCTGAGAACACATGTCAACACTTGAGAGGGACACACTTCTAACAATAGAGGTTGGGGACCAGATCAAGTAAACGCCCATGAAAGCCATTTTGACTGCCTTTTTGGACTGACCCCTGAGAAGTATTGCCAAAGATTCAGGGACAGTCAGAATCTTCCCACCTAATCCTGGGTAGATTTCATTGATTACTCCAGTAAGGCACTGTATGGCTGGGTGAGGGGCAACAAAGTCAATGATTATGTTGGGTTGTACAGCTTGATCTTGAGAGTGCGCATTCTCAGTATCTAGCATGATAGATGCACCTAGTTGATAGTAAGCTGGCTGGTCACAAAAAGCTTGCTGAGGAGGAGGACCTCTAGGCTAGCACCAGAGTCCAAAAAGGTATAGGTGGGGGCATCCACAAAGGTGGTCAGGGTTACCACTAAAAGAAAGAAAGGGGAGAAAATCTTTAAAATAAGGAGTTCTCTAAAGGCCCCTAAAATAATTCCCAAGGGAATAGTGATAACCAGTCCGAGTATGAGCCTAAAAAGAAAAGGTTTTATGACCATAATACAAGGAGGTTTGCATCCAATGTACAGAGTGCTCCAAGTATGGTCACTCTAAAGGCGATGTCTCACTGGTGGGCAGACACCTGAGTTGGCTAGTGTAGCACTCAGGGAGGAGGCAGTGCCAGCTAGTTTTGGGGAACAGACTAACCCTAGTGTCCCTGGGGGATAAAGATATGGTGCCTAAAGCACACATGCCTGCTAATACTTCCATGTATAGGCAGTGGGTCACCATTAATGGGCAATGGATGGAGTCTCTGTGTGACACCGGAGTCAGCATGACAACTGTCAAGTGTCAACTCAGCTGGTGTCAGCAGACAGGTTCTAACCAACATATTTCACCAAGTCATAGTCTCTGACAATCATGAGAGTCATCTACAGATGGATGTTGTTCCCTTTGAGTGGGGGGGGGGCTCTGGTATTTTGAAAGTCACTGTGAACTCTGCTATGCCTGTAGATTGTCTGTTAGGCAATGACCTGGAGCACACTACCTGAAAGGAAGTAGCACTCAGAACTCACTTGAAGATGATGGTATTGCCAGTTGTTGCTATGAGCACATGGTCCATGGGAGCCTGGGAAGGGAGTAAAGGGTGTCTGGAGCCTGGAACAATGGCCCAGATATCTGCCAAGGGGAAGGGCAAGGGGCACGGGAAACCGGTCCCTGAAGTTTCCATGGTTGTGTTTGACGGGGTCCCTGAGGAGGAGGCCCCTGAGCCAACCCGTGAGGACATTGCTGCCTTAGGTGACCAACCTGCACTTGCTGGCTGGCAAGCTGTGGGTGGGCCCACCAGGGAGGAATTCTGCAAAGCACAGAGAGAGTGTCCCACTCTTAAGGGCTTAAGGCGATAGGCCTCAACCCATGCAGCAGGTGAAGCCTCTGGGAATCACGTGATTAAGTAGGAGAATGATCTCCTCTACAGCGAGCCTAAGTTTCCAGGTGCTGGGGCAGCCCATGTGCTGGTGGTCCCCCAGTGTTACCGGGCCTTCCTACGGGGTTTGGCTCGTGACAACCACCTGGCAGGACATTTAGGGCAAGACAAGCCCTTTGCCAGGCTTGCCACCCACTTTTATTGGTCCAGAATGAAAACAGCCTCAGATACATTCTGCAGGTCCTGTCCCACCTGCCAGACCGGTGGGAATCCAGGGAGAAAGCTGAAAGCTCCCCTGAACCCACTTCCCATCATTGGCACCTCCTTTCAAAGGGTGGTCTTCGACATCATTGGTTCATTGGGCCCCAAAAGAGCCTAGGCAACAGGTTCATCTTGGTCTTGGTGGACCATGCCACAGGCAACCCAAAGGCAATCCCTCTGAGGATGGTGACTGTACCTGTGGTGACCAGAACTCTGATAGGGATCTTTACCTGTGTGATAGTGTCTGACCAAGACACTAACTTCATGTCAGCATACATAAAGCCTATGGTTGCGTGTGATGTAACTTAAAGGTTCACTACACCCTATCACCCCCAATCCAATGGTCTAGTTGAAAGTTTCAAGAAGACCTTGAAGGGCATGATTGCAGACCTACCTGAGGAATAAGTGGGATGTCCTCTTGCCATGCCTTCTCTGTGCCTACAGGGCAATAGTGTCATTCCTTATGACGCTCTTGATGAACTCTGCAGGAGTAGCACCAAAATATTGGCGCTACTCCTGCAGAGTACATAGGGGCACTTAAAAAAAAAAAGACTTACCTGGACTTACCTGTGATGGGTCCCCCATCCTTTGGTGTCCTCCAGGTGTGGGTGGGGGAGTCCCTGGGTGCAGGGAAGGGCACCTGTAAGCTGTTTCCATGGCCTCTTACCATGGAAAATGGCCCACAGGTCCCCTAACGGCTGAACGGACCCAGGCATTAAATAATGGCGCTAAAAAGGCTTAACACCATTATTTAAGGCCCTCCTCCTCCCGTGCATGATTTTTGCAGGGGAGGATAAATAAGGCGCAAAGGCCTTAGAGTCATTTTTTGTCCGGGAACGTCTACCTTGCATCTCATTGACGCAAGGTATTTTTCCATAGGCAAAAAATGACGTTAACACCAATATTTTGATGCTAGACGGGTCTAGCGTCAAAATATAAATATGGAGTTATGTTTGCACCAGATTTACATTAAAAAAAGACACAAATCCGGCACAAACAGAGTGTAAATATGCCCCAAAAAATGTACATTTTAATTTAACATTTTAATGGCCACAAGAAACTCTTTCTAATAAATCACAGTTTCGGGCATGACCATCATATGCCCAATGACATCCCTCCTCTTCACACCCTCTCCAACATCTATCACTGGCCCACAGCATCATAATTTGTAGTACTAATTTGCCGTGCTAAATAGCAGGCAGTGATTATAGGTGCCCTTGCAAAAGACCTCCCACCGGTCCATAGGTATATTTTTGCTTCAGTCAGTCACTCATTGCGTGATATTTTTTCATAAATCCTATTTTTGAGGAACGTTAAGGAACCACACCTTGATTCCATGGTATGAAGTTAGGAGTTTCTCCTCCGGCTTCGGCGGTCTCAGTAATGTTTCCTTAAAACTGGGTTGGAAACCTGAATGCATTATTTGGTGGCATCCAGATCTCTCGATCTCTCCAAGCCCATAGTCACTCCTACAGTCCACAGAGGATATGAATAACAGACGAACAAACACGTTAGATATCACTCTACAATCTCTGCTGTTCCAGTTTAGAAAGTTTGTGTGGCTAAGTCCTGGTATGAATTCAGGATTATCAAATATAGTAATTAGTAGAGAGGGAAATTTTGAGATATCATGTGATTTAGCTACTGAGCCTCAGACTTCCAACACATTATCAGTGATGTGGCCATTCTACACATTATGCAGTCTGTACATATGCCTCAACCATATCAGATACCACAATGATCTGCCCACCACATCCCTGTTCATGTAAGCCTGATTTCCATCCTAACCCACTCTACTACGATGTGTAGTTTAGCTGCCCTACAGTAGTTAAGAATACCCGGGTACCCGACTCCTTTCTTTTTTTAGGACCCTTCAAGATTTTTGTTGACACTATTGGAGTTCTTCCTTGCCATACACATTTTTTCAGTGCACCCTGAAGGTTTTCTTAATAAAGCTGTTACTATACATGTAGGGAGTGCTTGAAATACATAGAGCAGTTTGGGGATTATTTTCTTTTTAATTGCTGCCACTTAGTTTAGCCATGACACATCCAGATTTCCCTTCTGTTGGACTTGACCCTTTAAACAGGGTCAACCAAAAACCTTTTGCCTTCATCCTCCTGTTTTCTGAATCCTGTTTTTGTTTGCTTTTATGACTGTTTTCATTTTACCATTGACAACCAGTGCTAAAATTCTCGTACTCCCTCCTTTACACATAATAAAATTGGCTTAGACCCAATCGGAACATTTATTTTACTTGTAAGTCCCTAGTAAAGTGGTACGACATGTACCCAGAGCCAGTAAATTAACTGCTACCAGTGGGCATACAGCACTGATTGTGTCACCCACTCAAGGAGCCTTTTAAACATATCCCAGTCCT
Source organism: Pleurodeles waltl (assembly GCF_031143425.1). NCBI lineage: Eukaryota > Metazoa > Chordata > Amphibia > Caudata > Salamandridae > Pleurodeles > Pleurodeles waltl. The sequence continues at coordinate 230,401,905 of NC_090437.1, read as the reverse complement.
GCAATTTTAGCCTGTGTGTGCAGTTTTAAACTGCCATTTTGACCTGGTAAGATTCCAGGGCAAAACCTCCCTTTTTAATACATATGTAATTCCTAGGGTAGGCCCTGAACAGCAAATAGGGCAGGGGGCAGTGTATTTAAAAAAAAATAACACATACTTTTAAGTTTTACACGTCCTGGTATTGAAAAACTCTTAACTTCATTCTTCATTACTGGAAGACTTACTTTGCCCACAGGATAACACTGAGTTATCTTATTACATGTAAGTGCTAACTTTCAATTAGTAGCAAGTAGGCAAGGCCAACTATGCATCTAAAGAATTGTAATTTTAAATCCCCTTTAATGGTAAAGGTGGATTTTAAGTCACATTTCTGAAAATGACACTTTTAGAAAATTAATTGCCATTTTCTTGTCCTAAACATTTGATGCCTGCTGCCTGTATCCTAGATCACATGACTGGGTGTAGTTGGCAGTTGGTCTTTGGGTATTGCTCCCAGGAAGTGAGACAAAGGGGAAATAGGTGTTGGCAGGATGGGCCATCTCTGACTTGATGAGGGAAGGTGTTATCATCTAGTACACTTGCACATCACAAAGGCTCTGCCTAAGCACACTCACAAAGGGTTTGACACTAGTCTTTGGTGCCCCTTGACAAGGTGGTACCAGGGCAGGGAGACAGAAAATTCCTAACACTTCTGAGGGTGGAACCTCTAGAACATTTTCCTATTTCAAAGTGGGCACCAGGTATAAATATTGAACCCTTGGACTCAGCTCTTTAGAACACCTAGAGACCTTTAGAAGACTTGCAAGGGCTAATGTGCTGCTCTACAAGAAAAACTGCTATTCTGCTGCCCTGCTCCCTGAAAGAAAAGGACTGGACCTCCACCAAAAACCCAGGACCACCTGAGTAACTCAAAGGGTTATTTGGCTGGACTCCCGATCAGAGCCTCAGGGACAGAAAGGCTCCAACCACCTTGAAGCCAGCACCTGGACTATGCTGTGAGTCCTAAGCTCCAAGTGGTGTCACCCAGTCTTCACCACATTGATAAACTGGTCCCCCATTCTGAATTTACCAAAGCCATTCATAGGAAGGCCCAGTCCATCCTGTGAAAAGTTGTTTGGCATCCAGTGACCCCAGAATTGCCTTTAGATAATTTTCCTTTGCTTTTTTGACAGGGTGGGCCAACCATCTGTTGTCAAATGGCTGATATCCTGTAACAAAGCTTGTTTAGCCCTCATGTACAAAGGAGGGAATGGGGGTGTAAGTCTCACAGTTTTCAAATATATTTTGACACCTAGAATCTATGAAGTGATTGGCCTATATGCCATGCAGTTCAATTGGTTTTTCCTATGCTTTAGGGCTCACTGTTATTGTAGCTTCTTCAATTGTTTGGAGTAATTTTCACTGTCTCTCAAATGAATGGAGCACCCTCTGAAGTAATGGGTTAGGTTAAATGAGAACGTGTTTTAAAATCTCCTGCAGAACCAGTCTAGTCAGGGTGACTTTTTGGCATTCAGGGTTGTCAGTGTAATCCTCATTTTTTCCACTCCTTCAGGGGCACTCAGAGCCAGATTTACATGACCTTAGTGCCTCCTTGCACCACATTAGCGTCACTTTTTTTTACGCTAATGTGGCTCAAGGAGGCAGTTGTTTTCTGCACCATGTAAACAAAGTGGCGCTATGCATGCATTGCGCTACTCGCCGACTGCTTGCGCCACATTATGCTTGTGTCAGGCATAATGTATCTTACATGGTGGGGTTCCGGCATTAGGAAGCCCACAAAAATGGCACAGTGAAATCTACAAGATTTCACTACCCCATTTTGGGCATCATTTTTAATGCCTGATCAATCCAGGTGTTAAAGGGACACATTCATTGTAATCAATGTGCCTCCTTGTACTTTGCTGCACTGGAGTCAAAATGTTTGATGCTAGTGCAGGAAAGCATCACAATAGCATCAAAAATGTTGATGCTATTTTCCGACTGTGTGCCATGGTGCGCTGTATTGCAAATATGGCACAGCAATGGTGTCGTTAGGTGGAGGTAGGGCCACGCAAGAAAAGTGGCCCAACGGGACCGATGTGCCGCTTTCTTGTAAATCTGGCCCTAAGTTGTGCTGTTTAGAGATTTGTAGCCCACAAGACCTTCAAGAAAAGTGTATTGGCTTCTGTCAATAATTCTGTCATTTATTTATCTGTATATTAAACGCCAAATAGTGATTTGAGAATATTTGCCTTTGCTTTGTCATCAACCATCATTTTCCCATTAGTGCCCTCCATGCCTACTGTGCTTTCCTGGCTGTATTGACCAGCAGTTTGTTGGCTTTAATACCTGTCTCATATACTCTCTTTTTCAGTTCCAGCATAGCCTAGTGCTCTTTATTTTTCTGAGCTGCTCTCTTATGAAGGTTAGTTCTCTCAGAAGTACTCTAGCTCACGTTTTGTTTTGTCATTCCTCTGATTTTTTTCAGTTCTAATTTGTCACAGGGGACTGCAATGTAGACCTCTATGGTATCATTTTCGCAATATAACTATCTGCTGCCTTTGAGATCTCAGTTCTATTGGCCACTTTCTCCAATATTAGTTGGCTAAGCCTCTAGACCCTATGTTAATGATTTATCACATTCAGTCATATAATTATCCAAACCGAAACTTAAATGGCTCATATCTTAGCCTTTTTTTTGGTGTTGTGTTATGATTAGAGAGAATTATCATATCTATTCTTGATTATGTATGTTGGTGCAGCAGGTACAATGTGAAATCTGACTCTCTGGAATGCATCAATCTTTAGGTATCCATTAAATCCAGCTCTTATGTGTTCTTTAGTATCTTTCAACATCTTCCTATTGGGCACAGAGTTGTCCACCAGACTGTCAATCCCTCCATCCATGACTGTAAGAAAATACCCCAGTATAAGTAATGTTTCTTCGATGAATCTCACCAAGTTCATCAACACCATTTATAAGCACTTATACTATCCTTGATTTGGCACATAGGAGGCAGCAACCATGACATTTGACTACCAATTTTGTCTTGAGCATGACATACCTCTTCTCCTTGACAATTAGAATTTCTGGCAGAGCTATATTGAATGATTTTGAGAATACTATCACTATCATATGTTTTGGTCATAGCTTTTGAGTGAAATTGTGTAGTATTTATTTTTGATCCAAACCATCCAGATTCTCTCTTTCTCAAGTATGTTGCCTGCATAACCACTATTTTCACTCCACTCATGCTGAGAAAATTGGGGATTCTCTTTCTTTCGGTAAGGGACTTATCTCTCTTAACATTAGGTGATGTTGCATGAAAATGGTCCTGATATCTTTGTTCAGATCTCTATGTTGATATGTTACCTTTTTTGCTGTCTTACTTCATCCTTCCTCCATGATCTGTCTACCTTGTGGCTCCCACCCTCCCCGTTACATAATCCCAAACATACCCTGTGTCAACATGCACAACGGGGTTAGCTGCTAGTGGGGGTTGAATACCAACCCCCAGTTGTGCACAGTGGAAGCCTCTGCATAGCTGAGGCATGGTCAATCACAGGCAGCCACTAGCTATGTACCGCCAATGGCTCTGCATAGCTGAGGCTTGGTGATTTATGGGGGTTTAGTGCACGCTCTGTGGCCAGACCCCAGGATGCATAGCCAAAGTCTGTGTTCATTGAGGAAAGTGGGTAAATATAATCACAGAACCACAGAATTACATGGAAAAAAATCCAAAGGTTAAAGTGATAATATAGTTAGATGTGGTAATAAAGTAGATTTGGGCGGTAGAGAGGGATGCTTCATTAAAAAGAAATTACACACCAGTGAAATGCCATAAACATAATTTGGATAGCTGACAACTAAAGGTGTAAAGATTGCACCATGATTTCACAAGTCATTTATTGATTTTATCTATAAAGAACACATTTTAGATCATTTTGCGTATGGTGTCAGTTTATTCCTTTGGAATATTGAGATCATTATTTAATGCAAGTTAGATCTGTCACCTTTGTGCTGTGTGTCTTTTTCCCCATATACTAGCTCCTTCAATATGGCTTGGAGGCACACCAGCTTTGATGCCATTGAGGCCAGTCTAAGCACACAGCTAAAGTTCACTGAACATATGGATGATCCTTACCATGCAGTGTAGGATTTTACCACCATCCTTTTTGTCACTCTCCATAGTCATACGCTTTGCAAAAAGGACACTGTGTTCTTAATTAAGCTTTTGAACACTCTTTTCTCTTTGAAAGATTTGTTTGATAGCCAGGCAAGGTGAAGAGGAATGGATGAGAACCTACTGTTAAGCTAGTAAGTTTGCTTTCAAAACTCAGCTAAGGCTATCTCAAAATGCTTATATCCATAAAACATGCCCAACCTTTACCACTCTGTAGTCCTTTACTAATCCCACCTGACCTTCTATTACAATTTATGATAGCAAACAACAGATTCTCTGTTAAGTGACCAAGAGAATCCCCTTCTCTGTGCCAAAACTCTGCCTGGACCCGTTTTGGTCAAATCTGACCTAACATTATCTCAAAAGGCATTGCAAGTAATATGTCGAGCTTCCCTGTCAACCCGATACACGTCGTGTTTATATATGCTTAGGGGCATATTTATACTCCGTTTGCGCCGAATTTGCGTCGTTTTTTTCAACGCAAATTCGACGCAAAACTAACTCCATATTTATACTTTGGCGTTAGACGCGTCTAGCGCCAAAGTTCATGGAGTTAGCGTCATTTTTTGGCGTGAACACCTTCCTTGCGTTAATGAGATGCAAGATAGGCGTTCCCGTCTTAAAAAATGACTCCCAGGCATGTGCGTGGTATTTATACTCCCGGGCAAAAATGACGCCCGGGAGTGGGCGGGGCAAAAAACCCCGCATTTGCACCTCTTATTAACGCCTGGGTCAGGGCAGGCGTTAAGTGACCTGTGGGCTCAGAATGAGCCCAGAGGTGCCCTCCCCTGCCCCCAGGGACACCCCCTGCCACCCTTGCTCACCCCAGGAGGACACCCAAGGATGGAGGGACCCATCCCAGGGAAGAAAAGGTAAGTTGTGGTAACTATTTTTTTTAATTTTTTTTTGTGGCATAGGGGGGCCTGATTTGTGCCCCCCTACATGCCACTATGCCCAATGACCATGCCCAGGGGACAGAAGTCCCCTGGGCATGGCCATTGGGCAAGGGGGCATGACTCCTGTCTTTGCTAAGACAGGAGTCATGTTAGTGGCGTCTGGGCGCCAAAAAAATTTGGCGCAAATCGGGTTAAGACGATTTTTTTGCCTCAGCCTGACTTGCCCCATTTTTGGACGCCCAAACGCCATTTTTCCCTACGCCGGCGCTGCCTGGTGTACGTGTTTTTTTTTCACGCACACCAGGCAGCGCCGGTCGGCTAACGCCGGCTAACGCCATTCAATAAATACGGCGCCCGCATGGCGCTTCAGAATGGCGTTAGCCGGCGCTAATTTTTTTGGCACAAAACTGCGTTAGCGCAGTTTTGCGTCAAAAAGTATAAATATGGCCCTTAGTATCATCATTTGTGATACTGCGAGACATATTGTCAATACAAATTTTCGCACTGGGGGGCCTATTTATGAGAATGTGATGCAGTGCAGTGCAGCAAGTCACCTTGCATCACAGCGAAAGGGTAGGAATGTGTCTTATTGAACACAATACAGTGCATTCCTTCACCTTTACCCTGCACTGGCATACAATGGGCTGCCTATTGCCAATGTAGGCACCCTTACACCATGGTGCAAGGGCACCTGCTTTGCCTGCAGGATTGTTTTTCTGCAGGAGGGGACATATCCCTGCACAAAACAGTCCGAGAGGCATTCTCCTCTTTCTATATGTGCTGCAGAATACAGCACACATCAAAAGAGAAACTAACAAGGAAAAATAAAGCTATTTCTCCTTGTTAAGCCTCCACTGAGAAGCTGTTTGGCAAACCTGAGAATACGTTGAAAACCAAGGGTGTTGCACGGGAACATTGACATTGTGTTCCCTTACTTCAGATTTATGAAGACACTAAGGCCATGCAAAGTGGCCTTGCATGGCTTTATAAATCTCTATTTTAAGTTGACACAACAGGGCTCATAAATATGCCCCTTGCATTGTACTATATATTTGGAATAGTGGATTGTAGTTCCTTTTTTGAAAATGACCATTCTGGACCCTTCTGATGATTACAAGCCTTTTAATATTTTTTCTTCAGTTTTGAGTAACAGCCTGGAAAAATTGTGGCCAATTAGCTTTCTACCTTCTTGCTGCTTGGATGCTTGCCAATTAGCCTCCTGTACATAAAGGGGCATGTGCTAGTCATAGCTCTTGATAAAACCAGAACCATTGTCAAAACTAAAGTCAGAGAGTAAGTAATTCTTCTCGAGCTCTCTGTTGCAATAAACATCGTATGCCACAGTGTTGCACCGTCTTGCAGAAAGAGGGATCAATAGTGCAGTGGTAAACTAGTTTTTCTCTTTTTTAAAAGATCATTGCTAGAACTGCATGCCTCCATTATATGGAACTACTGACATCAGAGTCCTTTATTAGTGTACCAGAGATATTATTTCTCACTTACACTTTTCAAGATTTCGATCCATCTTATTTTTTACCTTAATAGCCTCCATGGACTTAAAACATTGCAATATTTACACAATACTCAGCTGGTCAAACATGCCTCTGCAATTTGTTCACATAATTTGTCTGTGGGATGCTCATTCTTTCTTAAACTTGGGGCCTGATTTAGATGTTGGCAGTAACAGTCCCACTGTTGAGTTTTCAACTGAAAACCTGTCCACCGCCATGACGGTCCACCCGCCGGATTGAGATGTTGGCAGTCCCATAGGTGAGCTGCTACATTTGTCCTGTCGTCTCTGCCAAGAAACACCGTCTGCATCAACTGCACCATAGGGAAAATGACTGCTGACCGGACCCCAGCCACCTTTCCTGCCATGCAGATTTGGATGTGCCTTACCGCCAAGAAAAAAGTGACAGCCCAACCTCCATACTTGAATTGGCAGATTGGGGGGAAATGAGGTAAAAACGTTTTCCCCTAATCCACTTCTGTTTTCAACTGGACACCACTGAACAAGTCAAAATACAAAAAAGGGGGGAGTAGGGGCAAACCAAGGTCCAGCATACACACCCCAAACAGGCTATATCAATATGAATATGCAGTTTCTAAGTGAAAAATAGAAGAAGAAGATAAAGGACGGGGTGGTCTGAGGCATCAGAACAGAGGGCCGTATTTATACTTTTTGGCGCACAACTGCGCCAACGCAGTTGTGCGTAAAAAAATGTAACGCCGGCTAACGCCATTCCAAAGCGCCATGCAGGCGCCTTATTTATGGAATGACGTTAGCCAGCGGAGCTGCCTGGTGTGCGTCAAAAAAAATTACTTACACCAGGCAGCGCCGGCGTAGGGGAAAATGGAGCTTGGGCGTCAAAAAATGGGGCAAGTTATGCTGAGGCAAAATTTTCGCCTCAACCCGATTTGCGCCATTTTTTTTTACTCCCAACCCCCATTTTAATGACTCCTGTCTTAGCAAAGACAGGAGCCATGCCCCCTTGCCCAATGACCATGCCCAGGGGACGTATGTCCCCTGGGCATGGTCATTGGGCATAGTGGCATGTGGGGGGGCACAAATCAGGCCCCCCTATGCCACCCAAAAATAAAATAAAAAAATACTTACCTGAACTTACCTTACGTTCCCTGGGATGGGTCCCTCCATCCTTGGGCGTCCTCCTGGGGTGGGCAAGGGTGGCAGGGGGTGTCCCTGGGGGCATGGGAGGGCACCTCTGGGCTCCTTCCGAGCCCACAGGTCCCTTAATGCCTGCCCTGACCAGGCGTTAAAAAATGACGCTAAAGCGGCTGGACGTCATTTTTTTTGACCCGCCCACTCCAGGGCGTCAGTTTTGACCGGGAGTGTAAATACAGCGCACATGCCTTGGAGTCATTTTTTAGAAGGGAACGCATACCTTGCATATCATTAACGCAAGGAAGGTGTCCAAGCTAAAAAATGACGCAAACTCCAAGATCTTTGGCGCTAGACGGGTCTAACGCCAAAGTATAAATATGGAGTTAGTTTTGCATCGGATTTGCGTAAAAAAAAACTACGCAAATCCGGCGCAAACAGAGTATAAATATGCCCCAGAGTGTCTGACTGCCCAGGAGCAAGAGCCTTCACACACCCAGAAGGGTGTCATGCTTCATCATTGGGCAACTCCTTTTTGGGTCGGCCCAGCAATGCCCAACAGGACCCACCACTGAACTCTTTGCAGGAGTTCTTTTTGCATTATGCCTATGTGAATAGTGAGGTGCAATGTGCAGTGTGAGTAGATTGGTGTAAGGTGAGGTTAGAAATAACTGAGGGATCACTAATCTTTTTAATATGCAGGTGCCCTTGTTATCATTGAAAAATATGTATAATAATGTAATAGTCTGAAATAGAAGCTGTGGTCAAGACTGGCTCAAATGATAATGGGTGAAAAGAAGGTCAGCATGTTTCTTGGCTGTTTAAAGTCAAAACTGATCATGGCAGTTCATCAGGACTGGAATCCTAATTACATGTGGTATGGGCCATTAAAGTGAGCAACTGATATTTGTGATTGTACCCAAAGGCTTTCACACAAGTGTACTGTATAGTATACCTTCTTGGTTATAAACCTACCTAAATTAAGAAAAACAGAAATAAATCAAACAGAGATGCTACTTGGGTGTATTCCCTTGATATAAAGGGGTACACGATGAAGTTTTGGTGTCCCGGTCTGTTTATCTTTTGAATTGAGTTTTGAGAACGTCTTCTTTCCTACCAGTTAAGGCAAGGGTGCATGGTTTAGAATGCTAATTTTCTTGTGCCAAGATGACGGATACTGTATCATTGGGTGGACCTGCCCTTTGCAGTGCATGGGTTCACATCCCCAGCGTGCTATATGAGGATGAGGTATGGTGAAGATTTGGGGCCACATATACGAAGATCCGATTTTGCGACTTGCAAAATGCAAGTCTTAACGACTCGCAATTTGCGAGTTGCAAAACCAGATGTACAACAGTGTCAATGACGCTGTCTGCAGTTCGCAATGGGGTTGCAAATGACCTACCTCATGAATATTCATGAGGTAAGTCACGATTTGGGAATGGCGGCACTCACAGGGATAGTGGCCTGCTGGTGTCAGCAGACTACCCTGTCTGTGACTGCTTTTAAATAAAGCTGTTTTTTTTTTTTTTTTGTAAATGCAGCCCGCTTTTCTTAAAGGAAAAGGGAATGCATTTCGAAAACAAAAATGAAAAGTTTTCTTTTCATTTTTTCAGAACAGGCAGTGGTCCGTGGGACCGCTGCCTGCTCTGAAAAAATGGTTTTGCATGCATTCACAAAGGGGAAGGGGTCCCACGCGGACCCCTTCCCTTTTGCGAATGGGTTAGCACCAATTTGAGATTGGTGCTAACTGCGATTGTTTGGTGACCACATTCGCGGTCACACAGCAATCATACATACCATTTAGATTCGTCATTAGAAAGGGACGCCCTTGACATGCCCCTTCCTAATACTGAATCGCAAAACCTAAACTGCTTTGCGACTCGGTAACAAGTTACCGAATCGTAGTTTGGGCTTTGCACATCCCAGAAAAGCATTTTTCTAGTCGCAAAGGGGCTGATTCTGGGAAAACAGAATGCATTTCGAAAACAAAAATGAAAAGTTTTCTTTTCATTTTTTCAGAACAGGCAGTGGTCCGTGGGACCACTGCTTGCTCTGAAAAAATGGTTTTGCATGCATTCACAAAGGGGAAGGGGTCCCAGGGGGAGTCCTTCCTTTTTGCGAATGGGTTGGCACCAATTTGAGATTGGTGCTAACTGTGATTGTTTGGCGACCGCATTTGCGGTCACACAGTAATCATACATACCATTTAGATTCGTCATTAGGACGGGACGCCCTTGACATGCCCCTTCCTAATACCGAATCGCAAAACCCAAACTGCTTTGCGATTCGGTAACAAGTTACTGAATCGCAGTTTGGGCTTTGCACATCCCAAAAAAGCATTTTTCTGTGAATTTTTTTCTGTGAATCAGCCCCTTTGCGACTATAAAAATGCTTCTTACATCTGGCACCTGGTGTCCACACCTTTGATTATTTTTTTAAAGTTTATTTTGGGCTTGGAGGATGTTTTCTTGTCTCTCAAATGCAGGAAGGGTGTATATTTTGGATTGTTATTTTTCCAGTGTTAAGCTGGGCAATACCGTAACATCGGGTGGGTGTGCGCATTATGGCTGATGAGATTACAAGAATAATAACATTCAGGTGCACTGTCAGGGGCGGGGGATTTAAAAGCCAAGGAGTCCCCTTGTTGCGGTTTCTTTGTTTTTTCATTTCCCTGCGAGTGAAAAAATAGCATGTAGTAAGTTTTAAGCAAATCCCAATACGTCTTATTTATGGATATATTTAAATGTATAAATTGAGTATCTTGGCTTTTGCCTCTTCTTGTTGTGTATACATAACGGATGTTTTTTGGTGTGGTATATGCTTTTTTACATAATACATTATTTGACTGTGGATAATATTGTATCTTTGCTAATTAAATTATGTTGAGATCTACACGGCCACGTAATAGGTGGGGTGACCACCATTGCTGTTTGATCTTTATGGCTTCGATGGTGGATTTGCATATGACATATACTCGTCTACGTTTTACGCGTAGCATGATTCCTAGAGATAATTCATAGTACGGGGTTTTATCACAATACCCTTTGGTTACGGGCTTTTTAGTTCAGTGAATTTTGATCAGCATGAGGAGGGCTTTGAGCCATATGTTATCGGGACACACATACTGTGACACTACACAGTTGGTGTAAAAGGTCATTTATTTAGGACAGGATTTAATCATAACATCAACTGACATTCAACTGTATACCCTCCTTTTAACAGGACCTTAACTTTTTACGATTCCCTTGCCTTCATTCTCTCCTCAAATAGCTCCCTTCAATTCTCCTACCGTAGATGCTACCCTATTCCTCTCATGCCTTCCTTGCTTGTAACCTACCACCCCACTCTGATCCTTCACCTCCTTGTTTTTCCCCCTGGAAAGGTGGACAAGCCTGCATCTGGCTCTCCACCCTCCCCCATCTCCTGCTATGAACAACACCAATCACCTGCCCTGAATGACTTCTAAACCCCCTCTTAACAGCCCTTCTTCTCTGCCAAACCTAATGTCGCCTTTCTCTCCTTCCTTCCTACAGCCGGGTGGGTGGGTGGTCAAAAACAGTCCTTCCTATCCCCGGTCGGTGCGGAACAGAGGCCGACCCCACCCTTCCACCCCCCTTTTAAACCTTTACTAAAAGCCCACCCACACTTACCTTTTGTCCAATCCGGCGCCTCCGCGCCACTTCCTGCCCTCCCGAACGTGCCCGCGGAGAGACTAGAACAAGTCTCTCTCTCCACGGGCCCCTCCCTTAGGTATTTTTTATCTTCCCGGTGGTAAATAGGCGTTGTATGTTTCATCGTGACATATGGACAATTATATGGATTGGAATGATGTCGTAATATCACCAACGATGCATTTTATCAATATAAATCTGGTGCCTAAATTGCGTTACTGACCTGTGCTTAACAAATGGAAATTACAGGCCCATATTTATACTTTTTTAGCGCCACATTTGCGTCATTTTTTAACGCAAAAAACGGGCAAACTTGCAAAATACCGTTGTATGTTGTAAGTTTGCACAGTTTTTCCGTCAAAAAGCGGCGCAAATGCAGCGCTAAAAAAGTATAAAAATGGGCCTAGGTGTTTATGGACCTCTGAAACCTGAATGAAGTCTCAACTCGGTATGCACTTTTTGTAATTAATACTGGTGTATTAATTGCTTTTTCATTTTAGGATAACTATTTACTATGCCTCCTCTATCTCTTTCTTGGATAGCATAAACTTATTAGTTACAAATGAAGACTAATATATGGTATGCAGTAATTACAACATAGGGAATGGCCTGTGTTTGCATGGGGATTTGGACAATTGTTATGACTTGGTATGACTCTGGGTATTTGTGTGAATTATGGGTATTTGAAGGTCTCACTGCTTTACAATTTTTAGGCAGTATTCGAGATGTGAGTGGTTGACGTCACACAGAGAATCGCTTGAGAACTTTCTTTGATGAACTATATAAATGTTGATTGGAGAGAGTGTTTCTCCCTAGTTTGGTATGTCTTACAGAGACTATAGTTTACATGATACACACCCCTTGAGGGAAACATAATTGAGTGACATGTTGGAGATTACAGGATGTTCTCCACACCCCCATAGGTTTTGACCTCCTTTGTTATGAAGCAATAGTTTATTGCCCCTTGCCATCTAGTCATATTACAATTGGGAATTATTTTGAATGAGGCATGATAAAAAACGGGTAGAATGAATTTGAGATGGTATATTTTAATGGCTCTTCTTATTCTCCTTTCTCTTGACGGATCCATATGATTTCTTATTATATGAAAAAGTTGCAAATGTTTGAGAGTCTTTTCTGAGCATTGTATAGGTAACATCAATATAGCAAGGATGGGTTAAGGCTGAACACATACATACCCTAATTGATGTAAAAATACCAACTTAGTGAAATGAATGGGAAAGTATACATTTGTTTATATTGTATATAGAAAGCCGCAGAAAATTGCCTCTTTATGTATGGCCTATTTTGTTGGTCAGTTTGATAACAGTAATTGTTTTTATGTGCTGTTTTATATTCAACTTAGGCATAATTAGTTTTTTGTTGGTTTCTGTCCTTGTTCAAATTATTGTTTCTGTTTTTATTGTATATATGTATAATTTCTGTGTTTTGGGATGTATTGGTATGTGTGTATTTATACTGCATCTGTATTTGTCACATTACAGCCCTGAAGTGGTCCTTTTTTAGAGACCAAACACATTGGCTGTGCCCAGTGTTTAAAAGATGATTTTAAGAAGAATAAATAAAAGAGGATTTTAACTGCTCCTACTCGGAGTTTGGACTTTCTCAACACCTTAGATTTAAACATGTGCATGTTTTTTGTTACCTAAGCCCGTAATGGCCTAAAATAGCTCAGTTTCGAGAGCACAGTCAAATTCAAATGTCTGTCATGCATCATAGTTTGGATAAGAAAATGCAGGCTAAGAACCTGGGGCCAGAGGTAGCATTTTCCGATTTTGCGACCCGTCTGCGAGTCGCTATGGGGTCGCAAAGACCCACCTCATTAATATTAATGCGGTGGGTCGCATTTTGCGACCCTATAGCGAGTCCCTGCACTCACAGGGATGGAGGCCTGCTGAAGACAGCAGACCTCCATGTCTGTGACTGCTATTTAAATAAAGCAGTTTTTTTCCGTTTTTTCAGAGTAGGCTGTGGTCCATTGGCAACATTCACAAAGGGGAAGGGGTCCCATGGGGACCCCTTCCCTTTTGCGAATGGGTTACCACCAGTGTGACACTGTTGGTAATTGCGAATTGCTTTGCTTTCGCGGTCACAAAGGAATTTAGCATAGCGATGCGAGTCGCAAATAGGAAGGGACACCCCTTCCTATTTGCGAGTCGCATTCACAATTTGCGAGTCGGTACCGACTCGCAAATTGTGAATGAGCATCGCAAACGGCATTTAGCATGGCGCAAACTGCGATTTTTCCTAGACTTCAACTGCTGAGGATAAATATGAGATGGAGACATCCTCCAGTGTACAGACCCCTGGTGGACCTGGCGACAATGGAGGACAGACACATTATCCTAACCTACAGACTTGATAGGGCCACAATCCAAGAACTGTGTGCCCAATTGGAGCCAGACCTGATTTCAGCTATCTGCCAGCCCACAGGTATCCCCCCTCTAGGGCAGGTCCTGTCAGTGCTCTATTCCCTGGCAAGTGGTTCCCTCCAAGCGACAGTGGCCATGGCATCAGGGATGTCACAGCATATGTTCTCCAACGTGTTGACCAGAGTGTTGTCTGCCCTGCTAAAAGAACTTGCACAGCTACATCGTATTCCCACAGGTGGAGGCTTTGGCAACAGTGAAAGCTGACTTCTATGCCCTGGGACAAATCCCCAACATCATTGGTGCCATTGATGGTACACATGTAGCATTTGTAGCCCCCCCCCCCCCAGAGGAATGAACAAGTGTTCAGGAATAGGAAAAGCTATCACTCTCTGAGTGTGCAGATGGTGTGTTTGGCAGACCAGTACATATCCCAACTGAATGCCAAGTATCCTGGCTCTGTGCATGATGCCTTCATCTTGAGGAATTATTATCAAAAGACTACATTGCCCACTCTTGTACCTACTATACAAAAACAATAACATTAACAGCCAGCATAATTAGACAATACTTAAATACATTTATTTTATTTACATACAAAGTTAAATTACATTTTCACATCTCAGCTCCCCTATCAAGAAAAATAAGGACAGAAAGAAGTGCCCAATAAACGAGTGCTTGTGTCAAAGAAGAAAAGAGAAAAGTCAATGTGGTGTGTGTATGTGTGTCAGGTGTGTGTATTTTCCAATGTGGTGTAGTTTTGTTAGTGTGTGTGTATGTTGAGAGCAGTGGTGTGTCCCACCAATGGTTTACTGTGGTTGAAAGACCGCCGGGTGATTTGTGGGTCCTGATACTGTGGGCATATTTCTGTTGGTGTAACGGTGTGGGTTTTGGTACCGCCACTCTATCACTGGCCTTTGGTCTGGCGGACTTGTGTGAGTGTCTGTATAGTGGCGTATTTCTCTGTGTGGGTCATAAATACTCGTAGCGGTACACCGCCGCGGTCACGGTATGTTGGCGCCCGTCAGCACGGAGGTAGGTGGCATTTACCGCCAATGTTGTAATGAAGGCCTCTGTGTCTCCCTCAGTGTTTTTGTGGGTATATATCCTCTATATTTACCATTAGGAACTAGGAGTGGAAACGTAGCCAGAATCAAGCAAAACAGGCTGAAATGAGTGTTGTAGGTCAATGTCCTAAATGTTACAGCCCTTTTTCCGTCTGGGAAGTCACAGAAGAATATGGTGTAGGGAAAGAATTTCCATCTAGAATCAGTGATTCTGGTTCAAATAATTTTGCTCACCTCCACACTGTGCACCTTGGAATTGGCCTCTTTGTGATTAATTCACAACTAACAATCCGTATAAGTGGAGGCACGTGACCACAGAGTCCATTCTAGCCAACATTGTTTTCCCTTTTTAACAAGCCCCTGCCAAACTATATTGCTATGTTAAATATCTTCTTTATAAATAAAATGTCTGCTAATTAATTTTAGATGGGGAGTATCTACTATTATTAATGCCTAATTATCTTTTAATTTTCCTATACTTATGATCAATGTATCCACAGATTTATTATTGTGGGAGAATTTATCCACAAAGTTTGGAAATACGTTTCTATTTCTTATAAAACCGTATGTTGCATTAAGAAAATAATTAATCAGTGGGTGTGGGTTATATATAATATTAACAGGAAAAAACAAAATGATCAACACAATGAGTTGTTAACTAATTGTTTTGATATATCAAGCAATGACAGAAAAGGATGTTAGACACCACCTGACTTCCATCTGTTATAAGATTGATTTGGCAGTAACGCTCACGTTTTTTTATTGATGGAAGCTTTGACAGCTTTAGACAAGATAGGGTAAGCACTGCCTGATGCCTATATAAGCAAACAACAAAACACTCAAAGTTGAAAGGCTGTATATTTGGCACTTAATATGTTCAGACCCCAACTGACCCCTAACCAATATCCAAGAAAACTCCCATCAAAGAGAAAGGTAGCGAATCACAGTGCACAACAGGTTGATACACCTTCAGAAAAGATTTCAACAACTTTCAGACAGAATAAAACTGCATGGAGCACAACCCATCTCTCTCAGTTTCCCTTTTACTATGACAAGACCTACAAGTTGCACCAGATTCCCAGCGTCACAGCTAGAACACAGATCAGAACCTATAACATCTCACTCCTAGTTTCCCAATCAGGTATGGTAGAACCACACATGCATTTCTACCTGTGATCACTGAGCCTTTAGAGTACCATGTTGCCACACTTGTAGCAGTTGATTGTTATACAAGTACTGGTAACATAATATTACTTTTTTTCACATTTAGGTTAAACACAAGTGTGCAAAAAATGTTTGTGAATCAGTTCCTCAGAGATCAATCCAAATGAAGGAGACACCTTAAGAGTCTTAACAGAGTTAATCACAAACACTTGAGATTGCCTTGCCACTCTTTCTAGACTTTTAAACATGTATATGATCGGGCATAATTTGTGAGGAAAGTGCAAGAAAGTACTTTGAACCACCTGTTTTCTTCAAGATGGATGTAGTAAGAGAATGTTTTACATGGGAAAACGTTTGCAATAAAAGAAAATTGTAAAAATGCTGGTTCTCTGCAGGGCTATGATTTCAGACACATAGAGCTAAGGTAAGCAGGAACTGCCTGGAAAATGCGCACAAGTGCTAAAGGCATTATCTGTTTACCTAAATGCTTTGTCAATTAGATGCACCCCCTTCAACCTCAGTTGTGAGTAGGTGTATGCTTACATATCCAGTGATTCATGATTATTCTATGAATTTGGCATTGGGCTAAATCTTTCACATACATGAACTTGACGTACACACACAAGAAACACTGGCAAAGCCAATATGTCTGGCCTTGGTAAATCTGGATTTTGCTTTACCTTTTATTGCAAGCATGGGTCACAAAAAATGAGAATAGAGAAAGAATGCTGGTACCCTTCTAAATGTGGCACCCATATGCTTGCAATACACTCTTTACATTTAAAATAAAATATAAATACCCAGTGCATATGATTTTAATTCACCAGTAAAGATGTCTTTTAACATGCAGATATATTTAGAACAGGTACAGAAACACTTTCTGATCCCATGTACATAACCAAAACCAGTGATTCTTATCAGTGGAAATAAAACATATTGGCTTTGACTACTGTCACCTGAAGACATACATGAGTGACTGAAAAATAATTTAAAAAATCCATTTACAAAGCCTTGGTGGACAATTCCTAACACTAAAGTGCACTTCATTTTTTAGTGGCATTAACCATGTGATCAGAAAAATACTGTCAATCACTGTGGAAGAAAGCCAATGGCTTTCCAAGGTTTCAGTTCGCCAGCCCAGTGGGAAAGTGGCAGCAGCATTGTCGCTGGGTCGCAATCAAGCCGGCAACAATGCTGCCACCAGCAGGGTGTACCAGCCCTCTTGCAATGCTCACTGTCTATACAGCCGATCCAAAGGAGTCCATAGACCATAGAGTCCACGGTAGTGGTAGTGGAAGCTCTATGTCACTGTGGTGGAGATCCCTGATGGGAAAATATAAGGAGAATATTACTTTTTTATTCTAAATAATATTCAAGTATTTTATTATGAAATATAAATGCAAAACATTTTTAAATGTTTATTACATACCTAAGCCTCATAAAATAAAATGTTACTTCACATTTACTCATTAAATTAAATGTGTATAAAATAATTATTAATGAAAAATGTTTATTTAATCTATGAATATGATTTCCTAAAGAATAATATTAGGAAGAAAAATCCTACCCACAGTGACATGTATTGCAATCTTTCTTTGTTACATTTTTCAAACATAACAAAAGGGTAGAAAAAAAGGGGAAAGCAGCTTTGAGCAATTATGATGGGCAGCACCACAAATCACCCATCATTGCCTGACAAAATTATTCCAAAAGCATTCTTTAAAACATAAGAAGGTGGTTGGTGTGGATAGAGGGTAGGGATGGAGATGCAAGGGCAGGGGGTCGAAGGAGGGCAGTTCAAATTGCTCCCAATACCAGTTGGGCAGTGAACTATTTAGTCCAACTGAGTAGTCTCATTGGGGGAAGACACAACCTAATCTTTCTGGGAGGGTGGATATGCACAGGTCAGTCGGATATGTAGTTAGAGGGATCAGAAATTGCCCCAAATGCTGTCAAAGTTGGGCAGTTTAATATTAATCCTGTAACTGACTCATTAATGGCAAGCCATCTTACCTAGTTCAATGAACCATTCAGTTCAGTAAAAAATGTAATATGCGTTCTATTCTGTTAAAACTTAAAAAGTTATGTCTAGAAATAAATTACATGTTTTATAATGTTTAATTTAATTTTATAAGGTTTATTATTAAAAATAGACAGCAATATCGCATGCAAAATATTCTATCTATCTATCTATCTATCTTTCTATCTATCTATCTATCTATCTGTCTATCTATCTGTCTATCTATCGACTTTTTCCCACTGTCATTCTAATATTTCCTATGGTGTGTTATTTTAAGTTTGTGCCTACATTGTTATTTTATATGAGTGTGTTGCAGTACCTGTGATGAGAGTCCATGAGTGGTGCTTAATCTAGCTTCAGTATTGTGGTTTGTGAATAACAATGGGTTTACTCTTTTGTCCATGTGTGTTTCTAGTATTCAGGTTCTCTCTAAACTCATACTTATAATGTCCATAAACTCCTCTATTTTGTGGTAGGTCTTGTCTATTTTCCACCCACACCCCCAGTCCATCCCACGTTTACAATAATGTGTAAATGAATGTGCAGAGATCACCCTCTAGTACAAATAGGAGAGGCAGAGGTCAAACCCAAAGGTTTGTGAAATTTATTTTGTAGTAAATAAGTAGTACTACTGTAATACTAATTTGCATACTATGAAATACAGTTTGTCAATCAGGCCCTAGGAGATTCTGCCCTTCTCGAAAGCAGAAGCCTGCCTCTGCAACTGTAAGGATGTTTCTTTTTTATTTCAGTGCATTCAAGCATTCAAATGTAGGGTGCAAGTAATTTCTGTTCTAGCTCTCAGGGCTATTTGTATGCAGTTGCAGATAAGGTTTCTTTAGAAGATATTTGTTTTATAGATGAGCCTTTGAGCTATTTTGACATGATACTCATAGTAATTTAGGTAGATGTAATCATTTCAATAGCCTCAGCAATACGTTTTCTACATAAGATTTCCTTGAAGGTGGCAGGAGTCTAAGGTCCAGCTGATGGCCTTAAGTGATTCATCAAACAATGGGGAGAAGGGACTCTGAATGTTTCTTTCAGTTATTTTGGTATGTGCTTCCAGTTGAGGAAGTGTTTTGCTGAGAAGGGTGTGCATCTTTTTGGCTTTTCAATAAAATGGGCAATTAGATCCTCACAGAGCATTATGGAGAGGAACAGTTCATTAGAGAAAGCTCAAGTGTCTTTAAAATCAGAATTCTAAAGGCCTCCTTTGTGCGACTATATGCAAAGGAGGCATGACATTCATAGTATAACGCAGATGTTGAGTGCACAAGTGTATCGTTTTCTGGTCTAGATTTTTGGTTCATTCATCATTGATTGCTAGTAAGCGCTTTAGGTGTTGCAAGCTCCTTCTTGAGACATTTCATTGACCTGATGCACATTGAGTGTGATAGGTATTTCTGTGGGTTGATTGCATCAAAGGATTTTGGTAGATACTCATTGAGTTTTGGATTTGCTGATGCCAAATAGCTGAAGGTTTCAGGAGTAGGTATAGTGGTTGTCACTAGAGTTGTATGGTATCCAACTTCAGTCTTTTCCAGTCTAGGGTTCTTGGAGGTCTTTTGGAGTTGTGATACTCTGAAGGTGTGATTTTGAAAAGGATTGCAGGATGATCATTTCATATTGGGGCAAGGGAATTTGAGGTTGTTATGGTGCCAGTGTTACCAAATTATGTCAAGGATGTGCTCTACAGTGTGCATTGAGCCAGTAAAGAGCTGTTCTTCCAAAGTTCTAAGACATGATAGTAGATCTTCGTTGGAGATCCAATCTGGTTTCTTGAGCCATGTTTTGCATTTTCCCGAGCTTAGAACATTTTAAGCTAGGTCTGGTGACAGAATCACAGCATTTTGCAGCATTGTGGTGGTAATTAGACCTGGCAATTAAAGATGGACATCCTTGTTGGTGCCAGGCCACAGCACTGGGGATGGACTTCAAGTTGCCAAGGCTCAGGATGTAAATGACACTGGTCATATATTTATTTTTACACCTTTGGAAAACAAATTTTGTGGAGTAACTCCCATATAGAAGTCATGACTGATCACATGAAGGACCACCATGTGATGTGCACCTTCACTTGAAACAGCCTGACCTGTGCGCAGGTGAATACAGACTCAGAAGGTGTAAAAAGGAACCACCTGAAGATGAAGAACCTGAAGAAGGCCATCATACAACCATACCAAGATTCTCAAATCCACAGGCGTCGACAGACCCCAACCACATTACAATTATTCTATTAGATCTGCTAATTTGTGGAATAATATTCAATGTACTACTGAAAAATCATCAACTAGTGTTTTTTCATGATAAATTATATTTTGGCAAAATACAGTCCTACGCAAAGGAACCTTTTTCAGCTTAAATGTACGTCTGTATACAATTGTAAACCAACAAACCCCACTGAAGTTGCATTAAATTCGATAGTGGTATTCTAGTTTGTACCATTGGGAGGTGCAAGTCCGTTAATCAACTTTAACGATTATTTTTAGGTTTGCATAAAAATTCATTTTTTGAATGTTATTCATGAGATAGTTTTTCTATCATTCCCTCTCTGACACATAATGATAATGTGAGATTCTCTCTCCAAAAGGTAGTTAACTTGCCATCCATGGCTTTGCTCTTAAAACCCTGTGGTGTGTAATGAGTGAATTTTGAAATCAAAGCTACCAATAAATTCTGTCTTGGTCATTTGGAACAAAAGTCACAGAATGACTGAAAAGACTTTAAACTTGGCATAAAATGGCTTTTTACAACTTTGAAGGGTGTCATATGCTTGTTTTGTAGCATTTGTATCATGCTTTTGATGATAATTCTGGAGTTTGTAGGTGTAGCTCTGTTCCTCTAAAATGAATCCAGTAGGACAATGCAGCATGGATGTGAGTGAACGTTTGCATAAATGTAACTAAGGGCTTCATTTGGAGGTTGGTGGGCCTACCTTCGGCCTGCCAGCCCTTGGCGAGTATACCGCACTGAAGCGGGCGATCCACCCCCCAGGCCAATTACAATGTTTCCAGCGGATTGATAGGTGGAAACCTGAGAAATCTGAGGTTTCCGCCAGTCAGCCCAGTGGAAACCATGTAGCAGCATTGGTCTCAGCACCTCGTGGAGCCGAGGCCAAAGCCATTGCACAGAAGGTGCCTCCATCACCCTTGGAAAGGGCACTGTCTGCCATTAGCAGACAGCGGGTGTTCTGAAGGTGCTGGACAGGGGCCCACCTGTGATCCCCAACACTGGCTTTCTACCAGTCTTTTCATGGTGGGCTCCCCTTCAGAAAAAGGCTGATGGAAAGTGAAGTTGTGATCAGTACAGCTGTGGCTGAGCATGACTTTGACTGCCGCCTACCCGTCGGGAACCTTGTTACTTTGGGAGGGTGGAGGTCCCCTGGTGGTCCAACTGCCAGAGTCATAATTTGGCAGTAGGGCCACCAGGAGTGCTGCGGTCCAACTGCCACCACGAGTCTGGCAGTCTAAAGATCACCAGACTTGTAATGAGGGCTTAAGTGCCTGAGTTATAATTTGTTTCACAATGTAGTCCATTGCAAATGCAACGGAAAACACTGTCCACCAAACACTCAGTCCGCCAGCCTCATTTAGAGACGTACAGACCTTCTGTTTTCCATTGACTGAACCCCTGTTGGGAGGAGGATTACTAAAAAATGATAAATGAATTCCTGGAGAGAGATTCAACCTGGAAGCAGGTCAACAGCTTAGAAAACTGATAGGTAACGTCAGATAACTACTTTGTGTGCAAACTAAAATAGAGATAATACTAATTAAAAAAACAAAATTTCAAAGTATACTGTCCAAATCAATGTTTTGAAGTCCTGACTTACTGTTCAGCTGCATAGAAGAAGTTCCTTGACAATGATGGAGTGTTATAGAGGCTGACCTGGGGTAAAATTCCTTACCATTCTTTCACTCTTCTTCAGGGGCCAGGATCACTTTGGCATTCTTCACAGGTGCATGCCATTGGGGTTGCAGAGTGAGCTTGACACTGCCTGAGGATTTGGAGACACTGTTAAAGGTTAAGGGGCAGAAGGGAAGACATACTCAGGACAGAAAAAATGCAGGTAGGGAAAGTATGGAAAACAAAACGTGTGCTTGTGTCACTCTTTGGCTCTTTGTGCAGGAACACCCACTGCACTGTTGACTGTGGCAGTGGTCTCCCACATCTGTGTCTGTGCTGCATTGCTCAGCTGGTCCTATATTCTCCTAGTAGGCATCCTAGCATCAGCAGACCTGGCAACCTGCTTTATTATGTTGGATTCACAGGGACATTGGGGAGGAGTATAAGAGCCAACATAGCTTGTGGGATTAAACCTTAAAAAGCAGGTAGGTTATTTTGAGGGGAGCATTGATAGACTACTATAATTGCCACTGTTCAGTAGTGGCTGGGAAGCTGCTGGGCAATGTGCTGTGGACTGTATTTACTTTATTTGCATGGCTACTTGTGTGACGCAACATGCCTCAAAACACATCATCAATTAACTAACCATTTTAAAGGCCTGTGTGTGTAGCGCTAAATTGTGTTGTCTAGCAAATAAAGAAAGCTTATGCTTGTCTGAAATAAACCTTCTTTTTCTTCCTTTTCTAACAAAGGTAAACAAGAGAAATTAATGACAATTCATCAGAAATACAAGAGGCAAGATGGGGAAAATCTAGACCAATAGGCGGACACACAAGTGCTTACACTTCGAGATCACAGCCCAGGTATTAGAGCATGGGTTGGCAGGTGTCAAAGAGGTAATTGCCGCCCTTGAACCCTCCTCAATCTTATGTTAAGCCAAAGGGTACATTGATGCACTTCATTACTAATTCTAGCAATTCAAAGAAAGGCTTCTACCAGGCCCTCCCATATAATGAGAAGGCTGTAAATTCAAGTTTCAGTAAATAGTAAACCTCCATACAGGATGCGTAAAAGATACACTGTGGAAGGATTTCTAGCCAAACTTGTAAGCCCCTGCGTGAGAATATGTTTACCATATGAATTTTTGAAGAATAAGGTTTCCTTATAATACGTGGGGGAATTGTGCAAGTTGGCGATACTATGTCAGGCTATGCAATAAGGCAGATGTATGCAAAACATCAATTTCAAAAGAGGAGAGGAAATCACCAGGGGGCAGCCCCTTTGCTATGCTAATAAGGCAGAAGAAAAATAAAATGATAATACATAATTATAATTGTATTTTTCTGGTGTCTATGACGGGGCAGGCCAGCATCCTCCATGTCAGGAGGGAGGCGGAGTAGTGGTGCACCCTAAGTGTGCAGTCACTTTGACCAGCCGTCTGAGGCCAGCCAAACTGACATGCACACTTAAAACTCTCCACCCAAGCATTTCACAGCTGGGTGGAGACCAAGTGCAGGTTCCCACTCCTGACCTGAGTGGCATTTCAGCCCACTGAGGCCAATCCAGTTTCTTCTCTCAGGCACTGTTAAAGCTTGAGAGAAGCACATGGATTGGGTGGGGAGGAGAGCAAAGGAAGAACTGAGGTGGCAGAGCGGCTGAGGCACGGCGGCGGGAGGGGCAGAGGCGAGGCAGCAGACAAGAGCATTTTTTTGCAATTATTCCCCCCAGCTCTACGTACTGCCCCACCAGCCCTGCCTGCTACTAGCTGCTACTGGAAATAGCACAATGAAATGCAAAATCATCAGCTTGATCAGCATGTATCTCTTGAGGTGTACTCAAATAGTGTTTGCCTGCATGAACATTAGAAAACATTAACAGATAGAACATTTTACAATTAAGAATGTTCTCTACAGTTTTCAAAGTAAAACAGACAGGGGCATATTTGTTAAAGAGTTGTGTCACCCTTATTCCACACAATGGGGTGCAAGAGTAACACAACTCTTAAGTGAGATTTATCAAGCCATGCAAGGCCACCTTGAGTGGCCTTGTGTGACTTGATAAATCAACAGTAATGCAAGGTAGCGCAAATCACTGTGGTGTTACTCTGCCAGTAAAGGCAATCCACGGGTGGAACATGGGTGTTCCCATGCATTTACCCATGGATTTCAGTACATTTCAGGATGTATAATTTTCTGTTAGAACTGGGAATGTGTCAAAATGCTAGGCTGCCCGAGGTTAGGCATAATGAGGAGAAATATATTTATTTCTCCTCGTTACTTCCTCTTTCTATGTGTGCTAAATTCTGCAGCACACATAGAAAGAGGAAAATGTCTCTTAGGGTGGTTTTTGGAAGAAGGTGTGCCTTCCTACACAAAAGCAATTCCTAGTTACACAGCAGACACCCATGCACCATGGTGCACGGGTGCCTGCATTGGTGATAGCAGCACATTGTCAGCCAGTGCTGGAAAAAGACAGCAATGAGCTGTATTATGCTTTATACATTTTAAGAATTGTGCTATCATGTTCATTTAATGAATTACAACTCAAGGTTCTTCAGCTGTACCTTTGGCTAATGCCAGTAAATATTAACCATATATACAAACATAACCCAGTGCTTAATTTGTAAACAAATATGTACAGAACTCCAACATTTTTTGCTAGGAGCCGACTGATAGTGCAGCCTAATGCTGGGTTGATGAATACAGATGTTGTCTGGCTGTGATTCCACCTTATGGGCCTCACTCCGCCGCCCGCCAAAGTACCGCCGTCAGAATACCGCTGCGCGGTCAAAAGACCGCCGCAGTAATTCTGAGTTTCCCGCTGGGCTGGCGGGCGACCGCCAGAAGGCCACCCGCCAGCCCAGCGGGAAACCCCCTTCCACGAGGATGCCGGCTCCGAATGGAGCCGGCGGAGTGGAAAGGGTGCGACGGGTGCAGTTGCACCCGTCGCGATTTTCAGTGTCTGCTATGCAATCTTGTTGGGGCCCTGTTAGGGGGCCCCACGACACCCGTTACCGCCAAACAGGTTCTGGCGGTCAAAACCGCCAGAACCAGGCTGGCGGTAAGGGGGTCGAAATCCCCATGGCGGCGCTGCCTGCAGCGCCGCCATGGAGGATTCCTCAGGCCAGGGGAAAACCAGCGGGAAACCGCCGGTTTCCCTTTTCTGACCGCGGCTTTACCGCCGCGGTCAGAATTGGCCTGGATGCACCGCCAGCCTGTTGGTGGTGCATCCGCGGTCCCCGGCCCTGGCGGTCCATGACGCCAGGGTCGTAATGACCCCCTATGTCTCTTTTTAATTCTACCATATACTTCCTGTTTCTGTCTCATTCTTGCAGTTTTATTTCATCCCTGCTTTTTCTTTTATCTTTGTTTTTCTATTTTTCTAGTTCTGTTCCTTTCTACTGTTTTTAACCTTTCTCTCTTCTGCTGCAGATCAAGGGGGTTATTCCAACTTTGGAGGAAGTGGTAATCCGTCCCAAAAGTGACGGTAAAGTGACGGATATACCACCAGCCGTATTACAAGTCCATTATATCCTATGGAACTCGTAATACGGCTGGTGGTAAATCCGTCACATTTGGGACGGATTACCACCTCCTCCAAAGTTGGAATAACCCCTCAAATTCTGATGTCAAAAATATGCCCAGGTCCCAAAAAACTGAGTGCTGATTCCCACCACTTGCCTTCAAGTAAGCATATGCACTGCATTTCGTTCTACAGGATTGCGGATTTGGTGATGCATAGTGGTTGTTGCTAGGAAGCTTGTTAAAACTACGTCTTAGGCCATCATTATGAGTAACCCATTGTCAGAAACGTGATTACTAGTGTGCATCCCCCACAAGTAATAATGTCACCATTTTTTACCAGGCTCAGTTAGGTCTCAATAATTTTAACCTGAGCTCAAACTTCGGTAGCTGAAGCACAGAGCAGAACGGTTTACCTTATGTAACACATTTATCAGTACTAAAACAGTTAAAACATTGAAATCACAACACATTAAAAATCCCTCTACACTTTTTAAAAATAAAATGGAATGAACAAATAGACACAAAACAACATAAATCAGATGTAAGGAACCGTAGATAGTATTTTTTTGAGTTTTAAGTCAAAATTGCACTGCAAAGTGCCAGTCGTGGTTATGTGATCACGCTAGACCAGATACAAGTCAAAAGTTAAGTTTGACCGCAAGCTACTGCCAGTTGGGCACAGGAACCAGGTTTGTCCCGGTGGAAAGTTTACATTCTGACTTGAAAGATATTCTGAAATAAATGTCCTCAGAAACAGGTCGTTGGCAGGTTAGCTGCAGGCTGGGTTTGATGGAGGAGCCTGGATTAGTTAGGTTCCTAGGTGGGAAAAATGGCTTTGGAAGGAAACTTGACTCGGTTGACAGCAGGCAAAGCTCAGAACCAACAGCTAGTAAGGTCTCATCAGAAATCAGATGCAAGTCCATCTACATTCTGCCTTAGAAACTTCTCTGGAGGTCAAAATCCTTTCAGTGGGGAAAATCGATGAGTTGAATATGACCAGTGGTTCAACGTTGGCGGATGCAGCTTTGGAGGAATCGTTCTGAAAATGTTTCTGAGCATCCAATTTTGCTGATTTTAGGGTGACAAGAGTATGCTCAAATTCTAGACTAGGCTCCAGGACCTCATGTGCACCACTTGATGGTTAAGACTCACTCTTTCCGAAGCCACCAATGGGGTCCAGGGCAAATCCAGATTGAACTTGTCAGCTTGTGTCTTGGGAAAAGAAGGCTTCTTGCAGCATTTGTAGCCTTATAGCTTAACACAAGGTCAGTCAACTGATCCCTTGAGTACACTTTTCTGTCCCAGGTATACGTGGGAGCAGGTCCAGCCCCTGGGGTTTCTCTCCACAGGTTCAACAGCAGGTGCGGTCCTTTTTCTGTGCTCCACAGATCAAGAAGTGTTCTGAAAGGGGTACTGGAAGTACCACATTTATGCTCATTGCTAGCCTGTGAGTGGGGAAAATTATTGGCCACTCCCTGACCTATGGTTTAACACTTCCCTTGGGTGACCCTATGCACTTTTACAGCCCTTACTCTGTCTTTTAGTATAAACTACCCCACATTGCACCTCTCTACCTAAAATCTATGTGGCAGCAATATGGCTGAACTTTTCTCCCCTGTGCACAGCTCCCTGTGCCCACCAGAAGTGTGGCCAGAGAAATCAGCACCCTCACCTCTGTGGCCACTTAAAACTGGTTCTGAGGTCAGTTCCTCTCCCACTGGGAGTGGAGTCTGACTGCCTAGGAGGACATTTACAGGGGTGGCATACCAAAATGTGAACTATATCTGCTTGTGACTGGCAGGCCCCTTTGAAGATAATTAAGTTCCTGGGCAGTGCCCAAATGGTTACCCTGTCAGAAAGATAGGACACATCCAAACACATGCAGCTTTTTGTGTGAGCCCTGGGAGCCATTTTGCATCTCATCAAAAGAGCCATTTGACTTGACCATTAGGTTTGTTTTTTTAATTGCTATTAAAAATGACTCATTGAAGTATTTTTCTAGCTATTCCCAAACTACAGGGATGAATTATAAGTTGACTTGATACAGTGAAAAACCACATTGGGGTGTTCACTGTCAGAACATGTAAAACATAAAATATACATGGCCTACATTTTAAATTTCATGCAACCTGCCCTAGTGACAGTTAGGGCTTACCTTTAGGGTTAATTATGAGTATTAACAACTAAGATTTAGGCCTAGCAAAAGGTTAATTTTGCCATGTCAAATGGGGAGTTTTAAAACTACTGTCTCAGGCTACAGGGGCAGGCCAGGAGACATGGTGTGCATTGTCACTTTAGTGCTAGCATAATATGTGCAGGAGTTCACTAGTGACATTTACCTTGCAGGCTCTGTGTATGCTTTTGTACCATATACTAGGGACGCATAGTTAAGATATGTATGCCAACACAGAGTGTAGACAGTTTCAACATGTTTTAGGGTTCAGAGCACATGCCCGGGCTATGGCAGGCAGAAACATCAATTCAGAAAGAAATCATACAAAAAGGGGCATTTTCCTAAATGTATTAATTCTGATGGGCCTGATAAAGACAATAAGTATGCACACTGAACATGTTAATTGATCTACTTACCCATATTTTACAAGGAACCAGGAAATATGGAAAGTATGCCTTTTCTCCCCTGTGGAATATGGCTTTCATCATCATTATGGTATCCGCAAAACTACTCTGAATAACTTAACCATTGTCAGCGGTACTAAGATCATTTGACAAGATAGACCAAGGGCTCGATGTGCTAACATTATAAAATTGCAATTACCAAATAACATTTTTTTTTGCAGATTACTATTGGTAATTGTAATTACTAATGTTATATTTGGCCCCTATTTCCTAATTAGCAATTCGTAGTTGCATACCTCATAAATTTCAATAAGGTAGGTCGCAATTTGTGACCCACTAGGTTTTGCTGGCATTACAAGGAGGGTGGCTTGCTGAGGCCAGCAGACCAACATGCCCCCGATTGCTTTAATAATAAAGAAAGCTTTTTATTTTGAAATGCAGCTGTTTTTCCTTACAGGTAAAGAAGATGCTTTATTTTTGTATTTTTTTTTAAAGAAAACGTTTTGTTTTTACTTTTTAAGAGTAGGCATTGGTCCATGGGACCACTGCCTGATATTAAAAAACACACTTCTAAGCATTCTTAAAGGGGTGTATGTCCCAAGCGGACCCCTTCCTATTAGCCAAAAGGTTACCATCAACTTTGAGTTGAGGGTAAAGTACAAATGTTTTTTGACTGCATTTCAGTTGCAAAACGTTAGTACATAGCATTTAGATTCTTTATTTGGGCAGGGCACCCTCAAAACGCCCCTTCCAAATACTGAATCTCTTACACACATTGTGAATCAGTAACATGTTACTGAATCACAATTTGTGCTTTTGTACATTTGAAAAAGCATTTTTGTGGCTGCAAACAGCCTGATTCTGTAAATTGGGCTGCTTCCGACTAGAAAAATACTTTGTACATCTGGACCCAAATTATGTGTTGAGGTTATGTAAATTATACAGCAAAATATGCAACTTGTACAGCACTTTGTCTGGCTGTATCATTTTCATTACTTTGAGCTAAAACATGTTTTGTGAAATGAACATAGAATGCAAATCTAGTGCTGTTATGACCCAAATATGACCCAAATGTGGTAAATACAAGGCTATACAGCAAACACTGCACCTACAAAATTGCATATATCCAGTGGCTCTCATCTTTGTCCATAGTTAAATCAAAAGATCATTCATGAAATATACAGAGAAACTGAACATTCTAATGTCAATCAGTGTCTATTGTGAGCTGCACTTTGAAGAAACAGCTTTTTCAAGCTAATTACCCAATATAAACACAGCATACCAAATAACATGTTAAATGATCCTATCGAGCCATTTTAGCAATCTGGAGCCATTTGGAAGCCACTCCATTTTTTGTTTCATGGATTATAATGTCACCAGACCCAAAGTGTTGAAATAGTGACAGTATTGCTCAGTGTGTTATATGTGTGTGTCTCTGTGTGTGTGTGTATGCATTACATACTGATAGTTGCCACTGTGTAGTTATAGTTAGTTAAGTTAGTGTTTTATAGGAAAAACATTTTTTGTTCTGCCAGTAACTTTGGCACCATGTGAAAAATCTGTGCATAATTTGCCCAAAATCAAGTTCATCAATGTTGGTTCATTCATGGAAACTTTTTCACTGATCTGTGAAGCAGAGGTGTAGAAAAATGGATGCTCCCACAAGTGTGATTACCAATGTTAATTTGCCTAGGAAACTGTTGGGCGAGTGAGTAAAAAATGTTTGTGCTACAGGATTCCATGTACAGTGCGTTAGAAACACGTGAAGTCACAATGCTGTGACCATGAGCATAAGGCGAGCAGGACCTCAAGCTTTTAGCATTTGAAAGATGCTTACCAAAATACTTTCAAGAAAAGTAAAAGAGAAGGCATCAAGTAGCACTAGAAATCAAGGAAGTGAACACTCATGCTGAAATTAGCCGCTATGCTCACATAGCTAAAAAGCTGAAATAGTTGTGAATCCCATTTATAGCTCACTGAAATTGTTCGGAGTAGTAGAGATATGCACTTTTAAAGCTAGGTGTCTGGTGTAAATGCCAGTCAATGTAGGTGAAAAACAACAAATGGTACTCAGGAGCAATGAAACAAAGTAGAGTATAAATCTGTTCTGCCATTTTTTTAGAAATATAATTTAAATAGGAGCTCTAGTTTTCGCATGGAGAGGTTAATCCTCAGGAAAAGTTGTGGTATTCCCTTGGTTGATAATGCGATATTCCAGCAGTATCAAAATAAAAAACTACTCAAAGCTAATTGTCTGAGGGAGCTTTTACTCCCTTTGGTCAATTTGGAGCCTGTGCCCAACGCATGGATAACAACAGTGTGCAGTTGGTGTTGGCTGGCCCATTGAGGCTGGCCACTGTTAGAAATTGACTCTGTAGTTGGCCGAGGTATGTACCCTGTCCAAGTAGGGACCACAATCCTAGTCAGGGCAAGTGAGATACAAATCTAAATTAACCTGTGCTCACCCTCTGGTAGCTTGGCACTGAGCAGGCGGGCTTAACTTAATGGACAAAGTGTAAAGTATTTGTGTAACACACACACACACACACAGCAGCTCAATGAGAACACCACAGAAAAGCTACACACCAGTTTAGAGATAATTCATCTAAGGTAAATAAGACTAAAAGAACAAAAATCTAATTAGTACATTAAGAGTTATTCACTTTCAAGATATCAATTGCAGCGCTTTTGATAGGACTCGTATTAGTGTCTTTACGGTAATTTGGGTAACATTGTTAAATAAAGAAATATTGCTGATTAGAAGTAAGCTAATTATAGTCCCACTGGGGCGGTATCACAGATATGAGTGAAGTGTAGGTTTCTCCCCTGTGGCGAAGAGTGCCATGACACAATGTTGGGACTACTTGGGTCCAAGTTAAGCAAGTAATTGCACTGCCATGGCCATGGACCAGGACAAATGAAGTACCTGATTAGATGTCATTGTCGCTGCTGAGAGCAGAGTCAGGCTTGGGCACAGCTCACAGGGCAGGCAAGGGGGCATCTCAGCAAAGCAGGACAACAATTCATTGGAACAGTCAGGCACAGCAAGATTTAAGCACAGTAGCCTTTACTCCATCAGGTTTTCCTTGAGGTCCAGAAGTTTACTGTTTTCGGGGGTCAGAGCCCCAGTACTTATACTAAAAAGTACCTTTGATGTGAGGGGTGACTTCAAAGGTTCCTTCTGAAGTACGCAGGTCCCCCTTTTAACCCATCCCTGGCTCCAGACTATGAGTAGGTGGCAATCAGCCCTTTTGTGTGGAAACAGGCACTTCCCTCTTAAAGTGTAGGTGTGAGCTCCCCTCAACCCTTCCAGTCCAAGAAGACCCATCAGATTGCAGATGAATGCAGATGCAGTCGAGTGTCCTGTGTTGAGTGTCTGGAGGGAATGCACAAATGTAACTCTCACCCAGACCAGATGTGAACTGGAGAAAGGCTGTCACGCACACAGACCAGTGAGAGCAGAGAAATGACCAGTTTTTATAAGTGACGTTTCTGATATCATAAAAATAAATCTCTCTTTACCAGTAAAGATATAATATTACCATTCCAATGATATGAAAGATGATGTAGTTACTCCATTCTGATCAGGAATTACAGTCTAAAAGTGTATTAAAGAATTCTAAATGCTGGCCTATGAGAGGAGCAGGCCTCACAGGAATGAACAATGGCTTTGGGTGTTTTTCATTACCAGGACATGTAAAACTTAAGAGTACATGTCTTGTCTTATATTTACATGGCCCTCTGCCCTCTGGGGTACCTAGCTACTACCTTAGGGGTCACATATGTATGAAAAGGGGAGTTTAAGGCTTGGCAAGAGGTTTTAAATGGCAAGTCTAAGTGGCAGTGAAACTGCACACACAGGCTCTATAGTGGCAGGCCTCAGATGTGTTTTAAGGGCTACTTGAGTAGGTGGCACTATCAGTGCTGCCGGCTCACTAGTAGCATTTAATTTACAGGTCCTGGTCATATGGTATACCACTTTGCAATTTACTTACAAGTAAATTAAACATGCCTATTGAGGGTACACCAATGTTACCATGTTTAGGGGAAAAGCACATGCTTATCAGTGGTAAAGTGCTAAGAGTCCTAAGGCCAACAAAACAATACAGCAAAAATAGGATCAGCCACCCTTTCACAGGTTGGTCACAGGGACTAGCTGCAAGTGAGACCTTGTACCCTACCCCTGCTCTCCACAGCCAAGGCTATGCACAGGAGGTGTTGGCCACCCACCATAATGTTGGGTGCCTAGGCCAACCATATATATAATCCCTGCAGCCAGTGCGCTCAGAGCACAGTTGACAGTTAGGAACACACATAACAAACAACATAATGTTTGTATTCATTTTTGGCCAGTAAAAACAGCTCTGAGAAGCCTTTTTCATTTTTAAAAAGATTTTTAATATTTGAGTGACTATTCTTTTTTCAGGAATAAAAATAACCAAAAAAACTGGAGGTTTTGCCTGGGAAACAGAAGAAAAATCACTATTTACAAATAGCCTTGTTACCTATCACCCGGTTCTTTCAAGTGATGGCACTCGCCAAAAGAGAAAAATTTGGCACAGTTGAGACAAAAATAAATTCAGCTTGGGCATAGCATCGAACAAATATATGGAGTTAGCCACAAAACTGCGCTAACAGAGTTTTGCGGCAAAATCCATAGCGCCTGCTAGTGCCAGCCACTCGCCATATTTATCGAATGGTGCTCGGTGGCGTAAAGGACAGGCTAGCGTCTAAAGAAAAGACACTATCCGGGAGGATGGGGAGAAGGGAAAAGGGCTTAGTGGGTCAGAACTGACACTAGGCTAGCTAGTGGCAATAAATATACCACTAACCAGCCAAGCGTCATTTTCTGATGCACTACCACCCAAACATGACTACTGTCTTAGTAAAGACAGGGGTCATGCCTACCACCCCAATGGCCAGCCCGGGGGAGCAGTGTCCACTGGGCAAGGCCATAACACCCAATGCCAGGCAGAGGGCCCCATGTAAGGGGCCCCCAATGGCACAGAAAAACAAAAAAATAATAATACTTATTGATACTTACCCAGGATGGGGTCACCCATCCTATGGTGTCCCTCTGGTGTGGGTGGGGTGTTCCTGGGTCTTGGGGTGGGCATCTGTGGGCCCATTCCATGGTATGTAGCCATGGAAATGGGTCCAAAGGTCCCCTAATACCTGGTCAGACCCAGCGCCATTATTTGGGTTCACCTATTCCATGCATGTCGTTCTAAGTCCTTAGGGGGTTATTGTCATATTGTGGATGGGAACGCCTACCCTGCATATAATTAGTGCAAGGTAGTTTGCGGCATCCACAATATAATGCTAACTCCTATATTTTGACGCTAGACGGGTCTAGTGTTAAAATATAAATATGGAGTTAAGTTTGCACCATTTTAGCATCAAAAGAAATGGCGCTAAAATGTCACAAACCAAGTATAAATATGTTCCAAAGACTTCCAGTTGGGCCACTGTAACATCTGACAGAAGTGTCAATCCAGGTGCCACTGATGAAGCAGAAAAAAAAAGGCTAACAAACATTCATATATCATGTAACAAAATTGTATAAGGCAATGTGATTTTAGCAAAGAAAAATAATGTGTGTAGAAAATGTGCCCACGAAGTAGGTCGCCATTAGTATAAACGAGCTTGATTAATCATGAAGAATCGACAATGTAGTAATCCGTCATAATTGCAGATGTATTTTATGATTTTCTCGTTAAAACTGTTAAATGCTTAGCTTAAATTTAGTAGAGGCTTTGGCCTAGTCGCCTGGTCTCAATTTTAACTGCGTAGTCTTCACTTGTATTAACAAAGACATGTTTAAACTTTAAAAGCTGTATTTTTCAAGTAGAATGACTAAAACACTTATCTCAAAAGTTGCGTCCTAGGCAAGTTTCATCCCCTTTGAAGCAACAGCTTCTGCAGTTTCTGCAGGTGCAGACAATAAAGACACTGATACAGAAATAATTGGCAAACTTTGTTGCTACTTGTGTTCCAAAACGCCAAGGACACCTTATGCAGAAATGAGTACTAAGAGAAAGACACTATTCATTGGTCAAAGAGAAACCACCCCATGAACCCTCCAATGGAAGACCCTGGAGAATTTCGAACGTTTTCTTACTTAAACCCACCGGACAAAGAGAAGTCAGCCATTTTCTTTGATGCCATTTTGAAGCCAGATTCGAGAAGCCATTTTGTTGACACTTTGATGCTTTTTCTCTATCCCAGAGAGAGAGACTTTAAAGAATTCTCACCCTAGAGACTTTAACTTTAACTTTACCCCATCTTGCCCGTACGATAACTTTTGCACCATTTTCCGAGACAGAGCCTAAGCTAGAAGTTTTCTAAATTTATGTTGATTAAATTCTTTTGCATGAAGCCCCACATGCCAATGCTAATCGGAGGTTAGTTGAGGTATTCACTTGATGCACCATGCTGAAATGAAATCTTGTTATGCTGACCAATGTATGCAATTAGTCACATTCAGTTATTCTTATTAGTGATTTGCATTGCTATAACCGAGTGCATTATAATCCAGATTTTGCGTAGATTGCGTTTCTTCTGTCGGTATGGACGGCTAGTAATGTTCGTATATGTATATCATTTGATTTTGAGACTTACTTATATTGTGTTAGCCTTGTTAATATAGGGAAATAAACTCATTAACCTTTAATAAACAGGTGTGGTTATTCATGACTGAAAGGTCATGGTGTGTCTAATTACTGATTTTCTGATTAACTAATTTGTTGAATGATTACTAATAGAGTATTGGTTATTGATTATAAAAGATTATTGATTATTGATTTGAGGGATCTGGAAATTCTTTGGATGAGGAGAGCTCATCCCGGTCAAAAGATTCACCGACCTCCGGCGTGTCCAAGTATAAGTAATTTATAAGGACTGGACGCGCTATCACCACCATGTCCTGAAAGACAGTCCCAGATGGAGATACTCCATGCTTCTCCTGCCTGCTTCTTTTTCAAATGTTCAGTGCTCGAAATGCCATGTGTTTAGCTTTTTATGCATTTTTGAAATAACAAAGGAGTACTTCTCCTTTTCTTTGGCTGAACTCAGTCACAGATTTTGCATTCAACCTTTTTTGCAGGGACCATCTACATGCCAGGTGGAATTGAGAACTCTCAAACCATGAATTTGGGTGGGCTTTTGCATAGCTCCTACTAGTCTTCAGAGACTTGAACTTCACGGTGGTCTCATACTGATGTCTTTCTTTTTTTAACTTTTGTTTATTGGCATTTGGTTCACTATAACAAGAGGAAACACATCAGTTAACTTTTCCATCTTTCTGGTTAGTATTCACCACTGCTATACCGAATACAAAATAGCTGCCCAAATGGTGCTTCAGTGATTGTGGTTAACAATGTGGATCCCAGTCGGGTGGCTGAGAGCTGGACTCCATCCCCTTCAAGCATCCCCCTGATATGGGTATGGTTTGTGATATGTGAAGTTGTGTACCGACATTCCGTTTGGGCTGCAAATGTCAATGAGGCACTGTGTTTGTGGTGTGACTTCCTTCTAATATGCATGTGGAGATTCCCCATAGCAGTGCTTTGTAGTGTCAAAATAAACATTAATAACTAACTGTGTCTCGGGGTCAACAATAGTATTAAAACATGGCCAACTTCTTGATCGCATCGCCCATCTTCAGGAGGAGTTCAGGAGGAGTGACGCTGGGTCTTCCAGGAAAGGGAGCAAGCCCAGGCATCCAACTTCCTGTCGCTCAGACGTTAACCCCTCCTCCGACTCACCCTCAGGCATACCATCTCTCTCATTCCTGTTCTAGGCCGTTATTTTGTTACCCGTCTGGGTCCCTTCCTGTTCAGACTCCGTCCCTGTCAGGTGTTCCCTTCATCAAAGGTCTCTGTCCACAGGTTTCTTATGGGAAGCCTACGTAGCCCCTGGTCTCCTCCCTTATCAGCACTCTCTCTTCAGCTCTGGCCCACAAGTCACATCACTTATTCAGGTCTCAACCTTGGGCCCTGATGATGCTTTCAATGCCACAGTGACCCTCTTTTTAGATAGTATCAGGGGCAGATCGACAAGTTGGTTCCTGACTCTTTTGGGCTCAGGTTTAGGGAAGTTACCCAGAACGCATGTCTCATCTGTGTTCCCCAACTTAATTTTTAATACTCCCCCAAAAAGAGGAAGACCAAAAAAATAGAGACAGATTTCACAAGGTGTGATCCAAATGATATCCACGTTTCCAAATGCAGGAAATGGGGTAACAACTACTACTTGGAGGAATACAAGCATACCAACTGATCGGATGTGCTTTTACTTGTAGTTATTTTTAGATATCGCTTTCCCACAACACTGGAAAATGTGGACATTTTAATAAAAGCACATTTCTTAGTTATTTAGGCCTGTTAGGAATGTCCTAGGCTGAAACATGAAAAGAGGAATGTGAACTATTTTTCAATGTTCTGGGTTCTATTGTACTACCACCGGACTCAGAAAAAAGGGTAAATGCCTCCGGGAGTAAAGTGGCACTCTATCATTGTCTCTATTGGTTCCAGAGGAGTATTGGAGTACTGCCAGTTCCACGGAGGTACCAATAAAAAAGTAAACTACTATCTTATTACCTGCTAGGGTAAAACTACTGTAAAATTAACCCTTCAGAAAAAAAGCCCAAAGCAATTTCACGTATGTCCTTAACAAATTAGTGTTAGAAGGAGACAGAACTGCAAAACTGGAAGTGCAGAGTTAATATCAAGAAGAGGACGATGACAACATTATCTGAAAGTTGCAATTTCAGGGTGACATATAATTGTATTTTTTTTTCCAAAGGAATGCCTGGTCATCTCAAGAAATACCAAAAAGACTTGTTCAAAATACACAAAAGAAATTTAATAACTGTATTACATAAAAGTATTTTAAAAATAAAAAAATATGGTATCACAACACTGTTATCTTTTCTTTAAAGTAAAAAGGAGTTTCAAACCAAATACAAGATAAACAATTACAAAAAAAAAATTCTACAGAAACAAAGCCCATTGTTCAATCTCATCAGCACAGAAATAGCGGTGTGCAGAAATAATAAGGTTGAATGCTTGCTGAGGGTTCACGACAAGCTTTGGCTGGAGCCCAACGTCTGCTGCGCGTGATCATACAAAGAGAAGTGGGTTTGCACATTATAAATTTAAAATACTATAGGAAAAGCAGAAATTTGCAGAAAAAAATACTTTAAAATTATGTTACAGTTAGATTTGATGATGAGGTCATAACGTGCTTGAGAGATTCACAAAAAACACAAGGATAAAGAAAGAATATAATTAATTAAGAGAATGTGACAAGAAGTAAGGTTTAAAAGAAAAACCAAATAAACACGGAACTTTGCCAGTGATAGTTTAATAACCTAGTTGTAACCTATTCCCCTAATGACCTCACATAATACTTTACTCTTGACACATTAAATGGCTTCATGGAAAACGTTAATGAATTCTTCTCAAACTACACCATTGCTATGCTGCAAAATTGCAGGCATGGACTTTGCCAGTCCATTCACCTGACGCAGTCTTCTGTCTGTGATTCAGGGTGCAACACCAAACTTGCACAACATGGAGAATGGCTTCAACATCATGATACACCTCCCATGACAGCAGTGTTGATGGGTTACTTATCAGCGTATTATGAGACAGGAAGCAAAATGTAATCACCCAGCCCACTCCTCATGCTTGCAGTGACAAATGCAAATGATATTGGAACAGTGATTGTCCACAATGAATAATGGACCTGCGCTAATCCCATTAGTCAGAGAATTAGTTGCAGGAGATGATTTCTCAAAATGCCAGAGTGCAGAAAATGGGTATGTCATGAGGACCTCTAGAACGCGAGTTGGTCATCCCTGTTTTAGCTTTGTTTTATAGTTCATACTTAATTCATATTAGTAAGGCTACATTTAGCGATGATTCTCACATATTTTAATCAGCATGCTTTTATTATATACAGGGACCCAATTGGGCCAGCTGAACCATAGTGCCTTGATCAGGGTTGTGTCATCATCGATGAAGGTGCGAGGTGCATCCGGAGCGTTGCGTCGATATCGAGCCACACAGTGTATGATGTGCATTTATTTTTTCCATGCAATTGGAGTATTGTGTTGGTTTCGAGTGTGATACGCTGGTTCCGAATACAATATGTGGCTGCTGCTACTGCAGTCAGGGGTGCATCGATTCCAAAGGTGGTGCACTGGTTCCGAAGGCGATGTGCCGGGTCCACTCTCAGGAACAGCATGGATGGGCTGCTTCTGATCCATTAAAAGGCGAAAATGTGCTGGTTCCAATGAAGATGCATGTGTTCTGGTTGAAGCAGCACTTTATACCCACTTCAATGGGTCCAGGACTGGGTTGGCACCACTTGAAAGGGCGAGACTTGCAACAAGCAAAGTCTAGGTGCTGTAGCAGGGTGAGCTGAATTCTGTTGTGTTCCTGAGAGGGTAGCATGCAGTAGGTCAGTACAGCAAAGCATGAGTCCAGCAGAGTAGCAGCTCAGCAGAGTGGCCATCTGTGAAGCAGCACAGCAGTCTTCTTCCTGGCAGAGTATTCACAGGTCCAAAAGTGTACTGAGTTGTTGGGGCCAGAGGTCCTATACTTATACCGAAGTGGTAGAGACTTCAAAGAAAGGTTTTTGAAGTGTGTTGAGGTCCTCCCTTCCTGCCCTTGCCCAAGACTCACTCTGGGGGGTCTGCAGCCCTTTGTGTGAAGACATGACACTGCTTATTCAGGTGCAAGGGTCAGCCCCTCCCTCTCATCCTGCCCAGGGTTACCCATCAGGCTGTGTATTGCCCATCAATCACACTTAAGCTCCCCTTGTGTGTAGCTGTCTAAGGCGAATGCACAAGCCCAGCTATCACCCCACCTCAGTCATGTATTGCAGGCAGGCAGCAGGCACCAAATGGCTAAAGTAAGAAAATGCCAACTTTATAAAAGTGGCATTTTCAAAACTGCAATTCAATATCTCACTTCACCATGAGTTGTGATTTTAAATTGTAAGCCCAGACACACCAAACCTGACCAAATTATTTCTTCCAGATTGTGAATTACACTTATAAGGTCTAATTAGGTAATACCAATATCCTATTGAGAGAGATAGGCCTTTCTGTAGCGAAAAACAGCTTTCGGAGCTTTTCACTACCAGAAAATGTAAAACATAAAAGTACATGACCTACCTTTTAAAACAATACACCATGCCCTCAGGAATGACCAGGGCCTACCTTAGAGGTGACATTTTAAATAAAAATTATAAAAGGAAATGAAATATGCCAGTAGGGGGTTAAGCCAATGTTACCATGATTTAGGGGAGAAATCACTAATTTTAGCACTGCCTAGCAGTGGTAAAGTGCTCAGAGTAGCAAAACAAGCAAACATAAGGTCATAAAAGTGAAGAAGGTAGGCAAAAAGTTGGGGGAAAGCCCACTTAAGGCTGTCAAGTATAACAATATCCATACATGTTTTCACGCATTGCACCAAGATGTTATTTTGCCACCCATCCCGATGTTGTACTTATTAGTGTAAGACATCCCATTTGGCCATTTTCAAACTACTAGATCTGTGTTTCATGTACAGATTCCAGTCCTCCTAAACAAGCCTCATACTTGTTCATTTAAACATGGCTTCAAATTCTACTATAGTGTTGCCTTGCTTACTATCACTATCAATATGAGATTCTAATTAGCAAGCCACCAGGCTGTGTCTTGAAGTGTCAAACATCTTGTGCAGCAAATACTAACGTTCCTCAACAACCCTCTAATGCCAGTATGTTATGTGGGAAGAGACAAGTAGGTACCTTTGCTGCCAGGCGATTGTGGCACTGCCAAAAGATGCTGGAAAATTATGAGGAACTACATGGCTCATGGTACTTATTAAGCTGCCATCTTTGGTGGGACTCACAATTAATAGCATGATGCCAAAGAATGCTTTGCTCAGTATTTGTTTGTCTCCCCAGTGAGAGACTCATCTTTAGAGATTACACTGGTGGATGTTGTGATCGGTCCTTGAAAATAGTGGAAATCCTGGAATGATGGTTTCCACATAAAGTGGGTGCCTCACATTGAGGGGATGCAACCCCCTCCCCGAACTACTGTGTGACTCTAAGGTACCATTCCCCGGAGCCAGGTCTTCCACGGTATCCCAACAACACTAACATCTAGGTCACCATGGTTTATCTGCCTGTGGGAGCACAGGTAGGGAAGTCTAATTTGATCCCACCCAGCGTGATCAGAAAGCTACTCCCACCGAGTGGGAGCACAAAAGTTTCTCCCTGCCCTTGGTCTGGCAGTGAGGAAAACACAGAATTTCTTTCACTCTGCAGACTCCATACAATTACTACTCCTGCTGGGTGGGGGCAATGCCAGCTTTCGCTACACCAGAATGGGTGCTTG
Organism: Pleurodeles waltl; assembly: GCF_031143425.1. NCBI lineage: Eukaryota > Metazoa > Chordata > Amphibia > Caudata > Salamandridae > Pleurodeles > Pleurodeles waltl. The sequence goes on along the minus strand of NC_090437.1, from coordinate 230,361,564 downwards.
CAGGGTGTCAGCAGGTCTGTGGGGGCTTTGGGCTCCACTTATAACTTTGAACTATGGAAATGTTGTGGAGAGTATAGGGTGGACGTCAGGCTACTCCATTAAAAAAAAATATATATAAAGTTTTGCAGGCTTCTGCAGTAACAGAGAGCTGATGGGTCTGTGGGGGTACAGGGGAAAACTCTGCGGCGTGTAACATAAAAGAAATGCTGTGTAGTGCCCCGGGTGTGCACTAGGCCACCCCAATTTAAAATGTAAAAGAAATATAACAAAATATATGCTGCCTCCTGAAAGGCCTATGGAGCTGCTTGAAAGAAGCTGACTGGCCTGTTGTGGCCCTGGGTCTACCCCTACAGCCTCCAAGAAAAATTAAACACATGGGTGTCCCAGGGAGGCACCTGGAAACCCATGCAAAAGTCCTCACAATTCACTGAAAAAACTAAGGTGCATATTTAAGAGCCCCTAGCGCAACCGGAGAATCACTTTTTGTAACACTCCGGTGGCGCTAAGCACAGCTCTTATTTACAAGAAGTTGCAATGCCACTTTTTTGTGGTGTTTCGTATCCTTGTAAACATGAGCCACTCCGACGCAGTTTTCTGCATCAGAGGGGCATGCAAAGGTTATTGCTGTGGGTGTTCCACCACAAAACCCATTGCTTTTGACGTTGGCTCAAATTTATGAGTTGTCATAAAACTGAAGCAGCGCCAAAAACAAATGCCAACTGAGGAGTGGCGTTAACATCGCAGAACGAGGAGGAATGCTTTTATTCCTCCTCGTTTTTTACTTTTTCTATGTGTGCTACATTTTGCAGCACACACATAAGCAAAATGGCACAGACAATTGTTTAAATGCAGGGAGGGATACGTTCTTGGACATAAACGATTGTTAAAAATGATGCTTTGGTATTTCTATGTGTGCTGCATTTTGCAGCACACATGGAACTGTCAAAATGCCATTGTAGATTGTTTATGTGCAGGGAGGGACACTTTCCTGCACATAAACAATCTATCTCCTCAACGTAGACACCCTTGCACTATGATGCAAGAATGCCTGTTGGTGCAGTTTAGTTCAGCGCCAGCGCAGGGGTAAATGCAGGGTGCACCGCATTCTGCCAAGTAAGACGCAACCCTGCATTTCAAAATTGGCGTTGTGCGGTGCTGCTATTTTGGAGCAGCGCCACGCTGCACCACTTTAGCATAAATCTGGGCCTAAAGTTTTAGGGAATTTTATAGTTAAGTATGGTGATACAAACTTACTTTGTATTAATATAAATGTACTGAAAAAAACAAAAGTTAAAGAGGCATAATACTTAGATGAAAATGTCGGTTAAAACATACTGTTTTAAACCAACAAAACCAATGAAATTCATCAGTTATAGTTATGTCAATTAACTAGAACTCACACCCTACAGTAGCGGTTGTTTTGTTCAGTTGGCTTCATTATGACTGGCTCAATTAACTCTGACCCAATCGTAGACCCCATAAACCCCTATTTGCACATGGATTGGAATTATGAGTTTGGTTTTATTTAACGTATGAAATGGTTATAGGATGCGTTAAATAAGTCAACCTTATTTAAACTTCAGCCAGTCAAACCTGCTGAAAATACAACAGGTGAAAAAGCATATAAGCAGTAAACACACCATGGGCTAGTTTGCATATACTTTCGTAGCTATAACGGTTTACCTGTCTATAGATGAATGTGTACAAATGAAGCTGGAATGATGAATAATTTGAGATGTAATAAGTGAGAGAGAGAGAGATAAATATATCTTACTATCTATAATATTATATAATATATATTTACTGAAGAAATGTTATAGTTAAGAAGTCGAATAAAAAAAAAAAACTTAGAAATTCAATTAAAAACACAAAGGTTACAGGGATGCTTCACACAAAAAGAAACATAGAAATTCAGCAGTTATAGTTACCTGAGCCAGCTATAACTTGCACCCCCAAAATGCACTGCTTATGTCCTGCCATATTATATCATTCATGACACGGTCAGTGACATCACTGATGACATCATGCAGTGAATGTAAGTGGTTGTATGGATGTGTGAGTGGGTCTGTGAGTGGGTGTATGGGTGAGTGAGTGGTTTTGTCAGTTGCTGTATGGGAGAGTGAATGGATGTGTAAGTAGCTGTATGGGTCAGCAAGTGGCTGTGTGAGTGGCTGCATTGGTTGAGTGTGTGGGTGTGTGAGTGGCTGATTGGGTGAGTGAGTGGGTGTGTGAGAGCTTGTATGGGTGAGTAACTGGTTGTGTTAGTGACTGGATCAGTGAGTGAGTGAGTGAGTCAGTGACTGTATGGGTGAGTGAGTGGCTGTGTGAGTGGATGTATGCAAAGGGAATGGTTATGTCAGTGAATGTATGGGAGAGTAAGTGGATGTGTGCGTGGCTGTATGGGTGAGTGAGTGGGTGTGTGAGTGCTTGTAATGGTGAGTGACTGGGTGTGTTAGAGACTGTATTGTTGAGTGAATGGGTGAGTCAGTGATTATGGGTGAGTGAGTGGGTGTATGAATGACTATAGGCATAAGTGAGTGCTTGTGTCAGTGCCTTTATGAGAGATTGAGTTGATGTGTGAGTAATTGTATCAGTGAGTGAGTGGGTATGTGAGTGACTGTATGGATGAGTGCGTGGGTGTGTGAGGGACTGTATGGGTGAGTGAGTGGGTGTGTGAATAGTTGTATAGATGAGTAATCAGTTGTGTAAGTGACTGTATCAGTGAGTGAGGGGCTGTCAGTGACTGTATGGCTGAGTGTGTGGGAGTGTGAGTGGTGCATGGGCGAGTGATTGGGTGTGTCAACAGCTGTGTGGGTCTGTTAGTGGGTATGTGAGTGATTGTATGGGTATATGAGTAGGTGTGTTAGTAGTTGTATGGGTCTGTGAGTGGGTGTGTGAGTAACTGTATGAGTGTGTGAATACCTGAGTTAGTGCTGTATGGGTGAGTGAATGGTTATGTCAGTGGCTGTATGAGTGAGTGGGTGTGACAATAGTTTTATGGATCTGTAAATGAGTATGTGAGTAGTTGTGTGTGTGTGTTGATCTATGAGAGTTTGTATGAGGGTATTAGCAGGTGTGTGAGTGGTTCTGTGGATGATGTCATCAGTGATGTCATGTGAGATGTCATCAGTGATGTCACTGACCTTGTCATAAGAGATTTAGTTTGTGAGGTTATAAGCAGTGCATTACAGGAGCGCAAGTTAAAGTTAGCTCAGGTAAGTATAACTGCTGAATTTCTATGGTTTTTCAAGCGTGAATTGTGAGCCTAAAAATAACGTTCCTGTAACCTTTTTTTCTGAATTTCTAAGGCTCTGTGATCAACCATTGCTAAAGACCGTGCAGGGTGGTGGTTGGATTAACGTATAGTAATGAAAATTACTTCATGTTAAAAAAAAAATATTGACATTTGCTGAAACAAACAATGGTTACAGGGACATTATAGTTGGGAAATAAAATTAAAAAAAACATAGAAATTTCATGAAAAAAACAAAGGTTACAGAGATGTTATAGTTAGGTTCTGAATTAACTCATACAAAACCATACAAATTCAGCAGTTCTAGTTAGAGTTCTATCAAGTAACTATAACTCATGCCCTAAGGTAACTATAACTCGTGCTTTTGCCATGCACTGCTAATTACCCCAGCTATTACAGCACTCATGACAACTTCTGTAACACCATTAAAATATAAACATTAGCAGTCAAATTATTCAATATAAAAACTGTGCCTGGTGGGGACATGTTTTTTTCAGTAAATATATATATATTTATATATTTATATATATATATATATATATATATATATATATATATATATATATATATATATATATATATATATATATATATGTATATATACATATAATCTACCTAATTGATGTGCTCATCCTGAATTTTGAGACTGCAGACATATCCAGTCTGTGTGGCATCTGTGTTGTAATGAAGTTACATAACTACATGCCAACACGCACATAAGTTCACATACATCTCTGTTTAGAATCAAAAAAGTGGGAATCACTGGTGACCCTTCCTGGTGAGGAAGGCCTGCAGGTGTCTGTGTGGCTCAGAGTCCCATGCTGGGGGAAGTGGAGGGCAGGCCGTGCCATTTAGAGGGGCGGAGTCTCGCAGGAATGGGAATGACATTCCAAGGGGGGGATACAGTGTGTGAGGCGGTAGCCCTGGTTCTGTGTTTTTGCTACTAACAAACAGGGTCACAAATGACAGCTGCCAAGCAATTAAGCTTCATTTCTGTTGTTTTATTCTCTGTTAAACCAATTCTTTCTGCTCTGTTTGGTGTGGTGTGACTGCAGCTGTGTTGCTGTATTTAATTCTGCTAATGCGTCTTTGTAATTGTGTGCACAATTGTGGTTGTGTGCCTGCAAGCCTGAGCGTGGATATGTGTATGTTTTTCAATGTGTCTTGTGTTTGTCTATTCTGTGGTAATGCAGTTCGATGCATGCCTTTCTATCCTAGATGTTTTTTCATATAACCGTGTATTGTGGATGATGTCATCAGGGTTGTAATTTGAGATGTCATCAGTGATGTTATAAGTGATGTCACTGTCATGAGTGATGTAATATGTTAAGTCATAAGCAGTGCATTGCGGGACCGCAAGTTATAGTTCGCTCGGATAACTATAACTGCTGGATTTCTATGGTTTTGTGTTTGAAAAATCTGAGCCTAGCTATATCGTTCCTGTAATCTTTGTTTTTTTCAGTGAAAAAATATATAAATATGTATATATAAAAATAATTGTGTTTATATATTACATATACACACACACACACACACACACACATATATATATATATATATATATATATATATATATATATATATATATATATATATATTGTATATAATTACATTTTATTATGTATATGTTGTTATGCTTTCCATACAAGGTTATAACATATTTAGAAATTAACAAAAACATTTCAAACCCACCAAAGTAAATATGACTTGGTGTGCATAGAATATTGTGTAAATGCTTTATCAGAATTAATAAGCATTAGATAAATACAATTTAAAATTCACAAACATTATTTAGTCGATATGATAACTAACAATGCAATTCTGACAAAGTTTTCTATCAAGTCCTAATTGGCAGTATTATTAAGGCGACACCAACAGAGATGAATGGAAAACCCCACAACTACAGAATCTGTAGTTGCCTAATGGCAAAATCCCTGAAAAATTGACATTTTCCATTACCGCTGTCCTCAATTCCTTTAGGATATCTTTTCCTTTTGTATTGAATTGAAATTGGTGCATTGAATTTTATGATATTCATTCAAGTTGGCGTATTTGGAAATGTGTGCACCCTAATACAATAGTACTATATTTTTTTCTGTGGTTAGTTAAGAATTTTCAGATTAATCACAGTTGATTAATACAGAAACATAATTTGTAATCTGAACTATTTTTACTTACCTTCACATTTCCTGATTTTGTGCGCATTATTTTCGGCTTCTGATTTTAATTAGCCAGAGTTTTTCACATCATGAGTTAAATAACCTAAGAAAATGCTATGTTACCAAATGCAGTATGCTAATATCATAGATATGGTCAAACTCTTTCAGAAATTGGAAATTAAGATGAGGGGCCTAGATTAGTAAAGAATGCATAAAATGAATATTTAGCCCAGGATTGCATTAGGGACCAATGCATACCGGGAAAATTATTCCCAGAGCATTAGTACAAATCTCTAAGAAAGAAAAATCCTAGTATTATGAGAGCTATAATTGTAGAGCCGTATTTTGGAGGATAGAGTGTAAATTGAATGATGTGCTGCTTTTCTATTCTATCTTCAAATGCTACTAGAATATTTTGAACCTGGAAGCACTTTGTTCTTTAGTTTTTCTGACATTTTAGTATTGCACCATACGATGATTGATTCTATTAACACATTTAAAGGATTTTTTCTTCAAGGTTAATATTCTGTCACTTGTGCTCCATTAGCAAGGCCTAGTGAACAATATATTTTTCATCTAATTAGAAGAACCAGCCTCCTGGGTGCCAGGGCCGAATGATTTTTCAACTATAAATGAGCAAGGGATAGTCATCATCTCTTTCAAATAAAATAGTTACTTTATGTTGCATTCAAATCAGGATGAAACGGAGTGAGTACATTGACATGCGCAAATTCATTTTAAAAATCCTCCGTTCCAGGATCATTTCAGCATATTCAAAAGCACATAACACACACACCCATTATCTCCATCTTCAGAGGGTCTGATTAGCCTAGCTTTGCACCTGGGTTCATATGGGCTCCAACTGCAGAACAGGGAAAGAAAACCTTGGAAGAAATCTGGGCTCTGCTGCATAAAATGGAACAGAAAATAGTCCTGAGCACCAAAATAAAAGACACCCTGAATAGATCATTTGCTTGCCGTTGAAAACTTCATTCACTTGTGCTTGCTGCAAGCAATGTGTGTGGTAATATCTGGAAAAAGAGCATTAAAACCCGGCCAAACAGACCATAAATAAAGTAAAAAGAACGGCCCACACACTTACGCATTAAACCAGTCCTTCCGGCACTGTCAGATTCCTTATAAACCCAGTTCCACCCTTGGATTAAATTACACCTGCTGAAGGAGAAACGCTGGATATGTCTTTTCTCTTTAAGACATAACGTTCTGGGGCAGCATAGGACCCTTTCAAGGTGAATGAAATGATTAGGTAAGTATTCAATGAGTGTATTGGTGCTACCTGTCCCTAATTCAAGGTTTAACTAGTTCCGGAGGTGCACTGAGCAGGGTGAATACCTCCAGAAGACCCTGTAAACCAGCAAAAGGTTACTGATAAACGTATCTTTAGTGATTATCAGGCACTCATCCAGCTAGTCACTAACAATTAGCAAGATTCACTGTAAATGATCAGTATTTCATCACTTAATACCATATTTACCATATTTCTTCTAATTATTTCTCAGTCCATATATATGCCCATGTGGCATCCACTGCGATCCTTTTAGTTCATAAAGAGTCCAACAAAATTCCATTAGTTATTCATCCAAATCCCAGTCACATTGACTTCACATTAAATCTCCACCGTAATAACAATCTTATAATCCTCAATCCAGCCAACACGTGTTTCATCAGGGATATCTCCCACTAGACTTCATCAGGGCTGTGGTGATATATAACAAAAGATTATTTAGTACAAAGTAAAGCTTTGGTTCTGTTGCTGGTATAGCTAACCATGCGGTGTTAAGTGGGTAATAATATGATGTTATAGGTGTTATAGTAAAACGTTTTTTTATATGTACTGTTCCATCCGTGTGTACTTTGAAATAAATTGTAAAAAACTGTGTGCTAAAAAGTGATTAAGTGCCCAACGTCTCAGTTACATTAGATGTAAATTGTGCTAATAACAATACTAATATTCCCTCCATTTGCAAAACAGTGCACATCCTGTATACATGCATGCCCATGTGAATAGTGCCCAATTAATTATATAGACTGACCTGCATTCATCAAATGACTGCTTGTTTCCAAGTATAAATCGTCTAATTGTCATAAGTTTCTAGTTCATAAATAGTTGGCCCACAAAGTACACCACTGTTTGTACTCCATCTGTTTAAAGTACAAGAAAAGTTAGAATTACTTATCATGTTGATTATTTTTATTGTCTCAGATCCCTAACTAACTAATGATAAGTCCAGCTAGACAAGTAAAGAAGTTATTCACTTGTTGATATTCAGATTAGTTATAATAACATATGTGTGTATCAAGGAACCTCTGCAAGTATCAAAACCAGGGTATTTAGTCATATTACCCCTTTGTATGGTTATAGATCATTACCACAGACTATATTACCATTCTTGTTAATAGCACTCCCTTAATCTTAGATTAATCTACTAACCGGTATTGGCGTTATTATGGTTATTAAAGCCGCTTCACGTAACCACTACAAAGTAAACGGTCTTTTGAATTGCTCAATACAATTATAATTCCATTCTAGACCAAATCGCTAAGGTTATTTTTATGTTTGTAACAAGTCACACCCGCTTACCTTCGTATGGCTGCTATCCTGTTTTCCTTTCAAATAATGCTGTCCGATGCAAGTATGCTCATCAAATGGGTGCAATAAGCACCCGAAGTTAAATAACTGTGTCACTGCATTGCGCGCGGGTTTCGGTGTTCCGTTAGCTGTGTCCTACTTTAGTCTCTCTGTCTGTTTCTCCTGCACAGAAACAGAGAGAGGACTAAAACATCATGTCTTCTTTTTGTGTATTTAGTCTGTCTAACTTGCTCATGTATAAATACTATAACTCTTGCCTCAAATAGCTTCCTAAATCAGCAATACTATTATTTAAATAAGGTAACTAACAATGTTGAGTAGTTATGCGACATAAACTTTGGGCATGTAATGAGAAATTTTCTAGCTAACGTGAAGGAAAGTTTCAATTCTATTAAGGACACGGAGGCGAGGATTATGCAGAATCTTTCTTCACTTTTAATGACAGCAGGTTCAAAGTTAACAAAGGAAAAACTACAACTCCCATGAGACCCACTCCCATGGCAACCAATGTCCAATCACACTGCCGTCCGACCAAATGTATAAATATCCCAATGCCATGACGTTCTTCCTCGTCTTCACTGCGAACTGACGTGGACCGCCACTATGTAGTCGCAGGAATCACTCCTAAGGACAAGTAAATAGTAAAAGGTAAGCAATCGAATCCATAAATTAACTAATCATACAAGCGAACTCGTAGCCTCTGATTGATAGAGCAAACAAGCTTATAATACCAAATTCAGGCAAGAAAAATGACATCGCAATTTGAATATACGTAATGAAAACCAAATATACCACCTTGCAAAGGAAGAAATTTCACTCCGGGCGGGCGCCATGGCCACCGTGGCGGGCGTTATAATCCTCGCCTCCGTGTCCTTAATAGAATTGAAACTTTCCTTCACGTTAGCTAGGAAATTTCTCATTCTATGTCAGGACCGGAGGCGAGGATTATGCATGTTCAAAGCTTACTCACCACCAACGAAGCGGCTTCATGAATAGGTTTAAAATAGAATTTTTTAAAAGTCGATTCAGAGGACCAGTCGGCCGCATTCATAATGTCCTCCAATCTACCGCCTACATGGATAGCTTTAGAGGCCATGGCACCTCGGGTGGAGTGAGCTCCAAATAGCTGGACATTAACGCCCGATTCCGATAGGATCCACCGGACCCACCTGGCGATAGAGGGGGAGGAAACCGCCTTGAAGGGTTTCCTGATGGAGATGAGCAATTGTCTCTCCCCCGACGGCCGAAGTCCCGCCGTCACCTCTTCATACCTCTTTAAGCATCTAACCACACAAAGCTTTGGCGCATGCTCAAAAGCGGGATAGGTTACCGACCTGGTACTAGACTTTGTACGCCTTGAAATCGTGAAAGTAACCCCTTCCGTCGAGAAAACTCTAGCGGATACATCTAGAGCCCTGACATCAGAGACCCGTTTGCATGAGATGAGACAGAGCAAGATCGCCAATTTGGCCGATAACTGTTTACGCGACAGGAATTGATTATCCGGCCATGCAATCAAGAATCGTAAAACCTGATCGACATCCCACAAGGAGGTGTACCTGGGTTCCGGCGGTTTGGCCAAGCGGATGCCCTTCAGTAGCTTGCACACCCACGGGTGCTCCCCTACGGGGTGATCATCAATCGGAGGGTGCAGAACGAAAAGAATTCACAGAGCAATAGGATTGGCCAGAAGCAGCCAGGCTAGCTAGAAAATTCAAGATATCTGTAATCCGGGCCCCCAAGGGATCGAAGTGCCTCGCCAGACACCAACGAACCCAGCCGTTCCAGGCTGATCTGTATCTCTTGCAAGTACCAGGGGCCCATGCTTGTCTGAGGAAATCCTCAGCTTCTCGTGAAAGTCTGTGGTCCGCCCAGCGTTCCCTGAAATCCGCCAGGCCACTAGAGAGAGATGGCCCTGAAGGGCTAACGGATGGAATTGCCCCTCTGGATTCAACAGAATGTCCGGACGGACCGGGAGCCGAATGGGAAAATCGCAAGAAAGTTCCAGAAGCGCTGGGAACCACACTTGAGACCGCCAAAGCGGTGTTATCAGAATGACCGTCGCTCCCTGGCGACGAACCTGAGCTGTTACTCTCGGAATCAGAAGGAAGGGGGGAAACGCATAATTCTGATCTCTGCCCCAATTCTGAAGGAAAGCATCGACTGCGCTCGCCCCCGGATCCGGGCGCCAGCTGAAATAGTGAGGAAGCTGAGTGTTCCACCTGGATGCAAAGAGATCCACCGCACAAGGACCCCATCGTTCCAACAGAGCTAGGAACACCGCCCTGTCCAGACGCCAATCGCTGGGATCCTCCAGGTACCTGGAGTTCCAGTCCGCCAGGGTGTTCAGGGACCCCGGAAGATACTCCGCAGTGACCGAGATCTGACGCTGAAGGCAAAAATGCCAAAAATCTTTTGCCAACTCCGCTAGAGCCCTCGAGCGGGTCCCCCCCAGGCGGTTGATGTACTGAACCGCCGAGACGTTGTCCATCCTTAGCAGCACGCAGCAAGAAACCCTGTCCCGCGTCAAGGATCTGATCGCGAAGGAACCCGCCAGGAGCTCCAGACAGTTGATGTGTAGTTCGAGCTCTTGCTGGGTCCAACGGCCCCCGAAGGAGATGTCCCCGCAACGAGCCCCCCAGCCGGAACGACTGGCGTCCGACTCTATGACCAAATCGGGGGCGGCCCCGAATATTGCTTTGCCGTTCCACGCTTCCATGTGGTCTAGCCACCATTGGATCTCCGTCCGTGCCTCCTGGGACAAAGCTATCAGTTCTGAATACGGAAGCCCCCTCTGTAGATGATGGGCTTTGAGACGTTGTAGGGCCCTGTAATGAAGAGGGCCCGGGAAGATGGCCTGGATCGAGGAAGAAAGGAGCCCCACCACCCTGGCAAGTTGCCTCAGGGAAATTCTGTCCCGCCTCAAGACCGTGGACAGCTCCTTCTTGATCTTCTTGACCTTCGGACCCGGGAGACTGAGGGAGGCTGCCTGGGAATCGATGAGGAAACCCAGAAAGGTCATCGACTGCGAGGGGAGCAGTTCCGACTTCTGAGAATTGATCACGAAGCCCAGATCCTGTAGGAGCTGGATAGTTATGCTCGCATTGGATACGAGCTGCGAGCGCGACTGATCCATCAAGAGGATGTCGTCGAGGTAGATAATCAAGCGGATCCCCCGAGCCCGCAGGTATTCCACGACTGGCCTGAGTAGCTTCGTGAAGCACCACGGGGCCGACGACAGGCCGAATGGCAGGGAAGCAAACTCGAATGCCTGACCCCTCCAGAGGAATTGTAGGAACCGGCGATGAGGAGGAAAGATGGGGACCGTCAGGTAAGCATCCTTGAGGTCCAACCGTACCATCCAATCCCCCAGCAGTAGGATATCCCTGAGCATGTGAATGCCCTCCATTTTGAAGTGGCGATACACCACCCATTGGTTGAAGGACTTGAGATTGATCACAGGGCGAAACCCCTTGTCCTTCTTTTCTACAAGGAACAGATTGCTCACGAAGCCCCTGGGGTGAATCGTCGATGGATGAATAGCCTCCTTCTGAAGGAGCTCCTGAACTTCCGCGTCTATCAGAGCTGCTTCCGCGTCCGAGAAAACCAAGGGTCGTGGAAGAGAGTCCTGAACTGGGGTTCCCAGGAACTCTATGTGGAACCCCTTGACCGTCTGCAGCACCCAAGCGTCTGACGTCAAGGATGCCCACTTGTGGGCGAAGAAGCGTAGCCGCCCTCCCAGAGTGCGAGGGGAAGAAAGGGTAACACTTACCGTTAGCACCTCCGGGGGCGTTAGCTCCACCACGGGCGGATCGCTTGGATTTTCCTCTACCCCGGTTGGGGAAGAAGGTGCCCTGACGGCCATCCCTCCATCCGTTGTTTCGCGGTGGGTAGGGCGAGGGACCTTGCTGGAAAGGGCGGCCGGAGGAGCGGCCACTGCCTCGTCCGGCCCCGCCGAAAACCTTTCCCGGAAAGATTTTCTTAATTGAGCTTTGCGCCTTATCAAGCGCCGAGAAAGTTGCTACGAACTTGCTCAGTTCCTTCAGAAAAGGATCCCCGAACAAGTTCCCTTGGGCCACCGCCCCTGCCTCTGAGTTGGAGAGTTCTCCCAGTTTAGGGTCTATTTTGATAAGTAATGATCTTCTCCTCTCCGCAGAGAGGGCGCAATTGGCGTTCCCCAGCAAGCAGACCGCCCTCTGGGCCCACCCCACCACGATATCCGTGGGGAGGGGAGAGTTGGATCGCCTAGCCCGTTCGGCAAGCTGGATGATCTGCGTGAGGGGACCCAGGACATCCAATAACTTATCCTGGCATCCCCTCCAGGAGCGATCGATCCCCTTCTTCGGGTCTTTGACATACTTTCCGAAGAAAGTACATAGTTTGGGGTCCAGATCAGGGGTAGCCGCCACTCGATCCGGAAGCGTCGGGCGTGGGCATTCCGCCCGCAATCTAGCCCGAACCTCCTTCTCCAGGGGTTGGCGAATTTTGCTGGCTACGTAATCCGCCACCCTCTTATCCGGATGCCACTCCGAAGAACGGGGATGGTATAAGTCCTCAGGGTGGAACATCTCCTCCTCCGAGTCCTCCGTCCCGGGCGGGTCTGAAAAGTTAGAAGACGGGCGCCAAGGGCGTCCCGCTTCCTGATCCTCGTCAGAGGAGGAATCCCCGTCCGTGTCCCTCGCGACCCGTTTGGGGGACCCTTGGGCCGGGTCCAATCTACTGTGAGTCACTTCACCGGTCTCACCGGGCTCCAAGCCCTCCCGGCAGGGTAGTCGTTGTAGCGTGCGCGCACTCTTACGGAAAGATTCAGTCAGACGACCGAATCCGTCCAGGTGCCCCGCGACACGCTTACGAGGTTTCTTGGGGACTGCCTCTCCCTGTAGGTCAGTCCCCGTCAGCCCCTTCCCTGTTTCCCCAAACACATGGTCAGACAACCTGGCCACGCTGTCCTGCAAGGGCCCTAGGGCCCTATGAATGGCCTGTGTCAGCAGGAGGTCCATCTCAGGAGCCGAGGCCCTCTGGGATGAGCCCTCCCCCGGGGACAGGGTGGGGAAAGCGTCGCGCTCGTTGAGGGACATTTCTTGATTATGCAGGAAGAAATTATAACGCCCTTAATATCTCGTCGGGCAGCCCCCCCGCGCTCCTGCAGTGACAGGGAAAATCCGGGTCGTTACGAGCGAAGCGCTCGTTTCAGCAGACGGCCCACAGAGCAAAGAAAAAACACCGACTCGCGGTGTCCGCGGGGGTTGGGAGGGTTTAAAACGAGCAGGGACTCGCTTTAAACCCCAAAGCGCTAAACTGAAGCGTGCGAGCGCGAACGCGACTCAAACGCTGAAGAATAACGCTCGGGGACACCTGAGCGCGCGAAAGAGCGCCCTCTGGTGGACCCGACCGAGATTAAATCTCGATCGCGCTCGGGCTGAAAAGCCTAACCGCGCGTTGATGTTGCTGTAGCAACAAACACCACAACACACACGCGCGCGATGAAGAATAGAACTATGACAAAATACAAGTTATTTTAACGGAACAGTCTTAGCTCAACAACTCAGAGACAGAGAAGGTGACACTTATCTGACAGAGAGCAGTGAAGAAAGAGGAAGAACGTCATGGCATTGGGATATTTATACATTTGGTCGGACGGCAGTGTGATTGGACATTGGTTGCCATGGGAGTGGGTCTCATGGGAGTTGTAGTTTTTCCTTTGTTAACTTTGAACCTGCTGTCATTAAAAGTGAAGAAAGATTCTGCATAATCCTCGCCTCCGGTCCTGACATAGAATTTGCACACCATTACAGTTCCTGCTCTGACATCTGTGTGATAATCCATTTGCAATTCCAAATCATTTACCAAGAAAATTAATTACCATAATTAATTAAGTATATAAATATTGTCAATGGGACAATGGTGGACCAGCTGAATATTCTTCAATTGGTCTATCAATATTAATTCATTATTATATACCTATTATTCCATTAACTCATGTCTGTGGATATTGATCAACCTCATTTGCGATATTGGTTATGTATATGTATATATTGTGATCTGCAAGATTTATAAAATTATAGTGTGTGCTCACTTGCTACTTTACGGGATTTTCTAAAGGGTCTGATTAGTTCTTTATGAACTAAAAGGATCGCAGTGGATGCCACATGGGCATATATATGGACTAGGAAATAATTATAATAAATATGGTATTAAGTGATGAAATACTGATCATTTACTGTGAATTCTTGCTAATTGTTAGTGACGAGCTGGGTGAGTGCCTGATAATCACTAAATACCCTTTTAAGGTGAGCACTTGTGAGGGAGTTTTCCAACTGCAGAGCCAGTGGCCCATCTAAATCTAGAACATAGTTCAGAGTTCTTCGCCATTAGTAACTGAGCTGGTTTCATTTTCTCTGCTGCTAAATTCTGAGAGCTGGGGAGAGTAAGGATTAATGGAGACCAAAAGAAGTTCTGTCGAGGGCCGTAGCCATTGGTAGCATTCCAGGGCTGGGACACCTACACCCCCTTTCTCAAGAGACATAGGGCCTGATTACAACTTTGGAGGACGGTGTTAATCCGTCCCAAATGTGACGGATATACCACCTACCGTATTACGAGTCCATTATATCCTATGGAACTCGTAATACGGTAGGTGGTATATCCGTCACATTTGGGACGGATTAACACCGTCCTCCAAAGTTGTAATCAGGCCCATAGTCAGCTGGCAGAATATCTTTGCAAAACTGTTTATTTAAATAATAAATGCATTGATGCAAACCCAAAAAAGCACACGGTCTGTTCAGCATTAATGCATCTCTTCTGTTAACTCTTCCTTCAAGCAGGTAAGATCATTTTCGGAGATCCATTAATGTTGAGCACATATTTCATGGGTTAATGAGGAAATTAAAAAATGAAGGTAAATGAAGGCACTTGTTAAAATAAAAAATATTGACACAAGAATTGGTTTGCTTTTTAAAATTAGCAACTTGTATTTGAAGTTCAATTTCAGGTGTTTTTTTGATTCAGCAAGAAAATAATCCCTTCCCATGTGCCACTATGCAGGTCCATTTACAACTTCAAAAGAGATTGTCTCCTGTCCTTCATACAAGTAAATCTCTAACTGTCTCCAGAGTGGGAATGGATTAGAAAAATATCTTTTTTTTTTTTTTCTTTTTTTTTTTTTTTACAAATGTGGTAGTTTTTAGTTTAAAACATTCTCTGGCTCCCACATCATCAAACAACCATACTCGAGCAAAATGATGCCACATTGGAGTGGTAGTAGGAATGAGCAAAACATTTACCAGTGGAAGGTAACAATCTGCGAATACATTGCATACGTAAATCAAGTGAGTTGTACCTTAGAGAATCGGAGCTGTTGGACATGGCTGGGCTGAGGGAATTTTCCTAAAGCTTTTAGCTTTTTCTTCCGGAATTTTGCTGACTCTCTGTGCATGATCTTAGGAATCTGGGCACTTCCAAACTGTCTGGCAGTGCCATGGTTGAGGTGCTGTACCCGAGAGGTCCCAGTGAAATAAGTATATCACATATCCAGGGTGGGTATGGCCTTGCGCACTAGGGGGACATGTACTGGGTCTGCCACCCCATAGAAGACCCTATTAACCATGTCCTAGGCCTATGGAAGAGGCCTGCAAGGGTGCTAGCGTGCCTGCACTCAGGGTGGCAGTCCCGATGCAGGGGCCAACCCTGGGCTGCCTTACACCTTCCCCGGAGGGCCGCAATATTGGGGCTGTTGGTTGGCAGAGGGCAGGCATGGATACAAGGGTGTACTCTTTACGGTCAGGGAGCACTCCCATGTGGGTGTCCCCTACCTAAAGATGGGGTTAGATACGTCCATAAGGGTGGACCAGTCCTCTACTAGTGGCTGTTGGCCATGGGCACTGTCCCTCTGGGCATGGAGAAAGTGTGCGTGCATGTAGTCCCATAGAGGGGATGTATCTGGCCAACATGTGAGGTTCCCACCATGCCAGGGCCCAGGGTGTGCACAGAGGCCATGGGGCCTTCAGAGGTACTAAGCCTGGTATACCAGGCCAGTGGGTGCACACTTACATGATGGAGGATTTCATGTATGTTGCGCCTGCCACAGCTTGTCAATAGGGGCACCCTTGTCAAGGGGCACCAGATCATGTAGTGAGCCAGGCCCAGGGGGCCTCTCCGTGCCTATGTCCATGTGGGAGTTCACATATATGGGGAGCGTGGCATAGCTGGCCTTGAGGTGCCTAGTTGCACCAGAGCTAAATATCCTTAAAGGATACTGGCACAACTTGCCACTGTGTGCTTACTTGCACACATGTGTTGCCATGTGTGGGTGGCGGCTAGTAGCACTCACCTGGGTGTGCAACTTGGCCTTTATGGATTTTCTATATAGGTAGTGGAGCTGGCATTACTTACCAAGGTGTGCACATTTGTGCATGGGTAGTCTAAGATAGGAACTGAGCCTAATAGAACAGGCCAGTAATGGCACACTTGCCCCTTTATGGTGGCTTAAATTAAGGTGTCCCACATGCCGCAGCAGGCACGGGTGTGCACCAGGGTATATGTGCCCTAAAGAGTGCCAAATACCCATGTGTGTTCGCACTACATATGAGTGCTGTTCTACCCATAAGGTAACATGGGAGAATGAATCTTATTAAGTCTATCTGCAATAGTGGTTTACAGGGTAGCAGCTTTATGATGTTTAGTATCGTTGAGTTCAGAATGACTGACCCCTTCTGATGGTAAAGATGGTTTTGTCATTGATGCCCTAGAAATGTCACTTCTAGGATGTAGGCATTTCTATGTGCTGAAATGGTTCTGGTATCTTGTAACTTAGGCTTTGTTCTACAGGTCATGAGGGTTGAGCACATATGCATTCCTCAGATGACCACAATAAAAATCAGGCATTCTGAATGGAAGATCTATGCCTTTTGTGGCCTGGATAGAAAGATTGAGAAGAGAGGTTTTTGAAATTTGGCCTACGGAAGCCAGGGCATAGCCCCACTAAAGATAAAGATCTGCTTTCCAAAATCCTCAGGGAGGACAGGGAGGAAATTAAGGGGAGACATTTGTGGTTCTAAAGAGAACCCTTTGAACCACCTCCAACTTTAAAGGAACCATCTAGTATAATTAGAGGTATTCAATGTCTGCAAGGCGGAGTAACCTTTATGGCAATACAGGACTGGTGCTGCTGGACCACGTGGTCATTCTGCCAGAGGAATCAGCTGTGTCCAGGAGAATAACTGACATGGGAATCCGCGCTTCCCTTGCTGCTTATTGACCAGCCTGGGCCTTATTGCCCACTGTTGTGTAGCATCCCGAAGGGTAACACTCCAAGGGTAGGTTGGCTTGCCTCCTGTTCTCTGAGGAGGTCTCAGGGACATCAGAGATCACCTGACAGGGACCTAAATCGACGACCAGTAATATCTGGAGAGTGGTGCCCTCTGCTGCATCTACATTCTATGCTGGACTTCAGCTAGCAGCAAGGACATTAACGTGGCCTAAGTATTGTGTCTGGAGATCGAATTGCAAGATGCAGAGCTGCAGCACACATAGAAAGAGCAAAATGCCCCAAGGGATTGTTTTTGTGAAGGAAGGTGCCCCTTACTGCACAAAAACAATGTTCCTTACAATGGAGGCACACTTACTCCATGACGCAAGCTCGCCTGCATTGGCGCTAGGCAGCCAAATTGGTACAGGGAAAAGTGTAGGGAAAAGGCAGGAATGCACCGTATTCTTTTAAATTCGACTCATTCCTACCCTTTAGCCCGCCACACCACACAGTGCAGCAAGGTGACGTGCTGAGCTGCGCTGAATGACTTCCTGAAAAAAAATGCCCCTAAATGTGTCAAAAAATGTGGCTTACGATGCAGTGGTTAAATAAGTAAATCTTTTTTCAATGTAAAAAATTAAACATGCGCAGCAGCTACTGAAGAATGCATTGTACCTGATTTTCTACTATACGCCATGAAGTTATACAGTGAGGTATACCCAATCCATTTAAATGTTAATCTATGGTACAATGAACAAAACAATATAAAATGGAGTTTAGATCTATGGGCCGTACATTGCTATTAGTGAGCTCAACGATAATCAACCATTTTGAAAATCAGTCAGGAGTAATATAGTAAGCCTATATTTTATAAACAAAATCTAGCCTAGTAGTGGTTAAACTTCACAAGTAAGTTTTGTAAAGTTATTTTTCTTTGTATTAAAAAAAAAAAAAATGTTTAGTTACACCACCAACATGGCCACTTTTTGTACACTTCAATTTATCAAAGACCACAATGCTTACTTGACTAGATTGTTTTTCTTCAGGACTTATCTGTACAAGATGATGCCAAAGATGGTTAAACCTTAATTTCTCACACCAGAATTTCTTAGAGGCAGTCTGACTAATAGTTTGTACACAATCAGTAGCCAAGATCTCACAAAGGGCTTTCCTAAAAAATGGTTATCACGGATTGCTCCATATTCTTAACCAGAATAATATGGGTCTCACGATTCATCAATGCTCAATTCTATGGACCTCTAGATTTGACAATAGGGGAATAGTCAGTGCACTAGCTGGTAAATGCAGTAACTAGTTAATCTGAGTATCTTCAACAATTTAAAGCTGTCCAAAATTTGAAACACCCTACAGTTTGAATCCCTAGAAAGCTGCAGATTGTTCTTAAGCCTTATGTAATCCAACATCTGGAGAAACAAAATCTCATAGTAGCATTGACTCTCTAACTCTATAACGTGCCACCCTTTTTCACTTCATTTGTCCAGGTACCATTTGCAGAAATACACACACCCAAGTAATCATAAACTCTTTCTTGTATTTCGTAGTAACATATATTTTATGTTTAAAGTTTCTTGGGATTAAGAGCCATGAACGTGGTTTTGGATGACATTATAAAAAATGGTGCCCAAGAAACATTCACTAAAGTTTGTAGCTCAGTTGGAATTTTTTACATTTCATAATAACAGGCTATTTTGCTAAGGTAAGTATACTTGTGTGCCTGTTCTCATGTCTTAATTTACACCTATACTAAATGTAAATGTCCTCGTTTTTGCTGTTCCTCATTTCTGAGTGGAACTTTGCACCTAGATATGGACTTAAGAGTCTCTGCCCTCTCAAATGAAAGTGGCAGAGGCTCCTGCAACTGAATTTATGACTGTAAAATTATTATTAGCAATTGACGACCTGTTTGCTCACCCGGAAGGGTCTCAAGGCACAGGGGGGTGCTACAGGTCTTGAGGCACTTCCTGAAGGTTGGTAGGTCCAGGGTCATACATAGGTTGGCAGGAAGGCAGTTCCAGGTTTTGGCGGCAAGGTGGGAGAAGGATCTGCCGCCGGTTGTGGTACCGTGAATGTGGGGGACTGTTGCAAGGGCGAGGTTGGCGGAGCGGAGCTGGCGTGTCGGGTTGTGGAAGTTGAGACGATTGTTGAGGTTGGCGGGTCCGGTGTCGTGGAGAGCTTTGTGAGTGTGGATTAGGTGTTTGAAGATGATCCTTTTGTTGACGGGAACAGTGGAGGTCTCTGAGGTGGGCTGAGATGTGTTCGTGGCGAGGGAGGTTGAGGATGAGACGTGCTGAGGCATTCTGGATGTGCTGGATTTTTTTCTGGAGCTTGGCCGTTGTTCCCGCTTAGAGGGCATTGCCGTAGTCCAGTCTGCTGCTGACGAGGGCATGGGTGACCGTTCTTCTGGTTTCCACGCGAATCCACCTGAAGGTCTTGCGGAGCATTCGAAGGGTGTTGAAGCATGAGGACGAGATGGCGTTGACTTGCTGGGTCATGGAGAGCGAAGAGTCTATCATGAAGCCGAGGTTGCGTGCATGGGTGGTGGGCATTGAGGGTGACCACAGAGTGGCTGACCACCAGGAGTCGTCCCATGCTGACTTGTTGGGGCCAAAGATGATGATCTCGGTCTTTTCTGAATTCAGCTTGAGGCGGCTGGCTTTCATCCAGTTGGTGATGGCGTGGAGTCCGGTGTGGAGGTTGTTCTTGGCGGTTGCGGGGTCCTTCGCGAGAGAGAGGATGAGATGAGTGTCATCTGCCTAGGAGACGATGTTGAGGCTGTGGGATTGGACGATGTTGGCGAGCGGAGCCATGTAGATATTGAAGAGGGTGGGGCTGAGTGAGGATCCCTGGGGGACTCCGCAGATGGTCTTGGTGGCCTTTGACCGGAACTGGGGAGGCGAACTCTTTGTGTTCTTCCAGAAAGGAAGGAGGTGAGCCAGTCCAGGGCTCCGTGGCGAATTCCAGCATCGAAGAGGCGTGTGCGAAGGGTGTGGTGACAGACGGTGTCAAAGGCTGCGGAAAGGTCGAGGAGGATGAGGGCAACGGTTTCACCTTTGTCAAGCCTGGTCCTGATGTCGTCGGTGCAGGCGATAAGGGCGGTCTCGGTGCTGTGGTTTTTGCGGAATCCAGACTGGGAAGACATCGAGTAGGCTGCTGTCCTACTGGAGGCAGGAAAGTTGGTTGTTGACTATCTTCTTGATAACCTTTGCAGGGAAGGGGAGTAGGGAGGTAGGTCAGTAGTTTTTTAGGTCTTTGGGGTCGGCTTTCGGCTTTTTGAGCAAGGCGTTGACTTTGGCGCGTTTCCAGCTTTCCGGGAAGATGGCGGTCTCGAGGGAGCTGTTGATGATGGTCCGGAGCTGGGAAGCGATGATTTGGCTGGCCTTATTGAAGATGTGGTGAGGGCAGGGGTCAGTGGGAGAGCCGGAGTGGATGGTGCTCATGGTTCTGGTGGTTTCCTCATCGTTGGCGGGGGTCCAGGCGCTCAGTACGTTGGTGCAGCAGGGTGCGATGGGGTCAACCATGTCAGTGGTGGTGGTGGGGGACAGCATTGCGAAGCTTCCAGGTATGTCTGTGATCTTGCGGTGAAAGAAGGTGGCGAGGGAGTTGCAGAGGTCTTGTGAGTGGGGTGGGTCGGCAGAGCAGGACTTGGGATTGGTGAGTTCCTTGATGATGTTGAATAGCTCCTTGCTGTTGTGTGCGTTGTTGTCAATTCGTTCTTTGTAGAAAGATCTTTTGGTGGTCCGGATGAGGTGGTGGTGTTTGCGCATGGCTGATTTAAGGGCGATGAAGTTGCTCTCTGATTGTTCTTGGCGCCAGATTTTCTCGGCTTTATGGCATTCTCGCTTGGAGGCCTGAAGGTCTGCGGTGAACCAGGGAGCTTTCTTTTTGACGCAGTGTTGGTGGCATTCTTGAGTGGAGCAAGGGTGTTGGCGCAGTCGTCGAGCCATTGTTTGAGGTTGAGGGTGGCGGTGTTGGGGTAGTTGGTTTTGGGTGGTAGGGATCAGGTGAGGTTGGAGATCAATTGGTCCTTGGAGATCTTGTTCCACTTGCGGTGAGGGACCAGATGCTGTTGGTGGTGGGCTTCAGGAAGGAAAAATGAACGCAACGGTGGTCGGTCCAATGGAGTTCGGTGGTGTGAGTGAAGGTGATGTGGCTGCTGGAGGAGAAGATGGCGTAGAGTGTGTGCCCGGCTGAGTGGGTGGGCGAGGTGACCAGTTGCTTGAGGCCGAGGTTGGCAAGGTTGTCCAGTAGGGCAGAGGAGTTGCAGTCGCTGGTGTTCTCCAGTTGGAAATTCAGGTAGCTGAGGAGCAAGTAGTACGTGGATGCGAGGGTGTGGGAGCTGATTGTGTCAACGATGGCGTCGTAGAATTGAGGGCGGGGGCCTGGCAGTCTGTAGATGAGGGTTCCTCTCAGGGTGGTGTTGGCATTGATGTGTATCTGAAAGTGCAGGTGTTCTGCGGCATCAAGGGCGTTGTGGGTGTCGGTTGAGATCCTGATGGAGCTTCTGTGAACTATGGCGATTCCTCCTTCTGGTTTGTTGATACGGTCTCTTCGGGTGATCTTGTAGCCCTCAGGGATGGCTATGGGGATGTCTGGTTCTGATGAGGGGTTCATCCAGAATAGAAATGTAAAATATATTATTGAAACAAAGAATGTTACCCAAAGAAAAATAGATAGAAAACAATGTCTCCTTAAATTGCCTTTCAGTTGAATTGTAATTTGAATTAAGTACGATAGCTAATTTTTTTGCAGAAAGTGTAATAAATATGTTTGCCATAAATAAATGTATATGTATATTTTAAGTTTATATTTAATTTAATTTAATTTACAAGGTTTCCTATGGGGTGCTACTATTATGGCTTTCCTCAATTGTTTTCTATATATGCATTATCTGTGTTTTGCCCATGTGTGGTGCTTGAATAATTCCAACGGCCTGGCTAAAGTGGACTTAAGCCTGGTTTGTCACTATTAGGTCTGTAGTAAAATTAGAAGCATATTTTCTGAATAGCAATTCTCTTACTCTTATGTGGGTGTATGTTCTATATTACAGTGTCCTTCCGTAAATCCATCTGTACATTTCTCTCAGTACCACCAATTGTGTAATACTTGTTCCCATTTCCCCACCACTTCCTTTTGTTCCTCCCACATATTTTTATTTGTGTGAAACTCTCCACCACTGGAGCATATACCTTTGCCAGAAAACATTAGAGAGGTGGAGGTTGAGACTCTGCCTGAAAAATTGTGTACTGTATTTTGAAGTTCATCAAGCAGTAATACTGGAGTACTATTTTACATATTCCAAAATGCTTTTTGTGATTTGGGGCCAATGTGTGAGCCTACAAGGTGGAGTCTATCTGGTAGGCACTCAAGTGCGTATCAACTAGGCATGTGCAATACAAATGCCAAATATATGCATAAATATATTTTCAGTGGCTATATATTTTGAGTTGTCAACTGTCATTTTATGCATTTGGTTTGTGGTCACTGTCAATGGAATAAAGGTGCAGGGATGAATGTTGAAAAGGTGGCAGAAATGCTGTGGTATGCATACCCTATTGTCTTCTGTTTTAGAGTCTCTTGCATGGCCTTGCATGGCTTGATAAATCTAGAGTACTGTAAGGCAGTGCAAATCACTGCCTTGTATTACTCTGCGGAAGGGAGGCATGCCATGGGCATACCAAGGGCAGAGTACGGATGTACTTACACATCCGCCCATGGATTCTGGCACATTTCAGATTTACCTACATTGGTAGACCTAGGAATGTGTCAGATCTTTTAAAGATCTTTGGTAGTAATTGTTACTCAGCCTGTGATTCCTAAACATGTAGTTCACAGGGAACTTGTCCATCTGGCGCAAGTTTGACATTTTCACTTTTCTTAGCTTTCTATTCTTCCCTGTCATGAATGACATTTCAGTGCATTATTTCTCACACCAATTACATATTTTGACCCGCAATTATCAAGGTATTGCATAATGGATAAGCACAAGAACACAAGGGTAGCTCAAATCCTAAATGAGATTTACCAAGCCATGCAAAAGGCCGCCTTGCTTGGCCCTGAGTGACTTCATAAATCTATAGAAACATAAGGCAAGGCAAATCTCTGACTTGAGTTACTCTGCAGCAGGGAGACATGCCATGGGTGCAAAGTCGGTGTTCCCATGCATCGACCCATGTTTTTTTTTTACCCGTTCCCAGATTTACCACATTGGTAGACCTGAGAATGTATCAGTTGCATGAATTTTTGATAAATATGGGTCGGAGTCATCTGATTAAGTCACAGAATATCATAGCAGTAGTAGCATACCATGCTGTTTTTGATTATTTCCTCAATCACTTGTTTTCACTAGGCATATGTGAAATTACAGTCGTGCAAGTGTAATTTGCATAATTTCAGGAGTTTTATGCCACACTTGTTACACAAAATTTTGGAAATGATCTCATTACACCTTATTTAGTAATTAAGCATAATAATGTGAATGACTAGAAGATAGAGCAGCTGTCCTTCGTGAAATGTTTTTCGGACCTATGTTTAACATGACACATGTCCTTGTGCTTCAGTTCAAACTAAAATATAACGCTAAATGTCATGTTTTTTAAATGCTAGAAACGGGGTCTCTAGTTGGCAGAGGTATACACCTTTGTCCAAATAGGGATCACAATCCTATTCAGGGTAAGTCACAGACAATCCAAATTATCCTGTGCACACGCTCTTGTAGCTTGGCACTGAGCAGTCAGGCTTAACTTAGAAGGCAATGTGTAAAGTATTGGTGCAGTAAATCATGCAATAACACAGTGAGAACACCACAAAAAGACACCACGCAGGTTTAGAAAAATATAAGATATTTATTTGATTAAATTAAGGTCAAAACAATCAAGATTTGACATTCACAATTTAAAATGTCACTTTTTTAATGATAAGAAGAGTATTTAGTTCCTACAAACAACAATTGTCTCTTGCAAGCACAAAGTACCTGGTTTGTGTCAAAATTACACACACGTCGACTGCAGAAGAGGTGATGCGTGGAACAAGGTAGGTGTGCGTCGGTATTCTGGGCACACACAGACGATGCATTGATTATTTTTCACACGGCAAGGGCTTTGCGTCTAATTCTGAAGTGCAGGTTTGAATCCTCTTTGCGATGCAGGGTCTTTTGACTTCCTGCGACGATAGTGGAAATCCTGGGTGTGTGGGATGAAGTTACAGCTGTTGCATCGGTCCGGTGGGTAATGCAGCTGAATTTTTGCCACATGGCTGGCGCTGCATTAATTCCTCTCACAGGAAGTTGGGCTGTGTCGTGGCTCAGCGATGTGTCGATCCAGTGGGCTGTGCATCAAAGTTTCTATCGCAACGTTGGCGCTGGACAGGCTGTCTTCGATTCCAGCAAGCTGTGAGTCGATTTTCGCTCCACAACGCGTTTCCTTGCGGGGATGAAGTCTTTTTGGCCCTGAGACTTCAGAAACAGGAGGCAAGCTCAATCCGAGCCCTTGGAGAGTATTTCTCAGCACAGCCAGGGGCCAGCAAGGCAGCAGGTCAATGGCAAGGCAGCAGTCTGTTACAGCAAAGCAGTCCAGGTGACTCCTTTGGGCAGCCAGGCAGCTTCTCCTGGCAGGTTGCAGGTTCTGGTGCAGAGTGTCTGTCCCAAGAAGTGTCTAAGTTGGTAGGGTCAGGGACCCAGTTTATATACCCAAAAGTGCCTTTGAAGTAGGGGAGACTTTAAAGAGTGGTTTTGAAGTGCACAAGGTCCCCTTTCAGTACAACTCTGTGTGCCAGGGTTGCAGTAGGGGGTTTGACAGTCCATTGTGTGAGGGCAGGCCACTGTCCTTTGAAACGTAAGTGTCAGGCCCTCCACCCTTCCAGCCCAGGAAGATCCATTTAGTATGCAGATGTGTGCAGGTGTGACTGAGCATCCTGTGTTTGTGGTTGTCTGGGTGGAATGCACCAGGGAGCTGTCAACCAGCCCAGCTCAGAAGTGGATTGGAGACAGGCTGTAAGTCACAGAAGGATTTTAAGTGCAGAAAAAATGCTCACTTTCTAAAAATGTAATTTCTAAAATAGTAATATTAAATCCAACCTCACCAGTCAGCAGGATTTTGTATTACCATTCTGGCCATACTAAATATGACCAGTCTACCCCTTTCTGATCAGAACCTACCACTCAAACAGTATATGAGGGTAACCCTAATGTTAGCCTATGAAAGGAGCAGTTCTCACAGCAGTGGTAAACGGATTTAGGAATTTACAACTACCAGGACATATAATACACACAGGTATATGTCCTTCTTTTTACCTACATAGCACCCTGCCCTGGGGGTTATTCAGGGCCTACCTTAAGGGTGACTTGTATGTAGAAAATGAAGAGTTTCAGGCTTGGCAAGTAATTTTAATTGCCAAGTCGAAGTGGCTGGCAGTGAAACTGCACACACAGGTCTTGCAATGGCAGGCCTGAGACATGGTTAAGGGGCTACTTATGTGGGTGGCACAATCAGTGCTGCAGACCCACTAGTAGTATTTAATTTACAGTCCCTGGGCACATGCAGTGCACTTTACCAGGGACTTACAAATACATTAAGGGGGTCATTATGACCCTGGCGGAAGGCGGAGAAGCGGCGGTAAGACCGCCAGCCTGCTGGCGGTCTTTTTTTTTGTATAATGACCATGGCGGTTACCGCCATGGTCATCCGCCGCTTCTCCATTCCGCCTGCCAGGGCGGAGACGACCGCTGGGCTGGAGACCTGGGTCTCCAGCCCGGCGGCCGTCACTATACCCCCAGCGGTATTTGGACCCTGCTGACCGCCATGGATTTCATGCGGTTTGAAACCGCCATGAAATCCATGGCGGTGAGCACTATCAGTGCCAGGGAATTCTTTCCCTGACACTAATAGGGGTCCCCCCACCCTAACTCCCTCCCCTACCCCCCCCCCACCACCCCTGCCACCCCCCAAAGGTGGCAGGACCCCCTCCCCACCCTCACCCCCAACATAACATCATTCATACACACACGACACGCACGCAGGCACCACCAACACATATACACGCAAAAACACCGACATACATGCCAACATCCACACACACAGTCAGACACGAACACCCACATTCAAACATACACGCCAACGGTCATAATAGGCCGAGCGGCAAACCGCCACCACTGGCGGTCTTCCGCACGGCGGTCCGTCGGTGGTCTTGGAAAAAGACCGCCGAGGTCAAAATGACCCCCTAAATGTGCCAATTGGGTATGGGCAAATGTCACCATGTTTTAAGGGAGAGAGCAAATGCACTTAAGCAATGGTTAGCAGTGGGAAAGTCCTTAGAGTCCTATAACCAGCAAAAACAGTGTCAAAATGTGGAGGGGGGGCAGGCAAAAAGATGGGAGTGACCACTCTAAGGCTCTAAGCTCTAACATTAATTACATGTAATTTCATGTAATTGTTCTGAAATTTTGTGTAGCTATACAAAAGGAAATTATGCATATTTTTGTCATCCTTGGTTTTCATAAGGTACCACACAATTATTTAACATTTAATATGAAATTACACATTCCCGTTCTTAAGAACTATCCACCATTTGTTATTCACTATTAGGCTCGTGTATTTTGTTGCTTAATGCAAACACAGACACATCTCCTTTAGTGAAAATATATTTATCAATTAAATATTTATTTGGAGAAATCCTGATTCAATACATTCACAGTCTTAAGATGCAATATTAGTATGTCATTATGTTAGCATTTTGGCATGTCAAGTGTTAGTATAATGTTAGTAATTTTTATAGAGCTTCTCAATCTAAGAAAACCTGATGCATGGTTTAGAGAGGTACCTGTAATGTAGTGTAATGATCTGAAAAAATGAACCTCTAGTTATTTTTAGTATATGGTCTAAACTTGTTTTTCAATCCCATATGACGGTCTTGAGATATGAGAATGCATATCATGCCCTTCATTATGGATATAAACAGTACAAACCACTTCTGTGGAACTGATTGTTAGTTTCCATTCTGAAACATAACTAGAAGTAATCAAAAAGTTGAGCTAAAAAGTGGTGTAATGGTAATTGATCTGTCAGGCACAGTCAATGACCTTATATCTTGAACATGAACAGTCAGCAACATTCTGCCACTGTTTGCTTCTGGTCATCCTCCTTCAACCATTGTATATGTGAAGTGTCATTTACCTTTTAATCAGCTTACAGGAGTATTGCACAGGTTTACGTTTTGCAGTAGTTATTGGCAATGTAATTAGTGTCCCGATGAGGTGGTGCTGATATTATGAGGTTGAGCAGGACTGGCAGAGCATAAGTATTAGTCTGTCACATCTTGCTACCCTCCATTCCATTTGCTTCCATTATGTAGTTAATGAAGGATGGACCCGTATGATTGGGAGATGAAACTGCAATGTTCAAGGTGAATTGAACAGGAGGGCCACAGGGTCAGAGGTCATAGAATCCCCAAAATATGGCACTAAAGGAATCCCCTTTGACACCCACGAAGAGAACTCATCCTCTGCCATCTTAGATACTCTGCCCTGTGGGAGGCAAATTAAACACATGGACAATTGATGAAAAGTTGCCCCATGATTTTAAACATTAATTGGTGGGGTGTCTAAGGTGCCGCCTTGGGAGTTTGGGAATGGGTCACCTTGAAGTAAATGGCAGTGCCGTCAACCTGCTCAGAATAACTTACAATTTTATATCGACTATATTGTTTATGTTATGGTGGGCGTTCGTGAGCTATGTTCCTCAGTTCTCTACCGTGTATTCCATTTTGTGTTTCTTTTTATGCTGCAATTCGTGCTTGTGCTTGTACCCGAGCAAGCTTGTGGAGCACGATTTATCATCAAGAATGTGTTTTTTACTATTCTATTAATTAAGAGCTTTACGCATGTGCAATATTTCCTAGCTGTTATTGCGAAAGCCACAAAGGAACTGAAGGAAACCTCACTGGCATAAATTTGCACCAGTACCCAAAGAAATATGAAGGAGCAGGGGCTTTTAAATGTTTATTTATTTATGCATCATGGACCTTATTTAAACATTAAGGGGCATATTATATTTATAGGCCCCTAGTGCCACCTTGTGTCACATTAACGTCATTGTTTTTGACATTAATGTGGCCCAAAAGGGCCAGAATCCTTGCACCATATATACATGGTGGTACAATGTATGCATTGCGCCACCCTGTAACCCTTTGCACTACATTATGCCTGCACCAGGCTTAATGTATTGAAAGGCGGCCTTCCCCCATTTCCTTACGCCATCTTTTATGGCACTTTTAATGTCTGCTCAAGAGCATGTGTTAAAAGGGGCCTTCCATTCTTTAGAATGGGGCCCTATGTACTCTGCACGATTAGCACTAATATTTTGGCGCTACTCTTGTAAAGTATATCAATAGCGTCCGGAAGGATGACGCTATTGCCCCCTACCCAGCACCATGGTGTGCTGTATTTTACACATGGTGGCGGTAGGGGGGTGGTAAGGGGCGCAGAGAATGTGGCACTGCTCTTGGTGTAGCGCCACTTTCCATAAATCTGCCCCTAACTAGGGAAAGCTCCCTAAACAAACATCCACTGTTTTGTAAACGTAAATAAT
Source organism: Pleurodeles waltl (assembly GCF_031143425.1). NCBI lineage: Eukaryota > Metazoa > Chordata > Amphibia > Caudata > Salamandridae > Pleurodeles > Pleurodeles waltl. The sequence continues at coordinate 230,332,691 of NC_090437.1, read as the reverse complement.
GGACACATATTTAAGGTATCTGTATACATTAGTGCTATTCAAGGTATTTAAATACATTTACACTGCCCCAGAAAGTGAGCCAAAGCACGTGTACATTAGAAATCAGAAGGTATTTTCAAGCACAGAAGACAAGCTATAGTTAGCTTACTGCACAAGTTATAATTACTTGAAATAACTCTAATGATAACACCTGAATTTCAATGGTTTTGTGAGTGTAAATTCTGAACCTAATTATAATGTTCCTGTAGCCTTTGTTTTTTTAGTGAACTTATAGGGATTGTTAAATTAAAATTCCTAACTACACCATCCCTGTGATCTTTTATTTTTCAGTCAATGTTTATGTTTTTTAATGCTATTTCCTAACTATAATGTCTCTGTAAACTAAGTGTGTGAGTAGTTGTGTGTATGTGTATGTGGGTGTGTTTATGTGTGGTTGCTGTGAGAGTGTGTGTGACTAGCTGTGTGGGTGTGTGAGTCACTGCGTGAGTAGATGTTTGGGTGTGTAAGTGGATGTGTGAGTGTGTGAATGGGTGTGTGAGCGGTTGCGGGGGTCTGTGATTGGGGGTATGATTGTTTTGTGGGTCTGTGAATGGGTGTGTGAGTGGCTGTATGGGTGTGTGACTGGGTGTGTGAGTGGTTGTATGGGTTTGTAAGTGTGTGTATGAGTGTGAGGGAGTAGGTGTGTGGGTCTGTGAGTGAGGGTGTTTTTTTTTAAATTGGTGTCTGGATCACCCAAATCCACCCGGATCTGGGAGAATCTGAGAGGATCCCGGTGGATCCGTGGCTCTTTGCGCACGCACAAAATTATTTTTGGACAATTTCTCACCCATGAGAGGTCCCTCACAAACCCCTCCATTAGTCCCAGAAGGTTAGGGTACCTCTACCCTGACCCCTCCTATCACTTTTTATTTTTATTTTCCCCACTGGGAACTTAGGGCCAGATGTAGGTAGGAAATATTTTGCGATTCGGAAATTGCGAGTCAATGCGAATCGCAATTTCCGACTCGCAAAATGGGATCCAAGAAAAAAAAGCCACATCAATTTGCGACTCGCAAATGATGTCGCACTGCAGATTGCGAGTTCGCTGTTAGCGAGGTCGCTTTTTGCGAACTCGCAATTTGTGAGTCGGGTGTCGCAATTTGCGACTGGCCCGCAAATTGCATGCAGGTGCAGCACAACAGTTGGAAAAACACTTCCTGGCTCTTGCTGATGACATCAGAACCAGGAAGTCATCAAATACACCTGGGAGGAGGGAGGACCACACCCTTTTCAAATGGCTGTGCAACTACCAAGAGAGAGGAGCTGCTGCTACCATGGAAGACACAGGCAGTGCAGGAAGGAGAAGGAAACTCAAGTTTTCAGAAAAAGAACTTGAGATGCCAACAGAAGAATGCTGCCAGCACCATGACCAACTTTTTGGCAAGGCAGCCCTGAGTGTCCCAGACACTGAGAAGAGGATGATCTGGCTAGAAATCCAGGAGAGGATCAATGCCATTGGGGTGAGCCACCGAACCCTGGATGAAATCAAAAGAAGGTGGTACGACCTGCGCTCCAAAACAAAAGAGAGGGTGGCAGAGCACCTCAGGGAAATGAGGGGCACAGGAGGAGGCCCATCCACCATCCCACCACCCACAGCCATGGAGGAATTGGTGGAGCAGACACTGGAGCCTGAGGCTGTGTTAGGAATGGGAGCATTGGACACTTCTGCGCAAAGGACATCCAAAAGTGAGTACCATGAAATATGCATGTACACCTACAAATGCAGTATCCACACTCTCCCAGTACACAGCAGCAGGCACAACCAGACTAGCTCCATTCCAGACTAGCAACCACCAGAATGGTGCATTATGGGCAATGTAGTACAGTAGGTAGCATATAGGCAAATGTTTATTATGAGGCATACAACAGATGTTAGAGACTGCAGCAGGACACAGCAGGACTCATGAGGCACATGAAGTTAATGTGTCCTCAGAAAGAGTGGACATGTGCAGCCCCTTACGGACAGTTATATTCTTGCAACATTTTGTTCACAAATTAAAAGGTTTTGTCCCACAGGTCCCCCACACGACACCCCCACCAGCCACACCATCCATGGAGAAGACAGCAGGCCACAGGCAGTGCAGGAGGCTGCAGCAATTATTCCAGGGCCCAGCACAACACCACCACAGTCCCCTCCAGAAGAAGTACAGGACATGGAGGAAGAAAACACGACCCCTGGCCCCAGCCACACAGTGAGACATCCAGAGCCAGCAGCACAACCACATCGCAGACGCAGATGCCAAGTCCAGGCGGTGCCCCAGGAGGAGATAGGGGAGGCAGCAATGTCTGCAGTCGAGGCATCCCTCCTTTCCGGTCAGCGCCTGCAAACAAGGCAATTACGGATAATATCAGGTGCATTGCACAGACTGGAAAATAATATGACACATGGCCTGGCTGATGTGACCTCACAGTTCACAAGACTAAATGACAATGTGAGCGAACTTACACAGTCAATCCGCCAACTAGTGACGGAACTGGTGGCTGAGAGACACAGCGCAAGGCGCCGGGAGCGCCACCTAGTTACTAGATTTGACCGCATGGCAGCGTCCATTGGCCGTCTTGCCATGAACACTACAGGCCTGTCAAGACGGACTGTGAGTCTGCAGGTCGAACCTGGCCACTTTGCAGGGGATGTGGCACGAGGACTGGGCCGCATTAGCCACGCAGTGGACATGTTGGAGGCCAGGCAGGTGGCAAGGGGCATGGGTGAGACCCCTCAGGACAGTGAGGAGGGGTCCACTATCAGCAGTGTATCTGCAACTGCCACTCGTGTACTGAGGAGTGGAAGTGCACGGCAGGGGTCAGCAGACCCACCTGGAATGAGCCATGCTGGCTGAACCAGGAGGAGGATGTAGGCCAGAACACAGCAGGACTCATGAGGCACATGAAGTTAATGTGTCCTCAGAAAGAGTGGACATGTGCAGCCCCTTACGGACAGTTATATTCTTGCAACATTTTGTTCACAAATTAAAAGGTTTTGTTTGTTCCACTACACAACTGGGTTCTTTTTGTGTGACATTAGTGAGTGTGGTGACAGTTGCCACGTACCTTCCAAAGTGTTGGGTTGCAATGTGGTCCCGTCTCTGTTTGCCTTGATTTGCAATGCTTCTATCTTCAGGCTGGCGATGTGATAGCTCTTGCTCCTCATCCTCCGAATCTGAGTCTTCAAGGGTGAAATGTAGCCCACGTCTGTTGGCAATGTTGTGTAGTATTGCGCATGCGCCAACGATCTTGAATGCTGTTATTGGGGCATACTGGAGCGCACCTCCACTTCTGTGGAGGCATCGGAATCTTGCCTTTAACAGTCCAAAGGTCCTCTCTATGACATTTCTGGTCCTCCGATGTGCACTGTTATATCGCCTCTCATTCTCATTGCCAGGTGTTAGGTACGGGGTTAGTATCCATGGTACTAGCGCATATACACTGTCACCTGTTTGGCAAAAATAAGCAGTGTTAGCAGGGCATGGATGGTTTCTATAGCGACCTTTGTGTATGGCTTCAGGGTGTATTCAGCAATAGATATCAGTCTCCAAATTCCCCACGTTCTAGGCGTTGGTGTATCCCACTGTGACTGAATATGTATGAGTCATGTGTACTCCCTGGAAATTTGGCTACAATGTCAGTGATGACATTTTGAGCGTCACATACCACCTGGATGTTCAGTGAATGGATACATTTCCTATTGCAGAACAGATATTCCAGATTTGCAGGAGGGCAAATTTGTATATGTGTCCCGTCCACACACCCTATTACATGAGGGAAGTTGGCAATTCTGTAGAATTCCAACTTGGTGCTGCTAATTTCTGCCTCATTCCTGGGTAGGTATATGCATCTGGACATGTGTGTGAGTATGGCATCTAGGAAACATCTGAAGAACCGCGAGAGTGCACTTTGGGATACCCCACCTGCAACTGCAATCACCCCCTGATAGCTACCCGAAGCCAAGAGGTGCAGTGAGCATAGCACTTGCACATGTGTGGGGATGGCGCTGCTGCGCACAGTCTGGTGTTGAAGCTGCGGATTGAGTAGATCAATTAATTCTAATATTGCTGCAATGCAGAGTCTGTATTTGTCATACATCTCCTCCTCAGTTTGTTGGAAAAGTGTCTGCCTGGTTCTGTATATCCTCTCCTGTCTCTGGCTCCTCCTCCTCCTCTGCTGGGCGGCGTGGACTCTCCTCCTCCTTGCTATCACATGTATTTCAGCCATTTTGAGTAACCCAGATGCTTTTTGGGTCTCCTTTTATACTTTGGTTCTGTTTACCACCTGCTCTGACTTAGTGGTAATTTGGGTGTGTAAAATGGGCTTTTTGCGACTAGTCACAATTTGTGAGTGGCGTTTTCATATGGTTTGCGACTCGCAAATTGCGACATCCTATTTGCGGGCCGCAAAATCAGGTCGCAAATTTTGCGAGTCGGTAATGGCTTGCATCACAATTTGCACTACGAAAATTGGATTTTTGCATCCCATTTCCGATTTTGCAGTGTCGCAAATTGTGATTCAGGCCATTTGCGACTCGCAAAACTTTGCTACATCTGGCCCTTAGTTCCAATAAACCAAAGGGTGGCCTCAACTTTCCTCTCTGGTTGCGGCCAGCCAATCATGGCATTGCTGTTGGTGCACAAATCCACAAATCCACCAGCATTGGCAGAGGATCTGCAGCGAATCCTCTTCCCTATATATACAAATTTATGTTTGCTCTAATAACTTCTAAACTACCAAATGGGTTAACACCAAATTCATCCAGAGCTTCATGCTGTAGTCATGTCTAAAACCCCTATGGAAAATGCACAGGAAAAGCTTGTTCTGGGACTCACCCTTATTCTCGGCCCTCACTTGATGGATCACCCCAAAACCTTACACACAGCAGCTGAAGTGAGGTGCATATTAGTTGCAAAAATGTCGTGAAGATTAGTGGAACAGAGCCAAAGGTATTGGCAAAACAAAAATGCCTTTCTTATGGAAACCAGGACCTAACTATAACTATCTACTGTTGACCAAATTAACTTTTTTCTCCTAGACAGAGAGTTTTTTGTTTTGCCAATCACATAGGCACTGCTAGATGAATGTTCACAACATTTTAAAAAACGTGTTCTTTGATCCATTCAACTGCTTTCTTGAACGTTTTGGGGTGATTCATCAAGGTAAGGCTGAGAAAAAGAGGGGGTCCCAAAACACTTTTTCCCCATTCCACCTCAAATTTGATTTTTTCAAATTTTTGAACACAGCTACAACTCGAACTACTGAGCGGAATTACACCAAATTTTGCATGAAAGTTAGCTCTTGATCAAGAAATCACACTTTTCATGATTTGGTGTAAATCTGTTCAGTAGTTTCTGAAATATTAGAGTTCACAAATCTATAGATTTATAGGACACAGATCTTCTGCAGCTCCGGAGCCGTGGAACTGGGGGAAAAGCAAGGCCTTAATTGGCTGGCGGTAACCTGGCAGAGATGTTGCAGCCACCATTTTCTTTGATGCATCGCATCAGGGTGGAAAAGAAGAGTGCAAAAACACATATGGGGTCAGAATACAGATATCCTGACCACATAGGACACATAGAGGGGTAAAAATTGCCCCATTCATTATTTTTTTATCGGATCCACGGATCTATGGGTGGATCCACAGATCTGCGGCCCCCTGGATCCACTGGTTCATCTGCAGATCCAGAGGAAAATGTATCGTACCTTAACCTAACTATAGCTCCCGCCCCGCCATGCACCTTTTTTGGGCAAAAATCTTACTACAAATATTACATTGATATTATCAATGTTATCAAAGATGTCATGCTTGCCTTAATGTGTAGGGTAATTAGTAGTGCATGATGAGGGCTCGAGTTACAGTTACTTTAGGCATGAGTTATAGTTACTTGAGATAACTGTAACTATAAGAGGTGAAATTCTATTATTTTGTACGGTTAAAATGTTAGCCTAACTAAAATGTTTGTGTAAAATGTGTTTTTTTAAGTGAATTTCTATGTTTTTTTTATATTCTTTTCCTTACTATAACATCCCTGTAAACTGTTTTTTTCAGTGAATTTATGTGGTTTTGTTTTAAAGCAAAGTAATTTTTATCACTATATGTTAATCCAACCACAGCCATGCACAACCTTCAGCCAGGCCCTATGGCTACCCCCCCCCCAACCACCCAACCTCATGCTGCGTACAGCTTTAGCATTGTGCAGCCAGAGTTGTCCACCAATATAGGCACCAGGGACCCCTTTCCCCAGGATCCAGCCTTCTAAAAATATTATTTTGGGGATGGGGGCCATGTGGCCCCAAACTTGGCCGATTTCAGCCCTGAGGACTCAGGAAAACAACCACATACACATACACTTGAAACCTCAATCCTCAGTGTACGGATCTGAGACCTTAACCACAAAACCAAAAGTGACTCCTTAGCATGTGGTGTCCAGACTTAGAGCCTCCTTATGAGGCTGGTGGTCTTGAGACCACCAGCTGCGCAGTGGCAGTTGGACTGATGCACTCCAGCCGGTCCGACTGCCACATTATGATCCTGATGGACCACAACCACTGCCAGCAACAAGGTTCCTAATTTGGTGGAGGCGGTCAGAGTAGTGCTCAGCCACAGAGCCACTAAGTTCTGCGCAGCTGTGCTGATCACGAGCCCAGTTTCTGCCAGCTTTTTAGTGGTGGGGTCCCACCATGAAAAGGCTGGCAGAAACCCAGTGCCCCCCTGCCCAACACCCTTGGAATGCACACTTCCTGCTTTCTTATCAATAATCTTGTTGCAAACGTTGCAGTGATAATATCAAAGATGCCATACAAGTTCTCATCAGTGATATAGTGGAGTCATTAGCTGTGCATAGTGAAGGCGCAAGTTATAGTTACCTTAAGGCGCAAATTATAGTTACTTGAAAGAACTTCAACTGCTCAATTTCTATGGTTTTGTACGAGTAAATTCAGAACCAAACTATAACGTCCCCGTAACCTTTGTTTTTTTCAGTGAATTTTTTATGGTTTTATAATGTAAAGTAATTTTAATTACTATACATTATTCCAACCTCACCGTGAAGGCCTTGCTGCCAAGCCCTTAAACCCACCCAACCCAGCGCCACACACAGCCTTTGGCCATGCGCAGGTTAGCCACAGGGCCTGTCTCAGCTAGTGGATCTGTGAGTGGCTGCGTGAGCGTCTCAGTGGGGCTGAAAGTGGGTGTGTGATTCTAAGTGGGTCTGAGCGGGTGCATGAGTGTCTGAGTGGGTGTGTGAGTAGGTGCATGAGTCCCTGAGTACACGTATGAGTGAATAAATATATGTATGAATGAGTCAGTGTTTTTTGACAAATTATTTCACATTTGCGCATATTTTGTGAATAATTAAAGTGTGGAAGTTTAGCTTTGTGATTATGTCAAACAGCTTTTTCTCTTTCAATACAAATCTCTTCTGCTTCAGTTCTGTGTAGAGTTTTGATCCATGTTGAAGGACATCTAGTAGGCGTGTCTTTTTATTGTTATCCACACATTGTTTGGTCACAGGCTCAGTAATTTCAAAGGGGTTTCCTTGCTGCTGCAGGAAATGAAGAAGGCTGTCAACATGTTTATTAAAATGTTCCCCTCTCTTTCCCACACATTTGTGGTGAGGAACAGTTTCACAATGACCCATTAATTTTGAATTTGTCATCTCTCTGAAAACATTGAAAATTGAAAAGACTTCATGATAAACTAGCAGCCACTGAGCAACATATTCACTTTTTGTGATCAACAATTCCCTTGGAGCTTTTCTGCGATCTCTGGATCATCTGTTCCAGTTTCATATCTAGAAACACAGCATTGGACCTTCCCTCTCTGTCTTTCACCACAGAATGCCTTTGAATTCATTTTTTGTAGCGGTATGGTTTTTCCACCTCTAGCTTCTGCATTCTTTCCAAATACCAGGACCCATATCTCAGGTAGTTTATGCAATCAAATTCGTAAAACACAGTAATCTGTGACTCCACAGTCTTCATGTGCAGCTCCCAATCACCTTCCTGATCAGCATGTACAAAGTTTTTCACTAGAGCTATCAAGTGCAAAACATTTCACCAACACTTGCACAGTTTCGATTTTCCTTCACATTCTTCACAGAAAAGCTGCAAACTTGGATTTCAAGTTTTCTAATTTTGAACTTAGTGTATCGAACATTGCCTGGCTTTGCATTCTGTCTTAAGTGCACCCTCTGCCTTGTTCACTTCTTAGATAAGATATGCAAAACCAAATGTGTCATTCTTATTCCAGAAAGCAACTCAACGCAATGTTTCTATAGCCTCAGATATGATGAGCATACCTTGTAACAAACAAACATAGGGGGTCATTATGACCCTGGCGGAAGGCAGAAAAGCAGCAGTAAGACCGCCAAGAGGCTGGCGGTCTTTTTTTTTGTATTATGACCATGGTGGTTACCGCCATGGTCATCCGCCGCTTCTCCATTCCGCCCACCAGGGCGGAGACGACTGCCGTGCTGGAGACCTAGGTCTCCAGCCCGGCGGCCGTCACTATACTGCCAGCAGTATTTTGACCCGGCTTACCGCCGTGGATTTCCTGCGGTTGGAACCGCCATGAAATCCATGGCGGTAAGCACTATCAGTGCCAGGGAATTCCTTCCCTGGCACTGATAGGAGTCTCCCCCACCCCCAACCCCCACCCCCGACTCCCTCCCCTACCCCCCCACCACCCCTGCCACCCCACCACCCCTGCCACCCCACAAAGGTGGCAGGACCCCCCTCCCCACCCCGACCCCCAACATTACATCATTCATACACACACGACATGCACGCAGGCACCACCAACACACATACACGCACACACACCGACATACATGCCAACATCCACACACACAGTCAGACATGCACACCCACATTCAAACATACACGCACACATCCATACAGATATACCTACAGACATACACGCACTCATTCCCAAACACACAACACCCCCGGAAGCATACACGCACTCACACACCCCCTCTACATACACACACGCACACCCCCATGCACGCACACAACACACAACACCCCCCAACCCCCTTCCCCTCACGGACGATCGACTTACCTGGTCCGACGATCCCCCGGGAGGGGATGGGAGCCATGGGGGCAGCTCCGCCGACACCACACCGTCACGCCAACAGAACACCGCACAGCGAATCACAGGACGTGATTCGCTGGGCGGTGTTCTGTTGGCGTGGCGGTGGAGGTGGAGCAACCTACACTTCCCCTCCTCCCGCCAGTATGGCTGTTGGCGGCTCTCCATCCGTAAAAGGACTGAGGTCCCTCGGCGGTCTTGAAAAAAGAACGCCGAGGTCAAAATGACCCCCATAATGTGTTCTGATCACTCCTGACTGGACAATTTTGCTCCCAAAGATTTCAGCCTCAATAAGTGCATCGTCTATGCCACATCCACTGAGATAACGTTCTGTACACGACAACACAACTTTTGTCATGTGAAACATGCCCATCATTGGATAAAGATCAAATTCTACTGGATTGCTCATAAAAATGTCAGCTACAATACAGAAAACACCTTTGTCGCAGATAATTGGCAGGATAGGCTGGCCTTTAAGCTGAGCACGCTTATTTGGGATTTTTTTTAGCTGATATTGCTACTAAATCCCAACCTTCTTTAGTGAGATTGTATTCTGGGAGATCAGGGCATGAGTTCCAGCCCCTGGAGGTTCTGGCTTTTCTTCATTCTTCAGTCCACACTGAATAAGTGATATGATAAATTTGGTTAAATCAGCTTGTGGACCGCAACATCAGGTAGAAGAAGATCCATGTCCTCAGCCATTTTGAAACTTTCTGGTAGACTGGTATGTGTTGATGGCTTGTAGTGATTTTGCACATGTTGGCAAATCAGTTGGGTTATAAGTTTGTAGCTTTGTTTGTTTATGCTTACAGCAGACACAGCTTGTTTTCCAGCTGCTACTTCTTTGGGACAGTCTTAAAAGAGCACTGTGGCAGTATCATGTGTGTTGGATGCTCCAGAAAATGAGGAAGCTGCCTTCAAAATAAAAATTCTCAAGAGCAGCAATCGTAAATCCTTTTCCTGGTAAAGTGACTTGGAAGTGGTGTACTGTAGAGATACAAGATGCAAGATTTTACAGCACGAACTTCTAACAAGTGCCTGCTCCGTACTATGTCATTGTAACTTGTTGATGCACCATTCCTATTAATTGAAGTGAGTAGCTCCCTACTTTTGCACTTGTCATAGACTGTTGGGCAATCATCATGTGTAGCCGAGTTTTCTTTTTGCCATGATGTAATTCATAAGTCATGATTGGGAAAAGACAGTACATTATCACAGCATAAGCCTGTCGGTTCATGGGATTGTCTTCCAATTCTTCACATATCTTCAAAGCCATCATCAATGTTGTCGGCTTCTGCTCAGAACTCAAGAGCTAGTTTGTAACAGTTTTGCTTTGCTCATAATAGACAATGATGTAAAAAATGTCAGGACAGGCATTCTTCTTCACATGCATCATTTGCGGAGCTATGGGGCATCACAAAGTTTGCCATTTAGTCCAAAATCAAAATCTTTGAGGACATTTGTTAAAATAGTTCCTGCAGATTTTACTGCATCCCGTGATCCTATTTTGGCAGCAAAAACCTCAGGAGTCAAATCAGCTGAAAACTTCATAAGTGACCCATTCTTTTTGTTAGACTTACAAAACCGAATTCTGTCATTGTACATTCTCACCAGAAAAATCTTAATTACATTATCGTGGATCAATGCAGTTTCATCAATGTTGACCATTACTTCTATGATCTCACTGAGTGTGAACCCATAGCTAGCACACAAGATTGGCTTTAAAACTTAATTTGCTTTTGCAAAGAATAAGAGCAGGAGTGCAAACTTAACTGAAGTCTGGCAATTACGTTGCTGCTGGGAGCTCATTGTACATTCATATTTTCGAATTTATTCATGCATTCAGTTTGGGTTAGCATTCAAATCTGATGTACTTTGCTCTTTCGTCATTTCCTTTGGCCCTTGTTCTGGCTAAACCACAGATAAAACATAGAAAAGCCTCTGCTTTCTGATCAGTTGTTGGAGGTGGGCGAGGGATATCCATCGGTCCCCTAAGTGGATTGGCTTCGGGTTTGGTTGTCATCACTTTCTCAGAAGACTTAAATTCTTGTTGTGATTCACTGGTTTCTGCTATTTTTGAAAAAAATTCCAGGCTTTTTTCCATTGGTTACGATCATAAGAGCACATCACTCACAGATCACCAGCATGCCCCCAATACCATTTCCATGCTAATCAGTGGACAGAGGCTTAAGAAGCTGCTTTTTGGCACTGAAGCATGAACTGGCATCATAACATGTTGTGCAGGGATACTGGGTGTAGGCACAGTGTCACACTTGCATAGCAAAAGGGATTCCATACCAGCCTAGTTTTCAACTGCTACTGTGAGAAACAGTAGACAGGCCCCGGTCTCTGCAGGCTGAGCAGACAGACCTACATTCAACACCCTATCCAACACTTACATGCATAACAGTACATCATGTAGCCTACAGCCAATTGCTATGTGGTGCCTATGTGCAGAGCTGAGGGACATAGTGAGTCATTGCCTGGCTTCCAAACAACAGTCCAACAAGGCCAGATGTGGTCTGAAAATACTGTGACAACAAAGATAGATCTCAACTTACAAACAACCGACACACACAACATGCATTCACCCCTCCTGCTGTCATGCAATCACATGTGACCACTCATTGATAACATTTTCTGGCAAGTGTTGCCTGGGGATGACTGTTTGGACACCTCATCTAGTCATGTGCATCCAACACAAGTTGGGTCAGGGAACACTCAATACACACTCACCACATTGTCTAAGACACACTACCTGTCACTTGACACAGACACATGCCCATTGACTCACCCATTGATGCACACTGAGAGCTCCTACATAGCTTTGACTCCACAATCTGACAAACTGGGCCAAACTCTAGGCAATCTAAAGGTAAGATATGTGAGAAAATTGCACACATGGGGCACTTACCTGCTCCTCTGGTGCACCATAGAGACATCTATACAGGGGTAGTACCTCCTCCACGTGCTTCTCCAACTCTTTCAGAGAGAAGGCAGGGGCCCTATCACCTGTTGGATGTGGCATGAATGCTCCCAGAGGCAGTACACAGCAGCTCAGGTAGTGAAGATCTTCCTGACAGCAGTGTCAGGAGTCAAGTGAGGGATTCAGCAGGGGATGGCGGTCATGTCCGTCATCTACATGACCATGGACACAGCCATTGGCCCAAGACCGCCACAGGCAACAATGTTGACCTAAGGTTGTGTCTGCCACTGTAGCATCCACCTGTCGCCATGACAACTTTTGACGGCGGTTGATGGGGAGTTCCTAATGTTCAGTGGAGTAGGTCAGGCACCTGCCATTTTAGAGGCATACAATGCTAGTAGCTATTTTTGGTGTTGCACAATTCCGAATATGTTGTTTCGGTGATTCATAAGTGCTGGCCTTGTCCTGTCATGTAGGTCATTCGATTTTGTAATCATATTGGTAGAACATCAAGCACATATGACAATATAATAAGGAGTACAAGTTGAGTCAGGGAATACTCACTACACACTCACCACATTGTCTAAGGACACACTACCTGTTGCTTGACACAGACACATGCTGGGCCAAACTCTAGACAATCTAAAGGTACGATATATCGAAGTACTGAGAAAAATGTGCACATGGGACACTTACCTACTCCTCTGGTGCACCATAAAGCCATCCATACAGAGGTAGGACCTCCTCCACAAGCTTTTCTATCTCCTTTGGTGAGAAGACAGGGGCCCTTTCACCTGTGGGATGTGGAATGATTGACGCCAGGCGCTGTACACAGCAGCTCAGGCAGAGAAGGTCTTCCTGACAGCAATGTCGGGAGTCAAGTGAGGGATTCAGCAGAAGACGGTGGTCACATCTGCCACGTAGGTGACCATCACTGCAGGAGGACACAGCCATTGGCCCAAGAACGCCACAGGCAACAATGTTGACCTATGGCTGTGTCCGCTGTGGTAGCATCCACCTACCATCATGGTAACTTCTGCTGGTGGTCGCAGTGGAGTTGGTCAGGCACCCGTCATTTTAAAAGCATACAATGCTATTAATAGCTATTTTTGATGTGTCACAATTCCAAATATGTTGTTTAGGTGATTCATAAGTGCTAGCCTTGTCCTGTCATGTAGGTCATTCAATTTTGTAATCATATTGGTATAACGTCAAGCACATATGACAACATAATAAGGGGCACAGTCTCCAACCCCTCCCCCATGGGCTATGTAGGATTTGGGGCATTGAATCACAGTTTGAGTGGCAAGTTACATGCACCCATTGATGCTGTCCAGATAGATGATGTGTACACAAATGTGGAAAAGCAAGGAGGAAACGTGTTACTTATGTGTAATCGTGAGTGGTGATGTGTACTGTGTATCATGTCCTCTGCTACTCACATGCCAATTCACTGTTCATATATGACATTTATGATGTATCTTCCAATGGATACATTGAATGACAACTATACTCTATTTTTGTCCCACATAGTCACCCTGGGAAAGGAAGTATCAGACAATGTCCTGTGTACCGTCCACTGGACAGACATATCATCCAGATCGACCACCTGGATAGGCTGGAAATCATGTATTTTTGTCACCAGTCAGAGCCAGATCTGATGCCAGCCAACAGTCATCCACATGGCATACCACCCATCACTCAAGTCATGGCAGTGTTGCACTTTCTGGCTACAGGGTCCTTCCAAAATACTGCGGCCCTATCTGCTGGGTTGTCCCAGCCCATGTTCAGTCTGGTCTTGAAGGATATACTCTCAGCAATTTTTAAATACCTGGACAGCTACATCCGGTTTCCTCAATGAGAGCATTTTGTCTATGTGAAGGCTGACTTCTATGGTTTGGCACACATCCCACATGTGGTGGGAGCCATTGATTGTACACATGTAGTCGTGGTTCCACTGCATGGCAATGAACAAGTCTATTGGAACAGGAAGAACTACCATTACATCAATGTCCAAGTTATTTGTTTGTCGGACCTCTACATTTCCCAGGTCTGTGCCCATTATCCGTGTTCAGTTCATGATGCCTTCATCATGTGGAACAGTGTTGAGAAGGGTATCTTTGTTTTCAAGGGAAAGGGCACCTCATGATATGCATCATACAGCAAAGGTTTGCTGGCTAAGTCAGACTTGTAAATGTGACTACTGCTGATCTTCTTTGTTTGGGTCAGTCACATTGCACTGTCAGTGGATTACCTGAAGTTTTAAATTAGGTTTGGCTCTTGTTTATTGTTTTACCTGCCTTAACTCCTTGTATATCATTCTTTCTTCCAGCTGCCTTCACCATGCCATCCTCACGTGGGCATTTCAGAGTTGTGTCATTGGCAGGTAGTTGTGGCTGATCTAACATGTGAAATGGACATGACTGGATCCAGGTAATGTTTGCCACAGATTTTGGGTGTACGAGTCCTATGCCCAAAATGCCTGGACAGTGGGTGGGCAGGAATCTGAGATACACAATAGACGTATTAGCTGTGGTGTGTTGGTCCAATGGTCTCAGGTGTGTGATCATATGGCCTTGTAATATGTCATCCTGTGCAATCCATGCCTTCTACCTTCACATCGTGTTGACATTGATCCTATATGATCTGTTAGTGGGTGACCATGTGTTTCCTCATTGCAGGCAAGTGTGCCTGTGCCACTCCACTGCCACAGGTTTGTGACATTCCACAGATGCTTGCTCATTGTAATGGGAAGGACTGGGGCTCAGGGTATGTTGTACTGCCCTCTGTCTGTACCATGGCGTATGTTAAATTGGCAGACCTGGTTTTGGTATGTGCTAAGGGTCAAACTGGTGACAAAATCCCACAATCTGTTATCCTAATCTATGGGACAAAGTCTGACAAAGACCTTTCTTGTGTGGTCTGGCGGCAGTACATTTGGGATATCTGGCCTGATTCAAAATGGCGAAGACATTCTTGGCTATGACTGTCCACAAATCTTTTAGAGGCCTATGTGCAATACAGTACAATAAAACATTTGGTGTGACCGTATACTTGTGACATTGTGTTGCTAGTCATCCTCATCATGACACTACCTGAGACATCTCTCTTCATCTATTACCTCCTCATGTCTTACTCAAGTGCTTCACATGTGAATAGCATTCAACATTTTCAACAGTTAAAAAAGAGAGGTAGTAGGTAGTGTTTTAGTGATGGGTGTGTTTATTTACATTACTACAGAAATCAATAGGGATACTAGCATTAAAAATTAAGTAAGGTGAAGAGATCAGTCTTGGTGGATGCAACCTATAGAGTAGGGACCACAACATTTGAATTCCAAAGTCCACTGTCCTACTAGCATGGAAAATGAAAAGTGGTTAAGAAACGATCAACGAGTGAAGCTGTGGCAGACAAAGGAGTGATAGCAGTGTGAGAAACGGCCTCATTTTGACATGGTGAGCCCCCACTTTTTGCCTGGCATTTGATGTATCCTAGAAGTTGTTAGTGCCCAGGGCACCTGCCAACAAGGTTCCCTGTGCCAGCTGCCACAATAAGTCCCTACTAGGTGGCACTTAGGTACCCAGGGCAGGAGGTACTGAGGGTAGGCCCCTGAGAGCAGCAGCACTGATTCTGCCACCCTCTAGGGTCATGCATTGAGGTGCACCCAGCATTGCCATTGCAGGCTAAGTATTCTGATGCAACCCTAAACTGCAAAATCGACATGGCACCCTGTCTGTGTGCCCTGACCACTTCACACTGCATGCAATATAGGTAAGCCACCCCTTTGGCTGGCCTTCCAGCACTAAGGCAGGGTGTACTATAATGTTTGTGGGGGGTATAGCTGCATGGGCAATATGCCCTCACTGTGCCCTTGCCAAACTGGGGACATAGTGAGTGAACAGAGCAGCCATTTTAATACATGTGCCGGCCACTGGTTAATATGAGTTTCACAGCTACAAGATGGCCCCTTTGAACCCTGAATTTTTTGGAATAAAACAACTCAGATTGATATGTCCAAACTGGTATCAGTGTTGGATTTATTATACTAAGGGCCATATGTACGAACACATTTTCCCATAGACACAGAATGGGCAAAACTGCTTGCTACATCTGTCCCTAAGTAGCTAGGGGTCACCTTAGAGGTGCCCCCTGCAAAAGCTAACTACCCTTGCATGGTTGCTGGCCAGGCACATCCACCCTGCCACCCCCAGACACAAATCTGCACCTCTGGGGTTAGGGCCCTTGCCCTCTGGAATGTAGAACAAAGCCCTTCCTGGGTTGAGGTGTTAACACCCACTCCCTCAGGAATGTGTACTGCCCTGTTGGCGAGCTTCAAAGGGCTTACTGCCTTTCAAACTCGACCTCCAGTCCTTCTGCTAGCAGAATATTGTTGCCACCATTGCAAACCACCACATTTGGGAGGAGCAGCAGTAGAAAGTTCAAACAAAGAAGAGGAGAAGTGGCCCTACTTGGCAGCACTACCCCTAAGATGTTGCATGTGAGGTGGACTCTCAGTTTCATTTTCTTCCATCTTTAATGGAAGGAAAATAGCTAATGAGGTGTAGGGAAGTGACCTCTGCTCACCGGAAGTGGTCACTTAGTGGGTGTAGCCACCCTAAGGTAGATGGCCCATTCGCCACTAACAGGTTCCCCCTAAAACACCCACTAAATACAGTATTTAGTGGGTATCCCTAGACCAAGAACTCAGATTTGACAGACAGAAGAAGATCAGCAACAAGAAGATCCAAGGCTCAAGAACTGTGGACCTGCTAGACGAAGAAAAGGCGTCAAACCCTGTCTGCTGCACCCAGAACCCCAAGACTCGACAATCAGCGCTGAGGAGCTGCTGGACAACTGGAAAAAATCTAAAGAACCCCAGAGGACCTCCAGGCTTCACAACTTGCCGAAGAACTGCATCCAAAGTTGAGATTCCACTTTAAACTACAAGGAACCAACAAGCCAGTGAGGTCCACTTCACTGACTGGATGCTAATTCTGAAACCGGGTGCCACAGCCAGACAAAACTTCACACTAAAGACTGCCAGGACAAACCATGCCAGTGTGCCAAGATTAGTAGCACTGTGTCCTCCAGCAGCTAAACCACACCAATATCTGCAGTATTGGTCACCTAGCTTTGGACATCCCGAAAAACAGCCCACCCAGGACTGTGAAAGGATGAGGAGGAAGCCCCAGTCAAAGGACTTCAGAAACAACCTGGACCTCCTGCCATCGTGCCCCGGTTGTCCTGCAATCAGCCTTTGAATCATCTTACCACCTGCTTCTGAGGGCATCCTTGTGCAGAGCTCTTGGATCACCAATTCGCTCTGCACTTGGCTGCCCTGTGCCCTGCACTGGAGAACAAGCTGTGCCCTATGCGTCCCCCACCTCTTGTGACATCGACACTGCAAGGGAACCCCCAGGATTCACCTTTAAACTTACCTGTGCAGTGCTTTTCCAAGTGGGCACTTGCTGTGACCCTGCACCAGCTCCAGATACCTTTTCCTTCTGCTCCCATCAGACTGAGGAGCTACCCGAACTTCGCCAGCTGCAACAGTATACCATCAATGACCTTGACCAACCTGTAAAAGAAGAACTTGGTAAACCTACTGTGTGATTTTATATGTATTTTTAAAGGTTATCCTCCTTTGATTCGTATGGTGCTATAATAATGCACAAAAAGACTATGGGGCTCATTATGACCCCAGCAGTCGGTGATAATGTGGCGGTAAGTACCGCCAACAGGCTGGCGGTACTTAGCACCACATTATGACATTGTACCACTCCGACACCCATGGTGGTAACAGCTGCCAGGCTGGAGATATCTATCTCCAGCCCGGCGGCTGCCATTGTGCCATCTGCGGGATTATGACCCTGCATACTGCCATGGTTTTTGTGGCGTTCGTAATGCCACGAAAACCATGGTGGTAGGGCATATCAGTGACAGGGAATTCCTTCCCTGTCACTGATAGGGGTCTCCCACCCTTCCTCTCCAGTTACCCCACCACCCCCTACCTCTCCAAACCCCCTCCACCCCTACACTCATGCCCCCTTCACACACACATGCATACACACACCCATTCCCACATGCTTACACGCATGCATACATCCAATCACACACACATCTGCACACACCCAAAAAACATACATGCAGACACGCATTCACACTTCACAACATGTATGCACTCACACGTCCGTACATGCACACACGCATTCAACACTCAACACACACCGGCATTCACACTCACACATACATTCACGCACCCCCACACACACATAAAAAACACCCCCACCTCCCTCCCCTGTTGGAGGCCCGACTTACCTGGATCCAGAGGGTCCTCCGGCAGGAGACGGGACAGGGTGCTGCTACCACCAGCAGCGCCCGCCAGCAGAACAATGCCACAGCCGGATTTCCACCATTCTTGTGGTCATAACATGGCAGATGGCTGGTAGCTGCAGTGACGGTCTTTTGGCAGTCACCGCCGCAGCAGTAGGTGTTTTTTACTGCCAAATTTGTAATGAGGACCTATTTTTATCAACCTTCCAAAATTGATATCTCAAAAAGTACTTAACCAATATTGATGATCTTGGACTTAAGAGTTACATAAAAATCTGAAGTATTTTCATAAATTGGTCTTGATGAATTCCTTTGAGTGTGTGAGTTGCAAGATTGATGCTGTGGGTACAACAAATGCTTTGCACTTTTCTAAGATTGGCCTAACTGCTTGACCAAGGTACCATAAAGAATAGAGAATTAGGTAGTCTAGTTTTTACCCCTGTAAACATACGCATTGTTGCCTTGACCCTCTGCACAGTGTGCCTAGCTTTGCAAGTTACATAGAGGGCCAGCCTCCTACAATCAGGACGTGGTCACTTGCTGGGAATGATTGGTGTCTTGCCTGACGCACCTCCTGAATGCTTGGTTGGATGTCCCCGCTTGCTGGAGGTTCAGTACTTACAGAAGCAGGGAAGTCTGAGATCGGGTCTTTCCCTGGCAGGGCCTCCCTTCCTGTGGCTGGCACCGATGAAGTACCTGAAGTAGATGCTCAAAGGAAGGGGTGGGATGTTGTTGATTCCTTCTCAGGGTTGTGTTGATGTCCCTCAGCACCCCTGTTAGGGAGGCCATGTTGGCATTCTGGGCCTCCCACTGTTCATGCATTTCCTGATGGAAAGCCCTCTGTAGCTTCTTGTTTTCCCTGAATTCCGTTAGTACCTGGCAGTGGGAATGTTGATAGGCTCCAAAGACCTGGCTGATGGTATCCTGTCCAGGGGCATCACCAGCCTCTTGCTGCTGTGCCACACCATCCCTCCCACACACCCTGCCCCCTCATGCATGCACCTTTGGTGCAGCCTGCCTCCTTCTATTGGTTCCAGGTCCTTCATTGTCGGAGTTGGATGGTTGTGACTCAGGAACATGGACTGGAGGACACAAGATGTTGGTGACTATCTTGGGGACACAGGTTTGGGGCAACTGGCTGCTTGTGATATAGAGGCCATGGTGCAAGGAGGAGTCAATGTGCTGAAGCTGAGGCTGACCGGTGTCATCTGACTAGGTTGCCCAGATGTGCCAGGACCGTCCTCAATGTCCAATAGTCCAGGAATGGTCTCCTCACTGAGGGCTTTGTCCATGGGGGAAGTGGCAGTCTCCTCAGGGGTATCAGTAGTTGCAGTGGCAGCCCAACCTGTTGATGTGTGGGAGACAATGTTAGTGGTTGTATTGTGACATCTAACTCCAATAGTTGAGTGTGACATTGGGCTAGGGCCATTCTCACATTGGATCTGCTGATTTCTCTTATGTGACAGCTACACATCTTCTCATTTGTAATACCCTGAAATGGGAGTCAATATTAAAGTTCAATGAACTAACCTCAGGCTGTCGGAGGGATGGTAATGGACTCATATCTTGGCAGCAGTGCAGGCAGAACAGTGGGTGGGCAGGGTGTTGTTTCAGTCATCTTAGGACCTAGTTGTCTCTCAAGGAGGCATTGACAGAACACTGGATAAAATGTAATAGTTGTCATCCTGTGGTCAGTGCATTGTGCATAAAACTAGTGCCAATAACATACAGATGACACATCTTGGGGCCTTAGATCTGTCTTAGATGTTCTTTCCAGACATTTTGAGCTTCCCTTACTGTCTACACTATTTTCATCTTGGCATAGCATCTCAAGATGGATCTGGGTGTGTGGCCACATCAAAGGGTGTACCATGACCTGTACCCTTGTACCTCCCAAGTATGTTCAGTGCATTAGCGGGTTCACAGACAGTGGCACAATGACATGTGGACACTGGCCTGGTGTTTGGGGTTGCATGGCCTGGCCCTCCTGGGATTTATAGTGACAGTACTCACATCACAACTCACTGTTCACATTGTCTGTCCTCTGAGGTGAGTAGCCTTACATAGTAAGTATACCAACAAGGTTATTTAAACATATGCAGAGTGTGATTGGTCATTGAATTGGGCAGACAGAGCCTCCTGTCCATTGCAGTCATGTGACTCCCTGTACAACATGCAGTCGTTCAATGTGACTCACATGGGTGTGTGCACCTCATGCAAGATTTTGGCAGGTTTACAGTGGACTGTTGCTTGGTATTAGAGTAAGAGATCCTCCTATGAATTCTAGCCATTTCTCTCCCAGGGTACACTGCGTTGGCTAGGGGGGTAACACTAGTATTGCCCCCTGGCCTTGGCAATCCTGTCAGTGCCTGACCTACTTCCAGACACTGTACAGATGCCCCCTTTCAGGTGAGTACCGTTCACAAGAGAATTGTAGGAAAAGGTAATTTTGAGTCTGGTGCAATGTTCTGGTTTTGGTAATGGTAGAACAGTGTGTTCTTAGAATTGTGGTGCTGTCATTCCCTGTGCTACACACAGTATAAAGAGATGTGGTTCCCCGAGGTGAGTCTAGTTCCCATGTTATATGGCAGACAGTGGTCTCTGGAGAGGTGGTGACTGGGCTGGTGAGTGGGTTGACAGTGAAGGTGGGCAAAGGTGATCAGTGAGCGTGCATGACATAGCATTTTTGTGCCATTTTAATTGTTGTGACTTACCTGACTCAACACCCCCAGGCATTCCGTCAAACCTTCAGGATGCAGTATGGTTAAAACCTTCTAACATGATGTGAGCTGTAGGGGAGGAGGTGGGAGATCACCGCCAATCTTCAGGACCGCAAGCTGGTGCCTGGACACAATGGAACGGACCTTGCCCCTGAGGTCATTCCACCTCTTCCTGATGTTGTCTCTTGTGTGCGGGGAGATGCCTACGGAATTCGCTCTATCAACGATCCTTTGCCACATTTCCATTTTCCTACCGATAGTAGTTTGCTGGACTTGGGCTCCACATAATTGAGGCTCTACTTTAATGATTTCATCTACCATGACTCTTAATTTGTCATCTGTAAAGCAGGGATTTTTCTGGGGTGACATGGTGATGATAGAAAACAAACAGGTGGGTTTTGGGTGCTAAATAGGTGATGGGAAGTAATTTGAGTGGGGAGATGCAACTGGATGTGATATGTGTGTTTTGATGATGTGGGATATGAGATTGTGATAGTTGGAGGGGTGCCTAATCTATGGTTTGGAATATCTCTTTTTTGTGCTGTCTTGTTGGGTCTTGCTGTGGAAAATGGAAAGGGATTGTGGTTTGTGAAGGGGTGTGCTTTATAGTGTGGTTTGCAGGTGTGTCCGGTGTGTGAATGTGTGTCAGGTGTGTTGTTTTCAAATGCATCCAATGTGGTGTAGTGTATTACTGTTGTGACCACCAACTGCTGTGGTTTGGACTGCCATTGGAAGACTGCCATGGAAGGACCTCCATTGCGGTTTTTTACTTGTAATAGGTTCGGTGGTTGGTTGATGGGCTGGTGGTGCTGGTGGAGCAGACCCCCTGTTTCCCGCCCTCCTGAGTCCTGGCAGGGGTGTATTTTTGGCTGGCTTATATTGATCCTGGTTGTGTAACTCGTAATACGACGGTCTCTGTGACCGCCAACATAGTGGTCTTTTGGTGGCCACCACTATGGTGCTTTGGCAGTCCGACCGCCAGACTTGTAATGAGGCCCTGTGTGTCTGGATTTGAGAATGGGTTTGAGAATGTCTTAGTGGGAGAGTGGCTTTGACAGTATTTGGGTGTAAGACTGGTTGTGACAGTCTCTCTAGGTGTGAGACTAGGTGTGACAATGCCTGTCTGGGTGTGAGAGTGTCCGAGTGTGAGAATGGTTGTGGATATCATTGTTTTAGTATGAGCGTGGGTGTGAGAGTATCTAGGTGTGAGAGTGGGTGTGAGAGTATCTATGTGTGGGAGTGGGTGTGAGATTATTGGTGTGGGAGTGAGTGTCAAAGTCTCTCTTTTTGAATAAGATTGGGTGTGAGAGTATCAATCTAGGTGTGAGAGTGGGTGTGAGAGTGTCTGCCTGGACGTGAGAGTGCATGTCTGAGTGTGAGAGTGGGTTTGAGACTGGGTGTAAGAGCATCACTCTAGGTGTGAGACTGGGTGTGACAGTCTTTCTCCAGGTGTAAAAGTGGGAGTTTGAATGTTTGTGTGGATGTGAGAGTGGGTATCAGAGTGTCTGTCTGGGTGTGACAGTGGGTAGGAAAGGTCTGATGTATGTGAGAGTGGGTCTAACACTATCTGTCTAGGTCTGGCAGTGCTTATCAGAGTATGTCTTTGTGTGCGAGAGTGGGTGTGAGAGTGTCCCTGGGTTTGAGAGTGGGGGTGATGCAGTATCTAGGTGTGAGAGTGTGTCTCTGGGTATGAGAATGGGTGTGTCAATGGAATTTTCCTTTTGTTAATAGCTATGTCATTACTACAGTAGCCTGCACACTCCATTTAGAATTGAACGTGGGACTCTCAAGTGAATCTGTAAGTCAGTGAATATTAGAAGGATATGTATAATGTTTTAAACACAAACCATCCTATTGTATTATCTACATATATAGTAGCTGAGTGCTCAGTTTTGTGCAGTAAAATCATACTTTGAGGACAGTCAAGAAGCCTTTTTAATGGAAACTCTACCTCACAGTAAAATTGCACATTTACATTCTGCATTAGTAGGCCTGACCCATGTTTAAAGTAGCACTTGTTTAGATAGGTGAGTAGGATGTCTCAGTATTTACTCACATATGTAAGAGAGTGTAGCCATACATCTATCAGTGTCACATCATAGGTTTAAGTAAACAAGATGAATGCAAGGATATGTAGCTCAGTGCACAACTGTCATAATTGTATAACTGCTGACTGGGTGCCTGCATGAATGTATAAGGTGCCTCTCTGAGTCTTTGACTGCATGTATCAGTCTCTCTTTCCTTTTCTTAATGGCTATATCAGTTCTAGGATGGCCTGTACAATGCAACTACATAAGCGTAGAAGTCTGGAAATGCACATCTAACTCAGTGAATTTTATAAGGCGATGTTTCACCTTTTAACTTCAAAGCACCCTACTCTAGATTTCTTATAGCCTGATTACTCAACTTTCATTAGTAAATAAAAAAACACTTAAAGGACTAAAAAGGAGCCTTTGTAATGACAAGTTGAGGTGACACTAAAATTGTTCAACCTGGTTCAGCAGTAGTAGGCCCGAGCCATATTTAACCAAGTACTTGTTTGCATGTGAGAGTAGGTTATGTCAGTAATTGCCTGCATATCTGAGTGAGCGTATTAGTACCTCTACTTTTGTGGATTCATTGTTAGCTTGTGTCAGTATTTGACCACATATCCCACTAACTGTATTACTACCTTTATGGATCTGCTAACAGATATTTAAGTAAAAATGGTGAGTAAAAGCGTATGTAACTTCATCTGCAACTGGCTGCAATACTGTTGTAAAACAACTGCTCCCTCAGTGTGTGTATGAATACACAATTAGCCTCAAAAAGGCATATTTACAAGCCCCTTGCACCCTTTAGCTCCACCGAAGCATGATTTTTTTTTACACTATGTCAGGGTGAAACATGCCCTCACCCTGCACTGTATTTACAAAGTGGTGCAATGGTACCATTTTGCCACTTTGTAAATTCTAGCACAACATTATACCTGCGCCAGATATAATGTATGCAATAGAGGCGTTCCCCCGCAGGGAGGCCCAAAAAAATGGTGCAGTGAAACCTACTAGATTTAACGGTGCCATTCTAGCAAAAGTTTTAATGCTTGCCAGAGGCAGGGGTTAAACTCACTTTAGTGCTATATCCTATTGGCCTCCCTGAGCTTTGCTGGACTACCGCCAACATTTCCAGCAAAGCGTCACATCTGTGCAGTTGTGTTAATGAGCGTCATGGTGCGCTGTGTTGTAAATACAGTGCTATCATGGAGTTGTTAGAGGGGTACAGGGCAGCGCAAATAAACTGGTGCTTCAGAGCCAATGCACCACTTCCTTGCAAATATGAACCAAAGGGGCAAATTTTAAGAGCCCCTAGCGCCACTGGAGCATCACTTTATGTGACAATCCAGTGGTGCTATCCTCTGCTCCATATTTACCAGGAGGTGTAATGCCACTTTTTGTGGCGTTTCACCTGCTTGTAAATATGGGCCCCTCAGACCAGTTCTCTGTGTCAGAGGAGCGTGCAATGATTTACAAGATTTTGCACACCCGAGGCAGTGCCAAAATCTAATGCCAACCCAGGGGTGACATTAGCAAGGTGCATCGAGGAGGAATACTTTTATTCCTCCTCTTTTTTGCTTTTTCCATGCGTGCTTTCATTCTACAGCACACATAGAAAGAGCACAATGCCAGAAATGATTGTTTATGTGTGGGAAGGTGCCCCTTCCTGCACATAAACAATCATTTCAAAATGACACTTTGGCACTTCTGTATGTGTTGCATTCTGTAGCACACACAGAAGTGCCAAATCACCATTAGCGATTGTTTATGTGCAGGAAGAGACACCTTCCCTCAAATAAACAATCATACCTCTCAACGCAGACATCCTTGCACGATGGTGCAAGGAAGCCTGCGTTGGTGGTAGCAGCTAAATATAGTGCCAGCGCAGGGGACGACACAGGGGTGTACCGTATTCAATTAAATACGGCGCATCCTTGCGTTGTGAAAATTACAGAGCATGGCGCTGCCAAATTTGGCACAGCATCGCACTCCATCATTTTCCTATAAATAAATATGGGCCTACATGTGTAAGTGGAACCATGAACGGGCAACCTTTTCAACTATCTTTGCAAGGTTACACAATCACAAAGCTAATCAAAAGCTCTCACTCATATCTAAGTTTTGCTACATTTCTTCTAATTGGATCTTACACTTAACCCTTTCCAACACTCCTGAAAAGATAGCCCAATTCAATACTAGTTTTTGCTGGATCCGCAGATTCACTGTGTCGCTCAGCACGACCCCCCCCCCATGTAACTCCTCTGATGGATCAGCAGATTTTCATGGGAGTACAAACTTAATTTTCCCAATATATTGGGAAATACTACCAAATATATTC
This sequence comes from Pleurodeles waltl, assembly GCF_031143425.1. Classification (NCBI taxonomy): domain Eukaryota; kingdom Metazoa; phylum Chordata; class Amphibia; order Caudata; family Salamandridae; genus Pleurodeles; species Pleurodeles waltl. The sequence continues at coordinate 230,307,223 of NC_090437.1, read as the reverse complement.
CTTTTTTAAGAAAATAGTTTATTCGCATTAAAACACTTTTACACACATTTTTTATATATAGAACTGAAACTACAAAGTCACAGTCTAGTGTTATTTATCACCATTCACCCATGTTCATGTAGCTCTGCTACCATGTAAACATACTTTGCAACATTCTGTTGGAGCAGTGGGTCACAAGTTCATAACAGTTTTTCAAAGCACCAAGCTCACTTGCAAAAAAAATGCAAGTCTATTTGATTTTTGCGAATTATGCACATATCCCAAATGCCAAAAGTTTTTCTACTTTCTCAAAACCCAATCTAACATCAATTTCATTTTCTAAAAAAATCACCATCACACAGAAATGTATTTATAGCAACCAATAAGAAGTGCCCTTTCAAATTCTAACTACTAACCTCCATTTTCATCTGCATTTTATTTCAAAACTACCTCATTGATCTACACCATTGTCCTGAGAGCTAGTCCATCTTGCATTCTTCGTATGAGACTGCGCTTGAGAATATTTTTGTGTGAGAGTGTGTGTGAAAATGTCTGTCTGGGTGCTTCTGTGTGTGTGAGAGTGGGTGTGAAAATATGTCTCTGGCTGTGGGAGTGGATCTGACAATGTGTGTCTGGATGTCAGAGAGGATGTGAGAGTTTGGGTGTGGGTCTGACAATGTCTGTCTGGGTGTGAGAGTTGGTGTGAGAGTGTCTCTCTGGGTGTGAAAGTGGGTGCGAAAGTATCTCTCTGGGTGTGAGAGTGGATGTGAGAGTGTGTGTGAGCTTCTCTGTGGGTGTGAGAGACTCTCCCTGGGTGTGAAAGTGGGTGTGAGAGTGCCTGTTTGATTGCAGGAGGCTGGCTCTCCATGTAGTGTGCAAAGCTAGGTTCACTGTGCAGGGAATCAAGGGTAAAATCTAGACCACCTAATTTTGTAATTGGCCAAGCACCGACCATTTTTAAAAAGATCAACCTCACAGTCAAATATATTCCAGCATAATATGCCTTTTGTTAGCCATATAGTAACTCCTTGTTCAGCAGATTGATACTATGACTGATAGCTAGCGCTGTTTCCTTTTCCACAAACATATACTTAAAACAGCAATGAATCTGAAGAGAACCAGATGCCCACGGCAAGCCCAACAATTCTGAAGCTGTAAAAATGTGAAAACCAATCTGATTGTGAGGTCTGGCATTCATGGTGATCACAGTTTATCACATTGCTGAGAGGATTTTTTATGCCCTGAGGAAGTTCACAGATGATGAACGAAACGTGTTGCCTGTGTTCTTGTTTGTTGAAGAAAATAAAGACATTATTGTAAAGATATATTGGATGATTCGAATTTTTTTTTTTTTTTTAAATTGTCAGTGCCTTGCCATTTACAACATAAACTATTCTGATTTGCACCTAAGGAGCAGCAGGTGCTTTTGTCGGGCACAACTCTATAAAATACTTTGGGACAAGGGGAAGGTGCGGTTGGACGCTTGGTTTCACTGCTCTGGCCCCATGAGAAATGTCTAGACCACCTAATACTCTAATTGTAATGGTAACTTGGTGGAGCAGTTAGGCCAATCTTTGAAAAGTGCAAAACATGTGTTGTACTTACAGCATTAATCTTGCAACTCTTACACTCGAAGGAATAATTTAGGACTAATATATTAAAATACTTCAGATTTCCATATAATTTGTAAGACTAAAATTGGTTAAGTACTTTTGGAGATATCAATTTTTGAAGTTTAACAAAAATGGTCTATTTGTGCATGATTATGCACCATAGGAATCAATGGAGGATAATCTTTAAAATTACATATAAAATCACACATTGGGTTTACCAAGTTCCTCTTTTGCAGGATGGTTAAGATTGTCGGTGGGCACACTGGGCCAGCTGGAGAACTTTAGGTGGCTCCTGGTTCTGTCAGTAGCAGCAGGAAAAGTCTCTGGAGCTGGTGCAGGGCCACTGCAGGGGACCACTTGGAAAAGCACTGTACAGGTAAGTATGAAGGTTAATCCTGGGGGTCACCTTGGAGTGCCGTGGTTGCAAGGGGTCGGGGACCTGCAGGTCACAGCAGGTTCTTTGGTGCAGGGCACAGGGCGGCCAGGTGCTGAGTGAATTGGTGATCCAGGAACTGTGCGCAATGATGCATTCAAAAGCAGGAGGTAAGTCAGTTAAAGGGTTGTTTGCAGGACATCGGAGGCACTCTGGTGGGATGTTTGGGTTGTTTCTGAAGTCCCTCAACTGGGGTTTCCTCCTGGTCCTTTTTCAGTCCCAGGTGGAATGTTTTTCTTTGTGTCCGATGTAGAGTGACTAATACCAAGGGTATTAGTATGATTCAGCCACTGGAGGGCCTAGTACCATCAAGCTTGGCAAACTGGCAGGGTTTTTTCTTGCAGCTGTTGATGTGAAGTTTGTTCTGGCTGCGGTGTCCATTTCTGGAGTTAGCATCCAGTCAGTGAAGTGGACCTCACTGGCTTATTGGTTTCTTGTGGATTTAGAGTGGTACCTCTACTCAGGAGGGAGTTCTCTGAAAATATGCAAAGCCTGGAGGTCCTCTGGGGTTGTCTAGAATTTTTCCACTTTTCCAGCTGCTCCTCAGCGGTGATTGTCCGACCCTGGCTGCAGCAGGCAGTGTTTGGGGAATTTTCTTTGTGCAGCAGGTCCACAGTTCTTGTGCCTTATATCTTCTTTTTGCTGGTCTTCTTCTGTCTGTCAAATCAGATTTTTTGGTCTAGGGATGAACACTAAGAAATGTATTTAGTGGGCATTTTAGGGGGGAACCTGGTGGTGACCAATGGGTCATCTACCTTAGGGTGGCTACACCCACTAAGTGACCAATGCTGGTGAGCAGAAGTCACTTCCCTGAACCTGGATGGCTATTTTCCTTCCATCCAAGATGGAGGAAAATAAAATGGAAAGTCCTTCTTGCATGCAACACCTTATGGGTGGTGCATGCCAGGTAGGGCCACTACTCCTGTCCTTTCTTTGAGTTCCCGCCATTGCTCCCACCAAAGGTGGGGATTTGGATTGGGGGGTGGCCATCTTCTGCTAACAGCAGGCACTGAGGTTGAGTTTTGAAGGCGGTAAGCCCTTTGAAGCTCACTGCCAGGGCAGTGCACATTCCTGAGGGAGGGGGTGTTAGCACCTCCACCCATGAAGGGCTTTGTTCTGCAAACCAGAGAGAAACATCTCTCACCCCAAGGTTGAAGAATGGTGTCTGGCGGTGGCAGGCTGGATAGGACCAGTCAGCAACCATGCCAGGGTAGTTAGCCTTTGCAGGGGGTACCTTTCAGGTGACCCCGTAGGTACGTATGGTAACAAATCCAATACTGTCACCAGTTTGGATTTATTATTCTGTGTTGTTTGATACCAAACAATTCAGGCTTCAGAGTGGCCATCATGTAGCGTCAAATCCTGCATTGACCAGTGTCTAGCACATGTTTTAAAATGGTTGCTCTGTTCACTCACTATGTCCCAGGTTTGGCAAGGACACACTGGGGCATATTGGTCATGCAGCTATGTCCTTACACACACATATAGTGTACTCTTTCTTAGGACTGGAAGGCCTGCTAGAGGGTTGTCTTACTCATGGTGTATGCAGTGTATGGTAGATAGGGCAGACAGGTACTGTGTCATGTTAAGTTTGTATTTTAGGTTTGCATCAGGGCACTCAGCCTGCAATGGCATTGCTAGGTGCACCTGAATGCAGGGGGGCCTAGAGGGTGTCACACTCAGTGCTGCTGCCCTCAGGGGCCTATCCTTAGTACCTCCTGCCCTGGGTACCTAAGTACCATTTACTAGGGACTTATGGGGGCAGCTAAAGGTATCTAACAACTTTTAGGGTACATCACATATCAGGCAAAAAGTGGTGGCTAAACATGTCAAAAATAGATTTTTTCTCACACTGAGTGTAAGAGTGGGTGTAAGAGTATCTGTCTGGATGTCAGAGTGGATGTCAAAGTGTCTGTCTGGGTGTCAGAGTGGGTCTGACAATGGGTTTGAAAGTGGGTGTGAGAGTGTCTCCCTGGGTGTGAGTGTGAGAGTGCGTGGGTGTGAGAGTGTGTTTGAGAGTGTCTGTATTTTTGTGTGAGTGCCTGTGAGAGTGCCTGTATTGATGTCAGAGTGGATGTGAGAGAGTCTGGGGGTGAGAGTGGATGTAAGAGTGTTTCCTTGCGTTTAAGAGTGTCTGTGTGTGAGATTGTTTTTGAGAGTGTCTCTCTTGGTGTGAGAGTGTCTGATTATGAGAGTGGCTGTGAGGGGGTGTGTCTGGGTGTAAGAGTGGGTGTGAAAGTATCTATATATCTTTTTCTATTTTGCAAAGACTGCGGATTCAATCACCGATTTACACTGGGGACTGCACTTGACCCCCTGGCAAATCCGCAAATTTCAGCAAACAACAAAAATAATATTTTTAACTATTTCAACCATTAATTCATCTTTTATGACAATTAAATAAACCCCCATAGTGTAAGTGAACCTCTACCCTTACCCCTTCATCACCATTGCAGCCCCCATTGAGGCCCTGGGGACTGTTCCTCAATAAAACAAAATGGTGGGTGCAACTTCCCTGACTAATTGCAGCCAGCCAATCAGATTATTGCTTTTGCTTGTGAATCATGGAGTGGGTGTGAGCATATCTGAGTGTGAGAGTGTCTGTCTGAGTGTGAGAGTGGGTGTGACAGTGTCTTGATGTCACGGTGTCTCTCTGATTGTGGGAGCAGGTCTGAGAGGGTGTGTCTGGGTCTGAGAGTAGGTGTGAGAGTATCTATCTGGATATCAGAGTGGATGTGAGTGTCTGAACATGAGAGTGGGTGTGAGAGTATCTGTCTGGATGTGAGAGTGGATGTGAGACTGTCTCCTTGGATGTCAAAGTATCTGACAATGACTGTCTGGGTGTGAGAGTGTTGGTCAGGATGGATGTCAGAGTGTCTGGGTGTGAGAGTGGGTCTGACAATGTCTTCCTGGGTGTGAGGGTAGGTGTGAGAGTGTTTAGGTGTGAGAGAGGGTGTGAGACTGTCTGTCTGAGTGTGAGAGTGTTTGAGTGTTTGTCTGAGTGTGTGTGACTGTCTGTGAGAGTTTTTGCCTTACTATTTCAACGGAGGGGGGTGATTTTATATATATATACAACACACATATGTATCGAAATGCCATGGAACAGAAACAACACCACCATGTAACAACCCTACAATGGACACCCACATCACACACATCACAACACAATGAAAGCGCAATGGCATGCACTAAGCACAGAGACACAAATAGAAAACATGTCAACTATACCTGCACAAATGGAGGGGTATCTGGGACACCCAGAGAAGAGGACTGCACTGGGACATACATCACCTCCAACAGGCCCCTCAAACAACATGTGCACAGGAAATGGCCCTACATGGGTCCCAAGGACAAACAATACTCAACCCAAATGTCATGAACATATGCACAATTGGGGAGGGCAAGTCAACAAAGCTCATACAACTCCTACTGCATGGACCACATCTCTACAGGAACTAGCTGCAAGAGACACACATCCAAATGACCACATGCACAGACAAATTCAAACACAGCAAGCACAGCTTACCACACTCCATGTCTGCACAAACAAATCCCAAGATGACACACATCAGATACATACTGAAGACATATCGGGGGACAAGTCGAACACCATACATGCCCACATTCCACAATATAAAAATAAATACTTAGCATACCAAATACTACACAACTGCCATAACACTAACATTGCATGTACACACATACCTATACACACACCATATACTCTTCTGTCGGGGTACACAGCACTGCCCACAAACTCATAAACTGCAAACAACAGCACATCGAGCAGCAAGCAGGCCCAAACACACAAATGCAGGCACACAACACAAATTAATCAGGCACAACATAAAAGTGTTAAAGGAATTGCAGGACAAATGTGTACCCAAAAAAGCAATTTGTTAAGGTTTATTAACCTATAAAATTCTTCAATTAAAAAGGCCTTGGCCAGTCCAAAAATTACTTGTCCATAAACTTGACTCTCAACTGCCAGGGAACCTCCACAGAAAGAGGCATCAAGGGGGCAAGCTGGCACCTCAAGGATTATCCAGTGGGGTGATTGGATTTGGGAGGGGGATTTTGGGTTTGGGAGGGGTGGTCTTCTTGGGAGGGGTGGGTTTCTTCTTCTTGGGGGGAGGGGTAAGGGTGCTTGCAAGAGGGGCAGGGAAAGTCTTTGAGGTAGAAGGGGCAACCTTGGAGCTGAGTTGGGTCCTTTTTGATGTGGTGAGGGGAAGAAAAGGGGTAAGGCCAAGGTCACATAGGAACAGTTTTTTGGGCACACAGTGACTGTCGTCAGAAGGGGGTCAGGATTTGGAGGTTGAGGGAGTGGTTGACTGATGTGCAGGTGTGGATGTCATGGGTGCATGCTTAGGGGAGGTGTGCTTATGTGTGGTGGGTGTCTGTTGAGTGGGTAAGTAAGAGTATTTGTGTCTTGGGCTTGGGGGTGAAGGTGCTGGGGATAAGAGGTGGGTGTGTGTCTCTTAGGATTATGACTGCAGGTATGGTAGATGTGGTGGATATATGTGTCTGTAACTGTGGAGTCTGCAGGTGTGGTGCTTGTGGTGGATGTGCCAGAGACGAAGGAGATGCCCACCCTCTTGTGTGAGCTGGCATGGCCAACTTGGTTGAGACGAACAGGGAGGGCAGTGATAGAATGGGGGGTCAGAGACAAAGAAAGTGCTGGGGATGCCCCGATGGGTCTGCCACCACTAGGGAGTGGCCACTGGTGGAAGAATCTGAGGATGATGATGCAAATCTGGTCTCCCCGGGGGCACTTCTCACACCCTCTGCGCCACTGGGACCCTCAGTGCTACTTGTTTCTTGACCTGAGGTCCCCTGACCAGATGCATCCCCACTTGGCCCCGTCTGCCCTGCTTGCCTGTGCTAATGCTGCAAGGTCAAAAAGGAATACGGTCATCAAATGCCCATGATAACACCTGAACCACAACTCAGATTGACTAACAATATGTGCCATTCTGTCAACTAAGCCCAGCAAAGCTACTCATCTAAGTGGTGCATACATGTGCCATGACATATAAATACATGCCATTTGAATTTACTACTGTGGCCTACAGTAAAATCAGGACCTCAGAATAGTACAATTGCATGGGTGAAGTCTTGGAACCACACTAACCATACAACATCTAGGAGTCCTCGTCTTCCTCAAAGCTGTCCCACATGCAGCAGACCTCAGTCAATTAATTGCAATTAATGGCAAACAATAGTATTCAATTGTAAATTCCATTCCCTCATATCTCACACAAGGTCATGCACACATCTATTTGGCACATACCTAATGAACCTACAATTAGAAATGAGGCTCTGAAATCCTGCTATATGGATCCCAAAAGATATGTGTCCTGGAGCATGTAAGATGGAAATAATCATGTCCCAAAAGAAACATTTCAACAATGAACACTTCAACAAGTGACATCAGTCAAAATAGATTCAAGGAGATAGTATCAATGTAACTCAGTTAGGCCTCACATGTGGCATTGAAAGGAACAGTGTTGATGTCAGGTTTAATATGTCAGGGAGAGATATTCCCCACAGTGAACAACTCAACGATTTTGCAAAACCGAGAATAGGCACCACCAATGTCTGACACCCATTACAATGACAGCCTATGTGGGTTTCTGTAGTAGATATCTGTCCTTTGCATGTTGGAGAGACACAGGACTTTAACCGGTTCTGTGCCCAGGACGTAATGGGCACATTTTTTTTGTTTTTTTTTGTTTTGGTTCTTTTTTAGGTGGGGAGCGACCCCTTAGGCAAGGGTCGCTCCCCTAGGGGGCAAATTTTATTTTGGCCATTTCTGCCCCCCTTGGGGGCAGATTGCCCTATTTTGATGAGGCCAATCTGCCCCCAAGGGGGGCAGAAACCACTACACACTAGGGATTTATTTATTTTTATGAAATGGACATAAGGGAGCGACCCCTTGGGCAAGGGTCGCTACCCGGGGGGGCAGAAAGGGGGGCCCCCAGAGGGGCCCCAGGAATATATATATTTTTTTTCTTTTGTTTTTGTTTATGTTTTTGATTTAGGTGCAGGGAGTGACCCCTTAGGCAAGGGTCACTCCCCTACGGGGCAAATTATATTTAGGCCATTTCTGCCCCCCTTGGGGGCAGATTGGCCTATTTTTATGAGGCCAATCTGCCCCCAAGGTGGACAGAAACCACTAGACACCAGGGAGTTTTTTTTTTTTTTACGTGAATTTCATGCAAGGGGAGCGACCCCTTAGGCAAGGGTCGCTCCCTGGGGGGGAAATTATTTTAGGCCGTTTCTGCCCCCCTGGGGGGTAGATCAGCCTATTTTGATTAGGCTGATATGCCCCCAAGGGGGCAGAAACCACTAGGCACCAGGGATTTTTTGTTTTTGTTGTTTTACAGATGGGGAGCGACCCCTTGGACAAGGGTCGCTCCCCTGGAGGGGAAAATTTTATTTAGGCCATTTCTGGCACCCTGGGGGCAGATCGGCCTATTGTTATTAGGCCGATCTGCCCCCAGGGGGGGCAGAAACCTCTAGGCGCCAGGGCAAATTTTCTTTGTGTGTTTTTTTTTTGTTTGTTTTTTCAGAGATGGGGAGCGACCTATTAGGCAAGGGTCGCTCCCCTGGGGGGCAAATTGTATTTAGACCATTTCAGCCCCCCTTGGGGGCAGATTGGCCGATTTTAGGTCAATCTGCCCCCAAGCAGAAACCACTAGGCACCGGGGATTTATTTTTTGGCGCCAATGTCACGCAGGGGGAGCGACCCCGTAGGCAAGGGTCGCTCCGGGGTGGGGGGTTGGGGGGCTGGGGGTCAAATTTATTTTAGGCCATTTCTGCCACCCCGGGGGCAGATCGGCCTATTGTTATTAGGCCGATCTGCCCCCGTGGGGCCGGCTGAGCTAGATGCCAAAATCCACAGGGAGGCACTGTTTTCTATGAAAAAATGTGATGTGTCCACGTTGCGTTTTGGGGCATTTCCTGTCACGGGCGCTAGGCATACCCACACAAGTGAGGTATCATTTTTATCGGGAGACTTGGGGGAACGCTGGGTGGAAGGAAATTTGTGGCTCCTCTCTGATTCCAGAACTTTCTGTCACCAAAATTTGAGGAAAATTTGTTTTTTTAGCCAAAGTTTGAGGTTTGCAAAGGATTCTGGGTAACAGAACTTGGTCAGAGCCCCACAAGTCACCCCATCTTGGATTCCCCTAGGTCTCTAGTTGAAAAAAATGCACAGGTTTGGTAGGTTTCCCTAGGTGCCAGCTGAGCTAGAGGCCAAAATCTACAGGTAGGCACTTTGCAAAAAACACCTCTGTTTTCTTTTAAAAAATGTGATGTGTCCACGTTGCGTTTTGGGGCATTTCCTGTCGCGGGCGCTAGGCCTACCCACACAAGTGAGGTATCATTTTTATCGGGAGACTTGGGGGAACGCTGGGTGGAAGGAAATTTGTGGCCCCTCTCTGATTCCAGAACTTTCTGTCACCTAAATTTGAGGAAAATGTGTTTTTTTAGCCAAAGTTTGAGGTTTGCAAAGGATTCTGGGTAACAGAACCTGGTTAGAGCCCCACAAGTCACCCCATCTTGGATTCCCCTAGGTCTCTAGTTTTCATAAATGCACAGGTTTGGTAGGTTTCCCTAGGTGCCGGCTGAGCTAGAGGCCAGAATCTACAGGTAGGCACTTTGCAAAAAACACCTCTGTTTTCTTTAAAAAAATGTGATGTGTCCACGTTGCGTTTTGGGGCATTTCCTGTTGCGGGCGCTAGGCCTACCCACACAAGTGAGGTATCATTTTTATCGGGAGACTTGGGTTAACGCTGGGTGGAAGGAAATTTGTGGCTCCTCTCTGATTCCAGAACTTTCTGTCACCAAAATTTGCGGAAAATGTGTTTTTTTAGCCAAAGTTTGAGGTTTGCAAAGGATTCTGGGTAACAGAACCTGGTCAGAGCCCCACAAGTCACCCTATCTTGGATTCCCCTAGGTCTCTAGTTTTAAAAAATGCACAGGTTTGGTAGGTTTCCCTAGGTGCCGGCTGAGCTAGAGGCCAAAATCTACAGGTAGGCACTTTGCAAAAAACACCTCTGTTTTCTTTAAAAAAATTTGATGTGTCCACGTTGCGTTTTGGGGCATTTCCTGTCGCGGACGCTAGGCCTACCCACACAAGTGAGGTATCATTTTTATCGTTAGACTTGGGGGAGCGCTGGGTGGAAGGAAATTTGTGGCTCCTTTCTGATTCCAGAACTTTCTGTCACCAAAATGTGAGGAAAATGTGTTTTTTTAGCCAAATTTTGAGGTTTGCAAAGGATTTTGGGTAACAGAACCTGGTCAGAGCCCCACAATTCACCCCATCTTGGATTCCCCTAGGTCTCTAGTTTTCAAAAATGCACAGGTTTGGTAGGTTTCCCTATGTGCCGGCTGAGCTAGAGGCCAAAATCTACAGGTAGACACTTTGCAAAAAACACCTCTGTTTTCTTTCAAAAAATGTGATGTGTCCACGTTGAGTTTTGGGGCATTTCCTGTTGCGGGCGCTGGCCTACCCACACAAGTGAGGTATCATTTTCATCGGGAGACTTGGGGGAACACTGGGTGGAAGGAAATTTGTGGCTCCTCTCTGATTCCAGAACTTTCTGTCACCAAAATGTGAGGAAAACGTGTTTTTTTAGCCAAATTTTGAGGTTTGCAAAGGATTCTGGGTAACAGAACCTGGTCGGAGCCCCACAAGTCACCCCATCTTGGATTCCCCTAGGTCTCTAGTTTTCAAAAAATGCACAGGTCTGGTAGGTTTCCCTAGATGCCGGCTGTGCTAGAGGCCAAAATCTACAGGTAGGCACTTTACAAAAAACACCTCTGTTTTCTTTAAAAAAATGTGATGTGTCCACGTTGCGTTTTGGGGCATTTCCTGTCGCGGGCGCTAGGCATACCCACACAAGTGAGGTATTATTTTTATCGGGAGACTTGGGGGAACGCTGGGTGGAAGGAAATTTGTGGCTCCTCTCTGATTCCAGAACTTTCTGTCACCAAAATTTGAGGAAAATGTGTTTTTTTAGCCAAAGTTTGAGGTTTGCAAAGGATTCTGGGTAACAGAACCTGGTCAGAGCCCCACAAGTCACCCCATCTTGGATCCCCCTAGGTCTCTAGTTTAAAAAAATGCACAGGTTTGGTAGGTTTCCCTAGGTGCTGGCTGAGCTAGAGGCCAAAATCTACAGGTAGACACTTTGCAAAAAACACCTGTTTTCTTCAAAAAAATGTGATGTGTCCACGTTGCGTTTTGGGGCATTTTCTGTCGCGGGCGCTAGGCCTACCCACACAAGTGAGGTATCATTTTTATCGGGAGACTTGGGGGAACGCTGGGTGGAAGGGAATTTGTGGCTCCTCTCTGATTCCAGAACTTTCTGTCACCAAAATGTGAGGAAAATGTGTTTTTTTAGCCAAAGTTTGAGGTTTGCAAAGGATTCTGGGTAACAGAACCTGGTTAGAGCCCCAAAAGTCACCCCATCTTGGATTCCCCTAGGTCTCTAGTTTTAAAAAATGCACAGGTTTGGTAGGTTTCCCTAGGTGCCGGATGAGCTAGAGGCCAAAATCTACAGGTAGACACTTTGCAAAAAACACCTGTTTTCTTTAAAAAAATGTGATGTGTCCACGTTGCGTTTTGGGGCATTTCCTGTTGCGGGCGCTAGGCCTACTCACACAAGTGAGGTATCATTTTTATCGGGAGACTTGGGGGAACGCTGGGTGGAAGGAAATTTATGGCTCCTCTTTGATTCCAGAACTTTTTGTCACCAAAATTTGAGGAAAATGTGTTTTTTTAGCCAAAGTTTGAGGTTTGCAAAGGATTCTGAGTAACAGAACCTGGTTAGAGCCCCACAAGTCACCCCATCTTGGATTCCCCTAGGTCTCTAGTTTTCAAAAATGCACAGGTTTGGTAGGTTTCCCTAGATGCCGACTGAGCTAGAGGCCAAAATCTACAGGTAGGCACTTTGCAAAAAACACCTCTGTTTTCTTTCAAAAAATGTGATGTGTCCACGTTGCGTTTTGGGGCATTTCCTGTTGCGGGCGCTAGGCCTACCCACACAAGTGAGGTATAATTTTTATCGGGAGACTTGGGGTAACGCTGGGTGGAAGGAAATTTGTGGCTCCTCTCTGATTCCAGAACTTTCTGTCACCAAATATGAGGAAAACATTTTTTTTTAGCCAAATTTTGAGGTTTGCAAAGGATTCTGGGTAACAGAACCTGGTCAGAGCCCCACAAGTCACCCCATCTTGGATTCCCCTAGGTCTCTAGTTTTCACAAATGCACAGGTTTGGTAGGTTTCCCTAGGTGCCGGCTGAGCTAGAGGCCAAAATCTACAGGTAGACACTTTGCAAAAAATACCTGTTTTCTTTAAAAAAATGTGATGTGTCCATGTTGCGTTTTGGGGCATTTTCTGTTGCGGGCGCTAGGCCTACCCACACAAGTGAGGTATCATTTTTATCGGGAGACTTGGGGGAGCGGTGGGTGGAAAGAAATTTGTGGCTCCTTTCTGATTCCAGAACTTTCTGTCACCAAAATGTGAGGAAAACGTGTTTTTTTAGCCAAATTTTGAGGTTTGCAAACGATTCTGGGTAACAGAACCAGGTCAGAGCCCCACAAGTCACCCCAAATTGGATTCCCCTAGGTCTCTGGTTTTAAAAAATGCACAGGTTTGGTAGGTTTCCCTAGGTGCTGGCTGAGATAGAGGCCAAAATCTACACGTAGGCAGTTTGCAAAAAACACCTCTGTTGTCTTTCAAAAAATGTGATGTGTCCACGTTGCTTTTTGGGGCATTTCCTGTCACGGGCGCTAGGCCTACCCACACAAGTGAGGTATCATTTTTATCGGGAGACTTGGGGGAACGCTGGGTGGAAGGAAATTTGTGGCTCCTCTCTGATTCCAGAAATTTCTGTCACCAAAATGTGAGGAAAACATGTTTTTTTAGCCAAATTTTGAGGTTTGCAAAGGATTCTGGGTAACAGAATCTGGTCAGAGCCCCACAAGTCACCCTATCTTGGATTCCCCTAGGTCTCTAGTTTTAAAAAATGCACAGGTTTGGTAGGTTTCCCTAGGTGCCGGCTGAGCTAGAGGCCAAAATCTACAGGTAGGCACTTTGCAAAAAACACCTCTGTTTTCTTTAAAAAAAATTGATGTGTCCACGTTGCGTTTTGGGGCATTTCCTGTTGCGGACGCTGGGCCTACCCACACAAGTGAGGTATCATTTTTATGGTTAGACTTTGGGGAGCGCTGAGTGGAAGGAAATTTGTGGCTCCTTTCTGATTCCAGAACTTTCTGTCACCAAAATGTGAGGAAAATGTGTTTTTTTAGCCAAATTTTGAGGTTTGCAAAGGATTCTGGGTAACAGAACCTGGTCAGAGCCCCACAATTCACCCCATCTTGGATTCCCTTAGGTCTCTAGTTTTCAAGAATGCACAGGTTTGGTAGGTTTCCCAGGTGCCGGCTGAGCTAGAGGCCAAAATCTACAGGTAGGCACTTTGCAAAAAACACCTCTGTTATCTTTAAAAAAATGTGATATGTCCACGTTGCATTTTGGGGCATTTCCTGTCGCGGGCGCTAGGCCTACCCAAACAAGTGAGGTATCATTTTTATCGGGAGACTTGGGGGAGCCGTGGGTGGTAGGAATTTTGTGGCTCCTTTCCAATTCCAGAACTTTCTGTCACCAAAATGTGAGGAAAACGTGTTTTTTTAGCCAAATTTTGAGGTTTGCAAAGGATTCTGGGTAACAGAACCTGGTCAGAGCCCCACAAGTCACCCCATCTTGGATTCCCCTAGGTCTCTAGTTTCCAAAAATGCACAGGTTTGGTAGGTTTCCCTAGGTGCTGGCTGAGATAGCGGCCAAAATCTACAGGTAGGCACTTTGCAAAAAACACCTCTGTTGTCTTTCAAAAAATATGATGTCTCCACGTTGCGTTTTGGGGCATTTCCTGTCGCGGGCGCTAGGCCTACCCACACAAGTGAGGTATCATTTTTATCGGGAGACTTGGGGGAACACTGGGTGGAAGGAAATTTGTGGCTCCTCTCTGATTCCAGAAATTTCTGTCACCAAAATGTGAGGAAAACATATTTTTTTAGCCAAATTTTGAGGTTTGCAAAGGATTCTGGGTAACAGAACCTGGTCAGAGCCCCACAAGTCACCCCATCTTGGATTCTCCTAGGTCTCTAGTTTTAAAAAATGCACAGGTTTGGTAGGTTTCCCTAGGTGCCGGCTGAGCTAGAGGCCAAAATCTACAGGTAGGCACTTTGCAAAAAACATCTCTGTTTTCTTTCAAAAAAATTGATGTGTCCACGTTGCGTTTTGGGGCATTTCCTGTCACGGGCGCTAGGCATACCCACACAAGTGAGGTATCATTTTTATCGGGAGACTTGGGGGAACGCTGGGTGGAAGGAAATTTGTGGCTCCTCTCTGATTCTAGAACTTTCTGTCACCAAAATGTGAGGAAAACGTGTTTCTTTAGCCAAATTTTGAGGTTTGTAAAGGATTCTGGGTAACAGAACATGGTCAGAGCCCCACAAGTCACCCCATCTTGGATTCCCCTAGGTCTCTAGTTTTAAAAAATGCACAGGTTTGGTAGATTTCCCTAGGTGCCGGCTGAGCTAGAGGCCAAAATCTACAGGTAGACACTTTGCAAAAAACACCTGTTTTCTTTCAAAAAATGTGATGTGTCCACGTTGCGTTTTGGGGCATTTCCTGTTCCGGGCGCTAGGCCTACCCACACAAGTGAGGTATCATTTTTATCGGGAGACTTGGGGGAACGCTGGGTGGAAGGAAATTTTGGCTCCTCTCTGATTGCAAAACTTTCTGTCACCAAAATTTGAGGAAAATGTGTTTTTTTAGCCAAAGTTTGAGGTTTGCAAAGGATTCTGGGTAACAGAACCTGGTTAGAGCCCCACAAGTCACCCCATCTTGGATTCCCCTAGGTCTCTAGTTTTCAAAAATGCACAGGTTTGGTAGGTTTCCCTAGGTGCCGGCTGAGCTAGAGGCCAAAATCTACAGGTAGGCACTTTGCTAAAAACACCTCTGTTTTCTTTAAAAAAATGTGATGTGTCCACGTTGCGTTTTGGGGCATTTCCTGTTGCGGGCGCTAGGCCTACCCACACAAGTGAGGTATCATTTTTATCGGGAGACTTGGGGTAACGCTGGGTGGAAGGAAATTTGTGGCTCCTCTCTGATTCCAGAACTTTCTGTCACCAAATATGAGGAAAACATTTTTTTTCAGCCAAATTTTGAGGTTTGCAAAGCATTCTGGGTAACAGAACCTGGTCAGAGCCCCACAAGTCACCCCATCTTGGATTCCCCTAGGTCTCTAGTTTTCAAAAAATGCACAGGTTTGGTAGGTTTCCCTAGGTGCTGGCTGTGCTAGAGGCCAAAATCTACAGGTAGGCACTTTACAAAAAACACCTCTGTTTTCTTTCAAAAAATGTGATGTGTCCACGTTGCGTTTTGGGGCATTTCCTGTCGCGGGCGCTAGGCATAACCACACAAGTGAGGTATTATTTTTATCGGGAGACTTGGGGGAACGCTGGGTGGAAGGAAATTTGTGGCTCCTCTCTGATTCCAGAACTTTCTGTCACCAAAATTTGAGGAAAATGTGTTTTTTTAGCCAAAGTTAGAGGTTTGCAAAGGATTCTGGGTAACAGAACCTGGTCAGAGCCCCACAAGTCACCCCATCTTGGATTCCCCTAGGTCTCTAGTTTAAAAAAATGCACAGGTTTGGTAGGTTTCCCTAGGTGCTGGCTGAGCTAGAGGCCAACATCTACAGGTAGACACTTTGCAAAAAACACCTGTTTTCTTTAAAAAAAATGTTATGTGTCCACGTTGCGTTTTGGGGCCATTTCTGTCGCGGGCGCTAGGCCTACCCACACAAGTGAGGTATCATTTTTATCGGGAGACTTGGGGGAACGCTGGGTGGAAGGGAATTTGTGGCTCCTCTCTGATTCCAGAACTTTCTGTCACCAAAATATGAGGAAAATGTGTTTTTTTAGCCAAAGTTTGAGGTTTGCAAAGGATTCTGGGTAACAGAACCTGGTCAGAGCCCCACAAGTCACCCTATCTTGGATTCCCCTAGGTCTCTAGTTTTAAAAAATGCACAGGTTTGGTAGGTTTCCCTATGTGCCGGCTGAGCTAGAGGCCAAAATCTACAGGTAGGCACTTTGCAAAAAACACCTCTGTTTTCTTTAAAAAAATGTGATGTGTCCACGTTGAGTTTTGGGGCATTTCCTGTTGCGGGCGCTGGCCTACCCACACAAGTGAGGTATCATTTTCATCGGGAGACTTGGGGGAACACTGGGTGGAAGGAAATTTGTGGCTCCTCTCTGATTCCAGAACTTTCTGTCACCAAAATGTGAGGAAAACGTGTTTTTTTAGCCAAATTTTGAGGTTTGCAAAGGATTCTGGGTAACAGAACCTGGTCGGAGCCCCACAAGTCAACCCATCTTGGATTCCCCTAGGTCTCTTGTTTTCAAAAAATGCACAGGTCTGGTAGGTTTCCCTAGATGCCGGCTGTGCTAGAGGCCAAAATCTACAGGTAGGCACTTTACAAAAAACACCTCTGTTTTCTTTAAAAAAATGTGATGTGTCCACGTTGCGTTTTGGGGCATTTCCTGTCGTGGGCGCTAGGCATACCCACACAAGTGAGGTATTATTTTTATCGGGAGACTTGGGGGAACGCTGGGTGGAAGGAAATTTGTGGCTCCTCTCTGATTCCAGAACGTTCTGTCACCAAAATTTGAGGAAAATGTGTTTTTTTAGCCAAAGTTTGAGGTTTGCAAAGGATTCTGGGTAACAGAACCTGGTCAGAGCCCCACAAGTCACCCCATCTTGGATTCCCCTAGGTCTCTAGTTTAAAAAAATGCACAGGTTTGGTAGGTTTCCCTAGGTGCTGGCTGAGCTAGAGGCCAAAATCTACAGGTAGACACTTTGCAAAAAACACCTGTTTTCTTTAAAAAAATGTGATGTGTCCACGTTGCGTTTTGGGGCATTTTCTGTCGCGGGCGCTAGGCCTACCCACACAAGTGAGGTATCATTTTTATCGGGAGACTTGGGGGAACGCTGGGTGGAAGGGAATTTGTGGCTCCTCTCTGATTCCAGAACTTTATGTCACCAAAATGTGAGGAAAATGTGTTTTTTTTGCCAAAGTTTGAGGTTTGCAAAGGATTCTGGGTAACAGAACCTGGTTAGAGTCCCAAAAGTCACCCCATCTTGGATTCCCCTAGGTCTCTAGTTTTAAAAAATGCACAGGTTTGGTAGGTTTCCCTAGGTGCCGGCTGAGCTAGAGGCCAAAATCTACAGGTAGACACTTTGCAAAAAACACCTGTTTTCTTTCAAAAAATGTGATGTGTCCACGTTGCGTTTTAGGGCATTTCCTGTTGCGGGCGCTAGGCCTACTCACACAAGTGAGGTATCATTTTTATCGGGAGGCTTGGGGGAACGCTGGGTGGAAGGAAATTTGTGGCTCCTCTCTGATTCCAGAACTTTCTGTCACCAAATATGAGGAAAACATTTTTTTTTAGCCAAATTTGAGGTTTGCAAAGGATTCTGGGTAACAGAACCTGGTCAGAGCCCCACAAGTCACCCCATCTTGGATTCCCCTAGGTCTCTAGTTTTCACAAATGCACAGGTTTGGTAGGTTTCCCTAGGTGCCGGCTGAGCTAGAGGCCAAAATCTACAGGTAGACACTTTGCAAAAAATACCTGTTTTCTTTAAAAAAATGTGATGTGTCCATGTTGCGTTTTGGGGCATTTTCTGTTGCGGGCGCTAGGCCTACCCACACAAGTGAGGTATCATTTTTATCGGGAGACTTGGGGGAGCGGTGGGTGGAAGGAAATTTGTGGCTCCTTTTTGATTCCAGAACTTTCTGTCACCAAAATGTGAGGAAAACGTGTTTTTTTAGCCAAATTTTGAGGTTTGCAAACGATTCTGGGTAACAGAACCAGGTCAGAGCCCCACAAGTCACCCCAACTTGGATTCCCCTAGGTCTCTGGTTTTAAAAAATGCACAGGTTTGGTAGGTTTCCCTAGGTGCTGGCTGAGATAGAGGCCAAAATCTACACGTAGGCAGTTTGCAAAAAACACCTCTGTTGTCTTTCAAAAAATGTGATGTGTCCACGTTGCTTTTTGGGGCATTTCCTGTCACGGGCGCTAGGCCTACCCACACAAGTGAGGTATCATTTTTATCGGGAGACTTGGGGGAACGCTGGGTGGAAGGAAATTTGTGGCTCCTCTATGATTCCAGAAATTTCTGTCACCAAAATGTGAGGAAAACATGTTTTTTTAGCCAAATTTTGAGGTTTGCAAAGGATTCTGGGTAACAGAACCTGGTCAGAGCCCCACAAGTCACCCTATCTTGGATTCCCCTAGGTCTCTAGTTTTAAAAAATGCACAGGTTTGGTAGGTTTCCCTAGGTGCCGGCTGAGCTAGAGGCCAAAATCTACAGGTAGGCACTTTGCAAAAAACACCTCTGTTTTCTTTAAAAAAAATTGATGTGTCCACGTTGCGTTTTGGGGCATTTCCTGTCGCGGACGCTAGGCCTACCCACACAAGTGAGGTATCATTTTTATGGTTAGACTTTGGGGAGCGCTGAGTGGAAGGAAATTTGTGGCTCCTTTCTGATTCCAGAACTTTCTGTCACCAAAATGTGAGGAAAACGTGTTTTTTTAGCCAAATTTTGAGGTTTGCAAAGGATTCTGGGTAACAGAACCTGGTCAGAGCCCCACAATTCACCCCATCTTGGATTCCCTTAGGTCTCTAGTTTTCAAAAATGCACAGGTTTAGTAGGTTTCCCTATGTGCCGGCTGAGCTAGAGGCCAAAATCTACAGGTAGGCACTTTGCAAAAAACACCTCTGTTTTCTTTAAAAAAATGTGATGTGTCCACGTTGAGTTTTGGGGCATTTCCTGTTGCGGGCGCTAGGCCTACCCACACAAGTGAGGTATCATTTTTATCGGGAGACTTGGGGGAACACTGGGTGGAAGGAAATTTGTGGCTCCTCTCTGATTCCAGAACTTTCTGTCACCAAAATGTGAGGAAAACGTGTTTTTTTAGCCAAATTTTGAGGTTTGCAAAGGATTCTGGGTAACAGAACCTGGTCAGAGCCCCACAAGTCACTCCATCTTGGATTCCCCTAGGTCTCTAGTTTTCAAAAAATGCACAGGTTTGGTAGGTTTCCCTAGGTGCCGGCTGTGCTAGAGGCCAAAATCTACAGGTAGGCACTTTACAAAAAACACCTCTGTTTTCTTTCAAAAAATGTGATGTGTCCACGTTGCGTTTTGGGGCATTTCCTGTCGCGGGCGCTAGGCCTACCCACACAAGTGAGGTATCATTTTTATCAGGAGACTTGGGGGAACGCTGGGTGGAAGGAAATTTGTGGCTCCTCTCTGATTCCAGAACTTTCTGTCACCAAAATGTGAGGAAAACGTGTTTTTCTAGCCAAATTTTGAGGTTTGTAAAGGATTCTGGGTAACAGATCATGGTCAGAGCCCCACAAGTCACCCCATCTTGGATTCCCCTAGGTCTCTAGTTTAAAAAAGTGCACAGGTTTGGTAGGTTTCCCTAGGTGCTGGCTGAGCTAGAGGCCAAAATCTACAGGTAGAAACTTTGCAAAAAACACCTGTTTTCTTTCAAAAAATGTGATGTGTCCACGTTGCGTTTTGGGGCATTATCTGTCGCGGGCGCTAGGCCTACCCACACAAGTGAGGTATCATTTTTATCGGGAGACTTGGGGGAACGCTGGGTGGAAGGGAATTTGTGGCTCCTCTCTGATTCCAGAACTTTCTGTCACCAAAATTTGAGGAAAATGTGTTTTTTTAGCCAAAGTTTGAGGTTTGCAAAGGATTCTGGGTAACAGAACCTGGTCAGAGCCCCACAAGTCACCCTATCTTGGATTCCCCTAGGTCTCTAGTTTTAAAAAATGCACAGGTTTGGTAGGTTTCCCTAGGTGCCGGCTGAGCTAGAGGCCAAAATCTACAGGTAGGCAGTTTGCAAAAAACACCTCTGTTTTCTTTAAAAAAATTTGATGTGTCCACGTTGCGTTTTGGGGCATTTCCTGTCGCGGACGCTAGGCCTACCCACACAAGTGAGGTATCATTTTTATCGTTAGACTTGGGGGAGCGCTGGGTGGAAGGAAATTTGTGGCTCCTTTCTGATTCCAGAACTTTCTGTCACCAAAATGTGAGGAAAACGTGTTTTTTTAGCCAAATTTTGAGGTTTGCAAAGGATTCTGGGTAACAGAACCTGGTCAGAGCCCCACAATTCACCCCATCTTGGATTCCCCTAGGTCTCTAGTTTTAAAAAATGCACAGGTTTGGTAGGTTTCCCTATGTGCCGGCTGAGCTAGAGGCCAAAATCTACAGGTAGGCACTTTGCAAAAAACACCTCTGTTTTCTTTCAAAAAATGTGATGTGTCCACGTTGAGTTTTGGGGCATTTCCTGTTGCGGGCGCTAGGCCTACCCACACAAGTGAGGTATCATTTTTATCGGGAGACTTGGGGGAACGCTGGGTGGAAGGAAATTTGTGGCTCCTCTCTGATTCCAGAACTTTCTGTCACCAAAATTTGAGGAAAATGTGTTTTTTTAGCCAAAGTTTGAGGTTTGCAAAGGATTCTGGGTAACAGAACCTGGTCAGAGCCCCACAAGTCACCCCATCTTGGATTCCCCTAGGTCTCTAGTTTAAAAAAATGCACAGGTTTGGTAGGTTTCCCTAGGTGCTGGCTGAGCTAGAGGCCAAAATCTACAGGTAGACACTTTGCAAAAAACGCCTGTTTTCTTTAAAAAAAATGTGATGTGTCCACGTTGCGTTTTGGGGCATTTTCTGTCGCGGGCGCTAGGCCTACCCACACAAGTGAGGTATAATTTTTATCGGGAGACTTGGGGGAACGCTGGGTGGAAGGGAATTTGTGGCTCCTCTCTGATTCCAGAACTTTCTGTCACCAAAATTTGAGGAAAATGTGTTTTTTTAGCCAAAGTTTGAGGTTTGCAAAGGATTCTGGGTAACAGAACCTGGTCAGAGCCCCACAAGTCACCCCATCTTGGATTCCCCTAGGTCTCTAGTTTAAAAAAATGCACAGGTTTGGTAGGTTTCCCTAGGTGCTGGCTGAGCTAGAGGCCAAAATCTACAGGTAGACACTTTGCAAAAAACACCTGTTTTCTTTAAAAAAATGTGATGTGTCCACGTTGCGTTTTGGGGCATTTTCTGTCGCGGGCGCTAGGCCTACCCACACAAGTGAGGTATCATTTTTATCGGGAGACTTGGGGGAACGCTGGGTGGAAGGGAATCTGTGGCTCCTCTCTGATTCCAGAACTTTCTGTCACCCAAATTTGAGGAAAATGTGTTTTTTTAGCCAAAGTTTGAGGTTTGCAAAGGATTCTGGGTAACAGAACCTGGTTAGAGCCCCACAAGTCACCCCATCTTGGATTCCCCTAAGTCTCTAGTTTTAAAAAATGCACAGGTTTGGTAGGTTTCCCTAGGTGCCGGCTGAGCTACAGGCCAAAATCTACAGGTAGGCACTTTGCAAAAAACACCTCTGTTTTCTTTAAAAAAATGTGATGTGTCCACGTTGCGTTTTCGAGCATTTCCTGTTGCTTGCGCTAGGCCTACCCACACAAGTGAGGTATCATTTTTATCGGAAGACTTGGGGGAACGCTGGGTGGAAGGAAATTTGTGGCTCATCTCTGATTCCAGAACTTTCTGTCACCAAATATGAGGAAAACATGTTTTTTTTAGCCAAATTTTGAGGTTTAAAAGGATTCTGGGTAACAGAACCTGGTCAGAACCCCACAAGTCACCCCATCTTGGATTCCCCGTAGGTCTCTAGTTTTCAAAAATGCACAGATTTGGTAGGTTTCCCTAGGTGCCGGCTGAGCTAGAGGCCAAAATCTACAGGAAGGCACTTTGCAAAAAACATCTGTTTTCTTTAAAAAAATGTGATGTGTCCACGTTGCGTTTTGGGGCATTTTCTGTCGCGGGCGCTAGGCCTACCCACACAAGTGAGGTATAATTTTTATCAGGAGACTTTGGGGAGCAGTGGGTGGAAGGAAATTTGTGGCTCCTTTCTGATTCAAGAACTTTCTGTCACCAAAATGTGAGGAAAACATGTTTTTTTAGCCAAATTTTGAGGTTTGCAAAGGATTCTGGGTAACAGAACCTGGTCAGAGCCCCACAAGTCACCCCAACTTGGATTCCCCTAGGTCTCTAGTTTTCAAAAATGCATAGGTTTGGTAGGTTTCCCTACGTGCCGGCTGAGCTAGAGGCCAAAATCTACAGGTAGGCACTTTGCAAAAAACACCTGTTTTCTTTAAAAAAATGTGATGTGTCCACGTTGCGTTTTGGGGCATTTCCTGTTGCGGGCGCTAGGCCTACCCACACAAGTGAGGTATCATTTTTATCGGGAGACTTGGGGGAACGCTGGGTGGAAGGAAATTTGTGGCTCCTCTCTGATTCCAGAACTTTCTGTCACCAAAATTTGAGGAAAATGTTTTTTTTTTGCCAAAGTTTGAGGTTTGCAAAGGTTTCTGGGTAACAGAACCTGGTTAGAGCCCCACAAGTCACCCCATCTTGGATTCCCCTAGGTCTCTAGTTTTCAAAAATGCACAGGTTTGGTAGGTTTCCCTAGGTGCGGGCTGAGCTAGAGGCCAAAATCTACAGGTAGGCACTTTGCAAAAAACACCTCTGTTTTCTTTAAAAAAATGTGATGTGTCCACGTTGCGTTTTGGGGCATTTCCTGTCGCGGGCGCTAGGCCTACCCACACAAGTGAGGTATAATTTTTATCAGGAGACTTTGGGGAGCAGTGGGTGGAAGGAAATTTGTGGCTCCTTTCTGATTCAAGAACTTTCTGTCACCAAAATGTGAGGAAAACATGTTTTTTTAGCCAAATTTTGAGGTTTGCAAAGGATTCTGGGTAACAGAACCTGGTCAGAGCCCCACAAGTCACCCCAACTTGGATTCCCCTAGGTCTCTAGTTTTCAAAAATGCATAGGTTTGGTAGGTTTCCCTAGGTGCCGGCTGAGCTAGAGGCCAAAATCTACAGGTAGGCACTTTGCAAAAAACACCTGTTTTCTTTAAAAAAATGTGATGTGTCCACGTTGCGTTTTGGGGCATTTCCTGTTGCGGGCGCTAGGCCTACCCACACAAGTGAGGTATCATTTTTATCGGGAGACTTGGGGGAACGCTGGGTGGAAGGAAATTTGTGGCTCCTCTCTGATTCCAGAACTTTCTGTCACCAAAATTTGAGGAAAATGTGTTTTTTTTGCCAAAGTTTGAGGTTTGCAAAGGATTCTGGGTAACAGAACCTGGTTAGAGCCCCACAAGTCACCCCATCTTGGATTCCCCTAGGTCTCTAGTTTTCAAAAATGCACAGGTTTGGTAGGTTTCCCTAGGTGCCGGCTGAGCTAGAGGCCAAAATCTACAGGTAGGCACTTTGCAAAAAACACCTCTGTTTTCTTTAAAAAAATGTGATGTGTCCACGTTGCGTTTTGGGGCATTTCCTGTTGCGGGCGCTAGGCCTACCCACACAAGTGAGGTATCATTTTTATCGGGAGACTTGGGGTAACGCTGGGTGGAAGGAAATTTGTGGCTCCTCTCTGCCTCCAGAACTTTCTGTCACCTAATATGAGGAAAACATTTTTTTTAGCCAAATTTTGAGGTTTGCAAAGGATTCTGGGTAACAGAACCTGGTCAGAGCCCCACAAGTCACCCCATCTTGGATTCCCCTGGTCTCTAGTTTTCAAAAATGCACAGGTTTGGTAGGTTTCCCTAGGTGCCGGCTGAGCTAGAGGCCAAAATCTACAGGTAGGCACTTTGCAAAAAACACCTCTGTTTTCTTTAAAGAAATTTGATGTGTCCTCGTTGCGTTTTGGGGCATTTCCTGTCGCGGACGCTAGGCCTACCCACACAAGTGAGGTATCATTTTTATCGTTAGACTTGGGGGAGCGCTGGGTGGAAGGTAATTTGTGGCTCCTTTCTGATTCCAGAACTTTCTGTCACCAAAATGTGAGGAAAACGTGTTTTTTTAGCCAAATTTTGAGGTTTGCAAAGGATTCTGGGTAACAGAACCTGGTCAGAGCCCCACAATTCACCCCATCTTGGATTCCCCTAGGTCTCTAGTTTTCAAAAATGCACAGGTTTGGTAGGTTTCCCTATGTGCCGGCTGAGCTAGAGGCCAAAATCTACAGGTAGGCACTTTGCAAAAAACACTTCTGTTTTCTTCAAAAAATGTGATGTGTCCACGTTGAGTTTTGGGGCATTTCCTGTTGCGGGCGCTAGGCCTACCCACACAAGTGATGTATCATTTTTATCGGGAAACTTGGGGGAACACTGGGTGGAAGGAAATTTGTGGCTCCTCTCTGATTCCAGAACTTTCTGTCAGCAAAATGTGAGGAAAACGTGTTTTTTTAGCCAAATTTTGAGGTTTGCAAAGGATTCTGGGTAACAGAACCTGGTCAGAGCCCCACAAGTCACCCCATGTTGGATTCCCCTAGGTCTCTAGTTTTAAAAAAATGCACAGGTTTGGTAGGTTTCCCTAGGTGCTGGCTGTGCTAGAGGCCAAAATCTACAGGTAGGCACTTTACAAAAAACACCTCTGTTTTCTTTCAAAAAATGTGATGTGTCCACGTTGCGTTTTGGGGCATTTCCTGTCGCGGGCGCTAGGCATACCCACACAAGTGAGGTATTATTTTTATCGGGAGACTTGGGGGAACGGTGGGTGGAAGGAAATTTGTGGCTCCTCTCTGATTCCAGAACTTTCTGTCACCAAAATTTGAGGAAAATTTGTTTTTTTAGCCAAAGTTTGAGGTTTGCAAAGGATTCTGGGTAACAGAACCTGGTCAGAGCCCCACAAGTCACCCCATCTTGGATTCCCCTAGGTCTCTAGTTTAAAAAAATGCACAGGTTTGGTAGGTTTCCCTAGGTGCTGGCTGAGCTAGACGCCAAAATCTACAGGTAGACACTTTGCAAAAAACACCTGTTTTCTTTCAAAAAATGTGATGTGTCCACGTTGCGTTTTGGGGCATTTTCTGTCGCGGGCGCTAGGCCTACCCACACAAGTGAAGTATAATTTTTATCGGGAGACTTGGGGGAGCAGTGGGTGGAAGGAAATTTGTGGCTCCTTTCTGATTCAAGAACTTTCTGTCACCAAAATGTGAGGAAAATGTGTTTTTTTAGCCAAAGTTTGAGTTTTGCAAAGGATTCTGGGTAACAGAACCTGGTCAGAGCCCCACAAGTCACCCCATCTTGGATTCCCCTAGGTCTCTAGTTTAAAAAAATGCACAGGTTTGGTAGGTTTCCCTAGGTGCTGGCTGAGCTAGAGGCCAAAATCTACAGGTAGACACTTTGCAAAAAACACCTGTTTTCTTTCAAAAAATGTGATGTGTCCACGTTGCGTTTTGGGGCATTTTCTGTCGCGGGTGCTAGGCCTACCCACACAACTGAGGTATCATTTTTATCGGGAGACTTGGGGGAACACTGGGTGGAAGGAAATTTGTGGCTCCTCTCTGATTCCAGAACTTTCTGTCACCAAAATGTGAGGAAAACATGTTTTTTTAGCCAAATTTTGAGGTTTGCAAAGGATTCTGGGTAACAGAACCTGGTCAGAGCCCCACAAGTCACCCCATGTTGGATTCCCCTAGGTCTCTAGTTTTCAAAAAATGCACAGGTTTGGTAGGTTTCCCTAGGTGCCGGCTGTGCTAGAGGCCAAAATCTACAGTTAGGCACTTTGCAAAAAACACCTCTGTTTTCTTTCAAAAAATGTGATGTGTCCACGTTGCGTTTTCGAGCATTTCCTGTTGCGGGTGCTAGGCCTACCCACACAAGTGAGGTATCATTTTTATCGGAAGACTTGGGGGAACGCTGGGTGGAAGGAAATTTGTGGCTCCTCTCTGACTCCAGAACTTTCTGTCACCAAATATGAGGAAAACATGTTTTTTTTTAGCCAAATTTTGAGGTTTAAAAGGATTCTGGTTAACAGAACCTGGTCAGAGCCCCACAAGTCACCCCAGGTTGGATTCCCCTAGGTCTCTAGTTTTCAAAAATGCACAGGTTTGGTAGGTTTCCCTAGGTGCCAGCTGAGCTAGAGGCCAAAATCTACAGGTAGGCACTTTGCAAAAAACACCTCTGTTTTCTTTAAAAAAAATGTGATATGTCCACGTTGCGTTTTGGGGCATTTCCTGTCGCGGGTGCTAGGCCTACCCACACAAGTGAGGTATCATTTTTATCAGGAGACTTGGGGGAATGCTGGGTGGAAGGAAATTTGTGGCTCCTCTCTGATTCCATAACTTTCTGTCACCAAAATGTGAGGAAAACGTGTTTTTCTAGCCAAATTTTGAGGTTTGTAAAGGATTCTGGGTAACAGAACATGGTCAGAGCCCCACAAGTCACCCCATCTTGGATTCCCCTCGGTCTCTAGTTTTCAAAAATGCACAGGTTTGGTAGGTTTCCCTAGGTGCCGGCTGAGCTAGTGGCCAAAATCTACAGGTAGACACTTTGCAAAAAACACCTGTTTTCTTTCAAAAAATGTGATGTGTCAACGTTGCGTTTTGGGGCGTTTTCTGTCGCGGACGCTAGGCCTACCCACACAAGTGAGGTATCATTTTTATCGGGAGACTTGGGGGAGCAGTGGGTGGAAGGAAATTTGTGGCTCCTTTCTGATTCAAGAACTTTCTGTCACCAAAATGTGAGGAAAACATGTTTTTTTAGCCAAATTTTGAGGTTTGCAAAGGATTCTGGGTAACAGAACCTGGTCAGAGCCCCACAAGTCACCCCAACTTGGATTCCCCTAGGTCTCTAGTTTTCAAAAATGCACAGGTTTGGTAGGTTTCCCTAGGTGCCGGCTGAGCTAGAGGCCAAAATCTACAGGTAGGCACTTTGCAAAAAACACCTGTTTTCTTTCAAAAAATGTGATGTGTCCACGTTGCGTTTTGGGGCATTTTCTGTTGCGGGCGCTAGGCCTACCCACACAAGTGAGGTATCATTTTTATCGGGAGACTTGGGGGAACGCTGGGTGGAAGGACATTTGTGGCTCCTCTCTGATTCCAGAACTTTCTGTCACCAAAATTTGAGGAAAATGTGTTTTTTTAGCCAAAGTTTGAGGTTTGCAAAGGATTCTGGGTAACAGAACCTGGTTAGAGCCCCACAAGTCACCCCATCTTGGATTCCCCTAGGTCTCTAGTTTTCAAAAATGCACAGGTTTGGTAGGTTTCCCTAGGTGCCGGCTGAGCTAGAGGCCAAAATCTACAGGTAGGCACTTTGCAAAAAACACCTCTGTTTTCTTTCAAAAAATGTGATGTGTCCATGTTGCGTTTTGGGGCATTTCCTGTTGCGGGCGCTAGGCCTACACACACAAGTGAGGTATCATTTTTATCGGGAGACTTGGGGTAACGCTGAGTGGAAGGAAATTTGTGGCTCCTCTCTGCTTCCAGAACTTTCTGTCACCTAATATGAGGAAAACATTTTTTTTAGCCAAATTTTGAGGTTTGCAAAGGATTCTGGGTAACAGAACCTGGTCAGAGCCCCACAAGTCACCCCATCTTGGATTCCCCTGGTCTCTAGTTTTCAAAAATGCACATGTTTGGCAGGTTTCCCTAGGTGCCGGCTGAGCTAGAGGCCAAAATCTACAGGTAGGCACTTTGCAAAAAACACCTCTGTTTTCTTTAAAAAAATGTGATGTGTCCACGTTGCGTTTTGGGGCATTTCCTGTCGCGGACGCTAGGCCTACCCACACAAGTGAGGTATCATTTTTATCGTTAGACTTGGGGGAGCGCTGGGTGGAAGGAAATTTGTGGCTCCTTTCTGATTCCAGAACTTTCTGTCACCAAAATGTGAGGAAAACGTGTTTTTTTAGCCAAAGTTTGAGGTTTGCAAAGGATTCTGGGTAACAGAACCTGGTCAGAGCCCCACAATTCACCCCATCCTGGATTCCCCTAGGTCTCTAGTTTTCAAAAATGCACAGGTTGGGTAGGTTTCCCTATGTGCCGGCTGAGCTAGAGGCCAAAATCTACAGGTAGGCACTTTGCAAAAAACACCTCTGTTTTCTTTAAAAAAATGTGATGTGTCCACGTTGAGTTTTGGGGCATTTCCTGTTGCGGGCGCTAGGCCTACCCACACAAGTGAGGTATCATTTTTATCGGGAGACTTGGGGGAACACTGGGTGGAAGGAAATTTGTGGCTCCTCTCTGATTCCAGAACGTTCTGTCACCAAAATGTGAGGAAAACATGTTTTTTTTGCTAAATTTTGAGGTTTGCAAAGGATTCTGGGTAACAGAACCTGGTCAGAGCCCCACAAGTCACCCCATCTTGGATTCCCCTAGGTCTCTAGTTTTCAAAAAATGCACAGGTTTGGTAGGTTTCCCTAGGTGCCGGCTGTGCTAGAGGCCAAAATCTACAGGTAGGCACTTTGCAAAAAACACCTCTGTTTTCTTTCAAAAAATGTGATGTGTCCACGTTGCGTTTTCGAGCATTTCCTGTTGCGGGTGCTAGGCCTACCCACACAAGTGAGGTATCATTTTTATAGGAAGACTTGGGGGAACGCTGGGTGGAAGGAAATTTGTGGCTCCTCTCTGACTCCAGAACTTTCTGTCACCAAATATGAGGAAAACATGTTTTTTTTTAGCCAAATTTTGAGGTTTAAAAGGATTCTGGTTAACAGAACCTGGTCAGAGCCCCACAAGTCACCCCATCTTGGATTCCCCTAGGTCTCTAGTTTTCAAAAATGCACAGGTTTGGTAGGTTTCCCTAGGTGCCGGCTGAGCTAGAGGCCAAAATCTACAGGTAGGCACTTTGCAAAAAACACCTCTGTTTTCTTTAAAAAAAATGTGATATGTCCACGTTGCGTTTTGGGGCATTTCCTGTCGCGGGCGCTAGGCCTACCCACACAAGTGAGGTATCATTTTTATCAGGAGACTTGGGGGAACGCTGGGTGGAAGGAAATTTGTGGCTCCTCTCTGATTCCAGAACTTTCTGTCACCAAAATGTGAGGAAAACGTGTTTTTCTAGCCAAATTTTGAGGTTTGTAAAGGATTCTGGGTAACAGATCATGGTCAGAGCCCCACAAGTCACCCCATCTTGGATTCCCCTAGGTCTCTAGTTTAAAAAAATGCACAGGTTTGGTAGGTTTCCCTAGGTGCTGGCTGAGCTAGAGGCCAAAATCTACAGGTAGACACTTTGCAAAAAACACCTGTTTTCTTTCAAAAAATGTGATGTGTCCACGTTGCGTTTTGGGGCATTTCCTGTCACGGGCGCTAGGCATACCCACACAAGTGAGGTATTATTTTTATCGGGAGACTTGGGGGAACTCTGGGTGGAAGGAAATTTGTGGCTCCTCTCTGATTCCAGAACTTTCTGTCACCAAAATTTGAGGAAAATGTGTTTTTTTAGCCAAAGTTTGAGTTTTGCAAAGGATTCTGGGTAACAGAACATGGTCAGAGCCCCACAAGTCACCCCATCTTGGATTCCCCTAGGTCTCTAGTTTAAAAAAATGCACAGGTTTGGTAGGTTTCCCTAGGTGCTGGCTGAGCTAGAGGCCAAAATCTACAGGTAGACACTTTGCAAAAAACACCTGTTTTCTTTCAAAAAATGTGATGTGTCCACGTTGCGTTTTGGGGCATTTTCTGTCGCGGGTGCTAGGCCTACCCACACAACTGAGGTATCATTTTTATCGGGAGACTTGGGGGAACACTGGGTGGAAGGAAATTTGTGGCTCCTCTCTGATTCCAGAACTTTTTGTCACCAAAATGTGAGGAAAACATGTTTTTTTAGCCAAATTTTGAGGTTTGCAAAGGATTCTGGGTAACAGAACCTGGTCAAAGCCCCACAAGTCACCCCATGTTGGATTCCCCTAGGTCTCTAGTTTTCAAAAAATGCACAGGTTTGGTAGGTTTCCCTAGGTGCCGGCTGTGCTAGAGGCCAAAATCTACAGGTAGGCACTTTGCAAAAAACACCTCTGTTTTCTTTCAAAAAAAGTGATGTGTCCACGTTGCGTTTTCGAGCATTTCCTGTTGCGGGTGCTAGGCCTACCCACACAAGTGAGGTATCATTTTTATCGGAAGACTTGGGGGAACGCTGGGTGGAAGGAAATTTGTGGCTCCTCTCTGACTCCAGAACTTTCTGTCACCAAATATGAGGAAAACATGTTTTTTTTTAGCCAAATTTTGAGGTTTAAAAGGATTCTGGTTAACAGAACCTGGTCAGAGCCCCACAAGTCACCCCATCTTGGATTCCCCTAGGTCTCTAGTTTTCAAAAATGCACAGGTTTGGTAGGTTTCCCTAGGTGCCGGCTGAGCTAGAGGCCAAAATCTACAGGTAGGCACTTTGCAAAAAACACCTCTGTTTTCTTTAAAAAAAATGTGATATGTCCACGTTGCGTTTTGGGGCATTTCCTGTCGCGGGTGCTAGGCCTACCCACACAAGTGAGGTATCATTTTTATCAGGAGACTTGGGGGAATGCTGGGTGGAAGGAAATTTGTGGCTCCTCTCTGATTCCATAACTTTCTGTCACCAAAATGTGAGGAAAACGTGTTTTTCTAGCCAAATTTTGAGGTTTGCAAAGGATTCTGGGTAACAGAACCTGGTCAGAGCCCCACAAGTCACCCCATCTTGGATTCCCCTAGGTCTCTAGTTTTCAAAAAATGCACAGGTTTGGTAGGTTTCCCTAGGTGCCGGCTGTGCTAGAGGCCAAAATCTACAGGTAGGCACTTTGCAAAAAACACCTCTGTTTTCTTTCAAAAAATGTGATGTGTCCACGTTGCGTTTTCGAGCATTTCCTGTTGCGGGTGCTAGGCCTACCCACACAAGTGAGGTATCATTTTTATAGGAAGACTTGGGGGAACGCTGGGTGGAAGGAAATTTGTGGCTCCTCTCTGACTCCAGAACTTTCTGTCACCAAATATGAGGAAAACATGTTTTTTTTTAGCCAAATTTTGAGGTTTAAAAGGATTCTGGTTAACAGAACCTGGTCAGAGCCCCACAAGTCACCCCATCTTGGATTCCCCTAGGTCTCTAGTTTTCAAAAATGCACAGGTTTGGTAGGTTTCCCTAGGTGCCGGCTGAGCTAGAGGCCAAAATCTACAGGTAGGCACTTTGCAAAAAACACCTCTGTTTTCTTTAAAAAAAATGTGATATGTCCACGTTGCGTTTTGGGGCATTTCCTGTCGCGGGCGCTAGGCCTACCCACACAAGTGAGGTATCATTTTTATCAGGAGACTTGGGGGAACGCTGGGTGGAAGGAAATTTGTGGCTCCTCTCTGATTCCAGAACTTTCTGTCACCAAAATGTGAGGAAAACGTGTTTTTCTAGCCAAATTTTGAGGTTTGTAAAGGATTCTGGGTAACAGATCATGGTCAGAGCCCCACAAGTCACCCCATCTTGGATTCCCCTAGGTCTCTAGTTTAAAAAAATGCACAGGTTTGGTAGGTTTCCCTAGGTGCTGGCTGAGCTAGAGGCCAAAATCTACAGGTAGACACTTTGCAAAAAACACCTGTTTTCTTTCAAAAAATGTGATGTGTCCACGTTGCGTTTTGGGGCATTTCCTGTCACGGGCGCTAGGCATACCCACACAAGTGAGGTATTATTTTTATCGGGAGACTTGGGGGAACTCTGGGTGGAAGGAAATTTGTGGCTCCTCTCTGATTCCAGAACTTTCTGTCACCAAAATTTGAGGAAAATGTGTTTTTTTAGCCAAAGTTTGAGTTTTGCAAAGGATTCTGGGTAACAGAACATGGTCAGAGCCCCACAAGTCACCCCATCTTGGATTCCCCTAGGTCTCTAGTTTAAAAAAATGCACAGGTTTGGTAGGTTTCCCTAGGTGCTGGCTGAGCTAGAGGCCAAAATCTACAGGTAGACACTTTGCAAAAAACACCTGTTTTCTTTCAAAAAATGTGATGTGTCCACGTTGCGTTTTGGGGCATTTTCTGTCGCGGGTGCTAGGCCTACCCACACAACTGAGGTATCATTTTTATCGGGAGACTTGGGGGAACACTGGGTGGAAGGAAATTTGTGGCTCCTCTCTGATTCCAGAACTTTCTGTCACCAAAATGTGAGGAAAACATGTTTTTTTAGCCAAATTTTGAGGTTTGCAAAGGATTCTGGGTAACAGAACCTGGTCAGAGCCCCACAAGTCACCCCATGTTGGATTCCCCTAGGTCTCTAGTTTTCAAAAAATGCACAGGTTTGGTAGGTTTCCCTAGGTGCCGGCTGTGCTAGAGGCCAAAATCTACAGGTAGGCACTTTGCAAAAAACACCTCTGTTTTCTTTCAAAAAAAGTGATGTGTCCACGTTGCGTTTTCGAGCATTTCCTGTTGCGGGTGCTAGGCCTACCCACACAAGTGAGGTATCATTTTTATCGGAAGACTTGGGGGAACGCTGGGTGGAAGGAAATTTGTGGCTCCTCTCTGACTCCAGAACTTTCTGTCACCAAATATGAGGAAAACATGTTTTTTTTTAGCCAAATTTTGAGGTTTAAAAGGATTCTGGTTAACAGAACCTGGTCAGAGCCCCACAAGTCACCCCATCTTGGATTCCCCTAGGTCTCTAGTTTTCAAAAATGCACAGGTTTGGTAGGTTTCCCTAGGTGCCGGCTGAGCTAGAGGCCAAAATCTACAGGTAGGCACTTTGCAAAAAACACCTCTGTTTTCTTTAAAAAAAATGTGATATGTCCACGTTGCGTTTTGGGGCATTTCCTGTCGCGGGTGCTAGGCCTACCCACACAAGTGAGGTATCATTTTTATCAGGAGACTTGGGGGAATGCTGGGTGGAAGGAAATTTGTGGCTCCTCTCTGATTCCATAACTTTCTGTCACCAAAATGTGAGGAAAACGTGTTTTTCTAGCCAAATTTTGAGGTTTGTAAAGGATTCTGGGTAACAGAACATGGTCAGAGCCCCACAAGTCACCCCATCTTGGATTCCCCTCGGTCTCTAGTTTTAAAAAATGCACAGGTTTGGTAGGTTTCCCTAGGTGCCGGCTGAGCTAGTGGCCAAAATCTACAGGTAGACACTTTGCAAAAAACACCTGTTTTCTTTCAAAAAATGTGATGTGTCAACGTTGCGTTTTGGGGCGTTTTCTGTCGCGGACGCTAGGCCTACCCACACAAGTGAGGTATCATTTTTATCGGGAGACTTGGGGGAGCAGTGGGTGGAAGGAAATTTGTGGCTCCTTTCTGATTCAAGAACTTTCTGTCACCAAAATGTGAGGAAAACATGTTTTTTTAGCCAAATTTTGAGGTTTGCAAAGGATTCTGGGTAACAGAACCTGGTCAGAGCCCCACAAGTCACCCCATGTTGGATTCCCCTAGGTCTCTAGTTTTCAAAAAATGCACAGGTTTGGTAGGTTTCCCTAGGTGCCGGCTGTGCTAGAGGCCAAAATCTACAGGTAGGCACTTTGCAAAAAACACCTCTGTTTTCTTTCAAAAAAAGTGATGTGTCCACGTTGCGTTTTCGAGCATTTCCTGTTGCGGGTGCTAGGCCTACCCACACAAGTGAGGTATCATTTTTATCGGAAGACTTGGGGGAACGCTGGGTGGAAGGAAATTTGTGGCTCCTCTCTGATTCCATAACTTTCTGTCACCAAAATGTGAGGAAAATGTGTTTTTTTAGCCAAAGTTTGAGTTTTGCAAAGGATTCTGGGTAACAGAACCTGGTCAGAGCCCCACAAGTCACCCCATCTTGGATTCCCCTAGGTCTCTAGTTTAAAAAAATGCACAGGTTTGGTAGGTTTCCCTAGGTGCTGGCTGAGCTAGAGGCCAAAATCTACAGGTAGACACTTTGCAAAAAACACCTGTTTTCTTTCAAAAAATGTGATGTGTCCACGTTGCGTTTTGGGGCATTTTCTGTCGCGGGTGCTAGGCCTACCCACACAACTGAGGTATCATTTTTATCGGGAGACTTGGGGGAACACTAGGTGGAAGGAAATTTGTGGCTCCTCTCTGATTCCAGAACTTTCTGTCACCAAAATGTGAGGAAAACATGTTTTTTTAGCCAAATTTTGAGGTTTGCAAAGGATTCTGGGTAACAGAACCTGGTCAGAGCCCCACAAGTCACCCCATGTTGGATTCCCCTAGGTCTCTAGTTTTCAAAAAATGCACAGGTTTGGTAGGTTTCCCTAGGTGCCGGCTGTGCTAGAGGCCAAAATCTACAGGTAGGCACTTTGCAAAAAACACCTCTGTTTTCTTTCAAAAAAAGTGATGTGTCCACGTTGCGTTTTCGAGCATTTCCTGTTGCGGGTGCTAGGCCTACCCACACAAGTGAGGTATCATTTTTATCGGAAGACTTGGGGGAACGCTGGGTGGAAGGAAATTTGTGGCTCCTCTCTGACTCCAGAACTTTCTGTCACCAAATATGAGGAAAACATGTTTTTTTTTAGCCAAATTTTGAGGTTTAAAAGGATTCTGGTTAACAGAACCTGGTCAGAGCCCCACAAGTCACCCCATCTTGGATTCCCCTAGGTCTCTAGTTTTCAAAAATGCACAGGTTTGGTAGGTTTCCCTAGGTGCCGGCTGAGCTAGAGGCCAAAATCTACAGGTAGGCACTTTGCAAAAAACACCTCTGTTTTCTTTAAAAAAAATGTGATATGTCCACGTTGCGTTTTGGGGCATTTCCTGTCGCGGGTGCTAGGCCTACCCACACAAGTGAGGTATCATTTTTATCAGGAGACTTGGGGGAATGCTGGGTGGAAGGAAATTTGTGGCTCCTCTCTGATTCCAGAACTTTCTGTCACCAAAATGTGAGGAAAACATGTTTTTTTAGCCAAATTTTGAGGTTTGCAAAGGATTCTGGGTAACAGAACCTGGTCAGAGCCCCACAAGTCACCCCATGTTGGATTCCCCTAGGTCTCTAGTTTTCAAAAAATGCACAGGTTTGGTAGGTTTCCCTAGGTGCCGGCTGTGCTAGAGGCCAAAATCTACAGGTAGGCACTTTGCAAAAAACACCTCTGTTTTCTTTCAAAAAAAGTGATGTGTCCACGTTGCGTTTTCGAGCATTTCCTGTTGCGGGTGCTAGGCCTACCCACACAAGTGAGGTATCATTTTTATCGGAAGACTTGGGGGAACGCTGGGTGGAAGGAAATTTGTGGCTCCTCTCTGACTCCAGAACTTTCTGTCACCAAATATGAGGAAAACATGTTTTTTTTTAGCCAAATTTTGAGGTTTAAAAGGATTCTGGTTAACAGAACCTGGTCAGAGCCCCACAAGTCACCCCATCTTGGATTCCCCTAGGTCTCTAGTTTTCAAAAATGCACAGGTTTGGTAGGTTTCCCTAGGTGCCGGCTGAGCTAGAGGCCAAAATCTACAGGTAGGCACTTTGCAAAAAACACCTCTGTTTTCTTTAAAAAAAATGTGATATGTCCACGTTGCGTTTTGGGGCATTTCCTGTCGCGGGTGCTAGGCCTACCCACACAAGTGAGGTATCATTTTTATCAGGAGACTTGGGGGAATGCTGGGTGGAAGGAAATTTGTGGCTCCTCTCTGATTCCATAACTTTCTGTCACCAAAATGTGAGGAAAACGTGTTTTTCTAGCCAAATTTTGAGGTTTGTAAAGGATTCTGGGTAACAGAACATGGTCAGAGCCCCACAAGTCACCCCATCTTGGATTCCCCTCGGTCTCTAGTTTTAAAAAATGCACAGGTTTGGTAGGTTTCCCTAGGTGCCGGCTGAGCTAGTGGCCAAAATCTACAGGTAGACACTTTGCAAAAAACACCTGTTTTCTTTCAAAAAATGTGATGTGTCAACGTTGCGTTTTGGGGCGTTTTCTGTCGCGGACGCTAGGCCTACCCACACAAGTGAGGTATCATTTTTATCGGGAGACTTGGGGGAGCAGTGGGTGGAAGGAAATTTGTGGCTCCTTTCTGATTCAAGAACTTTCTGTCACCAAAATGTGAGGAAAACATGTTTTTTTAGCCAAATTTTGAGGTTTGCAAAGGATTCTGGGTAACAGAACCTGGTCAGAGCCCCACAAGTCACCCCATGTTGGATTCCCCTAGGTCTCTAGTTTTCAAAAAATGCACAGGTTTGGTAGGTTTCCCTAGGTGCCGGCTGTGCTAGAGGCCAAAATCTACAGGTAGGCACTTTGCAAAAAACACCTCTGTTTTCTTTCAAAAAAAGTGATGTGTCCACGTTGCGTTTTCGAGCATTTCCTGTTGCGGGTGCTAGGCCTACCCACACAAGTGAGGTATCATTTTTATCGGAAGACTTGGGGGAACGCTGGGTGGAAGGAAATTTGTGGCTCCTCTCTGATTCCATAACTTTCTGTCACCAAAATGTGAGGAAAATGTGTTTTTTTAGCCAAAGTTTGAGTTTTGCAAAGGATTCTGGGTAACAGAACCTGGTCAGAGCCCCACAAGTCACCCCATCTTGGATTCCCCTAGGTCTCTAGTTTAAAAAAATGCACAGGTTTGGTAGGTTTCCCTAGGTGCTGGCTGAGCTAGAGGCCAAAATCTACAGGTAGACACTTTGCAAAAAACACCTGTTTTCTTTCAAAAAATGTGATGTGTCCACGTTGCGTTTTGGGGCATTTTCTGTCGCGGGTGCTAGGCCTACCCACACAACTGAGGTATCATTTTTATCGGGAGACTTGGGGGAACACTAGGTGGAAGGAAATTTGTGGCTCCTCTCTGATTCCAGAACTTTCTGTCACCAAAATGTGAGGAAAACATGTTTTTTTAGCCAAATTTTGAGGTTTGCAAAGGATTCTGGGTAACAGAACCTGGTCAGAGCCCCACAAGTCACCCCATGTTGGATTCCCCTAGGTCTCTAGTTTTCAAAAAATGCACAGGTTTGGTAGGTTTCCCTAGGTGCCGGCTGTGCTAGAGGCCAAAATCTACAGGTAGGCACTTTGCAAAAAACACCTCTGTTTTCTTTAAAAAAAAGTGATGTGTCCACGTTGCGTTTTCGAGCATTTCCTGTTGCGGGTGCTAGGCCTACCCACACAAGTGAGGTATCATTTTTATCGGAAGACTTGGGGGAACGCTGGGTGGAAGGAAATTTGTGGCTCCTCTCTGACTCCAGAACTTTCTGTCACCAAATATGAGGAAAACATGTTTTTTTTTAGCCAAATTTTGAGGTTTAAAAGGATTCTGGTTAACAGAACCTGGTCAGAGCCCCACAAGTCACCCCATCTTGGATTCCCCTAGGTCTCTAGTTTTCAAAAATGCACAGGTTTGGTAGGTTTCCCTAGGTGCCGGCTGAGCTAGAGGCCAAAATCTACAGGTAGGCACTTTGCAAAAAACACCTCTGTTTTCTTTAAAAAAAATGTGATATGTCCACGTTGCGTTTTGGGGCATTTCCTGTCGCGGGTGCTAGGCCTACCCACACAAGTGAGGTATCATTTTTATCAGGAGACTTGGGGGAATGCTGGGTGGAAGGAAATTTGTGGCTCCTCTCTGATTCCATAACTTTCTGTCACCAAAATGTGAGGAAAACGTGTTTTTCTAGCCAAATTTTGAGGTTTGTAAAGGATTCTGGGTAACAGAACATGGTCAGAGCCCCACAAGTCACCCCATCTTGGATTCCCCTCGGTCTCTAGTTTTAAAAAATGCACAGGTTTGGTAGGTTTCCCTAGGTGCCGGCTGAGCTAGTGGCCAAAATCTACAGGTAGACACTTTGCAAAAAACACCTGTTTTCTTTCAAAAAATGTGATGTGTCAACGTTGCGTTTTGGGGCGTTTTCTGTCGCGGACGCTAGGCCTACCCACACAAGTGAGGTATCATTTTTATCGGGAGACTTGGGGGAGCAGTGGGTGGAAGGAAATTTGTGGCTCCTTTCTGATTCAAGAACTTTCTGTCACCAAAATGTGAGGAAAACATGTTTTTTTAGCCAAATTTTGAGGTTTGCAAAGGATTCTGGGTAACAGAACCTGGTCAGAGCCCCACAAGTCACCCCAACTTGGATTCCCCTAGGTCTCTAGTTTTCAAAAATGCACAGGTTTGGTAGGTTTCCCTAGGTGCCGGCTGAGCTAGAGGCCAAAATCTACAGGTAGGCACTTTGCAAAAAACACCTGTTTTCTTTCAAAAAATGTGATGTGTCCACGTTGCGTTTTGGGGCATTTCCTGTTGCGGGCGCTAGACCTACCCACACAAGTGAGGTATCATTTTTATCGGGAGACTTGGGGGAACGCTGGGTGGAAGGAAATTTGTGGCTCCTCTCTGATTCCAGAACTTTCTGTCACCAAAATTTGAGGAAAATGTGTTTTTTTAGCCAAAGTTTGAGGTTTGCAAAGGATTCTGGGTAACAGAACCTGGTTAGAGCCCCACAAGTCACCCCATCTTGGATTCCCCTAGGTCTCTAGTTTTCAAAAATGCACAGGTTTGGTAGGTTTCCCTAGGTGCCGGCTGAGCTAGAGGCCAAAATCTACAGGTAGGCACTTTGCAAAAAACACCTGTTTTCTTTCAAAAAATGTGATGTGTCCACGTTGCGTTTTGGGGCATTTCCTGTTGCGGGCGCTAGACCTACCCACACAAGTGAGGTATCATTTTTATCGGGAGACTTGGGGGAACACTAGGTGGAAGGAAATTTGTGGCTCCTCTCTGATTCCAGAACTTTCTGTCACCAAAATGTGAGGAAAACATGTTTTTTTAGCCAAATTTTGAGGTTTGCAAAGGATTCTGGGTAACAGAACCTGGTCAGAGCCCCACAAGTCACCCCATGTTGGATTCCCCTAGGTCTCTAGTTTTCAAAAAATGCACAGGTTTGGTAGGTTTCCCTAGGTGCCGGCTGTGCTAGAGGCCAAAATCTACAGGTAGGCACTTTGCAAAAAACACCTCTGTTTTCTTTCAAAAAAAGTGATGTGTCCACGTTGCGTTTTCGAGCATTTCCTGTTGCGGGTGCTAGGCCTACCCACACAAGTGAGGTATCATTTTTATCGGAAGACTTGGGGGAACGCTGGGTGGAAGGAAATTTGTGGCTCCTCTCTGACTCCAGAACTTTCTGTCACCAAATATGAGGAAAACATGTTTTTTTTTAGCCAAATTTTGAGGTTTAAAAGGATTCTGGTTAACAGAACCTGGTCAGAGCCCCACAAGTCACCCCATCTTGGATTCCCCTAGGTCTCTAGTTTTCAAAAATGCACAGGTTTGGTAGGTTTCCCTAGGTGCCGGCTGAGCTAGAGGCCAAAATCTACAGGTAGGCACTTTGCAAAAAACACCTCTGTTTTCTTTAAAAAAAATGTGATATGTCCACGTTGCGTTTTGGGGCATTTCCTGTCGCGGGTGCTAGGCCTACCCACACAAGTGAGGTATCATTTTTATCAGGAGACTTGGGGGAATGCTGGGTGGAAGGAAATTTGTGGCTCCTCTCTGATTCCATAACTTTCTGTCACCAAAATGTGAGGAAAACGTGTTTTTCTAGCCAAATTTTGAGGTTTGTAAAGGATTCTGGGTAACAGAACATGGTCAGAGCCCCACAAGTCACCCCATCTTGGATTCCCCTCGGTCTCTAGTTTTAAAAAATGCACAGGTTTGGTAGGTTTCCCTAGGTGCCGGCTGAGCTAGTGGCCAAAATCTACAGGTAGACACTTTGCAAAAAACACCTGTTTTCTTTCAAAAAATGTGATGTGTCAACGTTGCGTTTTGGGGCGTTTTCTGTCGCGGACGCTAGGCCTACCCACACAAGTGAGGTATCATTTTTATCGGGAGACTTGGGGGAGCAGTGGGTGGAAGGAAATTTGTGGCTCCTTTCTGATTCAAGAACTTTCTGTCACCAAAATGTGAGGAAAACATGTTTTTTTAGCCAAATTTTGAGGTTTGCAAAGGATTCTGGGTAACAGAACCTGGTCAGAGCCCCACAAGTCACCCCAACTTGGATTCCCCTAGGTCTCTAGTTTTCAAAAATGCACAGGTTTGGTAGGTTTCCCTAGGTGCCGGCTGAGCTAGAGGCCAAAATCTACAGGTAGGCACTTTGCAAAAAACACCTGTTTTCTTTCAAAAAATGTGATGTGTCCACGTTGCGTTTTGGGGCATTTCCTGTTGCGGGCGCTAGACCTACCCACACAAGTGAGGTATCATTTTTATCGGGAGACTTGGGGGAACGCTGGGTGGAAGGAAATTTGTGGCTCCTCTCTGATTCCAGAACTTTCTGTCACCAAAATTTGAGGAAAATGTGTTTTTTTAGCCAAAGTTTGAGGTTTGCAAAGGATTCTGGGTAACAGAACCTGGTTAGAGCCCCACAAGTCACCCCATCTTGGATTCCCCTAGGTCTCTAGTTTTCAAAAATGCACAGGTTTGGTAGGTTTCCCTAGGTGCCGGCTGAGCTAGAGGCCAAAATCTACAGGTAGGCACTTTGCAAAAAACACCTCTGTTTTCTTTCAAAAAATGTGATGTGTCCACGTTGCGTTTTGGGGCATTTCCTGTTGCGGGCGCTAGGCCTACACACACAAGTGAGGTATCATTTTTATCGGGAGACTTGGGGTAACGCTGAGTGGAAGGAAATTTGTGGCTCCTCTCTGCTTCCAGAACTTTCTGTCACCTAATATGAGGAAAAAAAATTTTTTAGCCAAATTTTGAGGTTTGCAAAGGATTCTGGGTAACAGAACCTGGTCAGAGCCCCACAAGTCACCCCATCTTGGATTCCCCTGGTCTCTAGTTTTCAAAAATGCACATGTTTGGCAGGTTTCCCTAGGTGCCGGCTGAGCTAGAGGCCAAAATCTACAGGTAGGCACTTTGCAAAAAACACCTCTGTTTTCTTTAAAAAAATGTGATGTGTCCACGTTGCGTTTTGGGGCATTTCCTGTCGCGGACGCTAGGCCTACCCACACAAGTGAGGTATCATTTTTATCGTTAGACTTGGGGGAGCGCTGGGTGGAAGGAAATTTGTGGCTCCTTTCTGATTCCAGAACTTTCTGTCACCAAAATGTGAGGAAAACGTGTTTTTTTAGCCAAAGTTTGAGGTTTGCAAAGGATTCTGGGTAACAGAACCTGGTCAGAGCCCCACAATTCACCCCATCCTGGATTCCCCTAGGTCTCTAGTTTTCAAAAATGCACAGGTTTGGTAGGTTTCCCTATGTGCCGGCTGAGCTAGAGGCCAAAATCTACAGGTAGGCACTTTGCAAAAAACACCTCTGTTTTCTTTAAAAAAATGTGATGTGTCCACGTTGAGTTTTGGGGCATTTCCTGTTGCGGGCGCTAGGCCTACCCACACAAGTGAGGTATCATTTTTATCGGGAGACTTGGGGGAACACTGGGTGGAAGGAAATTTGTGGCTCCTCTCTGATTCCAGAACTTTCTGTCACCAAAATTTGAGGAAAATGGTTTTTTTTTGCCAAATTTTGAGGTTTGCAAAGGATTCTGGGTAACAGAACCTGGTCAGAGCCCCACAATTCACCCCATCTTGGATTCCCCTAGGTCTCTAGTTTTAAAAAATGCACAGGTTTGGTAGGTTTCCCTATGTGCCGGCTGAGCTAGAGGCCAAAATCTACAGGTAGGCACTTTGCAAAAAACACCTCTGTTTTCTTTCAAAAAATGTGATGTGTCCACGTTGAGTTTTGGGGCATTTCCTGTTGCGGGCGCTAGGCCTACCCACACAAGTGAGGTATCATTTTTATCGGGAGACTTGGGGGAACGCTGGGTGGAAGGAAATTTGTGGTTCCTCTCTGATTCCAGAACTTTCTGTCACCAAAATTTGAGGAAAATGTGTTTTTTTAGCCAAAGTTTGAGGTTTGCAAAGGATTCTGGGTAACAGAACCTGGTCAGAGCCCCACAAGTCACCCCATCTTGGATTCCCCTAGGTCTCTAGTTTAAAAAAATGCACAGGTTTGGTAGGTTTCCCTAGGTGCTGGCTGAGCTAGAGGCCAAAATCTACAGGTAGACACTTTGCAAAAAACGCCTGTTTTCTTTAAAAAAAATGTGATGTGTCCACGTTGCGTTTTGGGGCATTTTCTGTCGCGGGCGCTAGGCCTACCCACACAAGTGAGGTATAATTTTTATCGGGAGACTTGGGGGAACGCTGGGTGGAAGGGAATTTGTGGCTCCTCTCTGATTCCAGAACTTTCTGTCACCAAAATTTGAGGAAAATGTGTTTTTTTAGCCAAAGTTTGAGGTTTGCAAAGGATTCTGGGTAACAGAACCTGGTCAGAGCCCCACAAGTCACCCCATCTTGGATTCCCCTAGGTCTCTAGTTTAAAAAAATGCACAGGTTTGGTAGGTTTCCCTAGGTGCTGGCTGAGCTAGAGGCCAAAATCTACAGGTAGACACTTTGCAAAAAACACCTGTTTTCTTTAAAAAAATGTGATGTGTCCACGTTGCGTTTTGGGGCATTTTCTGTCGCGGGCGCTAGGCCTACCCACACAAGTGAGGTATCATTTTTATCGGGAGACTTGGGGGAACGCTGGGTGGAAGGGAATCTGTGGCTCCTCTCTGATTCCAGAACTTTCTGTCACCCAAATTTGAGGAAAATGTGTTTTTTTAGCCAAAGTTTGAGGTTTGCAAAGGATTCTGGGTAACAGAACCTGGTTAGAGCCCCACAAGTCACCCCATCTTGGATTCCCCTAAGTCTCTAGTTTTAAAAAATGCACAGGTTTGGTAGGTTTCCCTAGGTGCCGGCTGAGCTACAGGCCAAAATCTACAGGTAGGCACTTTGCAAAAAACACCTCTGTTTTCTTTAAAAAAATGTGATGTGTCCACGTTGCGTTTTCGAGCATTTCCTGTTGCGGGCGCTAGGCCTACCCACACAAGTGAGGTATCATTTTTATCGGAAGACTTGGGGGAACGCTGGGTGGAAGGAAATTTGTGGCTCATCTCTGATTCCAGAACTTTCTGTCACCAAATATGAGGAAAACATGTTTTTTTTAGCCAAATTTTGAGGTTTAAAAGGATTCTGGGTAACAGAACCTG
This sequence comes from Pleurodeles waltl, assembly GCF_031143425.1. NCBI lineage: Eukaryota > Metazoa > Chordata > Amphibia > Caudata > Salamandridae > Pleurodeles > Pleurodeles waltl. Next base: position 230,264,397 of record NC_090437.1, on the reverse strand, counting down.
GTCAGAACCCCACAAGTCACCCCATCTTGGATTCCCCGTAGGTCTCTAGTTTTAAAAAATGCACAGATTTGGTAGGTTTCCCTAGGTGCCGGCTGAGCTAGAGGCCAAAATCTACAGGAAGGCACTTTGCAAAAAACATCTGTTTTCTTTAAAAAAATGTGATGTGTCCACGTTGCGTTTTGGGGCATTTTCTGTCGCGGGCGCTAGGCCTACCCACACAAGTGAGGTATAATTTTTATCAGGAGACTTTGGGGAGCAGTGGGTGGAAGGAAATTTGTGGCTCCTTTCTGATTCAAGAACTTTCTGTCACCAAAATGTGAGGAAAACATGTTTTTTTAGCCAAATTTTGAGGTTTGCAAAGGATTCTGGGTAACAGAACCTGGTCAGAGCCCCACAAGTCACCCCAACTTGGATTCCCCTAGGTCTCTAGTTTTCAAAAATGCATAGGTTTGGTAGGTTTCCCTACGTGCCGGCTGAGCTAGAGGCCAAAATCTACAGGTAGGCACTTTGCAAAAAACACCTGTTTTCTTTAAAAAAATGTGATGTGTCCACGTTGCGTTTTGGGGCATTTCCTGTTGCGGGCGCTAGGCCTACCCACACAAGTGAGGTATCATTTTTATCGGGAGACTTGGGGGAACGCTGGGTGGAAGGAAATTTGTGGCTCCTCTCTGATTCCAGAACTTTCTGTCACCAAAATTTGAGGAAAATGTTTTTTTTTTGCCAAAGTTTGAGGTTTGCAAAGGTTTCTGGGTAACAGAACCTGGTTAGAGCCCCACAAGTCACCCCATCTTGGATTCCCCTAGGTCTCTAGTTTTCAAAAATGCACAGGTTTGGTAGGTTTCCCTAGGTGCGGGCTGAGCTAGAGGCCAAAATCTACAGGTAGGCACTTTGCAAAAAACACCTCTGTTTTCTTTAAAAAAATGTGATGTGTCCACGTTGCGTTTTGGGGCATTTCCTGTCGCGGGCGCTAGGCCTACCCACACAAGTGAGGTATAATTTTTATCAGGAGACTTTGGGGAGCAGTGGGTGGAAGGAAATTTGTGGCTCCTTTCTGATTCAAGAACTTTCTGTCACCAAAATGTGAGGAAAACATGTTTTTTTAGCCAAATTTTGAGGTTTGCAAAGGATTCTGGGTAACAGAACCTGGTCAGAGCCCCACAAGTCACCCCAACTTGGATTCCCCTAGGTCTCTAGTTTTCAAAAATGCATAGGTTTGGTAGGTTTCCCTAGGTGCCGGCTGAGCTAGAGGCCAAAATCTACAGGTAGGCACTTTGCAAAAAACACCTCTGTTTTCTTTAAAAAAATGTGATGTGTCCACGTTGCGTTTTGGGGCATTTCCTGTTGCGGGCGCTAGGCCTACCCACACAAGTGAGGTATCATTTTTATCGGGAGACTTGGGGTAACGCTGGGTGGAAGGAAATTTGTGGCTCCTCTCTGCCTCCAGAACTTTCTGTCACCTAATATGAGGAAAACATTTTTTTTAGCCAAATTTTGAGGTTTGCAAAGGATTCTGGGTAACAGAACCTGGTCAGAGCCCCACAAGTCACCCCATCTTGGATTCCCCTGGTCTCTAGTTTTCAAAAATGCACAGGTTTGGTAGGTTTCCCTAGGTGCCGGCTGAGCTAGAGGCCAAAATCTACAGGTAGGCACTTTGCAAAAAACACCTCTGTTTTCTTTAAAGAAATTTGATGTGTCCTCGTTGCGTTTTGGGGCATTTCCTGTCGCGGACGCTAGGCCTACCCACACAAGTGAGGTATCATTTTTATCGTTAGACTTGGGGGAGCGCTGGGTGGAAGGTAATTTGTGGCTCCTTTCTGATTCCAGAACTTTCTGTCACCAAAATGTGAGGAAAACGTGTTTTTTTAGCCAAATTTTGAGGTTTGCAAAGGATTCTGGGTAACAGAACCTGGTCAGAGCCCCACAATTCACCCCATCTTGGATTCCCCTAGGTCTCTAGTTTTCAAAAATGCACAGGTTTGGTAGGTTTCCCTATGTGCCGGCTGAGCTAGAGGCCAAAATCTACAGGTAGGCACTTTGCAAAAAACACTTCTGTTTTCTTCAAAAAATGTGATGTGTCCACGTTGAGTTTTGGGGCATTTCCTGTTGCGGGCGCTAGGCCTACCCACACAAGTGATGTATCATTTTTATCGGGAAACTTGGGGGAACACTGGGTGGAAGGAAATTTGTGGCTCCTCTCTGATTCCAGAACTTTCTGTCACCAAAATGTGAGGAAAACGTGTTTTTTTAGCCAAATTTTGAGGTTTGCAAAGGATTCTGGGTAACAGAACCTGGTCAGAGCCCCACAAGTCACCCCATGTTGGATTCCCCTAGGTCTCTAGTTTTAAAAAAATGCACAGGTTTGGTAGGTTTCCCTAGGTGCTGGCTGTGCTAGAGGCCAAAATCTACAGGTAGGCACTTTACAAAAAACACCTCTGTTTTCTTTCAAAAAATGTGATGTGTCCACGTTGCGTTTTGGGGCATTTCCTGTCGCGGGCGCTAGGCATACCCACACAAGTGAGGTATTATTTTTATCGGGAGACTTGGGGGAACGCTGGGTGGAAGGAAATTTGTGGCTCCTCTCTGATTCCAGAACTTTCTGTCACCAAAATTTGAGGAAAATTTGTTTTTTTAGCCAAAGTTTGAGGTTTGCAAAGGATTCTGGGTAACAGAACCTGGTCAGAGCCCCACAAGTCACCCCATCTTGGATTCCCCTAGGTCTCTAGTTTAAAAAAATGCACAGGTTTGGTAGGTTTCCCTATGTGCTGGCTGAGCTAGACGCCAAAATCTACAGGTAGACACTTTGCAAAAAACACCTGTTTTCTTTCAAAAAATGTGATGTGTCCACGTTGCGTTTTGGGGCATTTTCTGTCGCGGGCGCTAGGCCTACCCACACAAGTGAAGTATAATTTTTATCGGGAGACTTGGGGGAGCAGTGGGTGGAAGGAAATTTGTGGCTCCTTTCTGATTCAAGAACTTTCTGTCACCAAAATGTGAGGAAAATGTGTTTTTTTAGCCAAAGTTTGAGTTTTGCAAAGGATTCTGGGTAACAGAACCTGGTCAGAGCCCCACAAGTCACCCCATCTTGGATTCCCCTAGGTCTCTAGTTTAAAAAAATGCACAGGTTTGGTAGGTTTCCCTAGGTGCTGGCTGAGCTAGAGGCCAAAATCTACAGGTAGACACTTTGCAAAAAACACCTGTTTTCTTTCAAAAAATGTGATGTGTCCACGTTGCGTTTTGGGGCATTTTCTGTCGCGGGTGCTAGGCCTACCCACACAACTGAGGTATCATTTTTATCGGGAGACTTGGGGGAACACTGGGTGGAAGGAAATTTGTGGCTCCTCTCTGATTCCAGAACTTTCTGTCACCAAAATGTGAGGAAAACATGTTTTTTTAGCCAAATTTTGAGGTTTGCAAAGGATTCTGGGTAACAGAACCTGGTCAGAGCCCCACAAGTCACCCCATGTTGGATTCCCCTAGGTCTCTAGTTTTCAAAAAATGCACAGGTTTGGTAGGTTTCCCTAGGTGCCGGCTGTGCTAGAGGCCAAAATCTACAGTTAGGCACTTTGCAAAAAACACCTCTGTTTTCTTTCAAAAAATGTGATGTGTCCACGTTGCGTTTTCGAGCATTTCCTGTTGCGGGTGCTAGGCCTACCCACACAAGTGAGGTATCATTTTTATCGGAAGACTTGGGGGAACGCTGGGTGGAAGGAAATTTGTGGCTCCTCTCTGACTCCAGAACTTTCTGTCACCAAATATGAGGAAAACATGTTTTTTTTTAGCCAAATTTTGAGGTTTAAAAGGATTCTGGTTAACAGAACCTGGTCAGAGCCCCACAAGTCACCCCAGGTTGGATTCCCCTAGGTCTCTAGTTTTCAAAAATGCACAGGTTTGGTAGGTTTCCCTAGGTGCCAGCTGAGCTAGAGGCCAAAATCTACAGGTAGGCACTTTGCAAAAAACACCTCTGTTTTCTTTAAAAAAAATGTGATATGTCCACGTTGCGTTTTGGGGCATTTCCTGTCGCGGGTGCTAGGCCTACCCACACAAGTGAGGTATCATTTTTATCAGGAGACTTGGGGGAATGCTGGGTGGAAGGAAATTTGTGGCTCCTCTCTGATTCCATAACTTTCTGTCACCAAAATGTGAGGAAAACGTGTTTTTCTAGCCAAATTTTGAGGTTTGTAAAGGATTCTGGGTAACAGAACATGGTCAGAGCCCCACAAGTCACCCCATCTTGGATTCCCCTCGGTCTCTAGTTTTCAAAAATGCACAGGTTTGGTAGGTTTCCCTAGGTGCCGGCTGAGCTAGTGGCCAAAATCTACAGGTAGACACTTTGCAAAAAACACCTGTTTTCTTTCAAAAAATGTGATGTGTCAACGTTGCGTTTTGGGGCGTTTTCTGTCGCGGACGCTAGGCCTACCCACACAAGTGAGGTATCATTTTTATCGGGAGACTTGGGGGAGCAGTGGGTGGAAGGAAATTTGTGGCTCCTTTCTGATTCAAGAACTTTCTGTCACCAAAATGTGAGGAAAACATGTTTTTTTAGCCAAATTTTGAGGTTTGCAAAGGATTCTGGGTAACAGAACCTGGTCAGAGCCCCACAAGTCACCCCAACTTGGATTCCCCTAGGTCTCTAGTTTTCAAAAATGCACAGGTTTGGTAGGTTTCCCTAGGTGCCGGCTGAGCTAGAGGCCAAAATCTACAGGTAGGCACTTTGCAAAAAACACCTGTTTTCTTTCAAAAAATGTGATGTGTCCACGTTGCGTTTTGGGGCATTTTCTGTTGCGGGCGCTAGGCCTACCCACACAAGTGAGGTATCATTTTTATCGGGAGACTTGGGGGAACGCTGGGTGGAAGGAAATTTGTGGCTCCTCTCTGATTCCAGAACTTTCTGTCACCAAAATTTGAGGAAAATGTGTTTTTTTAGCCAAAGTTTGAGGTTTGCAAAGGATTCTGGGTAACAGAACCTGGTCAGAGCCCCACAAGTCACCCCATGTTGGATTCCCCTAGGTCTCTAGTTTTCAAAAAATGCACAGGTTTGGTAGGTTTCCCTAGGTGCCGGCTGTGCTAGAGGCCAAAATCTACAGGTAGACACTTTGCAAAAAACACCTGTTTTCTTTCAAAAAATGTGATGTGTCCACGTTGCGTTTTGGGGCATTTTCTGTCGCGGGTGCTAGGCCTACCCACACAACTGAGGTATCATTTTTATCGGGAGACTTGGGGGAACACTAGGTGGAAGGAAATTTGTGGCTCCTCTCTGATTCCAGAACTTTCTGTCACCAAAATGTGAGGAAAACATGTTTTTTTAGCCAAATTTTGAGGTTTGCAAAGGATTCTGGGTAACAGAACCTGGTCAGAGCCCCACAAGTCACCCCATGTTGGATTCCCCTAGGTCTCTAGTTTTCAAAAAATGCACAGGTTTGGTAGGTTTCCCTAGGTGCCGGCTGTGCTAGAGGCCAAAATCTACAGGTAGGCACTTTGCAAAAAACACCTCTGTTTTCTTTCAAAAAAAGTGATGTGTCCACGTTGCGTTTTCGAGCATTTCCTGTTGCGGGTGCTAGGCCTACCCACACAAGTGAGGTATCATTTTTATCGGAAGACTTGGGGGAACGCTGGGTGGAAGGAAATTTGTGGCTCCTCTCTGACTCCAGAACTTTCTGTCACCAAATATGAGGAAAACATGTTTTTTTTTAGCCAAATTTTGAGGTTTAAAAGGATTCTGGTTAACAGAACCTGGTCAGAGCCCCACAAGTCACCCCATCTTGGATTCCCCTAGGTCTCTAGTTTTCAAAAATGCACAGGTTTGGTAGGTTTCCCTAGGTGCCGGCTGAGCTAGAGGCCAAAATCTACAGGTAGGCACTTTGCAAAAAACACCTCTGTTTTCTTTAAAAAAAATGTGATATGTCCACGTTGCGTTTTGGGGCATTTCCTGTCGCGGGTGCTAGGCCTACCCACACAAGTGAGGTATCATTTTTATCAGGAGACTTGGGGGAATGCTGGGTGGAAGGAAATTTGTGGCTCCTCTCTGATTCCATAACTTTCTGTCACCAAAATGTGAGGAAAACGTGTTTTTCTAGCCAAATTTTGAGGTTTGTAAAGGATTCTGGGTAACAGAACATGGTCAGAGCCCCACAAGTCACCCCATCTTGGATTCCCCTCGGTCTCTAGTTTTAAAAAATGCACAGGTTTGGTAGGTTTCCCTAGGTGCCGGCTGAGCTAGTGGCCAAAATCTACAGGTAGACACTTTGCAAAAAACACCTGTTTTCTTTCAAAAAATGTGATGTGTCAACGTTGCGTTTTGGGGCGTTTTCTGTCGCGGACGCTAGGCCTACCCACACAAGTGAGGTATCATTTTTATCGGGAGACTTGGGGGAGCAGTGGGTGGAAGGAAATTTGTGGCTCCTTTCTGATTCAAGAACTTTCTGTCACCAAAATGTGAGGAAAACATGTTTTTTTAGCCAAATTTTGAGGTTTGCAAAGGATTCTGGGTAACAGAACCTGGTCAGAGCCCCACAAGTCACCCCAACTTGGATTCCCCTAGGTCTCTAGTTTTCAAAAATGCACAGGTTTGGTAGGTTTCCCTAGGTGCCGGCTGAGCTAGAGGCCAAAATCTACAGGTAGGCACTTTGCAAAAAACACCTGTTTTCTTTCAAAAAATGTGATGTGTCCACGTTGCGTTTTGGGGCATTTCCTGTTGCGGGCGCTAGACCTACCCACACAAGTGAGGTATCATTTTTATCGGGAGACTTGGGGGAACGCTGGGTGGAAGGAAATTTGTGGCTCCTCTCTGATTCCAGAACTTTCTGTCACCAAAATTTGAGGAAAATGTGTTTTTTTAGCCAAAGTTTGAGGTTTGCAAAGGATTCTGGGTAACAGAACCTGGTTAGAGCCCCACAAGTCACCCCATCTTGGATTCCCCTAGGTCTCTAGTTTTCAAAAATGCACAGGTTTGGTAGGTTTCCCTAGGTGCCGGCTGAGCTAGAGGCCAAAATCTACAGGTAGGCACTTTGCAAAAAACACCTCTGTTTTCTTTCAAAAAATGTGATGTGTCCACGTTGCGTTTTGGGGCATTTCCTGTTGCGGGCGCTAGGCCTACACACACAAGTGAGGTATCATTTTTATCGGGAGACTTGGGGTAACGCTGAGTGGAAGGAAATTTGTGGCTCCTCTCTGCTTCCAGAACTTTCTGTCACCTAATATGAGGAAAAAAAATGTTTTAGCCAAATTTTGAGGTTTGCAAAGGATTCTGGGTAACAGAACCTGGTCAGAGCCCCACAAGTCACCCCATCTTGGATTCCCCTGGTCTCTAGTTTTCAAAAATGCACATGTTTGGCAGGTTTCCCTAGGTGCCGGCTGAGCTAGAGGCCAAAATCTACAGGTAGGCACTTTGCAAAAAACACCTCTGTTTTCTTTAAAAAAATGTGATGTGTCCACGTTGCGTTTTGGGGCATTTCCTGTCGCGGACGCTAGGCCTACCCACACAAGTGAGGTATCATTTTTATCGTTAGACTTGGGGGAGCGCTGGGTGGAAGGAAATTTGTGGCTCCTTTCTGATTCCAGAACTTTCTGTCACCAAAATGTGAGGAAAACGTGTTTTTTTAGCCAAAGTTTGAGGTTTGCAAAGGATTCTGGGTAACAGAACCTGGTCAGAGCCCCACAATTCACCCCATCCTGGATTCCCCTAGGTCTCTAGTTTTCAAAAATGCACAGGTTTGGTAGGTTTCCCTATGTGCCGGCTGAGCTAGAGGCCAAAATCTACAGGTAGGCACTTTGCAAAAAACACCTCTGTTTTCTTTAAAAAAATGTGATGTGTCCACGTTGAGTTTTGGGGCATTTCCTGTTGCGGGCGCTAGGCCTACCCACACAAGTGAGGTATCATTTTTATCGGGAGACTTGGGGGAACACTGGGTGGAAGGAAATTTGTGGCTCCTCTCTGATTCCAGAACTTTCTGTCACCAAAATTTGAGGAAAATGTTTTTTTTTTGCCAAATTTTGAGGTTTGCAAAGGATTCTGGGTAACAGAACCTGGTCAGAGCCCCACAATTCACCCCATCTTGGATTCCCCTAGGTCTCTAGTTTTAAAAAATGCACAGGTTTGGTAGGTTTCCCTATGTGCCGGCTGAGCTAGAGGCCAAAATCTACAGGTAGGCACTTTGCAAAAAACACCTCTGTTTTCTTTCAAAAAATGTGATGTGTCCACGTTGAGTTTTGGGGCATTTCCTGTTGCGGGCGCTAGGCCTACCCACACAAGTGAGGTATCATTTTTATCGGGAGACTTGGGGGAACGCTGGGTGGAAGGAAATTTGTGGTTCCTCTCTGATTCCAGAACTTTCTGTCACCAAAATTTGAGGAAAATGTGTTTTTTTAGCCAAAGTTTGAGGTTTGCAAAGGATTCTGGGTAACAGAACCTGGTCAGAGCCCCACAAGTCACCCCATCTTGGATTCCCCTAGGTCTCTAGTTTAAAAAAATGCACAGGTTTGGTAGGTTTCCCTAGGTGCTGGCTGAGCTAGAGGCCAAAATCTACAGGTAGACACTTTGCAAAAAACGCCTGTTTTCTTTAAAAAAAATGTGATGTGTCCACGTTGCGTTTTGGGGCATTTTCTGTCGCGGGCGCTAGGCCTACCCACACAAGTGAGGTATAATTTTTATCGGGAGACTTGGGGGAACGCTGGGTGGAAGGGAATTTGTGGCTCCTCTCTGATTCCAGAACTTTCTGTCACCAAAATTTGAGGAAAATGTGTTTTTTTAGCCAAAGTTTGAGGTTTGCAAAGGATTCTGGGTAACAGAACCTGGTCAGAGCCCCACAAGTCACCCCATCTTGGATTCCCCTAGGTCTCTAGTTTAAAAAAATGCACAGGTTTGGTAGGTTTCCCTAGGTGCTGGCTGAGCTAGAGGCCAAAATCTACAGGTAGACACTTTGCAAAAAACACCTGTTTTCTTTAAAAAAATGTGATGTGTCCACGTTGCGTTTTGGGGCATTTTCTGTCGCGGGCGCTAGGCCTACCCACACAAGTGAGGTATCATTTTTATCGGGAGACTTGGGGGAACGCTGGGTGGAAGGGAATCTGTGGCTCCTCTCTGATTCCAGAACTTTCTGTCACCCAAATTTGAGGAAAATGTGTTTTTTTAGCCAAAGTTTGAGGTTTGCAAAGGATTCTGGGTAACAGAACCTGGTTAGAGCCCCACAAGTCACCCCATCTTGGATTCCCCTAAGTCTCTAGTTTTAAAAAATGCACAGGTTTGGTAGGTTTCCCTAGGTGCCGGCTGAGCTACAGGCCAAAATCTACAGGTAGGCACTTTGCAAAAAACACCTCTGTTTTCTTTAAAAAAATGTGATGTGTCCACGTTGCGTTTTCGAGCATTTCCTGTTGCGGGCGCTAGGCCTACCCACACAAGTGAGGTATCATTTTTATCGGAAGACTTGGGGGAACGCTGGGTGGAAGGAAATTTGTGGCTCATCTCTGATTCCAGAACTTTCTGTCACCAAATATGAGGAAAACATGTTTTTTTTAGCCAAATTTTGAGGTTTAAAAGGATTCTGGGTAACAGAACCTGGTCAGAACCCCACAAGTCACCCCATCTTGGATTCCCCGTAGGTCTCTAGTTTTAAAAAATGCACAGATTTGGTAGGTTTCCCTAGGTGCCGGCTGAGCTAGAGGCCAAAATCTACAGGAAGGCACTTTGCAAAAAACATCTGTTTTCTTTAAAAAAATGTGATGTGTCCACGTTGCGTTTTGGGGCATTTTCTGTCGCGGGCGCTAGGCCTACCCACACAAGTGAGGTATAATTTTTATCAGGAGACTTTGGGGAGCAGTGGGTGGAAGGAAATTTGTGGCTCCTTTCTGATTCAAGAACTTTCTGTCACCAAAATGTGAGGAAAACATGTTTTTTTAGCCAAATTTTGAGGTTTGCAAAGGATTCTGGGTAACAGAACCTGGTCAGAGCCCCACAAGTCACCCCAACTTGGATTCCCCTAGGTCTCTAGTTTTCAAAAATGCATAGGTTTGGTAGGTTTCCCTACGTGCCGGCTGAGCTAGAGGCCAAAATCTACAGGTAGGCACTTTGCAAAAAACACCTGTTTTCTTTAAAAAAATGTGATGTGTCCACGTTGCGTTTTGGGGCATTTCCTGTTGCGGGCGCTAGGCCTACCCACACAAGTGAGGTATCATTTTTATCGGGAGACTTGGGGGAACGCTGGGTGGAAGGAAATTTGTGGCTCCTCTCTGATTCCAGAACTTTCTGTCACCAAAATTTGAGGAAAATGTTTTTTTTTTGCCAAAGTTTGAGGTTTGCAAAGGTTTCTGGGTAACAGAACCTGGTTAGAGCCCCACAAGTCACCCCATCTTGGATTCCCCTAGGTCTCTAGTTTTCAAAAATGCACAGGTTTGGTAGGTTTCCCTAGGTGCGGGCTGAGCTAGAGGCCAAAATCTACAGGTAGGCACTTTGCAAAAAACACCTCTGTTTTCTTTAAAAAAATGTGATGTGTCCACGTTGCGTTTTGGGGCATTTCCTGTCGCGGGCGCTAGGCCTACCCACACAAGTGAGGTATAATTTTTATCAGGAGACTTTGGGGAGCAGTGGGTGGAAGGAAATTTGTGGCTCCTTTCTGATTCAAGAACTTTCTGTCACCAAAATGTGAGGAAAACATGTTTTTTTAGCCAAATTTTGAGGTTTGCAAAGGATTCTGGGTAACAGAACCTGGTCAGAGCCCCACAAGTCACCCCAACTTGGATTCCCCTAGGTCTCTAGTTTTCAAAAATGCATAGGTTTGGTAGGTTTCCCTAGGTGCCGGCTGAGCTAGAGGCCAAAATCTACAGGTAGGCACTTTGCAAAAAACACCTGTTTTCTTTAAAAAAATGTGATGTGTCCACGTTGCGTTTTGGGGCATTTCCTGTTGCGGGCGCTAGGCCTACCCACACAAGTGAGGTATCATTTTTATCGGGAGACTTGGGGGAACGCTGGGTGGAAGGAAATTTGTGGCTCCTCTCTGATTCCAGAACTTTCTGTCACCAAAATTTGAGGAAAATGTGTTTTTTTTGCCAAAGTTTGAGGTTTGCAAAGGATTCTGGGTAACAGAACCTGGTTAGAGCCCCACAAGTCACCCCATCTTGGATTCCCCTAGGTCTCTAGTTTTCAAAAATGCACAGGTTTGGTAGGTTTCCCTAGGTGCCGGCTGAGCTAGAGGCCAAAATCTACAGGTAGGCACTTTGCAAAAAACACCTCTGTTTTCTTTAAAAAAATGTGATGTGTCCACGTTGCGTTTTGGGGCATTTCCTGTTGCGGGCGCTAGGCCTACCCACACAAGTGAGGTATCATTTTTATCGGGAGACTTGGGGTAACGCTGGGTGGAAGGAAATTTGTGGCTCCTCTCTGCCTCCAGAACTTTCTGTCACCTAATATGAGGAAAACATTTTTTTTAGCCAAATTTTGAGGTTTGCAAAGGATTCTGGGTAACAGAACCTGGTCAGAGCCCCACAAGTCACCCCATCTTGGATTCCCCTGGTCTCTAGTTTTCAAAAATGCACAGGTTTGGTAGGTTTCCCTAGGTGCCGGCTGAGCTAGAGGCCAAAATCTACAGGTAGGCACTTTGCAAAAAACACCTCTGTTTTCTTTAAAGAAATTTGATGTGTCCTCGTTGCGTTTTGGGGCATTTCCTGTCGCGGACGCTAGGCCTACCCACACAAGTGAGGTATCATTTTTATCGTTAGACTTGGGGGAGCGCTGGGTGGAAGGTAATTTGTGGCTCCTTTCTGATTCCAGAACTTTCTGTCACCAAAATGTGAGGAAAACGTGTTTTTTTAGCCAAATTTTGAGGTTTGCAAAGGATTCTGGGTAACAGAACCTGGTCAGAGCCCCACAATTCACCCCATCTTGGATTCCCCTAGGTCTCTAGTTTTCAAAAATGCACAGGTTTGGTAGGTTTCCCTATGTGCCGGCTGAGCTAGAGGCCAAAATCTACAGGTAGGCACTTTGCAAAAAACACTTCTGTTTTCTTCAAAAAATGTGATGTGTCCACGTTGAGTTTTGGGGCATTTCCTGTTGCGGGCGCTAGGCCTACCCACACAAGTGATGTATCATTTTTATCGGGAAACTTGGGGGAACACTGGGTGGAAGGAAATTTGTGGCTCCTCTCTGATTCCAGAACTTTCTGTCACCAAAATGTGAGGAAAACGTGTTTTTTTAGCCAAATTTTGAGGTTTGCAAAGGATTCTGGGTAACAGAACCTGGTCAGAGCCCCACAAGTCACCCCATGTTGGATTCCCCTAGGTCTCTAGTTTTAAAAAAATGCACAGGTTTGGTAGGTTTCCCTAGGTGCTGGCTGTGCTAGAGGCCAAAATCTACAGGTAGGCACTTTACAAAAAACACCTCTGTTTTCTTTCAAAAAATGTGATGTGTCCACGTTGCGTTTTGGGGCATTTCCTGTCGCGGGCGCTAGGCATACCCACACAAGTGAGGTATTATTTTTATCGGGAGACTTGGGGGAACGCTGGGTGGAAGGAAATTTGTGGCTCCTCTCTGATTCCAGAACTTTCTGTCACCAAAATTTGAGGAAAATTTGTTTTTTTAGCCAAAGTTTGAGGTTTGCAAAGGATTCTGGGTAACAGAACCTGGTCAGAGCCCCACAAGTCACCCCATCTTGGATTCCCCTAGGTCTCTAGTTTAAAAAAATGCACAGGTTTGGTAGGTTTCCCTAGGTGCTGGCTGAGCTAGACGCCAAAATCTACAGGTAGACACTTTGCAAAAAACACCTGTTTTCTTTCAAAAAATGTGATGTGTCCACGTTGCGTTTTGGGGCATTTTCTGTCGCGGGCGCTAGGCCTACCCACACAAGTGAAGTATAATTTTTATCGGGAGACTTGGGGGAGCAGTGGGTGGAAGGAAATTTGTGGCTCCTTTCTGATTCAAGAACTTTCTGTCACCAAAATGTGAGGAAAATGTGTTTTTTTAGCCAAAGTTTGAGTTTTGCAAAGGATTCTGGGTAACAGAACCTGGTCAGAGCCCCACAAGTCACCCCATCTTGGATTCCCCTAGGTCTCTAGTTTAAAAAAATGCACAGGTTTGGTAGGTTTCCCTAGGTGCTGGCTGAGCTAGAGGCCAAAATCTACAGGTAGACACTTTGCAAAAAACACCTGTTTTCTTTCAAAAAATGTGATGTGTCCACGTTGCGTTTTGGGGCATTTTCTGTCGCGGGTGCTAGGCCTACCCACACAACTGAGGTATCATTTTTATCGGGAGACTTGGGGGAACACTGGGTGGAAGGAAATTTGTGGCTCCTCTCTGATTCCAGAACTTTCAGTCACCAAAATGTGAGGAAAACATGTTTTTTTAGCCAAATTTTGAGGTTTGCAAAGGATTCTGGGTAACAGAACCTGGTCAGAGCCCCACAAGTCACCCCATGTTGGATTCCCCTAGGTCTCTAGTTTTCAAAAAATGCACAGGTTTGGTAGGTTTCCCTAGGTGCCGGCTGTGCTAGAGGCCAAAATCTACAGTTAGGCACTTTGCAAAAAACACCTCTGTTTTCTTTCAAAAAATGTGATGTGTCCACGTTGCGTTTTCGAGCATTTCCTGTTGCGGGTGCTAGGCCTACCCACACAAGTGAGGTATCATTTTTATCGGAAGACTTGGGGGAACGCTGGGTGGAAGGAAATTTGTGGCTCCTCTCTGACTCCAGAACTTTCTGTCACCAAATATGAGGAAAACATGTTTTTTTTTAGCCAAATTTTGAGGTTTAAAAGGATTCTGGTTAACAGAACCTGGTCAGAGCCCCACAAGTCACCCCAGGTTGGATTCCCCTAGGTCTCTAGTTTTCAAAAATGCACAGGTTTGGTAGGTTTCCCTAGGTGCCAGCTGAGCTAGAGGCCAAAATCTACAGGTAGGCACTTTGCAAAAAACACCTCTGTTTTCTTTAAAAAAAATGTGATATGTCCACGTTGCGTTTTGGGGCATTTCCTGTCGCGGGTGCTAGGCCTACCCACACAAGTGAGGTATCATTTTTATCAGGAGACTTGGGGGAATGCTGGGTGGAAGGAAATTTGTGGCTCCTCTCTGATTCCATAACTTTCTGTCACCAAAATGTGAGGAAAACGTGTTTTTCTAGCCAAATTTTGAGGTTTGTAAAGGATTCTGGGTAACAGAACATGGTCAGAGCCCCACAAGTCACCCCATCTTGGATTCCCCTCGGTCTCTAGTTTTCAAAAATGCACAGGTTTGGTAGGTTTCCCTAGGTGCCGGCTGAGCTAGTGGCCAAAATCTACAGGTAGACACTTTGCAAAAAACACCTGTTTTCTTTCAAAAAATGTGATGTGTCAACGTTGCGTTTTGGGGCGTTTTCTGTCGCGGACGCTAGGCCTACCCACACAAGTGAGGTATCATTTTTATCGGGAGACTTGGGGGAGCAGTGGGTGGAAGGAAATTTGTGGCTCCTTTCTGATTCAAGAACTTTCTGTCACCAAAATGTGAGGAAAACATGTTTTTTTAGCCAAATTTTGAGGTTTGCAAAGGATTCTGGGTAACAGAACCTGGTCAGAGCCCCACAAGTCACCCCAACTTGGATTCCCCTAGGTCTCTAGTTTTCAAAAATGCACAGGTTTGGTAGGTTTCCCTAGGTGCCGGCTGAGCTAGAGGCCAAAATCTACAGGTAGGCACTTTGCAAAAAACACCTGTTTTCTTTCAAAAAATGTGATGTGTCCACGTTGCGTTTTGGGGCATTTTCTGTTGCGGGCGCTAGGCCTACCCACACAAGTGAGGTATCATTTTTATCGGGAGACTTGGGGGAACGCTGGGTGGAAGGAAATTTGTGGCTCCTCTCTGATTCCAGAACTTTCTGTCACCAAAATTTGAGGAAAATGTGTTTTTTTAGCCAAAGTTTGAGGTTTGCAAAGGATTCTGGGTAACAGAACCTGGTTAGAGCCCCACAAGTCACCCCATCTTGGATTCCCCTAGGTCTCTAGTTTTCAAAAATGCACAGGTTTGGTAGGTTTCCCTAGGTGCCGGCTGAGCTAGAGGCCAAAATCTACAGGTAGGCACTTTGCAAAAAACACCTCTGTTTTCTTTCAAAAAATGTGATGTGTCCATGTTGCGTTTTGGGGCATTTCCTGTTGCGGGCGCTAGGCCTACACACACAAGTGAGGTATCATTTTTATCGGGAGACTTGGGGTAACGCTGAGTGGAAGGAAATTTGTGGCTCCTCTCTGCTTCCAGAACTTTCTGTCACCTAATATGAGGAAAACATTTTTTTTAGCCAAATTTTGAGGTTTGCAAAGGATTCTGGGTAACAGAACCTGGTCAGAGCCCCACAAGTCACCCCATCTTGGATTCCCCTGGTCTCTAGTTTTCAAAAATGCACATGTTTGGCAGGTTTCCCTAGGTGCCGGCTGATCTAGAGGCCAAAATCTACAGGTAGGCACTTTGCAAAAAACACCTCTGTTTTCTTTAAAAAAATGTGATGTGTCCACGTTGCGTTTTGGGGCATTTCCTGTCGCGGACGCTAGGCCTACCCACACAAGTGAGGTATCATTTTTATCGTTAGACTTGGGGGAGCGCTGGGTGGAAGGAAATTTGTGGCTCCTTTCTGATTCCAGAACTTTCTGTCACCAAAATGTGAGGAAAACGTGTTTTTTTAGCCAAAGTTTGAGGTTTGCAAAGGATTCTGGGTAACAGAACCTGGTCAGAGCCCCACAATTCACCCCATCCTGGATTCCCCTAGGTCTCTAGTTTTCAAAAATGCACAGGTTGGGTAGGTTTCCCTATGTGCCGGCTGAGCTAGAGGCCAAAATCTACAGGTAGGCACTTTGCAAAAAACACCTCTGTTTTCTTTAAAAAAATGTGATGTGTCCACGTTGAGTTTTGGGGCATTTCCTGTTGCGGGCGCTAGGCCTACCCACACAAGTGAGGTATCATTTTTATCGGGAGACTTGGGGGAACACTGGGTGGAAGGAAATTTGTGGCTCCTCTCTGATTCCAGAACGTTCTGTCACCAAAATGTGAGGAAAACATGTTTTTTTTGCTAAATTTTGAGGTTTGCAAAGGATTCTGGGTAACAGAACCTGGTCAGAGCCCCACAAGTCACCCCATCTTGGATTCCCCTAGGTCTCTAGTTTTCAAAAAATGCACAGGTTTGGTAGGTTTCCCTAGGTGCCGGCTGTGCTAGAGGCCAAAATCTACAGGTAGGCACTTTGCAAAAAACACCTCTGTTTTCTTTCAAAAAATGTGATGTGTCCACGTTGCGTTTTCGAGCATTTCCTGTTGCGGGTGCTAGGCCTACCCACACAAGTGAGGTATCATTTTTATAGGAAGACTTGGGGGAACGCTGGGTGGAAGGAAATTTGTGGCTCCTCTCTGACTCCAGAACTTTCTGTCGCCAAATATGAGGAAAACATGTTTTTTTTTAGCCAAATTTTGAGGTTTAAAAGGATTCTGGTTAACAGAACCTGGTCAGAGCCCCACAAGTCACCCCATCTTGGATTCCCCTAGGTCTCTAGTTTTCAAAAATGCACAGGTTTGGTAGGTTTCCCTAGGTGCCGGCTGAGCTAGAGGCCAAAATCTACAGGTAGGCACTTTGCAAAAAACACCTCTGTTTTCTTTAAAAAAAATGTGATATGTCCACGTTGCGTTTTGGGGCATTTCCTGTCGCGGGCGCTAGGCCTACCCACACAAGTGAGGTATCATTTTTATCAGGAGACTTGGGGGAACGCTGGGTGGAAGGAAATTTGTGGCTCCTCTCTGATTCCAGAACTTTCTGTCACCAAAATGTGAGGAAAACGTGTTTTTCTAGCCTAATTTTGAGGTTTGTAAAGGATTCTGGGTAACAGATCATGGTCAGAGCCCCACAAGTCACCCCATCTTGGATTCCCCTAGGTCTCTATTTTAAAAAAATGCACAGGTTTGGTAGGTTTCCCTAGGTGCTGGCTGAGCTAGAGGCCAAAATCTACAGGTAGACACTTTGCAAAAAACACCTGTTTTCTTTCAAAAAATGTG
Organism: Pleurodeles waltl; assembly: GCF_031143425.1. Classification (NCBI taxonomy): domain Eukaryota; kingdom Metazoa; phylum Chordata; class Amphibia; order Caudata; family Salamandridae; genus Pleurodeles; species Pleurodeles waltl. The sequence goes on along the minus strand of NC_090437.1, from coordinate 230,247,422 downwards.
ATGTGTCCACGTTGCGTTTTGGGGCATTTCCTGTCACGGGCGCTAGGCATACCCACACAAGTGAGGTATTATTTTTATCGGGAGACTTGGGGGAACTCTGGGTGGAAGGAAATTTGTGGCTCCTCTCTGATTCCAGAACTTTCTGTCACCAAAATTTGAGGAAAATGTGTTTTTTTAGCCAAAGTTTGAGTTTTGCAAAGGATTCTGGGTAACAGAACCTGGTCAGAGCCCCACAAGTCACCCCATCTTGGATTCCCCTAGGTCTCTAGTTTAAAAAAATGCACAGGTTTGGTAGGTTTCCCTAGGTGCTGGCTGAGCTAGAGGCCAAAATCTACAGGTAGACACTTTGCAAAAAACACCTGTTTTCTTTCAAAAAATGTGATGTGTCCACGTTGCGTTTTGGGGCATTTTCTGTCGCGGGTGCTAGGCCTACCCACACAACTGAGGTATCATTTTTATCGGGAGACTTGGGGGAACACTGGGTGGAAGGAAATTTGTGGCTCCTCTCTGATTCCAGAACTTTCTGTCACCAAAATGTGAGGAAAACATGTTTTTTTAGCCAAATTTTGAGGTTTGCAAAGGATTCTGGGTAACAGAACCTGGTCAGAGCCCCACAAGTCACCCCATGTTGGATTCCCCTAGGTCTCTAGTTTTCAAAAAATGCACAGGTTTGGTAGGTTTCCCTAGGTGCCGGCTGTGCTAGAGGCCAAAATCTACAGGTAGGCACTTTGCAAAAAACACCTCTGTTTTCTTTCAAAAAAAGTGATGTGTCCACGTTGCGTTTTCGAGCATTTCCTGTTGCGGGTGCTAGGCCTACCCACACAAGTGAGGTATCATTTTTATCGGAAGACTTGGGGGAACGCTGGGTGGAAGGAAATTTGTGGCTCCTCTCTGACTCCAGAACTTTCTGTCACCAAATATGAGGAAAACATGTTTTTTTTTAGCCAAATTTTGAGGTTTAAAAGGATTCTGGTTAACAGAACCTGGTCAGAGCCCCACAAGTAACCCCATCTTGGATTCCCCTAGGTCTCTAGTTTTCAAAAATGCACAGGTTTGGTAGGTTTCCCTAGGTGCCGGCTGAGCTAGAGGCCAAAATCTACAGGTAGGCACTTTGCAAAAAACACCTCTGTTTTCTTTAAAAAAAATGTGATATGTCCACGTTGCGTTTTGGGGCATTTCCTGTCGCGGGTGCTAGGCCTACCCACACAAGTGAGGTATCATTTTTATCAGGAGACTTGGGGGAATGCTGGGTGGAAGGAAATTTGTGGCTCCTCTCTGATTCCATAACTTTCTGTCACCAAAATGTGAGGAAAACGTGTTTTTCTAGCCAAATTTTGAGGTTTGTAAAGGATTCTGGGTAACAGAACATGGTCAGAGCCCCACAAGTCACCCCATCTTGGATTCCCCTCGGTCTCTAGTTTTAAAAAATGCACAGGTTTGGTAGGTTTCCCTAGGTGCCGGCTGAGCTAGTGGCCAAAATCTACAGGTAGACACTTTGCAAAAAACACCTGTTTTCTTTCAAAAAATGTGATGTGTCAACGTTGCGTTTTGGGGCGTTTTCTGTCGCGGACGCTAGGCCTACCCGCACAAGTGAGGTATCATTTTTATCGGGAGACTTGGGGGAGCAGTGGGTGGAAGGAAATTTGTGGCTCCTTTCTGATTCAAGAACTTTCTGTCACCAAAATGTGAGGAAAACATGTTTTTTTAGCCAAATTTTGAGGTTTGCAAAGGATTCTGGGTAACAGAACCTGGTCAGAGCCCCACAAGTCACCCCATGTTGGATTCCCCTAGGTCTCTAGTTTTCAAAAAATGCACAGGTTTGGTAGGTTTCCCTAGGTGCCGGCTGTGCTAGAGGCCAAAATCTACAGGTAGGCACTTTGCAAAAAACACCTCTGTTTTCTTTCAAAAAAAGTGATGTGTCCACGTTGCGTTTTCGAGCATTTCCTGTTGCGGGTGCTAGGCCTACCCACACAAGTGAGGTATCATTTTTATCGGAAGACTTGGGGGAACGCTGGGTGGAAGGAAATTTGTGGCTCCTCTCTGATTCCATAACTTTCTGTCACCAAATTGTGAGGAAAATGTGTTTTTTTAGCCAAAGTTTGAGTTTTGCAAAGGATTCTGGGTAACAGAACCTGGTCAGAGCCCCACAAGTCACCCCATCTTGGATTCCCCTAGGTCTCTAGTTTAAAAAAATGCACAGGTTTGGTAGGTTTCCCTAGGTGCTGGCTGAGCTAGAGGCCAAAATCTACAGGTAGACACTTTGCAAAAAACACCTGTTTTCTTTCAAAAAATGTGATGTGTCCACGTTGCGTTTTGGGGCATTTTCTGTCGCGGGTGCTAGGCCTACCCACACAACTGAGGTATCATTTTTATCGGGAGACTTGGGGGAACACTGGGTGGAAGGAAATTTGTGGCTCCTCTCTGATTCCAGAACTTTCTGTCACCAAAATGTGAGGAAAACGTGTTTTTTTAGCCAAATTTTGAGGTTTGCAAAGGATTCTGGGTAACAGAACCTGGTCAGAGCCCCACAAGTCACCCCATGTTGGATTCCCCTAGGTCTCTAGTTTTAAAAAAATGCACAGGTTTGGTAGGTTTCCCTAGGTGCTGGCTGTGCTAGAGGCCAAAATCTACAGGTAGGCACTTTACAAAAAACACCTCTGTTTTCTTTCAAAAAATGTGATGTGTCCACGTTGCGTTTTGGGGCATTTCCTGTCGCGGGCGCTAGGCATACCCACACAAGTGAGGTATTATTTTTATCGGGAGACTTGGGGGAACGCTGGGTGGAAGGAAATTTGTGGCTCCTCTCTGATTCCAGAACTTTCTGTCACCAAAATTTGAGGAAAATTTGTTTTTTTAGCCAAAGTTTGAGGTTTGCAAAGGATTCTGGGTAACAGAACCTGGTCAGAGCCCCACAAGTCATCCCATCTTGGATTCCCCTAGGTCTCTAGTTTAAAAAAATGCACAGGTTTGGTAGGTTTCCCTAGGTGCTGGCTGAGCTAGACGCCAAAATCTACAGGTAGACACTTTGCAAAAAACACCTGTTTTCTTTCAAAAAATGTGATGTGTCCACGTTGCGTTTTGGGGCATTTTCTGTCGCGGGCGCTAGGCCTACCCACACAAGTGAAGTATAATTTTTATCGGGAGACTTGGGGGAGCAGTGGGTGGAAGGAAATTTGTGGCTCCTTTCTGATTCAAGAACTTTCTGTCACCAAAATGTGAGGAAAATGTGTTTTTTTAGCCAAAGTTTGAGTTTTGCAAAGGATTCTGGGTAACAGAACCTGGTCAGAGCCCCACAAGTCACCCCATCTTGGATTCCCCTAGGTCTCTAGTTTAAAAAAATGCACAGGTTTGGTAGGTTTCCCTAGGTGCTGGCTGAGCTAGAGGCCAAAATCTACAGGTAGACACTTTGCAAAAAACACCTGTTTTCTTTCAAAAAATGTGATGTGTCCACGTTGCGTTTTGGGGCATTTTCTGTCGCGGGTGCTAGGCCTACCCACACAACTGAGGTATCATTTTTATCGGGAGACTTGGGGGAACACTGGGTGGAAGGAAATTTGTGGCTCCTCTCTGATTCCAGAACTTTCTGTCACCAAAATGTGAGGAAAACATGTTTTTTTAGCCAAATTTTGAGGTTTGCAAAGGATTCTGGGTAACAGAACCTGGTCAGAGCCCCACAAGTCACCCCATGTTGGATTCCCCTAGGTCTCTAGTTTTCAAAAAATGCACAGGTTTGGTAGGTTTCCCTAGGTGCCGGCTGTGCTAGAGGCCAAAATCTACAGTTAGGCACTTTGCAAAAAACACCTCTGTTTTCTTTCAAAAAATGTGATGTGTCCACGTTGCGTTTTCGAGCATTTCCTGTTGCGGGTGCTAGGCCTACCCACACAAGTGAGGTATCATTTTTATCGGAAGACTTGGGGGAACGCTGGGTGGAAGGAAATTTGTGGCTCCTCTCTGACTCCAGAACTTTCTGTCACCAAATATGAGGAAAACATGTTTTTTTTAGCCAAATTTTGAGGTTTAAAAGGATTCTGGTTAACAGAACCTGGTCAGAGCCCCACAAGTCACCCCAGGTTGGATTCCCCTAGGTCTCTAGTTTTCAAAAATGCACAGGTTTGGTAGGTTTCCCTAGGTGCCAGCTGAGCTAGAGGCCAAAATCTACAGGTAGGCACTTTGCAAAAAACACCTCTGTTTTCTTTAAAAAAAATGTGATATGTCCACGTTGCGTTTTGGGGCATTTCCTGTCGCGGGTGCTAGGCCTACCCACACAAGTGAGGTATCATTTTTATCAGGAGACTTGGGGGAATGCTGGGTGGAAGGAAATTTGTGGCTCCTCTCTGATTCCATAACTTTCTGTCACCAAAATGTGAGGAAAACGTGTTTTTCTAGCCAAATTTTGAGGTTTGTAAAGGATTCTGGGTAACAGAACATGGTCAGAGCCCCACAAGTCACCCCATCTTGGATTCCCCTCGGTCTCTAGTTTTCAAAAATGCACAGGTTTGGTAGGTTTCCCTAGGTGCCGGCTGAGCTAGTGGCCAAAATCTACAGGTAGACACTTTGCAAAAAACACCTGTTTTCTTTCAAAAAATGTGATGTGTCAACGTTGCGTTTTGGGGCGTTTTCTGTCGCGGACGCTAGGCCTACCCACACAAGTGAGGTATCATTTTTATCGGGAGACTTGGGGGAGCAGTGGGTGGAAGGAAATTTGTGGCTCCTTTCTGATTCAAGAACTTTCTGTCACCAAAATGTGAGGAAAACATGTTTTTTTAGCCAAATTTTGAGGTTTGCAAAGGATTCTGGGTAACAGAACCTGGTCAGAGCCCCACAAGTCACCCCAACTTGGATTCCCCTAGGTCTCTAGTTTTCAAAAATGCACAGGTTTGGTAGGTTTCCCTAGGTGCCGGCTGAGCTAGAGGCCAAAATCTACAGGTAGGCACTTTGCAAAAAACACCTGTTTTCTTTCAAAAAATGTGATGTGTCCACGTTGCGTTTTGGGGCATTTTCTGTTGCGGGCGCTAGGCCTACCCACACAAGTGAGGTATCATTTTTATCGGGAGACTTGGGGGAACGCTGGGTGGAAGGAAATTTGTGGCTCCTCTCTGATTCCAGAACTTTCTGTCACCAAAATTTGAGGAAAATGTGTTTTTTTAGCCAAAGTTTGAGGTTTGCAAAGGATTCTGGGTAACAGAACCTGGTTAGAGCCCCACAAGTCACCCCATCTTGGATTCCCCTAGGTCTCTAGTTTTCAAAAATGCACAGGTTTGGTAGGTTTCCCTAGGTGCCGGCTGAGCTAGAGGCCAAAATCTACAGGTAGGCACTTTGCAAAAAACACCTCTGTTTTCTTTCAAAAAATGTGATGTGTCCATGTTGCGTTTTGGGGCATTTCCTGTTGCGGGCGCTAGGCCTACACACACAAGTGAGGTATCATTTTTATCGGGAGACTTGGGGTAACGCTGAGTGGAAGGAAATTTGTGGCTCCTCTCTGCTTCCAGAACTTTCTGTCACCTAATATGAGGAAAACATTTTTTTTAGCCAAATTTTGAGGTTTGCAAAGGATTCTGGGTAACAGAACCTGGTCAGAGCCCCACAAGTCACCCCATCTTGGATTCCCCTGGTCTCTAGTTTTCAAAAATGCACATGTTTGGCAGGTTTCCCTAGGTGCCGGCTGAGCTAGAGGCCAAAATCTACAGGTAGGCACTTTGCAAAAAACACCTCTGTTTTCTTTAAAAAAATGTGATGTGTCCACGTTGCGTTTTGGGGCATTTCCTGTCGCGGACGCTAGGCCTACCCACACAAGTGAGGTATCATTTTTATCGTTAGACTTGGGGGAGCGCTGGGTGGAAGGAAATTTGTGGCTCCTTTCTGATTCCAGAACTTTCTGTCACCAAAATGTGAGGAAAACGTGTTTTTTTAGCCAAAGTTTGAGGTTTGCAAAGGATTCTGGGTAACAGAACCTGGTCAGAGCCCCACAATTCACCCCATCCTGGATTCCCCTAGGTCTCTAGTTTTCAAAAATGCACAGGTTGGGTAGGTTTCCCTATGTGCCGGCTGAGCTAGAGGCCAAAATCTACAGGTAGGCACTTTGCAAAAAACACCTCTGTTTTCTTTAAAAAAATGTGATGTGTCCACGTTGAGTTTTGGGGCATTTCCTGTTGCGGGCGCTAGGCCTACCCACACAAGTGAGGTATCATTTTTATCGGGAGACTTGGGGGAACACTGGGTGGAAGGAAATTTGTGGCTCCTCTCTGATTCCAGAACGTTCTGTCACCAAAATGTGAGGAAAACATGTTTTTTTTGCTAAATTTTGAGGTTTGCAAAGGATTCTGGGTAACAGAACCTGGTCAGAGCCCCACAAGTCACCCCATCTTGGATTCCCCTAGGTCTCTAGTTTTCAAAAAATGCACAGGTTTGGTAGGTTTCCCTAGGTGCCGGCTGTGCTAGAGGCCAAAATCTACAGGTAGGCACTTTGCAAAAAACACCTCTGTTTTCTTTCAAAAAATGTGATGTGTCCACGTTGCGTTTTCGAGCATTTCCTGTTGCGGGCGCTAGGCCTACCCACACAAGTGAGGTATCATTTTTATAGGAAGACTTGGGGGAACGCTGGGTGGAAGGAAATTTGTGGCTCCTCTCTGACTCCAGAACTTTCTGTCGCCAAATATGAGGAAAACATGTTTTTTTTTAGCCAAATTTTGAGGTTTAAAAGGATTCTGGTTAACAGAACCTGGTCAGAGCCCCACAAGTCACCCCATCTTGGATTCCCCTAGGTCTCTAGTTTTCAAAAATGCACAGGTTTGGTAGGTTTCCCTAGGTGCCGGCTGAGCTAGAGGCCAAAATCTACAGGTAGGCACTTTGCAAAAAACACCTCTGTTTTCTTTAAAAAAAATGTGATATGTCCACGTTGCGTTTTGGGGCATTTCCTGTCGCGGGCGCTAGGCCTACCCACACAAGTGAGGTATCATTTTTATCAGGAGACTTGGGGGAACGCTGGGTGGAAGGAAATTTGTGGCTCCTCTCTGATTCCAGAACTTTCTGTCACCAAAATGTGAGGAAAACGTGTTTTTCTAGCCTAATTTTGAGGTTTGTAAAGGATTCTGGGTAACAGATCATGGTCAGAGCCCCACAAGTCACCCCATCTTGGATTCCCCTAGGTCTCTAGTTTAAAAAAATGCACAGGTTTGGTAGGTTTCCCTAGGTGCTGGCTGAGCTAGAGGCCAAAATCTACAGGTAGACACTTTGCAAAAAACACCTGTTTTCTTTCAAAAAATGTGATGTGTCCACGTTGCGTTTTGGGGCATTTCCTGTCACGGGCGCTAGGCATACCCACACAAGTGAGGTATTATTTTTATCGGGAGACTTGGGGGAACTCTGGGTGGAAGGAAATTTGTGGCTCCTCTCTGATTCCAGAACTTTCTGTCACCAAAATTTGAGGAAAATGTGTTTTTTTAGCCAAAGTTTGAGTTTTGCAAAGGATTCTGGGTAACAGAACCTGGTCAGAGCCCCACAAGTCACCCCATCTTGGATTCCCCTGGGTCTCTAGTTTAAAAAAATGCACAGGTTTGGTAGGTTTCCCTAGGTGCTGGCTGAGCTAGAGGCCAAAATCTACAGGTAGACACTTTGCAAAAAACACCTGTTTTCTTTCAAAAAATGTGATGTGTCCACGTTGCGTTTTGGGGCATTTTCTGTCGCGGGTGCTAGGCCTACCCACACAACTGAGGTATCATTTTTATCGGGAGACTTGGGGGAACACTGGGTGGAAGGAAATTTGTGGCTCCTCTCTGATTCCAGAACTTTCTGTCACCAAAATGTGAGGAAAACATGTTTTTTTAGCCAAATTTTGAGGTTTGCAAAGGATTCTGGGTAACAGAACCTGGTCAGAACCCCACAAGTCACCCCATGTTGGATTCCCCTAGGTCTCTAGTTTTCAAAAAATGCACAGGTTTGGTAGGTTTCCCTAGGTGCCGGCTGTGCTAGAGGCCAAAATCTACAGGTAGGCACTTTGCAAAAAACACCTCTGTTTTCTTTCAAAAAAAGTGATGTGTCCACGTTGCGTTTTCGAGCATTTCCTGTTGCGGGTGCTAGGCCTACCCACACAAGTGAGGTATCATTTTTATCGGAAGACTTGGGGGAACGCTGGGTGGAAGGAAATTTGTGGCTCCTCTCTGACTCCAGAACTTTCTGTCACCAAATATGAGGAAAACATGTTTTTTTTTAGCCAAATTTTGAGGTTTAAAAGGATTCTGGTTAACAGAACCTGGTCAGAGCCCCACAAGTAACCCCATCTTGGATTCCCCTAGGTCTCTAGTTTTCAAAAATGCACAGGTTTGGTAGGTTTCCCTAGGTGCCGGCTGAGCTAGAGGCCAAAATCTACAGGTAGGCACTTTGCAAAAAACACCTCTGTTTTCTTTAAAAAAAATGTGATATGTCCACGTTGCGTTTTGGGGCATTTCCTGTCGCGGGTGCTAGGCCTACCCACACAAGTGAGGTATCATTTTTATCAGGAGACTTGGGGGAATGCTGGGTGGAAGGAAATTTGTGGCTCCTCTCTGATTCCATAACTTTCTGTCACCAAAATGTGAGGAAAACGTGTTTTTCTAGCCAAATTTTGAGGTTTGTAAAGGATTCTGGGTAACAGAACATGGTCAGAGCCCCACAAGTCACCCCATCTTGGATTCCCCTCGGTCTCTAGTTTTAAAAAATGCACAGGTTTGGTAGGTTTCCCTAGGTGCCGGCTGAGCTAGTGGCCAAAATCTACAGGTAGACACTTTGCAAAAAACACCTGTTTTCTTTCAAAAAATGTGATGTGTCAACGTTGTGTTTTGGGGCGTTTTCTGTCGCGGACGCTAGGCCTACCCACACAAGTGAGGTATCATTTTTATCGGGAGACTTGGGGGAGCAGTGGGTGGAAGGAAATTTGTGGCTCCTTTCTGATTCAAGAACTTTCTGTCACCAAAATGTGAGGAAAACATGTTTTTTTAGCCAAATTTTGAGGTTTGCAAAGGATTCTGGGTAACAGAACCTGGTCAGAGCCCCACAAGTCACCCCATGTTGGATTCCCCTAGGTCTCTAGTTTTCAAAAAATGCACAGGTTTGGTAGGTTTCCCTAGGTGCCGGCTGTGCTAGAGGCCAAAATCTACAGGTAGGCACTTTGCAAAAAACACCTCTGTTTTCTTTCAAAAAAAGTGATGTGTCCACGTTGCGTTTTCGAGCATTTCCTGTTGCGGGTGCTAGGCCTACCCACACAAGTGAGGTATCATTTTTATCGGAAGACTTGGGGGAACGCTGGGTGGAAGGAAATTTGTGGCTCCTCTCTGATTCCATAACTTTCTGTCACCAAATTGTGAGGAAAATGTGTTTTTTTAGCCAAAGTTTGAGTTTTGCAAAGGATTCTGGGTAACAGAACCTGGTCAGAGCCCCACAAGTCACCCCATCTTGGATTCCCCTAGGTCTCTAGTTTAAAAAAATGCACAGGTTTGGTAGGTTTCCCTAGGTGCTGGCTGAGCTAGAGGCCAAAATCTACAGGTAGACACTTTGCAAAAAACACCTGTTTTCTTTCAAAAAATGTGATGTGTCCACGTTGCGTTTTGGGGCATTTTCTGTCGCGGGTGCTAGGCCTACCCACACAACTGAGGTATCATTTTTATCGGGAGACTTGGGGGAACACTGGGTGGAAGGAAATTTGTGGCTCCTCTCTGATTCCAGAACTTTCTGTCACCAAAATGTGAGGAAAACATGTTTTTTTAGCCAAATTTTGAGGTTTGCAAAGGATTCTGGGTAACAGAACCTGGTCAGAGCCCCACAAGTCACCCCATGTTGGATTCCCCTAGGTCTCTAGTTTTCAAAAAATGCACAGGTTTGGTAGGTTTCCCTAGGTGCCGGCTGTGCTAGAGGCCAAAATCTACAGGTAGGCACTTTGCAAAAAACACCTCTGTTTTCTTTCAAAAAAAGTGATGTGTCCACGTTGCGTTTTCGAGCATTTCCTGTTGCGGGTGCTAGGCCTACCCACACAAGTGAGGTATCATTTTTATCGGAAGACTTGGGGGAACGCTGGGTGGAAGGAAATTTGTGGCTCCTCTCTGACTCCAGAACTTTCTGTCACCAAATATGAGGAAAACATGTTTTTTTTTAGCCAAATTTTGAGGTTTAAAAGGATTCTGGTTAACAGAACCTGGTCAGAGCCCCACAAGTCACCCCATCTTGGATTCCCCTAGGTCTCTAGTTTTCAAAAATGCACAGGTTTGGTAGGTTTCCCTAGGTGCCGGCTGAGCTAGAGGCCAAAATCTACAGGTAGGCACTTTGCAAAAAACACCTCTGTTTTCTTTAAAAAAAATGTGATATGTCCACGTTGCGTTTTGGGGCATTTCCTGTCGCGGGTGCTAGGCCTACCCACACAAGTGAGGTATCATTTTTATCAGGAGACTTGGGGGAATGCTGGGTGGAAGGAAATTTGTGGCTCCTCTCTGATTCCATAACTTTCTGTCACCAAAATGTGAGGAAAACGTGTTTTTCTAGCCAAATTTTGAGGTTTGTAAAGGATTCTGGGTAACAGAACATGGTCAGAGCCCCACAAGTCACCCCATCTTGGATTCCCCTCGGTCTCTAGTTTTAAAAAATGCACAGGTTTGGTAGGTTTCCCTAGGTGCCGGCTGAGCTAGTGGCCAAAATCTACAGGTAGACACTTTGCAAAAAACACCTGTTTTCTTTCAAAAAATGTGATGTGTCAACGTTGCGTTTTGGGGCGTTTTCTGTCGCGGACGCTAGGCCTACCCACACAAGTGAGGTATCATTTTTATCGGGAGACTTGGGGGAGCAGTGGGTGGAAGGAAATTTGTGGCTCCTTTCTGATTCAAGAACTTTCTGTCACCAAAATGTGAGGAAAACATGTTTTTTTAGCCAAATTTTGAGGTTTGCAAAGGATTCTGGGTAACAGAACCTGGTCAGAGCCCCACAAGTCACCCCAACTTGGATTCCCCTAGGTCTCTAGTTTTCAAAAATGCACAGGTTTGGTAGGTTTCCCTAGGTGCCGGCTGAGCTAGAGGCCAAAATCTACAGGTAGGCACTTTGCAAAAAACACCTGTTTTCTTTCAAAAAATGTGATGTGTCCACGTTGCGTTTTGGGGCATTTCCTGTTGCGGGCGCTAGACCTACCCACACAAGTGAGGTATCATTTTTATCGGGAGACTTGGGGGAACGCTGGGTGGAAGGAAATTTGTGGCTCCTCTCTGATTCCAGAACTTTCTGTCACCAAAATTTGAGGAAAATGTGTTTTTTTAGCCAAAGTTTGAGGTTTGCAAAGGATTCTGGGTAACAGAACCTGGTTAGAGCCCCACAAGTCACCCCATCTTGGATTCCCCTAGGTCTCTAGTTTTCAAAAATGCACAGGTTTGGTAGGTTTCCCTAGGTGCCGGCTGAGCTAGAGGCCAAAATCTACAGGTAGGCACTTTGCAAAAAACACCTCTGTTTTCTTTCAAAAAATGTGATGTGTCCACGTTGCGTTTTGGGGCATTTCCTGTTGCGGGCGCTAGGCCTACACACACAAGTGAGGTATCATTTTTATCGGGAGACTTGGGGTAACGCTGAGTGGAAGGAAATTTGTGGCTCCTCTCTGCTTCCAGAACTTTCTGTCACCTAATATGAGGAAAAAAATTTTTTTAGCCAAATTTTGAGGTTTGCAAAGGATTCTGGGTAACAGAACCTGGTCAGAGCCCCACAAGTCACCCCATCTTGGATTCCCCTGGTCTCTAGTTTTCAAAAATGCACATGTTTGGCAGGTTTCCCTAGGTGCCGGCTGAGCTAGAGGCCAAAATCTACAGGTAGGCACTTTGCAAAAAACACCTCTGTTTTCTTTAAAAAAATGTGATGTGTCCACGTTGCGTTTTGGGGCATTTCCTGTCGCGGACGCTAGGCCTACCCACACAAGTGAGGTATCATTTTTATCGTTAGACTTGGGGGAGCGCTGGGTGGAAGGAAATTTGTGGCTCCTTTCTGATTCCAGAACTTTCTGTCACCAAAATGTGAGGAAAACGTGTTTTTTTAGCCAAAGTTTGAGGTTTGCAAAGGATTCTGGGTAACAGAACCTGGTCAGAGCCCCACAATTCACCCCATCCTGGATTCCCCTAGGTCTCTAGTTTTCAAAAATGCACAGGTTTGGTAGGTTTCCCTATGTGCCGGCTGAGCTAGAGGCCAAAATCTACAGGTAGGCACTTTGCAAAAAACACCTCTGTTTTCTTTAAAAAAATGTGATGTGTCCACGTTGAGTTTTGGGGCATTTCCTGTTGCGGGCGCTAGGCCTACCCACACAAGTGAGGTATCATTTTTATCGGGAGACTTGGGGGAACACTGGGTGGAAGGAAATTTGTGGCTCCTCTCTGATTCCAGAACTTTCTGTCACCAAAATGTGAGGAAAACATGTTTTTTTAGCTAAATTTTGAGGTTTGCAAAGGATTCTGGGTAACAGAACCTGGTCAGAGCCCCACAAGTCACCCCATCTTGGATTCCCCTAGGTCTCTAGTTTTCAAAAAATGCACAGGTTTGGTAGGTTTCCCTAGGTGCCGGCTGTGCTAGAGGCCAAAATCTACAGGTAGGCACTTTGCAAAAAACACCTCTGTTTTCTTTCAAAAAATGTGATGTGTCCACGTTGCGTTTTCGAGCATTTCCTGTTGCGGGTGCTAGGCCTACCCACACAAGTGAGATATCATTTTTATAGGAAGACTTGGGGGAACGCTGGGTGGAAGGAAATTTGTGGCTCCTCTCTGACTCCAGAACTTTCTGTCACCAAATATGAGGAAAACATGTTTTTTTTTAGCCAAATTTTGAGGTTTAAAAGGATTCTGGTTAACAGAACCTGGTCAGAGCCCCACAAGTCACCCCATCTTGGATTCCCCTAGGTCTCTAGTTTTCAAAAATGCACAGGTTTGGTAGGTTTCCCTAGGTGCTGGCTGAGCTAGAGGCCAAAATCTACAGGTAGGCACTTTGCAAAAAACACTTCTGTTTTCTTTAAAAAAAATGTGATATGTCCACGTTGCGTTTTGGGGCATTTCCTGTCGCGGGCGCTAGGCCTACCCACACAAGTGAGGTATCATTTTTATCAGGAGACTTGGGGGAACGCTGGGTGGAAGGAAATTTGTGGCTCCTCTCTGATTCCAGAACTTTCTGTCACCAAAATGTGAGGAAAACGTGTTTTTCTAGCCAAATTTTGAGGTTTGTAAAGGATTCTGGGTAACAGAACATGGTCAGAGCCCCACAAGTCACCCCATCTTGGATTCCCCTCGGTCTCTAGTTTTCAAAAAAGCACAGGTTTGGTAGGTTTCCCTAGGTGCCGGCTGAGCTAGTGGCCAAAATCTACAGGTAGACACTTTGCAAAAAACACCTGTTTTCTTTCAAAAAATGTGATGTGTCCACGTTGCGTTTTGGGGCATTTTCTGTCGCGGACGCTAGGCCTACCCACACAAGTGAGGTATCATTTTTATCGGGAGACTTGGGGGAGCAGTGGGTGGAAGGAAATTTGTGGCTCCTTTCTGATTCAAGAACTTTCTGTCACCAAAATGTGAGGAAAACATGTTTTTTTAGCCAAAGTTTGAGGTTTGCAAAGGATTCTGGGTAACAGAACCTGGTCAGAGCCCCACAAGTCACCCCAACTTAGATTCCCCTAGGTCTCTAGTTTTCGAAAATGCACAGGTTTGGTAGGTTTCCCTAGGTGCCGGCTGAGCTAGAGGCCAAAATCTACAGGTAGGCACTTTGCAAAAAAACACCTGTTTTCTTTCAAAAAATGTGATGTGTCCACGTTGCGTTTTGGGGCATTTCCTGTTGCGGGCGCTAGGCCTACCCACACAAGTGAGGTATCATTTTTATCGGGAGACTTGGGGGAACGCTGGGTGGAAGGAAATTTGTGGCTCCTCTCTGATTCCAGAACTTTCTGTCACCAAAATTTGAGGAAAATGTGTTTTTTTAGCCAAAGTTTGAGGTTTGCAAAGGATTCTGGGTAACAGAACCTGGTTAGAGCCCCACAAGTCACCCCATCTTGGATTCCCCTAGGTCTCTAGTTTTCAAAAATGCACAGGTTTGGTAGGTTTCCCTAGGTGCCGGCTGAGCTAGAGGCCAAAATCTACAGGTAGGCACTTTGCAAAAAACACCTCTGTTTTCTTTCAAAAAATGTGATGTGTCCACGTTGCGTTTTGGGGCATTTCCTGTTGCGGGCGCTAGGCCTACACACACAAGTAAGGTATCATTTTTATCGGGAGACTTGGGGTAACGCTGGGTGGAAGGAAATTTGTGGCTCCTCTCTGCTTCCAGAACTTTCTGTCACCTAATATGAGGAAAACATTTTTTTTAGCCAAATTTTGAGGTTTGCAAAGGATTCTGGGTAACAGAACCTGGTCAGAGCCCCACAAGTCACCCCATCTTGGATTCCCCTGGTCTCTAGTTTTCAAAAATGCACAGGTTTGGTAGGTTTCCCTAGGTGCCGGCTGAGCTAGAGGCCAAAATCTACAGGTAGGCACTTTGCAAAAAACACCTCTGTTTTCTTTTAAAAAATGTGATGTGTCCACGTTGCGTTTTGGGGCATTTCCTGTCGCGGACGCTAGGCCTACCCACACAAGTGAGGTATCATTTTTATCGTTAGACTTGGGGGAGCGCTGGGTGGAAGGAAATTTGTGGCTCCTTTCTGATTCCAGAACTTTCTGTCACCAAAATGTGAGGAAAACGTGTTTTTTTAGCCAAATTTTTAGGTTTGCAAAGGATTCTGGGTAACAGAACCTGGTCAGAGCCCCACAAGTCACCCCATGTTGGATTCCCCTAGGTCTCTAGTTTTCAAAAAATGCACAGGTTTGGTAGGTTTCCCTAGGTGCCGGCTGTGCTAGAGGCCAAAATCTACAGGTAGGCACTTTACAAAAAACACCTCTGTTTTCTTTCAAAAAATGTGATGTGTCCACGTTGCGTTTTGGGGCATTTCCTGTCGCGGGCACTAGGCATACCCACACAAGTGAGGTATTATTTTTATCGGGAGACTTGGGGGAACGCTGGGTGGAAGGAAATTTGTGGCTCCTCTCTGATTCCAGAACTTTCTGTCACCAAAATCTGAGGAAAATGTGTTTTTTTAGCCAAAGTTTGAGGTTTGCAAAGGATTCTGGGTAAAAGAACCTGGTCAGAGCCCCACAAGTCACCCCATCTTGGATTCCCCTAGGTCTCTAGTTTAAAAAATGCACAGGTTTGGTAGGTTTCCCTAGGTGCTGGCTGAGCTAGAGGCCAAAATCTACAGGTAGACACTTTGCAAAAAACACCTGTTTTCTTTCAAAAAATGTGATGTGTCCACGTTGCGTTTTGGGGCATTTTCTGTCGCGGGCGCTAGGCCTACCCACACAAGTGAGGTATCATTTTTATCGGGAGACTTGGGGGAACGCTGGGTGGAAGGAAATTTGTGGCTCCTCTGATTCCAGAACTTTCTGTCACCAAAATTTAGGAAAATGTGTTTTTTTAGCCAAATTTTGAGGTTTGTAAAGGATTCTGGGTAACAGAACATGGTCAGAGCCCCACAAGTCACCCCATCTTGGATTCCCCTCGGGCTCTAGTTTTCAAAAATGCACAGGTTTGGTAGGTTTCCCTAGGTGCCAGCTGAGCTAGAGGCCAAAATCTATAGGTAGACACTTTGCAAAAAACACCTGTTTTCTTTCAAAAAATGTGATGTGTCCACGTTGCGTTTTGGGGCATTTTCTGTCGCGGACGCTAGGCCTACCCACACAAGTGAGGTATCATTTTTATCGGGAGACTTGGGGGAGCAGTGGGTGGAAGGAAATTTGTGGCTCCTCTCTGATTCCAGAACTTTCTGTCACCAAAATCTGAGGAAAATGTGTTTTTTTAGCCAAAGTTTGAGGTTTGCAAAGGATTCTGGGTAACAGAACCTGGTCAGAGCCCCACAAGTCACCCCATCTTGGATTCCCCTAGGTCTCTAGTTTAAAAAATGCACAGGTTTGGTAGGTTTCCCTAGGTGCTGGCTGAGCTAGAGGCCAAAATCTACAGGTAGACACTTTGCAAAAAACACCTGTTTTCTTTCAAAAAATGTGATGTGTCCACGTTGCGTTTTGGGGCATTTTCTGTCGCGGGCGCTAGGCCTACCCACACAAGTGAGGTATCATTTTTATCGGGAGACTTGGGGGAACGCTGGGTGGAAGTGAATTTGTGGCTCCTCTGATTCCAGAACTTTCTGTCACCAAAATTTAGGAAAATGTGTTTTTTTAGCCAAATTTTGAGGTTTGTAAAGGATTCTGGGTAACAGAACATGGTCAGAGCCCCACAAGTCACCCCATCTTGGATTCCCCTCGGGCTCTAGTTTTCAAAAATGCACAGGTTTGGTAGGTTTCCCTAGGTGCCGGCTGAGCTAGAGGCCAAAATCTACAGGTAGACACTTTGCAAAAAACACCTGTTTTCTTTCAAAAAATGTGATGTGTCCACGTTGCGTTTTGGGGCATTTTCTTTTGCGGGCGCTAGGCATACCCACACAAGTGAGGTATCATTTTTATCGGGAGACTTGGGGGAGCAGTGGGTGGAAGGAAATTTGTGGCTCCTTTCTGATTCAAGAACTTTCTGTCACCAAAATGTGAGGAAAACGTGTTTTTTTAGCCAAATTTTGAGGTTTGCAAAGGATTCTGGGTAACAGAACCTGGTCAGAGCCCCACAAGTCACCCCATCTTGGATTCCCCTAGGTCTCTAGTTTTCAAAAATGCACAGGTTTGGTAGGTTTCCCTAGGTGCCGGCTGAGCTAGAGGCCAAAATCTACAGGTAGGCACTTTGCAAAAAACACCTCTGTTTTCTTTCAAAAAATGTGATGTGTCCACGTTGCGTTTTGGGGCATTTCCTGTTGCGGGCGCTAGGCCTACACACACAAGTAAGGTATCATTTTTATCGGGAGACTTGGGGTAACGCTGGGTGGAAGGAAATTTGTGGCTCCTCTCTGCTTCTAGAACTTTCTGTCACCTAATATGAGGAAAACATTTTTTTTAGCCAAATTTTGAGGTTTGCAAAGGATTCTGGGTAACAGAACCTGGTCAGAGCCCCACAAGTCACCCCATCTTGGATTCCCCTGGTCTCTAGTTTTCAAAAATGCACAGGTTTGGTAGGTTTCCCTAGGTGCCGGCTGAGCTAGAGGCCAAAATCTACAGGTAGGCACTTTGCAAAAAACACCTCTGTTTTCTTTAAAAAAATGTGATGTGTCCACGTTGCGTTTTGGGGCATTTCCTGTCGCGGACGCTAGGCCTACCCACACAAGTGAGGTATCATTTTTATCGTTAGACTTGGGGGAGCGCTGGGTGGAAGGAAATTTGTGGCTCCTTTCTGATTCCAGAACTTTCTGTCACCAAAATGTGAGGAAAACGTGTTTTTTTAGCCAAATTTTTAGGTTTGCAAAGGATTCTGGGTAACAGAACCTGGTCAGAGCCCCACAATTCACCCCATCCTGGATTCCCCTAGGTCTCTAGTTTTCAAAAATGCACAGGTTTGGTAGGTTTCCCTATGTGCCGGCTGAGCTAGAGGCCAAAATCTACAGGTAGGCACTTTGCAAAAAACACCTCTGTTTTCTTTAAAAAAATGTGATGTGTCCACGTTGAGTTTTGGGGCATTTCCTGTTGCGGGCGCTAGGCCTACCCACACAAGTGAGGTATCATTTTTATTGGGAGACTTGGGGGAACACTGGGTGGAAGGAAATTTGTGGCTCCTCTCTGATTCCAGAACTTTCTGTCACCAAAATGTGAGGAAAACGTGTTTTTTTAGCCAAATTTTGAGGTTTGCAAAGGATTCTGGGTAACAGAACCTGGTCAGAGCCCCACAAGTCACCCCATGTTGGATTCCCCTGGGTCTCTAGTTTTCAAAAAATGCACAGGTTTGGTAGGTTTCCCTAGGTGCCGGCTGTGCTAGAGGCCAAAATCTACAGGTAGGCACTTTACAAAAAACACCTCTGTTTTCTTTAAAAAAATGTGATGTGTCCACGTTGCGTTTTGGGGCATTTCCTGTCGCGGGCGCTAGGCATACCCACACAAGTGAGGTATTATTTTTATCGGGAGACTTGGGGGAACGCTGGGTGGAAGGAAATTTGTGGCTCCTCTCTGATTCCAGAACTTTCTGTCACCAAAATCTGAGGAAAATGTGTTTTTTTAGCCAAAGTTTGAGGTTTGCAAAGGATTCTGGGTAACAGAACCTGGTCAGAGCCCCACAAGTCACCCCATCTTGGATTCCCCTAGGTCTCTAGTTTAAAAAATGCACAGGTTTGGTAGGTTTCCCAAGGTGCTGGCTGAGCTAGAGGCCAAAATCTACAGGTAGACACTTTGCAAAAAACACCTGTTTTCTTTCAAAAAATGTGATGTGTCCACGTTGCGTTTTGGGGCATTTTCTGTCGCGGGCGCTAGGCCTACCCACACAAGTGAGGTATCATTTTTATCGGGAGACTTGGGGGAACGCTGGGTGGAAGTGAATTTGTGGCTCCTCTGATTCCAGAACTTTCTGTCACCAAAATTTAGGAAAATGTGTTTTTTTAGCCAAATTTTGAGGTTTGTAAAGGATTCTGGGTAACAGAACATGGTCAGAGCCCCACCAGTCACGCCATCTTGGATTCCCCTCGGGCTCTAGTTTTCAAAAATGCACAGGTTTGGTAGGTTTCCCTAGGTGGCGGCTGAGCTAGAGGCCAAAATCTACAGGTAGACACTTTGCAAAAAACACCTGTTTTCTTTCAAAAAATGTGATGTGTCCACGTTGCGTTTTGGGGCATTTTCTTTTGCGGGCGCTAGGCCTACCCACACAAGTGAGGTATCATTTTTATCGGGAGACTTGGGGGAGCAGTGGGTGGAAGGAAATTTGTTGCTCCTTTCTGATTCAAGAACTTTCTGTCACCAAAATGTGAGGAAAACATGTTTTTTTAGCCAAATTTTGAGGTTTGCAAAGGATTCTGGGTAACAGAACCTGGTCAGAGCCCCACAAGTCACCCCAACTTGGATTCCTCTAGGTCTCTAGTTTTAAAAAATGCACAGGTTTGGTATGTTTCCCTATGTGCCGGCTGAGCTAGAGGCCAAAATCTACAGGTAGGCACTTTGCAAAAAACACCTCTGTTTTCTTTCAAAAAATGTGATATGTCCACGTTGCGTTTTGGGGCATTTCCTGTTGCGGGCGCTAGGCCTACCCACACAAGTGAGGTATCATTTTTATCGGGAGACTTGGGGGAACGCTGGGTGGAAGGGAATTTGTGGCTCCTCTCTGATTCCAGAACTTTCTGTCACCAAAATTTGAGGAAAATATGTTTTTTTAGCCAAAGTTTGAGGTTTGCAAAGGATTCTGGGTAACAGAACCTGGTCAGAGCCCCACAAGTCACCCTATCTTGGATTCCCCTAGGTCTCTAGTTTTAAAAAATGCACAGGTTTGGTAGGTTTCCCTAGGTGCCGGCTGAGCTAGAGGCCAAAATTTACAGGTAGGCACTTTGCAAAAAACACCTCTGTTTTCTTTAAAAAAAATTGATGTGTCCAAGTTGCGTTTTGGGGCATTTCCTGTCGCGGACGCTAGGCCTACCCACACAAGTGAAGTATCATTTTTATCGTTAGACTTGGGGGAGCGCTGGGTGGGAGGAAGTTTGTGGCTCCTTTCTGATTCCAGAACTTTCTGTCACCAAAATGTGAGGAAAACGTGTTTTTTTAGCCAAATTTTGAGGTTTGCAAAGGATTCTGGGTAACAGAACCTGGTCAGAGCCCCACAATTCACCCCATCTTGGATTCCCCTAGGTCTCTAGTTTTAAAAAATGCACAGGTTTGGTAGGTTTCCCTATGTGCCGGCTGAGCTAGAGGCCAAAATCTACAGGTAGGCACTTTGCAAAAAACACCTCTGTTTTCTTTAAAAAAATGTGATGTGTCCACGTTGAGTTTTGGGGCATTTCCTGTTGCGGGCGCTAGGCCTACCCACACAAGTGAGGTATCATTTTTATCAGGAGACTTGGGGGAACGCTGGGTGGAAGTGAATTTGTGGCTCCTCTGATTCCAGAACTTTCTGTCACCAAAATTTAGGAAAATGTGTTTTTTTAGCCAAATTTTGAGGTTTGTAAAGGATTCTGGGTAACAGAACATGGTCAGAGCCCCACAAGTCACCCCATCTTGGATTCCCCTCGCGCTCTAGTTTTCAAAAATGCACAGGTTTGGTAGGTTTCCCTAGGTGCCGGCTGAGCTAGAGGCCAAAATCTACAGGTAGACACTTTGCAAAAAACACCTGTTTTCTTTCAAAAAATGTGATGTGTCCACGTTGCGTTTTGGGGCATTTTCTGTCGCGGGCGCTAGGCCTACCCACACAAGTGAGGTATCATTTTTATCGGGAGACTTGGGGGAGCAGTGGGTGGAAGGAAATTTGTTGCTTCTTTCTGATTCAAGAACTTTCTGTCACCAAAATGTGAGGAAAACATGTTTTTTTAGCCAAATTTTGAGGTTTGCAAAGGATTCTGGGTAACAGAACCTGGTCAGAGCCCCACAAGTCACCCCAACTTGGATTCCTCTAGGTCTCTAGTTTTAAAAAATGCACAGGTTTGGTATGTTTCCCTATGTGCCGGCTGAGCTAGAGGCCAAAATCTACAGGTAGGCACTTTGCAAAAAACACCTCTGTTTTCTTTCAAAAAATGTGATATGTCCACGTTGCGTTTTGGGGCATTTCCTGTTGCGGGCGCTAGGCCTACCCACACAAGTGAGGTATCATTTTTATCGGGAGACTTGGGGGAACGCTGGGTGGAAGGGAATTTGTGGCTCCTCTCTGATTCCAGAACTTTCTGTCACCAAAATTTGAGGAAAATATGTTTTTTTAGCCAAAGTTTGAGGTTTGCAAAGGATTCTGGGTAACAGAACCTGGTCAGAGCCCCACAAGTCACCCTATCTTGGATTCCCCTAGGTCTCTAGTTTTAAAAAATGCACAGGTTTGGTAGGTTTCCCTAGGTGCCGGCTGAGCTAGAGGCCAAAATTTACAGGTAGGCACTTTGCAAAAAACACCTCTGTTTTCTTTAAAAAAATGTGATGTGTCCACGTTGCGTTTTGGGGCATTTCCTGTTGCGGGCGCTAGGCCTACCCACACAAGTGAGGTATCATTTTTATCGGGAGACTTGGGGTAACGCTGGGTGGGAGGAAGTTTGTGGCTCCTTTCTGATTCCAGAACTTTCTGTCACCAAAATGTGAGGAAAACGTGTTTTTTTAGCCAAATTTTGAGGTTTGCAAAGGATTCTGGGTAACAGAACCTGGTCAGAGCCCCACAATTCACCCCATCTTGGATTCCCCTAGGTCTCTAGTTTTAAAAAATGCACAGGTTTGGTAGGTTTCCCTATGTGCCGGCTGAGCTAGAGGCCAAAATCTACAGGTAGGCACTTTGCAAAAAACACCTCTGTTTTCTTTAAAAAAATGTGATGTGTCCACGTTGAGTTTTGGGGCATTTCCTGTTGCGGGCGCTAGGCCTACCCGCACAAGTGAGGTATCATTTTTATCGGGAGACTTGGGGGAACACTGGGTGGAAGGAAATTTGTGGCTCCTCTCTGATTCCAGAACTTTCTGTCACCAAAATGTGAGGAAAACGTGTTTTTTTAGCCAAATTTTGAGGTTTGCAAAGGATTCTGGGTAACAGAACCTGGTCAGAGCCCCACAAGTCACCCCATGTTGGATTCCCCTAGGTCTCTAGTTTTCAAAAAATGCACAGGTTTGGTAGGTTTCCCTAGGTGCCGGCTGTGCTAGAGGCCAAAATCTACAGGTAGGCACTTTGCAAAAAACACCTCTGTTTTCTTTCAAAAAATGTGATGTGTCCACGTTGCGTTTTGGGGCATTTCCTGTCGCGGGCGCTAGGCATACCCACACAAGTGAGGTATTATTTTTATCGGGAGACTTGGGGGAACGCTGGGTGGAAGGAAATTTGTGGCTCCTCTCTGATTCCAGAACTTTCTGTCACCAAATATGAGGAAAACATGTTTTTTTAGCCAAATTTTGAGGTTTACAAAGGATTCTGGGTAACAGAACCTGGTCAGAGCCCCACAAGTCACCCCATCTTGGATTCCCCTAGGTCTCTCATTTTCAAAAATGCACAGTTTTGGTGGGTTTCCCTAGGTGCCGGCTGAGCTAGAGGCCAAAATCTACAGGTAGGCACTTTGCAAAAAAACACCTCTGTTTTCTTTCAAAAAATGTGATGTGTCCACGTTGCGTTTTGGGGCATTTCCTGTTGCGGGCGCTAGGCCTACCCACACAAGTGAGGTATCATTTTTATCGGGAGACTTGGGGGAACGCTGGGTGGAAGGAAATTTGTGGCTCCTCTCTGATTCCAGAACTTTCTGTCACCAAAATGTCAGGAAAATGTGTTTTTTTAGCCAAAGTTTGAGGTTTGCAAAGGATTCTGGGTAACTGAACCTGGTTACAGCCCCACAAGTCACCCCATCTTGGATTCCCCTAGGTCTCTAGTTTTCAAAAATGCACAGGTTTGGTAGGTTTCCCTAGGTGCCGCCTGAGCTAGAGGCCAAAATCTACAGGTAGGCACTTTGCAAAAAACACCTCTGTTTTCTTTCAAACAATGTGATATGTCCACGTTGCGTTTTGGGGCATTTCCTGTTGCGGGCGCTAGGCCTACCCACACAAGTGAGGTATCATTTTTATCGGGAGACTTGGGGTAACGCTGGGTGGAAGGAAATTTGTGGCTCCTCTCTGATTCCAGAACTTTCTGTCTCCTAATATGAGGAAAACATTTTTTTTTAGCCAAATTTTGAGGTTTGCAAAGGATTCTGGGTAACAGAACCTGGTCAGAGCCCCAAAAGTCACCCCATCTTGGATTCCGCTGGTCTCTAGTTTTCAAAAATGCACAGGTTTGGTAGGTTTCCCTAGGTGCCGGCTGAGCTAGAGGCCAAAATCTACAGGTAGACACTTTGCAAAAAATAACTGTTTTCTTTAAAAAAATGTGATGTGTCCACGTTGCGTTTTGGGGCATTTCCTGTCGGGGACGCTAGGCCTACCCACACAAGTGAGGTATCATTTTTATGGTTAGACTTTGGGGAGCGCTGAGTGGCAGGAAATTTGTGGCTCCTTTCTGATTCCAGAACTTTTTGTCACCAAAATGTGAGGAAAACGTGTTTTTTTCGCCAAATTTTGAGGTTTGCAAAGGATTCTGGGTAACTGAACCTGGTTACAGCCCCAGAAGTCACCCCATCTTGGATTCCCCTAGGTCTCTAGTTTTAAAAAATGCACAGGTTTGGTAGGTTTCCCTAGGTGCCGCCTGTGCTACAGGCCAAAATCTACAGGTAGGCACTTTGCAAAAAACACCTCTGTTGTCTTTCAAAAAATGTGATGTGTCCACGTTGCGTTTTGGGGCATTTCCTGTTGCGGGCGCTAGGCCTACCCACACAAGTGAGGTATCATTTTTATCGGGAGACTTGGGGGAACGCTGGGTGGAAGGAAATTTGTGGCTCCTCTCTGATTCCAGAACTTTCTGTCACCAAAATGTGAGGAAAATGTGTTTTTTTAGCCAAAGTTTGAGGTTTGCAAAGGATTCTGGGTAACTGAACCTGGTTACAGCCCCAGAAGTCACCCCATCTTGGATTCCCCTAGGTCTCTAGTTTTCAAAAATGCACAGGTTTGGTAGGTTTCCCTAGGTGCCGGCTGAGCTAGAGGCCAAAATCTACAGGTAGGCACTCTGCAAAAAACACCTCTGTTTTCTTTAAAAAAATGTGATATGTCCACGTTGCGTTTTGGGGCATTTCCTGTTGCGGGCGCTAGGCCTACCCACACAAGTGAGGTATCATTTTTATCGGGAGACTTGGGGTAACGCTGGGTGGAAGGAAATTTGTGGCTCCTCTCTGATTCCAGAACTTTCTGTCACCTAATATGAGGAAAACATTTTTTTTTTGCCAAATTTTGAGGTTTGCAAAGGATTCTGGGTAACAGAACCTGGTCAGAGCCCCACAAGTCACCCCATCTTGGATTCCCCTGGTCTCTAGTTTTCAAAAATGCACAGGTTTGGTAGGTTTCCCTAGGTGCCGGCTGAGCTAGAGGCCAAAATCTACAGGTAGACA
Organism: Pleurodeles waltl; assembly: GCF_031143425.1. Classification (NCBI taxonomy): domain Eukaryota; kingdom Metazoa; phylum Chordata; class Amphibia; order Caudata; family Salamandridae; genus Pleurodeles; species Pleurodeles waltl. Next base: position 230,223,391 of record NC_090437.1, on the reverse strand, counting down.
CTTTGCAAAAAATACCTGTTTTCTTTAAAAAAATGTGATGTGTCCACGTTGAGTTTTGGGGCATTTCCTGTCGCGGACGCTAGGCCTACCCACACAAGTGAGGTATCATTTTTATCGGGAGACTTGGGGGAGCGCTGGGAGGAAGGAAATTTGTGGCTCCTTTCTGATTCCAGAACTTTCTGTCACAAAAATGTGAAGAAAACGTGTTTTTTTAGCCAAATTTTGAGGTTTGCAAAGGATTCTGGGTAACAGAACCTGGTCAGAGCCCCACAAGTCACCCCATCTTGGATTCCCCTAGGTCTCTAGTTTTCAAAAAATGCACAGGTTTGGTAGGTTTCCCTAGGTGCCGGCTGTGGTAGAGGCCGAAATCTACAGGTATGCAATTTACAAAAAACACCTCTGTTTTCTTTCCAAAAATGTGATGTGTCCACGTTGCGTTTTGGGGCATTTCCTGTCGCGGGGGCTAGGCATACCCACACAAGTGAGGTATCATTTTTATCGGGAGACTTGGGGTAACGCTGGGTGGAAGGAAATTTGTGGCTCCTCTCTGATTCCAGAACTTTCTATCACCTAATATGAGGAAAAAACATTTTTTTAGCCAAATTTTGAGGTTTGCAAAGGATTCTGGGTAACAGAACCTGGTCAGAGCCCCACAAGTCACCCCATCTTGGATTCCGCTGGTCTCTAGTTTTCAAAAATGCACAGGTTTGGTAGGTTTCCCTAGGTGCCGGCTGAGCTAGAGGCCAAAATCTACAGGTAGACACTTTGCAAAAAATAACTGTTTTCTTTAAAAAAATGTGATGTGTCCACGTTGCGTTTTGGGGCATTTCCTGTCGGGGACGCTAGGCCTACCCACACAAGTGAGGTATCATTTTTATGGTTAGACTTTGGGGAGGGCTGAGTGGAAGGAAATTTGTGGCTCCTTTCTGATTCCAGAACTTTCTGTCACCAAAATGTGAGGAAAACGTGTTTTTTTAGCCAAATTTTGAGGTTTGCAAAGGATTCTGGGTAACAGAACCTGGTCAGAGCCCCACAAGTCACCCCATCTTGGATTCCCCTAGGTCTCTAGTTTTCAAAAATGCACAGGTTTGGTAGGTTTCCCTAGGTGCCGGCTGAGCTAGAGGCCAAAATCTACAGGTAGGCACTTTGCAAAAAAACACCTCTGTTTTCTTTCAAAAAATGTGATGTGTCCACGTTGCGTTTTGGGGCATTTCCTGTTGCGAACGCTAGGCCTACCCACACAAGTGAGGTATCATTTTTATCGGGAGACTTGGGGGAACGCTGGGTGGAAGGAAATTTGTGGCTCCTCTCTGATTCCAGAACTTTCTGTCACCAAAATGTGAGGAAAATGTGTTTTTTTAGCCAAAGTTTGAGGTTTGCAAAGGATTCTGGGTAACTGAACCTGGTTACAGCCCCACAAGTCACCCCATCTTGGATTCCCCTAGGTCTCTAGTTTTAAAAAATGCACAGGTTTGGTAGGTTTCCCTAGGTGCCGCCTGAGCTAGAGGCCAAAATCTACAGGTAGGCACTTTGCAAAAAACACCTCTGTTGTCTTTCAAAAAATGTGATGTGTCCACGTTGCGTTTTGGGGCATTTCCTGTTGCGGGCGCTAGGCCTACCCACACAAGTGAGGTATCATTTTTATCGGGAGACTTGGGGGAACGCTGGGTGGAAGGAAATTTGTGGCTCCTCTCTGATTCCAGAACTTTCTGTCACCAAAATGTGAGGAAAATGTATTTTTTTAGCCAAAGTTTGAGGTTTGCAAAGGATTCTGTGTAACAGAACCTGGTCAGAGACCCACAAGTCACCCCATCTTGGATTCCCCTGGTCTCTAGTTTTCAAAAATGCACAGGTTTGGTAGGTTTCCCTAGGTGCCGGCTGAGCTAGAGGCCAAAATCTACAGGTAGACACTTTGCAAAAAATACCTGTTTTCTTTAAAAAAATGTGATGTGTCCACGTTGCGTTTTGGGGCATTTCCTGTCGCGGACGCTAGGCCTACCCACACAAGTGAGGTATCATTTTTATCGGGAGACTTGGGGGAGCGCTGGGTGGAAGGAAATTTGTGGCTCCTTTCTGATTCCAGAACTTTCTGTCACCAAAATGTGAAGAAAACGTGTTTTTTTAGCCAAATTTTGAGGTTTGCAAAGGATTCTGGGTAACAGAACCTGGTCAGAGCCCCACAAGTCACCCCATCTTGGATTCCCCTAGGTGTCTAGTTTTCAAAAAATGCACAGGTTTGGTAGGTTTCCCTAGGTGCCGGCTGTGGTAGAGGCCGAAATCTACAGGTATGCAATTTACAAAAAACACCTCTGTTTTCTTTCCAAAAATGTGATGTGTCCACGTTGCGTTTTGGGGCATTTCCTGTCGCGGGGGCTAGGCATACCCACACAAGTGAGGTATCATTTTTATCGGGAGACTTGGGGGAACGCTGGGTGGAAGGAAATTTGTGGCTCCTCTCTGATTCCAGAACTTTCTGTCACCAAAATGTGAGGAAAACGTGTTTTTTTAGCCAAATTTTGAGGTTTGCAAAGGATTCTGGGTAACAGAACCTGGTCAGAGCCCCACAAGTCACCCCATCTTGGATTCCCCTAGGTCTCTAGTTTTCAAAAATGCACAGGTTTGGTAGGTTTCCCTAGGTGCCGGCTGAGCTAGAGGCCAAAATCTACAGGTAGGCACTTTGCAAAAAAACACCTCTGTTTTCTTTCAAAAAATGTGATGTGTCCACGTTGCATTTTGGGGCATTTCCTGTTGCGAACGCTAGGCCTACCCACACAAGTGAGGTATCATTTTTATCGGGAGACTTGGGGGAACGCTGGGTGGAAGGAAATTTGTGGCTCCTCTCTGATTCCAGAACTTTCTGTCACCAAAATGTGAGGAAAATGTGTTTTTTTAGCCAAAGTTTGAGGTTTGCAAAGGATTCTGGGTAACTGAACCTGGTTACAGCCCCACAAGTCACCCCATCTTGGATTCCCCTAGGTCTCTAGTTTTAAAAAATGCACAGGTTTGGTAGGTTTCCCTAGGTGCCACCTGAGCTAGAGGCCAAAATCTACAGGTAGGCACTTTGCAAAAAACACTTCTGTTGTCTTTCAAAAAATGTGATGTGTCCACGTTGCGTTTTGGGGCATTTCCTGTTGCGGGCGCTAGGCCTACCCACACAAGTGAGGTATCATTTTTATCGGGAGACTTGGGGGAACGCTGGGTGGAAGGAAATTTGTGGCTCCTCTCTGATTCCAGAACTTTCTGTCACCAAAATGTGAGGAAAATGTGTTTTTTTAGCCAAAGTTTGAGGTTTGCAAAGGATTCTGGGTAACTGAACCTGGTTACAGCCCCACAAGTCACCCCATCTTGGATTCCCCTAGGTCTCTAGTTTTAAAAAATGCACAGGTTTGGTAGGTTTCCCTAGGTGCCGCCTGAGCTAGAGGCCAAAATCTACAGGTAGGCACTTTGCAAAAAACACCTCTGTTGTCTTTCAAAAAATGTGATGTGTCCACGTTGCGTTTTGGGGCATTTCCTGTTGCGGGCGCTAGGCCTACCCACACAAGTGAGGTATCATTTTTATCGGGAGACTTGGGGGAACGCTGGGTGGAAGGAATTTGTGGCTCCTCTCTGATTCCAGAACTTTCTGTCACCAAAATGTGAGGAAAATGTATTTTTTTAGCCAAAGTTTGAGGTTTGCAAAGGATTCTGTGTAACAGAACCTGGTCAGAGCCCCACAAGTCACCCCATCTTGGATTCCCCTGGTCTCTAGTTTTCAAAAATGCACAGGTTTGGTAGGTTTCCCTAGGTGCCGGCTGAGCTAGAGGCCAAAATCTACAGGTAGACACTTTGCAAAAAATACCTGTTTTCTTTAAAAAAATGTGATGTGTCCACGTTGAGTTTTGGGGCATTTCCTGTCGCGGACGCTAGGCCTACCCACACAAGTGAGGTATCATTTTTATCGGGAGACTTGGGGGAGCGCTGGGTGGAAGGAAATTTGTGGCTCCTTTCTGATTCCAGAACTTTCTGTCACCAAAATGTGAAGAAAACGTGTTTTTTTAGCCAAATTTTGAGGTTTGCAAAGGATTCTGGGTAACAGAACCTGGTCAGAGCCCCACAAGTCACCCCATCTTGGATTCCCCTAGGTCTCTAGTTTTCAAAAAATGCACAGGTTTGGTAGGTTTCCCTAGGTGCCGGCTGTGGTAGAGGCCGAAATCTACAGGTATGCAATTTACAAAAAACACCTCTGTTTTCTTTCCAAAAATGTGATGTGTCCACGTTGCGTTTTGGGGCATTTCCTGTCGCGGGGGCTAGGCATACCCACACAAGTGAGGTATCATTTTTATCGGGAGACTTGGGGGAACGCTGGGTGGAAGGAAATTTGTGGCTCCTCTCTGATTCCAGAACTTTCTGTCACCAAAATGTGAGGAAAACGTGTTTTTTTAGCCAAATTTTGAGGTTTGCAAAGGATTCTGGGTAACAGAACCTGGTCAGAGCCCCACAAGTCACCCCATCTTGGATTCCCCTAGGTCTCTAGTTTTCAAAAATGCACAGGTTTGGTAGGTTTCCCTAGGTGCCGGCTGAGCTAGAGGCCAAAATCTACAGGTAGGCACTTTGCAAAAAAACACCTCTGTTTTCTTTCAAAAAATGTGATGTGTCCACGTTGCGTTTTGGGGCATTTCCTGTTGCGAACGCTAGGCCTACCCACACAAGTGAGGTATCATTTTTATCGGGAGACTTGGGGGAACGCTGGGTGGAAGGAAATTTGTGGCTCCTCTCTGATTCCAGAACTTTCTGTCACCAAAATGTGAGGAAAATGTGTTTTTTTAGCCAAAGTTTGAGGTTTGCAAAGGATTCTGGGTAACTGAACCTGGTTACAGCCCCACAAGTCACCCCATCTTGGATTCCCCTAGGTCTCTAGTTTTAAAAAATGCACAGGTTTGGTAGGTTTCCCTAGGTGCCACCTGAGCTAGAGGCCAAAATCTACAGGTAGGCACTTTGCAAAAAACACTTCTGTTGTCTTTCAAAAAATGTGATGTGTCCACGTTGCGTTTTGGGGCATTTCCTGTTGCGGGCGCTAGGCCTACCCACACAAGTGAGGTATCATTTTTATCGGGAGACTTGGGGGAACGCTGGTTGGAAGGAAATTTGTGGCTCCTCTCTGATTCCAGAACTTTCTGTCACCAAAATGTGAGGAAAATGTGTTTTTTTAGCCAAAGTTTGAGGTTTGCAAAGGATTCTGGGTAACTGAATCTGGTTACAGCCCCAGAAGTCACCCCATCTTGGATTCCCCTAGGTCTCTAGTTTTAAAAAATGCACAGGTTTGGTAGGTTTCCCTAGGTGCCGGCTGAGCTAGAGGCCAAAATCTACAGGTAGGCACTTTGCAAAAAACACCTCTGTTGTCTTTCAAAAAATGTGATGTGTCCACGTTGCGTTTTGGGGCCTTTCCTGTTGCGGGCGCTAGGCCTACCCACACAAGTGAGGTATCATTTTTATCGGGAGACTTGGGGGAACGCTGGGTGGAAGGAAATTTGTGGCTCCTCTCTGATTCCAGAACTTTCAGTCACCAAAATGTGAGGAAAATGTGTTTTTTTAGCCAAAGTTTGAGGTTTGCAAAGGATTCTGGGTAACTGAACCTGGTTACAGCCCCAGAAGTCACCCCATCTTGGATTCCCCTAGGTCTCTAGTTTTCAAAAATGCACAGGTTTGGTAGGTTTCCCTAGGTGCCGGCTGAGCTAGAGGCCAAAATCTACAGGTAGACACTTTGCAAAAAATACCTGTTTTCTTTAAAAAAATGTGATGTGTCCACGTTGCGTTTTGGGGCATTTCCTGTTGCGGACGCTAGGCCTACCCACACAAGTGAGGTATCATTTTTATCGGGAGACTTGGGGGAGCGCTGGGTGGAAGGAAATTTGTGGCTCCTTTCTGATTCCAGAACTTTCTGTCACCAAAATGTGAAGAAAACGTGTTTTTTTAGCCAAATTTTGAGGTTTGCAAAGGATTCTGGGTAACAGAACCTGGTCAGAGCCCCACAAGTCACCCCATCTTGGATTGCCCTAGGTCTCTAGTTTTCAAAAAATGCACAGGTTTGGTAGGTTTCCCTAGGTGCCGGCTGTGGTAGAGGCCGAAATCTACAGGTAGGCAATTTACAAAAAACACCTCTGTTTTCTTTCCAAAAATGTGATGCGTCCACGTTGCGTTTTGGGGCATTTCCTGTCGCGGGGGCTAGGCATACCCACACAAGTGAGGTATCATTTTTATCGGGAGACTTGGGGGAACGCTGGGTGGAATGAAATTTGTGGCTCCTCTCTGATTCCAGAACTTTCTGTCACCAAAATGTGAGGAAAACGTGTTTTTTTAGCCAAATTTTGAGGTTTGCAAAGGATTCTGGGTAACAGAACCTGGTCAGAGCCCCACAAGTCACCCCATCTTGGATTCCCCTAGGTCTCTAGTTTTCAAAAATGCACAGGTTTGGTAGGTTTCCCTATGTGCCGGCTGAGCTAGAGGCCAAAATCTACAGGTAAGCACTTTGCAAAAAATACCTGTTTTCTTTAAAAAAATGTGATGTGTCCACGTTGAGTTTTGGGGCATTTCCTGTCGCGGACGCTAGGCCTACCCACACAAGTGAGGTATCATTTTTATCGGGAGACTTGGGGGAGCGCTGGGTGGAAGGAAATTTGTGGCTCCTTTCTGATTCCAGAACTTTCTGTCACCAAAATGTGAAGAAAACGTGTTTTTTTAGCCAAATTTTGAGGTTTGCAAAGGATTCTGGGTAACAGAACCTGGTCAGAGCCCCACAAGTCACCCCATCTTGGATTCCCCTAGGTCTCTAGTTTTCAAAAAATGCACAGGTTTGGTAGGTTTCCCTAGGTGCCGGCTGTGGTAGAGGCCGAAATCTACAGGTATGCAATTTACAAAAAACACCTCTGTTTTCTTTCCAAAAATGTGATGTGTCCACGTTGCGTTTTGGGGCATTTCCTGTCGCGGGGGCTAGGCATACCCACACAAGTGAGGTATCATTTTTATCGGGAGACTTGGGGGAACGCTGGGTGGAAGGAAATTTGTGGCTCCTCTCTGATTCCAGAACTTTCTGTCACCAAAATGTGAGGAAAACGTGTTTTTTTAGCCAAATTTTGAGGTTTGCAAAGGATTCTGGGTAACAGAACCTGGTCAGAGCCCCACAAGTCACCCCATCTTGGATTCCCCTAGGTCTCTAGTTTTCAAAAATGCACAGGTTTGGTAGGTTTCCCTAGGTGCCGGCTGAGCTAGAGGCCAAAATCTACAGGTAGGCACTTTGCAAAAAAACACCTCTGTTTTCTTTCAAAAAATGTGATGTGTCCACGTTGCGTTTTGGGGCATTTCCTGTTGCGAACGCTAGGCCTACCCACACAAGTGAGGTATCATTTTTATCGGGAGACTTGGGGGAACGCTGGGTGGAAGGAAATTTGTGGCTCCTCTCTGATTCCAGAACTTTCTGTCACCAAAATGTGAGGAAAATGTGTTTTTTTAGCCAAAGTTTGAGGTTTGCAAAGGATTCTGGGTAACTGAACCTGGTTACAGCCCCACAAGTCACCCCATCTTGGATTCCCCTAGGTCTCTAGTTTTAAAAAATGCACAGGTTTGGTAGGTTTCCCTAGGTGCCACCTGAGCTAGAGGCCAAAATCTACAGGTAGGCACTTTGCAAAAAACACTTCTGTTGTCTTTCAAAAAATGTGATGTGTCCACGTTGCGTTTTGGGGCATTTCCTGTTGCGGGCGCTAGGCCTACCCACACAAGTGAGGTATCATTTTTATCGGGAGACTTGGGGGAACGCTGGTTGGAAGGAAATTTGTGGCTCCTCTCTGATTCCAGAACTTTCTGTCACCAAAATGTGAGGAAAATGTGTTTTTTTAGCCAAAGTTTGAGGTTTGCAAAGGATTCTGGGTAACTGAATCTGGTTACAGCCCCAGAAGTCACCCCATCTTGGATTCCCCTAGGTCTCTAGTTTTAAAAAATGCACAGGTTTGGTAGGTTTCCCTAGGTGCCGGCTGAGCTAGAGGCCAAAATCTACAGGTAGGCACTTTGCAAAAAACACCTCTGTTGTCTTTCAAAAAATGTGATGTGTCCACGTTGCGTTTTGGGGCCTTTCCTGTTGCGGGCGCTAGGCCTACCCACACAAGTGAGGTATCATTTTTATCGGGAGACTTGGGGGAACGCTGGGTGGAAGGAAATTTGTGGCTCCTCTCTGATTCCAGAACTTTCAGTCACCAAAATGTGAGGAAAATGTGTTTTTTTAGCCAAAGTTTGAGGTTTGCAAAGGATTCTGGGTAACTGAACCTGGTTACAGCCCCAGAAGTCACCCCATCTTGGATTCCCCTAGGTCTCTAGTTTTCAAAAATGCACAGGTTTGGTAGGTTTCCCTAGGTGCCGGCTGAGCTAGAGGCCAAAATCTACAGGTAGACACTTTGCAAAAAATACCTGTTTTCTTTAAAAAAATGTGATGTGTCCACGTTGCGTTTTGGGGCATTTCCTGTTGCGGACGCTAGGCCTACCCACACAAGTGAGGTATCATTTTTATCGGGAGACTTGGGGGAGCGCTGGGTGGAAGGAAATTTGTGGCTCCTTTCTGATTCCAGAACTTTCTGTCACCAAAATGTGAAGAAAACGTGTTTTTTTAGCCAAATTTTGAGGTTTGCAAAGGATTCTGGGTAACAGAACCTGGTCAGAGCCCCACAAGTCACCCCATCTTGGATTGCCCTAGGTCTCTAGTTTTCAAAAAATGCACAGGTTTGGTAGGTTTCCCTAGGTGCCGGCTGTGGTAGAGGCCGAAATCTACAGGTAGGCAATTTACAAAAAACACCTCTGTTTTCTTTCCAAAAATGTGATGCGTCCACGTTGCGTTTTGGGGCATTTCCTGTCGCGGGGGCTAGGCATACCCACACAAGTGAGGTATCATTTTTATCGGGAGACTTGGGGGAACGCTGGGTGGAATGAAATTTGTGGCTCCTCTCTGATTCCAGAACTTTCTGTCACCAAAATGTGAGGAAAACGTGTTTTTTTAGCCAAATTTTGAGGTTTGCAAAGGATTCTGGGTAACAGAACCTGGTCAGAGCCCCACAAGTCACCCCATCTTGGATTCCCCTAGGTCTCTAGTTTTCAAAAATGCACAGGTTTGGTAGGTTTCCCTATGTGCCGGCTGAGCTAGAGGCCAAAATCTACAGGTAAGCACTTTGCAAAAAACACCTCTGTTGTCTTTCAAAAAATGTGATGTGTCCACATTGCGTTTTGGGGCATTTCCTGTCACGGGCGCTAGGCCTACCCACACAAGTGAGGTGTTATTTTTATCGGGAGACTTGGGGGAACACTGGGTGGAAGGAAATTTGTGGCTCCTCTCTGATTCCAGAACTTTCTGTCACCAAAATGTGAGGAAAACGTGTTTTGTTAGCCAAATTTTGAGGTTTGCAAAGGATTCTGGGTAACAGAACCTGGTCAGAGCCCCACAAGTCACCCCATCTTGGATTCCCCTAGGTCTCTAGTTTTCAAAAATGCACAGGTTTGGTAGGTTTCCCTAGGTGCCGGCTGAGCTAGAGGCCAAAATCTACAGGTAGGCACTTTGCAAAAAAACCCCTCTGTTTTCTTTCAAAAAATGTGATGTGTCCACGTTGCGTTTTGGGGCATTTCCTGTTGCGAACGCTAGGCGTACCCACACAAGTGAGGTATCATTTTTATCGGGAGACTTGGGGGAACGCTGGGTGGAAGGAAATTTGTGGCTCCTCTCTGATTCCAGAACTTTCTGTCACCAAAATGTGAGGAAAATGTGTTTTTTTAGCCAAAGTTTGAGGTTTGCAAAGGATTCTGGGTAACTGAACCTGGTTACAGCCCCACAAGTCACCCCATCTTGGATTCCCCTAGGTCTCTAGTTTTAAAAAATGCACAGGTTTGGTAGGTTTCCCTAGGTGCCACCTGAGCTAGAGGCCAAAATCTACAGGTAGGCACTTTGCAAAAAACACTTCTGTTGCCTTTCAAAAAATGTGATGTGTCCACGTTGCGTTTTGGGGCATTTCCTGTTGCGGGCGCTAGGCCTACCCACACAAGTGAGGTATCATTTTTATCGGGAGACTTGGGGGAACGCTGGGTGGAAGGAAATTTGTGGCTCCTCTCTGATTCCAGAACTTTCTGTCACCAAAATGTGAGGAAAATGTGTTTTTTTAGCCAAAGATTGAGGTTTGCAAAGGATTCTGGGTAACTGAACCTGGTTACAGCCCCAGAAGTCACCCCATCTTGGATTCCCCTAGGTCTCTAGTTTTCAAAAATGCACAGGTTTGGTAGGTTTCCCTAGGTGCCGGCTGAGCTAGAGGCCAAAATCTACAGGTAGGCACTTTGCAAAAAACACCTCTGTTGTCTTTCAAAAAATGTGATGTGTCCACGTTGCGTTTTGGGGCATTTCCTGTTGCGGGCGCTAGGCCTACCTACACAAGTGAGGTATCATTTTTATCGGGAGACTTGGGGGAACGCTGGGTGGAAGGAAATTTGTGGCTCCTCTCTGATTCCAGAACTTTCTGTCACCAAAATGTGAGGAAAACGTGTTTTTTTAGCCAAATTTTGAGGTTTGCAAAGGATTCTGGGTAACAGAACCTGGTCAGAGCCCCACAAGTCACCCATCTTGGATTCCCCTAGGTCTCTAGTTTTCAAAAATGCACAGGTTTGGTAGGTTTCCCTAGGTGCCGGCTGAGCTAGAGACCAAAATCTACAGGTAGGCACTTTGCAAAAAAACACCTCTGTTTTCTTTCAAAAAATGTGATGTGTCCACGTTGCGTCTTGGGGCATTTCCTGTTGCGAACGCTAGGCCTACCCACACAAGTGAGGTATCATTTTTATCGGGAGACTTGGGGGAACGCTGGGTGGAAGGAAATTTGTGGCTCCTCTCTGATTCCAGAACTTTCTGTCACCAAAATGTGAGGAAAATGTGTTTTTTTAGCCAAAGTTTGAGGTTTGCAAAGGATTCTGGGTAACTGAACCTGGTTACAGCCCCACAAGTCACCCCATCTTGGATTCCCCTAGGTCTCTAGTTTTAAAAAATGCACAGGTTTGGTAGGTTTCCCTAGGTGCCACCTGAGCTAGAGGCCAAAATCTACAGGTAGGCACTTTGCAAAAAACACTTCTGTTGTCTTTCAAAAAATGTGATGTGTCCACGTTGCGTTTTGGGGCATTTCCTGTTGCGGGCGCTAGGCCTACCCACACAAGTGAGGTATCATTTTTATCGGGAGACTTGGGGGAACGCTGGGTGGAAGGAAATTTGTGGCTCCTCTCTGATTCCAGAACTTTCTGTCACCAAAATGTGAGGAAAATGTGTTTTTTTAGCCAAAGTTTGAGGTTTGCAAAGGATTCTGGGTAACTGAACCTGGTTACAGCCCCAGAAGTCACCCCATCTTGGATTCCCCTAGGTCTCTAGTTTTCAAAAATGCACAGGTTTGGTAGGTTTCCCTAGGTGCCGGCTGAGCTAGAGGCCAAAATCTACAGGTAGGCACTTTGCAAAAAAACACCTCTGTTTTCTTTCAAAAAATGTGATGTGTCCATGTTGCGTTTTGGGGCATTTCCTGTTGCGGGCGCTAGGCCTACCCACACAAGTGAGGTATCATTTTTATCGGGAGACTTGGGGGAACGCTGGGTGGAAGGAAATTTGTGGCTCCTCTCTGATTCCAGAACTTTCTGTCACCAAAATGTGAGGAAAATGTGTTTTTTTAGCCAAAGTTTGAGGTTTGCAAAGGATTCTGGGTAACTGAACCTGGTTACAGCCCCAGAAGTCACCCCATCTTGGATTCCCCTAGGTCTCTAGTTTTCAAAAATGCACAGGTTTGGTAGGTTTCCCTAGGTGCCGGCTGAGCTAGAGGCCAAAATCTACAGGTAGGCACTTTGCAAAAAACACCTCTGTTGTCTTTCAAAAAATGTGATGTGTCCACGTTGCGTTTTGGGGCATTTCCTGTTGCGGGCGCTAGGCCTACCCACACAAGTGAGGTATCATTTTTATCGGGAGACTTGGGGGAACGCTGGGTGGAAGGAAATTTGTGGCTCCTCTCTGATTCCAGAACTTTCTGTCACCAAAATGTGAGGAAAATGTGTTTTTTTAGCCAAAGTTTGAGGTTTGCAAAGGATTCTGGGTAACTGAACCTGGTTACAGCCCCAGAAGTCATCCCATCTTGGATTCCCCTAGGTCTCTAGTTTTCAAAAATGCACAGGTTTGGTAGGTTTCCCTAGGTGCCGGCTGAGCTAGAGGCCAAAATCTACAGGTAGACACTTTGCAAAAAATACCTGTTTTCTTTAAAAAAATGTGATGTGTCCACGTTGCGTTTTGGGGCATTTCCTGTTGCGGACGCTAGGCCTACCCACACAAGTGAGGTATCATTTTTATCGGGAGACTTGGGGGAGCGCTGGGTGGAAGGAAATTTGTGGCTCCTTTCTGATTCCAGAACTTTCTGTCACCAAAATGTGAAGAAAACATGTTTTTTTAGCCAAATTTTGAGGTTTGCAAAGGATTCTGGGTAACAGAACCTGGTCAGAGCCCCACAAGTCACCCCATCTTGGATTGCCCTAGGTCTCTAGTTTTCAAAAAATGCACAGGTTTGGTAGGTTTCCCTAGGTGCCGGCTGTGGTAGAGGCCGAAATCTACAGGTAGGCAATTTACAAAAAACACCTCTGTTTTCTTTCCAAAAATGTGATGTGTCCACGTTGCGTTTTGGGGCATTTCCTGTCGCGGGGGCTAGGCATACCCACACAAGTGAGGTATCATTTTTATCGGGAGACTTGGGGGAACGCTGGGTGGAAGGAAATTTGTGGCTCCTCTCTGATTCCAGAACTTTCTGTCACCAAAATGTGAGGAAAACGTGTTTTTTTAGCCAAATTTTGAGGTTTGCAAAGGATTCTGGGTAACAGAACCTGGTCAGAGCCCCACAAGTCACCCCATCTTGGATTCCCCTAGGTCTCTAGTTTTCAAAAATGCACAGGTTTGGTAGGTTTCCCTATGTGCCGGCTGAGCTAGAGGCCAAAATCTACAGGTAAGCACTTTGCAAAAAACACCTCTGTTGTCTTTCAAAAAATGTGATGTGTCCACATTGCGTTTTGGGGCATTTCCTGTCACGGGCGCTAGGCCTACCCACACAAGTGAGGTGTTATTTTTATCGGGAGACTTGGGGGAACACTGGGTGGAAGGAAATTTGTGGCTCCTCTTTGATTCCTGAACTTTCTGTCACCAAAATGTGAGGAAAACTTGTTTTTTTAGCCAAATTTTGAGGTTTGCAAAGGATTCTGGGTAACAGAACCTGGTCAGAGCCCCACAAGTCACCCCATCTTGGATTCCCCTAGGTCTCTAGTTTTAAAAAAATGCACAGGTTTGGTAGGTTTCCCTAGGTGCCGGCTGTGGTAGAGGCCGAAATCTACAGGTAGGCAATTTACAAAAAACACCTCTGTTTTCTTTCCAAAAATGTGATGTGTCCACGTTGCGTTTTGGGGCATTTCCTGTCGCGGGGGCTAGGCATACCCACACAAGTGAGGTATCATTTTTATCGGGAGACTTTGGGGAACGCTGGGTGGAAGAAAATTTGTGGCTCCTCTCTGATTCCAGAACTTTCTGTCACCAAAATGTGAGGAAAACGTGTTTTTTTAGCCAAATTTTGAGGTTTGCAAAGGATTCTGGGTAACAGAACCTGGTAAGAGCCCCACAAGTCACCCCATCTTGGATTCCCCTAGGTCTCTAGTTTTCAAAAATGCACAGGTTTGGTAGGTTTCCCTATGTGCCGGCTGAGCTAGAGGCCAAAATCTACAGGTAAGCACTTTGCAAAAAACACCTCTGTTGTCTTTCAAAAAATGTGATGTGTCCACATTGCGTTTTGGGTCATTTCCTGTCGCGGGCGCTAGGCCTACCCACACAAGTGAGGTATTATTTTTATCGGGAGACTTGGGGGAACGCTGGGTGGAAGGAAATTTGTGGCTCCTCTCTGATTCTAGAACTTTCTGTCACCAAAATTTGAGGAAAACTTGTTTTTTTAGCCAAAGTTTGAGGTTTGCAAAGGATTCTGGGTAACAGAACCTGGTCAGAGCCCCACAAGTCACCCCATCTTGGATTCCCGTAGGTCTCTAGTTTAAAAAAATGCACAGGTTTGGTAGGTTTCCCTAGGTGCCTGCTGAGCTAGAGGCCAAAATCTACAGGTAGGCACTTTGCAAAAAACACCTCTGTTTTCTTTAAAAAAATGTGATATGTCCACGTTGCGTTTTGGGGCATTTCCTGTCGCGGGCGCTAGGCCTACCCACACAAGTGAGGTATCATTTTTATCGGGAGACTTGGGGGAACGCTGGGTGGAAGGAAATTTGTGGCTGCTCTCTGATTCCAGAACTTTCTGTCACCAAAATGTGAGGAAAATGTGTTTTTTTAGCCAAATTTTGAGGTTTGCAAAGGATTCTGGGTAACAGAACATGGTCACAGCCCCACAAGTCACCCCATCTTGGATTCCCCTAGGTCTCTAGTTTTCAAAAATGCACAGGTTTGGTAGGTTTCCCTAGGTGCCGGCTGAGCTAGAGGCCAAAATCTACAGGTAGACACTTTGCAAAAAACACCTGTTTTCTTTCAAAAAATGTGATGTGTCCACGTTGCGTTTTGGGGCATTTTCTGTCACGGGCGCTAGGCCTACCCACACAAGTGAGGTATCATTTTTATCGGGAGACTTGGGGGAACGCTGGGTGGAAGGAAATTTGTGGCTCCTCTCTGATTCCAGAACTTTCTGTCACCAAAATTTGAGGAAAATGTGTTTTTTTAGCCAAAGTTTGAGGTTTGCATAGGATTCTGGGTAACAGAACCTGGTTAGAGCCCCACAAGTCACCCCATCTTGGATTCCCCTAGGTCTCTAGTTTTAAAAAATGCACAGGTTTGGTAGGTTTCCCTAGGTGCCGGCTGAGCTAGAGGCCAAATCTACATGTAGGCACTTTGCAAAAAACACCTCTGTTTTCTTTAAAAAAACGTGACGTGTCCACGTTGCGTTTTCGAGCATTTCCTGTTGCGGGCGCTAGGCCTACCCACACAAGTGAGGTATCATTTTTATCGGGAGACTTGGGGGAACGCTGGGTGGAAGGAAATTTGTGGCTCCTCTCTGATTCCAGAACTTTCTGTCACCAAATATGAGGAAAACATGTTTTTTTAGCCAAATTTTGAGGTTTACAAAGGATTCTGGGTAACAGAACCTGGTCATAGCCCCACAAGTCACCCCATCTTGGATTCCCCTAGGTCTCTAGTTTTCAAAAATGCACAGGTTTGGTAGGTTTCCCTAGGTGCCGGCTGAGCTAGAGGCCAAAATCTACAGGTAGGCACTTTGCAAAAAACAACTCTGTTTTCTTTAAAAAAATGTGATATGTCCACGTTGCGTTTTGGGGCATTTCCTGTCGCGGGCGCTAGGCCTACCCACACAAGTGAGGTATCATTTTTATCGGGAGACTTGGGGGAACGCTGGGTGGAAGGAAATTTGTGGCTCTTCTCTGATTCCAGAACTTTCTGTCACCAAAATGTGAGGAAAACGTGTTTTTTGAGCCAAATTTTGAGGTTTGCAAAGGATTCTGGGTAACAGAACCTGGTCAGAGCCCCACAATTCACCCCATCTTGGATTCCCCTAGGTCTCTAGTTTTCAAAAATGCACAGGTTTGGTAGGTTTCCCTAGGTGCCGGCTGTGCTAGAGGCCAAAATCTACAGGTAGGCACTTTACAAAAAACACCTCTGTTTTCTTTCAAAAAATGTGATGTGTCCACGTTGCGTTTTGGGGCATTTCCTGTCGCGGGCGCTAGGCATACTCACACAAGTGAGGTATTATTTTTATCGGGAGACTTGGGGGAATGCTGGGTGATAGGAAATTTGTGGCTCCTCTCTGATTCCAGAACTTTCTGTCACCAAAATGTGAGGAAAACGTGTTTTTTTAGCCAAAGTTTGAGGTTTGCAAAGGATTCTGGGTAACAGAACCTGGTTAGAGCCCCACAAGTCACCCCATCTTGGATTCCCCTAGGTCTCTAGTTTTAAAAAATGCACTGGTTTGGTAGGTTTCCCTAGGTGCCGGCTGAGCTAGAGGCCAAAATCTACAGGTAGGCACTTTGCAAAAAACACCTCTGTTTTCTTTAAAAAAATGTGATGTGTCCACGTTGAGTTTTGGGGCATTTCCTGTTGCGGGCGCTAGGACTACCCACACAAGTGAGGTATCATTTCTATCGGGAGACTTGGGGGAACGCTGGGTGGAAGGAAATTTGTGGCTCCTCTCTGATTCCAGAACTTTCTGTCACCAAATATGAGGAAAACATGTTTTTTTAGCCAAATTTTGAGGTTTACAAAGGATTCTGGGTAACAGAACCTGGTCATAGCCCCACAAGTCACCCCATCTTGGATTCCCCTAGGTCTCTAGTTTTCAAAAATGCACAGGTTTGGTAGGTTTCCCTAGGTGCCGGCTGAGCTAGAGGCCAAAATCTACAGGTAGGCACTTTGCAAAAAACTACTCTGTTTTCTTTAAAAAAATGTGATATGTCCACGTTGCGTTTTGGGCCATTTCCTGTCGCGGGCGCTAGGCCTACCCACACAAGTGAGGTATCATTTTTATCGGGAGACTTGGGGGAACGCTGGGTGGAAGGAAATTTGTGGCTCCTCTCTGATTCCAGAACTTTCTGTCACCAAAATGTGAGGAAAACGTGTTTTTTGAGCCAAATTTTGAGGTTTGCAAAGGATTCTGGGTAACAGAACCTGGTCAGAGCCCCACAATTCACCCCATCTTGGATTCCCGTAGGTCTCTAGTTTTCAAAAATGCACAGGTTTGGTAGGTTTCCCTAGGTGCCGGCTGTGCTAGAGGCCAAAATCTACAGGTAGGCACTTTACAAAAAACACCTCTGTTTTCTTTCAAAAAATGTGATGTGTCCACGTTGCGTTTTGGGGCATTTCCTGTCGCGGGCGCTAGGCATACCCACACAAGTGAGGTATTATTTTTATCGGGAGACTTGGGGGAACGCTGGGTGATAGGAAATTTGTGGCTCCTCTCTGATTCCAGAACTTTCTGTCACCAAAATGTGAGGAAAACGTGTTTTTTTAGCCAAAGTTTGAGGTTTGCAAAGGATTCTGGGTAACAGAACCTGGTTAGAGCCCCACAAGTCACCCCATCTTGGATTCCCCTAGGTCTCTAGTTTTAAAAAATGCACTGGTTTGGTAGGTTTCCCTAGGTGCCGGCTGAGCTAGAGGCCAAAATCTACAGGTAGGCACTTTGCAAAAAACACCTCTGTTTTCTTTAAAAAAATGTGATGTGTCCACGTTGAGTTTTGGGGCATTTCCTGTTGCGGGCGCTAGGACTACCCACACAAGTGAGGTATCATTTCTATCGGGAGACTTGGGGGAACGCTGGGTGGAATGAAATTTGTGGCTCCTCTCTGATTCCAGAACTTTCTGTCACCAAATATGAGGAAAACATTTTTTTTTAGCCACATTTTGAGGTTTACAAAGGATTCTGGGTAACAGAACCTGGTCAGAGCCCCACAAGTAACCCCATCTTGGATTCCCCTAGGTCTCTAGTTTTCAAAAATGCACAGGTTTGGTAGGTTTCCCTAGGTGCCGGCTGAGCTGGAGGCCAAAATCTACAGGTAGACACTTTGCAAAAAACACCTGTTTTCTTTCAAAAAATGTGATGTGTCCACTTTGCGTTTTGGGGCATTTTCTGTCGCGGGCGCTAGGCCTACCCACACAAGTGAGGTATCATTTTTATCGGGAGACTTGGGGGAGTGGTGGGTGGAAGGAAATTTGTGGCTCCTTTCTGATTCAAGAACTTCCTGTCACCAAAATGTGAGGAAAACGTGTTTTTTTAGCCAAATTTTGAGGTTTGCAAAGGATTCTGGGTAACAGAACCTGGTCAGAGCCCCACAATTCACCCCATCTTGGATTCCCCTAGGTCTCTAGTTTTCAAAAATGCACAGGTTTGGTAGGTTTCCCTAGGTGCCGGCTGAGCTGGAGGCCAAAATCTACAGGTAGACACTTTGCAAAAAACACCTGTTTTCTTTAAAAAAATGTGATGTGTCCACGTTGCGTTTTGGGGCATTTTCTGTCGCGGGCGCTAGGCCTACCCACACAAGTGAGGTATCATTTTTATCGGGAGACTTGGGGGAGTGGTGGGTGGAAGGAAATTTGTGGCTCCTTTCTGATTCAAGAACTTTCTGTCACCAAAATGTGAGGAAAACGTGGTTTTTTAGCCAAATTTTGAGGTTTGCAAAGGATTCTGGGTAACAGAACCTGGTCAGAGCCCCACAAGTCACCCCATCTTGGATTCCCCTAGGTCTCTAGTTTTCAAAAATGCACAGGTTTGGTAGGTTTCCCTAGGTGCCGCCTGAGCTAGAGGCCAAAATCTACAGGTAGGCACTTTGCAAAAAACACCTCTGCTGTCTTTCAAAAAATGTGATGTGTCCACGTTGCGTTTTGGGGCATTTCCTGTTGCGGGCGCTAGGCCTACCCACACAAGTGAGGTATCATTTTTATCGGGAGACTTGGGGGAACGCTGGGTGGAAGGAAATTTGTGGCTCCTCTCTGATTCCAGAACTTTCTGTCACCAAAATGTGAGGAAAATTTGTTTTTTTAGCCAAATTTTGAGGTTTGCAAAGGATTCTGGGTAACAGAACCTGGTCAGAGCCCCACAATTCACCCCATCTTGGATTCCCCTAGGTCTCTAGTTTAAAAAAATACACAGGTTTGGTAGGTTTCCCTAAGTGCCGGCTGAGCTAGAGGCCAAAATCTACAGGTAAGCACTTTGCAAAAAACACCTCTGTTTTCTTTCAAAAAATGTGATGTGTCCACGTTGAGTTTTGGGGCATTTCCTGTTGCGGGCGCTAGGCCTACCCACACAAGTGAGGTATCATTTTTATCGGGAGACTTGGGGGAACACTGGGTGGAAGGAAATTTGTGGCTCCTCTCTGATTCCAGAACTTTCTGTCACCAAAATGTGAGGAAAATGTGTTTTTTTAGCCAAATTTTGAGGTTTGCAAAGGATTCTGGGTAACAGAACCTGGTCAGAGCCCCACAATTCACCCCATCTTGGATTCCCCTAGGTCTCTAGTTTAAAAAAATACACAGGTTTGGTAGGTTTCCCTAAGTGCCGGCTGAGCTAGAGGCCAAAATCTACAGGTAAGCACTTTGCAAAAAACACCTCTGTTTTCTTTCAAAAAATGTGATGTGTCCACGTTGAGTTTTGGGGCATTTCCCGTTGCGGGCGCTAGGCCTACCCACACAAGTGAGGTATCATTTTTATCGGGAGACTTGGGGGAACACTGGGTGGAAGGAAATTTGTGGCTCCTCTCTGATTCCAGAACTTTCTGTCACCAAAATGTGAGGAAAACGTGTTTTTTTAGCCAAATTTTGAGGTTTGCAAAGGATTCTGGGTAACAGAACCTGGTCAGAGCCCCACAAGTCACCCCATGTTGGATTCCCCTAGGTCTCTAGTTTTCAAAAAATGCACAGGTTTGGTAGGTTTCCGTAGGTGCCGGCTGTGCTAGAGGCCAAAATCTACAGGTAGGCACTTTACAAAAAACACCTCTGTTTTCTTTCAAAAAATGTGATGTGTCCACGTTGCGTTTTAGGGCATTTCCTGTCGCGGGCGCTAGGCATACCCACACAAGTGAGGTATTATTTTTATCGTGAGACTTGGGGGAACGCTGGGGGGAAGGAAATTTGTGGCTCCTCTCTGATTCCAGAACTTTCTGTCACCAAAATGTGAGGAAAACTTGTTTTTTTAGCCAAAGTTTGAGGTTTGCAAAGGATTCTGGGTAACAGAACCTGGTTATATCCCCACAAGTCACCCCATCTTGGATTCCCCTAGGTCTCTAGTTTTAAAAAATGCACAGGTTTGGTAGGTTTCCCTAGGTTCCGGCTGAACTAGAGGCCAAAATCTACAGGTAGGCACTTTGCAAAAAACACCTCTGTTTTCTTTAAAAAAATGTGATGTGTCCACGTTGAGTTTTGGGGCATTTCCTGTTGCGGGCGCTAGGACTACCCACACAAGTGAGGTATCATTTCTATCGGGAGACTTGGGGGAATGCTGGGTGGAATGAAATTTGTGGCTCCTCTCTGATTCCAGAACTTTCTGTCACCAAATATGAGGAAAACATGTTTTTTTTAGCCACATTTTGAGGTTTACAAAGGATTCTGGGTAACAGAACCTGGTCAGAGCCCCACAAGTAACCCCATCTTGGATTCCCCTAGGTCTCTAGTTTTCAAAAATGTACAGGTTTGGTAGGTTTCCCTAGGTGCCGGCTGAGCTGGAGGCCAAAATCTACAGGTAGACACTTTGCAAAAAACACCTGTTTTCTTTCAAAAAATGTGATGTGTCCACGTTGCGTTTTGGGGCATTTTCTGTCGCGGGCGCTAGGTCTACCCACACAAGTGAGGTATCATTTTTATCGGGAGACTTGGAGGAGTGGTGGGTGGAAGGAAATTTGTGGCTCCTTTCTGATTCAAGAACTTTCTGTCACCAAACTGTGAGGAAAACGTGGTTTTTTAGCCAAATTTTGAGGTTTGCAAAGGATTCTGGGTAACAGAACCTGGTCAGAGCCCCACAAGTCACCCCATCTTGGATTCCCCTAGGTCTCTAGTTTTAAAAAATGCACAGGTTTGGTAGGTTTCCCTAGGTGCCGCCTGAGCTAGAGGCCAAAATCTACAGGTAGGCACTTTGCAAAAAACACCTCTGCTGTCTTTCAAAAAATGTGATGTGTCCACGTTGCGTTTTGGGGCATTTCCTGTTGCGGGCGCTAGGCCTACCCACACAAGTGAGGTATCATTTTTATCGGGAGACTTGGGGGAACGCTGGGTGGAAGGAAATTTGTGGCTCCTCTCTGATTCCAGAACTTTCTGTCACCAAAATGTGAGGAAAATGTGTTTTTTTAGCCAAATTTTGAGGTTTGCAAAGGATTCTGGGTAACAGAACCTGGTCAGAGCCCCACAAGTCACCCCAACTTGGATTCCCTTAGGTCTCTGGTTTTAAAAAATGCACAGGTTTGGTAGGTTTCCCTAGGTGCTGGCTGAGATAGAGGCCACAATCTACAGGTAGGCACTTTGCAAAAAACACCTCTGTTGTCTTTCAAAAAATGTGATGTGTCCACGTTGCGTTTTGGGGCATTTCCTGTAGCGGGGGCTACGCCTACACACACAAGTGAGGTATCATTTTTATCGTGAGACTTGGGGGAACAAGGGGTGGAAGGAAATTTGTGGCTCTTCTCTGATTCCAGAACTTTCTGTCACCAAAATGTGAGGAAAACGTGTTTTTTTAGCCAAATTTTGAGGTTTGCAAAGGATTCTGGGTAACAGAACCTGGTCAGAGCCCCACAAGTCACCCCATCTTGGATTCCCCTAGGTCTCTAGTTTAAAAAAATGCACAGGTTTGGTAGGTTTCCCTAGGTGCCGGCTGAGCTAGAGGCTAAAATCTACAGGTAGGCACTTTGCAAAAAACACCTCTGTTTTCTTTCAAAAAATGTGATGTGTCCACGTTGCGTTTTGGGGCATTTCCTGTCGCGGACGCTAGGCCTACCCACACAAGTGAGGTATCATTTTTATCGGGAGACTTGGGGGAGTGCTGGGTGGAAGGAAATTTGTGGCTCCTTTCTGATTCCAGAACTTTCTGTCACCAAAATGTGAGGAAAACGTGTTTTTTTAGCCAAATTTTGAGGTTTGCAAAGGATTCTGGGTAACAGAACCTGGTCAGAGCCCCACAAGTCACCCCAACTTGGATTCCCCTAGGTCTCTGGTTTTAAAAAATGCACAGGTTTGGTAGGTTTCCCTAGGTGCTGGCTGAGATAGAGGCCACAATCTACAGGTAGGCACTTTGTAAAAAACACCTCTGTTGTCTTTCAAAAAATGTGATGTGTCCACGTTGCGTTTTGGGGCATTTCCTGTCGCGGGCGCTAGGCCTACCCACACAAGTGAGGTATCATTTTTATCGGGAGACTTGGGGGAGTGGTGGGTGGAAGGAAATTTGTGGCTCCTTTCTGATTCAAGAACTTTCTGTCACCAAAATGTGAGGAAAACGTGGTTTTTTAGCCAAATTTTGAGGTTTGCAAAGGATTCTGGGTAACAGAACCTGGTCAGAGCCCCACAAGTCACCCCATCTTGGATTCCCCTAGGTCTCTAGTTTTCAAAAATGCACAGGTTTGGTAGGTTTCCCTAGGCGCAGCCTGAGCTAGAGGCCAAAATCTACAGGTAGGCACTTTGCAAAAAACACCTCTGCTGTCTTTCAAAAAATGTGATGTGTCCACGTTGCGTTTTGGGGCATTTCCTGTTGCGGGCGCTAGGCCTACCCACACAAGTGAGGTATCATTTTTATCGGGAGACTTGGGGGAACGCTGGGTGGAAGGAAATTTGTGGCTCCTCTCTGATTCCAGAACTTTCTGTCACCAAAATGTGAGGAAAATGTGTTTTTTTAGCCAAATTTTGAGGTTTACAAAGGATTCTGGGTAACAGAACCTGGTCAGAGCCCCACAAGTCACCCCAACTTGGATTCCCCTAGGTCTCTGGTTTTAAAAAATGCACAGGTTTGGTAGGTTTCCCTAGGTGCTGGCTGAGATAGAGGCCACAATCTACAGGTAGGCACTTTGCAAAAAACACCTCTGTTGTCTTTCAAAAAATGTGATGTGTCCACGTTGCGTTTTGGGGCATTTCCTGTAGCGGGGGCTACGCCTACCCACACAAGTGAGGTATCATTTTTATCGGGAGACTTGGGGGAACGCTGGGTTGAAGGAAATTTGTGGCTCTTCTCTGATTCCAGAACTTTCTGTCACCAAAATGTGAGGAAAACGTGTTTTTTTAGCCAAATTTTGAGGTTTGCAAAGGATTCTGGGTAACAGAACCTGGTCAGAGCCCCACAAGTCACCCCATCTTGGATTCCCCTAGGTCTCTAGTTTAAAAAAATGCACAGGTTTGGTAGGTTTCCCTAGGTGCCGGCTGAGCTAGAGGCTAAAATCTACAGGTAGGCACTTTGCAAAAAACACCTCTGTTTTCTTTCAAAAAATGTGATGTGTCCACGTTGCGTTTTGGGGCATTTCCTGTCGCGGACGCTAGGCCTACCCACACAAGTGAGGTATCATTTTTATCGGGAGACTTGGGGGAGCGCTGGGTGGAAGGAAATTTGTGGCTCCGTTCTGATTCCAGAACTTTCTGTCACCAAAATGTGAGGAAAACGTGTTTTTTTAGCCAAATTTTGAGGTTTGCAAAGGATTCTGGGTAACAGAACCTGGTCAGAGCCCCACAAGTCACCCCAACTTGGATTCCCCTAGGTCTCTGGTTTTAAAAAATGCACAGGTTTGGTAGGTTTCCCTAGGTGCTGGCTGAGATAGAGGCCACAATCTACAGGTAGGCACTTTGTAAAAAACACCTCTGTTGTCTTTCAAAAAATGTGATGTGTCCACGTTGCGTTTTGGGGCATTTCCTGTCGCGGGCGCTAGGCCTACCCACACAAGTGAGGTATCATTTTTATCGGGAGACTTGGGGGAGTGCTGGGTGGAAGGACATTTGTGGCTCCTTTCTGATTCCAGAACTTTCTGTCACCAAAATGTGAGGAAAACGTGTTTTTTTAGCCAAATTTTGAGGTTTTCAAAGGATTCTGGGTAACAGAACCTGGTCAGAGCCCCACAAGTCACCCCATCTTGGATTCCCCTAGGTCTCTAGTTTAACAAAATGCACAGGTTTGGTAGGTTTCCCTAGGTGCTGGCTGAGCTAGAGGCCAAAATCTACAGGTAGGAACTTTGCAAAAAACACCTCTGTTTTCTTTAAAAAAATGTGATGTGTCCACGTTGCGTTTTGGGGCATTTCCTGTTGCGGGCGCTAGGCCTACCCACACAAGTGAGGTATCATTTTTATCGGGAGACTTGGGGGAACACTGGGTGCAAGGAAATTTGTGGCTCTTCTCTGATTCCAGAACTTTCTGTCACCAAAATGTGAGGAAAACGTGTTTTTTTAGCTAAATTTTGAGGTTTGCAAAGGATTCTGGGTAACAGAACCTGGTCAGAGCCCCACAAGTCACCCCATCTTGGATTCCCCTAGGTCTCTAGTTTTAAAAAATGCACAGGTTTGGTAGGTTTCCCTAGGTGCCGGCTGAGCTAGAGGCCAAAATCTACAGGTAGGCACTTTGTAAAAAACACCTCTGTTTTCTTTCAAAAAATTTGATGTGTCCACGTTGCGTTTTGGGGCATTTCCTGTCGCGGACGCTAGGCCTACCGACACAAGTGAGGTATAATTTTTATCGGGAGACTTGGGGGAGCGCTGGGTGGAAGGAAATTTGTGGCTCCTTTCTGATTCCAGAACTTTCTGTCACCAAAATGTGAGGAAAACGTGTTTTTTTAGCCAAATTTTGAGCTTTGCAAAGGATTCTGGGTAACAGAACCTGGTCAGAGCCCCACAAGTCACCCCAACTTGGATTCCCCTAGGTCTCTGGTTTTAAAAAATGCACAGGTTTGGTAGGTTTCCCTAGGTGCTGGCTGAGATAGAGGCCACAATCTACAGGTAGGCACTTTGCAAAAAACACCTCTGTTGTCTTTCAAAAAATGTGATGTGTCCACGTTGCGTTTTGGGGCATTTCCTGTAGCGGGGGCTACGCCTACCCACACAAGTGAGGTATCATTTTTATCGGGAGACTTGGGGGAACGCTGGGTGGAAGGAAATTTGTGGCTCTTCTCTGATTCAAGAACTTTCTGTCACCAAAATGTGAGGAAAACGTGTTTTTTTAGCCAAATTTTGAGGTTTGCAAAGGATTCTGGGTAACAGAACCTGGTCAGAGCCCCACAAGTCACCCCATCTTCGATTCCCCTAGGTCTCTAGTTTAAAAAAATGCACAGGTTTGGTAGGTTTCCCTAGGTGCCGGCTGAGCTTGAGGCTAAAATCTACAGGTAGGCACTTTGCAAAAAACACCTCTGTTTTCTTTCAAAAAATGTGATGTGTCCACGTTGCGTTTTGGGGCATTTCCTGTCGCGGACGCTAAGCCTACCCACACAAGTGAGGTATCATTTTTATCGGGAGACTTGGGGGAGCGCTGGGTGGAAGGAAATTTGTGGCTCCTTTCTGATTCCAGAACTTTCTGTCACCAAAATGTGAGGAAAACGTGTTTTTTTAGCCAAATTTTGAGGTTTGCAAAGGATTCTGGGTAACAGAACCTGGTCAGAGCCCCACAAGTCACCCCAACTTGGATTCCCCTAGGTCTCTGGTTTTAAAAAATGCACAGGTTTGGAAGGTTTCCCTAGGTGCTGGCTGAGATAGAGGCCACAATCTACAGGTAGGCACTTTGTAAAAAACACCTCTGTTGTCTTTCAAAAAATGTGATGTGTCCACGTTGCGTTTTGGGGCATTTCCTGTCGCGGGCGCTAGGCCTACCCACACAAGTGAGGTATCATTTTTATCGGGAGACTTGGGGGAACGCTGGGTGGAAGGAAATTTGTGGCTCCTCTCTGATTCCAGAACTTTCTGTCACCAAAATGTGAGGAAAACGTGTTTTTTTAGCCAAATTTTGAGGTTTGCAAAGGATTCTGGGTAACAGAACCTGGTCAGAGCCCCACAAGTCACCCCATCTTGGATTCCCCTAGGTCTCTAGTTTTAAAAAATGCACAGGTTTGGTAGGTTTCCCTAGGTGCCGGCTGAGCTAGAGGCCAAAATCTACAGGTAGGCACTTTGCAAAAAACACCTCTGTTTTCTTTAAAAAAATTTGATGTGTCCACGTTGCGTTTTGGGGCATTTCCTGTCGCGGACGCTAGGCCTACCCACACAAGTGAGGTATCATTTTTATCGGGAGACTTGGGGGAGCGCTGGGTGGAAGGACATTTGTGGCTCCTTTCTGATTCCAGAACTTTCTGTCACCAAAATGTGAGGAAAACATGTTTCTTTAGCCAAATTTTGAGCTTTGCAAAGGATTCTGGGTAACAGAACCTGGTCAGAGCCCCACAAGTCACCCCAACTTGGATTCCCCTAGGTCTCTGGTTTTAAAAAATGCGCAGGTTTGGTAGGTTTCCCTAGGTGCTGGCTGAGATAGAGGCCAAAATCTACAGGTAGGCACTTTGCAAAAAACACCTCTGTTTTCTTTCAAAAAATGTGATGTGTCCACGTTGCGTTTTGGGGCATTTCGTGTTGCGGGCGCTAGGCCTACCCACACAAGTGAGGTATCATTTTTATCGGGAGACTTGGGGGAACGCTGGGTGGAAAGAAATTTGTGGCTCCTCTCTGATTCAAGTACTTTCTGTCACCAAAATGTGAGGAAAATGTGTTTTTTTAGCCAAAGTTTGAGGTTTGCAAAGGATTCTGGGTAACAGAACCTGGTCAGAGCCCCACAAGTCACCCCAACTTGGATTCCCCTAGGTCTCTGGTTTTAAAAAATGCACAGGTTGGGTAGGTTTCCCTAGGTGCCGGCTGAGCTAGAGGCTAAAATCTACAGGTAGGCACTTTGCAAAAAACACCTCTGTTTTCTTTCAAAAAATGTGATGTGTCCACGTTGCGTTTTGGGGCATTTCCTGTCGCGGACGCTAGGCCTACCCACACAAGTGAGGTATCATTTTTATCGGGAGACTTGGGGGAGTGCTGGGTGGAAGGAAATTTGTGGCTCCTTTCTGATTCCAGAACTTTCTGTCACCAAAATGTGAGGAAAACGTGTTTTTTTAGCCAAATTTTGAGGTTTGCAAAGGATTCTGGGTAACAGAACCTGGTCAGAGCCCCACAAGTCACCCCAACTTGGATTCCCCTAGGTCTCTGGTTTTAAAAAATGCACAGGTTTGGTAGGTTTCCCTAGGTGCTGGCTGAGATAGAGGCCACAATCTACAGGTAGGCACTTTGTAAAAAACACCTCTGTTGTCTTTCAAAAAATGTGATGTGTCCACGTTGCGTTTTGGGGCATTTCCTGTCGCGGGCGCTAGGCCTACCCACACAAGTGAGGTATCATTTTTATCGGGAGACTTGGGGGAGTGGTGGGTGGAAGGAAATTTGTGGCTCCTTTCTGATTCAAGAACTTTCTGTCACCAAAATGTGAGGAAAACGTGGTTTTTTAGCCAAATTTTGAGGTTTGCAAAGGATTCTGGGTAACAGAACCTGGTCAGAGCCCCACAAGTCACCCCATCTTGGATTCCCCTAGGTCTCTAGTTTTCAAAAATGCACAGGTTTGGTAGGTTTCCCTAGGCGCAGCCTGAGCTAGAGGCCAAAATCTACAGGTAGGCACTTTGCAAAAAACACCTCTGCTGTCTTTCAAAAAATGTGATGTGTCCACGTTGCGTTTTGGGGCATTTCCTGTTGCGGGCGCTAGGCCTACCCACACAAGTGAGGTATCATTTTTATCGGGAGACTTGGGGGAACGCTGGGTGGAAGGAAATTTGTGGCTCCTCTCTGATTCCAGAACTTTCTGTCACCAAAATGTGAGGAAAATGTGTTTTTTTAGCCAAATTTTGAGGTTTACAAAGGATTCTGGGTAACAGAACCTGGTCAGAGCCCCACAAGTCACCCCAACTTGGATTCCCCTAGGTCTCTGGTTTTAAAAAATGCACAGGTTTGGTAGGTTTCCCTAGGTGCTGGCTGAGATAGAGGCCACAATCTACAGGTAGGCACTTTGCAAAAAACACCTCTGTTGTCTTTCAAAAAATGTGATGTGTCCACGTTGCGTTTTGGGGCATTTCCTGTAGCGGGGGCTACGCCTACCCACACAAGTGAGGTATCATTTTTATCGGGAGACTTGGGGGAACGCTGGGTTGAAGGAAATTTGTGGCTCTTCTCTGATTCCAGAACTTTCTGTCACCAAAATGTGAGGAAAACGTGTTTTTTTAGCCAAATTTTGAGGTTTGCAAAGGATTCTGGGTAACAGAACCTGGTCAGAGCCCCACAAGTCACCCCATCTTGGATTCCCCTAGGTCTCTAGTTTAAAAAAATGCACAGGTTTGGTAGGTTTCCCTAGGTGCCGGCTGAGCTAGAGGCTAAAATCTACAGGTAGGCACTTTGCAAAAAACACCTCTGTTTTCTTTCAAAAAATGTGATGTGTCCACGTTGCGTTTTGGGGCATTTCCTGTCGCGGACGCTAGGCCTACCCACACAAGTGAGGTATCATTTTTATCGGGAGACTTGGGGGAGCGCTGGGTGGAAGGAAATTTGTGGCTCCGTTCTGATTCCAGAACTTTCTGTCACCAAAATGTGAGGAAAACGTGTTTTTTTAGCCAAATTTTGAGGTTTGCAAAGGATTCTGGGTAACAGAACCTGGTCAGAGCCCCACAAGTCACCCCAACTTAGATTCCCCTAGGTCTCTGGTTTTAAAAAATGCACAGGTTTGGTAGGTTTCCCTAGGTGCTGGCTGAGATAGAGGCCACAATCTACAGGTAGGCACTTTGTAAAAAACACCTCTGTTGTCTTTCAAAAAATGTGATGTGTCCACGTTGCGTTTTGGGGCATTTCCTGTCGCGGGCGCTAGGCCTACCCACACAAGTGAGGTATCATTTTTATCGGGAGACTTGGGGGAGTGCTGGGTGGAAGGACATTTGTGGCTCCTTTCTGATTCCAGAACTTTCTGTCACCAAAATGTGAGGAAAACGTGTTTTTTTAGCCAAATTTTGAGGTTTTCAAAGGATTCTGGGTAACAGAACCTGGTCAGAGCCCCACAAGTCACCCCATCTTGGATTCCCCTAGGTCTCTAGTTTAACAAAATGCACAGGTTTGGTAGGTTTCCCTAGGTGCTGGCTGAGCTAGAGGCCAAAATCTACAGGTAGGAACTTTGCAAAAAACACCTCTGTTTTCTTTAAAAAAATGTGATGTGTCCACGTTGCGTTTTGGGGCATTTCCTGTTGCGGGCGCTAGGCCTACCCACACAAGTGAGGTATCATTTTTATCGGGAGACTTGGGGGAACACTGGGTGCAAGGAAATTTGTGGCTCTTCTCTGATTCCAGAACTTTCTGTCACCAAAATGTGAGGAAAACGTGTTTTTTTAGCTAAATTTTGAGGTTTGCAAAGGATTCTGGGTAACAGAACCTGGTCAGAGCCCCACAAGTCACCCCATCTTGGATTCCCCTAGGTCTCTAGTTTTAAAAAATGCACAGGTTTGGTAGGTTTCCCTAGGTGCCGGCTGAGCTAGAGGCCAAAATCTACAGGTAGGCACTTTGTAAAAAACACCTCTGTTTTCTTTCAAAAAATTTGATGTGTCCACGTTGCGTTTTGGGGCATTTCCTGTCGCGGACGCTAGGCCTACCGACACAAGTGAGGTATAATTTTTATCGGGAGACTTGGGGGAGCGCTGGGTGGAAGGAAATTTGTGGCTCCTTTCTGATTCCAGAACTTTCTGTCACCAAAATGTGAGGAAAACGTGTTTTTTTAGCCAAATTTTGAGCTTTGCAAAGGATTCTGGGTAACAGAACCTGGTCAGAGCCCCACAAGTCACCCCAACTTGGATTCCCCTAGGTCTCTGGTTTTAAAAAATGCACAGGTTTGGTAGGTTTCCCTAGGTGCTGGCTGAGATAGAGGCCACAATCTACAGGTAGGCACTTTGCAAAAAACACCTCTGTTGTCTTTCAAAAAATGTGATGTGTCCACGTTGCGTTTTGGGGCATTTCCTGTAGCGGGGGCTACGCCTACCCACACAAGTGAGGTATCATTTTTATCGGGAGACTTGGGGGAACGCTGGGTGGAAGGAAATTTGTGGCTCTTCTCTGATTCAAGAACTTTCTGTCACCAAAATGTGAGGAAAACGTGTTTTTTTAGCCAAATTTTGAGGTTTGCAAAGGATTCTGGGTAACAGAACCTGGTCAGAGCCCCACAAGTCACCCCATCTTCGATTCCCCTAGGTCTCTAGTTTAAAAAAATGCACAGGTTTGGTAGGTTTCCCTAGGTGCCGGCTGAGCTTGAGGCTAAAATCTACAGGTAGGCACTTTGCAAAAAACACCTCTGTTTTCTTTCAAAAAATGTGATGTGTCCACGTTGCGTTTTGGGGCATTTCCTGTCGCGGACGCTAAGCCTACCCACACAAGTGAGGTATCATTTTTATCGGGAGACTTGGGGGAGCGCTGGGTGGAAGGAAATTTGTGGCTCCTTTCTGATTCCAGAACTTTCTGTCACCAAAATGTGAGGAAAACGTGTTTTTTTAGCCAAATTTTGAGGTTTGCAAAGGATTCTGGGTAACAGAACCTGGTCAGAGCCCCACAAGTCACCCCAACTTGGATTCCCCTAGGTCTCTGGTTTTAAAAAATGCACAGGTTTGGAAGGTTTCCCTAGGTGCTGGCTGAGATAGAGGCCACAATCTACAGGTAGGCACTTTGTAAAAAACACCTCTGTTGTCTTTCAAAAAATGTGATGTGTCCACGTTGCGTTTTGGGGCATTTCCTGTCGCGGGCGCTAGGCCTACCCACACAAGTGAGGTATCATTTTTATCGGGAGACTTGGGGGAACGCTGGGTGGAAGGAAATTTGTGGCTCCTCTCTGATTCCAGAACTTTCTGTCACCAAAATGTGAGGAAAACGTGTTTTTTTAGCCAAATTTTGAGGTTTGCAAAGGATTCTGGGTAACAGAACCTGGTCAGAGCCCCACAAGTCACCCCATCTTGGATTCCCCTAGGTCTCTAGTTTTAAAAAATGCACAGGTTTGGTAGGTTTCCCTAGGTGCCGGCTGAGCTAGAGGCCAAAATCTACAGGTAGGCACTTTGCAAAAAACACCTCTGTTTTCTTTAAAAAAATTTGATGTGTCCACGTTGCGTTTTGGGGCATTTCCTGTCGCGGACGCTAGGCCTACCCACACAAGTGAGGTATCATTTTTATCGGGAGACTTGGGGGAGCGCTGGGTGGAAGGACATTTGTGGCTCCTTTCTGATTCCAGAACTTTCTGTCACCAAAATGTGAGGAAAACATGTTTCTTTAGCCAAATTTTGAGCTTTGCAAAGGATTCTGGGTAACAGAACCTGGTCAGAGCCCCACAAGTCACCCCAACTTGGATTCCCCTAGGTCTCTGGTTTTAAAAAATGCGCAGGTTTGGTAGGTTTCCCTAGGTGCTGGCTGAGATAGAGGCCAAAATCTACAGGTAGGCACTTTGCAAAAAACACCTCTGTTTTCTTTCAAAAAATGTGATGTGTCCACGTTGCGTTTTGGGGCATTTCGTGTTGCGGGCGCTAGGCCTACCCACACAAGTGAGGTATCATTTTTATCGGGAGACTTGGGGGAACGCTGGGTGGAAAGAAATTTGTGGCTCCTCTCTGATTCAAGTACTTTCTGTCACCAAAATGTGAGGAAAATGTGTTTTTTTAGCCAAAGTTTGAGGTTTGCAAAGGATTCTGGGTAACAGAACCTGGTCAGAGCCCCACAAGTCACCCCAACTTGGATTCCCCTAGGTCTCTGGTTTTAAAAAATGCACAGGTTGGGTAGGTTTCCCTAGGTGCTGGCTGAGATAGAGGCCAAAATCTACAGGTAGGCACTTTGCAAAAAACACCTCTGTTGTCTTTCAAAAAATGTGATGTGTCCACGTTGCGTTTTGGGGCATTTCGTGTTGCGGGCGCTAGGCCTACCCACACAAGTGAGGTATCATTTTTATCGGGAGACTTGGGGGAACGCTGGGTGGAAGGAAATTTGGGGCTCCTCTCTGATTCCAGAACTTTCTGTCACCAAAATTTGAGGAAAATGTGTTTTTTTAGCCAAAGTTTGAGGTTTGCAAAGGATTCTGGGTAACTGAACCTGGTTACAGCCCCACAAGTCACCCCATCTTGGATTCCCCTAGGTCTCTAGTTTTCAAAAATGCACAGGATTGGTAGGTTTCCCTAGGTGCCGGCTGAGCTAGAGGCCAAAATCTACAGGTAGGCACTTTGCAAAAAACACCTCTGTTTTCTTTCAAAAAATGTGATATGTTCACGTTGCGTTTTGGGGCATTTCCTGTTGCGGGTGCTAGGCCTACCTACACAAGTGAGGTATCATTTTTATCGGGAGACTTGAGGGAGCGCTGGGTGGAAGGAAATTTGTGGCTCCTTTCTGATTCCAGAACTTTCTGTCACCAAAATGTGAGGAAAACGTGTTTTTTTAGCCAAATTTTGAGGTTTTCAAAGGATTCTGGGTAACAGAACCTGGTCAGAGCCCCACAAGTCACCCCATCTTGGATTCCCCTAGGTCTCTAGTTTAACAAAATGCACAGGTTTGGTAGGTTTCCCTAGGTGCTGGCTGAGCTAGAGGCCAAAATCTACAGGTAGGAACTTTGCAAAAAACACCTCTGTTTTCTTTAAAAAAATGTGATGTGTCCACGTTGCGTTTTGGGGCATTTCCTGTTGCGGGCGCTAGGCCTACCCACACAAGTGAGGTATCATTTTTATCGGGAGACTTGGGGGAACACTGGGTGCAAGGAAATTTGTGGCTCTTCTCTGATTTCAGAACTTTCTGTCACCAAAATGTGAGGAAAACGTGTTTTTTTAGCTAAATTTTGAGGTTTGCAAAGGATTCTGGGTAACAGAACCTGGTCAGAGCCCCACAAGTCACCCCATCTTGGATTCCCCTAGGTCTCTAGTTTTAAAAAATGCACAGGTTTGGTAGGTTTCCCTAGGTGCCGGCTGAGCTAGAGGCCAAAATCTACAGGTAGGCACTTTGCAAAAAACACCTCTGTTTTCTTTCAAAAAATTTGATGTGTCCACGTTGCGTTTTGGGGCATTTCCTGTCGCGGACGCTAGGCCTACCCACACAACTGAGGTATAATTTTTATCGGGAGACTTGGGGGAGCGCTGGGTGGAAGGAAATTTGTGGCTCCTTTCTGATTCCAGAACTTTCTGTCACCAAAATGTGAGGAAAACGTGTTTTTTTAGCCAAATTTTGAGCTTTGCAAAGGATTCTGGGTAACAGAACCTGGTCAGAGCCCCACAAGTCACCCCAACTTGGATTCCCCTAGGTCTCTGGTTTTAAAAAATGCACAGGTTTGGTAGGTTTCCCTAGGTGCTGGCTGAGATAGAGGCCACAATCTACAGGTAGGCACTTTGCAAAAAACACCTCTGTTGTCTTTCAAAAAATGTGATGTGTCCACGTTGCGTTTTGGGGCATTTCCTGTAGCGGGGGCTACGCCTACCCACACAAGTGAGGTCTCATTTTTATCGGGAGACTTGGGGGAACGCTGGGTGGAAGGAAATTTGTGGCTCTTCTCTGATTCAAGAACTTTCTGTCACCAAAATGTGAGGAAAACGTGTTTTTTTAGCCAAATTTTGAGGTTTGCAAAGGATTCTGGGTAACAGAACCTGGTCAGAGCCCCACAAGTCACCCCATCTTCGATTCCCCTAGGTCTCTAGTTTAAAAAAATGCACAGGTTTGGTAGGTTTCCCTAGGTGCCGGCTGAGCTTGAGGCTAAAATCTACAGGTAGGCACTTTGCAAAAAACACCTCTGTTTTCTTTCAAAAAATGTGATGTGTC
Organism: Pleurodeles waltl; assembly: GCF_031143425.1. Classification (NCBI taxonomy): domain Eukaryota; kingdom Metazoa; phylum Chordata; class Amphibia; order Caudata; family Salamandridae; genus Pleurodeles; species Pleurodeles waltl. The sequence continues at coordinate 230,190,042 of NC_090437.1, read as the reverse complement.
CACGTTGCATTTTGGGGCATTTCCTGTCGCGGACGCTAAGCCTACCCACACAAGTGAGGTATCATTTTTATCGGGAGACTTGGGGGAGCGCTGGGTGGAAGGAAATTTGTGGCTCCTTTCTGATTCCAGAACTTTCTGTCACCAAAATGTGAGGAAAACGTGTTTTTTTAGCCAAATTTTGAGGTTTGCAAAGGATTCTGGGTAACAGAACCTGGTCAGAGCCCCACAAGTCACCCCAACTTGGATTCCCCTAGGTCTCTGGTTTTAAAAAATGCACAGGTTTGGTAGGTTTCCCTAGGTGCTGGCTGAGATAGAGGCCACAATCTACAGGTAGGCACTTTGTAAAAAACACCTCTGTTGTCTTTCAAAAAATGTGATGTGTCCACGTTGCGTTTTGGGGCATTTCCTGTCGCGGGCGCTAGGCCTACCCACACAAGTGAGGTATCATTTTTATCGGGAGACTTGGGGGAACGCTGGGTGGAAGGAAATTTGTGGCTCCTCTCTGATTCCAGAACTTTCTGTCACCAAAATGTGAGGAAAACGTGTTTTTTTAGCCAAATTTTGAGGTTTGCAAAGGATTCTGGGTAACAGAACCTGGTCAGAGCCCCACAAGTCACCCCATCTTGGATTCCCCTAGGTCTCTAGTTTTCAAAAATGCACAGGTTTGGTAGGTTTCCCTAGGCGCAGCCTGAGCTAGAGGCCAAAATCTACAGGTAGGCACTTTGCAAAAAACACCTCTGCTGTCTTTCAAAAAATGTGATGTGTCCACGTTGCGTTTTGGGGCATTTCCTGTTGCGGGCGCTAGGCCTACCCACACAAGTGAGGTATCATTTTTATCGGGAGACTTGGGGGAACGCTGGGTGGAAGGAAATTTGTGGCTCCTCTCTGATTCCAGAACTTTCTGTCACCAAAATGTGAGGAAAATGTGTTTTTTTAGCCAAATTTTGAGGTTTACAAAGGATTCTGGGTAACAGAACCTGGTCAGAGCCCCACAAGTCACCTCAACTTGGATTCCCCTAGGTCTCTGGTTTTAAAAAATGCACAGGTTTGGTAGGTTTCCCTAGGTGCTGGCTGAGATAGAGGCCACAATCTACAGGTAGGCACTTTGCAAAAAACACCTCTGTTGTCTTTCAAAAAATGTGATGTGTCCACGTTGCGTTTTGGGGCATTTCCTGTAGCGGGGGCTACGCCTACCCACACAAGTGAGGTATCATTTTTATCGGGAGACTTGGGGGAATGCTGGGTGGAAGGAAATTTGTGGCTCTTCTCTGATTCCAGAACTTTCTGTCACCAAAATGTGAGGAAAACGTGTTTTTTTAGCCAAATTTTGAGGTTTGCAAAGGATTCTGGGTAACAGAACCTGGTCAGAGCCCCACAAGTCACCCCATCTTGGATTCCCCTAGGTCTCTAGTTTAAAAAAATGCACAGGTTTGGTAGGTTTCCCTAGGTGCCGGCTGAGCTAGAGGCTAAAATCTACAGGTAGGCACTTTGCAAAAAACACCTCTGTTTTCTTTAAAAAAATGTGATGTGTCCACGTTGCGTTTTGGGGCATTTCCTGTCGCGGACGCTAGGCCTACCCACACAAGTGAGGTATCATTTTTATCGGTAGACTTGGGGGAGCGCTGGGTGGAAGGAAATTTGTGGCTCCTTTCTGATTCCAGAACTTTCTGTCACCAAAATGTGAGGAAAATGTGTTTTTTAGCCAAATTTTGAGGTTTGCAAAGGATTCTGGGTAACAGAACCTGGTCAGAGCCCCACAAGTCACCCCTACTTGGATTCCCCTAGGTCTCTGGTTTTAAAAAATGCACAGGTTTGGTAGGTTTCCCTAGGTGCTGGCTGAGATAGAGGCCACAATCTACAGGTAGGCACTTTGTAAAAAACACCTCTGTTGTCTTTCAAAAAATGTGATGTGTCCACGTTGCGTTTTGGGGCATTTCCTGTCGCGGGCGCTAGGCCTACCCACACAAGTGAGGTATCATTTTTATCGGGAGACTTGGGGGAGCGCTGGGTGGAAGGAAATTTGTGGCTCCTTTCTGATTCCAGAACTTTCTGTCACCAAAATGTGAGGAAAACGTGTTTTTTTAGCCAAATTTTGAGGTTTTCAAAGGATTCTGGGTAACAGAACCTGGTCAGAGCCCCACAAGTCACCCCATCTTGGATTCCCCTAGGTCTCTAGTTTAACAAAATGCACAGGTTTGGTAGGTTTCCCTAGGTGCTGGCTGAGCTAGAGGCCAAAATCTACAGGTAGGAACTTTGCAAAAAACACCTCTGTTTTCTTTAAAAAAATGTGATGTGTCCACGTTGCGTTTTGGGGCATTTCCTGTTGCGGGCGCTAGGCCTACCCACACAAGTGAGGTATCATTTTTATCGGGAGACTTGGGGGAACACTGGGTGCAAGGAAATTTGTGGCTCTTCTCTGATTCCAGAACTTTCTGTCACCAAAATGTGAGGAAAACGTGTTTTTTTAGCTAAATTTTGAGGTTTGCAAAGGATTCTGGGTAACAGAACCTGGTCAGAGCCCCACAAGTCACCCCATCTTGGATTCCCCTAGGTCTCTAGTTTTAAAAAATGCACAGGTTTGGTAGGTTTCCCTAGGTGCCGGCTGAGCTAGAGGCCAAAATCTACAGGTAGGCACTTTGCAAAAAACACCTCTGTTTTCTTTAAAAAAATTTGATGTGTCCACGTTGCGTTTTGGGGCATTTCCTGTCGCGGACGCTAGGCCTACCCACACAAGTGAGGTATAATTTTTATCGGGAGACTTGGGGGAGCGCTGGGTGGAAGGAAATTTGTGGCTCCTTTCTGATTCCAGAACTTTCTGTCACCAAAATGTGAGGAAAACGTGTTTTTTTAGCCACATTTTGAGCTTTGCAAAGGATTCTGGGTAACAGAACCTGGTCAGAGCCCCACAAGTCACCCCAACTTGGATTCCCCTAGGTCTCTGGTTTTAAAAAATGCACAGGTTTGGTAGGTTTCCCTAGGTGCTGGCTGAGATAGAGGCCACAATCTACAGGTAGGCACTTTGCAAAAAACACCTCTGTTGTCTTTCAAAAAATGTGATGTGTCCACGTTGCGTTTTGGGGCATTTCCTGTAGCGGGGGCTACGCCTACCCACACAAGTGAGGTATCATTTTTATCGGGAGACTTGGGGGAACGCTGGGTGGAAGGAAATTTGTGGCTCCTCTCTGATTCCAGAACTTTCTGTCACCAAAATGTGAGGAAAACGTGTTTTTTTAGCCAAATTTTGAGGTTTGCAAAGGATTCTGGGTAACAGAACCTGGTCAGAGCCCCACAAGTCACCCCATCTTCGATTCCCCTAGGTCTCTAGTTTAAAAAAATGCACAGGTTTGGTAGGTTTCCCTAGGTGCCGGCTGAGCTTGAGGCTAAAATCTACAGGTAGGCACTTTGCAAAAAACACCTCTGTTTTCTTTAAAAAAATGTGATGTGTCCACGTTGCGTTTTGGGGCATTTCCTGTCGCGGACGCTAAGCCTACCCACACAAGTGAGGTATCATTTTTATCGGGAGACTTGGGGGAGCGCTGGGTGGAAGGAAATTTGTGGCTCCTTTCTGATTCCAGAACTTTCTGTCACCAAAATGTGAGGAAAACGTGTTTTTTTAGCCAAATTTTGAGGTTTGCAAAGGATTCTGGGTAACAGAACCTGGTCAGAGCCCCACAAGTCACCCCAACTTGGATTCCCCTAGGTCTCTGGTTTTAAAAAATGCACAGGTTTGGTAGGTTTCCCTAGGTGCTGGCTGAGATAGAGGCCACAATCTACAGGTAGGCACTTTGTAAAAAACACCTCTGTTGTCTTTCAAAAAATGTGATGTGTCCACGTTGCGTTTTGGGGCATTTCCTGTCGCGGGCGCTAGGCCTACCCACACAAGTGAGGTATCATTTTTATCGGGAGACTTGGGGGAACGCTGGGTGGAAGGAAATTTGTGGCTCCTCTCTGATTCCAGAACTTTCTGTCACCAAAATGTGAGGAAAACGTGTTTTTTTAGCCAAATTTTGAGGTTTGCAAAGGATTCTGGGTAACAGAACCTGGTCAGAGCCCCACAAGTCACCCCATCTTGGATTCCCCTAGGTCTCTAGTTTTAAAAAATGCACAGGTTTGGTAGGTTTCCCTAGGTGCCGGCTGAGCTAGAGGCCAAAATCTACAGGTAGGCACTTTGCAAAAAACACCTCTGTTTTCTTTAAAAAAATTTGATGTGTCCACGTTGCGTTTTGGGGCATTTCCTGTCGCGGACGCTAGGCCTACCCACACAAGTGAGGTATCATTTTTATCGGGAGACTTGGGGGAGCGCTGGGTGGAAGGAAATTTGTGGCTCCTTTCTGATTCCAGAACTTTCTGTCACCAAATATGAGGAAAACATTTTTTTTTAGCCAAATTTTGAGATTTGCAAAGGATTCTGGGTAACAGAACCTGGTCAGAGCCCCACAAGTCACCCCATCTTGGATTCCCCTAGGTCTCTAGTTTTAAAAAATGCACAGGTTTGGTAGGTTTCCCTAGGTGCTGGCTGAGATAGAGGCCAAAATCTACAGGTAGGCACTTTGCAAAAAACACCTCTGTTTTCTTTCAAAAAATGTGATGTGTCCACGTTGCGTTTTGGGGCATTTCGTGTTGCGGGCGCTAGGCCTACCCACACAAGTGAGGTATCATTTTTATCGGGAGACTTGGGGGAACGCTGGGTGGAAGGAAATTTGTGGCTCCTCTCTGATTCAAGTACTTTCTGTCACCAAAATGTGAGGAAAATGTGTTTTTTTAGCCAAAGTTTGAGGTTTGCAAAGGATTCTGGGTAACAGAACCTGGTCAGAGCCCCACAAGTCACCCCATCTTGGATTCCCGTAGGTCTCTAGTTTTAAAAAATGAACAGATTTGGTAGGTTTCCCTAGGTGCCTGCTGAGCTAGAGGCCAAAATCTACAGGTAGGCACTTTGCAAAAAACACCTCTGTTTTCTTTAAAAAAATTTGATGTGTCCACGTTGCGTTTTGGGGCATTTCCTGTCGCGGACGCTAGGCCTACCCACACAAGTGAGGTATCATTTTTATCGGGAGACTTGGGGGAGCGCTGGGTGGAAGGAAATTTGTGGCTCCTTTCTGATTCCAGAACTTTCTGTCACCAAAATGTGAGGAAAACGTGTTTTTTTAGACAAATTGTGAGGTTTGCAAAGGATTCTGGGTAACAGAACCTGGTCAGAGCCCCACAAGTCACCCCATCTTGGATTCCCCTAGGTCTCTGGTTTTAAAAAATGCACAGGTTGGGTAGGTTTCCCTAGGTGCTGGCTGAGATAGAGGCCAAAATCTACAGGTAGGCACTTTGCAAAAAACACCTCTGTTGTCTTTCAAAAAATGTGATGTGTCCACGTTGCGTTTTGGGGCATTTCGTGTTGCGGGCGCTAGGCCTACCCACACAAGTGAGGTATCATTTTTATCGGGAGACTTGGGGGAACGCTGGGTGGAAGGAAATTTGGGGCTCCTCTCTGATTCCAGAACTTTCTGTCACCAAAATTTGAGGAAAATGTGTTTTTTTAGCCAAAGTTTGAGGTATGCAAAGGATTCTGGGTAACTGAACCTGGTTACAGCCCCACAAGTCACCCCATCTTGGATTCCCCTAGGTCTCTAGTTTTCAAAAATGCACAGGATTGGTAGGTTTCCCTAGGTGCCGGCTGAGCTAGAGGCCAAAATCTACAGGTAGGCACTTTGCAAAAAACACCTCTGTTTTCTTTCAAAAAATGTGATATGTTCACGTTGCGTTTTGGGGCATTTCCTGTTGCGGGTGCTAGGCCTACCTACACAAGTGAGGTATCATTTTTATCGGGAGACTTGAGGGAGCGCTGGGTGGAAGGAAATTTGTGGCTCCTTTCTGATTCCAGAACTTTCTGTCACCAAAATGTGAGGAAAACGTGTTTTTTTAGCCAAATTTTGAGGTTTTCAAAGGATTCTGGGTAACAGAACCTGGTCAGAGCCCCACAAGTCACCCCATCTTGGATTCCCCTAGGTCTCTAGTTTAACAAAATGCACAGGTTTGGTAGGTTTCCCTAGGTGCTGGCTGAGCTAGAGGCCAAAATCTACAGGTAGGAACTTTGCAAAAAACACCTCTGTTTTCTTTAAAAAAATGTGATGTGTCCACGTTGCGTTTTGGGGCATTTCCTGTCGCGGACGCTAGGCCTACCCACACAAGTGAGGTATCATTTTTATCGGTAGACTTGGGGGAGCGCTGGGTGGAAGGAAATTTGTGGCTCCTTTCTGATTCCAGAACTTTCTGTCACCAAAATGTGAGGAAAATGTGTTTTTTAGCCAAATTTTGAGGTTTGCAAAGGATTCTGGGTAACAGAACCTGGTCAGAGCCCCACAAGTCACCCCATCTTGGATTCCCCTAGGTCTCTAGTTTTAAAAAATGCACAGGTTTGGTAGGTTTCCCTAGGTGCCGGCTGAGCTAGAGGCCAAAATCTACAGGTAGGCACTTTGCAAAAAACACCTCTGTTTTCTTTCAAAAAATTTGATGTGTCCACGTTGCGTTTTGGGGCATTTCCTGTCGCGGGCGCTAGGCCTACCCACACAACTGAGGTATAATTTTTATCGGGAGACTTGGGGGAGCGCTGGGTGGAAGGAAATTTGTGGCTCCTTTCTGATTCCAGAACTTTCTGTCACCAAAATGTGAGGAAAACGTGTTTTTTTAGCCAAATTTTGAGCTTTGCAAAGGATTCTGGGTAACAGAACCTGGTCAGAGCCCCACAAGTCACCCCATCTTGGATTCCCCTAGGTCTCTAGTTTTCAAAAATGCACAGGTTTGGTAGGTTTCCCTAGGTGCTGGCTGAGATAGAGGCCACAATCTACAGGTAGGCACTTTGCAAAAAACACCTCTGCTGTCTTTCAAAAAATGTGATGTGTCCACGTTGCGTTTTGGGGCATTTCCTGTTGCGGGCGCTAGGCCTACCCACACAAGTGAGGTATCATTTTTATCGGGAGACTTGGGGGAACGCTGGGTGGAAGGAAATTTGTGGCTCCTCTCTGATTCCAGAACTTTCTGTCACCAAAATGTGAGGAAAATGTGTTTTTTTAGCCAAATTTTGAGGTTTACAAAGGATTCTGGGTAACAGAACCTGGTCAGAGCCCCACAAGTCACCCCAACTTGGATTCCCCTAGGTCTCTGGTTTTAAAAAATGCACAGGTTTGGTAGGTTTCCCTAGGTGCTGGCTGAGATAGAGGCCACAATCTACAGGTAGGCACTTTGCAAAAAACACCTCTGTTGTCTTTCAAAAAATGTGATGTGTCCACATTGCGTTTTGGGGCATTTCCTGTAGCGGGGGCTACGCCTACCCACACAAGTGAGGTATCATTTTTATCGGGAGACTTGGGGGAATGCTGGGTGGAAGGAAATTTGTGGCTCTTCTCTGATTCCAGAACTTTCTGTCACCAAAATGTGAGGAAAACGTGTTTTTTTAGCCAAATTTTGAGGTTTGCAAAGGATTCTGGGTAACAGAACCTGGTCAGAGCCCCACAAGTCACCCCATCTTGGATTCCCCTAGGTCTCTAGTTTAAAAAAATGCACAGGTTTGGTAGGTTTCCCTAGGTGCCGGCTGAGCTAGAGGCTAAAATCTACAGGTAGGCACTTTGCAAAAAACACCTCTGTTTTCTTTAAAAAAATGTGATGTGTCCACGTTGCGTTTTGGGGCATTTCCTGTCGCGGACGCTAGGCCTACCCACACAAGTGAGGTATCATTTTTATCGGTAGACTTGGGGGAGCGCTGGGTGGAAGGAAATTTGTGGCTCCTTTCTGATTCCAGAACTTTCTGTCACCAAAATGTGAGGAAAATGTGTTTTTTAGCCAAATTTTGAGGTTTGCAAAGGATTCTGGGTAACAGAACCTGGTCAGAGCCCCACAAGTCACCCCAACTTGGATTCCCCTAGGTCTCTGGTTTTAAAAAATGCACAGGTTTGGTAGGTTTCCCTAGGTGCTGGCTGAGATAGAGGCCACAATCTACAGGTAGGCACTTTGTAAAAAACACCTCTGTTGTCTTTCAAAAAATGTGATGTGTCCACGTTGCGTTTTGGGGCATTTCCTGTCGCGGGCGCTAGGCCTACCCACACAAGTGAGGTATCATTTTTATCGGGAGACTTGGGGGAGCGCTGGGTGGAAGGAAATTTGTGGCTCCTTTCTGATTCCAGAACTTTCTGTCACCAAAATGTGAGGAAAACGTGTTTTTTTAGCCAAATTTTGAGGTTTTCAAAGGATTCTGGGTAACAGAACCTGGTCAGAGCCCCACAAGTCACCCCATCTTGGATTCCCCTAGGTCTCTAGTTTAACAAAATGCACAGGTTTGGTAGGTTTCCCTAGGTGCTGGCTGAGCTAGAGGCCAAAATCTACAGGTAGGAACTTTGCAAAAAACACCTCTGTTTTCTTTAAAAAAATGTGATGTGTCCACGTTGCGTTTTGGGGCATTTCCTGTTGCGGGCGCTAGGCCTACCCACACAAGTGAGGTATCATTTTTATCGGGAGACTTGGGGGAACACTGGGTGCAAGGAAATTTGTGGCTCTTCTCTGATTCCAGAACTTTCTGTCACCAAAATGTGAGGAAAACGTGTTTTTTTAGCTAAATTTTGAGGTTTGCAAAGGATTCTGGGTAACAGAACCTGGTCAGAGCCCCACAAGTCACCCCATCTTGGATTCCCCTAGGTCTCTAGTTTTAAAAAATGCACAGGTTTGGTAGGTTTCCCTAGGTGCCGGCTGAGCTAGAGGCCAAAATCTACAGGTAGGCACTTAGCAAAAAACACCTCTGTTTTCTTTAAAAAAATTTGATGTGTCCACGTTGCGTTTTGGGGCATTTCCTGTCGCGGACGCTAGGCCTACCCACACAAGTGAGGTATAATTTTTATCGGGAGACTTGGGGGAGCGCTGGGTGGAAGGAAATTTGTGGCTCCTTTCTGATTCCAGAACTTTCTGTCACCAAAATGTGAGGAAAACGTGTTTTTTTAGCCACATTTTGAGCTTTGCAAAGGATTCTGGGTAACAGAACCTGGTCAGAGCCCCACAAGTCACCCCAACTTGGATTCCCCTAGGTCTCTGGTTTTAAAAAATGCACAGGTTTGGTAGGTTTCCCTAGGTGCTGGCTGAGATAGAGGCCACAATCTACAGGTAGGCACTTTGCAAAAAACACCTCTGTTGTCTTTCAAAAAATGTGATGTGTCCACGTTGCGTTTTGGGGCATTTCCTGTAGCGGGGGCTACGCCTACCCACACAAGTGAGGTATCATTTTTATCGGGAGACTTGGGGGAACGCTGGGTGGAAGGAAATTTGTGGCTCCTCTCTGATTCCAGAACTTTCTGTCACCAAAATGTGAGGAAAACGTGTTTTTTTAGCCAAATTTTGAGGTTTGCAAAGGATTCTGGGTAACAGAACCTGGTCAGAGCCCCACAAGTCACCCCATCTTCGATTCCCCTAGGTCTCTAGTTTAAAAAAATGCACAGGTTTGGTAGGTTTCCCTAGGTGCCGGCTGAGCTTGAGGCTAAAATCTACAGGTAGGCACTTTGCAAAAAACACCTCTGTTTTCTTTCAAAAAATGTGATGTGTCCACGTTGCGTTTTGGGGCATTTCCTGTCGCGGACGCTAAGCCTACCCACACAAGTGAGGTATCATTTTTATCGGGAGACTTGGGGGAGCGCTGGGTGGAAGGAAATTTGTGGCTCCTTTCTGATTCCAGAACTTTCTGTCACCAAAATGTGAGGAAAACGTGTTTTTTTAGCCAAATTTTGAGGTTTGCAAAGGATTCTGGGTAACAGAACCTGGTCAGAGCCCCACAAGTCACCCCAACTTGGATTCCCCTAGGTCTCTGGTTTTAAAAAATGCACAGGTTTGGTAGGTTTCCCTAGGTGCTGGCTGAGATAGAGGCCACAATCTACAGGTAGGCACTTTGTAAAAAACACCTCTGTTGTCTTTCAAAAAATGTGATGTGTCCACGTTGCGTTTTGGGGCATTTCCTGTCGCGGGCGCTAGGCCTACCCACACAAGTGAGGTATCATTTTTATCGGGAGACTTGGGGGAACGCTGGGTGGAAGGAAATTTGTGGCTCCTCTCTGATTCCAGAACTTTCTGTCACCAAAATATGAGGAAAACATTTTTTTTTAGCCAAATTTTGAGATTTGCAAAGGATTCTGGGTAACAGAACCTGGTCAGAGCCCCACAAGTCACCCCATCTTGGATTCCCCTAGGTCTCTAGTTTTAAAAAATGCACAGGTTTGGTAGGTTTCCCTAGGTGCTGGCTGAGATAGAGGCCAAAATCTACAGGTAGGCACTTTGCAAAAAACACCTCTGTTTTCTTTCAAAAAATGTGATGTGTCCACGTTGCGTTTTGGGGCATTTCGTGTTGCGGGCGCTAGGCCTACCCACACAAGTGAGGTATCATTTTTATCGGGAGACTTGGGGGAACGCTGGGTGGAAGGAAATTTGTGGCTCCTCTCTGATTCAAGTACTTTCTGTCACCAAAATGTGAGGAAAATGTGTTTTTTTAGCCAAAGTTTGAGGTTTGCAAAGGATTCTGGGTAACAGAACCTGGTCAGAGCCCCACAAGTCACCCCATCTTGGATTCCCGTAGGTCTCTAGTTTTAAAAAATGAACAGATTTGGTAGGTTTCCCTAGGTGCCTGCTGAGCTAGAGGCCAAAATCTACAGGTAGGCACTTTGCAAAAAACAACTCTGTTTTCTTTAAAAAAATTTGATGTGTCCACGTTGCGTTTTGGGGCATTTCCTGTCGCGGACGCTAGGCCTACCCACACAAGTGAGGTATCATTTTTATCGGGAGACTTGGGGGAGCGCTGGGTGGAAGGAAATTTGTGGCTCCTTTCTGATTCCAGAACTTTCTGTCACCAAAATGTGAGGAAAACGTGTTTCTTTAGCCAAATTTTGAGCTTTGCAAAGGATTCTGGGTAACAGAACCTGGTCAGAGCCCCACAAGTCACCCCAACTTGGATTCCCCTAGGTCTCTGGTTTTAAAAAATGCGCAGGTTTGGTAGGTTTCCCTAGGTGCTGGCTGAGATAGAGGCCAAAATCTACAGGTAGGCACTTTGCAAAAAACACCTCTGTTTTCTTTCAAAAAATGTGATGTGTCCACGTTGCGTTTTGGGGCATTTCGTGTTGCGGGCGCTAGGCCTACCCACACAAGTGAGGTATCATTTTTATCGGGAGACTTGGGGGAACGCTGGGTGGAAGGAAATTTGTGGCTCCTCTCTGATTCAAGTACTTTCTGTCACCAAAATGTGAGGAAAATGTGTTTTTTTAGCCAAAGTTTGAGGTTTGCAAAGGATTCTGGGTAACAGAACCTGGTCAGAGCCCCACAAGTCACCCCATCTTGGATTCCCGTAGGTCTCTAGTTTTAAAAAATGAACAGGTTTGGTAGGTTTCCCTAGGTGCCTGCTGAGCTAGAGGCCAAAATCTACAGGTAGGCACTTTGCAAAAAACACCTCTGTTTTCTTTAAAAAAATGTGATATGTCCACGTTGCGTTTTGGGGCATTTCCTGTCGCGGGCGCTAGGCCTACCCACACAAGTGAGGTATCATTTTTATCGGGAGACTTGGGGGAACGCTGGGTGGAAGGAAATTTGTGGCTGCTCTCTGATTCCAGAACTTTCTGTCACCAAAATGTGAGGAAAATGTGTTTTTTTAGCCAAATTTTGAGGTCTGCAAAGGATTCTGGGTAACAGAACATGGTCACAGCCCCACAAGTCACCCCATCTTGGATTCCCCTAGGTCTCTGGTTTTAAAAAATGCACAGGTTTGGTGGGTTTCCCTAGGTGCTGGCTGAGATAGAGGCCAAAATCTACAGGTAGGCACTTTGCAAAAAACACCTCTGTTGTCTTTCAAAAAATGTGATGTGTCCACGTTGCGTTTTGGGGCATTTCCTGTTGCGGGCGCTAGGCCTACCCACACAAGTGAGGTATCATTTTTATCGGGAGACTTGGGGGAACGCTGGGTGGAAGGAAATTTGGGGCTCCTCTCTGATTCCAGAACTTTCTGTCACCAAAATTTGAGGAAAATGTGTTTTTTTAGCCAAAGTTTGAGGTTTGCAAAGGATTCTGGGTAACTGAACCTGGTTACAGCCCCACAAGTCACCCCATCTTGGATTCCCCTAGGTCTCTAGTTTTAAATAAATGCACAGGTTTGGTAGGTTTCCCTAGGTGCTGGCTGAGATAGAGCCCAAAATCTACATGTAGGCACCTTGCAAAAAACACCTCTGTTTTCTTTAAAAAAATGTGATATGTCCACGTTGCGTTTTGGGGCATTTCCTGTCGCGGGCGCTAGGCCTACCCACACAAGTGAGGTATCATTTTTATCGGGAGACTTGGGGGAACGCTGGGTGGAAGGAAATTTGTGGCTGCTCTCTGATTCCAGAACTTTCTGTCACCAAAATGTGAGGAAAATGTGTTTTTTTAGCCAAATTTTGAGGTCTGCAAAGGATTCTGGGTAACAGAACATGGTCACAGCCCCACAAGTCACCCCATCTTGGATTCCCCTAGGTCTCTGGTTTTAAAAAATGCACAGGTTTGGTGGGTTTCCCTAGGTGCTGGCTGAGATAGAGGCCAAAATCTACAGGTAGGCACTTTGCAAAAAACACCTCTGTTGTCTTTAAAAAAATGTGATGTGTCCACGTTGCAATTTGGGGCATTTTCTGTCGCGGGCGCTAGGCCTACCCACACAAGTGAGGTATCATTTTTATTGGGAGACTTGGGGGAACGCTGGGTGGAAGGACATTTGTGGCTCCTCTCTGATTCCAGAACTTTCTGTCACCAAAATTTGAGGAAAATGTGTTTTTTTAGCCAAAGTTTGTGGTTTGCATAGGATTCTGGGTAACAGAACCTGGTTAGAGCCACACAAGTCGCCCCATCTTAGATTCCCCTAGGTCTCTAGTTTTAAAAAATGCACATGTTTGGTAGGTTTCCCTAGGTGCCGGCTGAGCTAGAGCCCAAAATCTACATGTAGGCACCTTGCAAAAAACACCTCTGTTTTCTTTAAAAAAATGTGACGTGTCCACGTTGTGTTTTCGAGCATTTCCTGTTGCGGGCGCTAGGCCTACCCACACAAGTGAGGTATCATTTTTATCGGGAGACTTGGGGGAACGCTGGGTGGAAGGAAATTTGTGGCTCCTCTCTGATTCCAGAACTTTCTGTCACCAAATATGAGGAAAACATGTTTTTTTAGCCAAATCTTGAGGTTTACAAAGGATTCTGGGTAACAGTACCTGGTCATAGCCCCACAAGTCGCCCCATCTTAGATTCCCCTAGGTCTCTAGTTTTCAAAAATGCACAGGTTTGGTAGGTTTCCCTAGGTGCCGGCTGAGCTAGAGGCCAAAATCTACAGGTAGGCACTTTGCAAAAAGAACTCTGTTTTCTTTAAAAAAATGTGATATGTCCACGTTGCGTTTTGGGGCATTTCCTGTCGCGGGCGCTAGGCCTACCCACACAAGTGAGGAATCATTTTTATCGGGAGACTTGGGGGAACGCTGGGTGGAAGGAAATTTGTGGCTCCTCTCTGATTCCAGAACTTTCTGTCACCAAAATGTGAGGAAAACATGTTTTTTTAGCCAAATTTTGAGGTTTGCAAAGAATTCTGGGTAACAGAACCTGGTCAGAGCCCCACAATTCACCCCATCTTGGATTCCCCTAGGTCTCTAGTTTTCAAAAATGCACTGGTTTGGTAGGTTTCCCTAGGTGCCGGCTGAGCTAGAGGCCAAAATCTACAGGTAGGCACTTTGCAAAAAACACCTCTGTTTTCTTTAAAAAAATGTGATATGTCCACGTTGCGTTTTGGGGCATTTCCTGTTGCGGGCGCTAGGCCTAAACACACAAGTGAGGTATCATTTTTATCGGGAGACTTGGGGGAACGCTGGGTGGAAGGACATTTGTGGCTCCTCTCTGATTCAAGTACTTTCTGTCACCAAAATGTGAGGAAAATGTGTTTTTTTAGCCAAAGTTTGAGGTTTGCAAAGGATTCTGGGTAACTGAACCTGGTTACAGCCCCACAAGTCACCCCATCTTGGATTCCCCTAGGTCTCTAGTTTTAAAAAATGCACAGGTTTGGTAGGTTTCCCTAGGTGCTGGCTGAGATAGAGGCCAAAATCTACAGGTAGGCACTTTGCAAAAAACACCTCTGTTTTCTTTATAAAAATGTGATATGTCCACGTTGCGTTTTGGGGCATTTCCTGTTGCGGGCGCTAGGCCTACCCACACAAGTGAGGTATCATTTTTATCGAGAGACTTGGGGGAACGCTGGGTGGAAGGAAATTGGTGGCTCCTCTCTGATTCCAGAACATTCTGTCACCAAATATGAGGAAAACATTTTTTTTTAGCCAAATTTTGAGATTTGCAAAGGATTCTGGGTAACAGAACCTGGTCAGAGCCCCACAAGTCACCCCAACTTGGATTCCCCTAGGTCTCTGGTTTTAAAAAATGCACAGGTTTGGTGGGTTTCCCTAGGTGCTGGCTGAGATAGAGGCCAAAATCTACAGGTAGGCACTTTGCAAAAAACACCTCTGTTGTCTTTCAAAAAATGTGATGTGTCCACGTTGCGTTTTGGGGCATTTCCTGTTGCGGGCGCTAGGCCTACCCACACAAGTGAGGTATCATTTTTATCGGGAGACTTGGGGGAACGCTGGGTGGAAGGAAATTTGGGGCTCCTCTCTGATTCCAGAACTTTCTGTCACCAAAATTTGAGGAAAATGTGTTTTTTTAGCCAAAGTTTGAGGTTTGCAAAGGATTCTGGGTAACTGAACCTGGTTACAGCCCCACAAGTCACCCCATCTTGGATTCCCCTAGGTCTCTAGTTTTAAAAAATGCACAGGTTTGGTAGGTTTCCCTAGGTGCTGGCTGAGATAGAGGCCAAAATCTACAGGTAGGCACTTTGCAAAAAACACCTCTGTTTTCTTTAAAAAAATATGATATGTCCACGTTGCGTTTTGGGGCATTTCCTGTTGCGGGCGCTAGGCCTACCCACACAAGTGAGGTATCATTTTTATCGGGAGACTTGGGGGAGCGCTGGGTGGAAGGAAATTTGTGGCTCCTTTCTGATTCCAGAACTTTCTGTCATCAAAATGTGAGGAAAACTTGTTTTTTTAGCCAAATTTTGAGGTTTGCAAAGGATTCTGGGTAACAGAACCTGGTCAGAGCCACACAAGTCACCCCAACTTGGATTCCCCTAGGTCTCTGGTTTTAAAAAATGCACAGGTTTGGTAGGTTTCCCTAGGTGCTGGCTGAGATAGAGGCCAAAATCTACAGGTAGGCACTTTGCAAAAAACACCTCTGTTTTCTTTCAAAAAATGTGATGTGTCCACGTTGCGATTTGGGGTATTTCGTGTTGCGGGCGCTAGGCCTACCCACACAAGTGAGGTATCATTTTTATTGGGAGACTTGGGGGAACGCTGGGTGGAAGGAAATTTGTGGCTCCTCTCTGATTCCAGAACTTTCTGTCACCAAAATGTGAGGAAAATGTGTTTTTTTAGCCAAAGTTTGAGGTTTGCAAAGGATTCTGGGTAACTGAACCTGGTTACAGCCCCACAAGTCACCCCATCTTGGATTCCCCTAGGTCTCTAGTTTTCAAAAATGCACAGGTTTGGTACGTTTCCCTAGGTGCCGGCTGAGCTAGAGGCCAAAATCTACAGGTAGGCACTTTGCAAAAAACACCTCTGTTTTCTTTCAAAAAATGTGATATGTCCACGTTGCGTTTTGGGGCATTTCCTGTTGCGGGCGCTAGGCCTACCCACACAAGTGAGGTATAATTTTTATCGGGAGACTTGGGGGAGCGCTGGGTGGAAGGAAATTTGTGGCTCCTTTCTGATTCCAGAACTTTCTGTCACCAAAATGTGAGGAAAACGTGTTTTTTTAGCCAAATTTTGAGGTTTGCAAAGGATTCTGGGTAACAGAACCTGGTCAGAGCCCCACAAGTCACCCCATCTTGGATTCCCCTAGGTCTCTAGTTTTCAAAAATGCACAGGTTTGGTAGGTTTCCCTATGTGCCGGCTGACCTAGAGGCCAAAATCTACAGGTAAGCACTTTGCAAAAAACACCTCTGTTGTCTTTCAAAAAATGTGATGTGTCCACGTTGCGTTTTGGGGCATTTCCTGTCGCGGGCGCTAGGCCTACCCACACAAGTGAGGTATTATTTTTATTGGGAGACTTGGGGGAACGCTGGGTGGAAAGAAATTTGTGGCTCCTCTCTGATTCTAGAACTTTCTGTCACCAAAATTTGAGGAAAACTTGTTTTTTTAGCCAAAGTTTGAGGTTTGCAAAGGATTCTGGGTAACAGAACCTGGTCAGAGCCCCACAAGTCACCCCATCTTGGATTCCCGTAGGTCTCTAGTTTTAAAAAATGAACAGGTTTGGTAGGTTTCCCTAGGTGCCTGCTGAGCTAGAGGCCAAAATCTACAGGTAGGCACTTTGCAAAAAACACCTCTGTTTTCTTTAAAAAAATGTGATATGTCCACGTTGCGTTTTGGGGCATTTCCTGTCGCGGGCGCTAGGCCTACCCACACAAGTGAGGTATCATTTTTATCGGGGGACTTGGGGGAACGCTGGGTGGAAGGAAATTTGTGGCTGCTCTCTGATTCCAGAACTTTCTGTCACCAAAATGTGAGGAAAATGTGTTTTTTTAGCCAAATTTTGAGGTTTGCAAAGGATTCTGGGTAACAGAACATGGTCACAGCCCCACAAGTCACCCCATCTTGGATTCCCCTAGGTCTCTAGTTTTCAAAAATGCACAGGTTTGGTAGGTTTCTCTAGGTGCCGGCTGAGCTAGAGGCCAAAATCTACAGGTAGACACTTTGCAAAAAAAACCTGTTTTCTTTAAAAAAATGTGATGTGTCCACGTTGCGTTTTGGGGCATTTTCTGTCGCGGGCGCTAGGCCTACCCACACAAGTGAGGTATCATTTTTATTGGGAGACTTGGGGGAACGCTGGGTGGAAGGACATTTGTGGCTCCTCTCTGATTCCAGAACTTTCTGTCACCAAAATTTGAGGAAAATGTGTTTTTTTAGCCAAAGTTTGTGGTTTGCATAGGATTCTGGGTAACAGAACCTGATTAGAGCCCCACAAGTCACCCCATCTTAGATTCCCCTAGGTCTCTAGTTTTAAAAAATGCACAGGTTTGGTAGGTTTCCCTAGGTGCCGGCTGAGCTAGAGCCCAAAATCTACATGTAGGCACTTTGCAAAAAACACCTCTGTTTTCTTTAAAAAAATGTGACGTGTCCACGTTGCGTTTTCGAGCATTTCCTGTTGCGGGCGCTAGGCCTACCCACACAAGTGAGGTATCATTTTTATCGGGAGACTTGGGGGAACGCTGGGTGGAAGGAAATTTGTGGCTCCTCTCTGATTCCAGAACTTTCTGTCACCAAATATGAGGAAAACATGTTTTTTTAGCCAAAGTTTGAGGTTTGCAAAGGATTCTGGGTAACAGAACCTGGTCAGAGCCCCACAAGTCACCCCATCTTGGATTCCCGTAGGTCTCTAGTTTTAAAAAATGAACAGGTTTGGTAGGTTTCCCTAGGTGCCTGCTGAGCTAGAGGCCAAAATCTACAGGTAGGCACTTTGCAAAAAACACCTCTGTTTTCTTTAAAAAAATGTGATATGTCCACGTTGCGTTTTGGTGCATTTCCTGTCGCGGGCGCTAGGCCTACCCACACAAGTGAGGTATCATTTTTATCAGGAGACTTGGGGGAACGCTGGGTGGAAGGAAATTTGTGGCTGCTCTCTGATTCCAGAACTTTCTGTCACCAAAATGTGAGGAAAATGTGTTTTTTTAGCCAAATTTTGAGGTTTGCAAAGGATTCTGGGAAACAGAACATGGTCACAGCCCCACAAGTCACCCCATCTTGGATTCCCCTAGGTCTCTAGTTTTCAAAAATGCACAGGTTTGGTAGGTTTCCCTAGGTGCCGGCTGAGCTAGAGGCCAAAATCTACAGGTAGACACTTTGCAAAAAAAAACTGTTTTCTTTAAAAAAATGTGATGTGTCCACGTTGCGTTTTGGGGCATTTTCTGTCGCGGGCGCTAGGCCTACCCACACAAGTGAGGTATCATTTTTATCGGGAGACTTGGGGGAGTGGTGGGTGGAAGGAAATTTGTGGCTCCTTTCTGATTCAAGAACTTTCTGTCACCAAAATGGGAGGAAAACGTGGTTTTTTAGCCAAATTTTGAGGTTTGCAAAGGATTCTGGGTAACAGAACCTGGTCAGAGCCCCACAAGTCACCCCATCTTGGATTCCCCTAGGTCTCTAGTTTTCAAAAATGCACAGGTTTGGTAGGTTTCCCTAGGTGCCGCCTGAGCTAGAGGCCAAAATCTACAGGTAGGCACTTTGCAAAAAACACCTCTGCTGTCTTTCAAAAAATGTGATGTGTCCACGTTGCGTTTTGGGGCATTTCCTGTTGCGGGCGCTAGGCCTACCCACACAAGTGAGGCATCATTTTTATCGGGAGACTTGGGGGAACGCTGGGTGGAAGGAAATTTGTGGCTCCTCTCTGATTCCAGAACTTTCTGTCACCAAAATGTGAGGAAAATGTGTTTTTTTAGCCAAAGTTTGAGGTTTGCAAAGGATTCTGGGTAACTGAACCTGGTTACAGCCCCACAAGTCACCCCATTTTGGATTCCCCTAGGTCTCTAGTTTTCAAAAATGCACAGGTTTGGTAGGTTTCCCTAGGTGCCGGCTGAGCTAGAGGCCAAAATCTACAGGTAGACACTTTGCAAAAAAAACCTGTTTTCTTTAAAAAAATGTGATGTGTCCACGTTGCGTTTTGGGGCATTTTCTGTCGCGGGCGCTAGGCCTACCCACACAAGTGAGGTATCATTTTTATTGGGAGACTTGGGGGAACGCTGGGTGGAAGGACATTTGTGGCTCCTCTCTGATTCCAGAACTTTCTGTCACCAAAATTTGAGGAAAATGTGTTTTTTTAGCCAAAGTTTGTGGTTTGCATAGGATTCTGGGTAACAGAACCTGGTTAGAGCCCCACAAGTCGCCCCATCTTAGATTCCCCTAGGTCTCTAGTTTTAAAAAATGCACAGGTTTGGTAGGTTTCCCTAGGTGCCGGCTGAGCTAGAGCCCAAAATCTACATGTAGGCACTTTGCAAAAAACACCTCTGTTTTCTTTAAAAAAATGTGACGTGTCCACGTTGCGTTTTCGAGCATTTCCTGTTGCGGGCGCTAGGCCTACCCACACAAGTGAGGTATCATTTTTATCGGGAGACTTGGGGGAGCGCTGGGTGGAAGGAAATTTGTGGCTCCTTTCTGATTCCAGAACTTTCTGTCACCAAAATGTGAGGAAAATGTGTTTTTTTAGCCAAATTTTGAGGTTTGCAAAGAATTCTGGGTAACAGAACCTGGTCAGAGCCCCACAATTCACCCCATCTTGGATTCCCCTAGGTCTCTAGTTTTCAAAAATGCACAGGTTTGGTAGGTTTCCCTATGTGCCGGCTGACCTAGAGGCCAAAATCTACAGGTAAGCACTTTGCAAAAAACACCTCTGTTGTCTTTCAAAAAATGTGATGTGTCCACGTTGCGTTTTGGGGCATTTCCTGTCGCGGGCGCTAGGCCTACCCACACAAGTGAGGTATTATTTTTATTGGGAGACTTGGGGGAACGCTGGGTGGAAAGAAATTTGTGGCTCCTCTCTGATTCTAGAACTTTCTGTCACCAAAATTTGAGGAAAACTTGTTTTTTTAGCCAAAGTTTGAGGTTTGCAAAGGATTCTGGGTAACAGAACCTGGTCAGAGCCCCACAAGTCACCCCATCTTGGATTCCCGTAGGTCTCTAGTTTTAAAAAATGAACAGGTTTGGTAGGTTTCCCTAGGTGCCTGCTGAGCTAGAGGCCAAAATCTACAGGTAGGCACTTTGCAAAAAACACCTCTGTTTTCTTTAAAAAAATGTGATATGTCCACGTTGCGTTTTGGGGCATTTCCTGTCGCGGGCGCTAGGCCTACCCACACAAGTGAGGTATCATTTTTATCGGGGGACTTGGGGGAACGCTGGGTGGAAGGAAATTTGTGGCTGCTCTCTGATTCCAGAACTTTCTGTCACCAAAATGTGAGGAAAATGTGTTTTTTTAGCCAAATTTTGAGGTTTGCAAAGGATTCTGGGTAACAGAACATGGTCACAGCCCCACAAGTCACCCCATCTTGGATTCCCCTAGGTCTCTAGTTTTCAAAAATGCACAGGTTTGGTAGGTTTCCCTAGGTGCCGGCTGAGCTAGAGGCCAAAATCTACAGGTAGACACTTTGCAAAAAAAACCTGTTTTCTTTAAAAAAATGTGATGTGTCCACGTTGCGTTTTGGGGCATTTTCTGTCGCGGGCGCTAGGCCTACCCACACAAGTGAGGTATCATTTTTATTGGGAGACTTGGGGGAACGCTGGGTGGAAGGACATTTGTGGCTCCTCTCTGATTCCAGAACTTTCTGTCACCAAAATTTGAGGAAAATGTGTTTTTTTAGCCAAAGTTTGTGGTTTGCATAGGATTCTGGGTAACAGAACCTGATTAGAGCCCCACAAGTCACCCCATCTTAGATTCCCCTAGGTCTCTAGTTTTAAAAAATGCACAGGTTTGGTAGGTTTCCCTAGGTGCCGGCTGAGCTAGAGCCCAAAATCTACATGTAGGCACTTTGCAAAAAACACCTCTGTTTTCTTTAAAAAAATGTGACGTGTCCACGTTGCGTTTTCGAGCATTTCCTGTTGCGGGCGCTAGGCCTACCCACACAAGTGAGGTATCATTTTTATCGGGAGACTTGGGGGAACGCTGGGTGGAAGGAAATTTGTGGCTCCTCTCTGATTCCAGAACTTTCTGTCACCAAATATGAGGAAAACATGTTTTTTTAGCCAAAGTTTGAGGTTTGCAAAGGATTCTGGGTAACAGAACCTGGTCAGAGCCCCACAAGTCACCCCATCTTGGATTCCCGTAGGTCTCTAGTTTTAAAAAATGAACAGGTTTGGTAGGTTTCCCTAGGTGCCTGCTGAGCTAGAGGCCAAAATCTACAGGTAGGCACTTTGCAAAAAACACCTCTGTTTTCTTTAAAAAAATGTGATATGTCCACGTTGCGTTTTGGGGCATTTCCTGTCGCGGGCGCTAGGCCTACCCACACAAGTGAGGTATCATTTTTATCGGGAGACTTGGGGGAACGCTGGGTGGAAGGAAATTTGTGGCTGCTCTCTGATTCCAGAACTTTCTGTCACCAAAATGTGAGGAAAATGTGTTTTTTTAGCCAAATTTTGAGGTTTGCAAAGGATTCTGGGAAACAGAACATGGTCACAGCCCCACAAGTCACCCCATCTTGGATTCCCCTAGGTCTCTAGTTTTCAAAAATGCACAGGTTTGGTAGGTTTCCCTAGGTGCCGGCTGAGCTAGAGGCCAAAATCTACAGGTAGACACTTTGCAAAAAAAACCTGTTTTCTTTAAAAAAATGTGATGTGTCCACGTTGCGTTTTGGGGCATTTTCTGTCGCGGGCGCTAGGCCTACCCACACAAGTGAGGTATCATTTTTATCGGGAGACTTGGGGGAGTGGTGGGTGGAAGGAAATTTGTGGCTCCTTTCTGATTCAAGAACTTTCTGTCACCAAAATGGGAGGAAAACGTGGTTTTTTAGCCAAATTTTGAGGTTTGCAAAGGATTCTGGGTAACAGAACCTGGTCAGAGCCCCACAAGTCACCCCATCTTGGATTCCCCTAGGTCTCTAGTTTTCAAAAATGCACAGGTTTGGTAGGTTTCCCTAGGTGCCGCCTGAGCTAGAGGCCAAAATCTACAGGTAGGCACTTTGCAAAAAACACCTCTGCTGTCTTTCAAAAAATGTGATATGTCCACGTTGCGTTTTGGGGCATTTCCTGTTGCGGGCGCTAGGCCTACCCACACAAGTGAGGCATCATTTTTATCGGGAGACTTGGGGGAACGCTGGGTGGAAGGAAATTTGTGGCTCCTCTCTGATTCCAGAACTTTCTGTCACCAAAATGTGAGGAAAATGTGTTTTTTTAGCCAAAGTTTGAGGTTTGCAAAGGATTCTGGGTAACTGAACCTGGTTACAGCCCCACAAGTCACCCCATCTTGGATTCCCCTAGGTCTCTAGTTTTCAAAAATGCACAGGTTTGGTAGGTTTCCCTAGGTGCCGGCTGAGCTAGAGGCCAAAATCTACAGGTAGACACTTTGCAAAAAAAACCTGTTTTCTTTAAAAAAATGTGATGTGTCCACGTTGCGTTTTGGGGCATTTTCTGTCGCGGGCGCTAGGCCTACCCACACAAGTGAGGTATCATTTTTATTGGGAGACTTGGGGGAACGCTGGGTGGAAGGACATTTGTGGCTCCTCTCTGATTCCAGAACTTTCTGTCACCAAAATTTGAGGAAAATGTGTTTTTTTAGCCAAAGTTTGTGGTTTGCATAGGATTCTGGGTAACAGAACCTGGTTAGAGCCCCACAAGTCGCCCCATCTTAGATTCCCCTAGGTCTCTAGTTTTAAAAAATGCACAGGTTTGGTAGGTTTCCCTAGGTGCCGGCTGAGCTAGAGCCCAAAATCTACATGTAGGCACTTTGCAAAAAACACCTCTGTTTTCTTTAAAAAAATGTGACGTGTCCACGTTGCGTTTTCGAGCATTTCCTGTTGCGGGCGCTAGGCCTACCCACACAAGTGAGGTATCATTTTTATCGGGAGACTTGGGGGAACGCAGGGTGGAAGGAAATTTGTGGCTCCTCTCTGATTCCAGAACTTTCTGTCACCAAATATGAGGAAAACATGTTTTTTTAGCCAAATCTTGAGGTTTACAAAGGATTCTGGGTAACAGAACCTGGTCATAGCCCCACAAGTCACCCCATCTTGGATTCCCCTAGGTCTCTAGTTTTAAAAAATGCACAGGTTTGGTAGGTTTCCCTAGGTGCCGGCTGAGCTAGAGGCCAAAATCTACAGGTAGGCACTTTGCAAAAAGAACTCTGTTTTCTTTAAAAAAATGTGATATGTCCACGTTGCGTTTTGGGGCATTTCCTGTCGCGGGCGCTAGGCCTACCCACACAAGTGAGGTATCATTTTTATCGGGAGACTTGGGGGAACGCTGGGTGGAAGGAAATTTGTGGCTCCTCTCTGATTCCAGAACTTTCTGTCACCAAAATGTGAGGAAAACGTGTTTTTTTAGCCAAATTTTGAGGTTTGCAAAGAATTCTGGGTAACAGAACCTGGTCAGAGCCCCACAATTCACCCCATCTTGGATTCCCCTAGGTCTCTAGTTTTCCAAAATGCACTGGTTTGGTAGGTTTCCCTAGGTGCCGGCTGAGCTAGAGGCCAAAATCTACAGGTAGGCACTTTGCAAAAACCACCTGTTTTCTTTCAAAAAATGTGATGTGTCCACGTTGCGTTTTGGGGCATTTTCTGTCGCGGGCGCTAGGCCTACCCACACAAGTGAGGTATCATTTTTATCGGGAGACTTGGGGGAGTGGTGGGTGGAAGGAAATTTGTGGCTCCTTTCTGATTCAAGAACTTTCTGTCACCAAAATGTGAGGAAAACGTGTTTTTTTAGCCAAATTTTGAGGTTTGCAAAGGATTCTGGGTAACAGAACCTGGTCAGAGCCCCACAATTTACCCCATCTTGGATTCCCCTAGGTCTCTAGTTTTCCAAAATGCACTGGTTTGGTAGGTTTCCCTAGGTGCCGGCTGTGCTAGAGGCCAAAATCTACAGGTAGGCACTTTACAAAAAACACCTCTGTTTTCTTTCAAAAAATGTGATGTGTCCACGTTGCGTTTTGGGGCATTTCCTGTCGCGGGCGCTAGGCATACCCACACAAGTGAGGTATTATTTTTATCGGGATACTTGGGGGAACGCTGGGTGGAAGGAAATTTGTGGCTCCTCTCTGATTCCAGAACTTTCTGTCACCAAAATGTGAGGAAAACGTGTTTTTTTAGCCAAAGTTTGAGGTTTGCAAAGGATTCTGGGTAACAGAACCTGGTTAGAGCCCCACAAGTCACCCTATCTTGGATTCCCCTAGGTCTCTAGTATTAAAAAATGCACAGGTTTGGTAGGTTTCCCTAGGTGCCGGCTGAGCTAGAGGCCAAAATCTACAGGTAGGCACTTTGCAAGAAACACCTCTGTTTTCTTTAAAAAAATGTGATGTGTCCACGTTGAGTTTTGGGGCATTTCCTATTGCGGGCGCTAGGACTACCCACACAAGTGAGGTATCATTTCTATCGGGAGACTTGGGGGAACGCTGGGTGGAATGAAATTTGTGGCTCTTCTCTGATTCCAGAACTTTCTGTCACCAAATATGAGGAAAACATGTTTTTTTTAGCCATATTTTGAGGTTTACAAAGGATTCTGGGTAACAGAACCTGGTCAGAGCCCCACAAGTAACCCCATCTTGGATTCCCCTAGGTCTCTAGTTTTCAAAAATGCACAGGTTTGGTAGGTTTCCCTAGGTGCCGGCTGAGCTGGAGGCCAAAATCTACAGGTAGACACTTTGCAAAAAACACCTGTTTTCTTTCAAAAAATTTGATGTGTCCACGTTGCGTTTTGGGGCATTTTCTGTCGCGGGCGCTAGGCCTACCCACACAAGTGAGGTATCATTTTTATCGGGAGACTTGGGGGAGTGGTGGGTGGAAGGAAATTTGTGGCTCCTTTCTGATTCAAGAACTTTCTGTCACCAAAATGGGAGGAAAACGTGGTTTTTTAGCCAAATTTTGAGGTTTGCAAAGGATTCTGGGTAACAGAACCTGGTCAGAGCCCCACAAGTCACCCCATCTTGGATTCCCCTAGGTCTCTAGTTTTCAAAAATGCACAGGTTTGGTAGGTTTCCCTAGGTGCCGCCTGAGCTAGAGGCCAAAATCTACAGGTAGGCACTTTGCAAAAAACACCTCTGCTGTCTTTCAAAAAATGTGATGTGTCCACGTTGCGTTTTGGGGCATTTCCTGTTGCGGGCGCTAGGCCTACCCACACAAGTGAGGCATCATTTTTATCGGGAGACTTGGGGGAACGCTGGGTGGAAGGAAATTTGTGGCTCCTCTCTGATTCCAGAACTTTCTGTCACCAAAATGTGAGGAAAATGTGTTTTTTTAGCCAAAGTTTGAGGTTTGCAAAGGATTCTGGGTAACTGAACCTGGTTACAGCCCCACAAGTCACCCCATCTTGGATTCCCCTAGGTCTCTAGTTTTCAAAAATGCACAGGTTTGGTAGGTTTCCCTAGGTGCCGGCTGAGCTAGAGGCCAAAATCTACAGGTAGGCACTTTGCAAAAAACACCTCTGTTTTCTTTCAAAAAATGTGATATGTCCACGTTGCGTTTTGGGGCATTTCCTGTTGCGGGCGCTAGGCCTACCCACACAAGTGAGGTATCATTTTTATCGGGAGACTTGGGGGAACGCTGGGTGGAAGGAAATTTGTGGCTCCTCTCTGATTCCAGAACTTTCTGTCACCAAATATGAGGAAAACATTTTTTTTTAGCCAAATTTTGAGATTTGCAAAGGATTCTGGGTAACAGAACCTGGTCAGAGCACCACAAGTCACCCCATCTTGGATTCCCCTAGGTCTCTAGTTTTCAAAAATGCACAGGTTTGGTAGGTTTCCCTAGGTGCCGGCTTAGCTAGAGGCCAAAATCTACAGGTAGACACTTTGCAAAAAATACCTGTTTTCTTTAAAAAAATGTGATGTGTCCACGTTGCGTTTTGGGGCATTTTCTGTCGCGGGCGCTAGGCCTACCCACACAAGTGAGGTATCATTTCTATCGGGAGACTTGGGGGAACGCTGGGTGGAATAAAATTTGTGGCTCCTCTCTGATTCCAGAACTTTCTGTCACCAAATATGAGGAAAACATGTTTTTTTTTAGCCACATTTTGAGGTTTACAAAGGATTCTGGGTAACAGAACATGGTCAGAGCCCCACAAGTAACCCCATCTTGGATTCCCCTAGGTCTCTAGTTTTCAAAAATGCACAGGTTTGGTAGGTTTCCCTAGGTGCCGGCTGAGCTGGAGGCCAAAATCTACAGGTAGACACTTTGCAAAAACCACCTGTTTTTTTTCAAAAAATGTGATGTGTCCACGTTGCGTTTTGGGGCATTTTCTGTCGCGGGCGCTAGGCCTACCCACACAAGTGAGGTATCATTTTTATCGGGAGACTTGGGGGAGTGGTGGGTGGAAGGAAATTTATGGCTCCTTTCTGATTCAAGAACTTTCTGTCACCAAAATGAGAGGAAAACGTGTTTTTTTAGCCAAATTTTGAGGTTTGCAAAGGATTCTGGGTAACAGAACCTGGTCAGAGCCCCACAATTCACCCCATCTTGGATTCCCCTAGGTCTCTAGTTTTCAGAAATGCACAGGTTTGGTAGGTTTCCCTAGGTGCCGGCTGTGCTAGAGGCCAAAATATACAGGTAGGCACTTTACAAAAAACACCTCTGTTTTCTTTCAAAAAATGTGATGTGTCCACGTTGCGTTTTGGGGCATTTCCTGTCGCGGGCGCTAGGCATACCCACACAAGTGAGGTATTATTTTTATCGGGAGACTTGGGGGAACGCTGGGTGGAAGGAAATTTGTGGCTCCTCTCTGATTCCAGAACTTTCTGTCACCAAAATGTGAGGAAAACGTGTTTTTTTAGCCAAAGTTTGAGGTTTGCAAAGGATTCTGGGTAACAGAACCTGGTCAGAGCCCCACAAGTCACCCCATCTTGGATTCCCCTAGGTCTCTAGTTTTAAAAAATGCACAGGTTTGGTAGGTTTCCCTAGGTGCCGGCTGAGCTAGAGGCCAAAATCTACAGGTAGGCACTTTGCAAAAAACACCTCTGTTTTCTTTAAAAAAATGTGATGTGTCCACGTTGAGTTTTGGGGCATTTCCTGTTGCGGGCGCTAGGACTTCCCACACAAGTGAGGTATCATTTCTATCGGGAGACTTGGGGGAACGCTGGGTGGAATGAAATTTGTGGCTCCTCTCTGATTCCAGAACTTTCTGTCACCAAATATGAGGAAAACATGTTTTTTTTAGCAACATTTTGAGGTTTACAAAGGATTCTGGGTAACAGAACCTGGTCAGAGCTTCACAAGTAACCCCATCTTGGATTCCCCTAGGTCTCTAGTTTTCAAAAATGCACAGGTTTGGTAGGTTTCCCTAGGTGCCGGCTGAGCTGGAGGCCAAAATCTACAGGTAGACACTTTGCAAAAAACACCTGTTTTCTTTCAAAAAATGTGATGTGTCCACGTTGCGTTTTGGGGCATTTTCTGTCGCGGGCGCTAGGCCTACCCACACAATTGAGGTATCATTTTTATCGGGAGACTTGGGGGAGTGGTGGGTGGAAGGAAATTTGTGGCTCCTTTCTGATTCAAGAACTTTCTGTCACCAAAATGTGAGGAAAACGTGGTTTTTTAGCCAAATTTTGAGGTTTGCAAAGGATTCTGGGTAACAGAACCTGGTCAGAGCCCCACAAGTCACCCCATCTTGGATTCCCCTAGGTCTCTAGTTTTCAAAAATGCACAGGTTTGGTAGGTTTACCTAGGTGCCGGCTGAGCTAGAGGCCAAAATCTACAGGTAGGCACTTTGCAAAAAACACCTATGTTTTCTTTCAAAAAATGTGATATGTCCACGTTGCGTTTTGGGGCATTTCCTGTTGCGGGCGCTAGGACTACCCACACAAGTGAGGTATCATTTTTATCGGGAGACTTGGGGGAACGCTGGGTGGAAGGAAATTTGTGGCTCCTCTCTGATTCCAGAACTTTCTGTCACCAAATATGAGGAAAACATTTTTTTTTAGCCAAATTTTGAGATTTGCAAAGGATTCTGGGTAACAGAACCTGGTCAGAGCCCCACAAGTCACCCCATCTTGGATTCCCCTAGGTCTCTAGTTTTCAAAAATGCACAGGTTTGGTAGGTTTCCCTAGGTGCCGGCTTAGCTAGAGGCCAAAATCTACAGGTAGACACTTTGCAAAAAATACCTGTTTTCTTTAAAAAAAATGTGATGTGTCCACGTTGCGTTTTGGGGCATTTTCTGTCGCGGGCGCTAGGCCTACCCACACAAGTGAGGTATCATTTTTATCGGGAGACTTGGGGGAGCGGTGGGTGGAAGGACATTTGTGGCTCCTTTCTGATTCCAGAACTTTCAGTCACCAAAATGTGAGGAAAATGTGTTTTTTTAGCCAAATTTTGAGGTTTGCAAAGGATTCTGGGTAACAGAAACTGGTCAGAGCCCCACAAGTCACCCCAACTTGGATTCCCCTAGGTCTCTGGTTTTAAAAAATGCACAGGTTTGGTAGGTTTCCCTAGGTGCTGGCTGAGATAGAGGCCACAATCTACAGGTAGGCACTTTGTAAAAAACACCTCTGTTGTCTTTCAAAAAATGTGATGTGTCCACGTTGCGTTTTGGGGCATTTCCTGTAGCGGGGGCTACGCCTACCCACACAAGTGAGGTATCATTTTTATCGGGAGACTTAGGGGAACGCTGGGTGGAAGGAAATTTGTGGCTCCTCTCTGATTCCAGAACTTTCTGTCACCAAAATGTGAGGAAAACGTGTTTCTTTAGCCAAATTTTGAGGTTTGCAAAGGATTCTGGGTAACAGAACCTGGTCAGAGCCCCACAAGTCACCCCATCTTGGATTCCCCTAGGTCTCTAGTTTTAAAAAATGCACAGGTTTGGTAGGTTTCCCTAGGTGCCGGCTGAGCTAGAGGCCAAAATCTACAGGTAGGCACTTTGCAAAAAACACCTCTGTTTTCTTTCAAAAAATTTGATGTGTCCACGTTGCGTTTTGGGGCATTTCCTGTCGCGGACGCTAGGCCTACCCACACAAGTGAGGTATCATTTTTATCGGGAGACTTGGGGGAACGCTGGGTGGAAGGAAATTTGTGGCTCCTCTCTGATTCAAGTACTTTCTGTCACCAAAATGTGAGGAAAATGTGTTTTTTTAGCCAAAGTTTGAGGTTTGCAAAGGATTCTGGGTAACTGAACCTGGTTACAGCCCCCCAAGTCACGCCATCTTGGATTCCCCTAGGTCTCTAGTTTAAAAAAATGCACAGGTTTGGTAGGTTTCCCTAGGTGCTGGCTGAGATAGAGGCCAAAATCTACAGGTAGGCACTTTGCAAAAAACACCTCTGTTTTCTTTCAAAAAATGTGATATGTCCACGTTGCGTTTTGGGGCATTTCCTGTTGCGGGCGCTAGGCCTACCCACACAAGTGAGGTATCATTTTTATCGGGAGACTTGGGGGAATGCTGGGTGGAAGGAAATTTGTGGCTCCTCTCTGATTCCAGAACATTCTGTCACCAAATATGAGGAAACCATTTTTTTTAGCCAAATTTTGAGATTTGCAAAGGATTCTGGGTAACAGAACCTGGTCAGAGCCCCACAAGTCACCCCAACTTGGATTCCCCTAGGTCTCTGGTTTTAAAAAATGCACAGGTTTGGTGGGTTTCCCTAGGTGCTGGCTGAGATAGAGGCCAAAATCTACAGGTAGGCACTTTGCAAAAAACACCTCTGTTGTCTTTCAAAAAATGTGATGTGTCCACGTTGCGTTTTGGGGCATTTCCTGTTGCGGGCGCTAGGCCTACCCACACAAGTGAGGTATCATTTTTATCGGGAGACTTGGGGGAACGCTGGGTGGAAGGAAATTTGGGGCTCCTCTCTGATTCCAGAACTTTCTGTCACCAAAATTTGAGGAAAATGTGTTTTTTTAGCCAAAGTTTGAGGTTTGCAAAGGATTCTGGGTAACTGAACCTGGTTACAGCCCCACAAGTCACCCCATCTTGGATTCCCCTAGGTCTCTAGTTTTAAAAAATGCACAGGTTTGGTAGGTTTCCCTAGGTGCTGGCTGAGATAGAGGCCAAAATCTACAGGTAGGCACTTTGCAAAAAACACCTCTGTTTTCTTTAAAAAAATGTGATATGTCCACGTTGCGTTTTGGGGCATTTCCTGTTGCGGGCGCTAGGCCTACCCACACAAGTGAGGTATCATTTCTATCGGGAGACTTGGGGGAGCGCTGGATGGAAGGAAATTTGTGGCTCCTTTCTGATTCCAGAACTTTCTGTCACCAAAATGTGAGGAAAACTTGTTTTTTTAGCCAAATTTTGAGGTTTGCAAAGGATTCTGGGTAACAGAACCTGGTCAGAGCCCCACAAGTCACCCCAACTTGGATTCCCCTAGGTCTCTGGTTTAAAAAAATGCACAGGTTTGGTAGGTTTCCGTAGGTGCTGGCTGAGATAGAGGCCAAAATCTACAGGTAGGCACTATGCAAAAAACACCTCTGTTTTCTTTCAAAAAATGTGATGTGTCCACGTTGCGATTTGGGGTATTTCGTGTTGCGGGCGCTAGGCCTACCCACACAAGTGAGGTATCATTTTTATCGGGAGACTTGGGGGAACGCTGGGTGGAAGGAAATTTGTGGCTCCTCTCTGATTCCAGAACTTTCTGTCACCAAAATGTGAGGAAAATGTGTTTTTTTAGCCAAAGTTTGAGGTTTGCAAAGGATTCTGGGTAACTGAACCTGGTTACAGCCCCACAAGTCACCCCATCTTGGATTCCCCTCGGTCTCTAGTTTTAAAAAATGCACAGGTTTGGTAGGTTTCCCTAGGTGCTGGCTGAGATAGAGGCCAAAATCTCCAGGTAGGCACTTTGCAAAAAACACCTCTGTTGTCTTTCAAAAAATGTGATGTGTCCACGTTGCGTTTTGGGGCATTTCCTGTTGCGGGCGCTAGGCCTACCCACACAAGTGAGGTATCATTTTTATCGGGAGACTTGGGGGAACGCTGGGTGGAAGGAAATTTGGGGCTCCTCTCTGATTCCAGAACTTTCTGTCACCAAAATTTGAGGAAAACATTTTTTTTTAGCCAAATTTTGAGGTTTGCAAAGGATTCTGGGTAACAGAACCTGGTCAGAGCCCCACAAGTCACCCCAACTTGGATTCCCCTAGGTCTCTGGTTTTAAAAAATGCACAGGTTTGGTAGGTTTCCCTAGGTGCTGGCTGAGATAGAGGCCAAAATCTACAGGTAGGCACTTTTCAAAAAACACCTCTGTTTTCTTTCAAAAAATGTGATGTGTCCACGTTGCGTTTTGGGGCATTTCGTGTTGCAGGCGCTAGGCCTAGCCACACAAGTGAGGTATCATTTTTATCGGGAGACTTGGGGGAACGCTGGGTGGATGGAAATTTGTGGCTCCTCTCTGATTCCAGAACATTCTGTCACCAAATATGAGGAAAATATTTTTTTTTAGCCAAATTTTGAGATTTGCAAAGGATTCTGGGTAACAGAACCTGGTCAGAGCCCCACAAGTCACCCCAACTTGGATTCCCCTAGGTCTCTGGTTTTAAAAAATGCACAGGTTTGGTAGGTTTCCCTAGGTGCTGGCTGAGATAGAGGCCAAAATCTACAGGTAGGCACTTTGCAAAAAACTCCTCTCTTTTCTTTAAAAAAATGTGATATGTCCACGTTGCGTTTTGGGGCATTTCCTGTTGCGGGCGCTAGGCCTACCCACACAAGTGAGGTATCATTTTTATCGGGAGACTTGGGGGAGCGCTGGTTGTGGCTCCTTTCTGATTCCAGAACTTTCTGTCACCAAAATGTGAGGAAAACTTGTTTTTTTAGCCAAATTTTGAGGTTTGCAAAGGATTCTGCGTAACAGAACCTGGTCAGAGCCCCACAAGTCACCCCAACTTGGATTCCCCTAGGTCTCTGGTTTTAAAAAATGCACAGGTTTGGTAGGTTTCCCTAGGTGCTGGCTGAGATAGAGGTCAAAATCTACAGGTAGGCACTTTGCAAAAAACTCCTCTGTTTTCTTTAAAAAAATGTGATGTGTCCACGTTGCGTTTTGGGGTATTTCGTGTTGCGGGCGCTAGGCCTACCCACACAAGTGAGGTATCATTTTTATCGGGAGACTTGGGGGAACGCTGGGTGGAAGGAAATTTGTGGCTCCTCTCTGATTCCAGAACTTTCTGTCACCAAAATGTAAGGAAAATGTGTTTTTTTAGCCAAAGTTTGAGGTTTGCAAAGGATTCTGGGTAACTGAACCTGGTTACACACCCACAAGTCACCCCATCTTGGATTCCCCTAGGTCTCTAGTTTTCAAAAATGCACAGGTTTGGTAGGTTTCCCTAGGTGCCGGCTGAGCTAGAGGCCAAAATCTCCAGGTAGGCACTTTGCAAAAAACACCTCTGTTTTCTTTAAAAAAATTTGATATGTCCACGTTGCGTTTTGGGGCATTTCCTGTTGCGGGCGCTAGGCCTACCCACACAAGTGAGGTATCATTTTTATCGGGAGACTTGGGGGAGCGCTGGATGGAAGGAAATTTGTGGCTCCTTTCTGATTCCAGAACTTTCTGTCACCAAAATGTGAGGAAAACGTGATTTTTTAGCCAAATGTTGAGGTTTGCAAAGGATTCTGGGTAACAGAACCTGGTCAGAGCCCCACAAGTCACCCCAACTTGGATTCCCCTAGGTCTCTGGTTTTAAAAAATGCACAGGTTTGGTAGGTTTCCCTAGGTGCTGGCTGAGATAGAGGCCAAAATCTACAGGTAGGCACTTTGCAAAAAACACCTCTGTTTTCTTTAAAAAAATGTGATGTGTCCACGTTGCGTTTTGGGGCATTTCGTGTTGCGGACGCTAGGCCTACCCACACAAGTGAGATATAATTTTTATCGGGAGCCTTGGGGGAGCGCTGGGTGGAAGGAAATTTGTGGCTCCTTTCTGATTCCAGAACTTTCTGTCACCAAAATGTGAGGAAAACGTGTTTTTTTAGCCAAATTTTGAGGTTTGCAAAGGATTCTGGGTAACAAAACCTGGTCAGAGCCCCAGAAGTCACCCCAACTTGGATTCCCCTAGGTCTCTAGTTTTAAAAAATGCACAGGTTTGGTAGGTTTCCCTAGGTGCCGGCTGAGCTAGAGGCCAAAATCTACAGGTAGGCACTTTGCAAAAAACACCTCTGTTTTCTTTAAAAAAATGTGATGTGTCCACGTTGCGTTTTGGGGCATTTCCTGTTGCGGGCGCTAGGCCTACCCACACAAGTGAGGTATCATTTTTATCGGGAGACTTGGGGGAACGCTGGGTGGAAGGAAATTCGTGGCTCCTCTCTGATTCCAGAACATTCTGTCACCAAATATGAGGAAAACATTTTTTTTTAGCCAAATTTTGAGATTTGCAAAGGATTCTGGGTAACAGAACCTGGTCAGAGCCCCACAAGTCACCCCAACTTGGATTCCCCTAGGTCTCTGGTTTTAAAAAATGCACAGGTTTGGTAGGTTTCCCTAGGTGCTGGCTGAAATAGAGGCCAAAATCTACAGGTAGGCACTTTGCAAAAAACACCTCTGTTGTCTTTCAAAAAATGTGATGTGTCCACGTTGCGTTTTGGGGCATTTCGTGTTGCGGGCGCTAGGCCTACCCACACAAGTGAGGTATCATTTTTATCGGGAGACTTGGGGGAGCGCTGGGTGGAAGGAAATTTGTGGCTCCTTTCTGATTCCACAACTTTCTGTCACCAAAATGTGAGGAAAACGTGTTTTTTTAGCCAAATTTTGAGGTTTGCAAAGGATTCTGGGTAACATAACCTGGTCAGAGCCCCAAAAGTCACCCCAACTTGGATTCCCCTAGGTCTCTGGTTTAAAAAAATGCACAGGTTTGGTAGGTTTCCCTAGATGCTGGCTGAGCTAGAGGCCAAAATCTACAGGTAGGCACTTTGCAAAAAACACTTCTGTTGTCTTTCAAAAAATGTGATGTGTCCACGTTGCGTTTTGGGGCATTTCCTGTTGCGGGCGCTAGGCCTACCCACACAAGTGAGGTATCATTTTTATCGGGAGACTTGGGGGAACGCTGGGTGGAAGGAAATTTGTGGCTCCTCTCTGATTCCAGAACTTTCTGTCACCAAAATGTGAGGAAAATGTGTTTTTTTAGCCAAAGTTTGAGGTTTGCAAAGGATTCTGGGTAACTGAACCTGGTTACAGCCCCACAAGTCACCCCATCTTGGATTCCCCTAGGTCTCTAGTTTTCAAAAATGCACAGGTTTGGTAGGTTTCCCTAGGTGCCGGCTGAGCTAGAGGCCAAAATCTACAGGTAGGCACTTTGCAAAAAACACCTCTGTTTTCTTTCAAAAAATGTGATATGTACACGTTGCGTTTTGGGGCATTTCCTGTTGCGGGCGCTAGGCCTACCCACACAAGTGAGGTATCATTTTTATTGGGAGACTTGGGGGAACGCTGGGTGGAAGGAAATTTGTGGCTCCTCTCTGATTCCAGAACTTTCTGTCACCAAAATGTGAGGAAAATGTGTTTTTTTAGCCAAAGAATGAGGTTTGCAAAGGATTCTGGGTAACTGAACCTGGTTACAGCCCCACAAGTCACCCCATCTTGGATTCCCCTAGGTCTCTAGTTTTCAAAAATGCACAGGTTTGGTAGGTTTCCCTAGGTGCCGGCTGAGCTAGAGGCCAAAATCTACAGGTAGGCACTTTGCAAAAAACACCTCTGTTTTCTTTCAAAAAATGTGATATGTACACGTTGCGTTTTGGGGCATTTCCTGTTGCGGGCGCTAGGCCTACCCACACAAGTGAGGTATCATTTTTATTGGGAGACTTGGGGGAACGCTGGGTGGAAGGAAATTTGTGGCTCCTCTCTGATTCCAGAACTTTCTGTCACCAAAATGTGAGGAAAATGTGTTTTTTTAGCCAAAGAATGAGGTTTGCAAAGGATTCTGGGTAACTGAACCTGGTTACAGCCCCACAAGTCACCCCATCTTGGATTCCCCTAGGTCTCTAGTTTTCAAAAATGCACAGGTTTGGTGGGTTTCCCTAGGTGCCAGCTTAGCTAGAGGCCAAAATCTACAGGTAGACACTTTGTAAAAAATACCTGTTTTCTTTCAAAAAATGTGATGTGTCCACGTTGCGTTTTGGGGCATTTTCTGTCGCGGGCGCTAGGCCTACCCACACAAGTGAGGTATCATTTTTATCGGGAGACTTGGGGGAACGCTGGGTGGAAGGAAATTTGTGGCTCTCTCTGATTCCAGAACTTTCTGTCACCAAAATGTGAGAAAA
Organism: Pleurodeles waltl; assembly: GCF_031143425.1. Classification (NCBI taxonomy): domain Eukaryota; kingdom Metazoa; phylum Chordata; class Amphibia; order Caudata; family Salamandridae; genus Pleurodeles; species Pleurodeles waltl. The sequence goes on along the minus strand of NC_090437.1, from coordinate 230,155,085 downwards.
CGTGTTTTTTTAGCCAAATTTTGAGGTTTGCAAAGGATTCTGGGTAACAGAACCTGGTTAGAGCCCCACAAGTCACCCCATCTTGGATTCCCCTAGGTCTCTAGTTTTAAAAAATGCACAGGTTTGGTAGGTTTCCCTAGGTGCCGGCTTAGCTAGAGGCCAAAATCTACAGGTAGACACTTTGCAAAAAATACCTGTTTTCTTTAAAAAAATGTGATGTGTCCACGTTGCGTTTTGGGGCATTTTCTGTCGCGGGCGCTAGGCCTACCCACACAAGTGAGGTATCATTTTTATCGGGAGACTTGGGGGAGTGGTGGGTGGAAGGAAATTTGTGGCTCCTTTCTGATTCAAGAACTTTCTGTCACCAAAATGTGAGGAAAACGTGGTTTTTTAGCCAAATTTTGAGGTTTGCAAAGGATTCTGGGTAACTGAACCTGGTTACAGCCCCACAAGTCACCCCATCTTGGATTCCCCTAGGTCTCTAGTTTTCAAAAATGCACAGGTTTGGTAGGTTTCCCTAGGTGCCGCCTGAGCTAGAGGCCAAAATCTACAGTTAGGCACTTTGCAAAAAACACCTCTGCTGTCTTTCAAAAAATGTGATGTGTCCACGTTGCGTTTTGGGGCATTTCCTGTTGCGGGCGCTAGGCCTACCCACACAAGTGAGGCATCATTTTTATCGGGAGACTTGGGGGAACGCTGGGTGGAAGGAAATTTGTGGCTCCTCTCTGATTCCAGAACTTTCTGTCACCAAAATGTGAGGAAAATGTGTTTTTTTAGCCAAAGTTTGAGGTTTGCAAAGGATTCTGGGTAACTGAACCTGGTTACAGCCCCACAAGTCACCCCATCTTGGATTCCCCTAGGTCTCTAGTTTTCAAAAATGCACAGGTTTGGTAGGTTTCCCTAGGTGCCGGCTGAGCTAGAGGCCAAAATCTACAGGTAGACACTTTGCAAAAAAAACCTGTTTTCTTTAAAAAAATGTGATGTGTCCACGTTGCGTTTTGGGGCATTTTCTGTCGCGGGCGCTAGGCCTACCCACACAAGTGAGGTATCATTTTTATTGGGAGACTTGGGGGAACGCTAGGTGGAAGGACATTTGTGGCTCCTCTCTGATTCCAGAACTTTCTGTCACCAAAATTTGAGGAAAATGTGTTTTTTTAGCCAAAGTTTGTGGTTTGCATAGGATTCTGGGTAACAGAACCTCGTTAGAGCCCCACAAGTTGCCCCATCTTAGATTCCCCTAGGTCTCTAGTTTTAAAAAATGCACAGGTTTGGTAGGTTTCCCTAGGTGCCGGCTGAGCTAGAGCCCAAAATCTACATGTAGGCACTTTGCAAAAAACACCTCTGTTTTCTTTAAAAAAATGTGACGTGTCCACGTTGCGTTTTCGAGCATTTCCTGTTGCGGGCGCTAGGCCTACCCACACAAGTGAGGTATCATTTTTATCGGGAGACTTGGGGGAACGCTGGGTGGAAGGAAATTTGTGGCTCCTCTCTGATTCCAGAACTTTCTGTCACCAAATATGAGGAAAACATGTTTTTTTAGCCAAATCTTGAGGTTTACAAAGGATTCTGGGTAACAGAACCTGGTCATAGCCCCACAAGTCACCCCATCTTGGATTCCCCTAGGTCTCTAGTTTTCAAAAATGCACAGGTTTTGTAGGTTTCCCTAGGTGCCGGCTGAGCTAGAGGCCAAAATCTACAGGTAGGCACTTTGCAAAAAGAACTCTGTTTTCTTTAAAAAAATGTGATATGTCCACGTTGCGTTTTGGGGCATTTCCTGTCGCGGGCGCTAGGCCTACCCACACAAGTGAGGTATCATTTTTATCGGGAGACTTGGGGGAACGCTGGGTGGAAGGAAATTTGTGGCTCCTCTCTGATTCCAGAACTTTCTGTCACCAAAATGTGAGGAAAACGTGTTTTTTTAGCCAAATTTTGAGGTTTGCAAAGAATTCTGGGTAACAGAACCTGGTCAGAGCCCCACAATTCACCCCATCTTGGATTCCCCTAGGTCTCTAGTTTTCAAAAATGCACTGGTTTGGTAGGTTTCCCTAGGTGCCGGCTGAGCTAGAGGCCAAAATCTACAGGTAGGCACTTTGCAAAAACCACCTGTTTTCTTTCAAAAAATGTGATGTGTCCACGTTGCGTTTTGGGGCATTTTCTGTCGCGGGCGCTAGGCCTACCCACACAAGTGAGGTATCATTTTTATCGGGAGACTTGGGGGAGTGGTGGGTGGAAGGAAATTTGTGGCTCCTTTCTGATTCAAGAACTTTCTGTCACCAAAATGTGAGGAAAACGTGTTTTTTTAGCCAAATTTTGAGGTTTGCAAAGGATTCTGGGTAACAGAACCTGGTCAGAGCCCCACAATTCACCCCATCTTGGATTCCCCTAGGTCTCTAGTTTTCAAAAATGCACAGGTTTGGTAGGTTTCCCTAGGTGCCGGCTGTGCTAGAGGCCAAAATCTACAGGTAGGCACTTTACAAAAAACACCTCTGTTTTCTTTCAAAAAATGTGATGTGTCCACGTTGCGTTTTGGGGCATTTCCTGTCGCGGGCGCTAGGCATACCCACACAAGTGAGGTATTATTTTTATCGGGAGACTTGGGGGAACGCTGGGTGGAAGGAAATGGGTGGCTCCTCTCTGATTCCAGAACTTTCTGTCACCAAAATGTGAGGAAAACGTGTTTTTTTAGCCAAAGTTTGAGGTTTGCAAAGGATTCTGGGTAACAGAACCTGGTTAGAGCCCCACAAGTCACCCCATCTTGGATTCCCCTAGGTCTCTAGTTTTAAAAAATGCACAGGTTTGGTAGGTTTCCCTAGGTGCCGGCTGAGCTAGAGGCCAAAATCTACAGGTAGGCACTTTGCAAAAAACACCTCTGTTTTCTTTAAAAAAATGTGATGTGTCCACGTTGAGTTTTGGGGCATTTCCTGTTGCGGGCGCTAGGACTACCCACACAAGTGAGGTATCATTTCTATCGGGAGACTTGGGGGAACGCTGGGTGGAATGAAATTTGTGGCTCTCTCTGATTCCAGAACTTTCTGTCACCAAAATGTGAGAAAACGTGTTTTTTTAGCCAAATTTTGAGGTTTGCAAAGGATTCTGGGTAACAGAACCTGGTTAGAGCCCCACAAGTCACCCCATCTTGGATTCCCCTAGGTCTCTAGTTTTAAAAAATGCACAGGTTTGGTAGGTTTCCCTAGGTGCCGGCTTAGCTAGAGGCCAAAATCTACAGGTAGACACTTTGCAAAAAATACCTGTTTTCTTTAAAAAAATGTGATGTGTCCACGTTGCGTTTTGGGGCATTTTCTGTCGCGGGCGCTAGGCCTACCCACACAAGTGAGGTATCATTTTTATCGGGAGACTTGGGGGAGTGGTGGGTGGAAGGAAATTTGTGGCTCCTTTCTGATTCAAGAACTTTCTGTCACCAAAATGTGAGGAAAACGTGGTTTTTTAGCCAAATTTTGAGGTTTGCAAAGGATTCTGGGTAACTGAACCTGGTTACAGCCCCACAAGTCACCCCATCTTGGATTCCCCTAGGTCTCTAGTTTTCAAAAATGCACAGGTTTGGTAGGTTTCCCTAGGTGCCGCCTGAGCTAGAGGCCAAAATCTACAGTTAGGCACTTTGCAAAAAACACCTCTGCTGTCTTTCAAAAAATGTGATGTGTCCACGTTGCGTTTTGGGGCATTTCCTGTTGCGGGCGCTAGGCCTACCCACACAAGTGAGGCATCATTTTTATCGGGAGACTTGGGGGAACGCTGGGTGGAAGGAAATTTGTGGCTCCTCTCTGATTCCAGAACTTTCTGTCACCAAAATTTGAGGAAAATGTGTTTTTTTAGCCAAAGTTTGTGGTTTGCATAGGATTCTGGGTAACAGACCCTGGTTAGAGCCCCACAAGTCGCCCCATCTTAGATTCCCCTAGGTCTCTAGTTTTCAAAAATGCACAGGTTTTGTAGGTTTCCCTAGGTGCCGGCTGAGCTAGAGGCCAAAATCTACAGGTAGGCACTTTGCAAAAAGAACTCTGTTTTCTTTAAAAAAATGTGATATGTCCACGTTGCGTTTTGGGGCATTTCCTGTCGCGGGCGCTAGGCCTACCCACACAAGTGAGGTATCATTTTTATCGGGAGACTTGGGGGAACGCTGGGTGGAAGGAAATTTGTGGCTCCTCTCTGATTCCAGAACTTTCTGTCACCAAAATGTGAGGAAAACGTGTTTTTTTAGCCAAATTTTGAGGTTTGCAAAGAATTCTGGGTAACAGAACCTGGTCAGAGCCCCACAATTCACCCCATCTTGGATTCCCCTAGGTCTCTAGTTTTCAAAAATGCACTGGTTTGGTAGGTTTCCCTAGGTGCCGGCTGAGCTAGAGGCCAAAATCTACAGGTAGGCACTTTGCAAAAACCACCTGTTTTCTTTCAAAAAATGTGATGTGTCCACGTTGCGTTTTGGGGCATTTTCTGTCGCGGGCGCTAGGCCTACCCACACAAGTGAGGTATCATTTTTATCGGGAGACTTGGGGGAGTGGTGGGTGGAAGGAAATTTGTTGCTCCTTTCTGATTCAAGAACTTTCTGTCACCAAAATGTGAGGAAAACGTGTTTTTTTAGCCAAATTTTGAGGTTTGCAAAGGATTCTGGGTAACAGAACCTGGTCAGAGCCCCACAATTCACCCCATCTTGGATTCCCCTAGGTCTCTAGTTTTCAAAAATGCACAGGTTTGGTAGGTTTCCCTAGGTGCCGGCTGTGCTAGAGGCCAAAATCTACAGGTAGGCACTTTACAAAAAACACCTCTGTTTTCTTTCAAAAAATGTGATGTGTCCACGTTGCGTTTTGGGGCATTTCCTGTCGCGGGCGCTAGGCATACCCACACAAGTGAGGTATTATTTTTATCGGGAGACTTGGGGGAACGCTGGGTGGAAGGAAATGGGTGGCTCCTCTCTGATTCCAGAACTTTCTGTCACCAAAATGTGAGGAAAACGTGTTTTTTTAGCCAAAGTTTGAGGTTTGCAAAGGATTCTGGGTAACAGAACCTGGTTAGAGCCCCACAAGTCACCCCATCTTGGATTCCCCTAGGTCTCTAGTTTTAAAAAATGCACAGGTTTGGTAGGTTTCCCTAGGTGCCGGCTGAGCTAGAGGCCAAAATCTACAGGTAGGCACTTTGCAAAAAACACCTCTGTTTTCTTTAAAAAAATGTGATGTGTCCACGTTGAGTTTTGGGGCATTTCCTGTTGCGGGCGCTAGGACTACCCACACAAGTGAGGTATCATTTCTATCGGGAGACTTGGGGGAACGCTGGGTGGAATGAAATTTGTGGCTCCTCTCTGATTCCAGAACTTTCTGTCACCAAATATGAGGAAAACATGTTTTTTTTAGCCACATTTTGAGGTTTACAAAGGATTCTGGGTAACAGAACCTGGTCAGAGCCCCACAAGTAACCCCATCTTGGATTCCCCTAGGTCTCTAGTTTTCAAAAATGCACAGGTTTGGTAGGTTTCCCTAGGTGCCGGCTGAGCTGGAGGCCAAAATCTACAGGTAGACACTTTGCAAAAAATACCTGTTTTCTTTAAAAAAATGTGATGTGTCCACGTTGCGTTTTGGGGCATTTTCTGTCGCGGGCGCTAGGCCTACCCACACAAGTGAGGTATCATTTTTATCGGGAGACTTGGGGGAGTGGTGGGTGGAAGGAAATTTGTGGCTCCTTTCTGATTCAAGAACTTTCTGTCACCAAAATGTGAGGAAAACGTGGTTTTTTAGCCAAATTTTGAGGTTTGCAAAGGATTCTGGGTAACTGAACCTGGTTACAGCCCCACAAGTCACCCCATCTTGGATTCCCCTAGGTCTCTAGTTTTCAAAAATGCACAGGTTTGGTAGGTTTCCCTAGGTGCCGCCTGAGCTAGAGGCCAAAATCTACAGTTAGGCACTTTGCAAAAAACACCTCTGCTGTCTTTCAAAAAATGTGATGTGTCCACGTTGCGTTTTGGGGCATTTCCTGTTGCGGGCGCTAGGCCTACCCACACAAGTGAGGCATCATTTTTATCGGGAGACTTGGGGGAACGCTGGGTGGAAGGAAATTTGTGGCTCCTCTCTGATTCCAGAACTTTCTGTCACCAAAATGTGAGGAAAATGTGTTTTTTTAGCCAAAGTTTGAGGTTTGCAAAGGATTCTGGGTAACTGAACCTGGTTACAGCCCCACAAGTCACCCCATCTTGGATTCCCCTAGGTCTCTAGTTTTCAAAAATGCACAGGTTTGGTAGGTTTCCCTAGGTGCCGGCTGAGCTAGAGGCCAAAATCTACAGGTAGACACTTTGCAAAAAAAACCTGTTTTCTTTAAAAAAATGTGATGTGTCCACGTTGCGTTTTGGGGCATTTTCTGTCGCGGGCGCTAGGCCTACCCACACAAGTGAGGTATCATTTTTATTGGGAGACTTGGGGGAACGCTGGGTGGAAGGACATTTGTGGCTCCTCTCTGATTCCAGAACTTTCTGTCACCAAAATTTGAGGAAAATGTGTTTTTTTAGCCAAAGTTTGTGGTTTGCATAGGATTCTGGGTAACAGAACCTCGTTAGAGCCCCACAAGTTGCCCCATCTTAGATTCCCCTAGGTCTCTAGTTTTAAAAAATGCACAGGTTTGGTAGGTTTCCCTAGGTGCCGGCTGAGCTAGAGCCCAAAATCTACATGTAGGCACTTTGCAAAAAACACCTCTGTTTTCTTTAAAAAAATGTGACGTGTCCACGTTGCGTTTTCGAGCATTTCCTGTTGCGGGCGCTAGGCCTACCCACACAAGTGAGGTATCATTTTTATCGGGAGACTTGGGGGAACGCTGGGTGGAAGGAAATTTGTGGCTCCTCTCTGATTCCAGAACTTTCTGTCACCAAATATGAGGAAAACATGTTTTTTTAGCCAAATCTTGAGGTTTACAAAGGATTCTGGGTAACAGAACCTGGTCATAGCCCCACAAGTCACCCCATCTTGGATTCCCCTAGGTCTCTAGTTTTCAAAAATGCACAGGTTTTGTAGGTTTCCCTAGGTGCCGGCTGAGCTAGAGGCCAAAATCTACAGGTAGGCACTTTGCAAAAAGAACTCTGTTTTCTTTAAAAAAATGTGATATGTCCACGTTGCGTTTTGGGGCATTTCCTGTCGCGGGCGCTAGGCCTACCCACACAAGTGAGGTATCATTTTTATCGGGAGACTTGGGGGAACGCTGGGTGGAAGGAAATTTGTGGCTCCTCTCTGATTCCAGAACTTTCTGTCACCAAAATGTGAGGAAAACGTGTTTTTTTAGCCAAATTTTGAGGTTTGCAAAGAATTCTGGGTAACAGAACCTGGTCAGAGCCCCACAATTCACCCCATCTTGGATTCCCCTAGGTCTCTAGTTTTCAAAAATGCACTGGTTTGGTAGGTTTCCCTAGGTGCCGGCTGAGCTAGAGGCCAAAATCTACAGGTAGGCACTTTGCAAAAACCACCTGTTTTCTTTCAAAAAATGTGATGTGTCCACGTTGCGTTTTGGGGCATTTTCTGTCGCGGGCGCTAGGCCTACCCACACAAGTGAGGTATCATTTTTATCGGGAGACTTGGGGGAGTGGTGGGTGGAAGGAAATTTGTGGCTCCTTTCTGATTCAAGAACTTTCTGTCACCAAAATGTGAGGAAAACGTGTTTTTTTAGCCAAATTTTGAGGTTTGCAAAGGATTCTGGGTAACAGAACCTGGTCAGAGCCCCACAATTCACCCCATCTTGGATTCCCCTAGGTCTCTTGTTTTCAAAAATGCACAGGTTTGGTAGGTTTCCCTAGGTGCCGGCTGTGCTAGAGGCCAAAATCTACAGGTAGGCACTTTACAAAAAACACCTCTGTTTTCTTTCAAAAAATGTGATGTGTCCACGTTGCGTTTTGGGGCATTTCCTGTCGCGGGCGCTAGGCATACCCACACAAGTGAGGTATTATTTTTATCGGGAGACTTGGGGGAACGCTGGGTGGAAGGAAATGGGTGGCTCCTCTCTGATTCCAGAACTTTCTGTCACCAAAATGTGAGGAAAACGTGTTTTTTTAGCCAAAGTTTGAGGTTTGCAAAGGATTCTGGGTAACAGAACCTGGTTAGAGCCCCACAAGTCACCCCATCTTGGATTCCCCTAGGTCTCTAGTTTTAAAAAATGCACAGGTTTGGTAGGTTTCCCTAGGTGCCGGCTGAGCTAGAGGCCAAAATCTACAGGTAGGCACTTTGCAAAAAACACCTCTGTTTTCTTTAAAAAAATGTGATGTGTCCACGTTGAGTTTTGGGGCATTTCCTGTTGCGGGCGCTAGGACTACCCACACAAGTGAGGTATCATTTCTATCGGGAGACTTGGGGGAACGCTGGGTGGAATGAAATTTGTGGCTCCTCTCTGATTCCAGAACTTTCTGTCACCAAATATGAGGAAAACATGTTTTTTTTAGCCACATTTTGAGGTTTACAAAGGATTCTGGGTAACAGAACCTGGTCAGAGCCCCACAAGTAACCCCATCTTGGATTCCCCTAGGTCTCTAGTTTTCAAAAATGCACAGGTTTGGTAGGTTTCCCTAGGTGCCGGCTGAGCTGGAGGCCAAAATCTACAGGTAGACACTTTGCAAAAAATACCTGTTTTCTTTAAAAAAATGTGATGTGTCCACGTTGCGTTTTGGGGCATTTTCTGTCGCGGGCGCTAGGCCTACCCACACAAGTGAGGTATCATTTTTATCGGGAGACTTGGGGGAGTGGTGGGTGGAAGGAAATTTGTGGCTCCTTTCTGATTCAAGAACTTTCTGTCACCAAAATGTGAGGAAAACGTGGTTTTTTAGCCAAATTTTGAGGTTTGCAAAGGATTCTGGGTAACTGAACCTGGTTACAGCCCCACAAGTCACCCCATCTTGGATTCCCCTAGGTCTCTAGTTTTCAAAAATGCACAGGTTTGGTAGGTTTCCCTAGGTGCCGCCTGAGCTAGAGGCCAAAATCTACAGTTAGGCACTTTGCAAAAAACACCTCTGCTGTCTTTCAAAAAATGTGATGTGTCCACGTTGCGTTTTGGGGCATTTCCTGTTGCGGGCGCTAGGCCTACCCACACAAGTGAGGCATCATTTTTATCGGGAGACTTGGGGGAACGCTGGGTGGAAGGAAATTTGTGGCTCCTCTCTGATTCCAGAACTTTCTGTCACCAAAATGTGAGGAAAATGTGTTTTTTTAGCCAAAGTTTGAGGTTTGCAAAGGATTCTGGGTAACTGAACCTGGTTACAGCCCCACAAGTCACCCCATCTTGGATTCCCCTAGGTCTCTAGTTTTCAAAAATGCACAGGTTTGGTAGGTTTCCCTAGGTGCCGGCTGAGCTAGAGGCCAAAATCTACAGGTAGACACTTTGCAAAAAAAACCTGTTTTCTTTAAAAAAATGTGATGTGTCCACGTTGCGTTTTGGGGCATTTTCTGTCGCGGGCGCTAGGCCTACCCACACAAGTGAGGTATCATTTTTATTGGGAGACTTGGGGGAACGCTGGGTGGAAGGACATTTGTGGCTCCTCTCTGATTCCAGAACTTTCTGTCACCAAAATTTGAGGAAAATGTGTTTTTTTAGCCAAAGTTTGTGGTTTGCATAGGATTCTGGGTAACAGAACCTCGTTAGAGCCCCACAAGTTGCCCCATCTTAGATTCCCCTAGGTCTCTAGTTTTAAAAAATGCACAGGTTTGGTAGGTTTCCCTAGGTGCCGGCTGAGCTAGAGCCCAAAATCTACATGTAGGCACTTTGCAAAAAACACCTCTGTTTTCTTTAAAAAAATGTGACGTGTCCACGTTGCGTTTTCGAGCATTTCCTGTTGCGGGCGCTAGGCCTACCCACACAAGTGAGGTATCATTTTTATCGGGAGACTTGGGGGAACGCTGGGTGGAAGGAAATTTGTGGCTCCTCTCTGATTCCAGAACTTTCTGTCACCAAATATGAGGAAAACATGTTTTTTTAGCCAAATCTTGAGGTTTACAAAGGATTCTGGGTAACAGAACCTGGTCATAGCCCCACAAGTCACCCCATCTTGGATTCCCCTAGGTCTCTAGTTTTCAAAAATGCACAGGTTTTGTAGGTTTCCCTAGGTGCCGGCTGAGCTAGAGGCCAAAATCTACAGGTAGGCACTTTGCAAAAAGAACTCTGTTTTCTTTAAAAAAATGTGATATGTCCACGTTGCGTTTTGGGGCATTTCCTGTCGCGGGCGCTAGGCCTACCCACACAAGTGAGGTATCATTTTTATCGGGAGACTTGGGGGAACGCTGGGTGGAAGGAAATTTGTGGCTCCTCTCTGATTCCAGAACTTTCTGTCACCAAAATGTGAGGAAAACGTGTTTTTTTAGCCAAATTTTGAGGTTTGCAAAGAATTCTGGGTAACAGAACCTGGTCAGAGCCCCACAATTCACCCCATCTTGGATTCCCCTAGGTCTCTAGTTTTCAAAAATGCACTGGTTTGGTAGGTTTCCCTAGGTGCCGGCTGAGCTAGAGGCCAAAATCTACAGGTAGGCACTTTGCAAAAACCACCTGTTTTCTTTCAAAAAATGTGATGTGTCCACGTTGCGTTTTGGGGCATTTTCTGTCGCGGGCGCTAGGCCTACCCACACAAGTGAGGTATCATTTTTATCGGGAGACTTGGGGGAGTGGTGGGTGGAAGGAAATTTGTGGCTCCTTTCTGATTCAAGAACTTTCTGTCACCAAAATGTGAGGAAAACGTGTTTTTTTAGCCAAATTTTGAGGTTTGCAAAGGATTCTGGGTAACAGAACCTGGTCAGAGCCCCACAATTCACCCCATCTTGGATTCCCCTAGGTCTCTTGTTTTCAAAAATGCACAGGTTTGGTAGGTTTCCCTAGGTGCCGGCTGTGCTAGAGGCCAAAATCTACAGGTAGGCACTTTACAAAAAACACCTCTGTTTTCTTTCAAAAAATGTGATGTGTCCACGTTGCGTTTTGGGGCATTTCCTGTCGCGGGCGCTAGGCATACCCACACAAGTGAGGTATTATTTTTATCGGGAGACTTGGGGGAACGCTGGGTGGAAGGAAATGGGTGGCTCCTCTCTGATTCCAGAACTTTCTGTCACCAAAATGTGAGGAAAACGTGTTTTTTTAGCCAAAGTTTGAGGTTTGCAAAGGATTCTGGGTAACAGAACCTGGTTAGAGCCCCACAAGTCACCCCATCTTGGATTCCCCTAGGTCTCTAGTTTTAAAAAATGCACAGGTTTGGTAGGTTTCCCTAGGTGCCGGCTGAGCTAGAGGCCAAAATCTACAGGTAGGCACTTTGCAAAAAACACCTCTGTTTTCTTTAAAAAAATGTGATGTGTCCACGTTGAGTTTTGGGGCATTTCCTGTTGCGGGCGCTAGGACTACCCACACAAGTGAGGTATCATTTCTATCGGGAGACTTGGGGGAACGCTGGGTGGAATGAAATTTGTGGCTCCTCTCTGATTCCAGAACTTTCTGTCACCAAATATGAGGAAAACATGTTTTTTTTAGCCACATTTTGAGGTTTACAAAGGATTCTGGGTAACAGAACCTGGTCAGAGCCCCACAAGTAACCCCATCTTGGATTCCCCTAGGTCTCTAGTTTTCAAAAATGCACAGGTTTGGTAGGTTTCCCTAGGTGCCGGCTGAGCTGGAGGCCAAAATCTACAGGTAGACACTTTGCAAAAAACACCTGTTTTCTTTCAAAAAATGTGATGTGTCCACGTTGCGTTTTGGGGCATTTTCTGTCGCGGGCGCTAGGCCTACCCACACAAGTGAGGTATCATTTTTATCGGGAGACTTGGGGGAGTGGTGGGTGGAAGGAAATTTGTGGCTCCTTTCTGATTCAAGAACTTTCTGTCACCAAAATGGGAGGAAAACGTGGTTTTTTAGCCAAATTTTGAGGTTTGCAAAGGATTCTGGGTAACAGAACCTGGTCAGAGCCCCACAAGTCACCCCATCTTGGATTCCCCTAGGTCTCTAGTTTTCAAAAATGCACAGGTTTGGTAGGTTTCCCTAGGTGCCGCCTGAGCTAGAGGCCAAAATCTACAGGTAGACACTTTGCAAAAAAAACCTGTTTTCTTTAAAAAAATGTGATGTGTCCACGTTGCGTTTTGGGGCATTTTCTGTCGCGGGCGCTAGGCCTACCCACACAAGTGAGGTATCATTTTTATTGGGAGACTTGGGGGAACGCTGGGTGGAAGGACATTTGTGGCTCCTCTCTGATTCCAGAACTTTCTGTCACCAAAATTTGAGGAAAATGTGTTTTTTTAGCCAAAGTTTGTGGTTTGCATAGGATTCTGGGTAACAGACCCTGGTTAGAGCCCCACAAGTCGCCCCATCTTAGATTCCCCTAGGTCTCTAGTTTTAAAAAATGCACAGGTTTGGTAGGTTTCCCTAGGTGCCGGCTGAGCTAGAGCCCAAAATCTACATGTAGGCACTTTGCAAAAAACACCTCTGTTTTCTTTAAAAAAATGTGACGTGTCCACGTTGCGTTTTCGAGCATTTCCTGTTGCGGGCGCTTGGCCTACCCACACAAGTGAGGTATCATTTTTATCGGGAGACTTGGGGGAACGCTGGGTGGAAGGAAATTTGTGGCTCCTCTCTGATTCCAGAACTTTCTGTCACCAAATATGAGGAAAACATGTTTTTTTAGCCAAATCTTGAGGTTTACAAAGGATTCTGGGTAACAGAACCTGGTCATAGCCCCACAAGTCACCCCATCTTGGATTCCCCTAGGTCTCTAGTTTTCAAAAATGCACAGGTTTGGTAGGTTTCCCTAGGTGCCGGCTGAGCTAGAGGCCAAAATCTACAGGTAGGCACTTTGCAAAAAGAACTCTGTTTTCTTTGAAAAAATGTGATATGTCCACGTTGCGTTTTGGGGCATTTCCTGTCGCGGGCGCTAGGCCTACCCACACAAGTGAGGTATCATTTTTATCGGGAGACTTGGGGGAACGCTGGGTGGAAGGAAATTTGTGGCTCCTCTCTGATTCCAGAACTTTCTGTCACCAAAATGTGAGGAAAACGTGTTTTTTGAGCCAAATTTTGAGGTTTTCAAAGAATTCTGGGTAACAGAACCTGGTCAGAGCCCCACAATTCACCCCATCTTGGATTCCCCTAGGTCTCTAGTTTTCAAAAATGCACTGGTTTGGTAGGTTTCCCTAGGTGCCGGCTGAGCTAGAGGCCAAAATCTACAGGTAGGCACTTTGCAAAAACCACCTGTTTTCTTTAAAAAAATGTGATGTGTCCACGTTGCGTTTTGGGGCATTTTCTGTCGCAGGCGCTAGGCCTACCCACACAAGTGAGGTATCATTTTTATCGGGAGACTTGGGGGAGTGGTGGGTGGAAGGAAATTTGTGGCTCCTTTCTGATTCAAGAACTTTCTGTCACCAAAATGTGAGGAAAACGTGTTTTTTTAGCCAAATTTTGAGGTTTGCAAAGGATTCTGGGTAACAGAACCTGGTCAGAGCCCCACAATTCACCCCATCTTGGATTCCCCTAGGTCTCTAGTTTTCAAAAATGCACAGGTTTGGTAGGTTTCCCTAGGTGCCGGCTGTGCTAGAGGCCAAAATCTACAGGTAGGCAGTTTACAAAAAACACCTCTGTTTTCTTTAAAAAAATGTGATGTGTCCACGTTGCGTTTTGGGGCATTTCCTGTCGCGGGCGCTAGGCATACCCACACAAGTGAGGTATTATTTTTATCGGGAGACTTGGGGGAACGCTGGGTAGAAGGAAATTTGTAGCTCCTCTCTGATTCCAGAACTTTCTGTCACCAAAATGTGAGGAAAACGTGTTTTTTTAGCCAAAGTTTGAGGTTTGCAAAGGATTCTGGGTAACAGAACCTGGTTAGAGCCCCACAAGTCACCCCATCTTGGATTCCCCTAGGTCTCTAGTTTTAAAAAATGCACAAGTTTGGTAGGTTTCCCTAGGTGCCGGCTGAGCTAGAGGCCAAAATCTACAGGTAGGCACTTTGCAAAAAACACCTCTGTTTTCTTTAAAAAAATGTGATGTGTCCACGTTGAGTTTTGGGGCATTTCCTGTTGCGGGCGCTAGGACTACCCACACAAGTGAGGTATCATTTCTATCGGGAGACTTGGGGGAACGCTGGGTGGAATGAAATTTGTGGCTCCTCTCTGATTCCAGAACTTTCTGTCACCAAATATGAGGAAAACATGTTTTTTTTAGCCACATTTTGAGGTTTACAAAGGATTCTGGGTAACAGAACCTGGTCAGAGCCCCACAAGTAACCCCATCTTGGATTCCCCTAGGTCTCTAGTTTTAAAAAATGCACAGGTTTGGTAGGTTTCCCTAGGTGCTGGCTGAGCTGGAGGCCAAAATCTACAGGTAGACACTTTGCAAAAAACACCTGTTTTCTTTCAAAAAATGTGATGTGTCCACGTTGCGTTTTGGGGCATTTTCTGTAGCGGGCGCTAGGCCTACCCACACAAGTGAGGTATCATTTTTATCGGGAGACTTGGGGGAGTGGTGGGTGGAAGGAAATTTGTGGCTCCTTTCTGATTCAAGAACTTTCTGTCACCAAAATGTGAGGAAAACGTGTTTTTTTAGCCAAATTTTGAGGTTTGCAAAGGATTCTGGGTAACAGAACCTGGTCAGAGCCCAACAAGTCACCCCATCTTGGATTCCCCTAGGTCTCTAGTTTTCAAAAATGCACAGGTTTGGTAGGTTTCCCTAGGTGCCGCCTGAGCTAGAGGCCAAAATCTACAGGTAGGCACTTTGCAAAAAACACCTCTGCTGTCTTTCAAAAAATGTGATGTGTCCACGTTGCGTTTTGGGGCATTTCCTGTTGCGGGCGCTAGGCCTACCCACACAAGTGAGGCATCATTTTTATCGGGAGACTTGGGGGAACGCTGGGTGGAAGGAAATTTGTGGCTCCGCTCTGATTCCAGAACTTTCTGTCACCAAAATGTGAGGAAAATGTGTTTTTTTAGCCAAAGTTTGAGGTTTGCAAAGGATTCTAGGTAACTGAACCTGGTTACAGCCCCACAAGTCACCCCATCTTGGATTCCCCTAGGTCTCTAGTTTTCAAAAATGCACAGGTTTGGTAGGTTTCCCTAGGTGCCGGCTGAGCTAGAGGCCAAAATCTACAGGTAGGCACTTTGCAAAAAACACCTCTGTTTTCTTTCAAAAAATGTGATATGTCCACGTTGCGTTTTGGGGCATTTCCTGTTGCGGGCGCTAGGCCTACCCACACAAGTGAGGTATCATTTTTATCGGGAGACTTGGGGGAACGCTGGGTGGAAGGAAATTTGTGGCTCCTCTCTGATTCCAGAACTTTCTGTCACCAAATATGAGGAAAACATTTTTTTTTAGCCAAATTTTGAGATTTGCAAAGGATTCTGGGTAACAGAACCTGGTCAGAGCACCACAAGTCACCCCATCTTGGATTCCCCTAGGTCTCTAGTTTTAAAAAATGCACAGGTTTGGTAGGTTTCCCTAGGTGCCGGCTTAGCTAGAGGCCAAAATCTACAGGTAGACACTTTGCAAAAAATACCTGTTTTCTTTAAAAAAATGTGATGTGTCCACGTTGCGTTTTGGGGCATTTTCTGTCGCGGGCGCTAGGCCTACCCACACAAGTGAGGTATCATTTCTATCGGGAGACTTGGGGGAACGCTGGGTGGAATGAAATTTGTGGCTCCTCTCTGATTCCAGAACTTTCTGTCACCAAATATGAGGAAAACATGTTTTATTTAGCCACATTTTGAGGTTTACAAAGGATTCTGGGTAACAGAACCTGGTCAGAGCCCCACAAGTAACCCCATCTTGGATTCCCCTAGGTCTCTAGTTTTCAAAAATGCACAGGTTTGGTAGGTTTCCCTAGGTGCCGGCTGAGCTGGAGGCCAAAATCTACAGGTAGACACTTTGCAAAAACCACCTGTTTTCTTTCAAAAAATGTGATGTGTCCACGTTGCGTTTTGGGGCATTTTCTGTCGCGGGCGCTAGGCCTACCCACACAAGTGAGGTATCATTTTTATCGGGAGACTTGGGGGAGTGGTGGGTGGAAGGAAATTTGTGGCTCCTTTCTGATTCAAGAACTTTCTGTCACCAAAATGTGAGGAAAACGTGGTTTTTTAGCCAAATTTTGAGGTTTGCAAAGGATTCTGGGTAACAGAACCTGGTCAGAGCCCCACAAGTCACCCCATCTTGGATTCCCCTAGGTCTCTAGTTTTCAAAAATGCACAGGTTTGGTAGGTTTCCCTAGGTGCCGCCTGAGCTAGAGGCCAAAATCTACAGGTAGGCACTTTGCAAAAAACACCTCTGCTGTCTTTCAAAAAATGTGATGTGTCCACGTTGCGTTTTGGGGCATTTCCTGTTGCGGGCGCTAGGCCTACCCACACAAGTGAGGTATCATTTTTATCGGGAGACTTGGGGGAACGCTGGGTGGAAGGAAATTTGTGGCTCCTCTCTGATTCCAGAACTTTCTGTCACCAAAATGTGAGGAAAATGTGTTTTTTTAGCCAAAGTTTGAGGTTTGCAAAGGATTCTGGGTAACTGAACCTGGTTACAGCCCCACAAGTCACCCCATCTTGGATTCCCCTAGGTCTCTAGTTTTCAAAAATGCACAGGTTTGGTAGGTTTCCCTAGGTGCCGGCTGAGCTAGAGGCCAAAATCTACAGGTAGGCACTTTGCAAAAAACACCTATGTTTTCTTTCAAAAAATGTGATGTGTCCACGTTGCGTTTTGGGGCATTTTCTGTCGCGGGCGCTAGGCCTACCCACACAAGTGAGGTATCATTTTTATCGGGAGACTTGGGGGAGTGGTGGGTGGAAGGAAATTTGTGGCTCCTTTCTGATTCAAGAACTTTCTGTCACCAAAATGTGAGGAAAACGTGTTTTTTTAGCCAAATTTTGAGGTTTGCAAAGGATTCTGGGTAACAGAACCTGGTCAGAGCCCCACAATTCACCCCATCTTGGATTCCCCTAGGTCTCTAGTTTTCAAAAATGCACAGGTTTGGTAGGTTTCCCTAGGTGCCGGCTGTGCTAGAGGCCAAAATCTACAGGTAGGCACTTTACAAAAAACACCTCTGTTTTCTTTCAAAAAATGTGATGTGTCCACGTTGCGTTTTGGGGCATTTCCTGTCGCGGGCGCTAGGCATACCCACACAAGTGAGGTATTATTTTTATCGGGAGACTTGGGGGAACGCTGGGTGGAAGGAAATGTGTGGCTCCTCTCTGATTCCAGAACTTTCTGTCACCAAAATGTGAGGAAAACGTGTTTTTTTAGCCAAAGTTTGAGGTTTGCAAAGGATTCTGGGTAACAGAACCTGGTTAGAGCCCCACAAGTCACCCCATCTTGGATTCCCCTAGGTCTCTAGTTTTAAAAAATGCACAGGTTTGGTAGGTTTCCCTAGGTGCCGGCTGAGCTAGAGGCCAAAATCTACAGGTAGGCACTTTGCAAAAAACACCTCTGTTTTCTTTAAAAAAATGTGATGTGTCCACGTTGAGTTTTGGGGCATTTCCTGTTGCGGGCGCTAGGACTACCCACACAAGTGAGGTATCATTTCTATCGGGAGACTTGGGGGAACGCTGGGTGGAATGAAATTTGTGGCTCCTCTCTGATTCCAGAACTTTCTGTCACCAAATATGAGGAAAACATGTTTTTTTTAGCCACATTTTGAGGTTTACAATGGATTCTGGGTAACAGAACCTGGTCAGAGCCCCACAAGTAACCCCATCTTGGATTCCCCTAGGTCTCTAGTTTTCAAAAATGCACAGGTTTGGTAGGTTTCCCTAGGTGCCGGCTGAGCTGGAGGCCAAAATCTACAGGTAGACACTTTGCAAAAAACACCTGTTTTCTTTCAAAAAATGTGATGTGTCCACGTTGCGTTTTGGGGCATTTTCTGTCGCGGGCGCTAGGCCTACCCACACAAGTGAGGTATCATTTTTATCGGGAGACTTGGGGGAGTGGTGAGTGGAAGGAAATTTGTGGCTCCTTTCTGATTCAAGAACTTTCTGTCACCAAAATGGGAGGAAAACGTGGTTTTTTAGCCAAATTTTGAGGTTTGCAAAGGATTCTGGGTAACAGAACCTGGTCAGAGCCCCACAAGTCACCCCATCTTGGATTCCCCTAGGTCTCTAGTTTTCAAAAATGCACAGGTTTGGTAGGTTTCCATAGGTGCCGCCTGAGCTAGAGGCCAAAATCTACAGGTAGGCACTTTGCAAAAAACACCTCTGCTGTCTTTCAAAAAATGTGATGTGTCCACGTTGCGTTTTGGGGCATTTCCTGTTGCGGGCGCTAGGCCTACCCACACAAGTGAGGCATCATTTTTATCGGGAGACTTGGGGGAACGCTGGGTGGAAGGAAATTTGTGGCTCCTCTCTGATTCCAGAACTTTCTGTCACCAAAATGTGAGGAAAATTTGTTTTTTTAGCCAAAGTTTGAGGTTTGCAAAGGATTCTGGGTAACTGAACCTGGTTACAGCCCCACAAGTCACCCCATCTTGGATTCCCCTAGGTCTCTAGTTTTCAAAAATGCACAGGTTTGGTAGGTTTCCCTAGGTGCCGGCTGAGCTAGAGGCCAAAATCTACAGGTAGACACTTTGCAAAAAAAACCTGTTTTCTTTAAAAAAATGTGATGTGTCCACGTTGCGTTTTGGGGCATTTTCTGTCGCGGGCGCTAGGCCTACCCACACAAGTGAGGTATCATTTTTATTGGGAGACTTGGGGGAACGCTGGGTGGAAGGACATTTGTGGCTCCTCTCTGATTCCAGAACTTTCTGTCACCAAAATTTGAGGAAAATGTGTTTTTTTAGCCAAAGTTTGTGGTTTGCATAGGATTCTGGGTAACAGACCCTGGTTAGAGCCCCACAAGTCGCCCCATCTTAGATTCCCCTAGGTCTCTAGTTTTAAAAAATGCACAGGTTTGGTAGGTTTCCCTAGGTGCCGGCTGAGCTAGAGCCCAAAATCTACATGTAGGCACTTTGCAAAAAACACCTCTGTTTTCTTTAAAAAAATGTGACGTGTCCACGTTGCGTTTTCGAGCATTTCCTGTTGCGGGCGCTTGGCCTACCCACACAAGTGAGGTATCATTTTTATCGGGAGACTTGGGGGAACGCTGGGTGGAAGGAAATTTGTGGCTCCTCTCTGATTCCAGAACTTTCTGTCACCAAATATGAGGAAAACATGTTTTTTTAGCCAAATCTTGAGGTTTACAAAGGATTCTGGGTAACAGAACCTGGTCATAGCCCCACAAGTCACCCCATCTTGGATTCCCCTAGGTCTCTAGTTTTCAAAAATGCACAGGTTTGGTAGGTTTCCCTAGGTGCCGGCTGAGCTAGAGGCCAAAATCTACAGGTAGGCACTTTGCAAAAAGAACTCTGTTTTCTTTAAAAAAATGTGATATGTCCACGTTGCGTTTTGGGGCATTTCCTGTCGCGGGCGCTAGGCCTACCCACACAAGTGAGGTATCATTTTTATCGGGAGACTTGGGGGAACGCTGGGTGGAAGGAAATTTGTGGCTCCTCTCTGATTCCAGAACTTTCTGTCACCAAAATGTGAGGAAAACGTGTTTTTTTAGCCAAATTTTGAGGTTTTCAAAGAATTCTGGGTAACAGAACCTGGTCAGAGCCCCACAATTCACCCCATCTTGGATTCCCCTAGGTCTCTAGTTTTCAAAAATGCACTGGTTTGGTAGGTTTCCCTAGGTGCCGGCTGAGCTAGAGGCCAAAATCTACAGGTAGGCACTTTGCAAAAACCACCTGTTTTCTTTAAAAAAATGTGATGTGTCCACGTTGCGTTTTGGGGCATTTTCTGTCGCGGGCGCTAGGCCTACCCACACAAGTGAGGTATCATTTTTATCGGGAGACTTGGGGGAGTGGTGGGTGGAAGGAAATTTGTGGCTCCTTTCTGATTCAAGAACTTTCTGTCACCAAAATGTGAGGAAAACGTGTTTTTTTAGCCAAATTTTGAGGTTTGCAAAGGATTCTGGGTAACAGAACCTGGTCAGAGCCCCACAATTCACCCCATCTTGGATTCCCCTAGGTCTCTAGTTTTCAAAAATGCACAGGTTTGGTAGGTTTCCCTAGGTGCCGGCTGTGCTAGAGGCCAAAATCTACAGGTAGGCAGTTTACAAAAAACACCTCTGTTTTCTTTCAAAAAATGTGATGTGTCCACGTTGTGTTTTGGGGCATTTCCTGTCGCGGGCGCTAGGCATACCCACACAAGTGAGGTATTATTTTTATCGGGAGACTTGGGGGAACGCTGGGTAGAAGGAAATTTGTGGCTCCTCTCTGATTCCAGAACTTTCTGTCACCAAAATGTGAGGAAAACGTGTTTTTTTAGCCAAAGTTTGAGGTTTGCAAAGGATTCTGGGTAACAGAACCTAGTTAGAGCCCCACAAGTCACCCCATCTTGGATTCCCCTAGGTCTCTAGTTTTAAAAAATGCACAGGTTTGGTAGGTTTCCCTAGGTGCCGGCTGAGCTAGAGGCCAAAATCTACAGGTAGGCACTTTGCAAAAAACACCTCTGTTTTCTTTAAAAAAATGTGATGTGTCCACGTTGAGTTTTGGGGCATTTCCTGTTGCGGGCGCTAGGACTACCCACACAAGTGAGGTATCATTTCTATCGGGAGACTTGGAGGAACGCTGGGTGGAATGAAATTTGTGGCTCCTCTCTGATTCCAGAACTTTCTGTCACCAAATATGAGGAAAACATGTTTTTTTTAGCCACATTTTGAGGTTTACAAAGGATTCTGGGTAACAGAACCTGGTCAGAGCCCCACAAGTAACCCCATCTTGGATTCCCCTAGGTCTCTAGTTTTCAAAAATGCACAGGTTTGGTAGGTTTCCCTAGGTGCCGGCTGAGCTGGAGGCCAAAATCTACAGGTAGACACTTTGCAAAAAACACCTGTTTTCTTTCAAAAAATGTGATGTGTCCACGTTGCGTTTTGGGGCATTTTCTGTAGCGGGCGCTAGGCCTACCCACACAAGTGAGGTATCATTTTTATCGGGAGACTTGGGGGAGTGGTGGGTGGAAGGAAATTTGTGGCTCCTTTCTGATTCAAGAACTTTCTGTCACCAAAATGTGAGGAAAACGTGTTTTTTTAGCCAAATTTTGAGGTTTGCAAAGGATTCTGGGTAACAGAACCTGGTCAGAGCCCAACAAGTCACCCCATCTTGGATTCCCCTAGGTCTCTAGTTTTCAAAAATGCACGGGTTTGGTAGGTTTCCCTAGGTGCCGCCTGAGCTAGAGGCCAAAATCTACAGGTAGGCACTTTGCAAAAAACACCTCTGCTGTCTTTCAAAAAATGTGATGTGTCCACGTTGCGTTTTGGGGCATTTCCTGTTGCGGGCGCTAGGCCTACCCACACAAGTGAGGCATAATTTTTATCGGGAGACTTGGGGGAACGCTGGGTGGAAGGAAATTTGTGGCTCCTCTGATTCCAGAACTTTCTGTCACCAAAATGTGAGGAAAATGTGTTTTTTTAGCCAAAGTTTGAGGTTTGCAAAGGATTCTGGGTAACTGAACCTGGTTACAGCCCCACAAGTCACCCCATCTTGGATTCCCCTAGGTCTCTAGTTTTCAAAAATGCACAGGTTTGGTAGGTTTCCCTAGGTGCCGGCTGAGCTAGAGGCCACAATCTACAGGTAGGCACTTTGCAAAAAACACCTCTGTTTTCTTTCAAAAAATGTGATATGTCCACGTTGCGTTTTGGGGCATTTCCTGTTGCGGGCGCTAGGCCTACCCACACAAGTGAGGTATCATTTTTATCGGGAGACTTGGGGGAACGCTGGGTGGAAGGAAATTTGTGGCTCCTCTCTGATTCCAGAACTTTCTGTCACCAAATATGAGGAAAACATTTTTTTTTAGCCAAATTTTGAGATTTGCAAAGGATTCTGGGTAACAGAACCTGGTCAGAGCACCACAAGTCACCCCATCTTGGATTCCCCTAGGTCTCTAGTTTTAAAAAATGCACAGGTTTGGTAGGTTTCCCTAGGTGCCGGCTTAGCTAGAGGCCAAAATCTACAGGTAGACACTTTGCAAAAAATACCTGTTTTCTTTAAAAAAATGTGATGTGTCCACGTTGCGTTTTGGGGCATTTTCTGTCGCGGGCGCTAGGCCTACCCACACAAGTGAGGTATCATTTCTATCGGGAGACTTGGGGGAACGCTGGGTGGAATGAAATTTGTGGCTCCTCTCTGATTCCAGAACTTTCTGTCACCAAATATGAGGAAAACATGTTTTATTTAGCCACATTTTGAGGTTTACAAAGGATTCTGGGTAACAGAACCTGGTCAGAGCCCCACAAGTAACCCCATCTTGGATTCCCCTAGGTCTCTAGTTTTCAAAAATGCACAGGTTTGGTAGGTTTCCCTAGGTGCCGGCTGAGCTGGAGGCCAAAATCTACAGGTAGACACTTTGCAAAAACCACCTGTTTTCTTTCAAAAAATGTGATGTGTCCACGTTGCGTTTTGGGGCATTTTCTGTCACGGGCGCCAGGCCTACCCACACAAGTGAGGTATCATTTTTATCGGGAGACTTGGGGGAGTGGTGGGTGGAAGGAAATTTGTGGCTCCTTTCTGATTCAAGAACTTTCTGTCACCAAAATGTGAGGAAAACGTGTTTTTTTAGCCAAATTTTGAGGTTTGCAAAGGATTCTGGGTAACAGAACCTGGTCAGAGCCCCACAATTCACCCCATCTTGGATTCCCCTAGGTCTCTAGTTTTCAAAAATGCACAGGTTTGGTAGGTTTCCCTAGGTGCCGGCTGTGCTAGAGGCCAAAATCTACAGGTAGGCACTTTACAAAAAACACCTCTGTTTTCTTTCAAAAAATGTTATGTGTCCACGTTGCGTTTTGGGGCATTTCCTGTCGCGGGCGCTAGGCATACCCACACAAGTGAGGTATTATTTTTATCGGGAGACTTGGGGGAACGCTGGGTGGAAGGAAATTTGTGGCTCCTCACTGATTCCAGAACTTTCTGTCACCAAAATGTGAGGAAAACGTGTTTTTTTAGCCAAATTTTGAGGTTTGCAAAGGATTCTGGGTAACAGAACCTGGTTAGAGCCCCACAAGTCACCCCATCTTGGATTCCCCTAGGTCTCTAGTTTTAAAAAATGCACAGGTTTGGTAGGTTTCCCTAGGTGCCGGCTGAGCTAGAGGCCAAAATCTACAGGTAGGCACTTTGCAAAAAACACCTCTGTTTTCTTTAAAAAAATGTGATGTGTCCACGTTGAGTTTTGGGGCATTTCCTGTTGCGGGCGCTAGGACTACCCACACAAGTGAGGTATCATTTCTATCGGGAGACTTGGGGGAACGCTGGGTGGAATGAAATTTGTGGCTCCTCTCTGATTCCAGAACTTTCTGTCACCAAATATGAGGAAAACATGTTTTTTTTAGCAACATTTTGAGGTTTACAAAGGATTCTGGGTAACAGAACCTGGTCAGAGCCCCACAAGTAACCCCATCTTGGATTCCCCTAGGTCTCTAGTTTTCAAAAATGCACAGGTTTGGTAGGTTTGCCTAGGTGCCGGCTGAGCTGGAGGCCAAAATCTACAGGTAGACACTTTGCAAAAAACACCTGTTTTCTTTCAAAAAATGTGATGTGTCCACGTTGCGTTTTGGGGCATTTTCTGTCGCGGGCGCTAGGCCTACCCACACAAGTGAGGTATCATTTTTATCGGGAGACTTGGGGGAGTGGTGGGTGGAAGGAAATTTGTGGCTCCTTTCTGATTCAAGAACTTTCTGTCACCAAAATGTGAGGAAAACGTGGTTTTTTAGCCAAATTTTGAGGTTTGCAAAGGATTCTGGGTAACAGAACCTGGTCAGAGCCCCACAAGTCACCCCATCTTGGATTCCCCTAGGTCTCTAGTTTTCAAAAATGCACAGGTTTGGTAGGTTTCCCTAGGTGCCGCCTGAGCTAGAGGCCAAAATCTACAGGTAGGCACTTTGCAAAAAACACCTCTGCTGTCTTTCAAAAAATGTGATGTGTCCACGTTGCGTTTTGGGGCATTTCCTGTTGCGGGCGCTAGGCCTACCCACACAAGTGAGGTATCATTTTTATCGGGAGACTTGGGGGAACGCTGGGTGGAAGGAAATTTGTGGCTCCTCTCTGATTCCAGAACTTTCTGTCACCAAAATGTGAGGAAAATGTGTTTTTTTAGCCAAAGTTTGAGGTTTGCAAAGGATTCTGGGTAACTGAACCTGGTTACAGCCCCACAAGTCACCCCATCTTGGATTCCCCTAGGTCTCTAGTTTTCAAAAATGCACAGGTTTGGTAGGTTTCCCTAGGTGCCGGCTGAGCTAGAGGCCAAAATCTACAGGTAGGCACTTTGCAAAAAACACCTATGTTTTCTTTCAAAAAATGTGCTAAGTCCACGTTGCGTTTTGGGGCATTTCCTGTTGCGGGCGCTAGGACTACCCACACAAGTGAGGTATCAATTTTATCGGGAGACTTGGGGGAACGCTGGGTGGAAGGAAATTTGTGGCTCCTCTCTGATTCCAGAACTTTCTGTCACCACATATGAGGAAAACATTTTTTTTTAGCCAAATTTTGAGATTTGCAAAGGATTCTGGGTAACAGAACCTGGTCAGAGCCCCACAAGTCACCCCATCTTGGATTCCCCTAGGTCTCTAGTTTTCAAAAATGCACAGGTTTGGTAGGTTTCCCTAGGTGCCGGCTTAGCTAGAGGCCAAAATCTACAGGTAGACACTTTGCAAAAAATACCTGTTTTCTTTAAAAAAAATGTGATGTGTCCACGTTGCGTTTTGGGGCATTTTCTGTCGCGGGCGCTAGGCCTACCCACACAAGTGAGGTATCATTTTTATCGGGAGACTTGGGGGAGCGGTGGGTGGAAGGACATTTGTGGCTCCTTTCTGATTCCAGAACTTTCAGTCACCAAAATGTGAGGAAAATGTGTTTTTTTAGCCAAATTTTGAGGTTTGCAAAGGATTCTGGGTAACAGAAACTGGTCAGAGCCCCACAAGTCACCCCAACTTGGATTCCCCTAGGTCTCTGGTTTTAAAAAATGCACAGGTTTGGTAGGTTTCCCTAGGTGCTGGCTGAGATAGAGGCCACAATCTACAGGTAGGCACTTTGTAAAAAACACCTCTGTTGTCTTTCAAAAAATGTGATGTGTCCACGTTGCGTTTTGGGGCATTTCCTGTAGCGGGGGCTACGCCTACCCACACAAGTGAGGTATCATTTTTATCGGGAGACTTAGGGGAACGCTGGGTGGAAGGAAATTTGTGGCTCCTCTCTGATTCCAGAACTTTCT
The DNA here is from genome assembly GCF_031143425.1 of Pleurodeles waltl. NCBI lineage: Eukaryota > Metazoa > Chordata > Amphibia > Caudata > Salamandridae > Pleurodeles > Pleurodeles waltl. Next base: position 230,129,895 of record NC_090437.1, on the reverse strand, counting down.
GTCACCAAAATGTGAGGAAAATGTGTTTTTTTAGCCAAAGTTTGAGGTTTGCAAAGGATTCTGGGTAACTGAACCTGGTTACAGCCCCACAAGTCACCCCATCTTGGATTCCCCTAGGTCTCTAGTTTTCAAAAATGCACAGGTTTGGTAGGTTTCCCTAGGTGCCGGCTGAGCTAGAGGCCAAAATCTACAGGTAGGCACTTTGCAAAAAACACCTATGTTTTCTTTCAAAAAATGTGATAAGTCCACGTTGCGTTTTGGGGCATTTCCTGTTGCGGGCGCTAGGACTACCCACACAAGTGAGGTATCAATTTTATCGGGAGACTTGGGGGAACGCTGGGTGGAAGGAAATTTGTGGCTCCTCTCTGATTCCAGAACTTTCTGTCACCACATATGAGGAAAACATTTTTTTTTAGCCAAATTTTGAGATTTGCAAAGGATTCTGGGTAACAGAACCTGGTCAGAGCCCCACAAGTCACCCCATCTTGGATTCCCCTAGGTCTCTAGTTTTCAAAAATGCACAGGTTTGGTAGGTTTCCCTAGGTGCCGGCTTAGCTAGAGGCCAAAATCTACAGGTAGACACTTTGCAAAAAATACCTGTTTTCTTTAAAAAAAATGTGATGTGTCCACGTTGCGTTTTGGGGCATTTTCTGTCGCGGGCGCTAGGCCTACCCACACAAGTGAGGTATCATTTTTATCGGGAGACTTGGGGGAGCGGTGGGTGGAAGGACATTTGTGGCTCCTTTCTGATTCCAGAACTTTCAGTCACCAAAATGTGAGGAAAATGTGTTTTTTTAGCCAAATTTTGAGGTTTGCAAAGGATTCTGGGTAACAGAAACTGGTCAGAGCCCCACAAGTCACCCCAACTTGGATTCCCCTAGGTCTCTGGTTTTAAAAAATGCACAGGTTTGGTAGGTTTCCCTAGGTGCTGGCTGAGATAGAGGCCACAATCTACAGGTAGGCACTTTGTAAAAAACACCTCTGTTGTCTTTCAAAAAATGTGATGTGTCCACGTTGCGTTTTGGGGCATTTCCTGTAGCGGGGGCTACGCCTACCCACACAAGTGAGGTATCATTTTTATCGGGAGACTTAGGGGAACGCTGGGTGGAAGGAAATTTGTGGCTCCTCTCTGATTCCAGAACTTTCTGTCACCAAAATGTGAGGAAAACGTGTTTTTTTAGCCAAATTTTGAGGTTTGCAAAGGATTCTGGGTAACAGAACCTGGTCAGAGCCCCACAAGTCACCCCATCTTGGATTCCCCTAGGTCTCTAGTTTTAAAAAATGCACAGGTTTGGTAGGTTTCCCTAGGTGCCGGCTGAGCTAGAGGCCAAAATCTACAGGTAGGCACTTTGCAAAAAACACCTCTGTTTTCTTTCAAAAAATTTGATGTGTCCACGTTGCGTTTTGGGGCATTTCCTGTCACGGACGCTAGGCCTACCCACACAAGTGAGGTATCATTTTTATCGGGAGACTTGGGGGAACGCTGGGTGGAAGAAAATTTGTGGCTCCTCTCTGATTCAAGTACTTTCTGTCACCAAAATGTGAGGAAAATGTGTTTTTCTAGCCAAAGTTTGAGGTTTGCAAAGGATTCTGGGTAACTGAACCTGGTTACAGCCCCCCAAGTCACCCCATCTTGGATTCCCCTAGGTCTCTAGTTTAAAAAAATGCACAGGTTTGGTAGGTTTCCCTAGGTGCTGGCTGAGATAGAGGCCAAAATCTACAGGTAGGCACTTTGCAAAAAACACCTCTGTTTTCTTTCAAAAAATGTGATATGTCCACGTTGCGTTTTGGGGCATTTCCTGTTGCGGGCGCTAGGCCTACCCACACAAGTGAGGTATCATTTTTATCGGGAGACTTGGGGGAATGCTGGGTGGAAGGAAATTTGTGGCTCCTCTCTGATTCCAGAACATTCTGTCACCAAATATGAGGAAAACATTTTTTTTTAGCCAAATTTTGAGATTTGCAAAGGATTCTGGGTAACAGAACCTGGTCAGAGCCCCACAAGTCACCCCAACTTGGATTCCCCTAGGTCTCTGGTTTTAAAAAATGCACAGGTTTGGTGGGTTTCCCTAGGTGCTGGCTGAGATAGAGGCCAAAATCTACAGGTAGGCACTTTGCAAAAAACACCTCTGTTGTCTTTCAAAAAATGTGATGTGTCCACGTTGCGTTTTGGGGCATTTCCTGTTGCGGGCGCTAGGCCTACCCACACAAGTGAGGTATCATTTTTATCGGGAGACTTGGGGGAACGCTGGGTGGAAGGAAATTTGGGGCTCCTCTCTGATTCCAGAACTTTCTGTCACCAAAATTTGAGGAAAATGTGTTTTTTTAGCCAAAGTTTGAGGTTTGCAAAGGATTCTGGGTAACTGAACCTGGTTACAGCCCCACAAGTCACCCCATCTTGGATTCCCCTAGGTCTCTAGTTTTAAAAAATGCACAGGTTTGGTAGGTTTCCCTAGGTGCTGGCTGAGATAGAGGCCAAAATCTACAGGTAGGCACTGTGCAAAAAACACCTCTGTTTTCTTTAAAAAAATGTGATATGTCCACGTTGCGTTTTGGGGCATTTCGTGTTGCGGGCGCTAGGCCTACCCACACAAGTGAGGTATCATTTTTATCGGGAGACTTGGGGGAGCGCTGGGTGGAAGGAAATTTTTGGCTCCTTTCTGATTCCACAACTTTCTGTCACCAAAATGTGAGGAAAACGTGTTTTTTTAGCCAAATTTTGAGGTTTGCAAAGGATTCTGGGTAACATAACCTGGTCAGAGCCCCACAAGTCACCCCAACTTGGATTCCCCTAGGTCTCTGGTTTAAAAAAATGCACAGGTTTGGTAGGTTTCCCTAGATGCTGGCTGAGCTAGAGGCCAAAATCTACAGGTAGGCACTTTGCAAAAAACACCTCTGTTTTCTTTCAAAAAATGTACTGTGTCCACGTTGCGTTTTGGGGCATTTCATGTTGCGGGCGCTAGGCCTACCCACACAAGTGAGGTATCATTTTTATCGGGAGACTTGGGGGAACGCTGGGTGGAAGGAAATTTGTGGCTCCTCTCTGATTCCAGAACTTTCTGTCACCAAAATGTGAGGAAAATGTGTTTTTTTAGCCAAAGTTTGAGGTTTGCAAAGGATTCTGGGTAACTGAACCTGGTTACAGCCCCACAAGTCACCCCATCTTGGATTCCCCTAGGTCTCTAGTTTTGAAAAATGCACAGGTTTGGTAGGTTTCCCTAGGTGCCGGCTGAGCTAGAGGCCAAAATCTACAGGTAGGCACTTTGCAAAAAACACCTCTGTTTTCTTTCAAAAAATGTGATATGTACACGTTGCGTTTTGGGGCATTTCCTGTTGCAGGCGCTAGGCCTACCCACACAAGTGAGGTATCCTTTTTATTGGGAGACTTGGGGGAACGCTGGGTGGAAGGAAATTTGTGGCTCCTCTCTGATTCCAGAACTTTCTGTCACCAAAATGTGAGGAAAATGTGTTTTTTTAGCCAAAGAATGAGGTTTGCAAAGGATTCTGGGTAACTGAACCTGGTTACAGCCCCACAAGTCACCCCATCTTGGATTCCCCTAGGTCTCTAGTTTTAAAAAATGCACAGGTTTGGTGGGTTTCCCTAGGTGCCAGCTTAGCTAGAGGCCAAAATCTACAGGTAGACACTTTGTAAAAAATACCTGTTTTCTTTCAAAAAATGTGATGTGTCCACGTTGCGTTTTGGGGCATTTTCTGTCGCGGGCGCTAGGCCTACCCACACAAGTGAGGTATCATTTTTATCGGGAGACTTGGGGGAACGCTGGGTGGAAGGAAATTTGTGGCTCTCTCTGATTCCAGAACTTTCTGTCACCAAAATGTGAGGAAAACTTGTTTTTTTAGCCAAATTTTGAGGTTTGCAAAGGATTCTGGGTAACAGAACCTGGTTAGAGCCCCACAAGTCACCCCATCTTGGATTCCCCTAGGTCTCTAGTTTTCAAAAATGCACAGGTTTGGTAGGTTTCCCTAGGTGCCGGCTGAGCTAGAGGCCAAAATCTACAGGTAGGCACTTTGCAAAAAACACCTCTGTTTTCTTTCAAAAAATGTGATGTGTCCACGTTGAGTTTTGGGGCATTTCCTGTTGCGGGCGCTAGGACTACCCACACAAGTGAGGTATCATTTCTATCGGGAGACTTGGGGGAACGCTGGGTGGAATGAAATTTGTGGCTCCTCTCTGATTCCAGAACTTTCTGTCACCAAATATGAGGAAAACATGTTTTTTTTAGCCACATTTTGAGGTTTCCAAAGGATTCTGGGTAACAGAACCTGGTCAGAGCCCCACAAGTAACCCCATCTTGGATTCCCCTAGGTCTCTAGTTTTCAAAAATGCACAGGTTTGGTAGGTTTCCCTAGGTGCCGCCTGAGCTAGAGGCCAAAATCTACAGGTAGGCACTTTGCAAAAAACACCTCTGCTGTCTTTCAAAAAATGTGATGTGTCCACATTGCGTTTTGGGGCATTTCCTGTTGCGGGGGCTAGGCCTACCCACACAAGTGAGGCATCATTTTTATCGGGAGACTTGGGGGAACGCTGGGTGGAAGGACATTTGTGGCTCCTCTCTGATTCCAGAACTTTCTGTCACCAAAATTTGAGGAAAATGTGTTTTTTTAGCCAAAGTTTGTGGTTTGCATAGGATTCTGGGTAACAGAACCTGGTTAGAGCCCCACAAGTCGCCCCATCTTAGATTCCCCTAGGTCTCTAGTTTTAAAAAATGCACAGGTTTGGTAGGTTTCCCTAGGTGCCGGCTGAGCTAGAGCCCAAAATCTACATGTAGGCACTTTGCAAAAAACACCTCTGTTTTCTTTAAAAAAATGTGACGTGTCCACGTTGCCTTTTCGAGCATTTCCTGTTGCGGGCGCTAGGCCTACCCACACAAGTGAGGTATCATTTTTATCGGGAGACTTGGGGGAACGCTGGGTGGAAGGAAATTTGTGGCTCCTCTCTGATTCCAGAACTTTCTGTCACCAAATATGAGGAAAACATGTTTTTTTAGCCAAATCTTGAGGTTTACAAAGGATTCTGGGTAACAGAACCTGGTCATAGCCCCACAAGTCACCCCATCTTGGATTCCCCTAGGTCTCTAGTTTTAAAAAATGCACAGGTTTGGTAGGTTTCCCTAGGTGCCGGCTGAGCTAGAGGCCAAAATCTACAGGTAGGCACTTTGCAAAAAGAACTCTGTTTTCTTTAAAAAAATGTGATATGTCCACGTTGCGTTTTGGGGCATTTCCTGTCGCGGGCGCTAGGCCTACCCACACAAGTGAGGTATCATTTTTATCGGGAGACTTGGGGGAACGCTGGGTGGAAGGAAATTTGTGGCTCCTCTCTGATTCCAGAACTTTCTGTCACCAAAATGTGAGGAAAACGTGTTTTTTTAGCCAAATTTTGAGGTTTGCAAAGAATTCTGGGTAACAGAACCTGGTCAAAGCCCCACAATTCACCCCATCTTGGATTCCCGTAGGTCTCTAGTTTTCAAAAATGCACTGGTTTGGTAGGTTTCCCTAGGTGCCGGCTGAGATAGAGGCCAAAATCTACAGGTAGGCACTTTGCAAAAACCACCTGTTTTCTTTCAAAAAATGTTGTGTGTCCACGTTGCGTTTTGGGGCATTTTCTGTCGCGGGCGCTAGGCCTACCCACACAAGTGAGGTATCATTTTTATCGGGAGACTTGGGGGAGTGGTGGGTGGAAGGAAATTTGTGGCTCCTTTCTGATTCAAGAACTTTCTGTCACCAAAATGTGAGGAAAACGTGTTTTTTTAGCCAAATTTTGAGGTTTGCAAAGGATTCTGGGTAACAGAACCTGGTCAGAGCCCCACAATTCACCCCATCTTGGATTCCCCTAGGTCTCTAGTTTTCAAAAATGCACAGGTTTGGTAGGTTTCCCTAGGTGCCGGCTGTGCTAGAGGCCAAAATCTACAGGTAGGCACTTTACAAAAAACACCTCTGTTTTCTTTCAAAAAATGTGATGTGTCCACGTTGCGTTTTGGGGCATTTCCTGTCGCGGGCGCTAGGCATACCCACACAAGTGAGGTATTATTTTTATCGGGAGACTTGGGGGAACGCTGGGTGGAAGGAAATTTGTGGCTCCACTCTGATTCCAGAACTTTCTGTCACCAAAATGTGAGGAAAACGTGTTTTTTTAGCCAAAGTTTGAGGTTTGCAAAGGATTCTGGGTAACAGAACCTGGTCAGAGCCCCACAAGTCACCCCATCTTAGATTCCCCTAGGTCTCTAGTTTTAAAAAATGCACAGGTTTGGTAGGTTTCCCTAGGTGCCGGCTGAGCTAGAGGCCAAAATCTACAGGTAGGCACTTTGCAAAAAACACCTCTGTTTTCTTTAAAAAAATGTGATGTGTCCACGTTGAGTTTTGGGGCATTTCCTGTTGCGGGCGCTAGGACTACCCACACAAGTGAGGTATCATTTCTATCGGGAGACTTGGGGGAACGCTGGGTGGAATGAAATTTGTGGCTCCTCTCTGATTCCAGAACTTTCTGTCACCAAATATGAGGAAAACATGTTTTTTTTAGCCACATTTTGAGGTTTACAAAGGATTCTGGGTAACAGAACCTGGTCAGAGCCCCACAAGTAACCCCATCTTGGATTCCCCTAGGTCTCTAGTTTTCAAAAATGCACAGGTTTGGTAGGTTTCCCTAGGTGCCGGCTGAGCTGGAGGCCAAAATCTACAGGTAGACACTTTGCAAAAAACACCTGTTTTCTTTCAAAAAATGTGATGTGTCCACGTTGCGTTTTGGGGCATTTTCTGTAGCGGGCGCTAGGCCTACCCACACAAGTGAGGTATCATTTTTATCGGGAAACTTGGGGGAGTGGTGGGTGGAAGGAAATTTGTGGCTCCTTTCTGATTCAAGAACTTTCTGTCACCAAAATGTGAGGAAAACGTGTTTTTTTAGCCAAATTTTGAGGTTTGCAAAGGATTCTGGGTAACAGAACCTGGTCAGAGCCCAACAAGTCACCCCATCTTGGATTCCCCTAGGTCTCTAGTTTTCAAAAATGCACAGGTTTGGTAGGTTTCCCTAGGTGCCGCCTGAGCTAGAGGCCAAAATCTACAGGTAGGCACTTTGCAAAAAACACCTCTGCTGTCTTTCAAAAAATGTGATGTGTCCACGTTGCGTTTTGGGGCATTTCCTGTTGCGGGGGCTAGGCCTACCCACACAAGTGAGGCATCATTTTTATCGGGAGACTTGGGGGAACGCTGGGTGGAAGGAAATTTGTGGCTCCTCTCTGATTCCAGAACTTTCTGTCACCAAAATGTGAGGAAAATGTGTTTTTTTAGCCAAAGTTTGAGGTTTGCAAAGGATTCTGGTTAACTGAACCTGGTTACAGCCCCACAAGTCACCCCATCTTGGATTCCCCTAGGTCTCTAGTTTTCAAAAATGCACAGGTTTGGTAGGTTTCCCTAGGTGCCAGCTTAGCTAGAGGCCAAAATCTACAGGTAGACACTTTGTAAAAAATACCTGTTTTCTTTCAAAAAATGTGATGTGTCCACGTTGCGTTTTGGGGCATTTTCTGTCGCGGGCGATAGGCCTACCCACACAAGTGAGGTATCATTTTTATCGGGAGACTTGGGGGAACGCTGGGTGGAAGGAAATTTGTGGCTCTCTCTGATTCCAGAACTTTCTGTCACCAAAATGTGAGGAAAACTTGTTTTTTTAGCCAAATTTTGAGGTTTGCAAAGGATTCTGGGTAACAGAACCTGGTTAGAGCCCCACAAGTCACCCCATCTTGGATTCCCCTAGGTCTCTAGTTTTCAAAAATGCACAGGTTTGGTAGGTTTCCCTAGGTGCCGGCTGAGCTAGAGGCCAAAATCTACAGGTAGGCAATTTGCAAAAAACACCTCTGTTTTCTTTCAAAAAATGTGATGTGTCCACGTTGAGTTTTGGGGCATTTCCTGTTGCGGGCGCTAGGACTACCCACACAAGTGAGGTATCATTTCTATCGGGAGACTTGGGGGAACGCTGGGTGGAATGAAATTTGTGGCTCCTCTCTGATTCCAGAACTTTCTGTCACCAAATATGAGGAAAACATGTTTTTTTTAGCCACATTTTGAGGTTTCCAAAGGATTCTGGGTAACAGAACCTGGTCAGAGCCCCACAAGTAACCCCATCTTGGATTCCCCTAGGTCTCTAGTTTTCAAAAATGCACAGGTTTGGTAGGTTTCCCTAGGTGCCGCCTGAGCTAGAGGCCAAAATCTACAGGTAGGCACTTTGCAAAAAACACCTCTGCTGTCTTTCAAAAAATGTGATGTGTCCACGTTGCGTTTTGGGGCATTTCCTGTTGCGGGGGCTAGGCCTACCCACACAAGTGAGGCATCATTTTTATCGGGAGACTTGGGGGAACGCTGGGTGGAAGGACATTTGTGGCTCCTCTCTGATTCCAGAACTTTCTGTCACCAAAATTTGAGGAAAATGTGTTTTTTTAGCCAAAGTTTGTGGTTTGCATAGGATTCTGGGTAACAGAACCTGGTTAGAGCCCCACAAGTCGCCCCATCTTAGATTCCCCTAGGTCTCTAGTTTTAAAAAATGCACAGGTTTGGTAGGTTTCCCTAGGTGCCGGCTGAGCTAGAGCCCAAAATCTACATGTAGGCACTTTGCAAAAAACACCTCTGTTTTCTTTAAAAAAATGTGACGTGTCCACGTTGCGTTTTCGAGCATTTCCTGTTGCGGGCGCTAGGCCTACCCACACAAGTGAGGTATCATTTTTATCGGGAGACTTGGGGGAACGCTGGGTGGAAGGAAATTTGTGGCTCCTCTCTGATTCCAGAACTTTCTGTCACCAAATATGAGGAAAACATGTTTTTTTAGCCAAATCTTGAGGTTTACAAAGGATTCTGGGTAACAGAACCTGGTCATAGCCCCACAAGTCACCCCATCTTGGATTCCCCTAGGTCTCTAGTTTTAAAAAATGCACAGGTTTGGTAGGTTTCCCTAGGTGCCGGCTGAGCTAGAGGCCAAAATCTACAGGTAGGCACTTTGCAAAAAGAACTCTGTTTTCTTTAAAAAAATGTGATATGTCCACGTTGCGTTTTGGGGCATTTCCTGTCGCGGGCGCTAGGCCTACCCACACAAGTGAGGTATCATTTTTATCGGGAGACTTGGGGGAACGCTGGGTGGAAGGAAATTTGTGGCTCCTCTCTGATTCCAGAACTTTCTGTCACCAAAATGTGAGGAAAACGTGTTTTTTTAGCCAAATTTTGAGGTTTGCAAAGAATTCTGGGTAACAGAACCTGGTCAGAGCCCCACAATTCACCCCATCTTGGATTCCCCTAGGTCTCTAGTTTTCAAAAATGCACTGGTTTGGTAGGTTTCCCTAGGTGCCGGCTGAGATAGAGGCCAAAATCTACAGGTAGGCACTTTGCAAAAACCACCTGTTTTCTTTCAAAAAATGTTGTGTGTCCACGTTGCGTTTTGGGGCATTTTCTGTCGCGGGCGCTAGGCCTACCCACACAAGTGAGGTATCATTTTTATCGGGAGACTTGGGGGAGTGGTGGGTGGAAGGAAATTTGTGGCTCCTTTCTGATTCAAGAACTTTCTGTCACCAAAATGTGAGGAAAACGTGTTTTTTTAGCCAAATTTTGAGGTTTGCAAAGGATTCTGGGTAACAGAACCTGGTCAGAGCCCCACAATTCACCCCATCTTGGATTCCCCTAGGTCTCTAGTTTTCAAAAATGCACAGGTTTGGTAGGTTTCCCTAGGTGCCGGCTGTGCTAGAGGCCAAAATCTACAGGTAGGCACTTTACAAAAAACACCTCTGTTTTCTTTCAAAAAATGTGATGTGTCCACGTTGCGTTTTGGGGCATTTCCTGTCGCGGGCGCTAGGCATACCCACACAAGTGAGGTATTATTTTTATCGGGAGACTTGGAGGAACGCTGGGTGGAAGGAAATTTGTGGCTCCTCTCTGATTCCAGAACTTTCTGTCACCAAAATGTGAGGAAAACGTGTTTTTTTAGCCAAAGTTTGAGGTTTGCAAAGGATTCTGGGTAACAGAACCTGGTCAGAGCCCCACAAGTCACCCCATCTTAGATTCCCCTAGGTCTCTAGTTTTAAAAAATGCACAGGTTTGGTAGGTTTCCCTAGGTGCCGGCTGAGCTAGAGGCCAAAATCTACAGGTAGGCACTTTGCAAAAAACACCTCTGTTTTCTTTAAAAAAATGTGATGTGTCCACGTTGAGTTTTGGGGCATTTCCTGTTGCGGGCGCTAGGACTACCCACACAAGTGAGGTATCATTTCTATCGGGAGACTTGGGGGAACGCTGGGTGGAATGAAATTTGTGGCTCCTCTCTGATTCCAGAACTTTCTGTCACCAAATATGAGGAAAACATGTTTTTTTTAGCCACATTTTGAGGTTTACAAAGGATTCTGGGTAACAGAACCTGGTCAGAGCCCCACAAGTAACCCCATCTTGGATTCCCCTAGGTCTCTAGTTTTCAAAAATGCACAGGTTTGGTAGGTTTCCCTAGGTGCCGGCTGAGCTGGAGGCCAAAATCTACAGGTAGACACTTTGCAAAAAACACCTGTTTTCTTTCAAAAAATGTGATGTGTCCACGTTGCGTTTTGGGGCATTTTCTGTAGCGGGCGCTAGGCCTACCCACACAAGTGAGGTATCATTTTTATCGGGAAACTTGGGGGAGTGGTGGGTGGAAGGAAATTTGTGGCTCCTTTCTGATTCAAGAACTTTATGTCACCAAAATGTGAGGAAAACGTGTTTTTTTAGCCAAATTTTGAGGTTTGCAAAGGATTCTGGGTAACAGAACCTGGTCAGAGCCCAACAAGTCACCCCATCTTGGATTCCCCTAGGTCTCTAGTTTTCAAAAATGCACAGGTTTGGTAGGTTTCCCTAGGTGCCGCCTGAGCTAGAGGCCAAAATCTACAGGTAGGCACTTTGCAAAAAACACCTCTGCTGTCTTTCAAAAAATGTGATGTGTCCACGTTGCGTTTTGGGGCATTTCCTGTTGCGGGGGCTAGGCCTACCCACACAAGTGAGGCATCATTTTTATCGGGAGACTTGGGGGAACGCTGGGTGGAAGGAAATTTGTGGCTCCTCTCTGATTCCAGAACTTTCTGTCACCAAAATGTGAGGAAAATGTGTTTTTTTAGCCAAAGTTTGAGGTTTGCAAAGGATTCTGGTTAACTGAACCTGGTTACAGCCCCACAAGTCACCCCATCTTGGATTCCCCTAGGTCTCTAGTTTTCAAAAATGCACAGGTTTGGTAGGTTTCCCTAGGTGCCGGCTGAGCTAGAGGCCAAAATCTACAGGTAGGCACTTTGCAAAAAACACCTCTGTTTTCTTTCAAAAAATGTGATATGTCCACGTTGCGTTTTGGGGCATTTCCTGTTGCGGGCGCTAGGCCTACCCACACAAGTGAGGTATCATTTTTATCGGGAGACTTGGGGGAACGCTGGGTGGAAGGAAATTTGTGGCTCCTCTCTGATTCCAGAACTTTCTGTCACCAAATATGAGGAAAACATTTTTTTTTAGCCAAATTTTGAGATTTGCAAAGGATTCTGGGTAACAGAACCTGGTCAGAGCACCACAAGTCACCCCATCTTGGATTCCCCTAGGTCTCTAGTTTTAAAAAATGCAAAGGTTTGGTAGGTTTCCCTAGGTGCCGGCTTAGCTAGAGGCCAAAATCTACAGGTAGACACTTTGCAAAAAATACCTGTTTTCTTTAAAAAAATGTGATGTGTCCACGTTGCGTTTTGGGGCATTTTCTGTCGCGGGCGCTAGGCCTACCCACACAAGTGAGGTATCATTTCTATCGGGAGACTTGGGGGAACGCTGGGTGGAATGAAATTTGTGGCTCCTCTCTGATTCCAGAACTTTCTGTCACCAAATATGAGGAAAACATGTTTTTTTTAGCCACATTTTGAGGTTTACAAAGGATTCTGGGTAACAGAACCTGGTCAGAGCCCCACAATTCACCCCATCTTGGATTCCCCTAGGTCTCTAGTTTTCAAAAATGCACTGGTTTGGTAGGTTTCCCTAGGTGCCGGCTGAGCTAGAGGCCAAAATCTACAGGTAGGCACTTTGCAAAAACCACCTGTTTTCTTTCAAAAAATGTGATGTGTCCACGTTGCGTTTTGGGGCATTTTCTGTCGCGGGCGCTAGGCCTACCCACACAAGTGAGGTATCATTTTTATCGGGAGACTTGGGGGAGTGGTGGGTGGAAGGAAATTTGTGGCTCCTTTCTGATTCAAGAACTTTCTGTCACCAAAATGTGAGGAAAACGTGTTTTTTTAGCCAAATTTTGAGGTTTGCAAAGGATTCTGGGTAACAGAACCTGGTCAGAGCCCCACAATTCACCCCATCTTGGATTCCCCTAGGTCTCTAGTTTTCAAAAATGCACAGGTTTGGTAGGTTTCCCTAGGTGCCGGCTGTGCTAGAGGCCAAAATCTACAGGTAGGCACTTTACAAAAAACACCTCTGTTTTCTTTCAAAAAATGTGATGTGTCCACGTTGCGTTTTGGGGCATTTCCTGTCGCGGGCGCTAGGCATACCCACACAAGTGAGGTATTATTTTTATCGGGAGACTTGGGGGAACGCTGGGTGGAAGGAAATTTGTGGCTCCTCTCTGATTCCAGAACTTTCTGTCACCAAAATGTGAGGAAAACGTGTTTTTTTAGCCAAAGTTTGAGGTTTGCAAAGGATTCTGGGTAACAGAACCTGGTTAGAGCCCCACAAGTCACCCCATCTTGGATTCCCCTAGGTCTCTAGTTTTAAAAAATGCACAGGTTTGGTAGGTTTCCCTAGGTGCCGGCTGAGCTAGAGGCCAAAATCTACAGGTAGGCACTTTGCAAAAAACACCTCTGTTTTCTTTAAAAAAATGTGATGTGTCCACGTTGAGTTTTGGGGCATTTCCTGTTGCGGGCGCTAGGACTACCCACACAAGTGAGGTATCATTTCTATCGGGAGACTTGGGGGAACGCTGGGTGGAATGAAATTTGTGGCTCCTCTCTGATTCCAGAACTTTCTGTCACCAAATATGAGGAAAACATGTTTTTTTTAGCCACATTTTGAGGTTTACAAAGGATTCTGGGTAACAGAACCTGGTCAGAGCCCCACAAGTAACCCCATCTTGGATTCCCCTAGGTCTCTAGTTTTCAAAAATGCACAGGTTTGGTAGGTTTCCCTAGGTGCCGGCTGAGCTGGAGGCCAAAATCTACAGGTAGACACTTTGCAAAAAACACATAGTTTTCTTTCAAAAAATGTGATGTGTCCACGTTGCGTTTTGGGGCATTTTCTGTCGCGGGCGCTAGGCCTACCCACACAAGTGAGGTATCATTTTTATCGGGAGACTTGGGGGAGTGGTGGGTGGAAGGAAATTTGTGGCTCCTTTCTGATTCAAGAACTTTCTGTCACCAAAATGGGAGGAAAACGTGGTTTTTTAGCCAAATTTTGAGGTTTGCAAAGGATTCTGGGTAACAGAACCTGGTCAGAGCCCCACAAGTCACCCCATCTTGGATTCCCCTAGGTCTCTAGTTTTCAAAAATGCACAGGTTTGGTAGGTTTCCCTAGGTGCCGCCTGAGCTAGAGGCCAAAATCTACAGGTAGGCACTTTGCAAAAAACACCTCTGCTGTCTTTCAAAAAATGTGATGTGTCCACGTTGCGTTTTGGGGCATTTCCTGTTGCGGGCGCTAGGCCTACCCACACAAGTGAGGCATCATTTTTATCGGGAGACTTGGGGGAACGCTGGGTGGAAGGAAATTTGTGGCTCCTCTCTGATTCCAGAACTTTCTGTCACCAAAATGTGAGGAAAATGTGTTTTTTTAGCCAAAGTTTGAGGTTTGCAAAGGATTCTGGGTAACTGAACCTGGTTACAGCCCACAAGTCACCCCATCTTGGATTCCCCTAGGTCTCTAGTTTTCAAAAATGCACAGGTTTGGTAGGTTTCCCTAGGTGCCGGCTGAGCTAGAGGCCAAAATCTACAGGTAGGCACTTTGCAAAAAACACCTCTGTTTTCTTTCAAAAAATGTGATATGTCCACGTTGCGTTTTGGGGCATTTCCTGTTGCGGGCGCTAGGCCTACCCACACAAGTGAGGTATCATTTTTATCGGGAGACTTGGGGGAACGCTGGGTGGAAGGAAATTTGTGGCTCCTCTCTGATTCCAGAACTTTCTGTCACCAAATATGAGGAAAACATTTTTTTTTAGCCAAATTTTGAGATTTGCAAAGGATTCTGGGTAACAGAACCTGGTCAGAGCACCACAAGTCACCCCATCTTGGATTCCCCTAGGTCTCTAGTTTTCAAAAATGCACAGGTTTGGTAGGTTTCCCTAGGTGCCGGCTTAGCTAGAGGCCAAAATCTACAGGTAGACACTTTGCAAAAAATACCTGTTTTCTTTAAAAAAATGTGATGTGTCCACGTTGCGTTTTGGGGCATTTTCTGTCGTGGGCGCTAGGTCTACCCACACAAGTGAGGTATCATTTCTATCGGGAGACTTGGGGGAACGCTGGGTGGAATGAAATTTGTGGCTCCTCTCTGATTCCAGAACTTTCTGTCACCAAACATGAGGAAAACATGTTTTTTTTAGCCACATTTTGAGGTTTACAAAGGATTCTGGGTAACAGAACCTGGTCAGAGCCCCACAAGTAACCCCATCTTGGATTCCCCTAGGTCTCTAGTTTTCAAAAATGCACAGGTTTGGTAGGTTTCCCTAGGTGCCGGCTGAGCTGGAGGCCAAAATCTACAGGTAGACACTTTGCAAAAACCACCTGTTTTCTTTCAAAAAATGTGATGTGTCCACGTTGCGTTTTGGGGCATTTTCTGTCGCGGGCGCTAGGCCTACCCACACAAGTGAGGTATCATTTTTATCGGGAGACTTGGGGGAGTGGTGGGTGGAAGGAAATTTGTGGCTCCTTTCTGATTCAAGAACTTTCTGTCACCAAAATGTGAGGAAAACGTGTTTTTTTATCCAAATTTTGAGGTTTGCAAAGGATTCTGGGTAACAGAACCTGGTCAGAGCCCCACAATTCACCCCATCTTGGATTCCCCTAGGTCTCTAGTTTTCAAAAATGCACAGGTTTGGTAGGTTTCCCTAGGTGCCGGCTGAGCTAGAGGCCAAAATCTACAGGTAGGCACTTTACAAAAAACACCTCTGTTGTCTTTCAAAAAATGTGATGTGTCCACGTTGCGTTTTGGGGCATTTCGTGTTGCGGGCGCTAGGCCTACCCACACAAGTGAGGTATCATTTTTATCGGGAGACTTGGGGAAACGCTGGGTGGAAGGAAATTTGTGGCTCCTCTCTGATTCCAGAACTTTCTGTCACCAAAATGTGAGGAAAATTTGTTTTTTTAGCCAAAGTTTGAGGTTTGCAAAGGATTCTGGGTAACTGAACCTGGTTACAGCCCCACAAGTCACCCCATCTTGGATTCCCCCAGGTCTCTAGTTTTCAAAAATGCACAGGTTTGGTAGGTTTCCCTAGGTGCCGGCTGAGCTAGAGGCCAAAATCTACAGGTAGGCACTTTACAAAAAACACCTCTGTTTTCTTTCAAAAAATGTGATGTGTCCACGTTGCGTTTTGGGGCATTTCCTGTCGCGGGCGCTAGGCATACCCACACAAGTGAGGTATTATTTTTATCGGGAGACTTGGGGGAACGCTGTGTGGAAGGAAATTTGTGGCTCCTCTCTGATTCCAGAACTTTCTGTCACCAAAATGTGAGGAAAACGTGTTTTTTTAGCCAAAGTTTGAGGTTTGCAAAGGATTCTGGGTAACAGAACCTGGTTGGAGCCCCACAAGTCACCCCATCTTGGATGCCCCTAGGTCTCTAGTTTTAAAAAATGCACAGGTTTGGTAGGTTTCCCTAGGTGCCGGCTGAGCTAGAGGCCAAAATCTACAGGTAGGCACTTTGCAAAAAACACCTCTGTTTTCTTTAAAAAAATGTGATGTGTCCACGTTGAGTTTTGGGGCATTTCCTGTTGCGGGCGCTAGGACTACCCACACAAGTGAGGTATCATTTCTATCGGGAGACTTGGGGGAACGCTGGGTGGAATGAAATTTGTGGCTCCTCTCTGATTCCAGAACTTTCTGTCACCAAATATGAGGAAAACATGTTTTTTTTTGCAACATTTTGAGGTTTACAAAGGATTCTGGGTAACAGAACCTGGTCAGAGCCCCACAAGTAACCCCATCTTGGATTCCCCTAGGTCTCTAGTTTTCAAAAATGCACAGGTTTGGTAGGTTTCCCTAGGTGCCGGCTGAGCTGGAGGCCAAAATCTACAGGTAGACACTTTGCAAAAAACACCTGTTTTCTTTAAAAAAATGTGATGTGTCCACGTTGCGTTTTGGGGCATTTTCTGTCGCGGGCGCTAGGCCTACCCACACAAGTGAGGTATCATTTTTATCGGGAGACTTGGGGGAGTGGTGGGTGGAAGGAAATTTGTGGCTCCTTTCTGATTCAAGAACTTTCTGTCACCAAAATGTGAGGAAAACGTGGTTTTTTAGCCAAATTTTGAGGTTTGCAAAGGATTCTGGGTAACAGAACCTGGTCAGAGCCCCACAAGTCACCCCATCTTGGATTCCCCTAGGTCTCTAGTTTTCAAAAATGCACAGGTTTGGTAGGTTTCCCTAGGTGCCGCCTGAGCTAGAGGCCAAAATCTACAGGTAGGCACTTTGCAAAAAACACCTCTGCTGTCTTTCAAAAAATGTGATGTGTCCACGTTGCGTTTTGGGGCATTTCCTGTTGCGGGCGCTAGGCCTACCCACACAAGTGAGGTATCATTTTTATCGGGAGACTTGGGGGAACGCTGGGTGGAAGGAAATTTGTGGCTCCTCTCTGATTCCAGAACTTTCTGTCACCAAAATGTGAGGAAAATGTGTTTTTTTAGCCAAAGTTTGAGGTTTGCAAAGGATTCTGGGTAACTGAACCTGGTTACAGCCCCACAAGTCACCCCATCTTGGATTCCCCTAGGTCTCTAGTTTTCAAAAATGCACAGGTTTGGTAGGTTTCCCTAGGTGCCGGCTGAGCTAGAGGCCAAAATCTACAGGTAGGCACTTTGCAAAAAACACCTATGTTTTCTTTCAAAAAATGTGATATGTCCACGTTGCGTTTTGGGGCATTTCCTGTTGCGGGCGCTAGGACTAACCACACAAGTGAGGTATCATTTTTATCGGGAGACTTGGGGGAACGCTGGGTGGAAGGAAATTTGTGGCTCCTCTCTGATTCCAGAACTTTCTGTCACCAAATATGAGGAAAACATTTTTTTTTAGCCAAATTTTGAGATTTGCAAAGGATTCTGGGTAACAAAACCTGGTCAGAGCCCCACAAGTCACCCCATCTTGGATTCCCCTAGGTCTCTAGTTTTCAAAAATGCACAGGTTTGGTAGGTTTCCCTAGGTGCCGGCTTAGCTAGAGGCCAAAATCTACAGGTAGACACTTTGCAAAAAATACCTGTTTTCTTTAAAAAAAATGTGATGTGTCCACGTTGCGTTTTGGGGCATTTTCTGTCGCGGGCGCTAGGCCTAGCCACACAAGTGAGGTATCATTTTTATCGGGAGACTTGGGGGAGCGGTGGGTGGAAGGACATTTGTGGCTCCTTTCTGATTCCAGAACTTTCAGTCACCAAAATGTGAGGAAAATGTGGTTTTTTAGCCATATTTTGAGGTTTGCAAAGGATTCTGGGTAACAGAAACTGGTCAGAGCCCCACAAGTCACCCCAACTTGGATTCCCCTAGGTCTCTGGTTTTAAAAAATGCACAGGTTTGGTAGGTTTCCCTAGGTGCTGGCTGAGATAGAGGCCACAATCTACAGGTAGGCACTTTGTAAAAAACACCTCTGTTGTCTTTCAAAAAATGTGATGTGTCCACGTTGCGTTTTGGGGCATTTCCTGTCGCGGACGCTAGGCCTACCCACACAAGTGAGGTATCATTTTTATCGGGAGACTTGGGGGAACGCTGGGTGGAAGGAAATTTGTGGCTCCTCTCTGATTCAAGTACTTTCTGTCACCAAAATGTGTGGAAAATGTGTTTCTTTAGCCAAAGTTTGAGGTTTGCAAAGGATTCTGGGTAACTGAACCTGGTTACAGCCCCCCAAGTCACCCCATCTTGGATTCCCCTAGGTCTCTAGTTTAAAAAAATGCACAGGTTTGGTAGGTTTCCCTAGGTGCTGGCTGAGATAGAGGCCAAAATCTACAGGTAGGCACTTTGCAAAAAACACCTCTGTTTTCTTTCAAAAAATGTGATATGTCCACGTTGCGTTTTGGGGCATTTCCTGTTGCGAGCGCTAGGCCTACCCACACAAGTGAGGTATCATTTTTATCGGGAGACTTGAGGGAATGCTGGGTGGAA
Source organism: Pleurodeles waltl (assembly GCF_031143425.1). Lineage (NCBI taxonomy): Eukaryota > Metazoa > Chordata > Amphibia > Caudata > Salamandridae > Pleurodeles > Pleurodeles waltl. The sequence goes on along the minus strand of NC_090437.1, from coordinate 230,111,585 downwards.
GGAAATTTGTGGCTCCTCTCTGATTCCAGAACATTCTGTCACCAAATATGAGGAAAACATTTTTTTTTAGCCACATTTTGAGATTTGCAAAGGATTCTGGGTAACAGAACCTGGTCAGAGCCCCACAAGTCACCCCAACTTGGATTCCCCTAGGTCTCTGGTTTTAAAAAATGCACAGGTTTGGTGGGTTTCCCTAGTTGCTGGCTGAGATAGAGGCCAAAATCTACAGGTAGGCACTTTGCAAAAAACACCTCTGTTGTCTTTCAAAAAATGTGATGTGTCCACGTTGCGTTTTGGGGCATTTCCTGTTGCGGGCGCTAGGCCTACCCACACAAGTGAGGTATCATTTTTATCGGGAGACTTGGGGGAACGCTGGGTGGAAGGAAATTTGGGGCTCCTCTCTGATTCCAGAACTTTCTGTCACCAAAATTTGAGGAAAATGTGTTTTTTTAGCCAAAGTTTGAGGTTTGCAAAGGATTCTGGGTAACTGAACCTGGTTACAGCCCCACAAGTCACCCCATCTTGGATTCCCCTAGGTCTCTAGTTTTAAAAAATGCACAGGTTTGGTAGGTTTCCCTAGGTGCTGGCTGAGATAGAGGCCAAAATCTACAGGTAGGCACTTTGCAAAAAACACCTCTGTTTTCTTTAAAAAAATGTGATATGTCCACGTTGCGTTTTGGGGCATTTCCTGTTGCGGGCGCTAGGCCTACCCACACAAGTGAGGTATCATTTTTATCGGGAGACTTGGGGGAGCGCTGGGTGGAAGGAAATTTGTGGCTCCTTTCTGATTCCAGAACTTTCTGTCACCAAAATGTGAGGAAAACTTGTTTTTTTAGCCAAATTTTGAGGTTTGCAAAGGATTCTGGGTAACAGAACCTGGTCAGAGCCCCACAAGTCACCCCAACTTGGATTCCCCTAGGTCTCTGGTTTTAAAAAATGCACAGGTTTGGTAGGTTTCCGTAGGTGCTGGCTGAGATAGAGGCCAAAATCTACAGGTAGGCACTTTGCAAAAAACACCTCTGTTTTCTTTCAAAAAATGTGATGTGTCCACGTTGCGTTTTGGGGCATTTCGTGTTGCGGGCGCTAGGCCTACCCACACAAGTGAGGTATCATTTTTATCGGGAGACTTGGGGGAACGCTGGGTGGAAGGAAATTTATGGCTCCTCTCTGATTCCAGAACTTTCTGTCACCAAAATGTGAGGAAAATGTGTTTTTTTTGCCAAAGTTTGAGGTTTGCAAAGGATTCTGGGTAACTGAACCTGGTTACAGCCCCACAAGTCACCCTATCTTGGATTCCCCTCGGTCTCTAGTTTTAAAAAATGCACAGGTTTGGTAGGTTTCCCTAGGTGCTGGCTGAGATAGAGGCCAAAATCTACAGGTAGGCACTTTGCAAAAAACACCTCTGTTTTCTTTCAAAAAATGTGATATGTCCACGTTGCGTTTTGGGGCATTTCCTGTTGCGGGCGCTAGGCCTACCCACACAAGTGAGGTATCATTTTTATCGGGAGACTTGGGGGAATGCTGGGTGGAAGGAAATTTGTGGCTCCTCTCTGATTCCAGAACATTCTGTCACCAAATATGAGGAAAACATTTTTTTTTAGCCAAATTTTGAGATTTGCAAAGGATTCTGGGTAACAGAACCTGGTCAGAGCCCCACAAGTCACCCCAACTTGGATTCCCTTAGGTCTCTGGTTTTAAAAAATGCACAGGTTTGGTGGGTTTCCCTAGGTGCTGGCTGAGATAGAGGCCAAAATCTACAGGTAGGCACTTTGCAAAAAACACCTCTGTTGTCTTTCAAAAAATGTGATGTGTCCACGTTGCGTTTTGGGGCATTTCCTGTTGCGGGCGCTAGGCCTACCCACACAAGTGAGGTATCATTTTTATCGGGAGACTTGGGGGAACGCTGGGTGGAAGGAAATTTGGGGCTCCTCCCTGATTCCAGAACTTTCTGTCACCAAAATTTGAGGAAAATGTGTTTTTTTAGCCAAATTTTGAGGTTTGCAAAGGATTCTGGGTAACAGAACCTGGTCAGAGCCCCACAAGTCACCCCAACTTGGATTCCCCTAGGTCTCTGGTTTTAAAAAATGCACAGGTTTGGTAGGTTTCCCTAGGTGCTGGCTGAGATAGAGGCCAAAATCTACAGGTAGGCACTTTTCAAAAAACACCTCTGTTTTCTTTCAAAAAATGTGATGTGTCCACGTTGCGTTTTGGGGCATTTCGTGTTGCAGGTGCTAGGCCTAGCCACACAAGTGAGGTATCATTTTTATCGGGAGACTTGGGGAAACGCTGGGTGGATGGAAATTTGTGGCTCCTCTCTGATTCCAGATCATTCTGTCACCAAATATGAGGAAAATATTTTTTTTTAGCCAAATTTTGAGATTTGCAAAGGATTCTGGGTAACAGAACCTGGTCAGAGCCCCACAAGTCACCCCAACTTGGATTCCCCTAGGTCTCTGGTTTTAAAAAATGCACAGGTTTGGTAGGTTTCCCTAGGTGCTGGCTGAGATAGAGGCCAAAATCTACAGGTAGGCACTTTGCAAAAAACTCCTCTGTTTTCTTTAAAAAAATGTGATATGTCCACGTTGCGTTTTGGGGCATTTCCTGTTGCGGGCGCTAGGCCTACCCACACAAGTGAGGTATCATTTTTATCGGGAGTCTTGGGGGAGCGCTGGTTGTGGCTCCTTTCTGATTCCAGAACTTTCTGTCACCAAAATGTGAGGAAAACTTGTTTTTTTAGCCAAATTTTGAGGTTTGCAAAGGATTCTGCATAACAGAACCTGGTCAGAGCCCCACAAGTCACCCCAACTTGGATTCCCCTAGGTCTCTGGTTTTAAAAAATGCACAGGTTTGGTAGGTTTCCCTAGGTGCTGGCTGAGATAGAGGTCAATATCTACAGGTAGGCACTTTGCAAAAAACTCCTCTGTTTTCTTTAAAAAAATGTGATGTGTCCACGTTGCGTTTTGGGGTATTTCGTGTTGCGGGCGCTAGGCCTACCCACACAAGTGAGGTATCATTTTTATCGGGAGACTTGGGGGAACGCTGGGTGGAAGGAAATTTGTGGCTCCTCTCTGATTCCACAACTTTCTGTCACCAAAATGTGAGGAAAATGTGTTTTTTTAGCCAAAGTTTGAGGTTTGCAAAGGATTCTGGGTAACTGAACCTGGTTACACACCCACAAGTCACCCCATCTTGGATTCCCCTAGGTCTCTAGTTTTCAAAAATGCACAGGTTTGGTAGGTTTCCCTAGGTGCCGGCTGAGCTAGAGGCCAAAATCTACAGGTAGGCACTTTGCAAAAAACACCTCTGTTTTCTATAAAAAAATTTGATATGTCCACGTTGCGTTTTGGGGCATTTCCTGTTGCGGGCGCTAGGCCTACCCACACAAGTGAGGTATCATTTTTATCGGGAGACTTGGGGGAGCGCTGGATGGAAGGAAATTTGTGGCTCCTTTCTGATTCCAGAACTTTCTGTCACCAAAATGTGAGGAAAACTTGTTTTTTTAGCCAAATGTTGAGGTTTGCAAAGGATTCTGGGTAACAGAACCTGGTCAGAGCCCCACAAGTCACCCCAACTTGGATTCCCCTAGGTCTCTGGTTTTAAAAAATGCACAGGTTTGGTAGGTTTCCCTAGGTGCTGGCTGAGATAGAGGCCAAAATCTACAGGTAGGCACTTTGCAAAAAACACCTCTGTTTTCTTTAAAAAAATGTGATGTGTCCACGTTGCGTTTTGGGGCATTTCGTGTTGCGGACGCTAGGCCTACCCACACAAGTGAGGTATAATTTTTATCGGGAGCCTTGGGGGAGCGCTGGGTGGAAGGAAATTTGTGGCTCCTTTCTGATTCCAGAACTTTCTGTCACCAAAATGTGAGGAAAACGTGTTTTTTTAGCCAAATTTTGAGGTTTGCAAAGGATTCTGGGTAACAAAACCTGGTCAGAGCCCCAGAAGTCACACCAACTTGGATTCCCCTAGGTCTCTAGTTTTAAAAAATGCACAGGTTTGGTAGGTTTCCCTAGGTGCCGGCTGAGCTAGAGGCCAAAATCTACAGGTAGGCACTTTGCAAAAAACACCTCTGTTTTCTTTAAAAAAAATGTGATATGTCCACGTTGCGTTTTGGGGCATTTCCTGTTGCGGGCGCTAGGCCTACCCACTCAAGTGAGGTATCATTTTTATCGGGAGACTTGGGGGAACGCTGGGTGGAAGGAAATTTGTGGCTCCTCTCTGATTCCAGAACATTCTGTCACCAAATATGAGGAAAACATTTTTTTTTAGCCAAATTTTGAGATTTGCAAAGGATTCTGGGTAACAGAACCTGGTCAGAGCCCCACAAGTCACCCCAACTTGGATTCCCCTAGGTCTCTGGTTTTAAAAAATGCACAGGTTTGGTAGGTTTCCCTAGGTGCTGGCTGAAATAGAGGCCAAAATCTACAGGTAGGCACTTTGCAAAAAACACCTCTGTTGTCTTTCAAAAAATGTGATGTGTCCACGTTGCGTTTTGGGGCATTTCGTGTTGCGGGCGCTAGGCCTACCCACACAAGTGAGGTATCATTTTTATCGGGAGACTTGGGGAAACGCTGGGTGGAAGGAAATTTGTGGCTCCTCTCTGATTCCAGAACTTTCTGTCACCAAAATGTGAGGAAAATGTGTTTTTTTAGCCAAAGTTTGAGTTTTGCAAAGGATTCTGGGTAACTGAACCTGGTTACAGCCCCACAAGTCACCCCATCTTGGATTCCCCCAGGTCTCTAGTTTTCAAAAATGCACAGGTTTGGTAGGTTTCCCTAGGTGCCGGCTGAGCTAGAGGCCAAAATCTACAGGTAGGCACTTTGCAAAAAACACCTCTGTTTTCTTTAAAAAAATGAGATATGTCCACGTTGCGTTTTGGGGCATTTCCTGTTGCGGGCGCTAGGCCTACCCACACAAGTGAGGTATCATTTTTATCGGGAGACTTGGGGGAGCGCTGGGTGGAAGGAAATTTGTGGCTCCTTTCTGATTCCACAACTTTCTGTCACCAAAATGTGAGGAAAATGTGTTTTTTTAGCCAAATTTTGAGGTTTGCAAAGGATTCTGGGTAACATAACCTGGTCAGAGCCCCAAAAGTCACCCCAACTTGGATTCCCCTAGGTCTCTGGTTTAAAAAAATGCACAGGTTTGGTAGGTTTCCCTAGATGCTGGCTGAGCTAGATGCCAAAATCTACAGGTAGGCACTTTGCAAAAAACACCTCTGTTTTCTTTCAAAAAATGTGATGTGTCCACGTTGCGTTTTGGGGCATTTCATGTTGCGGGCGCTAGGCCTACCCACACAAGTGAGGTATCATTTTTATCGGGAGACTTGGGGGAACGCTGGGTGGAAGGAAATTTGTGGCTCCTCTCTGATTCCAGAACTTTCTGTCACCAAAATGTGAGGAAAATGTGTTTTTTTAGCCAAAGTTTGAGGTTTGCAAAGGATTCTGGGTAACTGAACCTGGTTACAGCCCCACAAGTCACCCCATCTTGGATTCCCCTAGGTCTCTAGTTTTCAAAAATGCACAGGTTTGGTAGGTTTCCCTAGGTGCCGGCTGAGCTAGAGGCCAAAATCTACAGGTAGGCACTTTGCAAAAAACACCTCTGTTTTCTTTCAAAAAATGTGATATGTACACGTTGCGTTTTGGGGCATTTCCTGTTGCGGGCGCTAGGCCTACCCACACAAGTGAGGTATCATTTTTATTGGGAGACTTGGGGGAACGCTGGGTGGAAGGAAATTTGTGGCTCCTCTCTGATTCCAGAACTTTCTGTCACCAAAATGTGAGGAAAATGTGTTTTTTTAGCCAAAGAATGAGGTTTGCAAAGGATTCTGGGTAACTGAACCTGGTTACAGCCCCACAAGTCACCCCATCTTGGATTCCCCTAGGTCTCTAGTTTTCAAAAATGCACAGGTTTGGTGGGTTTCCCTAGGTGCCAGCTTAGCTAGAGGCCAAAATCTACAGGTAGACACTTTGTAAAAAATACCTGTTTTCTTTCAAAAAATGTGATGAGTCCACGTTGCGTTTTGGGGCATTTTCTGTCGCGGGAGGTAGGCCTACCCACACAAGTGAGGTATCATTTTTATCGGGAGACTTGGGGGAACGCTGGGTGGAAGGAAATTTGTGGCTCTCTCTGATTCCAGAACTTTCTGTCACCAAAATGTGAGGAAAACGTGTTTTTTAGCCAAATTTTGAGGTTTGCAAAGGATTCTGGGTAACAGAACCTGGTCAGAGCCCCACAAGTCACCCCAACTTGGATTCACCTAGGTCTCTGGTTTTAAAAAATGCACAGGTTTGGTAGGTTTCCCTAGGTTCCAGCTGAGATAGAGGCCACAATCTACAGGTAGGCACTTTGCAAAAAACACCTCTGTTTTCTTTCAAAAAATGTGATGTTTCCATGTTGCGTATTGGGGCATTTCCTGTCGCGGGCGCTAGGCCTACCCACACAAGTGAGGTATCATTTTTATCGGGAGACTTGGGGGAACGCTGGGTGGAAGGAAATTTGTGGCTCCTTTCTGATTCCAGAACTTTCTGTCACCAGAATGTGAGGAAAATGTGTTTTTTTAGCCAAATTTTGAGGTTTGCAAAGGATTCTGGGTAACAGAACCTGGTCAGAGCCCCACAAGTCACCCCATCTTGGATTCCCCTAGGTCTCTAGTTTTAGAAAAATGCACAGGTTTGGTAGGTTTCCCTAGGTGCTGGCTGAGATAGAGGCCAAAATCTACAGGTAGGCACTTTGCAAAAAACACCTCTGTTTTCTTTCAAAAAATGTGATGTTTCCACGTTGCGTTTTGGGGCATTTCCTGTCGCGGGCGCTAGGCCTACCCACACAAGTGAGGTATCATTTTTATCGGGAGACTTGGGGGAACGCTGGGTGGAAGGAAATTTGTGGCTCCTCTCTGATTCCAGAACTTTCTGTCACCAAAGTGGGAGGAAAATGTGTTTTTTTAGCCAAAGTTTGAGGTTTGCAAAGGATTCTGGGTAACTGAACCTGGTTACACACCCACAAGTCACCCCATCTTGGATTCCCCTAGGTCTCTAGTTTTCAAAAATGCACAGGTTTGGTAGGTTTCCCTAGGTGCCGGCTGAGCTAGAGGCCAAAATCTACAGGTAGGCACTTTGCAAAAAACACCTCTGTTTTCTTTAAAAAAAATTGATATGTCCACGTTGCGTTTTGGGGCATTTCCTGTTGCGGGCGCTAGGCCTACCCACACAAGTGAGGTATCATTTTTATCGGGAGACTTGGGGGAGCGCTGGATGGAAGGAAATTTGTGGCTCCTTTCTGATTCCAGAACTTTCTGTCACCAAAATGTGAGGAAAACGTGTTTTTTTAAACAAATTTTGAGGTTTACAAAGGATTCTGGTTAACAGAACCTGGTCAGAGCCCCACAAGTCACCCCAACTTGGATTCCCCTAGGTCTCTAGTTTAAAAAAATGCACAGGTTTGGTAGGTTTCCTTAGGTGCTGGCTGAGATAGAGGCCAAAATCTACAGGTAGGCACTTTGGAAAAAACACCTCTGTTTTCTTTAAAAAAATGTGATGTGTCCACGTTGCGTTTTGGGGCATTTCGTGCTGCGGGCGCTAGGCCTACCCACACAAGTGAGGTATCATTTTTATCGGGAGACTTGGGGGAGCGCTGGGTGGAAGGAAATTTGTGGCTCCTTTCTGATTCCAGAACTTTCTGTCATCAAAATGTGAGGAAAACGTGTTTTTTTAGCCAAATTTTGAGGTTTGCAAAGGATTCTGGGTAACAGAACCTGGTCAGAGCCCCACAAGTCACCCCAACTTGGATTCCCCTAGGTCTCTGGTTTTAAAAAATGCACAGGTTGGGTAGGTTTCCCTAGGTGCTGGCTGAGATAGAGGCCAAAATCTACAGGTAGGCACTTTGCAAAAAACACCTCTGTTGTCTTTCAAAAAATGTGATGTGTCCACGTTGCGTTTTGGGGCATTTCGTGTTGCGGGCGCTAGGCCTACCCACACAAGTGAGGTATCATTTTTATCGGGAGACTTGGGGGAACGCTGGGTGGAAGGAAATTTGGGGCTCCTCTCTGATTCCAGAACTTTCTGTCACCAAAATTTGAGGAAAATGTGTTTTTTTAGCCAAAGTTTGAGGTTTGCAAAGGATTCTGGGTAACTGAACCTGGTTACAGCCCCACAAGTCACCCCATCTTGGATTCCCCTAGGTCTCTAGTTTTCAAAAATGCACAGGATTGGTAGGTTTCCCTAGGTGCCGGCTGAGCTAGAGGCCAAAATCTACAGGTAGGCACTTTGCAAAAAACACCTCTGTTTTCTTTCAAAAAATGTGATATGTTCACGTTGCGTTTTGGGGCATTTCCTGTTGCGGGTGCTAGGCCTACCTACACAAGTGAGGTATCATTTTTATCGGGAGACTTGAGGGAGCGCTGGGTGGAAGGAAATTTGTGGCTCCTTTCTGATTCCAGAACTTTCTGTCACCAAAATGTGAGGAAAACGTGTTTTTTTAGCCAAATTTTGAGGTTTGCAAAGGATTCTGGGTAACAGAACCTGGTCAGAGCCCCACAAGTCACCCCAACTTGGATTCCCCTAGGTCTCTGGTTTTAAAAAATGCACAGGTTTGGTAGGTTTCCCTAGGTGCTGGCTGAGATAGAGGCCAAAACCTACAGGTAGGCACTTTGCAAAAAACACCTCTGTTTTCTTTCAAAAAATGTGATGTGTCCACGTTGCGTTTTGGGGTATTTCGTGTTGCGGGCGCTAGGCCTACCCACACAAGTGAGGTATCATTTTTATCGGGAGACTTGGGGCAACGCTGGGTGGAAGGAAATTTGTGGCTCCTCTCTGATTCCAGAATTTTCTGTCACCAAAATGTGAGGAAAATGTGTTTTTTTAGCCAAAGTTTGAGGTTTGCAAAGGATTCTGGGTAACTGAACCTGGTTACAGCCCCACAAGTCACCCCATCTTGGATTCCCCTAGGTCTCTAGTTTTCAAAAATGCACAGGTTTGGTGGGTTTCCCTAGGTGCCAGCTTAGCTAGAGGCCAAAATCTACAGGTAGACACTTTGTAAAAAATACCTGTTTTCTTTCAAAAAATGTGATGTGTCCACGTTGCGTTTTGGGGCATTTTCTGTCGCGGGTGCTAGGCCTACCCACACAAGTGAGGTATAATTTTTATCGGGAGACTTGGGGGAACGCTGGGTGGAATGAAATTTGTGGCTCTCTCTGATTCCAGAACTTTCTGTCACCAAAATGTGAGGAAAACTTGTTTTTTTAGCCAAATTTTGAGGTTTGCAAAGGATTCTGGGTAACAGAACCTGGTCAGAGCCCCACAAGTCACCCCAACTTGGATTCACCTAGGTCTCTGGTTTTAAAAAATGCACAGGTTTGGTAGGTTTCCCTAGGTGCCGGCTGAGATAGAGGCCAAAATCTACAGGTAGGCACTTTGCAAAAAACACCTCTGTTTTCTTTAAAAAAATGTGATGTTTCCACGTTGCGTTTTGGGGCATTTCCTGTCGCGGGCGCTAGGCCTACCCACACAAGTGAGGTATCATTTTTATCGGGAGACTTGGGGGAACGCTGGGTGGAAGGAAATTTGTGGCTCCTTTCTGATTCCAGAACTTTCTGTCACCAAAATGTGAGGAAAACGTGTTTTTTTAGCCAAATTTTGAGGTTTGCAAAGGATTCTGGGTAACAGAACCTGGTCAGAGCCCCACAAGTCACCCCAACTTGGATTCCCCTAGGTCTCTGGTTTTAAAAAATGCACAGGTTTGGTAGGTTTCCCTAGGTGCCGGCTGAGATAGAGGCCAAAATCTACAGGTAGGCACTTTGCAGAAAACACCTCTGTTTTCTTTAAAAAAATGTGATATGTCCACGTTGCGTTTTGGGGCATTTCCTGTTGCGGGCGCTAGGCCTACCCACACAAGTGAGGTATCATTTTTATCGGGAGACTTGGGGGAACGCTGGGTGGAAGGAAATTTGTGGCTCCTCTCTGATTCCAGAACATTCTGTCACCAAATATGAGGAAAACATTTTTTTTTAGCCAAATTTTGAGATTTGCAAAGGATTCTGGGTAACAGAACCTGGTCAGAGCCCCACAAGTCACCCCAACTTGGATTCCCCTAGGTCTCTGGTTTTAAAAAATGCACAGGTTTGGTAGGTTTCCCTAGGTGCTGGCTGAGATAGAGGCCAAAATCTACAGGTAGGCACTTTGCAAAAAACACCTCTGTTGTCTTTCAAAAAATGTGATGTGTCCACGTTGCGTTTTGGGGCATATCGTGTTGCGGGCGCTAGGCCTACCCACACAAGTGAGGTATCATTTTTATCGGGAGACTTGGGGAAACGCTGGGTGGAAGGAAATTTGTGGCTCCTCTCTGATTCCAGAACTTTCTGTCACCAAAATGTGAGGAAAATGTGTTTTTTTAGCCAAAGTTTGAGGTTTGCAAAGGATTCTGGGTAACTGAACCTGGTTACAGCCCCACAAGTCACCCCATCTTGGATTCCCCCAGGTCTCTAGTTTTAAAAAATGCACAGGTTTGGTAGGTTTCCCTAGGTGCCGGCTGAGCTAGAGGCCAAAATCTACAGGTAGGCACTTTGCAAAAAACACCTCTGTTTTCTTTCAAAAAATGAGATATGTCCACGTTGCGTTTTGGGGCATTTCCTGTTGCGGGCGCTAGGCCTACCCACACAAGTGAGGTATCATTTTTATCGGGAGACTTGGGGGAGCGCTGGGTGGAAGGAAATTTGTGTCTCCTTTCTGATTCCACAACTTTCTGTCACCAAAATGTGAGGAAAACGTGTTTTTTTAGCCAAATTTTGAGGTTTGCAAAGGATTCTGGGTAACATAACCTGGTCAGAGCCCCAAAAGTCACCCCAACTTGGATTCCCCTAGGTCTCTGGTTTAAAAAAATGCACAGGTTTGGTAGGTTTCCCTAGGTGCTGGCTGAGCTAGAGGCCAAAATCTACAGGTAGGCACTTTGCAAAAAACACCTCTGTTTTCTTTAAAAAAATGTGATGTGTCCACGTTGCGTTTTGGGGCACTTCATGTTGCGGGCGCTAGGCCTACCCCCACAAGTGAGGTATCATTTTTATTGGGAGACTTGGGGGAACGCTGGGTGGAAGGAAATTTGTGGCTCCTCTCTGATTCCAGAACTTTCTGTCACCAAAGTGGGAGGAAAATGTGTTTTTTTAGCCAAAGTTTGAGGTTTGCAAAGGATTCTGGGTAACTGAACCTGGTTACACACCCACAAGTCACCCCATCTTGGATTCCCCTAGGTCTCTAGTTTTCAAAAATGCACAGGTTTGGTAGGTTTCCCTAGGTGCCGGCTGAGCTAGAGGCCAAAATCTACAGGTAGGCACTTTGCAAAAAACACCTCTGTTTTCTTTAAAAAAAATTGATATGTCCACGTTGCGTTTTGGGGCATTTCCTGTTGCGGGCGCTAGGCCTACCCACACAAGTGAGGTATCATTTTTATCGGGAGACTTGGCGGAGCGCTGGATGGAAGGAAATTTGTGGCTCCTTTCTGATTCCAGAACTTTCTGTCACCAAAATGTGAGGAAAACGTGTTTTTTTAAACAAATTTTGAGGTTTACAAAGGATTCTGGGTAACAGAACCTGGTCAGAGCCCCACAAGTCACCCCAACTTGGATTCCCCTAGGTCTCTAGTTTAAAAAAATGCACAGGTTTGGTAGGTTTCCCTAGGTGCCGGCTGAGATAGAGGCCAAAATCTACAGGTAGGCACTTTGCAGAAAACACCTCTGTTTTCTTTAAAAAAATGTGATATGTCCACGTTGCGTTTTGGGGCATTTCCTGTTGCGGGCGCTAGGCCTACCCACACAAGTGAGGTATCATTTTTATCGGGAGACTTCGGGGAACGCTGGGTGGAAGGAAATTTGTGGCTCCTCTCTGATTCCAGAACATTCTGTCACCAAATATGAGGAAAACATTTTTTTTTAGCCAAATTTTGAGATTTGCAAAGGATTCTGGGTAACAGAACCTGGTCAGAGCCCCACAAGTCACCCCAACTTGGATTCCCCTAGGTCTCTGGTTTTAAAAAATGCACAGGTTTGGTAGGTTTCCCTAGGTGCTGGCTGAGATAGAGGCCAAAATCTACAGGTAGGCACTTTGCAAAAAACACCTCTGTTGTCTTTCAAAAAATGTGATGTGTCCACGTTGCGTTTTGGGGCATTTCGTGTTGCGGGCGCTAGGCCTACCCACACAAGTGAGGTATCATTTTTATCGGGAGACTTGGGGAAACGCTGGGTGGAAGGAAATTTGGGGCTCCTCTCTGATTCCAGAACTTTCTGTCACCAAAATTTGAGGAAAATGTGTTTTTTTAGCCAAAGTTTGAGGTTTGCAAAGGATTCTGGGTAACTGAACCTGGTTACAGCCCCACAAGTCACCCCATCTTGGATTCCCCTAGGTCTCTAGTTTTCAAAAATGCACAGGATTGGTAGGTTTCCCTAGGTGCCGGCTGAGCTAGAGGCCAAAATCTACAGGTAGGCACTTTGCAAAAAACACCTCTGTTTTCTTTCAAAAAATGTGATATGTTCACGTTGCGTTTTGGGGCATTTCCTGTTGCGGGTGCTAGGCCTACCTACACAAGTGAGGTATCATTTTTATCGGGAGACTTGAGGGAGCGCTGGGTGGAAGGAAATTTGTGGCTCCTTTCTGATTCCAGAACTTTCTGTCACCAAAATGTGAGGAAAACGTGTTTTTTTAGCCAAATTTTGAGGTTTGCAAAGGATTCTGGGTAACAGAACCTGGTCAGAGCCCCACAAGTCACCCCAACTTGGATTCCCCTAGGTCTCTGGTTTTAAAAAATGCACAGGTTTGGTAGGTTTCCCTAGGTGCTGGCTGAGATAGAGGCCAAAACCTACAGGTAGGCACTTTGCAAAAAACACCTCTGTTTTCTTTCAAAAAATGTGATGTGTCCACGTTGCGTTTTGGGGTATTTCGTGTTGCGGGCGCTAGGCCTACCCACACAAGTGAGGTATCATTTTTATCGGGAGACTTGGGGCAACGCTGGGTGGAAGGAAATTTGTGGCTCCTCTCTGATTCCAGAACTTTATGTCACCAAAATGTGAGGAAAATGTGTTTTTTTAGCCAAAGTTTGAGGTTTGCAAAGGATTCTGGGTAACAGAACCTGGTTCCAGCCCCACAAGTCACCCCATCTTAGATTCCCCTAGGTCACTAGTTTTAAAAAATGCACAGGTTTGGTAGGTTTCCCTAGGTGCCGGCTGAGCTAGAGGCCAAAATCTACAGGTAGACACTTTGCAAAAAACACCTCTGTTTTCTTTAAAAAAATGTGATATGTCCACGTTGCGTTTTGGGGCATTTCCTGTTGCGGGCGCTAGGCCTACCCACACAAGTGAGGTATCATTGTTATCGGGAGACTTGGGGGAGCGCTGGGTGGAAGGAAATTTGTGGCTCCTTTCTGATTCCAGAACTTTCTGTCACCAAAATGTGAGGAAAACGTGTTTTTTTAGCCAAATTTTGAGGTTTGCAAAGGATTCTGGGTAACAGAACCTGGGCAGAGCCCCACAAGTCACCCCAACTTGGATTCCCCTAGGTCTCTGGTTTTAAAAAATGCATAGGTTTGGTAGGTTTCCCTAGGTGCTGGCTGAGATAGAGGCCAAAATCTACAGGTAGGCACTTTGCAAAAAACACCTCTGTTTTCTTTAAAAAAATGTGATGTGTCCACGTTGCGTTTTGGGGCATTTCGTGTTGCGGACGCTAGGCCTACCCACACAAGTGAGGTATCATTTTTATCGGGAGACTTGGGGGAGCGCTGGGTGGAAGGAAATTTGTGGCTCCTTTCTGATTCCAGAACTTTCTGTCACCAAAATGTGAGGAAAACGTGTTTTTTTAGCCAAATTTTGAGGTTTTCAAAGGATTCTGGGTAACAGAACCTGGTCAGAGTCCCACAAGTCACCCCAACTTGGATTCCCCTAGGTCTCTGGTTTTAAAAAATGCACAGGTTTGGTAGGTTTCCCTAGGTGCTGGCTGAGATAGAGGCCAAAATCTACAGGTAGGCACTTTGCAAAAAACACCTCTGTTTTCTTTCAAAAAATGTGATGTGTCCACGTTGCGTTTTGGGGCATTTCGTGTTGCGGGCGCTAGGCCTACCCACACAAGTGAGGTATCATTTTTATCGGGAGACTTGGGGGAACGCTGGGTGGAAGGAAATTCGTGGCTCCTCTCTGATTCCAGAACTTTCTGTCACCAAAATGTGAGGAAAATGTGTTTTTTTAGCCAAAGTTTGAGGTTTGCAAAGGATTCTGGGTAACTGAACCTGGTTACAGCCCCACAAGTCACCCCATCTTGATTCCCCTAGGTCTCTAGTTTTCAAAAATGCACAGGTTTGGTAGGTTTCCCTAGGTGCCGGCTGAGCTAGAGGCCAAAATCTACAGGTAGGCACTTTGCAAAAAACACCTCTGTTTTCTTTAAAAAAATGTGATATGTCCACGTTGCGTTTTGGGGCATTTCCTGTTGCGGGCGCTAGGCCTACCCACACAAGTGATGTATCATTTTTATCGGGAGACTTGGGGGAACGCTGGGTGGAAGGAAATTTGTGGCTCCTCTCTGATTCCAGAACATTCTGTCACCAAATATGAGGAAAACATTTTTTTTTAGCCAAATTTTGAGATTTGCTAAGGATTCTGGGTAACAGAGCCTGGTCAGAGCCCCACAAGTCACCCCAACTTGGATTCCCCTAGGTCTCTGGTTTTAAAAAATGCACAGGTTTGGTAGGTTTCCCTAGGTGCTGGCTGAGATAGAGGCCAAAATCTACAGGTAGGCACTTTGCAAAAAACTCCTCTGTTGTCTTTCAAAAAATGTGATGTGTCCACGTTGCGTTTTGGGGCATTTCGTGTTGCGGGCGCTAGGCCTACCCACACAAGTGAGGTATCATTTTTATCGGGAGACTTGGGGGAACGCTGGGTGGAAGGAAATTTGTGGCTCCTTTCTGATTCCAGAACTTTCTGTCACCAAAATGTGAGGAAAATGTGTTTTTTTAGCCAAAGTTTGAGGTTTGCAAAGGATTCTGGGTAACTGAACCTGGTTACAGCCCCACAAGTCACCCCATCTTGGATTCCCCTAGGTCTCTAGTTTTCAAAAATGCACAAGTTTGGTAGTTTTCCCTAGGTGCCGGCTTTGCTAGTGGCCAAAATCTACAGGTAGGCACTTTGCAAAAAACACCTCTGTTTTCTTTCAAAAAATGTGATATGTCCACGTTGCGTTTTGGGGCATTTCCTGTTGCGGGCGCTAGGCCTACCCACACAAGTGAGGTATCATTTTTATCGGGAGACTAGTGGGAGCGCTGGGTGGAAGGAAATTTGTGGCTCCTTTCTGATTCCAGAACTTTCTGTCACCAAAATGTGATGAAAACGTGTTTTTTTAGCCAAATTTTGAGGTTTGCAAAGGATTCTGGGTAACAGAACCTGGTCAGAGCATCACAAGTCACCCCAACTTGGATTCCCCTAGGTCTCTGGTTTTAAAAAATGCACAGGTTTGGTAGGTTTCCCTAGGTGCTGGCTGAGATAGAGGCCAAAATCTACAGGTAGGCACTTTGCAAAAAACACCTCTGTTTTCTTTCAAAAAATGTGATGTGTCCACGTTGCGTTTTGGGGCATTTCATGTTGCGGGCGCTAGGCCTACCCACACAAGTGAGGTATAATTTTTATCGGGAGACTTGGGGGAACGCTGGGTGGAAGGAAATTTGTGGCTCCTCTCTGATTCCAGAACTTTCTGTCACCAAAATGTGAGGAAAATGTGTTTTTTTAGCCAAAGTTTGAGGTTTGCAAAGGATTCTGGGTAACTGAACCTGGTTACAGCCCCACAAGTCACCCCATCTTGGATTCCCTTAGGTCTCTAGTTTTCAAAAATGCACAGGTTTGGTAGGTTTCCCTAGGTGCCGGCTGAGCTAGAGGCCAAAATCTACAGGTAGGCACTTTGCAAAAAACACCTCTGTTTTCTTTGAAAAAATGTGATATGTCCACGTTGCGTTTTGGGGCATTTCCTGTTGCGGGCGCTAGGCCTACCCACACAAGTGAGGTATCATTTTTATCGGGAGACTTGGGGGAACGCTGGGTGGAAGGAAATTTGTGGCTCCTCTCTGATTCCAGAACTTTCTGTCACCAAAATGTGAGGAAAATGTGTTTGTTTAGCCAAAGTTTGAGGTTTGCAAAGGATTCTGGGTAACTGAACCTGGTTACAGCCCCACAAGTCACCCCATCTTGGATTCCCCTAGGTCTCTAGTTTTAAAAAATGCACAGGTTTGGTAGGTTTCCCTAGGTGCCGGCTGAGCTAGAGGCCAAAATCTACAGGTAGGCACTTTGCAAAAAACACCTCTGTTTTCTTTCAAAAAATGTGATATGTCCACGTTGCGTTTTGGGGCATTTCCTGTTGCGGGCGCTAGGCCTACCCACACAAGTGAGGTATCATTTTTATCGGGAGACTTGGGGGAGCGCTGGTTGTGGCTCCTTTCTGATTCCAGAACTTTCTGTCTCCAAAATGTGAGAAAAACGTGTTTTTTTAGCCAAATTTTGAGGTTTGCAAAGGATTCTGGGTAACAGAACGTGGTCAGAGCCCCACAAGTCACCCCAACTTGGATTCCCCTAGGTCTCTGGTTTTAAAAAATGCACAGGTTTGGTAGGTTTCCCTAGGTGCTGGCTGAGATAGAGGCCAAAATCTACAGGTAGGCACTTTGCAAAAAACACCTCTGTTTTCTTTCAAAATATGTGATGTGTCCACGTTGCGTTTTGGGGCATTTCGTGTTGCGGGCGCTAGGCCTACCCACACAAGTGAGGTATCATTTTTATCGGGAGACTTGGGGGAACGCTGGGTGGAAGGAAATTTGTGGCGCCTCTCTGATTCCAGAACTTTCTGTCACCAAAAATGAGGAAAACATTTTTTTTTAGCCAAATTTTGAGATTTGCAAAGGATTCTGGGTAACAGAACCTGGTCAGAGCCCCACAAGTCACCCCAACTTGGATTCCCCTAGGTCTCTGGTTTTAAAAAATGCACAGGTTTGGTAGGTTTCCCTAGGTGCTGGCTGAGATAGAGGCCAAAATCTACAGGTAGGCACTTTGCAAAAAACAACTCTGTTGTCTTTCAAAAAATGTGATGTGTCCACGTTGCGTTTTGGGGCATTTCGTGTTGCGGGCGCTAGGCCTACCCACACAATTGAGGTATCATTTTTATCGGGAGACTTGGGGGAACGCTGGGTGGAAGGAAATTTGTGGCTCCTCTCTGATTCCAGAACTTTCTGTCACCAAAATGTGAGGAAAATGTGTTTTTTTAGCCAAAGTTTGAGGTTTGAAAAGGATTCTGGGTAACAGAACCTGGTCAGAGCCCCACAAGTCACCCCAACTTGGATTCCCCTAGGTCTCTGGTTTTAAAAAATGCACAGGTTTGGTAGGTTTCCCTAGGTGCTGGCTGAGATAGAGGCCAAAATCTACAGGTAGGCACTTTGCAAAAAACACCTCTGTTGTCTTTCAAAAAATGTGATGTGTCCACGTTGCGTTTTGGGGCATTTCGTGTTGCGGGCGCTAGGCCTACCCACACAAGTGAGGTATCATTTTTATCGGGAGACTTGGGGGAACGCTGGGTGGAAGGAAATTTGTGGCTCCTCTCTGATTCCAGAACTTTCTGTCACCAAAATGTGAGGAAAATGTGTTTTTTTAGCCAAAGTTTGAGGTTTGAAAAGGATTCTGGGTAACTGAACCTGGTTACAGCCCCACAAGTCACCCCATCTTGGATTCCCCTAGGTCTCTAGTTTTCAAAAATGCACAGGTTTGGTAGGTTTCCCTAGGTGCCGGCTGAGCTAGAGGCCAAAATCTACAGGGAGGCACTTTGCAAAAAACACCTCTGTTTTCTTTCAAAAAATGTGATATGTCCACGTTGCGTTTTGGGGCATTTCCTGTTGCGGGCGCTAGGCCTACCCACACAAGTGAGGTATCATTTTTATCGGGAGACTTGGGGGAATGCTGGGTGGAAGGAAATTTGTGGCTCCTCTCTGATTTCAGAACATTCTGTCACCAAATATGAGGAAAACATTTCTTTTAGCCAAATTTTGAGAGTTGCAAAGGATTCTGGGTAACAGAACCTGGTCAGAGCCCCACAAGTCACCCCAACTTGGATTCCCCTAGGTCTCTGGTTTTAAAAAATGCACAGGTTTGGTAGGTTTCCCTAGGTGCTGGCTGAGATAGAGGCCAAAATCTACAGGTAGGCACTTTGCAAAAAACACCTCTGTTGTCTTTCAAAAAATGTGATGTGTCCACGTTGCGTTTTGGGGCATTTCGTGTTGCGGGCGCTAGGCCTACCCACACAAGTGAGGTATCATTTTTATCGGGAGACTTGGGGGAACGCTGGGTGGAAGGAAATTTGTGGCTCCTCTCTGATTCCAGAACTTTCTGTCACCAAAATGTGAGGAAAATGTGTTTTTTTAGCCAAAGTTTGAGGTTTGAAAAGGATTCTGGGTAACTGAACCTGGTTACAGCCCCACAAGTCACCCCATCTTGGATTCCCCTAGGTCTCTAGTTTTCAAAAATGCACAGGTTTGGTAGGTTTCCCTAGGTGCCGGCTGAGGTAGAGGCCAAAATCTACAGGTAGGCACTTTGCAAAAAACACCTCTATTTCCTTTCAAAAAATGTGATATGTCCACGTTGCGTTTTGGGGCATTTCCTGTTGCGGGCGCTAGGCCTACCCACACAAGTGAGGTATCATTTTTATCGGGAGACTTGGGGGAACGCTGGGTGGAAGGACATTTGTGGCTCCTCTCTGATTCCAGAACATTCTGTCACCAAATATGAGGAAAACATATTTTTTTTTGCCAAATTTTTAGATTTGCAAAGGATTCTGGGTAACAGAACCTGGTCAGAGCCCCACAAGTCACCCCATCTTGGATTCCCCTAGGTCTCTAGTTTTCACAAATGCACAGGTTTGGTAGGTTTCCCTAGGTGCCGGCTTAGCTAGAGGCCAAAATCTACAGGTAGACACTTTGCAAAAAATATCTGTTTTCTTTCAAAAAATGTGATGTGTCCACGTTGCATTTTGGGGCATTTTCTGTCGCGGGCGCTAGGCCTACCCACACAAGTGAGGTATCATTTTTATCGGGAGACTTGGGGGAGCGGTGGGTGGAAGGAAATTTGTGGCTCCTTTCTGATTCCAGAACTTTCTGTCACCAAAATGTGAGGAAAACGTGTTTTTTTAGCCAAATTTTGAGGTTTGCAAAGGATTCTGGGTAACAGAACCTGGTCAGAGCCCACAAGTCACCCCAACTTGGATTCCCCTAGGTCTCTGGTTTTAAAAAATGCACAGGTTTGGTAGGTTTCCCTAGGTGCTGGCTGAGATAGAGGCCACAATCTACAGGTAGGCACTTTGCAAAAAACACCTCTGTTGTCTTTCAAAAAATGTGATGTGTCCACATTGCGTTTTGGGGCATTTCCTGTCGCGGGCGCTAGGCCTACCCACACAAGTGAGGAATCATTTTTATCGGGAGACTTGGGGGAACGCTGGGTGGAAGGAAATTTGTGGCTCCTCTCTGATTCCAGAACTTTCTGTCACCGAAATGTGAGGAAAACGTGTTTTTTTAGCCACATTTTGAGGTTTGCAAAGGATTCTGGGTAACAGAACCTGGTCAGAGCCCCACAAGTCACCCCATCTTGGATTCCCCTAGGTCTCTAGTTTTAAAAAATGCACAGGTTTGGTAGGTTTTCATAGGTGCCGGGTGAGCTAGAGGCCAAAATCTACAGGTAGGCACTTTGCAAAAAACACCTCTGTTTTCTTTCAAAAAACTTGATGTGTCCACGTTGCGTTTTGGGGCATTTCCTGTCGCGGACGCTAGGCCTACCCACACAAGTGAGGTATCATTTTTATCGGGAGACTTGGGGGAGCGCTGGGTGGAAGGAAATTTGTGGCTCCTTTCTGATTCCAGAACTTTCTGTCACCAAAATGTGAGGAAAACGTTTTTTTTAGCCAAATTTTGAGGTTTGCAAAGGATTCTGGGTAACAGAACCTGGTCAGAGCCCCACAAGTCACCCCATCTTGGATTCCCCTAGGTCTCTAGTTTTCAAAAAATGCACAGGTTTGGTAGGTTTCCCTAGGTGCCGGCTGTGCTAGAGGTCAAAATCTACAGGTAGGCACTTTAGAAAAAACACCTCTGTTTTCTTTCAAAAAATGTGATGTGTCCACGTTGCGTTTTGGGGCATTTCCTGTCGTGTGCGCTAGGCATACCCACACAAGTGATGTATTATTTTTATCGGGAGACTTGGGGGAACGCTGGGTGGAAGGACATTTGTGGCTCCTCTCTGATTCCAGAACTTTCTGTCACCAAAATTTGAGGAAAATGTGTTTTTTTAGCCAAAGTTTGAGGTTTGCAAAGGATTCTGGGTAACAGAACCTGGTCAGAGCCCCACAAGTCACCCCATCTTGGATTCCCCTAGGTCTCTAGTTTTCAAAAAATGCACAGGTTTGGTAGGTTTCCCTAGGTGCCGGCTGAGCTAGAGGCCAAAATCTACAGGTAGGCACTTTGCAAAAAATACCTGTTTTCTTTCAAAAAATGTGATGTGTCCACGTTGCGTTTTGGGGCATTTTCTGTCGCGGGCGCTAGGCCTACCCACACAAGTGAGGTATCATTTTTATCGGGAGACTTGGGGGAGCGGTGGCTGCAAATAAATGTGTGGCTCCTTTCTGATTCCAGAACTTTCTGTCACCAAAATGTGAGGAAAACGTGTTTTTTTAGCCAAATTTTGAGGTTTGCAAAGGATTCTGGGTAACAGAACCTGGTCAGAGCCCCACAATTCACCCCATCTTGGATTCCCCTAGGTCTCTAGTTTTCAAAAATGCACAGGTTTGGTAGGTTTCCCTATGTGCCGGCTGAGCTAGAGGCCAAAATCTACAGGTAGGCACTTTGCAAAAAACACCTCTGTTTTCTTTCAAAAAATTTGATGTGTTCACGTTGCGTTTTGGGGCATTTCCTGTCGCGGACGCTAGGCCTACCCACACAAGTGAGGTATCATTTTTATCGGGAGACTTGGGGGAGCGCTGGGTGGAAGGAAATTTGTGGCTCCTTTCTGATTCCAGAACTTTCTGTCACCAAAATGTGAGGAAAACTTGTTTTTTTAGCCAAATTATGAGGTTTGCAAAGGATTCTGGGTAACAGAACCTTGTCAGAGCCCCACAAGTCACCCCAACTTGGATTCCCCTAGGTCTCTGGTTTTAAAAAATGCACAGGTTTGGTAGGTTTCCCTAGGTGCCGGCTGAGCTAGAGGCCAAAATCTACAGGTAGGCACTTTGCAAAAAACACCTCTGTTTTCTTTCAAAAAATTTGATGTGTCCACGTTGCGTTTTGGGGCATTTCCTGTCGCGGACGCTAGGCCTACCCACACAAGTGAGGTATCATTTTTATCGGGAGACTTGGGGGAGCGCTGGGTGGAAGGAAATTTGTGGCTCCTTTTTGATTCCAGAACTTTCTGTCACCAAAATATGAGGAAAACGTGTTTCTTTAGCCAAATTTTGAGGTTTGCAAAGGATTCTGGGTAACAGAACCTGGTCAGAGCCCCACAAGTCACCCCAACTTGGATTCCCCTAGGTCTCTGGTTTTAAAAAATGAGCAGGTTTGGTAGGTTTCCCTAGGTGCTGGCTGAGATAGAGGCCAAAATCTACAGGTAGGCACTTTGCAAAAAACACCTCTGTTGTCTTTCAAAAAATGTGATGTGTCCACGTTGCGTTTTGGGGCATTTCCTGTTGCGGGCGCTAGGCCTACCCACACAAGTGAGGTATCATTTTTATCGGGAGACTTGGGGTAACGCTGGGTGGAAGGAAATTTGTGGCTCCTCTCTGATTCCAGAACTTTCTGTCACCAAAATGTGAGGAAAATGTGTTTTTTTAGCCAAAGTTTGAGGTTTGCAAAGGATTCTGGGTAACTGAACCTGTTTACAGCCCCACAAGTCACCCCATCTTGGATTCCCCTAGGTCTCTAGTTTTCAAAAATGCACAGGTTTGGTAGGTTTCCCTAGGTGCCGGCTGAGCTAGAGGCCAAAATCTACAGGTAGGCACTTTGCAAAAAACACCTCTGTTTTCTTTCAAAAAATGTGATGTTTCCACGTTGCGTTTTGGGGCATTTCTTGTCGCGGGCGCTAGGCCTGCCCACACAAGTGAGGTATCATTTTTATCGGGAGACTTGGGGGAACGCTGGGTGGAAGGAAATTTGTGGCTCCTCTCTGATTCCAGAACTTTCTGTCACCAAAGTGGGAGGAAAATGTGTTTTTTTAGCCAAAGTTTGAGGTTTGCAAAGGATTCTGGGTAACTGAACCTGGTTACACACCCACAAGTCACCCCATCTTGGATTCCCCTAGGTCTCTAGTTTTCAAAAATGCACAGGTTTGGTAGGTTTCCCTAGGTGCTGGCTGAGATAGAGGCCAAAATCTACAGGTAGGCACTTTGCAAAAAACACCTCTGTTGTCTTTCAAAAAATGTGATGTGTCCACGTTGCGTTTTGGGGCATTTCGTGTTGCGGGCGCTAGGCCTACCCACACAAGTGAGGTATCATTTTTATCGGGAGACTTGGGGAAACGCTGGGTGGAAGGAAATTTGTGGCTCCTCTCTGATTCCAGAACTTTCTGTCACCAAAATGTGAGGAAAATGTGTTTTTTTAGCCAAAGTTTGAGGTTTGCAAAGGATTCTGGGTAACTGAACCTGGTTACAGCCCCACAAGTCACCCCATCTTGGATTCCCCCAGGTCTCTAGTTTTCAAAAATGCACAGGTTTGGTTGGTTTCCCTAGGTGCCGGCTGAGCTAGAGGCCAAAATCTACAGGTAGGCACTTTGCAAAAAACACCTCTGTTGTCTTTCAAAAAATGTGATATGTCCACGTTGCGTTTTGGGGCATTTCCTGTTGCGGGCGCTAGGCCTACCCACACAAGTGAGGTATAATTTTTATCGGGAGACTTGGGGGAGCGCTGGGTGGAAGGAAATTTGTGTCTCCTTTCTGATTCCACAACTTTCTGTCACCAAAATGTGAGGAAAACGTGTTTTTTTAGCCAAATTTTGAGGTTTGCAAAGGATTCTGGGTAACATAACCTGGTCAGAGCCCCAAAAGTCACCCCAACTTGGATTCCCCTAGGTCTCTGGTTTAAAAAAATGCACAGGTTTGGTAGGTTTCCCTAGGTGCTGGCTGAGCTAGAGGCCAAAATCTACAGGTAGGCACTTTGCAAAAAACACCTCTGTTTTCTTTCAAAAAATGTGATATGTCCACGTTGCGTTTTGGGGCATTTCCTGTTGCGGGCGCTAGGCCTACCCACACAAGTGAGGTATCATTTTTATCGGGAGACTTGGGGGAGCGCTGGTTGTGGCTCCTTTCTGATTCCAGAACTTTCTGTCTCCAAAATGTGAGAAAAACGTGTTTTTTTAGCCAAATTTTGAGGTTTGCAAAGGATTCTGGGTAACAGAACGTGGTCAGAGCCCCACAAGTCACCCCAACTTGGATTCCCCTAGGTCTCTGGTTTTAAAAAATGCACAGGTTTGGTAGGTTTCCCTAGGTGCTGGCTGAGATAGAGGCCAAAATCTACAGGTAGGCACTTTGCAAAAAACACCTCTGTTTTCTTTCAAAATATGTGATGTGTCCACGTTGCGTTTTGGGGCATTTCGTGTTGCGGGCGCTAGGCCTACCCACACAAGTGAGGTATCATTTTTATCGGGAGACTTGGGGGAACGCTGGGTGGAAGGAAATTTGTGGCGCCTCTCTGATTCCAGAACTTTCTGTCACCAAAAATGAGGAAAACATTTTTTTTTAGCCAAATTTTGAGATTTGCAAAGGATTCTGGGTAACAGAACCTGGTCAGAGCCCCACAAGTCACCCCAACTTGGATTCCCCTAGGTCTCTGGTTTTAAAAAATGCACAGGTTTGGTAGGTTTCCCTAGGTGCTGGCTGAGATAGAGGCCAAAATCTACAGGTAGGCACTTTGCAAAAAACAACTCTGTTGTCTTTCAAAAAATGTGATGTGTCCACGTTGCGTTTTGGGGCATTTCGTGTTGCGGGCGCTAGGCCTACCCACACAATTGAGGTATCATTTTTATCGGGAGACTTGGGGGAACGCTGGGTGGAAGGAAATTTGTGGCTCCTCTCTGATTCCAGAACTTTCTGTCACCAAAATGTGAGGAAAATGTGTTTTTTTAGCCAAAGTTTGAGGTTTGAAAAGGATTCTGGGTAACAGAACCTGGTCAGAGCCCCACAAGTCACCCCAACTTGGATTCCCCTAGGTCTCTGGTTTTAAAAAATGCACAGGTTTGGTAGGTTTCCCTAGGTGCTGGCTGAGATAGAGGCCAAAATCTACAGGTAGGCACTTTGCAAAAAACACCTCTGTTGTCTTTCAAAAAATGTGATGTGTCCACGTTGCGTTTTGGGGCATTTCGTGTTGCGGGCGCTAGGCCTACCCACACAAGTGAGGTATCATTTTTATCGGGAGACTTGGGGGAACGCTGGGTGGAAGGAAATTTGTGGCTCCTCTCTGATTCCAGAACTTTCTGTCACCAAAATGTGAGGAAAATGTGTTTTTTTAGCCAAAGTTTGAGGTTTGAAAAGGATTCTGGGTAACTGAACCTGGTTACAGCCCCACAAGTCACCCCATCTTGGATTCCCCTAGGTCTCTAGTTTTCAAAAATGCACAGGTTTGGTAGGTTTCCCTAGGTGCCGGCTGAGCTAGAGGCCAAAATCTACAGGGAGGCACTTTGCAAAAAACACCTCTGTTTTCTTTCAAAAAATGTGATATGTCCACGTTGCGTTTTGGGGCATTTCCTGTTGCGGGCGCTAGGCCTACCCACACAAGTGAGGTATCATTTTTATCGGGAGACTTGGGGGAATGCTGGGTGGAAGGAAATTTGTGGCTCCTCTCTGATTTCAGAACATTCTGTCACCAAATATGAGGAAAACATTTCTTTTAGCCAAATTTTGAGAGTTGCAAAGGATTCTGGGTAACAGAACCTGGTCAGAGCCCCACAAGTCACCCCAACTTGGATTCCCCTAGGTCTCTGGTTTTAAAAAATGCACAGGTTTGGTAGGTTTCCCTAGGTGCTGGCTGAGATAGAGGCCAAAATCTACAGGTAGGCACTTTGCAAAAAACACCTCTGTTGTCTTTCAAAAAATGTGATGTGTCCACGTTGCGTTTTGGGGCATTTCGTGTTGCGGGCGCTAGGCCTACCCACACAAGTGAGGTATCATTTTTATCGGGAGACTTGGGGGAACGCTGGGTGGAAGGAAATTTGTGGCTCCTCTCTGATTCCAGAACTTTCTGTCACCAAAATGTGAGGAAAATGTGTTTTTTTAGCCAAAGTTTGAGGTTTGAAAAGGATTCTGGGTAACTGAACCTGGTTACAGCCCCACAAGTCACCCCATCTTGGATTCCCCTAGGTCTCTAGTTTTCAAAAATGCACAGGTTTGGTAGGTTTCCCTAGGTGCCGGCTGAGGTAGAGGCCAAAATCTACAGGTAGGCACTTTGCAAAAAACACCTCTATTTCCTTTCAAAAAATGTGATATGTCCACGTTGCGTTTTGGGGCATTTCCTGTTGCGGGCGCTAGGCCTACCCACACAAGTGAGGTATCATTTTTATCGGGAGACTTGGGGGAACGCTGGGTGGAAGGACATTTGTGGCTCCTCTCTGATTCCAGAACATTCTGTCACCAAATATGAGGAAAACATATTTTTTTTTGCCAAATTTTTAGATTTGCAAAGGATTCTGGGTAACAGAACCTGGTCAGAGCCCCACAAGTCACCCCATCTTGGATTCCCCTAGGTCTCTAGTTTTCACAAATGCACAGGTTTGGTAGGTTTCCCTAGGTGCCGGCTTAGCTAGAGGCCAAAATCTACAGGTAGACACTTTGCAAAAAATATCTGTTTTCTTTCAAAAAATGTGATGTGTCCACGTTGCATTTTGGGGCATTTTCTGTCGCGGGCGCTAGGCCTACCCACACAAGTGAGGTATCATTTTTATCGGGAGACTTGGGGGAGCGGTGGGTGGAAGGAAATTTGTGGCTCCTTTCTGATTCCAGAACTTTCTGTCACCAAAATGTGAGGAAAACGTGTTTTTTTAGCCAAATTTTGAGGTTTGCAAAGGATTCTGGGTAACAGAACCTGGTCAGAGCCCACAAGTCACCCCAACTTGGATTCCCCTAGGTCTCTGGTTTTAAAAAATGCACAGGTTTGGTAGGTTTCCCTAGGTGCTGGCTGAGATAGAGGCCACAATCTACAGGTAGGCACTTTGCAAAAAACACCTCTGTTGTCTTTCAAAAAATGTGATGTGTCCACATTGCGTTTTGGGGCATTTCCTGTCGCGGGCGCTAGGCCTACCCACACAAGTGAGGAATCATTTTTATCGGGAGACTTGGGGGAACGCTGGGTGGAAGGAAATTTGTGGCTCCTCTCTGATTCCAGAACTTTCTGTCACCGAAATGTGAGGAAAACGTGTTTTTTTAGCCACATTTTGAGGTTTGCAAAGGATTCTGGGTAACAGAACCTGGTCAGAGCCCCACAAGTCACCCCATCTTGGATTCCCCTAGGTCTCTAGTTTTAAAAAATGCACAGGTTTGGTAGGTTTTCATAGGTGCCGGGTGAGCTAGAGGCCAAAATCTACAGGTAGGCACTTTGCAAAAAACACCTCTGTTTTCTTTCAAAAAACTTGATGTGTCCACGTTGCGTTTTGGGGCATTTCCTGTCGCGGACGCTAGGCCTACCCACACAAGTGAGGTATCATTTTTATCGGGAGACTTGGGGGAGCGCTGGGTGGAAGGAAATTTGTGGCTCCTTTCTGATTCCAGAACTTTCTGTCACCAAAATGTGAGGAAAACGTTTTTTTTAGCCAAATTTTGAGGTTTGCAAAGGATTCTGGGTAACAGAACCTGGTCAGAGCCCCACAAGTCACCCCATCTTGGATTCCCCTAGGTCTCTAGTTTTCAAAAAATGCACAGGTTTGGTAGGTTTCCCTAGGTGCCGGCTGTGCTAGAGGTCAAAATCTACAGGTAGGCACTTTAGAAAAAACACCTCTGTTTTCTTTCAAAAAATGTGATGTGTCCACGTTGCGTTTTGGGGCATTTCCTGTCGTGTGCGCTAGGCATACCCACACAAGTGATGTATTATTTTTATCGGGAGACTTGGGGGAACGCTGGGTGGAAGGACATTTGTGGCTCCTCTCTGATTCCAGAACTTTCTGTCACCAAAATTTGAGGAAAATGTGTTTTTTTAGCCAAAGTTTGAGGTTTGCAAAGGATTCTGGGTAACAGAACCTGGTCAGAGCCCCACAAGTCACCCCATCTTGGATTCCCCTAGGTCTCTAGTTTTCAAAAAATGCACAGGTTTGGTAGGTTTCCCTAGGTGCCGGCTGAGCTAGAGGCCAAAATCTACAGGTAGGCACTTTGCAAAAAATACCTGTTTTCTTTCAAAAAATGTGATGTGTCCACGTTGCGTTTTGGGGCATTTTCTGTCGCGGGCGCTAGGCCTACCCACACAAGTGAGGTATCATTTTTATCGGGAGACTTGGGGGAGCGGTGGCTGCAAATAAATGTGTGGCTCCTTTCTGATTCCAGAACTTTCTGTCACCAAAATGTGAGGAAAACGTGTTTTTTTAGCCAAATTTTGAGGTTTGCAAAGGATTCTGGGTAACAGAACCTGGTCAGAGCCCCACAATTCACCCCATCTTGGATTCCCCTAGGTCTCTAGTTTTCAAAAATGCACAGGTTTGGTAGGTTTCCCTATGTGCCGGCTGAGCTAGAGGCCAAAATCTACAGGTAGGCACTTTGCAAAAAACACCTCTGTTTTCTTTCAAAAAATTTGATGTGTTCACGTTGCGTTTTGGGGCATTTCCTGTCGCGGACGCTAGGCCTACCCACACAAGTGAGGTATCATTTTTATCGGGAGACTTGGGGGAGCGCTGGGTGGAAGGAAATTTGTGGCTCCTTTCTGATTCCAGAACTTTCTGTCACCAAAATGTGAGGAAAACTTGTTTTTTTAGCCAAATTATGAGGTTTGCAAAGGATTCTGGGTAACAGAACCTTGTCAGAGCCCCACAAGTCACCCCAACTTGGATTCCCCTAGGTCTCTGGTTTTAAAAAATGCACAGGTTTGGTAGGTTTCCCTAGGTGCCGGCTGAGCTAGAGGCCAAAATCTACAGGTAGGCACTTTGCAAAAAACACCTCTGTTTTCTTTCAAAAAATTTGATGTGTCCACGTTGCGTTTTGGGGCATTTCCTGTCGCGGACGCTAGGCCTACCCACACAAGTGAGGTATCATTTTTATAGGGAGACTTGGGGGAGCGCTGGGTGGAAGGAAATTTGTGGCTCCTTTTTGATTCCAGAACTTTCTGTCACCAAAATATGAGGAAAACGTGTTTCTTTAGCCAAATTTTGAGGTTTGCAAAGGATTCTGGGTAACAGAACCTGGTCAGAGCCCCACAAGTCACCCCAACTTGGATTCCCCTAGGTCTCTGGTTTTAAAAAATGAGCAGGTTTGGTAGGTTTCCCTAGGTGCTGGCTGAGATAGAGGCCAAAATCTACAGGTAGGCACTTTGCAAAAAACACCTCTGTTGTCTTTCAAAAAATGTGATGTGTCCACGTTGCGTTTTGGGGCATTTCCTGTTGCGGGCGCTAGGCCTACCCACACAAGTGAGGTATCATTTTTATCGGGAGACTTGGGGTAACGCTGGGTGGAAGGAAATTTGTGGCTCCTCTCTGATTCCAGAACTTTCTGTCACCAAAATGTGAGGAAAATGTGTTTTTTTAGCCAAAGTTTGAGGTTTGCAAAGGATTCTGGGTAACTGAACCTGTTTACAGCCCCACAAGTCACCCCATCTTGGATTCCCCTAGGTCTCTAGTTTTCAAAAATGCACAGGTTTGGTAGGTTTCCCTAGGTGCCGGCTGAGCTAGAGGCCAAAATCTACAGGTAGGCACTTTGCAAAAAACACCTCTGTTTTCTTTCAAAAAATGTGATGTTTCCACGTTGCGTTTTGGGGCATTTCTTGTCGCGGGCGCTAGGCCTGCCCACACAAGTGAGGTATCATTTTTATCGGGAGACTTGGGGGAACGCTGGGTGGAAGGAAATTTGTGGCTCCTCTCTGATTCCAGAACTTTCTGTCACCAAAGTGGGAGGAAAATGTGTTTTTTTAGCCAAAGTTTGAGGTTTGCAAAGGATTCTGGGTAACTGAACCTGGTTACACACCCACAAGTCACCCCATCTTGGATTCCCCTAGGTCTCTAGTTTTCAAAAATGCACAGGTTTGGTAGGTTTCCCTAGGTGCTGGCTGAGATAGAGGCCAAAATCTACAGGTAGGCACTTTGCAAAAAACACCTCTGTTGTCTTTCAAAAAATGTGATGTGTCCACGTTGCGTTTTGGGGCATTTCGTGTTGCGGGCGCTAGGCCTACCCACACAAGTGAGGTATCATTTTTATCGGGAGACTTGGGGAAACGCTGGGTGGAAGGAAATTTGTGGCTCCTCTCTGATTCCAGAACTTTCTGTCACCAAAATGTGAGGAAAATGTGTTTTTTTAGCCAAAGTTTGAGGTTTGCAAAGGATTCTGGGTAACTGAACCTGGTTACAGCCCCACAAGTCACCCCATCTTGGATTCCCCCAGGTCTCTAGTTTTCAAAAATGCACAGGTTTGGTTGGTTTCCCTAGGTGCCGGCTGAGCTAGAGGCCAAAATCTACAGGTAGGCACTTTGCAAAAAACACCTCTGTTGTCTTTCAAAAAATGTGATATGTCCACGTTGCGTTTTGGGGCATTTCCTGTTGCGGGCGCTAGGCCTACCCACACAAGTGAGGTATAATTTTTATCGGGAGACTTGGGGGAGCGCTGGGTGGAAGGAAATTTGTGTCTCCTTTCTGATTCCACAACTTTCTGTCACCAAAATGTGAGGAAAACGTGTTTTTTTAGCCAAATTTTGAGGTTTGCAAAGGATTCTGGGTAACATAACCTGGTCAGAGCCCCAAAAGTCACCCCAACTTGGATTCCCCTAGGTCTCTGGTTTAAAAAAATGCACAGGTTTGGTAGGTTTCCCTAGGTGCTGGCTGAGCTAGAGGCCAAAATCTACAGGTAGGCACTTTGCAAAAAACACCTCTGTTTTCTTTAAAAAAATGTGATGTGTCCACGTTGCGTTTTGGGGCATTTCATGTTGCGGGCGCTAGGCCTACCCCCACAAGTGAGGTATCATTTTTATTGGGAGACTTGGGGGAACGCTGGGTGGAAGGAAATTTGTGGCTCCTCTCTGATTCCAGAACTTTCTGTCACCAAAATGTGAGGAAAATGTGTTTTTTTAGCCAAAGAATGAGGTTTGCAAAGGATTCTGGGTAACTGAACCTGGTTACAGCCCCACAAGTCACCCCATCTTGGATTCCCCTAGGTCTCTAGTTTTCAAAAATGCACAGGTTTGGTGGGTTTCCCTAGGTGCCAGCTTAGCTAGAGGCCAAAATCTACAGGTAGACACTTTGTAAAAAATACCTGTTTTCTTTCAAAAAATGTGATGTGTCCACGTTGCGTTTTGGGGCATTTTCTGTCGCGGGTGCTAGGCCTACCCACACAAGTGAGGTATAATTTTTATCGGGAGACTTGGGGGAACGCTGGGTGGAATGAAATTTGTGGCTCTCTCTGATTCCAGAACTTTCTGTCACCAAAATGTGAGGAAAACGTGTTTTTTTAGCCAAATTTTGAGGTTTGCAAAGGATTCTGGGTAACAGAACCTGGTCAGAGCCCCACAAGTCACCCCAACTTGGATTCACCTAGGTCTCTGGTTTTAAAAAATGCACAGGTTTGGTAGGTTTCCCTAGGTGCCGGCTGAGATAGAGGCCAAAATCTACAGGTAGGCACTTTGCAAAAAACACCTCTGTTTTCTTTCAAAAAATGTGATGTTTCCACGTAGCGTTTTGGGGCATTTCCTGTCGCGGGCTCTAGGCCTACCCACACAAGTGAGGTATCATTTTTATCGGGAGACTTGGGGGAACGCTGGGTGGAAGGAAATTTGTGGCTCCTTTCTGATTCCAGAACTTTCTGTCACCAAAATGTGAAGAAAATGTGTTTTTTTAGCCAAATTTTGAGGTTTGCAAAGGATTCTGGGTAACAGAACCTGGTCAGAGCCCCACAAGTCACCCCATCTTGGATTCCCCTAGGTCTCTAGTTTTAGAAAAATGCACAGGTTTGGTAGGTTTCCCTAGGTGCTGGCTGAGATAGAGGCCAAAATCTACAGGTAGGCACTTTGCAAAAAACACCTCTGTTTTCTTTCAAAAAATGTGATGTGTCCACGTTGCGTTTTGGGGCATTTCGTGTTGCGGACGCTAGGCCTACCCACACAAGTGAGGTACCATTTTTATCGGGAGACTTGGGGGAGCGCTGGGTGGAAGGAAATTTGTGGCTCCTTTCTGATTCCAGAACTTTCTGTCACCAAAATGTGAGGAAAACGTGTTTTTTTAGCCAAATTTTGAGGTTTGCAAAGGATTCTGGGTAACAGAACCTGGTCAGAGCCCCACAAGTCACCCCAACTTGGATTCCCCTAGGTCTCTGGTTTTAAAAAATGCACAGGTTTGGTAGGTTTCCTTAGGTGCTGGCTGAGATAGAGGCCAAAATCTACAGGTAGGCACTTTGGAAAAAACACCTCTGTTTTCTTTAAAAAAATGTGATGTGTCCACGTTGCGTTTTGGGGCATTTCGTGCTGCGGGCGCTAGGCCTACCCACACAAGTGAGGTATCATTTTTATCGGGAGACTTGGGGGAGCGCTGGGTGGAAGGAAATTTGTGGCTCCTTTCTGATTCCAGAACTTTCTGTCATCAAAATGTGAGGAAAACGTGTTTTTTTAGCCAAATTTTGAGGTTTGCAAAGGATTCTGGGTAACAGAACCTGGTCAGAGCCCCACAAGTCACCCCAACTTGGATTCCCCTAGCTCTCTAGTTTTCAAAAATGCACAGGTTTGGTAGGTTTCCCTAGGTGCCGGCTGAGCTAGAGGCCAAAATCTACAGGTAGGCACTTTGCAAAAAACACCTCTGTTTTCTTTCAAAAAATGTGATATGTCCACGTTGCGTTTTGGGGCATTTCCTGTTGCGGGCGCTAGGCCTACCCACACAAGTGAGGTATCATTTTTATCGGGAGACTTGGGGGAACGCTGGGTGGAAGGAAATTTGTGGCTCCTCTCTGATTCCAGAACATTCTGTCACCAAATATGAGGAAAAAATTTTTTTTTAGCCAAATTTTGAGATTTGCAAAGGATTCTGGGTAACAGAACCTGGTCAGAGCCCCACAAGTCACCCCAACTTGGATTCCCCTAGGTCTCTGGTTTTAAAAAATGCACAGGTTGGGTAGGTTTCCCTAGGTGCTGGCTGAGATAGAGGCCAAAATCTACAGGTAGGCACTTTGCAAAAAACACCTCTGTTGTCTTTCAAAAAATGTGATGTGTCCACGTTGCGTTTTGGGGCATTTCGTGTTGCGGGCGCTAGGCCTACCCACACAAGTGAGGTATCATTTTTATCGGGAGACTTGGGGGAACGCTGGGTGGAAGGAAATTTGGGGCTCCTCTCTGATTCCAGAACTTTCTGTCACCAAAATTTGAGGAAAATGTGTTTTTTTAGCCAAAGTTTGAGGTTTGCAAAGGATTCTGGGTGCTGAACCTGGTTACAGCCCCACAAGTCACCCCATCTTGGATTCCCCTAGGTCTCTAGTTTTCAAAAATGCACAGGATTGGTAGGTTTCCCTAGGTGCCGGCTGAGCTAGAGGCCAAAATCTACAGGTAGGCACTTTGCAAAAAACACCTCTGTTTTCTTTCAAAAAATGTGATATGTTCACGTTGCGTTTTGGGGCATTTCCTGTTGCGGGTGCTAGGCCTACCTACACAAGTGAGGTATCATTTTTATCAGGAGACTTGAGGGAGCGCTGGGTGGAAGGAAATTTGTGGCTCCTTTCTGATTCCAGAACTTTCTGTCACCAAAATGTGAGGAAAATGTGTTTTTTTAGCCAAAGTTTGAGGTTTGCAAAGGATTCTGGGTAACTGAACCTGGTTACAGCCCCACAAGTCACCCCATCTTAGATTCCCCTAGGTCACTAGTTTTCAAAAATGCACAGGTTTGGTAGGTTTCCCTAGGTGCCGGCAGAGCTAGAGGCCAAAATCTACAGGTAGGCACTTTGCAAAAAACACCTCTGTTTTCTTTAAAAAAATGTGATATGTCCACGTTGCGTTTTGGGGCATTTCCTGTTGCGGGCGCTAGGCCTACCCACACAAGTGAGGTATCATTTTTATCGGGAGACTTGGGGGAGCGCTGGGTGGAAGGAAATTTGTGGCTCCTTTCTGATTCCAGAACTTTCTGTCACCAAAATGTGAGGAAAACGTGTTTTTTTAGCCAAATTTTGAGGTTTGCAAAGGATTCTGGGTAACAGAACCTGGGCAGAGCCCCACAAGTCACCCCAACTTGGATTCCCCTAGGTCTCTGGTTTTAAAAAATGCATAGGTTTGGTAGGTTTCCCTAGGTGCTGGCTGAGATAGAGGCCAAAATCTACAGGTAGGCACTTTGCAAAAAACACCTCTGTTTTCTTTCAAAAAATGTGATGTGTCCACGTTGCGTTTTGGGGCATTTCGTGTTGCGGACGCTAGGCCTACCCACACAAGTGAGGTATCATTTTTATCGGGAGACTTGGGGGAGCGCTGGGTGGAAGGAAATTTGTGGCTCCTTTCTGATTCCAGAACTTTCTGTCACCAAAATGTGAGGAAAACGTGTTTTTTTAGCCAAATGTTGAGGTTTTCAAAGGATTCTGGGTAACAGAACCTGGTCAGAGTCCCACAAGTCACCCCAACTTGGATTCCCCTAGGTCTCTGGTTTTAAAAAATGCACAGGTTTGGTAGGTTTCCCTAGGTGCTGGCTGAGATAGAGGCCAAAATCTACAGGTAGGCACTTTGCAAAAAACACCTCTGTTTTCTTTCAAAAAATGTGATATGTTCACGTTGCGTTTTGGGGCATTTCCTGTTGCGGGTGCTAGGCCTACCTACACAAGTGAGGTATCATTTTTATCGGGAGACTTGAGGGAGCGCTGGGTGGAAGGAAATTTGTGGCTCCTTTCTGATTCCAGAACTTTCTGTCACCAAAATGTGAGGAAAACGTGTTTTTTTAGCCAAATTTTGAGGTTTGCAAAGGATTCTGGGTAACAGAACCTGGTCAGAGCCCCACAAGTCACCCCAACTTGGATTCCCCTAGGTCTCTGGTTTTAAAAAATGCACAGGTTTGGTAGGTTTCCCTAGGTGCTGGCTGAGATAGAGGCCAAAACCTACAGGTAGGCACTTTGCAAAAAACACCTCTGTTTTCTTTCAAAAAATGTGATGTGTCCACGTTGCGTTTTGGGGTATTTCGTGTTGCGGGCGCTAGGCCTACCCACACAAGTGAGGTATCATTTTTATCGGGAGACTTGGGGCAACGCTGGGTGGAAGGAAATTTGTGGCTCCTCTCTGATTCCAGAACTTTCTGTCACCAAAATGTGAGGAAAATGTGTTTTTTTAGCCAAAGTTTGAGGTTTGCAAAGGATTCTGGGTAACTGAACCTGGTTACAGCCCCACAAGTCACCCCATCTTAGATTCCCCTAGGTCACTAGTTTTCAAAAATGCACAGGTTTGGTAGGTTTCCCTAGGTGCCGGCTGAGCTAGAGGCCAAAATCTACAGGTAGGCACTTTGCAAAAAACACCTCTGTTTTCTTTAAAAAAATGTGATATGTCCACGTTGCGTTTTGGGGCATTTCCTGTTGCGGGCGCTAGGCCTACCCACACAAGTGAGGTATCATTTTTATCGGGAGACTTGGGGGAGCGCTGGGTGGAAGGAAATTTGTGGCTCCTTTCTGATTCCAGAACTTTCTGTCACCAAAATGTGAGGAAAACGTGTTTTTTTAGCCAAATTTTGAGGTTTGCAAAGGATTCTGGGTAACAGAACCTGGGCAGAGCCCCACAAGTCACCCCAACTTGGATTCCCCTAGGTCTCTGGTTTTAAAAAATGCATAGGTTTGGTAGGTTTCCCTAGGTGCTGGCTGAGATAGAGGCCAAAATCTACAGGTAGGCACTTTGCAAAAAACACCTCTGTTTTCTTTAAAAAAATGTGATGTGTCCACGTTGCGTTTTGGGGCATTTCGTGTTGCGGACGCTAGGCCTACCCACACAAGTGAGGTATCATTTTTATCGGGAGACTTGGGGGAGCGCTGGGTGGAAGGAAATTTGTGGCTCCTTTCTGATTCCAGAACTTTCTGTCACCAAAATGTGAGGAAAACGTGTTTTTTTAGCCAAATTTTGAGGTTTTCAAAGGATTCTGGGTAACAGAACCTGGTCAGAGTCCCACAAGTCACCCCAACTTGGATTCCCCTAGGTCTCTGGTTTTAAAAAATGCACAGGTTTGGTAGGTTTCCCTAGGTGCTGGCTGAGATAGAGGCCAAAATCTACAGGTAGGCACTTTGCAAAAAACACCTCTGTTTTCTTTCAAAAAATGTGATGTGTCCACGTTGCGTTTTGGGGCATTTCGTGTTGCGGGCGCTAGGCCTACCCACACAAGTGAGGTATCATTTTTATCGGGAGACTTGGGGGAACGCTGGGTGGAAGGAAATTCGTGGCTCCTCTCTGATTCCAGAACTTTCTGTCACCAAAATGTGAGGAAAATGTGTTTTTTTAGCCAAAGTTTGAGGTTTGCAAAGGATTCTGGGTAACTGAACCTGGTTACAGCCCCACAAGTCACCCCATCTTGATTCCCCTAGGTCTCTAGTTTTCAAAAATGCACAGGTTTGGTAGGTTTCCCTAGGTGCCGGCTGAGCTAGAGGCCAAAATCTACAGGTAGGCACTTTGCAAAAAACACCTCTGTTTTCTTTAAAAAAATGTGATATGTCCACGTTGCGTTTTGGGGCATTTCCTGTTGCGGGCGCTAGGCCTACCCACACAAGTGATGTATCATTTTTATCGGGAGACTTGGGGGAACGCTGGGTGGAAGGAAATTTGTGGCTCCTCTCTGATTCCAGAACATTCTGTCACCAAATATGAGGAAAACATTTTTTTTTAGCCAAATTTTGAGATTTGCTAAGGATTCTGGGTAACAGAGCCTGGTCAGAGCCCCACAAGTCACCCCAACTTGGATTCCCCTAGGTCTCTGGTTTTAAAAAATGCACAGGTTTGGTAGGTTTCCCTAGGTGCTGGCTGAGATAGAGGCCAAAATCTACAGGTAGGCACTTTGCAAAAAACACCTCTGTTGTCTTTCAAAAAATGTGATGTGTCCACGTTGCGTTTTGGGGCATTTCGTGTTGCGGGCGCTAGGCCTACCCACACAAGTGAGGTATCATTTTTATCGGGAGACTTGGGGGAACGCTGGGTGGAAGGAAATTTGTGGCTCCTTTCTGATTCCAGAACTTTCTGTCACCAAAATGTGAGGAAAATGTGTTTTTTTAGCCAAAGTTTGAGGTTTGCAAAGGATTCTGGGTAACTGAACCTGGTTACAGCCCCACAAGTCACCCCATCTTGGATTCCCCTAGGTCTCTAGTTTTCAAAAATGCACAAGTTTGGTAGTTTTCCCTAGGTGCCGGCTTTGCTAGAGGCCAAAATCTACAGGTAGGCACTTTGCAAAAAACACCTCTGTTTTCTTTCAAAAAATGTGATATGTCCACGTTGCGTTTTGGGGCATTTCCTGTTGCGGGCGCTAGGCCTACCCACACAAGTGAGGTATCATTTTTATCGGGAGACTAGGGGGAGCGCTGGGTGGAAGGAAATTTGTGGCTCCTTTCTGATTCCAGAACTTTCTGTCACCAAAATGTGAGGAAAACGTGTTTTTTTAGCCAAATTTTGAGGTTTGCAAAGGATTCTGGGTAACAGAACCTGGTCAGAGCATCACAAGTCACCCCAACTTGGATTCCCCTAGGTCTCTGGTTTTAAAAAATGCACAGGTTTGGTAGGTTTGCCTAGGTGCTGGCTGAGATAGAGGCCAAAATCTACAGGTAGGCACTTTGCAAAAAACACCTCTGTTTTCTTTCAAAAAATGTGATGTGTCCACGTTGCGTTTTGGGGCATTTCATGTTGCGGGCGCTAGGCCTACCCACACAAGTGAGGTATCATTTTTATCGGGAGACTTGGGGGAACGCTGGGTGGAAGGAAATTTGTGGCTCCTCTCTGATTCCAGAACTTTCTGTCACCAAAATGTGAGGAAAATGTGTTTTTTTAGCCAAAGTTTGAGATTTGCAAAGGATTCTGGGTAACTGAACCTGGTTACAGCCCCACAAGTCACCCCATCTTGGATTCCCTTAGGTCTCTAGTTTTCAAAAATGCACAGGTTTGGTAGGTTTCCCTAGGTGCCGGCTGAGCTAGAGGCCAAAATCTACAGGTAGGCACTTTGCAAAAAACACCTCTGTTTTCTTTCAAAAAATGTGATGTGTCCACGTTGCGTTTTGGGGCATTTCGTGTTGCGGGCGCTAGGCCTACCCACACAAGTGAGGTATCATTTTTATCGGGAGACTTGGGGGAACGCTGGGTGGAAGGAAATTCGTGGCTCCTCTCTGATTCCAGAACTTTCTGTCACCAAAATGTGAGGAAAATGTGTTTTTTTAGCCAAAGTTTGAGGTTTGCAAAGGATTCTGGGTAACTGAACCTGGTTACAGCCCCACAAGTCACCCCATCTTGATTCCCCTAGGTCTCTAGTTTTCAAAAATGCACAGGTTTGGTAGGTTTCCCTAGGTGCCGGCTGAGCTAGAGGCCAAAATCTACAGGTAGGCACTTTGCAAAAAACACCTCTGTTTTCTTTAAAAAAATGTGATATGTCCACGTTGCGTTTTGGGGCATTTCCTGTTGCTGGCGCTAGGCCTACCCACACAAGTGATGTATCATTTTTATCGGGAGACTTGGGGGAACGCTGGGTGGAAGGAAATTTGTGGCTCCTCTCTGATTCCAGAACATTCTGTCACCAAATATGAGGAAAACATTTATTTTTTGCCAAATTTTGAGATTTGCTAAGGATTCTGGGTAACAGAGCCTGGTCAGAGCCCCACAAGTCACCCCAACTTGGATTCCCCTAGGTCTCTGGTTTTAAAAAATGCACAGGTTTGGTAGGTTTCCCTAGGTGCTGGCTGAGATAGAGGCCAAAATCTACAGGTAGGCACTTTGCAAAAAACACCTCTGTTGTCTTTCAAAAAATGTGATGTGTCCACGTTGCGTTTTGGGGCATTTCGTGTTGCGGGCGCTAGGCCTACCCACACAAGTGAGGTATCATTTTTATCGGGAGACTTGGGGGAACGCTGGGTGGAAGGAAATTTGTGGCTCCTTTCTGATTCCAGAACTTTCTGTCACCAAAATGTGAGGAAAATGTGTTTTTTTAGCCAAAGTTTGAGGTTTGCAAAGGATTCTGGGTAACTGAACCTGGTTACAGCCCCACAAGTCACCCCATCTTGGATTCCCCTAGGTCTCTAGTTTTCAAAAATGCACAAGTTTGGTAGTTTTCCCTAGGTGCCGGCTTTGCTAGAGGCCAAAATCTACAGGTAGGCACTTTGCAAAAAACACCTCTGTTTTCTTTCAAAAAATGTGATATGTCCACGTTGCGTTTTGGGGCATTTCCTGTTGCGGGCGCTAGGCCTACCCACACAAGTGAGGTATCATTTTTATCGGGAGACTAGGGGGAGCGCTGGGTGGAAGGAAATTTGTGGCTCCTTTCTGATTCCAGAACTTTCTGTCACCAAAATGTGAGGAAAACGTGTTTTTTTAGCCAAATTTTGAGGTTTGCAAAGGATTCTGGGTAACAGAACCTGGTCAGAGCATCACAAGTCACCCCAACTTGGATTCCCCTAGGTCTCTGGTTTTAAAAAATGCACAGGTTTGGTAGGTTTGCCTAGGTGCTGGCTGAGATAGAGGCCAAAATCTACAGGTAGGCACTTTGCAAAAAACACCTCTGTTTTCTTTCAAAAAATGTGATATGTCCACGTTGCGTTTTGGGGCATTTCATGTTGCGGGCGCTAGGCCTACCCACACAAGTGAGGTATCATTTTTATCGGGAGACTTGGGGGAACGCTGGGTGGAAGGAAATTTGTGGCTCCTCTCTGATTCCAGAACTTTCTGTCACCAAAATGTGAGGAAAATGTGTTTTTTTAGCCAAAGTTTGAGGTTTGCAAAGGATTCTGGGTAACTGAACCTGGTTACAGCCCCACAAGTCACCCCATCTTGGATTCCCTTAGGTCTCTAGTTTTCAAAAATGCACAGGTTTGGTAGGTTTCCCTAGGTGCCGGCTGAGCTAGAGGCCAAAATCTACAGGTAGGCACTTTGCAAAAAACACCTCTGTTTTCTTTCAAAAAATGTGATATGTCCACGTTGCGTTTTGGGGCATTTCCTGTTGCGGGCGCTAGGCCTACCCACACAAGTGAGGTATCATTTTTATCGGGAGACTTGGGGGAACGCTGGGTGGAAGGAAATTTGTGGCTCCTCTCTGATTCCAGAACTTTCTGTCACCAAAATGTGAGGAAAATGTGTTTGTTTAGCCAAAGTTTGAGGTTTGCAAAGGATTCTGGGTAACTGAACCAGGTTACAGCCCCACAAGTCACCCCATCTTGGATTCCCCTAGGTCTCTAGTTTAAAAAAATGCACAGGTTTGGTAGGTTTCCCTAGGTGCCGGCTGAGCTAGAGGCCAAAATCTACAGGTAGGCACTTTGCAAAAAACACCTCTGTTTTCTTTCAAAAAATGTGATATGTCCACGTTGCGTTTTGGGGCATTTCCTGTTGCGGGCGCTAGGCCTACCCACACAAGTGAGGTATCATTTTTATCGGGAGACTTGGTGGAGCGCTGGTTGTGGCTCCTTTCTGATTCCAGAACTTTCTGTCTCCAAAATGTGAGAAAAACGTGTTTTTTTAGCCAAATTTTGAGGTTTGCAAAGGATTCTGGGTAACAGAACGTGGTCAGAGCCCCACAAGTCACCCCAACTTGGATTCCCCTAGGTCTCTGGTTTTAAAAAATGCACAGGTTTGGTAGGTTTCCCTAGGTGCTGGCTGAGATAGAGGCCAAAATCTACAGGTAGGCACTTTGCAAAAAACACCTCTGTTTCCTTTCAAAAAATGTGATATGTCCACGTTGCGTTTTGGGGCATTTCCTGTTGCGGGCGCTAGGCCTACCCACACAAGTGAGGTATCATTTTTATCGGGAGACTTGGGGGAACGCTGGGTGGAAGGACATTTGTGGCTCCTCTCTGATTCCAGAACATTCTGTCACCAAATATGAGGAAAACATATTTTTTTTTGCCAAATTTTTAGATTTGCAAAGGATTCTGGGTAACAGAACCTGGTCAGAGCCCCACAAGTCACCCCATCTTGGATTCCCCTAGGTCTCTAGTTTTCACAAATGCACAGGTTTGGTAGGTTTCCCTAGGTGCCGGCTTAGCTAGAGGCCAAAATCTACAGGTAGACACTTTGCAAAAAATATCTGTTTTCTTTCAAAAAATGTGATGTGTCCACGTTGCATTTTGGGGCATTTTCTGTCGCGGGCGCTAGGCCTACCCACACAAGTGAGGTATCATTTTTATCGGGAGACTTGGGGGAGCGGTGGGTGGAAGGAAATTTGTGGCTCCTTTCTGATTCCAGAACTTTCTGTCACCAAAATGTGAGGAAAACGTGTTTTTTTAGCCAAATTTTGAGGTTTGCAAAGGATTCTGGGTAACAGAACCTGGTCAGAGCCCACAAGTCACCCCAACTTGGATTCCCCTAGGTCTCTGGTTTTAAAAAATGCACAGGTTTGGTAGGTTTCCCTAGGTGCTGGCTGAGATAGAGGCCACAATCTACAGGTAGGCACTTTGCAAAAAACACCTCTGTTGTCTTTCAAAAAATGTGATGTGTCCACATTGCGTTTTGGGGCATTTCCTGTCGCGGGCGCTAGGCCTACCCACACAAGTGAGGTATCATTTTTATCGGGAGACTTGGGGGAACGCTGGGTGGAAGGAAATTTGTGGCTCCTCTCTGATTCCAGAACTTTCTGTCACCGAAATGTGAGGAAAACGTGTTTTTTTAGCCACATTTTGAGGTTTGCAAAGGATTCTGGGTAACAGAACCTGGTCAGAGCCCCACAAGTCACCCCATCTTGGATTCCCCTAGGTCTCTAGTTTAAAAAAATGCACAGGTTTGGTAGGTTTTCATAGGTGCCGGGTGAGCTAGAGGCCAAAATCTACAGGTAGGCACTTTGCAAAAAACACCTCTGTTTTCTTTCAAAAAACTTGATGTGTCCACGTTGCGTTTTGGGGCATTTCCTGTCGCGGACGCTAGGCCTACCCACACAAGTGAGGTATCATTTTTATCGGGAGACTTGGGGGAGCGCTGGGTGGAAGGAAATTTGTGGCTCCTTTCTGATTCCAGAACTTTCTGTCACCAAAATGTGAGGAAAACGTTTTTTTTAGCCAAATTTTGAGGTTTGCAAAGGATTCTGGGTAACAGAACCTGGTCAGAGCCCCACAAGTCACCCCATCTTGGATTCCCCTAGGTCTCTAGTTTTCAAAAAATGCACAGGTTTGGTAGGTTTCCCTAGGTGCCGGCTGTGCTAGAGGTCAAAATCTACAGGTAGGCACTTTAGAAAAAACACCTCTGTTTTCTTTCAAAAAATGTGATGTGTCCACGTTGCGTTTTGGGGCATTTCCTGTCGTGTGCGCTAGGCATACCCACACAAGTGATGTATTATTTTTATCGGGAGACTTGGGGGAATGCTGGGTGGAAGGACATTTGTGGCTCCTCTCTGATTCCAGAACTTTCTGTCACCAAAATTTGAGGAAAATGTGTTTTTTTAGCCAAAGTTTGAGGTTTGCAAAGGATTCTGGGTAACAGAACCTGGTCAGAGCCCCACAAGTCACCCCATCTTGGATTCCCCAGGTCTCTAGTTTTCAAAAAATGCACAGGTTTGGTAGGTTTCCCTAGGTGCCGGCTGAGCTAGAGGCCAAAATCTACAGGTAGGCACTTTGCAAAAAATACCTGTTTTCTTTCAAAAAATGTGATGTGTCCACGTTGCGTTTTGGGGCATTTTCTGTCGCGGGCGCTAGGCCTACCCACACAAGTGAGGTATCATTTTTATCGGGAGACTTGGGGGAGCGGTGGCTGCAAATAAATGTGTGGCTCCTTTCTGATTCCAGAACTTTCTGTCACCAAAATGTGAGGAAAACGTGTTTTTTTAGCCAAATTTTGAGGTTTGCAAAGGATTCTGGGTAACAGAACCTGGTCAGAGCCCCACAAGTCACCCCATCTTGGATTCCCCTAGGTCTCTAGTTTTCAAAAAATGCACAGGTTTGGTAGGTTTCCCTAGGTGCCGGCTGTGCTAGAGGTCAAAATCTACAGGTAGGCACTTTAGAAAAAACACCTCTGTTTTCTTTCAAAAAATTTGATGTGTTCACGTTGCGTTTTGGGGCATTTCCTGTCGCGGACGCTAGGCCTACCCACACAAGTGAGGTATCATTTTTATCGGGAGACTTGGGGGAGCGCTGGGTGGAAGGAAATTTGTGGCTCCTTTCTGATTCCAGAACTTTCTGTCACCAAAATGTGAGGAAAACTTGTTTTTTTAGCCAAATTATGAGGTTTGCAAAGGATTCTGGGTAACAGAACCTTGTCAGAGCCCCACAAGTCACCCCAACTTGGATTCCCCTAGGTCTCTGGTTTTAAAAAATGCACAGGTTTGGTAGGTTTTCCTAGGTGCCGGCTGAGCTAGAGGCCAAAATCTACAGGTAGGCACTTTGCAAAAAACACCTCTGTTTTCTTTCAAAAAATTTGATGTATCCACGTTGCGTTTTGGGGCATTTCCTGTCGCGGACGCTAGGCCTACCCACACAAGTGAGGTATCATTTTTATCGGGAGACTTGGGGGAGCGCTGGGTGGAAGGAAATTTGTGGCTCCTTTTTGATTCCAGAACTTTCTGTCACCAAAATATGAGGAAAACGTGTTTCTTTAGCCAAATTTTGAGGTTTGCAAAGGATTCTGGGTAACAGAACCTGGTCAGAGCCCCACAAGTCACCCCAACTTGGATTCCCCTAGGTCTCTGGTTTTAAAAAATGAGCAGGTTTGGTAGGTTTCCCTAGGTGCTGGCTGAGATAGAGGCCAAAATCTACAGGTAGGCACTTTGCAAAAAACACCTCTGTTGTCTTTCAAAAAATGTGATGTGTCCACGTTGCGTTTTGGGGCATTTCCTGTTGCGGGCGCTAGGCCTACCCACACAAGTGAGGTATCATTTTTATCGGGAGACTTGGGGTAACGCTGGGTGGAAGGAAATTTGTGGCTCCTCTCTGATTCCAGAACTTTCTGTCACCAAAATGTGAGGAAAATGTGTTTTTTTAGCCAAAGTTTGAGGTTTGCAAAGGATTCTGGGTAACTGAACCTGTTTACAGCCCCACAAGTCACCCCATCTTGGATTCCCCTAGGTCTCTAGTTTTCAAAAATGCACAGGTTTGGTAGGTTTCCCTAGGTGCCGGCTGAGCTAGAGGCCAAAATCTACAGGTAGGCACTTTGCAAAAAACACCTCTGTTTTCTTTCAAAAAATGTGATGTTTCCACGTTGCGTTTTGGGGCATTTCCTGTCGCGGGCGCTAGGCCTGCCCACACAAGTGAGGTATCATTTTTATCGGGAGACTTGGGGGAACGCTGGGTGGAAGGAAATTTGTGGCTCCTCTCTGATTCCAGAACTTTCTGTCACCAAAGTGGGAGGAAAATGTGTTTTTTTAGCCAAAGTTTGAGGTTTGCAAAGGATTCTGGGTAACTGAACCTGGTTACACACCCACAAGTCACCCCATCTTGGATTCCCCTAGGTCTCTAGTTTTCAAAAATGCACAGGTTTGGTAGGTTTCCCTAGGTGCTGGCTGAGATAGAGGCCAAAATCTACAGGTAGGCACTTTGCAAAAAACACCTCTGTTGTCTTTCAAAAAATGTGATGTGTCCACGTTGCGTTTTGGGGCATTTCGTGTTGCGGGCGCTAGGCCTACCCACACAAGTGAGGTATCATTTTTATCGGGAGACTTGGGGAAACGCTGGGTGGAAGGAAATTTGTGGCTCCTCTCTGATTCCAGAACTTTCTGTCACCAAAATGTGAGGAAAATGTGTTTTTTTAGCCAAAGTTTGAGGTTTGCAAAGGATTCTGGATAACTGAACCTGGTTACAGCCCCACAAGTCACCCCATCTTGGATTCCCCCAGGTCTCTAGTTTTCAAAAATGCACAGGTTTGGTTGGTTTCCCTAGGTGCCGGCTGAGCTAGAGGCCAAAATCTACAGGTAGGCACTTTGCAAAAAACACCTCTGTTTTCTTTCAAAAAATGAGATATGTCCACGTTGCGTTTTGGGGCATTTCCTGTTACGGGCGCTAGGC
This sequence comes from Pleurodeles waltl, assembly GCF_031143425.1. Taxonomy (NCBI): domain Eukaryota; kingdom Metazoa; phylum Chordata; class Amphibia; order Caudata; family Salamandridae; genus Pleurodeles; species Pleurodeles waltl. The sequence goes on along the minus strand of NC_090437.1, from coordinate 230,067,303 downwards.
CTACCCACACAAGTGAGGTATAATTTTTATCGGGAGACTTGGGGGAGCGCTGGGTGGAAGGAAATTTGTGTCTCCTTTCTGATTCCACAACTTTCTGTCACCAAAATGTGAGGAAAACGTGTTTTTTTAGCCAAATTTTGAGGTTTGCAAAGGATTCTGGGTAACATAACCTGGTCAGAGCCCCAAAAGTCACCCCAACTTGGATTCCCCTAGGTCTCTGGTTTAAAAAAATGCACAGGTTTGGTAGGTTTCCCTAGGTGCTGGCTGAGCTAGAGGCCAAAATCTACAGGTAGGCACTTTGCAAAAAACACCTCTGTTTTCTTTAAAAAAATGTGATGTGTCCACGTTGCGTTTTGGGGCATTTCATGTTGCGGGCGCTAGGCCTACCCCCACAAGTGAGGTATCATTTTTATTGGGAGACTTGGGGGAACGCTGGGTGGAAGGAAATTTGTGGCTCCTCTCTGATTCCAGAACTTTCTGTCACCAAAATGTGAGGAAAATGTGTTTTTTTAGCCAAAGAATGAGGTTTGCAAAGGATTCTGGGTAACTGAACCTGGTTACAGCCCCACAAGTCACCCCATCTTGGATTCCCCTAGGTCTCTAGTTTTCAAAAATGCACAGGTTTGGTGGGTTTCCCTAGGTGCCAGCTTAGCTAGAGGCCAAAATCTACAGGTAGACACTTTGTAAAAAATACCTGTTTTCTTTCAAAAAATGTGATGTGTCCACGTTGCGTTTTGGGGCATTTTCTGTCGCGGGTGCTAGGCCTACCCACACAAGTGAGGTATAATTTTTATCGGGAGACTTGGGGGAACGCTGGGTGGAATGAAATTTGTGGCTCTCTCTGATTCCAGAACTTTCTGTCACCAAAATGTGAGGAAAACGTGTTTTTTTAGCCAAATTTTGAGGTTTGCAAAGGATTCTGGGTAACAGAACCTGGTCAGAGCCCCACAAGTCACCCCAACTTGGATTCACCTAGGTCTACGGTTTTAAAAAATGCACAGGTTTGGTAGGTTTCCCTAGGTGCCGGCTGAGATAGAGGCCAAAATCTACAGGTAGGCACTTTGCAAAAAACACCTCTGTTTTCTTTCAAAAAATGTGATGTTTCCACGTAGCGTTTTGGGGCATTTCCTGTCGCGGGCTCTAGGCCTACCCACACAAGTGAGGTATCATTTTTATCGGGAGACTTGGGGGAACGCTGGGTGGAAGGAAATTTGTGGCTCCTTTCTGATTCCAGAACTTTCTGTCACCAAAATGTGAAGAAAATGTGTTTTTTTAGCCAAATTTTGAGGTTTGCAAAGGATTCTGGGTAACAGAACCTGGTCAGAGCCCCACAAGTCACCCCATCTTGGATTCCCCTAGGTCTCTAGTTTTAGAAAAATGCACAGGTTTGGTAGGTTTCCCTAGGTGCTGGCTGAGATAGAGGCCAAAATCTACAGGTAGGCACTTTGCAAAAAACACCTCTGTTTTCTTTCAAAAAATGTGATGTGTCCACGTTGCGTTTTGGGGCATTTCGTGTTGCGGACGCTAGGCCTACCCACACAAGTGAGGTACCATTTTTATCGGGAGACTTGGGGGAGCGCTGGGTGGAAGGAAATTTGTGGCTCCTTTCTGATTCCAGAACTTTCTGTCACCAAAATGTGAGGAAAACGTGTTTTTTTAGCCAAATTTTGAGGTTTGCAAAGGATTCTGGGTAACAGAACCTGGTCAGAGCCCCACAAGTCACCCCAACTTGGATTCCCCTAGGTCTCTGGTTTTAAAAAATGCACAGGTTTGGTAGGTTTCCTTAGGTGCTGGCTGAGATAGAGGCCAAAATCTACAGGTAGGCACTTTGGAAAAAACACCTCTGTTTTCTTTAAAAAAATGTGATGTGTCCACGTTGCGTTTTGGGGCATTTCGTGCTGCGGGCGCTAGGCCTACCCACACAAGTGAGGTATCATTTTTATCGGGAGACTTGGGGGAGCGCTGGGTGGAAGGAAATTTGTGGCTCCTTTCTGATTCCAGAACTTTCTGTCATCAAAATGTGAGGAAAACGTGTTTTTTTAGCCAAATTTTGAGGTTTGCAAAGGATTCTGGGTAACAGAACCTGGTCAGAGCCCCACAAGTCACCCCAACTTGGATTCCCCTAGCTCTCTAGTTTTCAAAAATGCACAGGTTTGGTAGGTTTCCCTAGGTGCCGGCTGAGCTAGAGGCCAAAATCTACAGGTAGGCACTTTGCAAAAAACACCTCTGTTTTCTTTCAAAAAATGTGATATGTCCACGTTGCGTTTTGGGGCATTTCCTGTTGCGGGCGCTAGGCCTACCCACACAAGTGAGGTATCATTTTTATCGGGAGACTTGGGGGAACGCTGGGTGGAAGGAAATTTGTGGCTCCTCTCTGATTCCAGAACATTCTGTCACCAAATATGAGGAAAAAATTTTTTTTTAGCCAAATTTTGAGATTTGCAAAGGATTCTGGGTAACAGAACCTGGTCAGAGCCCCACAAGTCACCCCAACTTGGATTCCCCTAGGTCTCTGGTTTTAAAAAATGCACAGGTTGGGTAGGTTTCCCTAGGTGCTGGCTGAGATAGAGGCCAAAATCTACAGGTAGGCACTTTGCAAAAAACACCTCTGTTGTCTTTCAAAAAATGTGATGTGTCCACGTTGCGTTTTGGGGCATTTCGTGTTGCGGGCGCTAGGCCTACCCACACAAGTGAGGTATCATTTTTATCGGGAGACTTGGGGGAACGCTGGGTGGAAGGAAATTTGGGGCTCCTCTCTGATTCCAGAACTTTCTGTCACCAAAATTTGAGGAAAATGTGTTTTTTTAGCCAAAGTTTGAGGTTTGCAAAGGATTCTGGGTAACTGAACCTGGTTACAGCCCCACAAGTCACCCCATCTTGGATTCCCCTAGGTCTCTAGTTTTCAAAAATGCACAGGATTGGTAGGTTTCCCTAGGTGCCGGCTGAGCTAGAGGCCAAAATCTACAGGTAGGCACTTTGCAAAAAACACCTCTGTTTTCTTTCAAAAAATGTGATATGTTCACGTTGCGTTTTGGGGCATTTCCTGTTGCGGGTGCTAGGCCTACCTACACAAGTGAGGTATCATTTTTATCGGGAGACTTGAGGGAGCGCTGGGTGGAAGGAAATTTGTGGCTCCTTTCTGATTCCAGAACTTTCTGTCACCAAAATGTGAGGAAAATGTGTTTTTTTAGCCAAAGTTTGAGGTTTGCAAAGGATTCTGGGTAACTGAACCTGGTTACAGCCCCACAAGTCACCCCATCTTAGATTCCCCTAGGTCACTAGTTTTCAAAAATGCACAGGTTTGGTAGGTTTCCCTAGGTGCCGGCAGAGCTAGAGGCCAAAATCTACAGGTAGGCACTTTGCAAAAAACACCTCTGTTTTCTTTAAAAAAATGTGATATGTCCACGTTGCGTTTTGGGGCATTTCCTGTTGCGGGCGCTAGGCCTACCCACACAAGTGAGGTATCATTTTTATCGGGAGACTTGGGGGAGCGCTGGGTGGAAGGAAATTTGTGGCTCCTTTCTGATTCCAGAACTTTCTGTCACCAAAATGTGAGGAAAACGTGTTTTTTTAGCCAAATTTTGAGGTTTGCAAAGGATTCTGGGTAACAGAACCTGGGCAGAGCCCCACAAGTCACCCCAACTTGGATTCCCCTAGGTCTCTGGTTTTAAAAAATGCATAGGTTTGGTAGGTTTCCCTAGGTGCTGGCTGAGATAGAGGCCAAAATCTACAGGTAGGCACTTTGCAAAAAACACCTCTGTTTTCTTTAAAAAAATGTGATGTGTCCACGTTGCGTTTTGGGGCATTTCGTGTTGCGGACGCTAGGCCTACCCACACAAGTGAGGTATCATTTTTATCGGGAGACTTGGGGGAGCGCTGGGTGGAAGGAAATTTGTGGCTCCTTTCTGATTCCAGAACTTTCTGTCACCAAAATGTGAGGAAAACGTGTTTTTTTAGCCAAATTTTGAGGTTTTCAAAGGATTCTGGGTAACAGAACCTGGTCAGAGTCCCACAAGTCACCCCAACTTGGATTCCCCTAGGTCTCTGGTTTTAAAAAATGCACAGGTTTGGTAGGTTTCCCTAGGTGCTGGCTGAGATAGAGGCCAAAATCTACAGGTAGGCACTTTGCAAAAAACACCTCTGTTTTCTTTCAAAAAATGTGATATGTTCACGTTGCGTTTTGGGGCATTTCCTGTTGCGGGTGCTAGGCCTACCTACACAAGTGAGGTATCATTTTTATCGGGAGACTTGAGGGAGCGCTGGGTGGAAGGAAATTTGTGGCTCCTTTCTGATTCCAGAACTTTCTGTCACCAAAATGTGAGGAAAACGTGTTTTTTTAGCCAAATTTTGAGGTTTGCAAAGGATTCTGGGTAACAGAACCTGGTCAGAGCCCCACAAGTCACCCCAACTTGGATTCCCCTAGGTCTCTGGTTTTAAAAAATGCACAGGTTTGGTAGGTTTCCCTAGGTGCTGGCTGAGATAGAGGCCAAAACCTACAGGTAGGCACTTTGCAAAAAACACCTCTGTTTTCTTTCAAAAAATGTGATGTGTCCACGTTGCGTTTTGGGGTATTTCGTGTTGCGGGCGCTAGGCCTACCCACACAAGTGAGGTATCATTTTTATCGGGAGACTTGGGGCAACGCTGGGTGGAAGGAAATTTGTGGCTCCTCTCTGATTCCAGAACTTTCTGTCACCAAAATGTGAGGAAAATGTGTTTTTTTAGCCAAAGTTTGAGGTTTGCAAAGGATTCTGGGTAACTGAACCTGGTTACAGCCCCACAAGTCACCCCATCTTAGATTCCCCTAGGTCACTAGTTTTCAAAAATGCACAGGTTTGGTAGGTTTCCCTAGGTGCCGGCTGAGCTAGAGGCCAAAATCTACAGGTAGGCACTTTGCAAAAAACACCTCTGTTTTCTTTAAAAAAATGTGATATGTCCACGTTGCGTTTTGGGGCATTTCCTGTTGCGGGCGCTAGGCCTACCCACACAAGTGAGGTATCATTTTTATCGGGAGACTTGGGGGAGCGCTGGGTGGAAGGAAATTTGTGGCTCCTTTCTGATTCCAGAACTTTCTGTCACCAAAATGTGAGGAAAACGTGTTTTTTTAGCCAAATTTTGAGGTTTGCAAAGGATTCTGGGTAACAGAACCTGGGCAGAGCCCCACAAGTCACCCCAACTTGGATTCCCCTAGGTCTCTGGTTTTAAAAAATGCATAGGTTTGGTAGGTTTCCCTAGGTGCTGGCTGAGATAGAGGCCAAAATCTACAGGTAGGCACTTTGCAAAAAACACCTCTGTTTTCTTTCAAAAAATGTGATGTGTCCACGTTGCGTTTTGGGGCATTTCGTGTTGCGGACGCTAGGCCTACCCACACAAGTGAGGTATCATTTTTATCGGGAGACTTGGGGGAGCGCTGGGTGGAAGGAAATTTGTGGCTCCTTTCTGATTCCAGAACTTTCTGTCACCAAAATGTGAGGAAAACGTGTTTTTTTAGCCAAATTTTGAGGTTTTCAAAGGATTCTGGGTAACAGAACCTGGTCAGAGTCCCACAAGTCACCCCAACTTGGATTCCCCTAGGTCTCTGGTTTTAAAAAATGCACAGGTTTGGTAGGTTTCCCTAGGTGCTGGCTGAGATAGAGGCCAAAATCTACTGGTAGGCACTTTGCAAAAAACACCTCTGTTTTCTTTCAAAAAATGTGATGTGTCCACGTTGCGTTTTGGGGCATTTCGTGTTGCGGGCGCTAGGCCTACCCACACAAGTGAGGTATCATTTTTATCGGGAGACTTGGGGGAACGCTGGGTGGAAGGAAATTCGTGGCTCCTCTCTGATTCCAGAACTTTCTGTCACCAAAATGTGAGGAAAATGTGTTTTTTTAGCCAAAGTTTGAGGTTTGCAAAGGATTCTGGGTAACTGAACCTGGTTACAGCCCCACAAGTCACCCCATCTTGATTCCCCTAGGTCTCTAGTTTTCAAAAATGCACAGGTTTGGTAGGTTTCCCTAGGTGCCGGCTGAGCTAGAGGCCAAAATCTACAGGTAGGCACTTTGCAAAAAACACCTCTGTTTTCTTTAAAAAAATGTGATATGTCCACGTTGCGTTTTGGGGCATTTCCTGTTGCGGGCGCTAGGCCTACCCACACAAGTGATGTATCATTTTTATCGGGAGACTTGGGGGAACGCTGGGTGGAAGGAAATTTGTGGCTCCTCTCTGATTCCAGAACATTCTGTCACCAAATATGAGGAAAACATTTTTTTTTAGCCAAATTTTGAGATTTGCTAAGGATTCTGGGTAACAGAGCCTGGTCAGAGCCCCACAAGTCACCCCAACTTGGATTCCCCTAGGTCTCTGGTTTTAAAAAATGCACAGGTTTGGTAGGTTTCCCTAGGTGCTGGCTGAGATAGAGGCCAAAATCTACAGGTAGGCACTTTGCAAAAAACACCTCTGTTGTCTTTCAAAAAATGTGATGTGTCCACGTTGCGTTTTGGGGCATTTCGTGTTGCGGGCGCTAGGCCTACCCACACAAGTGAGGTATCATTTTTATCGGGAGACTTGGGGGAACGCTGGGTGGAAGGAAATTTGTGGCTCCTTTCTGATTCCAGAACTTTCTGTCACCAAAATGTGAGGAAAATGTGTTTTTTTAGCCAAAGTTTGAGGTTTGCAAAGGATTCTGGGTAACTGAACCTGGTTACAGCCCCACAAGTCACCCCATCTTGGATTCCCCTAGGTCTCTAGTTTTCAAAAATGCACAAGTTTGGTAGTTTTCCCTAGGTGCCGGCTTTGCTAGAGGCCAAAATCTACAGGTAGGCACTTTGCAAAAAACACCTCTGTTTTCTTTCAAAAAATGTGATATGTCCACGTTGCGTTTTGGGGCATTTCCTGTTGCGGGCGCTAGGCCTACCCACACAAGTGAGGTATCATTTTTATCGGGAGACTAGGGGGAGCGCTGGGTGGAAGGAAATTTGTGGCTCCTTTCTGATTCCAGAACTTTCTGTCACCAAAATGTGAGGAAAACGTGTTTTTTTAGCCAAATTTTGAGGTTTGCAAAGGATTCTGGGTAACAGAACCTGGTCAGAGCATCACAAGTCACCCCAACTTGGATTCCCCTAGGTCTCTGGTTTTAAAAAATGCACAGGTTTGGTAGGTTTGCCTAGGTGCTGGCTGAGATAGAGGCCAAAATCTACAGGTAGGCACTTTGCAAAAAACACCTCTGTTTTCTTTCAAAAAATGTGATGTGTCCACGTTGCGTTTTGGGGCATTTCATGTTGCGGGCGCTAGGCCTACCCACACAAGTGAGGTATCATTTTTATCGGGAGACTTGGGGGAACGCTGGGTGGAAGGAAATTTGTGGCTCCTCTCTGATTCCAGAACTTTCTGTCACCAAAATGTGAGGAAAATGTGTTTTTTTAGCCAAAGTTTGAGGTTTGCAAAGGATTCTGGGTAACTGAACCTGGTTACAGCCCCACAAGTCACCCCATCTTGGATTCCCTTAGGTCTCTAGTTTTCAAAAATGCACAGGTTTGGTAGGTTTCCCTAGGTGCCGGCTGAGCTAGAGGCCAAAATCTACAGGTAGGCACTTTGCAAAAAACACCTCTGTTGTCTTTCAAAAAATGTGATGTGTCCACGTTGCGTTTTGGGGCATTTCGTGTTGCGGGCGCTAGGCCTACCCACACAAGTGAGGTATCATTTTTATCGGGAGACTTGGGGGAACGCTGGGTGGAAGGAAATTCGTGGCTCCTCTCTGATTCCAGAACTTTCTGTCACCAAAATGTGAGGAAAATGTGTTTTTTTAGCCAAAGTTTGAGGTTTGCAAAGGATTCTGGGTAACTGAACCTGGTTACAGCCCCACAAGTCACCCCATCTTGATTCCCCTAGGTCTCTAGTTTTCAAAAATGCACAGGTTTGGTAGGTTTCCCTAGGTGCCGGCTGAGCTAGAGGCCAAAATCTACAGGTAGGCACTTTGCAAAAAACACCTCTGTTTTCTTTAAAAAAATGTGATATGTCCACGTTGCGTTTTGGGGCATTTCCTGTTGCGGGCGCTAGGCCTACCCACACAAGTGATGTATCATTTTTATCGGGAGACTTGGGGGAACGCTGGGTGGAAGGAAATTTGTGGCTCCTCTCTGATTCCAGAACATTCTGTCACCAAATATGAGGAAAACATTTTTTTTTAGCCAAATTTTGAGATTTGCTAAGGATTCTGGGTAACAGAGCCTGGTCAGAGCCCCACAAGTCACCCCAACTTGGATTCCCCTAGGTCTCTGGTTTTAAAAAATGCACAGGTTTGGTAGGTTTCCCTAGGTGCTGGCTGAGATAGAGGCCAAAATCTACAGGTAGGCACTTTGCAAAAAACACCTCTGTTGTCTTTCAAAAAATGTGATGTGTCCACGTTGCGTTTTGGGGCATTTCGTGTTGCGGGCGCTAGGCCTACCCACACAAGTGAGGTATCATTTTTATCGGGAGACTTGGGGGAACGCTGGGTGGAAGGAAATTCGTGGCTCCTCTCTGATTCCAGAACTTTCTGTCACCAAAATGTGAGGAAAATGTGTTTTTTTAGCCAAAGTTTGAGGTTTGCAAAGGATTCTGGGTAACTGAACCTGGTTACAGCCCCACAAGTCACCCCATCTTGATTCCCCTAGGTCTCTAGTTTTCAAAAATGCACAGGTTTGGTAGGTTTCCCTAGGTGCCGGCTGAGCTAGAGGCCAAAATCTACAGGTAGGCACTTTGCAAAAAACACCTCTGTTTTCTTTAAAAAAATGTGATATGTCCACGTTGCGTTTTGGGGCATTTCCTGTTGCGGGCGCTAGGCCTACCCACACAAGTGATGTATCATTTTTATCGGGAGACTTGGGGGAACGCTGGGTGGAAGGAAATTTGTGGCTCCTCTCTGATTCCAGAACATTCTGTCACCAAATATGAGGAAAACATTTTTTTTTAGCCAAATTTTGAGATTTGCTAAGGATTCTGGGTAACAGAGCCTGGTCAGAGCCCCACAAGTCACCCCAACTTGGATTCCCCTAGGTCTCTGGTTTTAAAAAATGCACAGGTTTGGTAGGTTTCCCTAGGTGCTGGCTGAGATAGAGGCCAAAATCTACAGGTAGGCACTTTGCAAAAAACACCTCTGTTGTCTTTCAAAAAATGTGATGTGTCCACGTTGCGTTTTGGGGCATTTCGTGTTGCGGGCGCTAGGCCTACCCACACAAGTGAGGTATCATTTTTATCGGGAGACTTGGGGGAACGCTGGGTGGAAGGAAATTTGTGGCTCCTTTCTGATTCCAGAACTTTCTGTCACCAAAATGTGAGGAAAATGTGTTTTTTTAGCCAAAGTTTGAGGTTTGCAAAGGATTCTGGGTAACTGAACCTGGTTACAGCCCCACAAGTCACCCCATCTTGGATTCCCCTAGGTCTCTAGTTTTCAAAAATGCACAAGTTTGGTAGTTTTCCCTAGGTGCCGGCTTTGCTAGAGGCCAAAATCTACAGGTAGGCACTTTGCAAAAAACACCTCTGTTTTCTTTCAAAAAATGTGATATGTCCACGTTGCGTTTTGGGGCATTTCCTGTTGCGGGCGCTAGGCCTACCCACACAAGTGAGGTATCATTTTTATCGGGAGACTAGGGGGAGCGCTGGGTGGAAGGAAATTTGTGGCTCCTTTCTGATTCCAGAACTTTCTGTCACCAAAATGTGAGGAAAACGTGTTTTTTTAGCCAAATTTTGAGGTTTGCAAAGGATTCTGGGTAACAGAACCTGGTCAGAGCATCACAAGTCACCCCAACTTGGATTCCCCTAGGTCTCTGGTTTTAAAAAATGCACAGGTTTGGTAGGTTTGCCTAGGTGCTGGCTGAGATAGAGGCCAAAATCTACAGGTAGGCACTTTGCAAAAAACACCTCTGTTTTCTTTCAAAAAATGTGATATGTCCACGTTGCGTTTTGGGGCATTTCATGTTGCGGGCGATAGGCCTACCCACACAAGTGAGGTATCATTTTTATCGGGAGACTTGGGGGAACGCTGGGTGGAAGGAAATTTGTGGCTCCTCTCTGATTCCAGAACTTTCTGTCACCAAAATGTGAGGAAAATGTGTTTTTTTAGCCAAAGTTTGAGGTTTGCAAAGGATTCTGGGTAACTGAACCTGGTTACAGCCCCACAAGTCACCCCATCTTGGATTCCCTTAGGTCTCTAGTTTTCAAAAATGCACAGGTTTGGTAGGTTTCCCTAGGTGCCGGCTGAGCTAGAGGCCAAAATCTACAGGTAGGCACTTTGCAAAAAACACCTCTGTTTTCTTTCAAAAAATGTGATATGTCCACGTTGCGTTTTGGGGCATTTCCTGTTGCGGGCGCTAGGCCTACCCACACAAGTGAGGTATCATTTTTATCGGGAGACTTGGGGGAACGCTGGGTGGAAGGAAATTTGTGGCTCCTCTCTGATTCCAGAACTTTCTGTCACCAAAATGTGAGGAAAATGTGTTTGTTTAGCCAAAGTTTGAGGTTTGCAAAGGATTCTGGGTAACTGAACCAGGTTACAGCCCCACAAGTCACCCCATCTTGGATTCCCCTAGGTCTCTAGTTTAAAAAAATGCACAGGTTTGGTAGGTTTCCCTAGGTGCCGGCTGAGCTAGAGGCCAAAATCTACAGGTAGGCACTTTGCAAAAAACACCTCTGTTTTCTTTCAAAAAATGTGATATGTCCACGTTGCGTTTTGGGGCATTTCCTGTTGCGGGCGCTAGGCCTACCCACACAAGTGAGGTATCATTTTTATCGGGAGACTTGGGGGAGCGCTGGTTGTGGCTCCTTTCTGATTCCAGAACTTTCTGTCTCCAAAATGTGAGAAAAACGTGTTTTTTTAGCCAAATTTTGAGGTTTGCAAAGGATTCTGGGTAACAGAACGTGGTCAGAGCCCCACAAGTCACCCCAACTTGGATTCCCCTAGGTCTCTGGTTTTAAAAAATGCACAGGTTTGGTAGGTTTCCCTAGGTGCTGGCTGAGATAGAGGCCAAAATCTACAGGTAGGCACTTTGCAAAAAACACCTCTGTTTTCTTTCAAAATATGTGATGTGTCCACGTTGCGTTTTGGGGCATTTCGTGTTGCGGGCGCTAGGCCTACCCACACAAGTGAGGTATCATTTTTATCGGGAGACTTGGGGGAACGCTGGGTGGAAGGAAATTTGTGGCTCCTCTCTGATTCCAGAACTTTCTGTCACCAAAAATGAGGAAAACATTTTTTTTTAGCCAAATTTTGAGATTTGCAAAGGATTCTGGGTAACAGAACCTGGTCAGAGCCCCACAAGTCACCCCAACTTGGATTCCCCTAGGTCTCTGGTTTTAAAAAATGCACAGGTTTGGTAGGTTTCCCTAGGTGCTGGCTGAGATAGAGGCCAAAATCTACAGGTAGGCACTTTGCAAAAAACACCTCTGTTGTCTTTCAAAAAATGTGATGTGTCCACGTTGCGTTTTGGGGCATTTCGTATTGCGGGCGCTAGGCCTACCCACACAAGTGAGGTATCATTTTTATCGGGAGACTTGGGGGAACGCTGGGTGGAAGGAAATTTGTGGCTCCTCTCTGATTCCAGAACTTTCTGTCACCAAAATGTGAGGAAAATGTGTTTTTTTAGCCAAAGTTTGAGGTTTGAAAAGGATTCTGGGTAACAGAACCTGGTCAGAGCCCCACAAGTCACCCCAACTTGGATTCCCCTAGGTCTCTGGTTTTAAAAAATGCACAGGTTTGGTCGGTTTCCCTAGGTGCTGGCTGAGATAGAGGCCAAAATCTACAGGTAGGCACTTTGCAAAAAACACCTCTGTTGTCTTTCAAAAAATGTGATGTGTCCACGTTGCGTTTTGGGGCATTTCGTGTTGCGGGCACTAGGCCTACCCAAACAAGTGAGGTATCATTTTTATCGGGAGACTTGGGGGAACGCTGGGTGGAAGGAAATTTGTGGCTCCTCTCTGATTCCAGAACTTTCTGTCACCAAAATGTGAGGAAAATGTGTTTTTTAAGCCAAAGTTTGAGGTTTGAAAAGGATTCTGGGTAACTGAACCTGGTTACAGCCCCACAAGTCACCCCATCTTGGATTCCCCTAGGTCTCTAGTTTTCAAAAATGCACAGGTTTGGTAGGTTTCCCTAGGTGCCGGCTGAGCTAGAGGCCAAAATCTACAGGGAGGCACTTTGCAAAAAACACCTCTGTTTTCTTTCAAAAAATGTGATATGTCCACGTTGCGTTTTGGGGCATTTCCTGTTGCGGGCGCTAGGCCTACCCACACAAGTGAGGTATCATTTTTATCGGGAGACTTGGGGGAATGCTGGGTGGAAGGAAATTTGTGGCTCCTCTCTGATTTCAGAACATTCTGTCACCAAATATGAGGAAAACATTTTTTTTAGCCAAATTTTGAGAGTTGCAAAGGATTCTGGGTAACAGAACCTGTTCAGAGCCCCACAAGTCACCCCAACTTGGATTCCCCTAGGTCTCTGGTTTTAAAAAATGCACAGGTTTGGTAGGTTTCCCTAGGTGCTGGCTGAGATAGAGGCCAAAATCTACAGGTAGGCACTTTGCAAAAAACACCTCTGTTGTCTTTCAAAAAATGTGATGTGTCCACGTTGCGTTTTGGGGCATTTCGTGTTGCGGGCGCTAGGCCTACCCACACAAGTGAGGTATCATTTTTATCGGGAGACTTGGGGGAACGCTGGGTGGAAGGAAATTTGTGGCTCCTCTCTGATTCCAGAACTTTCTGTCACCAAAATGTGAGGAAAATGTGTTTTTTTAGCCAAAGTTTGAGGTTTGAAAAGGATTCTGGGTAACTGAACCTGGTTACAGCCCCACAAGTCACCCCATCTTGGATTCCCCTAGGTCTCTAGTTTTCAAAAATGCACAGGTTTGGTAGGTTTCCCTAGGTGCCGGCTGAGGTAGAGGCCAAAATCTACAGGTAGGCACTTTGCAAAAAACACCTCTGTTTCCTTTAAAAAAATGTGATATGTCCACGTTGCGTTTTGGGGCATTTCCTGTTGCGGGCGCTAGGCCTACCCACACAAGTGAGGTATCATTTTTATCGGGAGACTTGGGGGAACGCTGGGTGGAAGGAAATTTGTGGCTCCTCTCTGATTCCAGAACATTCTGTCACCAAATATGAGGAAAACATATTTTTTTTTGCCAAATTTTTAGATTTGCAAAGGATTCTGGGTAACAGAACCTGGTCAGAGCCCCACAAGTCACCCCATCTTGGATTCCCCTAGGTCTCTAGTTTTCACAAATGCACAGGTTTGGTAGGTTTCCCTAGGTGCCGGCTTAGCTAGAGGCCAAAATCTACAGGTAGACACTTTGCAAAAAATATCTGTTTTCTTTCAAAAAATGTGATGTGTCCACGCTGCGTTTTGGGGCATTTTCTGTCGCAGGCGCTAGGCCTACCCACACAAGCGAGGTATCATTTTTATCGGGAGACTTGGGGGAGCGGTGGGTGGAAGGAAATTTGTGGCTCCTTTCTGATTCCAGAACTTTCTGTCACCAAAATGTGAGGAAAACGTGTTTTTTTAGCCAAATTTTGAGGTTTGCAAAGGATTCTGGGTAACAGAACCTGGTCAGAGCCCACAAGTCACCCCAACTTGGATTCCCCTAGGTCTCTGGTTTTAAAAAATGCACAGGTTTGGTAGGTTTCCCTAGGTGCTGGCTGAGATAGAGGCCACAATCTACAGGTAGGCACTTTGCAAAAAACACCTCTGTTGTCTTTCAAAAAATGTGATGTGTCCACATTGCGTTTTGGGGCATTTCCTGTCGCGGGCGCTAGGCCTACCCACACAAGTGAGGTATCATTTTTATCGGGAGACTTGGGGGAACGCTGGGTGGAAGGAAATTTGTGGCTCCTCTCTGATTCCAGAACTTTCTGTCACCGAAATGTGAGGAAAACGTGTTTTTTTAGCCACATTTTGAGGTTTGCAAAGGATTCTGGGTAACAGAACCTGGTCAGAGCCCCACAAGTCACCCCATCTTGGATTCCCCTAGGTCTCTAGTTTTAAAAAATGCACAGGTTTGGTAGGTTTTCCTAGGTGCCGGGTGAGCTAGAGGCCAAAATCTACAGGTAGGCACTTTGCAAAAAACACCTCTGTTTTCTTTCAAAAAACTTGATGTGTCCACGTTGCGTTTTGGGGCATTTCCTGTCGCGGACGCTAGGCCTACCCACACAAGTGAGGTATCATTTTTATCGGGAGACTTGGGGGAGCGCTGGGTGGAAGGAAATTTGTGGCTCCTTTCTGATTCCAGAACTTTCTGTCACCAATATGTGAGGAAAACGTTTTTTTTAGCCAAATTTTGAGGTTTGCAAAGGATTCTGGGTAACAGAACCTGGTCAGAGCCCCACAAGTCACCCCATCTTGGATTCCCCTAGGTCTCTAGTTTTCAAAAAATGCACAGGTTTGGTAGGTTTCCCTAGGTGCCGGCTGTGCTAGAGGTCAAAATCTACAGGTAGGCACTTTAGAAAAAACACCTCTGTTTTCTTTCAAAAAATGTGATGTGTCCACGTTGCGTTTTGGGGCATTTCCTGTCGTGTGCGCTAGGCATACCCACACAAGTGATGTATTATTTTTATCGGGAGACTTGGGGGATCGCTGGGTGGAAGGACATTTGTGGCTCCTCTCTGATTCCAGAACTTTCTGTCACCAAAATTTGAGGAAAATGTGTTTTTTTAGCCAAAGTTTGAGGTTTGCAAAGGATTCTGGGTAACAGAACCTGGTCAGAGCCCCACAAGTCACCCCATCTTGGATTCCCCTAGGTCTCTAGTTTTCAAAAAATGCACAGGTTTGGTAGGTTTCCCTAGGTGCCGGCTGAGCTAGAGGCCAAAATCTACAGGTAGGCACTTTGCAAAAAATACCTGTTTTCTTTAAAAAAATGTGATGTGTCCACGTTGCGTTTTGGGGCATTTTCTGTCGCGGGCGCTAGGCCTACCCACACAAGTGAGGTATCATTTTTATCGGGAGACTTGGGGGAGCGGTGGCTGCAAATAAATGTGTGGCTCCTTTCTGATTCCAGAACTTTCTTTCACCAAAATGTGAGGAAAACGTGTTTTTTTAGCCAAATTTTGAGGTTTGCAAAGGATTCTGGGTAACAGAACCTGGTCAGAGCCCCACAATTCACCCCATCTTGGATTCCCCTAGGTCTCTAGTTTTCAAAAATGCACAGGTTTGGTAGGTTTCCCTATGTGCCGGCTGAGCTAGAGGCCAAAATCTACAGGTAGGCACTTTGCAAAAAACACCTCTGTTTTCTTTAAAAAAATGTGATGTGTCCACGTTGCGTTTTGGGGTATTTCCTGTCGCGGGCGCTAGGCCTACCCACACAAGTGAGGTATCATTTTTATCGGGAGACTTGGGGGAACGCTGGGTGGAAGGAAATTTGTGGCTCCTTTCTGATTCCAGAACTTTCTGTCACCAAAATGTGAGGAAAACGTGTTTTTTTAGCCAAATTTTGAGGTTTACAAAGGATTCTGGGTAACAGAACCTGGTCAGAGCCCCAAAAGTCACCCCATCTTGGATTCCCCTAGGTCTCTAGTTTTCAAAAATGCACAGGTTTGGTAGGTTTCCCTAGGTGCTGGCTGAGATAGAGGCCAAAATCTACAGGTACGCACTTTGCAAAAAACACCTCTGTTTTCTTTAAAAAAATGTGATGTGTCCACGTTGCGTTTTGGGGCATTTCGTGTTGCGGACTCTAGGCCTACCCACACAAGTGAGGTATCATTTTTATCGGGAGACTTGGGGGAGCGCTGGGTGGAAGGAAATTTGTGGCTCCTTTCTGATTCCAGAACTTTCTGTCACCAAAATGTGAGGAAAACTTGTTTTTTTAGCCAAATTTTGAGGTTTGCAAAGGATTCTGGGTAACAGAACCTGGTCGGAGCCCCACAAGTCACCCCAACTTGGATTCCCCTAGGTCTCTGGTTTTAAAAAATGCACAGGTTTGGTAGGTTTCCCTAGGTGCTGGCTGAGATAGAGGCCAAAATCTACAGGTAGGCACTTTGCAAAAAACACCTCTGTTTTCTTTCAAAAAATGTGATGTGTCCATGTTGCGTTTTGGGGCATTTCGTGTTGCGGGCGCTAGGCCTACCCACACAAGTGAGGTATCATTTTTATCGGGAGACTTGGGGGAGCGCTGGGTGGAAGGAAATGTGTGGCTCCTCTCTGATTCCAGAACTTTCTGTCACCAAAATGTGAGGAAAATGTGTTTTTTTAGCCAAAGTTTGAGGTTTGCAAAAGATTCTGGGTAACAGAACCTGGTCAGAGCGCCACAAGTCACCCCATCTTGGATTCCCCTAGGTCTCTAGTTTTAAAAAATGCACAGGTTTGGTAGGTTTCCCTATGTGCTGGCTGAGCTAGAGGCCAAAATCTACAGGTAGGCACTTTGGAAAAAACACCTCTGTTTTCTTTCAAAAAATGTGATGTGTCCACGTTGAGTTTTGGGGCATTTCCTGTTGCGGGCGCTAGGCCTACCCACACAAGTGAGGTATCATTTTTATCGGGAGACTTGGGGGAACACTGGGTGGAAGGAAATTTGTGGCTCCTCTCTGATTCCAGAACTTTTTGTCACCAAAATGTGTGGAAAACATGTTTTTTAGCCAAATGTTGAGGTTTGCAAAGGATTCTGGGTAACAGAACCTGGTCAGAGCCCCACAAGTCACCCCATCTTGGATTCCCCTAGGTCTCTAGTTTTCAAAAAATGCACAGGTTTGGTAGGTTTCCCTAGGTGCCGGCTGTGCTAGAGGCCAAAATCTACAGGTAGGCACTTTAGAAAAAACATCTCTGTTTTCTTTCAAAAAATGTGATGTGTCCACGTTGCGTTTTGGGGCATTTCCTGTCGCGGGCGCTAGGCATACCCACACAAGTGAGGTATTATTTTTATCGGGAGACTTGGGGGAACGCTGGGTGGAAGGACATTTGTGGCTCCTTTCTGATTCCAGAACTTTCTGTCACCAAATGTGAGGAAAACATTTTTTTTTAGCCAAATTTTGAGATTTGCAAAGGATTCTGGGTAACAGAACCTTGTCAGAGCACCACAAGTCACCCCATCTTGGATTCCCCTAGGTCTCTAGTTTTCACAAATGCACAGGTTTGGTAGGTTTCCCTAGGTGCCGGCTTAGCTAGAGGCCAAAATCTACAGGTAGACACTTTGCAAAAAATACCTGTTTTCTTTCAAAAAATGTGATGTGTCCACGATGCGTTTTGGGGCATTTTCTGTCGCGGGCGCTAGGCCTACCCACACAAGTGAGGTATCATTTTTATCGGGAGACTTGGGGGAGCGGTGGGTGGAAGGAAATTTGTGGCTCCTTTCTGATTCCAGAACTTTCTGTCACCAAAATGTGAGGAAAATGTGTTTTTTTAGCCAAAGTTTGAGGTTTGAAAAGGATTCTGGGTAACAGAACCTGGTCAGAGCCCCACAAGTCACCCCAACTTGGATTCCCCTAGGTCTCTGGTTTTAAAAAATGCACAGGTTTGGTAGGTTTCCCTAGGTGCTGGCTGAGATAGAGGCCAAAATCTACAGGTAGGCACTTTGCAAAAAACACCTCTGTTGTCTTTCAAAAAATGTGATGTGTCCACGTTGCGTTTTGGGGCATTTCGTGTTGCGGGCGCTAGGCCTACCCAAACAAGTGAGGTATCATTTTTATCGGGAGACTTGGGGGAACGCTGGGTGGAAGGAAATTTGTGGCTCCTCTCTGATTCCAGAACTTTCTGTCACCAAAATGTGAGGAAAATGTGTTTTTTTAGCCAAAGTTTGAGGTTTGAAAAGGATTCTGGGTAACTGAACCTGGTTACAGCCCCACAAGTCACCCCATCTTGGATTCCCCTAGGTCTCTAGTTTTCAAAAATGCACAGGTTTGGTAGGTTTCCCTAGGTGCCGGCTGAGCTAGAGGCCAAAATCTACAGGGAGGCACTTTGCAAAAAACACCTCTGTTTTCTTTCAAAAAATGTGATATGTCCACGTTGCGTTTTGGGGCATTTCCTGTTGCGGGCGCTAGGCCTACCCACACAAGTGAGGTATCATTTTTATCGGGAGACTTGGGGGAATGCTGGGTGGAAGGAAATTTGTGGCTCCTCTCTGATTTCAGAACATTCTGTCACCAAATATGAGGAAAACATTTTTTTTAGCCAAATTTTGAGAGTTGCAAAGGATTCTGGGTAACAGAACCTGTTCAGAGCCCCACAAGTCACCCCAACTTGGATTCCCCTAGGTCTCTGGTTTTAAAAAATGCACAGGTTTGGTAGGTTTCCCTAGGTGCTGGCTGAGATAGAGGCCAAAATCTACAGGTAGGCACTTTGCAAAAAACACCTTTGTTTCCTTTCAAAAAAT
This sequence comes from Pleurodeles waltl, assembly GCF_031143425.1. Classification (NCBI taxonomy): domain Eukaryota; kingdom Metazoa; phylum Chordata; class Amphibia; order Caudata; family Salamandridae; genus Pleurodeles; species Pleurodeles waltl. The sequence goes on along the minus strand of NC_090437.1, from coordinate 230,049,003 downwards.
GTGATATGTCCACGTTGCGTTTTGGGGCATTTCCTGTTGCGGGCGCTAGGCCTACCCACACAAGTCACCCCAACTTGGATTCCCCTAGGTCTCTGGTTTTAAAAAATGCACAGGTTTGGTAGGTTTCCCTAGGTGCTGGCTGAGATAGAGGCCACAATCTACAGGTAGGCACTTTGCAAAAAACACCTCTGTTGTCTTTCAAAAAATGTGATGTGTCCACATTGCGTTTTGGGGCATTTCCTGTCGCGGGCGCTAGGCCTACCCACACAAGTGAGGTATCATTTTTATCGGGAGACTTGGGGGAACGCTGGGTGGAAGGAAATTTGTGGCTCCTCTCTGATTCCAGAACTTTCTGTCACCGAAATGTGAGGAAAACGTGTTTTTTTAGCTACATTTTGAGGTTTGCAAAGGATTCTGGGTAACAGAACCTGGTCAGAGCCCCACAAGTCACCCCATCTTGGATTCCCCTAGGTCTCTAGTTTTAAAAAATGCACAGGTTTGGTAGGTTTTCCTAGGTGCCGGGTGAGCTAGAGGCCAAAATCTACAGGTAGGCACTTTGCAAAAAACACCTCTGTTTTCTTTCAAAAAACTTGATGTGTCCACGTTGCGTTTTGGGGCATTTCCTGTCGCGGACGCTAGGCCTACCCACACAAGTGAGGTATCATTTTTATCGGGAGACTTGGGGGAGCGCTGGGTGGAAGGAAATTTGTGGCTCCTTTCTGATTCCAGAACTTTCTGTCACCAAAATGTGAGGAAAACGTTTTTTTTAGCCAAATTTTGAGGTTTGCAAAGGATTCTGGGTAACAGAACCTGGTCAGAGCCCCACAAGTCACCCCATCTTGGATTCCCCTAGGTCTCTAGTTTTCAAAAAATGCACAGGTTTGGTAGGTTTCCCTAGGTGCCGGCTGTGCTAGAGGTCAAAATCTACAGGTAGGCACTTTAGAAAAAACACCTCTGTTTTCTTTCAAAAAATGTTATGTGTCCACGTTGCGTTTTGGGGCATTTCCTGTCGTGTGCGCTAGGCATACCCACACAAGTGATGTATTATTTTTATCGGGAGACTTGGGGGAACGCTGGGTGGAAGGACATTTGTGGCTCCTCTCTGATTCCAGAACTTTCTGTCACCAAAATTTGAGGAAAATGTGTTTTTTTAGCCAAAGTTTGAGGTTTGCAAAGGATTCTGGGTAACAGAACCTGGTCAGAGCCCCACAAGTCACCCCATCTTGGATTCCCCTAGGTCTCTAGTTTTCAAAAAATGCACAGGTTTGGTAGGTTTCCCTATGTGCCGGCTGAGCTAGAGGCCAAAATCTACAGGTAGGCACTTTGCAAAAAACACCTCAGTTTTCTTTAAAAAAATTTGATGTGTCCACGTTGCGTTTTGGGGCATTTTCTGTCGCGGGCGCTAGGCCTACCCACACAAGTGAGGTATCATTTTTATCGGGAGACTTGGGAGAGCGGTGGCTGCAAATAAATGTGTGGCTCCTTTCTGATTCCAGAACTTTCTGTCACCAAAATGTGAGGAAAACGTGTTTTTTTAGCCAAATTTTGAGGTTTGCAAAGGATTCTGGGTAACAGAACCTGGTCAGAGCCCCACAATTCACCCCATCTTGGATTCCCCTAGGTCTCTAGTTTTCAAAAATGCACAGGTTTGGTAGGTTTCCCTATGTGCCGGCTGAGCTAGAGGCCAAAATCTACAGGTAGGCACTTTGCAAAAAACACCTCTGTTTTCTTTAAAAAAAATTGATGTGTTCACGTTGCGTTTTGGGGCATTTCCTGTCGCGGACGCTAGGCCTACCCACACAAGTGAGGTATCATTTTTATCGGGAGACTTGGGGGAGCGGTGGCTGCAAATAAATGTGTGGCTCCTTTCTGATTCCAGAACTTTCTGTCACCAAAATGTGAGGAAAACGTGTTTTTTTAGCCAAATTTTGAGGTTTGCAAAGGATTCTGGGTAACAGAACCTGGTCAGAGCCCCACAATTCACCCCATCTTGGATTCCCCTAGGTCTCTAGTTTTCAAAAATGCACAGGTTTGGTAGGTTTCCCTATGTGCCGGCTGAGCTAGAGGCCAAAATCTACAGGTAGGCACTTTGCAAAAAACACCTCTGTTTTCTTTAAAAAAATTTGATGTGTTCACGTTGCGTTTTGGGGCATTTCCTGTCGCGGACGCTAGGCCTACCCACACAAGTGAGGTATCATTTTTATCGGGAGACTTGGGGGAGCGCTGGGTGGAAGGAAATTTGTGGCTCCTTTCTGATTCCAGAACTTTCTGTCACCAAAATGTGAGGAAAACTTGTTTTTTTAGCCAAATTATGAGGTTTGCAAAGGATTCTGGGTAACAGAACCTTGTCAGAGCCCCACAAGTCACCCCAACTTGGATTCCCCTAGGTCTCTGGTTTTAAAAAATGCACAGGTTTGGTAGGTTTCCCTAGGTGCCGGCTGAGCTAGAGGCCAAAAACTACAGGTAGGCACTTTGCAAAAAACACCTCTGTTTTCTTTCAAAAAATTTGATGTGTCCACGTTGCGTTTTGGGGCATTTCCTGTCGCGGACGCTAGGCCTACCCACACAAGTGAGGTATCATTTTTATCGGGAGACTTGGGGGAGCGCTGGGTGGAAGGAAATTTGTGGCTCCTTTTTGATTCCAGAACTTTCTGTCACCAAAATGTGAGGAAAACGTGTTTTTTTAGCCAAAGTTTGACGTTTGCAAAGGATTCTGGGTAACTGAACCTGGTTACAGCCCCACAAGTCACCCCATCTTGGATTCCCCTAGGTCTCTAGTTTTAAACAATGCACAGGTTTGGTAGGTTTCCCTAGGTGCCGGCTGAGCTAGAGGCCAAAATCTACAGGTAGGCACTTTGCAAAAAACACCTCTGTTTTCTTTAAAAAAATGTGATATGTCCACGTTGCGTTTTGGGGCATTTCCTGTTGCGGGCGCTAGGCCTACCCACACAAGTGAGGTATCATTTTTATCGGGAGACTTGGGGGAACGCTGGGTGGAAGGAAATTTGTGGCTCCTCTCTGATTCCAGAACTTTCTGTCACCAAAATGTGAGGAAAATGTGTTTTTTTAGCCAAAGTTTGAGGTTTGAAAAGGATTCTGGGTAACTGAACCTGGTTACAGCCCCACAAGTCACCCCATCTTGGATTCCCCTAGGTCTCTAGTTTTCAAAAATGCACAGGTTTGGTAGGTTTCCCTAGGTGCCGGCTGAGGTAGAGGCCAAAATCTACAGGTACGCACTTTGCAAAAAACACCTCTGTTTTCTTTAAAAAAATGTGATGTGTCCACGTTGCGTTTTGGGGCATTTCGTGTTGCGGACTCTAGGCCTACCCACACAAGTGAGGTATCATTTTTATCGGGAGACTTGGGGGAGCGCTGGGTGGAAGGAAATTTGTGGCTCCTTTCTGATTCCAGAACTTTCTGTCACCAAAATGTGAGGAAAACGTGTTTTTTTAGCCAAATTTTGAGGTTTGCAAAGGATTCTGGGTAACAGAACCTGGTCGGAGCCCCACAAGTCATCCCAACTTGGATTCCCCTAGGTCTCTGGTTTTAAAAAATGCACAGGTTTGGTAGGTTTCCCTAGGTGCTGGCTGAGATAGAGGCCAAAATCTACAGGTAGGCACTTTGCAAAAAACACCTCTGTTTTCTTTCAAAAAATGTGATGTGTCCATGTTGCGTTTTGGGGCATTTCGTGTTGCGGGCGCTAGGCCTACCCACACAAGTGAGGTATCATTTTTTTCGGGAGACTTGGGGGAGCGCTGGGTGGAAGGAAATGTGTGGCTCCTCTCTGATTCCAGAACTTTCTGTCACCAAAATGTGAGGTAAATGTGTTTTTTTAGCCAAAGTTTGAGGTTTGCAAAAGATTCTGGGTAACAGAACCTGGTCAGAGCACCACAAGTCACCCCATCTTGGATTCCCCTAGGTCTCTAGTTTTAAAAAATGCACAGGTTTGGTAGGTTTCCCTATGTGCTGGCTGAGCTAGAGGCCAAAATCTACAGGTAGGCACTTTGGAAAAAACACCTCTGTTTTCTTTCAAAAAATGTGATGTGTCCACGTTGAGTTTTGGGGCATTTCCTGTTGCGGGCGCTAGGCCTACCCACACAAGTGAGGTATCATTTTTATCGGGAGACTTGGGGGAACACTGGGTGGAAGGAAATTTGTGGCTCCTCTCTGATTCCAGAACTTTTTGTCACCAAAATGTGTGGAAAACATGTTTTTTAGCCAAATTTTGAGGTTTGCAAAGGATTCTGGGTAACAGAACCTGGTCAGAGCCCCACAAGTCACCCCATCTTGGATTCCCCTAGGTCTCTAGTTTTCAAAAAATGCACAGGTTTGGTAGGTTTCCCTAGGTGCCGGCTGTGCTAGAGGCCAAAATCTACAGGTAGGCACTTTAGAAAAAACATCTCTGTTTTCTTTCAAAAAATGTGATGTGTCCACGTTGCGTTTTGGGGCATTTCCTGTCGCGGGCGCTAGGCATACCCACACAAGTGAGGTATCATTTTTATCGGGAGACTTGGGGGAACGCTGGGTGGAAGGACATTTGTGGCTCCTTTCTGATTCCAGAACTTTCTGTCACCAAAATTTGAGGAAAATGTGTTTTATTAGCCAAAGTTTGAGGTTTGCAAAGGATTCTGGGTAACAGAACCTGGTCAGAGCCCCACAAGTCACCCCATCTTGGATTCCCCTAGGTCTCTAGTTTTCAAAAAATGCACAGGTTTGGTTGGTTTCCCTAGGTGCCGGCTGAGCTAGAGGCCAAAATCTACAGGTAGGCACTTTGCAAAAAATACCTGTTTTCTTTAAAAAAATGTGATGTGTCCACGTTGCGTTTTGGGGCATTTTCTGTCGCGGGCGCTAGGCCTACCCACACAAGTGAGGTATCATTTTTATCGGGAGACTTGGGGGAGCGCTGGGTGCAAATAAATGTGTGGTTCCTTTCTGATTCAAGAACTTTCTGTCACCAAAATGTGAGGAAAACGTGTTTTTTTAGCCAAATTTTGAGGTTTGCAAAGGATTCTGGGTAACAGAACCTGGTTAGAGCCCCACAAGTCACCCCATCTTGGATTCCCCTAGGTCTCTGGTTTTAAAAAATGCACAGGTTTGGTAGGTTTCACTAGGTGCTGGCTGAGATAGAGGCCAAAATCTACAGGTAGGCACTTTGCAAAAAACACCTCTGTTGTCTTTCAAAAAATGTGATGTGTCCACGTTGCGTTTTGGGGCATTTCCTGTCGCGGGCGCTAGGCCTACCCACACAAGTGAGGTATAATTTTTATCGGGAGACTTGGGGGAACGCTGGGTGGAAGGAAATTTGTGGCTCCTCTCTAAATCCAGAAATTTCTGTCACCAAAATGTGAGGAAAACATGTTTTTTTAGCCAAATTTTGAGGTTTGCAAAGGATTCTGGGTAACAGAACCTGGTCAGAGCCCCACAAGTCACCCCATCTTGGATTCCACTAGGTCTCTAGTTTTAAAAAATGCACAGGTTTGGTAGGTTTCCCTAGGTGCCGGCTGAGCTAGAGGCCAAAATCTACAGGTAGGCACTTTGCAAAAAACACCTCTGTTTTCTTTAAAAAAATTTGATGCGTCCACGTTGCGTTTTGGGGCATTTCCTGTCGCGGGCGCTAGGCATACCCACACAAGTGAGGTATCATTTTTATCGTTAGACTTGGGGGAGCGCTGGGTGGAAGGAAATTTGTGGCTCCTTTCTGATTCCAGAACTTTCTGTCACCAAAATTTGAGGAAAACGTGTTTTTTTAGCCAAATTTTGAGGTTTGCAAAGGATTCTGGGTAACAGAACCTGGTCAGAGCCCCACAATTCACCCCATCTTGGATTCCCCTAGGTCTCTAGTTTTCAAAAAATGCACAGGTTTGGTAGGTTTCCCTAGGTGCCGGCTGTGCTAGAGGCCAAAATCTACAGGTAGGCACTTTACAAAAAACACCTCTGTTTTCTTTCAAAAAATGTGATGTGTCCACGTTGCGTTTTGGGGCATTTCCTGTCGCGGGCGCTAGGCCTACCCACACAAGTGAGGTATCATTTTTATCGGGAGACTTGGGGGAACGCTGGGTGGAAGGAAATTTGTGGCTCCTCTCTGATTCCAGAACTTTCTGTCACCAAAATTTGAGGAAAATGTGTTTTTTTAGCCAAAGTTTGAGGTTTGCAAAGGATTCTGGGTAACAGAACCTGGTTAGAGCCCCACAAGTCACCCCATCTTGGATTCCCCTGGGTCTCTAGTTTTAAAAAATGCACAGGTTTGGTAGGTTTCCCTAGGTGCCGGCTGAGCTAGAGGCCAAAATCTACAGGTAGGCACTTTGCAAAAAACACCTCTGTTTTCTTTAAAAAAATGTGATGTGTCCACGTTGCGTTTTGGGGCATTTCCTGTCGCGGGCGCTAGGCATACCCACACAAGTGAGGTATTATTTTTATCGGGAGACTTGGGGGAATGCTGGGTGGAAGGACATTTGTGGCTCCTCTATGATTCCAGAACTTTCTGTCACCAAAATTTGAGGAAAATGTGTTTTATTAGCCAAAGTTTGAGGTTTGCCAAGGATTCTGGGTAACAGAACCTGGTCAGAGCCCCACAAGTCACCCCATCTTGGATTCCCCTAGGTCTCTAGTTTTCAAAAAATGCACAGGTTTGGTTGGTTTCCCTAGGTGCCGGCTGAGCTAGAGGCCAAAATCTACAGGTAGGCACTTTGCAAAAAATACCTGTTTTCTTTAAAAAAATGTGATGTGTCCACGTTGCGTTTTGGGGCATTTTCTGTCGCGGGCGCTAGGCCTACCCACACAAGTGAGGTATCATTTTTATCGGGAGACTTGGGGGAGCGCTGGGTGCAAATAAATGTGTGGTTCCTTTCTGATTCAAGAACTTTCTGTCACCAAAATGTGAGGAAAACGTGTTTTTTTAGCCAAATTTTGAGGTTTGCAAAGGATTCTGGGTAACAGAACCTGGTTAGAGCCCCACAAGTCACCCCATCTTGGATTCCCCTAGGTCTCTGGTTTTAAAAAATGCACAGGTTTGGTAGGTTTCACTAGGTGCTGGCTGAGATAGAGGCCAAAATCTACAGGTAGGCACTTTGCAAAAAACACCTCTGTTGTCTTTCAAAAAATGTGATGTGTCCACGTTGCGTTTTGGGGCATTTCCTGTCGCGGGCGCTAGGCCTACCCACACAAGTGAGGTATAATTTTTATCGGGAGACTTGGGGGAACGCTGGGTGGAAGGAAATTTGTGGCTCCTCTCTAAATCCAGAAATTTCTGTCACCAAAATGTGAGGAAAACATGTTTTTTTAGCCAAATTTTGAGGTTTGCAAAGGATTCTGGGTAACAGAACCTGGTCAGAGCCCCACAAGTCACCCCATCTTGGATTCCACTAGGTCTCTAGTTTTAAAAAATGCACAGGTTTGGTAGGTTTCCCTAGGTGCCGGCTGAGCTAGAGGCCAAAATCTACAGGTAGGCACTTTGCAAAAAACACCTCTGTTTTCTTTAAAAAAATTTGATGCGTCCACGTTGCGTTTTGGGGCATTTCCTGTCGCGGGCGCTAGGCATACCCACACAAGTGAGGTATCATTTTTATCGTTAGACTTGGGGGAGCGCTGGGTGGAAGGAAATTTGTGGCTCCTTTCTGATTCCAGAACTTTCTGTCACCAAAATTTGAGGAAAACGTGTTTTTTTAGCCAAATTTTGAGGTTTGCAAAGGATTCTGGGTAACAGAACCTGGTCAGAGCCCCACAATTCACCCCATCTTGGATTCCCCTAGGTCTCTAGTTTTCAAAAAATGCACAGGTTTGGTAGGTTTCCCTAGGTGCCGGCTGTGCTAGAGGCCAAAATCTACAGGTAGGCACTTTACAAAAAACACCTCTGTTTTCTTTCAAAAAATGTGATGTGTCCACGTTGCGTTTTGGGGCATTTCCTGTCGCGGGCGCTAGGCCTACCCACACAAGTGAGGTATCATTTTTATCGGGAGACTTGGGGGAACGCTGGGTGGAAGGAAATTTGTGGCTCCTCTCTGATTCCAGAACTTTCTGTCACCAAAATTTGAGGAAAATGTGTTTTTTTAGCCAAAGTTTGAGGTTTGCAAAGGATTCTGGGTAACAGAACCTGGTTAGAGCCCCACAAGTCACCCCATCTTGGATTCCCCTGGGTCTCTAGTTTTAAAAAATGCACAGGTTTGGTAGGTTTCCCTAGGTGCCGGCTGAGCTAGAGGCCAAAATCTACAGGTAGGCACTTTGCAAAAAACACCTCTGTTTTCTTTAAAAAAATGTGATGTGTCCACGTTGCGTTTTGGGGCATTTCCTGTCGCGGGCGCTAGGCATACCCACACAAGTGAGGTATTATTTTTATCGGGAGACTTGGGGGAATGCTGGGTGGAAGGACATTTGTGGCTCCTCTATGATTCCAGAACTTTCTGTCACCAAAATTTGAGGAAAATGTGTTTTATTAGCCAAAGTTTGAGGTTTGCCAAGGATTCTGGGTAACAGAACCTGGTCAGAGCCCCACAAGTCACCCCATCTTGGATTCCCCTAGGTCTCTAGTTTTCAAAAAATGCACAGGTTTGGTTGGTTTCCCTAGGTGCCGGCTGAGCTAGAGGCCAAAATCTACAGGTAGGCACTTTGCAAAAAATACCTGTTTTCTTTAAAAAAATGTGATGTGTCCACGTTGCGTTTTGGGGCATTTTCTGTCGCGGGCGCTAGGCCTACCCACACAAGTGAGGTATCATTTTTATCTGGAGACTTGGGGGAGCGGTGGGTGCAAATAAATGTGTGGTTCCTTTCTGATTCAAGAACTTTCTGTCACCAAAATGTGAGGAAAACGTGTTTTTTTAGCCAAATTTTGAGGTTTGCAAAGGATTCTGGGTAACAGAACCTGGTTAGAGCCCCACAAGTCACCCCATCTTGGATTCCCCTAGGTCTCTGGTTTTAAAAAATGCACAGGTTTGGTAGGTTTCACTAGGTGCTGGCTGAGATAGAGGCCAAAATCTACAGGTAGGCACTTTGCAAAAAACACCTCTGTTGTCTTTCAAAAAATGTGATGTGTCCACGTTGCGTTTTGGGGCATTTCCTGTCGCGGGCGCTAGGCCTACCCACACAAGTGAGGTATAATTTTTATCGGGAGACTTGGGGGAACGCTGGGTGGAAGGAAATTTGTGGCTCCTCTCTAAATCCAGAAATTTCTGTCACCAAAATGTGAGGAAAACATGTTTTTTTAGCCAAATTTTGAGGTTTGCAAAGGATTCTGGGTAACAGAACCTGGTCAGAGCCCCACAAGTCACCCCATCTTGGATTCCCCTAGGTCTCTAGTTTTAAAAAATGCACAGGTTTGGTAGGTTTCCCTAGGTGCCGGCTGAGCTAGAGGCCAAAATCTACAGGTAGGCACTTTGCAAAAAACACCTCTGTTTTCTTTCAAAAAATGTGATGTGTCCACGTTGCGTTTTGGGGCATTTCCTGTCGCGGGCGCTAGGCCTACCCACACAAGTGAGGTATCATTTTTATCGGGAGACTTGGGGGAACGCTGGGTGGAAGGAAATTTGTGGCTCCTCTCTGATTCCAGAACTTTCTGTCACCAAAATTTGAGGAAAATGTGTTTTGTTAGCCAAAGTTTGAGGTTTGCAAAGGATTCTGGGTAACAGAACCTGGTTAGAGCCCCACAAGTCACCCCATCTTGGATTCCCCTGGGTCTCTAGTTTTAAAAAATGCACAGGTTTGGTAGGTTTCCCTAGGTGCCGGCTGAGCTAGAGGCCAAAATCTACAGGTAGGCACTTTGCAAAAAACACCTCTGTTTTCTTTAAAAAAATGTGATGTGTCCACGTTGCGTTTTCGAGCATTTCCTGTTGCGGGCGCTAGGCCTACCCACACAAGTGAGGTATCATTTTTATCGGAAGACTTGGGGGAACGCTGGGTGGAAGGAAATATGTGGCTCCTCTCTGATTCCAGAACTTTCTGTCACCAAATATGAGGAAAACATGTTTTTTTTAGCCAAATTTTGAGGTTTACAAAGGATTCTGGGTAACAGAACCTGGTCAGAGACCCACAAGTCACCCCATCTTGGATTCCCCTTGGTCTCTAGTTTTCAAAAATGCACAGGTTTGGTAGGTTTCCCTAGGTGCCGGCTGAGCTAGAGGCCAAAATCTACAGGTAGGCACTTTGCAAAAACACCTCTGTTTTCTTTAAAAAAATGTGATATGTCCACGTAGCGTTTTGGGGCATTTCCTGTCGCGGGCGCTAGGCCTACCCACACAAGTGAGGTATCATTTTTATCAGGAGACTTGGGGGAATGCTGGGTGGAAGGAAATGTGTGGCTCCTCTCTGATTCCAGAACTTTCTGTCACCAAAATGGGAGGAAAACGTGTTTTTTTAGCCAAATATTGAGGTTTGTAAAGGATTCTGGGTAACAGAACATGGTCAGAGCACCACAAGTCACTCCATCTTGGATTCCCCTAGGTCTCTAGTTTTCAAAAATGCACAGGTTTGGTAGGTTTCCCTAGGTGCCGGCTGAGCTAGAGGCCAAAATCTACAGGTAAACACTTTGCAAAAAACACCTGTTTTCTTTAAAAAAATGTGATGTGTCCACGTTGCGTTTTGGGGCATTTTCTGTCGCGGGCGATAGGCCTACCCACACAAGTGAGGTATCATTTTTATCGGGAGACTTGGGGGAGCAGTGGGTGGAAGGAAATTTGTGGCTCCTTTCTGATTCAAGAACTTTCTGTCACCAAAATGTGAGGAAAACATGTTTTTTTAGCCACATTTTGAGGTTTGCAAAGGATTCTGGGTAAAAGAACCTGGTCAGAGCCCCACAAGTCACCCCAACTTGGATTCCCCTAGGTCTCTGGTTTAAAAAAATGCACAGGTTTGGTAGGTTTCCCTAGGTGCTGGCTGAGATAGAGGCCAAAATCTACAGGTAGGCACTTTGCAATAAACACCTCTGTTTTCTTTAAAAAAATGTGATGTGTCCACGTTGCGTTTTCGAGCATTTCCTGTTGCGGGCGCTAGGCCTACCCTCACAAGTGAGGTATTATTTTTATCGGAAGACTTGGGGGAACGCTGGGTGGAAGGAAATTTGTGGCTCCTCTCTGATTCCAGAACTTTCTGTCACCAAATATGAGGAAAACATGTTTTTTTTAGCCAAATTTTGAGGTTTACAAAGGATTCTGGGTAACAGAACCTGGTCAGAGCCCCACAAGTCACCCCATCTTGGATTCCCCTTGGTCTCTAGTTTTCAAAAATGTACAGGTTTGGTAGGTTTCCCTAGGTGCCGGCTGAGCTAGAGGCCAAAATCTACAGGTAGTCACTTTGCAAAAACACCTCTGTTTTCTTTAAAAAAATGTGATATGTCCACGTTGCGTTTTGGGGCATTTCCTGTCGCGGGCGCTAGGCCTACCCACACAAGTGAGGTATCATTTTTATCAGGAGACTTGGGGGAACGCTGGGTGGAAGGAAATTTGTGGCTTCTCTCTGATTCCAGAACTTTCTGTCACCAAAATGTGAGGAAAACGTGTTTTTTTAGCCAAATTTTGAGGTTTGTAAAGGATTCTGGGTAACAGAACATGGTCAGAGCACCACAAGTCACTCTATCTTGGATTCCCCTAGGTCCCTAGTTTTAAAAAATGCACAGGTTTGGTAGGTTTCCCTAGGTGCCGGCTGAGCTAGAGGCCAAAATCTACAGGTAAACACTTTGGAAAAAACACCTGTTTTCTTTAAAAAAAATGTAATGTGTCCACGTTGCGTTTTGGGGCATTTCCTGTCGCGGGCGCTAGGCCTACCCACACAAGTGAGGTATCATTTTTATCGGGAGACTTGGGGGAACGCTGGGTGGAAAGAAATTTGTGGCTCCTCTCTGATTCCGGAAATTTCTGTCACCAAAATGTGAGGAAAACATGTTTTTTTAGCCAAATTTTGAGGGTTTGCTAAGGATTCTGGGTAACAGAACCTGGTCAGAGCCCCACAAGTCACCCCATCTTGGATTCCCCTAGGTCTCTAGTTTTAAAAAATGCACAGGTTTGGTAGGTTTTCCTAGGTGCCGGCTGAGCTAGAGGCCAAAATCTACAGGTAGGCACTTTGCAAAAAACACCTCTGTTTTCTTTCAAAAAATTTGATGTGTCCACGTTGCGTTTTGGGGCATTTCCTGTCGCGGACGCTAGGCCTACCCACACAAGTGACGTATCATTTTTATCGGGAGACTTGGGGGAACACTGGGTGGAAGGATATTTGTGGCTCCTCTCTGATTCCAGAACTTTTTGTCACCAAAATGTGAGGAAAACATGTTTTTTAGCCAAATTTTGAGGTTTGCAAAGGATTCTGGGTAACAGAACCTGGTCAGAGCCCCACAAGTCACCCCATCTTGGATTCCCCTAGGTCTCTAGTTTTCAAAAAATGCACAGGTTTGGTAGGTTTCCCTAGGTGCCGGCTGTGCTAGAGGCCAAAATCTACAGGTAGGCACTTTAGAAAAAACACCTCTGTTTTCTTTCAAAAAATGTGATGTGTCCACGTTGCATTTTGGGGCATTTCCTGTCGCGGGCGCTAGGCATACCAACACAAGTGAGGTATTATTTTTATCGGGAGACTTGGGGGAACGCTGGGTGGAAGGACATTTGTGGCTCCTCTCTGATTCCAGAACTTTCTGTCACCAAAATTTGAGGAAAATGTGTTTTTTTAGCCAAAGTTTGAGGTTTGCAAAGGATTCTGGGTAACAGAACCTGGTCAGAGTCCCACAAGTCACCCCATCTTGGATTCCCCTAGGTCTCTAGTTTTCAAAAAATGCACAGGTTTGGTAGGTTTCCCTAGGTGCCGGCTGAGCTAGAGGCCAAAATCTACAGGTAGGCACTTTGCAAAAAATACCTCTTTTCTTTAAAAAAATGTGATGTGTCCACGTTGCGTTTTGGGGCATTTTCTGTCGCGGGCGCTAGGCCTACCCACACAAGTGAGGTATCATTTTTATCGGGAGACTTGGGGGAGCGGTGGGTGCAAATAAATATGTGGCTCCTTTCTGATTCAAGAACTTTCTGTCACCAAAATGTGAGGAAAACGTGTTTTTTTAGCCAAATTTTGAGGTTTGCAAAGGATTCTGGGTAACAGAACTTGGTCAGAGCCCCACAAGTCACCCCAACTTGGATTCCCCTAGGTCTCTGGTTTTAAAAAATGCACAGGTTTGGTAGGTTTCCCTAGGTGCTGGCTGAGATAGAGGTTAAAATCTACAGGTAGGCACTTTGCAAAAAACACCTCTGTTGTCTTCCAAAAAATGTGATGTGTCCACGTTGCGTTTTGGGGCATTTCCTGTCGCGGGCGCTAGGCCTACCCACACAAGTGAGGTATAATTTTTATCGGGAGACTTGGGGGAACGCTGGGTGGAAGGAAATTTGTGGCTCCTCTCTGATTCCAGAAATTTCTGTCACCAAAATGTGAGGAAAACATGTTTTTTTAGCCAAATTTTGAGGTTTGCAAAGGATTCTGGGTAACAGAACCTGGTCAGAGCCCCACAAGTCACCCCATCTTGGATTCCCCTAGGTCTCTAGTTTTAAAAAATGCACAGGTTTGGTAGGTTTCCCTCGGTGCCGGCTGAGCTAGAGGCCAAAATCTACAGGTAGGCACTTTGCAAAAAACACCTCTGTTTTCTTTAAAAAAATTTGATGTGTCCACGTTGCGTTTTGGGGCATTTCCTGTCGCGGACGCTAGGCCTACCCACACAAGTGAGGTATCATTTTTATCGTTAGACTTGGGGGAGCGCTGGGTGGAAGGAAATTTGTGGCTCCTTTCTGATTCCAGAACTTTCTGTCACCAAAATGTGAGGAAAACGTGTTTTTTTAGCCAAATTTTGAGGTTTGCAAAGGATTCTGGGTAACAGAACCTGGTCAGAGCCCCACAATTCACCCCATCTTGGATTCCCCTAGGTCTCTAGTTTAAAAAAATACACAGGTTTGGTAGGTTTCCCTAAGTGCCGGCTGAGCTAGAGGCCAAAATCTACAGGTAAGCACTTTGCAAAAAACACCTCTGTTTTCTTTCAAAAAATGTGATGTGTCCACGTTGAGTTTTGGGGCATTTCCTGTTGCGGGCGCTAGGCCTACCCACACAAGTGAGGTATCATTTTTATCGGGAGACTTGGGGGAACACTGGGTGGAAGGAAATTTGTGGCTCCTCTCTGATTCCAGAACTTTCTGTCACCAAAATGTGAGGAAAACGTGTTTTTTTGGCCAAATTTTGAGGTTTGCAAAGGATTCTGGGTAACAGAACCTGGTCAGAGCCCCACAAGTCACCCCATCTTGGATTCCCCTAGGTCTCTAGTTTTCAAAAAAATGCACAGGTTTGGTAGGTTTCCCTAGGTGCCGGCTGTACTAGAGGCCAAAATCTACAGGTAGGCACTTTACAAAAAACACCTCTGTTTCCTTTAAAAAAATGTGATGTGTCCATGTTGCGTTTTGGGGCATTTCCTGTCGCGGGCGCTAGGCATACCCACACAAGTGAGGTATAATTTTTATCGGGAGACTTGGGGGAACGCTGGGTGGAAGGAAATTTGTGGCTCCTCTCTGATTCCAGAACTTTCTGTCACCAAAATTTTAGGAAAATGTGTTTTTTTAGCCAAAGTTTGAGGTTTGCAAAGGATTCTGTGTAACAGAACCTGGTCAGAGCCCCACAAGTCACCCCATCTTGGATTCCCCTAGGTCTCTAGTTTGAAAAAATGCACAGGTTTGGTAGGTTTCCCTAGGTGCTGGCTGAGCTAGAGGCCAAAATCTACAGGTAGACACTTTGCAAAAAACACCTGTTTTCTTTCAAAAAATGTGATGTGTCCACGTTGCGTTTTGGGGCATTTTCTGTCGCGGGCGCTAGGCCTACCCACACAAGTGAGGTATCATTTTTATCGGGAGACTTGGGGGAACGCTGGGTGGAAGGACATTTGTGGCTCCTCTCTGATTCCAGAACTTTCTGTCACCAAAATTTGAGGAAAATGTGTTTTTTTAGCCAAAGTTTGAGGTTTGCAAAGGATTCTGGGTAACAGAACCTGGTTAGAGCCCCACAAGTCACCCCATCTTGGATTCCCCTAGGTCTCTAGTTTAAAAAAATGCACAGGTTTGGTATGTTTCCCTAGGTGCCGGCTGAGCTAGAGGCCAAAATCTACAGGTAGGCACTTTGCAAAAAACACCTCTGTTTTCTTTCAAAAAATGTGATGTGTCCACGTTGCGTTTTCGAGCATTTCCTGTTGCGGGCGCTAGGCCTACCCACACAAGTGAGGTATCATTTTTATCGGAAGACTTGGGGGAACGCTGGGTGGAAGGAAATTTGTGGCTCCTCTCTGATTCCAGAACTTTCTGTCACCAAATATGAGGAAAACATGTTTTTTTTAGCCAAATTTTGAGGTTTACAAAGGATTCTGGGTAACAGAACCTGGTCAGAGCCCCACAAGTCACCCCAACTTGGATTCCCCTAGGTCTCTAGTTTTCAAAAATGCACAGGTTTGGTAGGTTTCCCTAGGTGCCGGCTGAGCTAGAGGCCAAAATCTACAGGTAGGCACTTTGCAAAAAACACCTCTGTTTTCTTTAAAAAAATGTGATGTGTCCACGTTGCGTTTTGGGGCATTCCCTGTTGCGGGCGCTAGGCCTACCCACACAAGTGAGGTATCATTTTTATCGGGAGACTTGGGGGAACGCTGGGTGGAAGGAAATTTGTGGCTCCTCTCTGATTCCAGAACTTTCTGTCACCAAAATTTGAGGACAATGTGTTTTTTTAGCCAAAGTTTGAGGTTTGCAAAGGATTCTGGGTAACAGAACCTGGTCAGAGCCCCACAAGTCACCCCATCTTGGATTCCCCTAGGTCTCTAGTTTTAAAAAATGCACAGATTTGGTAGGTTTCCCTAGGTGCTGGCTGAGATAGAGGCCAAAATCTACAGGTAGGCACTTTGCAAAAAACACCTCTGTTTTCTTTCAAAAAATGTGATGTGTCCACGTTGCGTTTTGGGGCATTCCGTGTTGCGGACGCTAGGCCTACCCACACAAGTGAGGTATCATTTTTATCGGGAGACTTGGGGGAGCGCTGGGTGGAAGGAAATTTGTGGCTCCTTTCTGATTCCAGAACTTTCTGTCACCAAAATGTGAGGAAAACGTGTTTTTTTAGCCAAATTTTGAGGTTTGCAAAGGATTCTGGGTAACAGAACCTGGTCAGAGCCCCACAAGTCACCCCAACTTGGATTCCCCTAGGTCTCTGGTTTTAAAAAATGCACAGGTTTGGTAGGTTTTCCTAGGTGCCGGCTGAGCTAGAGGCCAAAATCTACAGGTAGGCACTTTGCAAAAAACACCTCTGTTTTCTTTCAAAAAATTTGATGTGTCCACGTTGCGTTTTGGGGCATTTCCTGTCGCGGACGCTAGGCCTACCCACACAAGTGACGTATCATTTTTATCGGGAGACTTGGGGGAACACTGGGTGGAAGGATATTTGTGGCTCCTCTCTGATTCCAGAACTTTTTGTCACCAAAATGTGAGGAAAACATGTTTTTTAGCCAAATTTTGAGGTTTGCAAAGGATTCTGGGTAACAGAACCTGGTCAGAGCCCACAAGTCACCCCATCTTGGATTCCCCTAGGTCTCTAGTTTTCAAAAAATGCACAGGTTTGGTAGGTTTCCCTAGGTGCCGGCTGTGCTAGAGGCCAAAATCTACAGGTAGGCACTTTAGAAAAAACACCTCTGTTTTCTTTCAAAAAATGTGATGTGTCCACGTTGCGTTTTGGGGCATTTCCTGTCGCGGGCGCTAGGCATACCAACACAAGTGAGGTATTATTTTTATCGGGAGACTTGGGGGAACGCTGGGTGGAAGGACATTTGTGGCTCCTCTCTGATTCCAGAACTTTCTGTCACCAAAATTTGAGGAAAATGTGTTTTTTTAGCCAAAGTTTGAGGTTTGCAAAGGATTCTGGGTAACAGAACCTGGTCAGAGTCCCACAAGTCACCCCATCTTGGATTCCCCTAGGTCTCTAGTTTTCAAAAAATGCACAGGTTTGGTAGGTTTCCCTAGGTGCCGGCTGAGCTAGAGGCCAAAATCTACAGGTAGGCACTTTGCAAAAAATACCTCTTTTCTTTAAAAAAATGTGATGTGTCCACGTTGCGTTTTGGGGCATTTTCTGTCGCGGGCGCTAGGCCTACCCACACAAGTGAGGTATCATTTTTATCGGGAGACTTGGGGGAGCGGTGGGTGCAAATAAATATGTGGCTCCTTTCTGATTCAAGAACTTTCTGTCACCAAAATGTGAGGAAAACGTGTTTTTTTAGCCAAATTTTGAGGTTTGCAAAGGATTCTGGGTAACAGAACTTGGTCAGAGCCCCACAAGTCACCCCAAGTTGGATTCCCCTAGGTCTCTGGTTTTAAAAAATGCACAGGTTTGGTAGGTTTCCCTAGGTGCTGGCTGATATAGAGGTTAAAATCTACAGGTAGGCACTTTGCAAAAAACACCTCTGTTGTCTTCCAAAAAATGTGATGTGTCCACGTTGCGTTTTGGGGCATTTCCTGTCGCGGGCGCTAGGCCTACCCACACAAGTGAGGTATAATTTTTATCGGGAGACTTGGGGGAACGCTGGGTGGAAGGAAATTTGTGGCTCCTCTCTGATTCCAGAAATTTCTGTCACCAAAATGTGAGGAAAACGTGTTTTTTTAGCCAAATTTTGAGGTTTGCAAAGGATTCTGGGTAACAGAACTTGGTCAGAGCCCCACAAGTCACCCCAACTTGGATTCCCCTAGGTCTCTGGTTTTAAAAAATGCACAGGTTTGGTAGGTTTCCCTAGGTGCTGGCTGAGATAGAGGTTAAAATCTACAGGTAGGCACTTTGCAAAAAACACCTCTGTTGTCTTCCAAAAAATGTGATGTGTCCACGTTGCGTTTTGGGGCATTTCCTGTCGCGGGCGCTAGGCCTACCCACACAAGTGAGGTATAATTTTTATCGGGAGACTTGGGGGAACGCTGGGTGGAAGGAAATTTGTGGCTCCTCTCTGATTCCAGAAATTTCTGTCACCAAAATGTGAGGAAAACATGTTTTTTTAGCCAAATTTTGAGGTTTGCAAAGGATTCTGGGTAACAGAACCTGGTCAGAGCCCCACAAGTCACCCCATCTTGGATTCCCCTAGGTCTCTAGTTTTAAAAAATGCACAGGTTTGGTAGGTTTCCCTCGGTGCCGGCTGAGCTAGAGGCCAAAATCTACAGGTAGGCACTTTGCAAAAAACACCTCTGTTTTCTTTAAAAAAATTTGATGTGTCCACGTTGCGTTTTGGGGCATTTCCTGTCGCGGACGCTAGGCCTACCCACACAAGTGAGGTATCATTTTTATCGTTAGACTTGGGGGAGCGCTGGGTGGAAGGAAATTTGTGGCTCCTTTCTGATTCCAGAACTTTCTGTCACCAAAATGTGAGGAAAACGTGTTTTTTTAGCCAAATTTTGAGGTTTGCAAAGGATTCTGGGTAACAGAACCTGGTCAGAGCCCCACAATTCACCCCATCTTGGATTCCCCTAGGTCTCTAGTTTAAAAAAATACACAGGTTTGGTAGGTTTCCCTAAGTGCCGGCTGAGCTAGAGGCCAAAATCTACAGGTAAGCACTTTGCAAAAAACACCTCTGTTTTCTTTCAAAAAATGTGATGTGTCCACGTTGAGTTTTGGGGCATTTCCTGTTGCGGGCGCTAGGCCTACCCACACAAGTGAGGTATCATTTTTATCGGGAGACTTGGGGGAACACTGGGTGGAAGGAAATTTGTGGCTCCTCTCTGATTCCAGAACTTTCTGTCACCAAAATGTGAGGAAAACGTGTTTTTTTGGCCAAATTTTGAGGTTTGCAAAGGATTCTGGGTAACAGAACCTGGTCAGAGCCCCACAAGTCACCCCATCTTGGATTCCCCTAGGTCTCTAGTTTTCAAAAAAATGCACAGGTTTGGTAGGTTTCCCTAGGTGCCGGCTGTACTAGAGGCCAAAATCTACAGGTAGGCACTTTACAAAAAACACCTCTGTTTCCTTTAAAAAAATGTGATGTGTCCATGTTGCGTTTTGGGGCATTTCCTGTCGCGGGCGCTAGGCATACCCACACAAGTGAGGTATAATTTTTATCGGGAGACTTGGGGGAACGCTGGGTGGAAGGAAATTTGTGGCTCCTCTCTGATTCCAGAACTTTCTGTCACCAAAATTTGAGGAAAATGTGTTTTTTTAGCCAAAGTTTGAGGTTTGCAAAGGATTCTGTGTAACAGAACCTGGTCAGAGCCCCACAAGTCACCCCATCTTGGATTCCCCTAGGTCTCTAGTTTGAAAAAATGCACAGGTTTGGTAGGTTTCCCTAGGTGCTGGCTGAGCTAGAGGCCAAAATCTACAGGTAGACACTTTGCAAAAAACACCTGTTTTCTTTCAAAAAATGTGATGTGTCCACGTTGCGTTTTGGGGCATTTTCTGTCGCGGGCGCTAGGCCTACCCACACAAGTGAGGTATCATTTTTATCGGGAGACTTGGGGGAACGCTGGGTGGAAGGACATTTGTGGCTCCTCTCTGATTCCAGAACTTTCTGTCACCAAAATTTGAGGAAAATGTGTTTTTTTAGCCAAAGTTTGAGGTTTGCAAAGGATTCTGGGTAACAGAACCTGGTTAGAGCCCCACAAGTCACCCCATCTTGGATTCCCCTAGGTCTCTAGTTTAAAAAAATGCACAGGTTTGGTATGTTTCCCTAGGTGCCGGCTGAGCTAGAGGCCAAAATCTACAGGTAGGCACTTTGCAAAAAACACCTCTGTTTTCTTTCAAAAAATGTGATGTGTCCACGTTGCGTTTTCGAGCATTTCCTGTTGCGGGCGCTAGGCCTACCCACACAAGTGAGGTATCATTTTTATCGGAAGACTTGGGGGAACGCTGGGTGGAAGGAAATTTGTGGCTCCTCTCTGATTCCAGAACTTTCTGTCACCAAATATGAGGAAAACATGTTTTTTTTAGCCAAATTTTGAGGTTTACAAAGGATTCTGGGTAACAGAACCTGGTCAGAGCCCCACAAGTCACCCCAACTTGGATTCCCCTAGGTCTCTAGTTTTCAAAAATGCACAGGTTTGGTAGGTTTCCCTAGGTGCCGGCTGAGCTAGAGGCCAAAATCTACAGGTAGGCACTTTGCAAAAAACACCTCTGTTTTCTTTAAAAAAATGTGATGTGTCCACGTTGCGTTTTGGGGCATTCCCTGTTGCGGGCGCTAGGCCTACCCACACAAGTGAGGTATCATTTTTATCGGGAGACTTGGGGGAACGCTGGGTGGAAGGAAATTTGTGGCTCCTCTCTGATTCCAGAACTTTCTGTCACCAAAATTTGAGGAAAATGTGTTTTTTTAGCCAAAGTTTGAGGTTTGCAAAGGAATCTGGGTAACAGAACCTGGTTAGAGCCCCACAAGTCACCCTATCTTGGATTCCCCTAGGTATCTAGTTTTCAAAAATGCACAGGTTTGGTAGGTTTCCCTAGGTGCCGGCTGAGCTAGAGGCCAAAATCTACAGGTAGGCACTTTGCAAAAAACACCTCGGTTTTCTTTAAAAAAATGTGATGTGTCCACGTTGCGTTTTGGGGCAATTCCTGTTGCGGGCGCTAGGCCTACCCACACAAGTGAGGTATCATTTTTATCGGTAGACTTGGGGGAACGCTGGGTGGAAGGAAATTTGTGGCTCCTCTCTGATTCCAGAACTTTCTGTCACCAAAATTTGAGGAAAATGTGTTTTTTTAGCCAAAGTTTGAGGTTTGCAAAGGATTCTGGGTAACAGAACCTGGTTAGAGCCCCACAAGTCACCCCATCTTGGATTCCCCTAGGTCTCTAGTTTTCAAAAATGCACAGGTTTGGTAGGTTTCCCTAGGTGCCGGCTGAGCTAGAGGCCAAAATCTACAGGTAGACACTTTGCAAAAAATACCTGTTTTCTTTCAAAAAATGTGATGTGTCCACGTTGCGTTTTGGGGCATTTTCTGTCACGGTCGCTAAGCCTACCCACACAAGTGAGGTATCATTTTTATCGGGAGACTTGGGGGAGCGGTGGGTGGAAGTTAATTTGTGGCTCCTTTCTGATTCCAGAACTTTTTGTCACCAAAATGTGAGGAAAACGTGTTTTTTTAGCCAAATTTTGAGGTTTGCAAAGGATTCTGGGTAACAGAACCTGGTCAGAGCCCCAAAAGTCACCCCAACTTGGATTCCCCTAGGTCTCTGGTTTTAAAAAATGCACAGGTTTGGTAGGTTTCCCTAGGTGCTGGCTGAGATAGAGGGCAAAATCTACAGGTAAGCACTTTGCAAAAAACACCTCTGTTGTCTTTCAAAAAATGTGATGTGTCCACGTTGCGTTTTGGGGCATTTCCTGTCGCGGGCTCTAGGCCTACCCACACAAGTGAGGTATCATTTTTATCGGGAGACTTGGGGGAACGCTAGGTGGAAGGAAATTAGTGGCTCCTTTCTGATACCAGAACTTTCTGTCACGAAAATGTGAGGAAAACGTGTTTTTTTAGCCAAATTTTGAGGTTTGCAAAAGATTCTGGGTAACAGAACCTGGTCAGAGCCCCAAAAGTCACCCCAACTTGGATTCCCCTAGGTCTCTGGTTTTAAAAAATGCACAGGTTTGGTAGGTTTCCCTATGTGCCGGCTGAGCTAGAGGCCAAAATCTACAGGTAGGCACTTTGAAAAAAACACCTTTATTTTCTTTCAAAAAATGTGATGTGTCCACGTTGAGTTTTGGGGCATTTCCTGTTGCGGGCGCTAGTCCTACCCACACAAGTGAGGTATCATTTTTATCGGGAGACTTGGGGGAACACTGGGTGGAAGGAAATTTGTGGCTCCTCTCTGATTCCAGAACTTTCTGTCACCAAAATTTGAGGACAATGTGTTTTTTTAGCCAAAGTTTGAGGTTTGCAAAGGATTCTGGGTAACAGAACCTGGTCAGAGCCCCACAAGTCACCCCATCTTGGATTCCCCTAGGTCTCTAGTTTTAAAAAATGCACAGATTTGGTAGGTTTCCCTAGGTGCTGGCTGAGATAGAGGCCAAAATCTACAGGTAGGCACTTTGCAAAAAACACCTCTGTTTTCTTTCAAAAAATGTGATGTGTCCACGTTGCGTTTTGGGGCATTCCGTGTTGCGGACGCTAGGCCTACCCACACAAGTGAGGTATCATTTTTATCGGGAGACTTGGGGGAGCGCTGGGTGGAAGGAAATTTGTGGCTCCTTTCTGATTCCAGAACTTTCTGTCACCAAAATGTGAGGAAAACGTGTTTTTTTAGCCAAATTTTGAGGTTTGCAAAGGATTCTGGGTAACAGAACCTGGTCAGAGCCCCACAAGTCACCCCAACTTGGATTCCCCTAGGTCTCTGGTTTTAAAAAATGCACAGGTTTGGTAGGTTTCCCTAGGTGCTGGCTGAGATAGAGGCCAAAATCTACAGGTAGGCACTTTGCAAAAAACACCTCTGTTTTCTTTCAAAAAATGTGATGTGTCCACGTTGCGTTTTGGGGCATTTCCTGTCGCGGGCGCTAGGCCTACCCACACAAGTGAGGTATCATTTTTATCGGGAGACTTGGGGGAACGCTGGGTGGAAGGAAATTTGTGGCTCCTCTCTGATTCCAGAACTTTCTGTCACCAAAATGTGAGGAAAACGTGTTTTTTTAGCCAAATTTAGAGGTTTGCAAAGGATTCTGGGTAACAGAACCTGGTCAGAGCCCCACAAGTCACCCCAACTTGGATTCCCCTAGGTCTCTGGTTTTAAAAAATGCACAGGTTTGGTAGGTTTCCCTAGGTGCCGGCTGAGATAGAGGCCACAATCTACAGGTAGGCACTTTGCAAAAAACACCTCTGTTTTCTTTAAAAAAATGTGATGTGTCCACGTTGCGTTTTGGGGCATTTCCTGTCGCGGGCGCTAGGCCTACCCACACAAGTGAGGTATCATTTTTATCGGGAGACTTGGGGGAACGCTGGGTGGAAGGAAATTTGTGGCTCCTTTCTGATTCCAGAACTTTCTGTCACCAAAATGTGAGGAAAACGTGTTTTTTTAGCCAAATTTTGAGGTTTGCAAAGGATTCTGGGTAACAGAACCTGGTCAGAGCCCCACAAGTCACCCCAACATGGATTCCCCTAGGTCTCTGGTTTTAAAAAATGCACAGGTTTGGTAGGTTTCCCTAGGTGCTGGCTGAGATAGAGGCCAAAATCTACAGGTAGGCACTTTGCAAAAAACACCTCTGTTTTCTTTCAAAAAATGTGATGTGTCCACGTTGCGTTTTGGGGCATTTCGTGTTGCGGGCGCTAGGCCTACCCACACAAGTGAGGTATCATTTTTATCGGGAGACTTGGGGGAACGCTGGGTGGAAGGAAATGGGTGGCTCCTCTCTGATTCCAGAACTTTCTGTCACCAAAATGTGAGAAAAATGTGTTTTTTAGCCAAAGTTTGAGGTTTGCAAAGGATTCTGGGTAACTGAACCTGGTTACAGCCCCACAAGTCACCCCATCTTGGATTCCCCTAGTTCTCTAGTTTACAAAAATGCACAGGTTTGGTAGGTTTCCCTAGGTACCGGCTGAGCTAGAGGCCAAAATCTACAGGTAGGCACTTTGCAAAAAACACCTCTGTTTTATTTAAAAAAATGTGATATGTCCACGTTGCGTTTTGGGGCATTTCGTGTTGCGGGCGCTAGGCCTACCCACACAAGTGAGATATCATTTTTATCGGGAGACTTGGGGGAGAGCTGGGTGGAAGGAAATTTGTGGCTCCTTTCTGATTCCAGAACTTTCTGTAACCAAAATGTGAGGAAAACGTGTTTTTTTAGCCAAATTTTGAGATTTGCAAAAGATTCTGGGTAACAGAACCTGGTCAGAGCCCCACAAGTCACCCCATCTTGGATTCCCCTAGGTCTCCAGTTTTAAAAAATGCACAAGTTTGGTAGGTTTCCCTATGTGCTGGCTGAGCTAGAGGCCAAAATCTACAGGTAGGCACTTTGCAAAAAACACCTCTGTTTTCTTTCAAAAAATGTGATGTGTCCACGTTGAGTTTTGGGGCATTTCCTGTTGCGGGCGCTAGGCCTACCCACACAAGTGAGGTATCATTTTTATCGGGAGACTTGGGGGAACACTGGGTGGAAGGAAATTTGTGGCTCCTCTCTGATTCCAGAACTTTTTGTCACCAAAATGTGTGGAAAACATGTTTTTTAGCCAAATTTTGAGGTTTGCAAAGGATTCTGGGTAACAGAACCTGGTCAGAGCCCCACAAGTCACCCCATCTTGGATTCCCCTAGGTCTCTAGTTTTAAAAAAATGCACAGGTTTGGTAGGTTTCCCTAGGTGCCGGCTGTGCTAGAGGCCAAAATCTACAGGTAGGCACTTTGCAAAAAACACCTCTGTTTTCTTTAAAAAAATGTGATGTGTCCACGTTGAGTTTTGGGGCATTTCCTGTTGCGGGCGCTAGGCCTACCCACACAAGTGAGGTATTATTTTTATCGGGAGACTTGGGGGAACACTGGGTGGAAGGAAATTTGTGGCTCCTTTCTGATTCCAGAACTTTCTGTCACCAAAATGTGAGGAAAACGTGTTTTTTTAGCCAAATTTTGAGGTTTACAAAGGATTCTGGGTAACAGAACCTGGTCAGAGCCCCACAAGTCACCCCATCTTGGATTCCCCTAGGTCTCTAGTTTTCAAAAATGGACAGGTTTGGTAGGGTTCCCTAGGTGCTGGCTCAGATAGAGGCCAAAATCTACAGGTAGGCACTTTGCAAAAAACACCTCTGTTTTCTTTCAAAAAATGTGATATGTCCACGTTGCGTTTTGGGGCATTTCGTGTTGCGGGCGCTAGGCCTACCCACACAAGTGAGATATCATTTTTATCGGGAGACTTGGGGGAGCGCTGGGTGGAAGGAAATTTGTGGCTCCTTTCTGATTCCAGAACTTTCTGTAACCAAAATGTGAGGAAAACGTGTTTTTTTAGCCAAATTTTGAGATTTGCAAAAGATTCTGGGTAACAGAACCTGGTCAGAGCCCCACAAGTCACCCCATCTTGGATTCCCCTAGGTCTCTAGTTTAAAAAAATGCACAAGTTTGGTAGGTTTCCCTATGTGCTGGCTGAGCTTGAGGCCAAAATCTACAGGTAGGCACTTTGCAAAAAACACCTCTGTTTTCTTTAAAAAAATGTGATGTGTCCACGTTGAGTTTTGGGGCATTTCCTGTTGCGGGCGCTAGGCCTACCCACACAAGTGAGGTATCATTTTTATCGGGAGACTTGGGGGAACACTGGGTGGAAGGAAATTTGTGGCTCCTCTCTGATTCCAGAACTTTTTGTCACCAAAATGTGTGGAAAACATGTTTTTTAGCCAAATTTTGAGGTTTGCAAAGGATTCTGGGTAACAGAACCTGGTCAGAGCCCCACAAGTCACCCCATCTTGGATTCCCCTAGGTCTCTAGTTTTAAAAAATGCACAGGTTTGGTAGGTTTCCCTAGGTGCCGGCTGTGCTAGAGGCCAAAATCTACAGGTAGGCACTTTGCAAAAAACACCTCTGTTTTCTTTAAAAAAATGTGATGTGTCCACGATGAGTTTTGGGGCATTTCCTGTTGCGGGCACTAGGCCTACCCACACAAGTGAGGTATTATTTTTATCGGGAGACTTGGGGGAACACTGGGTGGAAGGAAATTTGTGGCTCCTTTCTGATTCCAGAACTTTCTGTCACCAAAATGTGAGGAAAACGTGTTTTTTTAGCCAAATTTTGAGGTTTACAAAGGATTCTGGGTAACAGAACCTGGTCAGAGCCCCACAAGTCACCCCATCTTGGATTCCCCTAGGTCTCTAGTTTTCAAAAATGCACAGGTTTGGTAGGGTTCCCTAGGTGCTGGCTTAGCTAGAGGCCAAAATCTACAGTTAGACACTTTGTAAAAAATACCTGTTTTCTTTCAAAAAATGTGATGTGTCCACGTTGCGTTTTGGGGCATTTTCTGTCGCGGGCGCTAGGCCTACCCACACAAGTGAGGTACCATTTTTATCGGGAGACTTGGGGGAACGCTGGGTGGAAGGAAATTTGTGGCTCCTCTCTGATTCCAGAACTTTCTGTCACCAAAATGTGAGGAAAACGTGTTTTTTTAGCCAAATTTAGAGGTTTGCAAAGGATTCTGGGTAACAGAACCTGGTCAGAGCCCCACAAATCACCCCAACTTGGATTCCCCTAGGTCTCTGGTTTTAAAAAATGCACAGGTTTGGTAGGTTTCCCTAGGTGCCGGCTGAGATAGAGGCCACAATCTACAGGTAGGCACTTTGCAAAAAACACCTCTGTTTTCTTTAAAAAAATGTGATGTGTCCACGTTGCGTTTTGGGGCATTTCCTGTCGCGGGCGCTAGGCCTACCCACACAAGTGAGGTATCATTTTTATCGGGAGATTTGGGGGAACGCTGGGTGGAAGGAAATTTGTGGCTCCTTTCTGATTCCAGAACTTTCTGTCACCAAAATGTGAGGAAAACGTGTTTTTTTAGCCAAATTTTGAGGTTTGCAAAGGATTCTGGGTAACAGAACCTGGTCAGAGCCCCACAAGTCACCCCAACTTGGATTCCCCTAGGTCTCTGGTTTTAAAAAATGCACAGGTTTGGTAGGTTTCCCTAGGTGCTGGCTGAGATAGAGGCCAAAATCTACAGGTAGGCACTTTGCAAAAAACACCTCTGTTTTCTTTCAAAAAATGTGATGTGTCCACGTTGCGTTTTGGGGCATTTCGTGTTGCGGGCGCTAGGCCTACCCACACAAGTGAGGTATCATTTTTATCGGGAGACTTGGGGGAACGCTGGGTGGAAGGAAATGTGTGGCTCCTCTCTGATTCCAGAACTTTCTGTCACCAAAATGTGGGGAAAATGTGTTTTTTTAGCCAAAGTTTGAGGTTTGCAAAGGATTCTGGGTAACTGAACCTGGTTACAGCCCCACAAGTCACCCCATCTTGGATTCCCCTAGTTCTCTAGTTTACAAAAATGCACAGGTTTGGTAGGTTTCCCTAGGTGCCGGCTGAGCTATAGGCCAAAATCTACAGGTAGGCACCTTGCAAAAAACACCTCTGTTTTATTTAAAAAAATGTGATATGTCCACGTTGCGTTTTGGGGCATTTCGTGTTGCGGGAGCTAGGCCTACCCACACAAGTGAGATATCATTTTTATCGGGAGACTTGGGGGAGCGCTGGGTGGAAGGAAATTTGTGGCTCCTTTCTGATTCTAGAACTTTCTGTAACCAAAATATGAGGAAAACGTGTTTTTTTAGCCAAATTTTGAAATTTGCAAAAGATTCTGGGTAACAGAACCTGGTCAGAGCCCCACAAGTCACCCCATCTTGGATTCCCCTAGGTCTCTAGTTTTAAAAAATGCACAGGTTTGGTAGGTTTCCCTATGTGCTGGCTGAGCTAGAGGCCAAAATCTACAGGTAGGCACTTTGCAAAAAACACCTCTGTTTTCTTTCAAAAAATGTGATGTGTCCACGTTGAGTTTTGGGGCATTTCCTGTTGCGGGCGCTAGGCCTACCCACACAAGTGAGGTATCATTTTTATCGGGAGACTTGGGGGAACACTGGGTGGAAGGAAATTTGTGGCTCCTCTCTGATTCCAGAACTTTTTGTCACCAAAATGTGTGGAAAACATGTTTTTTAGCCAAATTTTGAGGTTTGCAAAGGATTCTGGGTAACAGAACCTGGTCAGAGCCCCACAAGTCACCCCATCTTGGATTCCCCTAGGTCTCTAGTTTTCAAAAAATGCACAGGTTTGGTAGGTTTCCCTAGGTGCCGGCTGTGCTAGAGGCCAAAATCTACAGGTAGGCACTTTAGAAAAAACACCTCTGTTTTCTTTCAAAAAATGTGATGTGTCCACGTTGCGTTTTGGGGCATTTCCTGTCGCGGGCGCTAGGCATACCCACACAAGTGAGGTATTATTTTTATCGGGAGACTTGTGGGAACGCTGTGTGGAAGGACATTTGTGGCTCCTCTCTGATTCCAGAACTTTCTGTCACCAAAATTTGAGGAAAATGTGTTTTTTTAGCCAAAGTTTGAGGTTTGCAAAGGATTCTGGGTAACAGAACCTGGTCAGAGCCCCACAAGTCACCCCATCTTGGATTCCCCTAGGTCTCTAGTTTTAAAAAATGCACAGGTTTGGTAGGTTTCCCTATGTGCTGGCTGAGCTAGAGGCCAAAATCTACAGGTAGGCACTTTGCAAAAAACACCTCTGTTTTCTTTCAAAAAATGTGATGTGTCCACGTTGAGTTTTGGGGCATTTCCTGTTGCGGGCGCTAGGCCTACCCACACAAGTGAGGTATCATTTTTATCGGGAGACTTGGGGGAACACTGGGTGGAAGGAAATTTGTGGGTCCTCTCTGATTCCAGAACTTTTTGTCACCAAAATGTGTGGAAAACATGTTTTTTAGCCAAATTTTGAGGTTTGCAAAGGATTCTGGGTAACAGAACCTGGTCAGAGCCCCACAAGTCACCCCATCTTGGATTCCCCTAGGTCTCTAGTTTTCAAAAAATGCACAGGTTTGGTAGGTTTCCCTAGGTGCCGGCTGTGCTAGAGGCCAAAATCTACAGGTAGGCACTTTAGAAAAAACACCTCTGTTTTCTTTCAAAAAATGTGATGTGTCCACGTTGCGTTTTGGGGCATTTCCTGTCGCGGGCGCTAGGCATACCCACACAAGTGAGGTATTATTTTTATCGAGAGACTTGTGGGAACGCTGTGTGGAAGGACATTTGTGGCTCCTCTCTGATTCCAGAACTTTCTGTCACCAAAATTTGAGGAAAATGTGTTTTTTTAGCCAAATTTTGAGGTTTGCAAAGGATTCTGGGTAACAGAACCTGGTCAGAGCCCCACAAGTCACCCCATCTTGGATTCCCCTAGGTCTCTAGTTTTAAAAAATGCACAGGTTTGGTAGGTTTCCCTAGGTGCTGGCTGAGATAGAGGCCAAAATCTACAGGTAGGCACTTTGCAAAAAACACCTCTGTTTTCTTTCAAAAAATGTGATGTGTCCACGTTGAGTTTTGGGGCATTTCCTGTTGTGGGCGCTAGGCCTACCCACACAAGTGAGGTATTATTTTTATCGGGAGACTTGGGGGAACACTGGGTGGAAGGAAATTTGTGGCTCCTTTCTGATTCCAGAACTTTCTGTCACCAAAATGTGAGGAAAATGTGTTTTTTTAGCCAAATTTTGAGGTTTACAAAGGATTCTGGGTAACAGAACCTGGTCAGAGCCCCACAAGTCACCCCATCTTGGATTCCCCTAGGTCTCTAGTTTTCAAAAATGCACAGGTTTGGTAGGGTTCCCTAGGTGCTGGCTGAGATAGAGGCCAAAATCTACAGGTAGGCACCTTGCAAAAAACACCTCTGTTTTCTTTCAAAAAATGTGATGTGTCCACGTTGCGTTTTGGGGCATTTCGTGTTGCGGATGATAGGCCTCCCCACACAAGTGAGGTATCATTTTTATCGGGAGACTTGGGGGAGCGCTGGGTGGAATGAAATTTGTGGCTCCTTTCTGATTCCAGAACTTTCTGTCACCAAAATGTGAGGAAAACGTGTTTTTTTAGCCAAATTTTGAGGTTTGCAAAGGATTCTGGGCAACAGAACCTGGTCAGAGCCCCACAAGTCACCCCAACTTGGATTCCCCTAGGTCTCTAGTTTTCAAAAAATGCACAGGTTTGGTAGGTTTCCCTAGGTGCCGGCTGTGCTAGAGGCCAAAATCTACAGGTAGGCACTTTGCAAAAAACACCTCTGTTTTCTTTAAAAAAATGTGATGTGTCCACGTTGAGTTTTGGGGCATTTCCTGTTGCGGGCGCTAGGCCTACCCACACAAGTGAGGTATTATTTTTATCGGGAGACTTGGGGGAACACTGGGTGGAAGGAAATTTGTGGCTCCTTTCTGATTCCAGAACTTTCTGTCACCAAAATGTGAGGAAAACGTGTTTTTTTAGCCAAATTTTGAGGTTTACAAAGGATTCTGGGTAACAGAACCTGGTCAGAGCCCCACAAGTCACCCCATCTTGGATTCCCCTAGGTCTCTAGTTTTCAAAAATGGACAGGTTTGGTAGGGTTCCCTAGGTGCTGGCTGAGATAGAGGCCAAAATCTACAGGTAGGCACTTTGCAAAAAACACCTCTGTTTTCTTTCAAAAAATGTGATATGTCCACGTTGCGTTTTGGGGCATTTCGTGTTGCGGGCGCTAGGCCTACCCACACAAGTGAGATATCATTTTTATCGGGAGACTTGGGGGAGCGCTGGGTGGAAGGAAATTTGTGGCTCCTTTCTGATTCCAGAACTTTCTGTAACCAAAATGTGAGGAAAACTTGTTTTTTTAGCCAAATTTTGAGATTTGCAAAAGATTCTGGGTAACAGAACCTGGTCAGAGCCCCACAAGTCACCCCATCTTGGATTCCCCTAGGTCTCTAGTTTTAAAAAATGCACAAGTTTGGTAGGTTTCCCTATGTGCTGGCTGAGCTTGAGGCCAAAATCTACAGGTAGGCACTTTGCAAAAAACACCTCTGTTTTCTTTAAAAAAATGTGATGTGTCCACGTTGAGTTTTGGGGCATTTCCTGTTGCGGGCGCTAGGCCTACCCACACAAGTGAGGTATCATTTTTATCGGGAGACTTGGGGGAACACTGGGTGGAAGGAAATTTGTGGCTCCTCTCTGATTCCCGAACTTTTTGTCACCAAAATGTGAGGAAAACATGTTTTTTAGCCAAATTGTGAGGTTTGCAAAGGATTCTGGGTAACAGAACCTGGTCAGAGCCCCACAAGTCACCCCATCTTGGATTCCCCTAGGTCTCTAGTTTTCAAAAAATGCACAGGTTTGGTAGGTTTCCCTAGGTGCCGGCTGTGCTAGAGGCCAAAATCTACAGGTAGGCACTTTAGAAAAAACACCTCTGTTTTCTTTCAAAAAATGTGATGTGTCCACGTTGCGTTTTGGGGCATTTCCTGTCGTGGGCGCTAGGCATACCCACACAAGTGAGGTATTATTTTTATCGGGAGACTTGGGGGAACGCTGGGTGGAAGGACATTTGTGGCTCCTCTATGATTCCAGAACTTTCTGTCACCAAAATTTGAGGAAAATGTGTTTTATTAGCCAATGTTTGAGGTTTGCAAAGGATTCTGGGTAACAGAACCTGGTCAAAGCCCCACAAGTCACCCCATCTTGGATTCCCCTAGGTCTCTAGTTTTCAAAAAATGCACAGGTTTGGTAGGTTTCCCTAGGTGCCGGCTGAGCTAGAGGCCAAAATCTGCAGGTAGGCACTTTGCAAAAAATACCTGTTTTCTTTAAAAAAATGTGATGTGTCCACGTTGCGTTTTGGGGCATTTTCTGTCGCGGGCGCTAGGCCTACCCACACAAGTGAGGTATCATTTTTATCGGGAGACTTGGGGGAGCGGTGGGTGCAAATAAATGTGTGGTTCCTTTCTGATTCAAGAACTTTCTGTCACCAAAATGTGAGGAAAACGTGTTTTTTTAGCCACATTTTGAGGTTTGCAAAGGATTCTGGGTAACAGAACCTGGTCAGAGCCCCACAAGTCACCCCAACTTGGATTCCCCTAGGTCTCTGGTTTTAAAAAATGCACAGGTTTGGTAGGTTTCCCTAGGTGCTGGCTGAGATAGAGGCCAAAATCTACAGGTAGGCACTTTGCAAAAAACACCTCTGTTGTCTTTCAAAAAATGTGATGTGTCCACGTTGCGTTTTGGGGCATTTCCTGTCGCGGGCGCTAGGCCTACCCACACAAGTGAGGTATAATTTTTATCGGGAGACTTGGGGGAACGCTGGGTGGAAGGAAATTTGTGGCTCCTCTCTGATTCCAGAAATTTCTGTCACCAAAATGTGAGGAAAACATGTTTTTTTAGCCAAATTTTGAGGTTTGCAAAGGATTCTGGGTAACAGAACCTGGTCAGAGCCCCACAAGTCACCCCATCTTGGATTCCCCTAGGTCTCTAGTTTTAAAAAATGCACAGTTTTGGTAGGTTTCCCTAGGTGCCGGCTGAGCTAGAGGCCAAAATCTACAGGTAGGCACTTTGCAAAAAACACCACTGTTTTCTTTCAAAAAATTTGATGTGTCCACGTTGCGTTTTGGGGCATTTTCTGTCGCGGACGCTAGACATACCCACACAAGTGAGGTATCATTTTTATCGTTAGACTTGGGGGAGCGCTGGGTGGAAGGAAATTTGTGGCTCCTTTCTGATTCCAGAACTTTCTGTCACCAAAATTTGAGGAAAACGTGTTTTTTTAGCCAAATTTTGAGGTTTGCAAAGGATTCTGGGTAACAGAACCTGGTCAGAGCCCCACAATTCACCCCATCTTGGATTCCCCTAGGTCTCTAGTTTTCAAAAATGCACAGGTTTGGTAGGTTTCCCTATGTGCCGGCTGAGCTAGAGGCCAAAATCTACAGGTAAGGACTTTGCAAAAAACACCTCTGTTTTCTTTAAAAAAATTTGATGTGTCCACGTTGAGTTTTGGGGCATTTCCTGTTGCGGGCGCTAGGCCTACCCACACAAGTGAGGTATCATTTTTATCGGGAGACTTGGGGGAACACTGGGTGGAAGGAAATTTGTGGCTCCTCTCTGATTCCAGAACTTTCTGTCACCAAAATGTGAGGAAAACGTGTTTTTTTAGCCAAATTTTGAGGTTTGCAAAGGATTCTGGGTAACAGAACCTGGTCAGAGCCCCACAAGTCACCCCATCTTGGATTCCCCTAGGTCTCTAGTTTTCACAAAATGCACAGGTTTGGTAGGTTTCCCTAGGTGCCGGCTGAGATAGAGGCCACAATCTACAGGTAGGCACTTTGCAAAAAACACCTCTGTTTTCTTTAAAAAAATGTGATGTGTCCACGTTGCGTTTTGGGGCATTTCCTGTCGCGGGCGCTAGGCCTACCCACACAAGTGAGGTATCATTTTTATCGGGAGATTTGGGGGAACGCTGGGTGGAAGGAAATTTGTGGCTCCTTTCTGATTCCAGAACTTTCTGTCACCAAAATGTGAGGAAAACGTGTTTTTTTAGCCAAATTTTGAGGTTTGCAAAGGATTCTGGGTAACAGAACCTGGTCAGAGCCCCACAAGTCACCCCATCTTGGATTCCCCTAGGTCTCTAGTTTTCACAAAATGCACAGGTTTGGTAGGTTTCCCTAGGTGCCGGCTGTGCTAGAGGCCAAAATCTACAGGTAGGCACTTTACAAAAAACACCTCTGTTTTCTTTCAAAAAATGTGATGTGTCCACGTTGCGTTTTGGGGCATTTTCTGTCGCGGGCGCTAGGCATACCCACACAAGTGAGGTATTATTTTTATCGGGAGACTTGGGGGAACGCTGGGTGGAAGGAAATTTGTGGCTCCTCTCTGATTCCAGAACTTTCTGTCACCAAAATGTGAGGAAAACGTGTTTTTTTAGCCAAATTTAGAGGTTTGCAAAGGATTCTGGGTAACAGAACCTGGTCAGAGCCCCACAAGTCACCCCAACTTGGATTCCCCTAGGTCTCTGGTTTTAAAAAATGCACAGGTTTGGTAGGTTTCCCTAGGTGCCGGCTGAGATAGAGGCCACAATCTACAGGTAGGCACTTTGCAAAAAACACCTCTGTTTTCTTTAAAAAAATGTGATGTGTCCACGTTGCGTTTTGGGGCATTTCCTGTCGCGGGCGCTAGGCCTACCCACACAAGTGAGGTATCATTTTTATCGGGAGATTTGGGGGAACGCTGGGTGGAAGGAAATTTGTGGCTCCTTTCTGATTCCAGAACTTTCTGTCACCAAAATGTGAGGAAAACGTGTTTTTTTAGCCAAATTTTGAGGTTTGCAAAGGATTCTGGGTAACAGAACCTGGTCAGAGCCCCACAAGTCACCCCAACTTGGATTCCCCTAGGTCTCTGGTTTTAAAAAATGCACAGGTTTGGTAGGTTTCCCTAGGTGCTGGCTGAGATAGAGGCCAAAATCTACAGGTAGGCACTTTGCAAAAAACACCTCTGTTTTCTTTCAAAAAATGTGATGTGTCCACGTTGCGTTTTGGGGCATTTCGTGTTGCGGGCGCTAGGCCTACCCACACAAGTGAGGTATCATTTTTATCGGGAGACTTGGGGGAACGCTGGGTGGAAGGAAATGTGTGGCTCCTCTCTGATTCCAGAACTTTCTGTCACCAAAATGTGGGGAAAATGTGTTTTTTTAGCCAAAGTTTGAGGTTTGCAAAGGATTCTGGGTAACTGAACCTGGTTACAGCCCCACAAGTCACCCCATCTTGGATTCCCCTAGTTCTCTAGTTTACAAAAATGCACAGGTTTGGTAGGTTTCCCTAGGTGCCGGCTGAGCTATAGGCCAAAATCTACAGGTAGGCACCTTGCAAAAAACACCTCTGTTTTATTTAAAAAAATGTGATATGTCCACGTTGCGTTTTGTGGCATTTCGTGTTGCGGGAGCTAGGCCTACCCACACAAGTGAGATATCATTTTTATCGGGAGACTTGGGGGAGCGCTGGGTGGAAGGAAATTTGTGGCTCCTTTCTGATTCCAGAACTTTCTGTAACCAAAATATGAGGAAAACGTGTTTTTTTAGCCAAATTTTGAGATTTGCAAAAGATTCTGGGTAACAGAACCTGGTCAGAGCCCCACAAGTCACCCCATCTTGGATTCCCCTAGGACTCTAGTTTTAAAAAATGCACAGGTTTGGTAGGTTTCCCTATGTGCTGGCTGAGCTAGAGGCCAAAATCTACAGGTAGGCACTTTGCAAAAAACACCTCTGTTTTCTTTCAAAAAATGTGATGTGTCCACGTTGAGTTTTGGGGCATTTCCTGTTGCGGGCGCTAGGCCTACCCACACAAGTGAGGTATAATTTTTATCGGGAGACTTGGGGGAACACTGGGTGGAAGGAAATTTGTGGCTCCTCTCTGATTCCAGAACTTTTTGTCACCAAAATGTGTGGAAAACATGTTTTTTAGCCAAATTTTGAGGTTTGCAAAGGATTCTGGGTAACAGAACCTGGTCAGAGCCCCACAAGTCACCCCATCTTGGATTCCCCTAGGTCTCTAGTTTTCAAAAAATGCACAGGTTTGGTAGGTTTCCCTAGGTGCCGGCTGTGCTAGAGGCCAAAATCTACAGGTAGGCACTTTAGAAAAAACACCTGTGTTTTCTTTCAAAAAATGTGATGTGTCCACGTTGCGTTTTGGGGCATTCCCTGTCGCGGGCGCTAGGCATACCCACACAAGTGAGGTATTATTTTTATCGGGAGACTTGTGGGAACGCTGTGTGGAAGGACATTTGTGGCTCCTCTCTGATTCCAGAACTTTCTGTCACCAAAATTTGAGGAAAATGTGTTTTTTTAGCCAAAGTTTGAGGTTTGCAAAGGATTCTGGGTAACAGAACCTGGTCAGAGCCCCACAAGTCACCCCATCTTGGATTCCCCTAGGTCTCTAGTTTTAAAAAATGCACAGGTTTGGTAGGTTTCCCTATGTGCTGGCTGAGCTAGAGGCCAAAATCTACAGGTAGGCACTTTGCAAAAAACACCTCTGTTTTCTTTCAAAAAATGTGATGTGTCCACGTTGAGTTTTGGGGCATTTCCTGTTGCGGGCGCTAGGCCTACCCACACAAGTGAGGTATCATTTTTATCGGGAGACTTGGGGGAACACTGGGTGGAAGGAAATTTGTGGCTCCTCTCTGATTCCAGAACTTTTTGTCACCAAAATGTGTGGAAAACATGTTTTTTAGCCAAATTTTGAGGTTTGCAAAGGATTCTGGGTAACAGAACCTGGTCAGAGCCCCACAAGTCACCCCATCTTGGATTCCCCTAGGTCTCTAGTTTTCAAAAAATGCACAGGTTTGGTAGGTTTCCCTAGGTGCCGGCTGTGCTAGAGGCCAAAATCTACAGGTAGGCACTTTAGAAAAAACACCTCTGTTTTCTTTCAAAAAATGTGATGTGTCCACGTTGCGTTTTGGGGCATTTCCTGTCGCGGGCGCTAGGCATACCCACACAAGTGAGGTATTATTTTTATCGGGAGACTTGTGGGAACGCTGTGTGGAAGGACATTTGTGGCTCCTCTCTGATTCCAGAACTTTCTGTCACCAAAATTTGAGGAAAATGTGTTTTTTTAGCCAAAGTTTGAGGTTTGCAAAGGATTCTGGGTAACAGAACCTGGTCAGAGCCCCACAAGTCACCCCATCTTGGATTCCCCTAGGTCTCTAGTTTTAAAAAATGCACAGGTTTGGTAGGTTTCCCTAGGTGCTGGCTGAGATAGAGGCCAAAATCTACAGGTAGGCACTTTGCAAAAAACACCTCTGTTTTCTTTCAAAAAATGTGATGTGTCCACGTTGAGTTTTGGGGCATTTCCTGTTGCGGGCGCTAGGCCTACCCACACAAGTGAGGTATCATTTTTATCGGGAGACTTGGGGGAACACTGGGTGGAAGGAAATTTGTGGCTCCTCTCTGATTCCAGAACTTTTTGTCACCAAAATGTGTGGAAAACATGTTTTTTAGCCAAATTTTGAGGTTTGCAAAGGATTCTGGGTAACAGAACCTGGTCAGAGCCCCACAAGTCACCCCATCTTGGATTCCCCTAGGTCTCTAGTTTTCAAAAAATGCACAGGTTTGGTAGGTTTCCCTAGGTGCCGGCTGTGCTAGAGGCCAAAATCTACAGGTAGGCACTTTAGAAAAAACACCTCTGTTTTCTTTCAAAAAATGTGATGTGTCCACGTTGCGTTTTGGGGCATTTCCTGTCGCGGGCGCTAGGCATACCCACACAAGTGAGGTATTATTTTTATCGGGAGACTTGTGGGAACGCTGTGTGGAAGGACATTTGTGGCTCCTCTCTGATTCCAGAACTTTCTGTCACCAAAATTTGAGGAAAATGTGTTTTTTTAGCCAAAGTTTGAGGTTTGCAAAGGATTCTGGGTAACAGAACCTGGTCAGAGCCCCACAAGTCACCCCATCTTGGATTCCCCTAGGTCTCTAGTTTTAAAAAATGCACAGGTTTGGTAGGTTTCCCTAGGTGCTGGCTGAGATAGAGGCCAAAATCTACAGGTAGGCACTTTGCAAAAAACACCTCTGTTTTCTTTCAAAAAATGTGATGTGTCCACGTTGAGTTTTGGGGCATTTCCTGTTGCGGGCGCTAGGCCTACCCACACAAGTGAGGTATTATTTTTATCGGGAGACTTGGGGGAACACTGGGTGGAAGGAAATTTGTGGCTCCTTTCTGATTCCAGAACTTTCTGTCACCAAAATGTGAGGAAAATGTGTTTTTTAAGCCAAATTTTGAGGTTTACAAAGGATTCTGGGTAACAGAACCTGGTCAGAGCCCCACAAGTCACCCCATCTTGGATTCCCCTAGGTCTCTAGTTTTCAAAAATGCACAGGTTTGGTAGGGTTCCCTAGGTGCTGGCTGAGATAGAGGCCAAAATCTACAGGTAGGCACCTTGCAAAAAACACCTCTGTTTTCTTTCAAAAAATGTGATGTGTCCACGTTGCGTTTTGGGGCATTTCGTGTTGCGGATGATAGGCCTCCCCACACAAGTGAGGTATCATTTTTATCGGGAGACTTGGGGGAGCGCTGGGTGGAAGGAAATTTGTGGCTCCTTTCTGATTCCAGAACTTTCTGTCACCAAAATGTGAGGAAAACGTGTTTTTTTAGCCAAATTTTGAGGTTTGCAAAGGATTCTGGGTAACAGAACCTGGTCAGAGCCCCACAAGTCACCCCAACTTGGATTCCCCTAGGTCTCTGGTTTTAAAAAATGCACAGGTTTGGTAGGTTTCCCTAGGTGCTGGCTGAGATAGAGGCCAAAATCTACAGGTAGGCACTTTGCAAAAAACACCTCTGTTTTCTTTCAAAAAATGTGATGTGTCCACGTTGCGTTTTGGGGCATTTTCTGTCGCGGGCGCTAGGCCTACCCACACAAGTGAGGTACCATTTTTATCGGGAGACTTGGGGGAACGCTGGGTGGAAGGAAATTTGTGGCTCCTCTCTGATTCCAGAACTTTCTGTCACCAAAATGTGAGGAAAACGTGTTTTTTTAGCCAAATTTAGAGGTTTGCAAAGGATTCTGGGTAACAGAACCTGGTCAGAGCCCCACAAGTCACCCCAACTTGGATTCCCCTAGGTCTCTGGTTTTAAAAAATGCACAGGTTTGGTAGGTTTCCCTAGGTGCCGGCTGAGATAGAGGCCACAATCTACAGGTAGGCACTTTGCAAAAAACACCTCTGTTTTCTTTCAAAAAATGTGATGTGTCCACGTTGCGTTTTGGGGCATTTCCTGTCGCGGGCGCTAGGCCTACCCACACAAGTGAGGTATCATTTTTATCGGGAGACTTGGGGGAACGCTGGGTGGAAGGAAATTTGTGGCTCCTTTCTGATTCCAGAACTTTCTGTCACCAAAATGTGAGGAAAACTTGTTTTTTTAGCCAAATTTTGAGGTTTACAAAGGATTCTGGGTAACAGAACCTGGTCAGAGCCCCACAAGTCACCCCATCTTGGATTCCCCTAGGTCTCTAGTTTTCAAAAATGCACAGGTTTGGTAGGTTTCCCTAGGTGCTGGCTGAGATAGAGGCCAAAATCGACAGGTAGGCACTTTGCAAAAAACACCTCTGTTTTCTTTCAAAAAATGTGATGTGTCCACGTTGCGTTTTGGGGCATTTCGTGTTGCGGACGCTAGGCCTACCCACACAAGTGAGGTATCATTTTTATCGGGAGACTTGGGGGAGCGCTGGGTGGAAGGAAATTTGTGGCTCCTTTCTGATTCCAGAACTTTCTGTCACCAAAATGTGAGGAAAACGTGTTTTTTTAGCCAAATTTTGAGGTTTGCAAAGGATTCTGGGTAACAGAACCTGGTCAGAGCCCCACAAGTCACCCTAACTTGGATTCCCCTAGGTCTCTGGTTTTAAAAAATGCACAGGTTTGGTAGGTTTCCCTAGGTGCTGGCTGAGATAGAGGCCAAAATCTACAGGTAGGCACTTTGCAAAAAACACCTCTGTTTTCTTTCAAAAAATGTGATGTGTCCACGTTGCGTTTTGGGGCATTTCGTGTTGCGGGCGCTAGGCCTACCCACACAAGTGAGGTATCATTTTTATCGGGAGACTTGGGGGAACGCTGGGTGGAAGGAAATGTGTGGCTCCTCTCTGATTCCAGAACTTTCTGTCACCAAAATGTGAGGAAAATGTGTTTTTTTAGCCAAAGTTTGAGGTTTGCAAAGGATTCTGGGTAACAGAACCTGGTCAGAGCCCCACAAGTCACCCCATCTTGGATTCCCCTAGGTCTCTAGTTTTAAAAAATGCACAGGTTTGGTAGGTTTCCCTAGGTGCTGACTGAGATAGAGGCCAAAATCTACAGGTAGGCACTTTGCAAAAAACACCTCTGTTTTCTTTCAAAAAATGTGATGTGTCCACGTTGAGTTTTGGGGCATTTCCTGTTGCGGGCGCTAGGCCTACCCACACAAGTGAGGTATTATTTTTATCGGGAGACTTGGGGGAACACTGGGTGGAAGGAAATTTGTGGCTCCTTTCTGATTCCAGAACTTTCTGTCACCAAAATGTGAGGAAAATGTGTTTTTTAAGCCAAATTTTGAGGTTTACAAAGGATTCTGGGTAACAGAACCTGGTCAGAGCCCCACAAGTCACCCCATCTTGGATTCCCCTACGTCTCTAGTTTTCAAAAATGCACAGGTTTGGTAGGGTTCCCTAGGTGCTGGCTGAGATAGAGGCCAAAATCTACAGGTAGGCACCTTGCAAAAAACACCTCTGTTTTCTTTCAAAAAATGTGATGTGTCCACGTTGCGTTTTGGGGCATTTCGTGTTGCGGATGATAGGCCTCCCCACACAAGTGAGGTATCATTTTTATCGGGAGACTTGGGGGAGCGCTGGGTGGAAGGAAATTTGTGGCTCCTTTCTGATTCCAGAACTTTCTGTCACCAAAATGTGAGGAAAACGTGTTTTTTTAGCCAAATTTTGAGGTTTGCAAAGGATTCTGGGTAACAGAACCTGGTCAGAGCCCCACAAGTCACCCCAACTTGGATTCCCCTAGGTCTCTGGTTTTAAAAAATGCACAGGTTTGGTAGGTTTCCCTAGGTGCTGGCTGAGATAGAGGCCAAAATCTACAGGTAGGCACTTTGCAAAAAACACCTCTGTTTTCTTTCAAAAAATGTGATGTGTCCACGTTGCGTTTTGGGGCATTTTCTGTCGCGGGCGCTAGGCCTACCCACACAAGTGAGGTACCATTTTTATCGGGAGACTTGGGGGAACGCTGGGTGGAAGGAAATTTGTGGCTCCTCTCTGATTCCAGAACTTTCTGTCACCAAAATGTGAGGAAAACGTGTTTTTTTAGCCAAATTTAGAGGTTTGCAAAGGATTCTGGGTAACAGAACCTGGTCAGAGCCCCACAAGTCACCCCAACTTGGATTCCCCTAGGTCTCTGGTTTTAAAAAATGCACAGGTTTGGTAGGTTTCCCTAGGTGCCGGCTGAGATAGAGGCCACAATCTACAGGTAGGCACTTTGCAAAAAACACCTCTGTTTTCTTTCAAAAAATGTGATGTGTCCACGTTGCGTTTTGGGGCATTTCCTGTCGCGGGCGCTAGGCCTACCCACACAAGTGAGGTATCATTTTTATCGGGAGACTTGGGGGAACGCTGGGTGGAAGGAAATTTGTGGCTCCTTTCTGATTCCAGAACTTTCTGTCACCAAAATGTGAGGAAAACTTGTTTTTTTAGCCAAATTTTGAGGTTTACAAAGGATTCTGGGTAACAGAACCTGGTCAGAGCCCCACAAGTCACCCCATCTTGGATTCCCCTAGGTCTCTAGTTTTCAAAAATGCACAGGTTTGGTAGGTTTCCCTAGGTGCTGGCTGAGATAGAGGCCAAAATCGACAGGTAGGCACTTTGCAAAAAACACCTCTGTTTTCTTTCAAAAAATGTGATGTGTCCACGTTGCGTTTTGGGGCATTTCGTGTTGCGGACGCTAGGCCTACCCACACAAGTGAGGTATCATTTTTATCGGGAGACTTGGGGGAGCGCTGGGTGGAAGGAAATTTGTGGCTCCTTTCTGATTCCAGAACTTTCTGTCACCAAAATGTGAGGAAAACGTGTTTTTTTAGCCAAATTTTGAGGTTTGCAAAGGATTCTGGGTAACAGAACCTGGTCAGAGCCCCACAAGTCACCCTAACTTGGATTCCCCTAGGTCTCTGGTTTTAAAAAATGCACAGGTTTGGTAGGTTTCCCTATGTGCTGGCTGAGCTAGAGGCCAAAATCTACAGGTAGGCACTTTGCAAAAAACACCTCTGTTTTCTTTCAAAAAATGTGATGTGTCCACGTTGAGTTTTGGGGCATTTCCTGTTGCGGGCGCTAGGCCTACCCACACAAGTGAGGTATCATTTTTATCGGGAGACTTGGGGGAACACTGGGTGGAAGGAAATTTGTGGCTCCTCTCTGATTCCAGAACTTTTTGTCACCAAAATGTGTGGAAAACATGTTTTTTAGCCAAATTTTGAGGTTTGCAAAGGATTCTGGGTAACAGAACCTGGTCAGAGCCCCACAAGTCACCCCATCTTGGATTCCCCTAGGTCTCTAGTTTTCAAAAAATGCACAGGTTTGGTAGGTTTCCCTAGGTGCCGGCTGTGCTAGAGGCCAAAATCTACAGGTAGGCACTTTAGAAAAAACACCTCTGTTTTCTTTCAAAAAATGTGATGTGTCCACGTTGCGTTTTGGGGCATTTCCTGTCGCGGGCGCTAGGCATACCCACACAAGTGAGGTATTATTTTTATCGGGAGACTTGTGGGAACGCTGTGTGGAAGGACATTTGTGGCTCCTCTCTGATTCCAGAACTTTCTGTCACCAAAATTTGAGGAAAATGTGTTTTTTTAGCCAAAGTTTGAGGTTTGCAAAGGATTCTGGGTAACAGAACCTGGTCAGAGCCCCACAAGTCACCCCATCTTGGATTCCCCTAGGTCTCTAGTTTTAAAAAATGCACAGGTTTGGTAGGGTTCCCTAGGTGCTGGCTGAGATAGAGGCCAAAATCTACAGGTAGGCACCTTGCAAAAAACACCTCTGTTTTCTTTCAAAAAATGTGATGTGTCCACGTTGCGTTTTGGGGCATTTCGTGTTGCGGATGATAGGCCTCCCCACACAAGTGAGGTATCATTTTTATCGGGAGACTTGGGGGAGCGCTGGGTGGAAGGAAATTTGTGGCTCCTTTCTGATTCCAGAACTTTCTGTCACCAAAATGTGAGGAAAACGTGTTTTTTTAGCCAAATTTTGAGGTTTGCAAAGGATTCTGGGTAACAGAACCTGGTCAGAGCCCCACAAGTCACCCCAACTTGGATTCCCCTAGGTCTCTGGTTTTAAAAAATGCACAGGTTTGGTAGGTTTCCCTAGGTGCTGGCTGAGATAGAGGCCAAAATCTACAGGTAGGCACTTTGCAAAAAACACCTCTGTTTTCTTTCAAAAAATGTGATGTGTCCACGTTGCGTTTTGGGGCATTTTCTGTCGCGGGCGCTAGGCC
This sequence comes from Pleurodeles waltl, assembly GCF_031143425.1. NCBI lineage: Eukaryota > Metazoa > Chordata > Amphibia > Caudata > Salamandridae > Pleurodeles > Pleurodeles waltl. The sequence continues at coordinate 230,006,625 of NC_090437.1, read as the reverse complement.
TACCCACACAAGTGAGGTACCATTTTTATCGGGAGACTTGGGGGAACGCTGGGTGGAAGGAAATTTGTGGCTCCTCTCTGATTCCAGAACTTTCTGTCACCAAAATGTGAGGAAAACGTGTTTTTTTAGCCAAATTTAGAGGTTTGCAAAGGATTCTGGGTAACAGAACCTGGTCAGAGCCCCACAAGTCACCCCAACTTGGATTCCCCTAGGTCTCTGGTTTTAAAAAATGCACAGGTTTGGTAGGTTTCCCTAGGTGCCGGCTGAGATAGAGGCCACAATCTACAGGTAGGCACTTTGCAAAAAACACCTCTGTTTTCATTCAAAAAATGTGATGTGTCCACGTTGCGTTTTGGGGCATTTCCTGTCGCGGGCGCTAGGCCTACCCACACAAGTGAGGTATCATTTTTATCGGGAGACTTGGGGGAACGCTGGGTGGAAGGAAATTTGTGGCTCCTTTCTGATTCCAGAACTTTCTGTCACCAAAATGTGAGGAAAACTTGTTTTTTTAGCCAAATTTTGAGGTTTACAAAGGATTCTGGGTAACAGAACCTGGTCAGAGCCCCACAAGTCACCCCATCTTGGATTCCCCTAGGTCTCTAGTTTTCAAAAATGCACAGGTTTGGTAGGTTTCCCTAGGTGCTGGCTGAGATAGAGGCCAAAATCGACAGGTAGGCACTTTGCAAAAAACACCTCTGTTTTCTTTCAAAAAATGTGATGTGTCCACGTTGCGTTTTGGGGCATTTCGTGTTGCGGACGCTAGGCCTACCCACACAAGTGAGGTATCATTTTTATCGGGAGACTTGGGGGAGCGCTGGGTGGAAGGAAATTTGTGGCTCCTTTCTGATTCCAGAACTTTCTGTCACCAAAATGTGAGGAAAACGTGTTTTTTTAGCCAAATTTTGAGGTTTGCAAAGGATTCTGGGTAACAGAACCTGGTCAGAGCCCCACAAGTCACCCTAACTTGGATTCCCCTAGGTCTCTGGTTTTAAAAAATGCACAGGTTTGGTAGGTTTCCCTAGGTGCTGGCTGAGATAGAGGCCAAAATCTACAGGTAGGCACTTTGCAAAAAACACCTCTGTTTTCTTTCAAAAAATGTGATGTGTCCACGTTGCGTTTTGGGGCATTTCGTGTTGCGGGCGCTAGGCCTACCCACACAAGTGAGGTATCATTTTTATCGGGAGACTTGGGGGAACGCTGGGTGGAAGGAAATGTGTGGCTCCTCTCTGATTCCAGAACTTTCTGTCACCAAAATGTGAGGAAAATGTGTTTTTTTAGCCAAAGTTTGAGGTTTGCAGAGGATTCTGGGTAACTGAACCTGGTTACAGCCCCACAAGTCACCCCATCTTGGATTCCCCTAGTTCTCTAGTTTACAAAAATGCACAGGTTTGGTAGGTTTCCCTAGGTGCCGGCTGAGCTAGAGGCCAAAATCTACAGGTAGGCACCTTGCAAAAAACACCTCTGTTTTATTTAAAAAAATCTGATATGTCCACGTTGCGTTTTGGGGCATTTCGTGTTGCGGGAGCTAGGCCTACCCACACAAGTGAGATATCATTTTTATCGGGAGACTTGGGGGAGCGCTGGGTGGAATGAAATTTGTGGCTCCTTTCTGATTCCAGAAATTTCTGTAACCAAAATGTGAGGAAAACGTGTTTTTTTAGCCAAATTTTGAGATTTGCAAAAGATTCTGGGTAACAGAACCTGGTCAGAGCCCCACAAGTCACCCCATCTTGGATTCCCCTAGGTCTCTAGTTTTAAAAAATGCACAGGTTTGGTAGGTTTCCCTATGTGCTGGCTGAGCTAGAGGCCAAAATCTACAGGTAGGCACTTTAGAAAAAACACCTCTGTTTTCTTTCAAAAAATGTGATGTGTCCACGTTGCGTTTTGGGGCATTTCCTGTCGCGGGCGCTAGGCATACCCACACAAGTGAGATATTATTTTTATCGGGAGACTTGTGGGAACGCTGTGTGGAAGGACATTTGTGGCTCCTCTCTGATTCCAGAACTTTCTGTCACCAAAATTTGAGGAAAATGTGTTTTTTTAGCCAAAGTTTGAGGTTTGCAAAGGATTCTGGGTAACAGAACCTGGTCAGAGCCCCACAAGTCACCCCATCTTGGATTCCCCTAGGTCTCTAGTTTTAAAAAATGCACAGGTTTGGTAGGTTTCCCTAGGTGCTGGCTGAGATAGAGGCCAAAATCTACAGGTAGGCACTTTGCAAAAAACACCTCTGTTTTCTTCCAAAAAATGTGATGTGTCCATGTTGCGTTTTGGGGCATTTCGTGTTGCGGACGCTAGGCCTACCCACACAAGTGAGGTATCATTTTTATCGGGAGACTTGGGGGAGCGCTGGGTGGAAGGAAATTTGTGGCTCCTTTCTGATTCCAGAACTTTCTGTCACCAAATGTGAGGAAAACATTTTTTTTTAGCCAAATTTTGAGATTTGCAAAGGATTCTGGGTAACAGAACCTGGTCAGAGCCCCACAAGTCACCCCATCTTGGATTCCCCTAGGTCTCTAGTTTTCACAAATGCACAGGTTTGGTAGGTTTCCCTAGGTGCCGGCTTAGCTAGAGGCCAAAATCTACAGGTAGACACTTTGCAAAAAATACCTGTTTTCTTTCAAAAAATGTGATGAGTCCACGTTGCGTTTTGGGGCATTTTCTGTCGCGGGCGCTAGGCCTACCCACACAAGTGAGGTATCATTTTTATCGGGAGACTTGGGGGAGCGGTGGGTGGAAGGAAATTTGTGGCTCCTTTCTGATTCCAGAGCTTTCTGTCACCAAAATGTGAGGAAAACGTGTTTTTTTAGCCAAATTTTGAGGTTTGCAAAGGATTCTGGGCAACAGAACCTGGTCAGAGCCCCACAAGTCACCCCAACTTGGATTCCCCTAGGTCTCTGGTTTTAAAAAATGCACAGGTTTGGTAGGTTTCCCTCGGTGCTGGCTGAGATAGAGGCCACAATCTACAGGTAGGCACTTTGCAAAAAACACCTCTGTTGTCTTTCAAAAAATGTGATGTGTCCACATTGCGTTTTGGGGCATTTCCTGTCGCGGGCGCTAGGCCTACCCACACAAGTGAGGTATCATTTTTATCGGGAGACTTGGGGGAACGCTGGGTGGAAGGAAATTTGTGGCTCCTCTCTGATTCCAGAACTTTCTGTTACCAAAATGTGAGGAAAACGTGTTTTTTTTAGCCACATTTTGAGGTTTGCAAAGGATTCTGGGTAACAGAACCTGGTCAGAGCCCCACAAGTCACCCCATCTTGGATTCCCCTAGGTCTCTAGTTTTCAAAAATGCACAGGTTTGGTAGGTTTCCCTATGTGCTGGCTGAGCTAGAGGCCAAAATCTACAGGTAGGCACTTTGCAAAAAACACCTCTGTTTTCTTTCAAAAAATGTGATGTGTCCACGTTGAGTTTTGGGGCATTTCCAGTTGCGGGCGCTAGGCCTACCCACACAAGTGAGGTATCATTTTTATCGGGAGACTTGGGGGAACACTGGGTGGAAGGAAATTTGTGGCTCCTCTCTGATTCCCGAACTGTTTGTCACCAAAATGTGAGGAAAACATGTTTTTTAGCCAAATTTTGAGGTTTGCAAAGGATTCTGGGAAACAGAACCTGGTCAGAGCCCCACAAGTCACCCCATCTTGGATTCCCCTAGGTCTCTAGTTTTCAAAAAATGCACAGGTTTGGTAGGTTTCCCTAGGTGCCGGCTGTGCTAGAGGCCAAAATCTACAGGTAGGCACTTTAGAAAAAACACCGCTGTTTTCTTTCAAAAAATGTGATGTGTCCACGTTGCGTTTTGGGGCATTTCCTGTCGCGGGCGCTAGGCATACCCACACAAGTGAGGTATTATTTTTATCGGGAGACTTGGGGGAACGCTGGGTGGAAGGACATTTGTGGCTCCTCTATGATTCCAGAACTTTCTGTCACCAAAATTTGAGGAAAATGTGTTTTATTAGCCAATGTTTGAGGTTTGCAAAGGATTCTGGGTAACAGAACCTGGTCAAAGCCCCACAAGTCACCCCATCTTGGATTCCCCTAGGTCTCTAGTTTTCAAAAAATGCACAGGTTTGGTAGGTTTCCCTATGTGCCGGCTGAGCTAGAGGCCAAAATCTACAGGTAGGCACTTTGCAAAAAATACCTGTTTTCTTTAAAAAAATGTGATGTGTCCACGTTGCGTTTTGGGGCATTTTCTGTCGCGGGCGCTAGGCCTACCCACACAAGTGAGGTATCATTTTTACCGGGAGACTTGGGGGAGCGGTGGGTGCAAATAAATGTGTGGTTCCTTTCTGATTCAAGAACTTTCTGTCACCAAAATGTGAGGAAAACGTGTTTTTTTAGCCACATTTTGAGGTTTGCAAAGGATTCTGGGTAACAGAACCTGGTCAGAGCCCCACAAGTCACCCCAACTTGGATTCCCCTAGGTCTCTGGTTTTAAAAAATGCACAGGTTTGGTAGGTGTCCCTAGGTGCTGGCTGAGATAGAGGCCAAAATCTACAGGTAGGCACTTTGCAAAAAACACCTATGTTGTCTTTCAAAAAATGTGATGTGTCCACGTTGCGTTTTGGGGCATTTCCTGTCGCGGGCGCTAGGCCTACCCACACAAGTGAGGGATAATTTTTATCGGGAGACTTGGGGGAACGCTGGGTGGAAGGAAATTTGTGGCTCCTCTCTGATTCCAGAAATTTCTGTCACCAAAATGTGAGGAAAACATGTTTTTTTAGCCAAATTTTGAGGTTTGCAAAGGATTCTGGGTAACAGAACCTGGTCAGAGCCCCACAAGTCACCCCATCTTGGATTCCCCTAGGTCTCTAGTTTTAAAAAATGCACAGGTTTGGTAGGTTTCCCTAGGTGCCGGCTGAGCTAGAGGCCAAAATCTACAGGTAGGCACTTTGCAAAAAACACCACTGTTTTCTTTCAAAAAATTTGATGTGTCCACGTTGCGTTTTGGGGCATTTTCTGTCGCGGACGCTAGGCATACCCACACAAGTGAGGTATCATTTTTATCGTTAGACTTGGGGGAGCGCTGGGTGGAAGGAAATTTGTGGCTCCTTTCTGATTCCAGAACTTTCTGTCACCAAAATTTGAGGAAAACGTGTTTTTTTAGCCAAATTTTGAGGTTTGCGAAGGATTCTGGGTAACAGAACCTGGTCAGAGCCCCACAATTCACCCCATCTTGGATTCCCCTAGGTCTCTAGTTTTCAAAAATGCACAGGTTTGGTAGGTTTCCCTATGTGCCGGCTGAGCTAGAGGCCAAAATCTACAGGTAAGGACTTTGCAAAAAACACCTCTGTTTTCTTTTAAAAAATTTGATGTGTCCACGTTGAGTTTTGGGGCATTTCCTGTTGCGGGCGCTAGGCCTACCCACACAAGTGAGGTATCATTTTTATCGGGAGACTTGGGGGAACACTGGGTGGAAGGAAATTTGTGGCTCCTCTCTGATTCCAGATCTTTCTGTCACCAAAATGTGAGGAAAACGTGTTTTTTTAGCCAAATTTTGAGGTTTGCAAAGGATTCTGGGTAACAGAACCTGGTCAGAGCCCCACAAGTCACCCCATCTTGGATTCCCCTAGGTCTCTAGTTTTCACAAAATGCACAGGTTTGGTAGGTTTCCCTAGGTGCCGGCTGTGCTAGAGGCCAAAATCTACAGGTAGGCACTTTAGAAAAAACACCTCTGTTTTCTTTCAAAAAATGTGATGTGTCCACGTTGCGTTTTGGGGCATTTTCTGTCGCGGGCGCTAGGCCTACCCACACAAGTGAGGTATCATTTTTATCGGGAGACTTGGGGGAGCGGTGGGTGGAAGGAAATTTGTGGCTCCTTTCTGATTCCAGAGCTTTCTGTCACCAAAATGTGAGGAAAACGTGTTTTTTTAGCCAAATTTTGAGGTTTGCAAAGGATTCTGGGCAACAGAACCTGGTCAGAGCCCCACAAGTCACCCCAACTTGGATTCCCCTAGGTCTCTGGTTTTAAAAAATGCACAGGTTTGGTAGGTTTCCCTCGGTGCTGGCTGAGATAGAGGCCACAATCTACAGGTAGGCACTTTGCAAAAAACACCTCTGTTGTCTTTCAAAAAATGTGATGTGTCCACATTGCGTTTTGGGGCATTTCCTGTCGCGGGCGCTAGGCCTACCCACACAAGTGAGGTATCATTTTTATCGGGAGACTTGGGGGAACACTGGGTGGAAGGAAATTTGTGGCTCCTCTCTGATTCCAGATCTTTCTGTCACCAAAATGTGAGGAAAACGTGTTTTTTTAGCCAAATTTTGAGGTTTGCAAAGGATTCTGGGTAACAGAACCTGGTCAGAGCCCCACAAGTCACCCCATCTTGGATTCCCCTAGGTCTCTAGTTTTCAAAAAATGCACAGGTTTGGTAGGTTTCCCTAGGTGCCGGCTGAGCTAGAGGCCAAAATCTACAGGTAGGCACTTTGCAAAAAATACCTGTTTTCTTTCAAAAAATGTGATGTGTCCACGTTGCGTTTTGGGGCATTTTCTGTCGCGGGCGCTAGGCCTACCCACACAAGTGAGGTATCATTTTTATCGGGAGACTTGGGGGAGCGGTGGGTGGAAGGAAATTTGTGGCTCCTTTCTGATTCCAGAGCTTTCTGACACCAAAATGTGAGGAAAACGTGTTTTTTTAGCCAAATTTTGAGGTTTGCAAAGGATTCTGGGCAACAGAACCTGGTCAGAGCCCCACAAGTCACCCCAACTTGGATTCCCCTAGGTCTCTGGTTTTAAAAAATGCACAGGTTTGGTAGGTTTCCCTCGGTGCTGGCTGAGATAGAGGCCACAATCTACAGGTAGGCACTTTGCAAAAAACACCTCTGTTGTCTTTCAAAAAATGTGATGTGTCCACATTGCGTTTTGGGGCATTTCCTGTCGCGGGCGCTAGGCCTACCCACACAAGTGAGGTATCATTTTTATCGGGAGACTTGGGGGAACGCTGGGTGGAAGGAAATTTGTGGCTCCTCTCTGATTCCAGAACTTTCTGTCACCAAAATGTGAGGAAAACGTGTTTTTTTTAGCCACATTTTGAGGTTTGCAAAGGATTCTGGGTAACAGAACCTGGTCAGAGCCCCACAAGTCACCCCATCTTGGATTCCCCTAGGTCTCTAGTTTTCACAAATGCACAGGTTTGGTAGGTTTCCCTATGTGCTGGCTGAGCTAGAGGCCAAAATCTACAGGTAGGCACTTTGCAAAAAACACCTCTGTTTTCTTTCAAAAAATGTGATGTGTCCACGTTGAGTTTTGGGGCATTTCCAGTTGCGGGCGCTAGGCCTACCCACACAAGTGAGGTATCATTTTTATCGGGAGACTTGGGGGAACACTGGGTGGAAGGAAATTTGTGGCTCCTCTCTGATTCCCGAACTTTTTGTCACCAAAATGTGAGGAAAACATGTTTTTTAGCCAAATTTTGAGGTTTGCAAAGGATTCTGGGTAACAGAACCTGGTCAGAGCCCCACAAGTCACCCCATCTTGGATTCCCCTAGGTCTCTAGTTTTCAAAAAATGCACAGGTTTGGTAGGTTTCCCTAGGTGCCGGCTGTGCTAGAGGCCAAAATCTACAGGTAGGCACTTTAGAAAAAACACCTCTGTTTTCTTTCAAAAAATGTGATGTGTCCACGTTGCGTTTTGGGGCATTTCCTGTCGCGGGCGCTAGGCATACCCACACAAGTGAGGTATTATTTTTATCGGGAGACTTGGGGGAACACTGGGTGGAAGGACATTTGTGGCTCCTCTATGATTCCAGAACTTTCTGTCACCAAAATTTGAGGAAAATGTGTTTTATTAGCCAATGTTTGAGGTTTGCAAAGGATTCTGGGTAACAGAACCTGGTCAAAGCCCCACAAGTCACCCCATCTTGGATTCCCCTAGGTCTCTAGTTTTAAAAAAATGCACAGGTTTGGTAGGTTTCCCTAGGTGCCGGCTGAGCTAGAGGCCAAAATCTACAGGTAGGCACTTTGCAAAAAATACCTGTTTTCTTTAAAAAAATGTGATGTGTCCACGTTGCGTTTTGGGGCATTTTCTGTCGCGGGCGCTAGGCCTACCCACACAAGTGAGGTATCATTTTTATCGGGAGACTTGGGGGAGCGGTGGGTGCAAATAAATGTGTGGTTCCTTTCTGATTCAAGAACTTTCTGTCACCAAAATGTGAGGAAAACGTGTTTTTTTAGCCACATTTTGAGGTTTGCAAAGGATTCTGGGTAACAGAACCTGGTCAGAGCCCCACAAGTCACCCCAACTTGGATTCCCCTAGGTCTCTGGTTTTAAAAAATGCACAGGTTTGGTAGGTTTCCCTAGGAGCTGGCTGAGATAGAGGCCAAAATCTACAGGTAGGCACTTTGCAAAAAACACCTCTGTTGTCTTTCAAAAAATGTGATGTGTCCACGTTGCGTTTTGGGGCATTTCCTGTCGCGGGCGCTAGGCCTACCCACACAAGTGAGGTATAATTTTTATCGGGAGACTTGGGGGAACGCTGGGTGGAAGGAAATTTGTGGCTCCTCTCTGATTCCAGAAATTTCTGTCACCAAAATGTGAGGAAAACATGTTTTTTTAGCCAAATTTTGAGGTTTGCAAAGGATTCTGGGTAACAGAACCTGGTCAGAGCCCCACAAGTCACCCCATCTTGGATTCCCCTAGGTCTCTAGTTTTAAAAAATGCACAGGTTTGGTAGGTTTCCCTAGGTGCCGGCTGAGCTAGAGGCCAAAATCTACAGGTAGGCACTTTGCAAAAAACACCACTGTTTTCTTTAAAAAAATTTGATGTGTCCACGTTGCGTTTTGGGGCCTTTCCTGTCGCGGGCGCTAGGCCTACCCACACAAGTGAGGTATCATTTTTATCGGGAGACTTGGGGGAACGCTGGGTGGAAGGAAATTTGTGGCTCCTCTCTGATTCCAGAACTTTCTGTCACCAAAATGTGAGGAAAACGTGTTTTTTTTAGCCACATTTTGAGGTTTGCAAAGGATTCTGGGTAACAGAACCTGGTCAGAGCCCCACAAGTCACCCCATCTTGGATTCCCCTAGGTCTCTAGTTTTCAAAAATGCACAGGTTTGGTAGGTTTCCCTATGTGCTGGCTGAGCTAGAGGCCAAAATCTACAGGTAGGCACTTTGCAAAAAACACCTCTGTTTTCTTTCAAAAAATGTGATGTGTCCACGTTGAGTTTTGGGGCATTTCCAGTTGCGGGCGCTAGGCCTACCCACACAAGTGAGGTATCATTTTTATCGGGAGACTTGGGGGAACACTGGGTGGAAGGAAATTTGTGGCTCCTCTCTGATTCCCGAACTTTTTGTCACCAAAATGTGAGGAAAACATGTTTTTTAGCCAAATTTTGAGGTTTGCAAAGGATTCTGGGTAACAGAACCTGGTCAGAGCCCCACAAGTCACCCCATCTTGGATTCCCCTAGGTCTCTAGTTTTCAAAAAATGCACAGGTTTGGTAGGTTTCCCTAGGTGCCGGCTGTGCTAGAGGCCAAAATCTACAGGTAGGCACTTTAGAAAAAACACCTCTGTTTTCTTTCAAAAAATGTGATGTGTCCACGTGGCGTTTTGGGGCATTTCCTGTCGCGGGCGCTAGGCCTACCCACACAAGTGAGGTATTATTTTTATCGGGAGACTTGGGGGAACGCTGGGTGGAAGGACATTTGTGGCTCCTCTATGATTCCAGAACTTTCTGTCACCAAAATTTGAGGAAAATGTGTTTTATTAGCCAATGTTTGAGGTTTGCAAAGGATTCTGGGTAACAGAACCTGGTCAAAGCCGCACAAGTCACCCCATCTTGGATTCCCCTAGGTCTCTAGTTTTCAAAAAATGCACAGGTTTGGTAGGTTTCCCTAGGTGCCGGCTGAGCTAGAGGCCAAAATCTACAGGTAGGCACTTTGCAAAAAATACCTGTTTTCTTTAAAAAAATGTGATGTGTCCACGTTGCGTTTTGGGGCATTTTCTGTCGCGGGCGCTAGGCCTACCCACACAAGTGAGGTATCATTTTTATCGGGAGACTTGGGGGAGCGGTGGGTGCAAATAAATGTGTGGTTCCTTTCTGATTCAAGAACTTTCTGTCACCAAAATGTGAGGAAAACGTGTTTTTTTAGCCACATTTTGAGGTTTGCAAAGGATTCTGGGTAACAGAACCTGGTCAGAGCCCCACAAGTCACCCCAACTTGGATTCCCCTAGGTCTCTGGTTTTAAAAAATGCACAGGTTTGGTAGGTTTCCCTAGGTGCTGGCTGAGATAGAGGCCAAAATCTACAGGTAGGCACTTTGCAAAAAACACCTCTGTTGTCTTTCAAAAAATGTGATGTGTCCACGTTGCGTTTTGGGGCATTTCCTGTCGCGGGCGCTAGGCCTACCCACACAAGTGAGGTATAATTTTTATCGGGAGACTTGGGGGAACGCTGGGTGGAAGGAAATTTGTGGCTCCTCTCTGATTCCAGAAATTTCTGTCACCAAAATGTGAGGAAAACATGTTTTTTTTGCCAAATTTTGAGGTTTGCAAAGGATTCTGGGTAACAGAACCTGGTCAGAGCCCCACAAGTCACCCCATCTTGGATTCCCCTAGGTCTCTAGTTTTAAAAAATGCACAGGTTTGGTAGGTTTCCCTAGGTGCCGGCTGAGCTAGAGGCCAAAATCTACAGGTAGGCACTTTGCAAAAAATACCTGTTTTCTTTCAAAAAATGTGATGTGTCCACGTTGCGTTTTGGGGCATTTTCTGTCGCGGGCGCTAGGCCTACCCACACAAGTGAGGTATCATTTTTATCGGGAGACTTGGGGGAGCGGTGGGTGGAAGGAAATTTGTGGCTCCTTTCTGATTCCAGAGCTTTCTGTCACCAAAATGTGAGGAAAACGTGTTTTTTTAGCCAAATTTTGAGGTTTGCAAAGGATTCTGGGCAACAGAACCTGGTCAGAGCCCCACAAGTCACCCCAACTTGGATTCCCCTAGGTCTCTGGTTTTAAAAAATGCACAGGTTTGGTAGGTTTCCCTCGGTGCTGGCTGAGATAGAGGCCACAATCTACAGGTAGGCACTTTGCAAAAAACACCTCTGTTGTCTTTCAAAAAATGTGATGTGTCCACATTGCGTTTTGGGGCATTTCCTGTCGCGGGCGCTAGGCCTACCCACACAAGTGAGGTATCATTTTTATCGGGAGACTTGGGGGAACGCTGGGTGGAAGGAAATTTGTGGCTCCTCTCTGATTCCAGAACTTTCTGTCACCAAAATGTGAGGAAAACGTGTTTTTTTTAGCCACATTTTGAGGTTTGCAAAGGATTCTGGGTAACAGAACCTGGTCAGAGCCCCACAAGTCACCCCATCTTGGATTCCCCTAGGTCTCTAGTTTTCACAAATGCACAGGTTTGGTAGGTTTCCCTATGTGCTGGCTGAGCTAGAGGCCAAAATCTACAGGTAGGCACTTTGCAAAAAACACCTCTGTTTTCTTTCAAAAAATGTGATGTGTCCACGTTGAGTTTTGGGGCATTTCCAGTTGCGGGCGCTAGGCCTACCCACACAAGTGAGGTATCATTTTTATCGGGAGACTTGGGGGAACACTGGGTGGAAGGAAATTTGTGGCTCCTCTCTGATTCCCGAACTTTTTGTCACCAAAATGTGAGGAAAACATGTTTTTTAGCCAAATTTTGAGGTTTGCAAAGGATTCTGGGTAACAGAACCTGGTCAGAGCCCCACAAGTCACCCCATCTTGGATTCCCCTAGGTCTCTAGTTTTCAAAAAATGCACAGGTTTGGTAGGTTTCCCTAGGTGCCGGCTGTGCTAGAGGCCAAAATCTACAGGTAGGCACTTTAGAAAAAACACCTCTGTTTTCTTTCAAAAAATGTGATGTGTCCACGTTGCGTTTTGGGGCATTTCCTGTCGCGGGCGCTAGGCCTACCCACACAAGTGAGGTATCATTTTTATCGGGAGACTTGGGGGAACACTGGGTGGAAGGAAATTTGTGGCTCCTCTCTGATTCCCGAACTTTTTGTCACCAAAATGTGAGGAAAACATGTTTTTTAGCCAAATTTTGAGGTTTGCAAAGGATTCTGGGTAACAGAACCTGGTCAGAGCCCCACAAGTCACCCCATCTTGGATTCCCCTAGGTCTCTAGTTTTAAAAAATGCACAGGTTTGGTAGGTTTCCCTAGGTGCCGGCTGAGCTAGAGGCCAAAATCTACAGGTAGGCACTTTGCAAAAAACACCACTGTTTTCTTTAAAAAAATTTGATGTGTCCACGTTGCGTTTTGGGGCCTTTCCTGTCGCGGGCGCTAGGCCTACCCACACAAGTGAGGTATCATTTTTATCGGGAGACTTGGGGGAACGCTGGGTGGAAGGAAATTTGTGGCTCCTCTCTGATTCCAGAACTTTCTGTCACCAAAATGTGAGGAAAACGTGTTTTTTTTAGCCACATTTTGAGGTTTGCAAAGGATTCTGGGTAACAGAACCTGGTCAGAGCCCCACAAGTCACCCCATCTTGGATTCCCCTAGGTCTCTAGTTTTCAAAAATGCACAGGTTTGGTAGGTTTCCCTATGTGCTGGCTGAGCTAGAGGCCAAAATCTACAGGTAGGCACTTTGCAAAAAACACCTCTGTTTTCTTTCAAAAAATGTGATGTGTCCACGTTGAGTTTTGGGGCATTTCCAGTTGCGGGCGCTAGGCCTACCCACACAAGTGAGGTATCATTTTTATCGGGAGACTTGGGGGAACACTGGGTGGAAGGAAATTTGTGGCTCCTCTCTGATTCCCGAACTTTTTGTCACCAAAATGTGAGGAAAACATGTTTTTTAGCCAAATTTTGAGGTTTGCAAAGGATTCTGGGTAACAGAACCTGGTCAGAGCCCCACAAGTCACCCCATCTTGGATTCCCCTAGGTCTCTAGTTTTCAAAAAATGCACAGGTTTGGTAGGTTTCCCTAGGTGCCGGCTGTGCTAGAGGCCAAAATCTACAGGTAGGCACTTTAGAAAAAACACCTCTGTTTTCTTTCAAAAAATGTGGTGTCCACGTGGCGTTTTGGGGCATTTCCTGTCGCGGGCGCTAGGCCTACCCACACAAGTGAGGTATTATTTTTATCGGGAGACTTGGGGGAACGCTGGGTGGAAGGACATTTGTGGCTCCTCTATGATTCCAGAACTTTCTGTCACCAAAATTTGAGGAAAATGTGTTTTATTAGCCAATGTTTGAGGTTTGCAAAGGATTCTGGGTAACAGAACCTGGTCAAAGCCGCACAAGTCACCCCATCTTGGATTCCCCTAGGTCTCTAGTTTTCAAAAAATGCACAGGTTTGGTAGGTTTCCCTAGGTGCCGGCTGAGCTAGAGGCCAAAATCTACAGGTAGGCACTTTGCAAAAAATACCTGTTTTCTTTAAAAAAATGTGATGTGTCCACGTTGCGTTTTGGGGCATTTTCTGTCGCGGGCGCTAGGCCTACCCACACAAGTGAGGTATCATTTTTATCGGGAGACTTGGGGGAGCGGTGGGTGCAAATAAATGTGTGGTTCCTTTCTGATTCAAGAACTTTCTGTCACCAAAATGTGAGGAAAACGTGTTTTTTTAGCCACATTTTGAGGTTTGCAAAGGATTCTGGGTAACAGAACCTGGTCAGAGCCCCACAAGTCACCCCAACTTGGATTCCCCTAGGTCTCTGGTTTTAAAAAATGCACAGGTTTGGTAGGTTTCCCTAGGTGCTGGCTGAGATAGAGGCCAAAATCTACAGGTAGGCACTTTGCAAAAAACACCTCTGTTGTCTTTCAAAAAATGTGATGTGTCCACGTTGCGTTTTGGGGCATTTCCTGTCGCGGGCGCTAGGCCTACCCACACAAGTGAGGTATAATTTTTATCGGGAGACTTGGGGGAACGCTGGGTGGAAGGAAATTTGTGGCTCCTCTCTGATTCCAGAAATTTCTGTCACCAAAATGTGAGGAAAACATGTTTTTTTTGCCAAATTTTGAGGTTTGCAAAGGATTCTGGGTAACAGAACCTGGTCAGAGCCCCACAAGTCACCCCATCTTGGATTCCCCTAGGTCTCTAGTTTTAAAAAATGCACAGGTTTGGTAGGTTTCCCTAGGTGCCGGCTGAGCTAGAGGCCAAAATCTACAGGTAGGCACTTTGCAAAAAACACCACTGTTTTCTTTCAAAAAATTTGATGTGTCAACGTTGCGTTTTGGGGCATTTTCTGTCGCGGACGCTAGGCATACCCACACAAGTGAGGTATCATTTTTATCGTTAGACTTGGGGGAGCGCTGGGTGGAAGGAAATTTGTGGCTCCTTTCTGATTCCAGAACTTTCTGTCACCAAAATTTGAGGAAAACGTGTTTTTTTAGCCAAATTTTGAGGTTTGCAAAGGATTCTGGGTAACAGAACCTGGTCAGAGCCCCACAATTCACCCCATCTTGGATTCCCCTAGGTCTCTAGTTTTCAAAAATGCACAGGTTTGGTAGGTTTCCCTATGTGCCGGCTGAGCTAGAGGCCAAAATCTACAGGTAAGGACTTTGCAAAAAACACCTCTGTTTTCTTTCAAAAAATTTGATGTGTCCACGTTGAGTTTTGGGGCATTTCCTGTTGCGGGCGCTAGGCCTACCCACACAAGTGAGGTATCATTTTTATCGGGAGACTTGGGGGAACACTGGGTGGAAGGAAATTTGTGGCTCCTCTCTGATTCCAGAACTTTCTGTCACCAAAATGTGAGGAAAACGTGTTTTTTTAGCCAAATTTTGAGGTTTGCAAAGGATTCTGGGTAACAGAACCTGGTCAGAGCCCCACAAGTCACCCCATCTTGGATTCCCCTAGGTCTCTAGTTTTCACAAAATGCACAGGTTTGGTAGGTTTCCCTAGGTGCCGGCTGTGCTAGAGGCCAAAATCTACAGGTAGGCACTTTACAAAAAACACCTCTGTTTTCTTTCAAAAAATGTGATGTGTCCACGTTGCGTTTTGGGGCATTTTCTGTCGCGGGCGCTAGGCATACCCACACAAGTGAGGTATTATTTTTATCGGGAGACTTGGGGGAACGCTGGGTGGAAGGACATTTGTGGCTCCTCTATGATTCCAGAACTTTCTGTCACCAAAATTTGAGGAAAATGTGTTTTATTAGCCAATGTTTGAGGTTTGCAAAGGATTCTGGGTAACAGAACCTGGTCAAAGCCCCACAAGTCACCCCATCTTGGATTCCCCTAGGTCTCTAGTTTTCAAAAAATGCACAGGTTTGGTAGGTTTCCCTAGGTGCCGGCTGAGCTAGAGGCCAAAATCTACAGGTAGGCACTTTGCAAAAAATACCTGTTTTCTTTCAAAAAATGTGATGTGTCCACGTTGCGTTTTGGGGCATTTTCTGTCGCGGGCGCTAGGCCTACCCACACAAGTGAGGTATCATTTTTATCGGGAGACTTGGGGGAGCGGTGGGTGGAAGGAAATTTGTGGCTCCTTTCTGATTCCAGAGCTTTCTGTCACCAAAATGTGAGGAAAACGTGTTTTTTTAGCCAAATTTTGAGGTTTGCAAAGGATTCTGGGCAACAGAACCTGGTCAGAGCCCCACAAGTCACCCCAACTTGGATTCCCCTAGGTCTCTGGTTTTAAAAAATGCACAGGTTTGGTAGGTTTCCCTCGGTGCTGGCTGAGATAGAGGCCACAATCTACAGGTAGGCACTTTGCAAAAAACACCTCTGTTGTCTTTCAAAAAATGTGATGTGTCCACATTGCGTTTTGGGGCATTTCCTGTCGCGGGCGCTAGGCCTACCCACACAAGTGAGGTATCATTTTTATCGGGAGACTTGGGGGAACGCTGGGTGGAAGGAAATTTGTGGCTCCTCTCTGATTCCAGAACTTTCTGTCACCAAAATGTGAGGAAAACGTGTTTTTTTTAGCCACATTTTGAGGTTTGCAAAGGATTCTGGGTAACAGAACCTGGTCAGAGCCCCACAAGTCACCCCATCTTGGATTCCCCTAGGTCTCTAGTTTTCACAAATGCACAGGTTTGGTAGGTTTCCCTATGTGCTGGCTGAGCTAGAGGCCAAAATCTACAGGTAGGCACTTTGCAAAAAACACCTCTGTTTTCTTTCAAAAAATGTGATGTGTCCACGTTGAGTTTTGGGGCATTTCCAGTTGCGGGCGCTAGGCCTACCCACACAAGTGAGGTATCATTTTTATCGGGAGACTTGGGGGAACACTGGGTGGAAGGAAATTTGTGGCTCCTCTCTGATTCCTGAACTTTTTGTCACCAAAATGTGAGGAAAACATGTTTTTTAGCCAAATTTTGAGGTTTGCAAAGGATTCTGGGTAACAGAACCTGGTCAGAGCCCCACAAGTCACCCCATCTTGGATTCCCCTAGGTCTCTAGTTTTCAAAAAATGCACAGGTTTGGTAGGTTTCCCTAGGTGCCGGCTGTGCTAGAGGCCAAAATCTACAGGTAGGCACTTTAGAAAAAACACCTCTGTTTTCTTTCAAAAAATGTGATGTGTCCACGTTGCGTTTTGGGGCATTTCCTGTCGCGGGCGCTAGGCATACCCACACAAGTGAGGTATTATTTTTATCGGGAGACTTGGGGGAACGCTGGGTGGAAGGACATTTGTGGCTCCTCTATGATTCCAGAACTTTCTGTCACCAAAATTTGAGGAAAATGTGTTTTATTAGCCAATGTTTGAGGTTTGCAAAGGATTCTGGGTAACAGAACCTGGTCAAAGCCCCACAAGTCACCCCATCTTGGATTCCCCTAGGTCTCTAGTTTTCAAAAAATGCACAGGTTTGGTAGGTTTCCCTAGGTGCCGGCTGAGCTAGAGGCCAAAATCTACAGGTAGGCACTTTGCAAAAAATACCTGTTTTCTTTAAAAAAATGTGATGTGTCCACGTTGCGTTTTGGGGCATTTTCTGTCGCGGGCGCTAGGCCTACCCACACAAGTGAGGTATCATTTTTATCGGGAGATTTGGGGGAGCGGTGGGTGCAAATAAATGTGTGGTTCCTTTCTGATTCAAGAACTTTCTGTCACCAAAATGTGAGGAAAACGTGTTTTTTTAGCCACATTTTGAGGTTTGCAAAGGATTCTGGGTAACAGAACCTGGTCAGAGCCCCACAAGTCACCCCAACTTGGATTCCCCTAGGTCTCTGGTTTTAAAAAATGCACAGGTTTGGTAGGTTTCCCTAGGTGCTGGCTGAGATAGAGGCCAAAATCTACAGGTAGGCACTTTGCAAAAAACACCTCTGTTGTCTTTCAAAAAATGTGATGTGTCCACGTTGCGTTTTGGGGCATTTCCTGTCGCGGGCGCTAGGCCTACCCACACAAGTGAGGTATAATTTTTATCGGGAGACTTGGGGGAACGCTGGGTGGAAGGAAATTTGTGGCTCCTCTCTGATTCCAGAAATTTCTGTCACCAAAATGTGAGGAAAACATGTTTTTTTAGCCAAATTTTGAGGTTTGCAAAGGATTCTGGGTAACAGAACCTGGTCAGAGCCCCACAAGTCACCCCATCTTGGATTCCCCTAGGTCTCTAGTTTTAAAAAATGCACAGGTTTGGTAGGTTTCCCTAGGTGCCGGCTGAGCTAGAGGCCAAAATCTACAGGTAGGCACTTTGCAAAAAACACCACTGTTTTCTTTCAAAAAATTTGATGTGTCCACGTTGCGTTTTGGGGCATTTTCTGTCGCGGATGCTAGGCATACCCACACAAGTGAGGTATCATTTTTATCGTTAGACTTGGGGGAGCGCTGGGTGGAAGGAAATTTGTGGCTCCTTTCTGATTCCAGAACTTTCTGTCACCAAAATTTGAGGAAAACGTGTTTTTTTAGCCAAATTTTGAGGTTTGCAAAGGATTCTGGGTAACAGAACCTGGTCAGAGCCCCACAATTCACCCCATCTTGGATTCCCCTAGGTCTCTAGTTTTCAAAAATGCACAGGTTTGGTAGGTTTCCCTATGTGCCGGCTGAGCTAGAGGCCAAAATCTACAGGTAAGGACTTTGCAAAAAACACCTCTGTTTTCTTTAAAAAAATTTGATGTGTCCACGTTGAGTTTTGGGGCATTTCCTGTTGCGGGCGCTAGGCCTACCCACACAAGTGAGGTATCATTTTTATCGGGAGACTTGGGGGAACACAGGGTGGAAGGAAATTTGTGGCTCCTCTCTGATTCCAGAACTTTCTGTCACCAAAATGTGAGGAAAACGTGTTTTTTTAGCCAAATTTTGTGTTTTGCAAAGGATTCTGGGTAACAGAACCTGGTCAGAGCCCCACAAGTCACCCCATCTTGGATTCCCCTAGGTCTCTAGTTTTCACAAAATGCACAGGTTTGGTAGGTTTCCCTAGGTGCCGGCTGTGCTAGAGGCCAAAATCTACAGGTAGGCACTTTACAAAAAACACCTCTGTTTTCTTTCAAAAAATGTGATGTGTCCACGTTGCGTTTTGGGGCATTTTCTGTCGCGGGCGCTAGGCATACCCACACAAGTGAGGTATTATTTTTATCGGGAGACTTGGGGGAACGCTGGGTGGAAGGACATTTGTGGCTCCTCTATGATTCCAGAACTTTCTGTCACCAAAATTTGAGGAAAATGTGTTTTATTAGCCAATGTTTGAGGTTTGCAAAGGATTCTGGGTAACAGAACCTGGTCAAAGCCCCACAAGTCACCCCATCTTGGATTCCCCTAGGTCTCTAGTTTTCAAAAAATGCACAGGTTTGGTAGGTTTCCCTAGGTGCCGGCTGAGCTAGAGGCCAAAATCTACAGGTAGGCACTTTGCAAAAAATACCTGTTTTCTTTAAAAAAATGTGATGTGTCCACGTTGCGTTTTGGGGCATTTTCTGTCGCGGGCGCTAGGCCTACCCACACAAGTGAGGTATCATTTTTATCGGGAGACTTGGGGGAGCGGTGGGTGCAAATAAATGTGTGGTTCCTTTCTGATTCAAGAACTTTCTGTCACCAAAATGTGAGGAAAACATGTTTTTTTAGCCAAATTTTGAGGTTTGCAAAGGATTCTGGGTAACAGAACCTGGTCAGAGCCCCACAAGTCACCCCATCTTGGATTCCCCTAGGTCTCTAGTTTTAAAAAATGCACAGGTTTGGTAGGTTTCCCTAGGTGCCGGCTGAGCTAGAGGCCAAAATCTACAGGTAGGCATTTGCAAAAAACACCTCTGTTTTCTTTAAAAAAATTTGATGTGTCCACGTTGCGTTTTGGGGCATTTTCTGTCGCGGACGCTAGGCATACCCACACAAGTGAGGTATCATTTTTATCGTTAGACTTGGGGGAGCGCTGGGTGGAAGGAAATTTGTGGCTCCTTTCTGATTCCAGAACTTTCTGTCACCAAAATTTGAGGAAAACGTGTTTTTTTAGCCAAATTTTGAAGTTTGCAAAGGATTCTGGGTAACAGAACCTGGTCAGAGCCCCACAATTCACCCCATCTTGGATTCCCCTAGGTCTCTAGTTTTCAAAAAATGCACAGGTTTGGTAGGTTTCCCTAGGTGCCGGCTGTGCTAGAGGCCAAAATCTACAGGTAGGCACTTTACAAAAAACACCTCTGTTTTCTTTCAAAAAATGTGATGTGTCCACGTTGCGTTTTGGGGCATTTTCTATCGCGGGCGCTAGGCCTACCCACACAAGTGAGGTATCATTTTTATCGGGAGACTTGGGGGAACGCTGGGTGGAAGGAAATTTGTGGCTCCTCTCTGATTCCAGAACTTTCTGTCACCAAAATTTGAGGAAAATGTGTTTTTTTAGCCATAGTTTGAGGTTTGCAAAGGATTCTGGGTAACAGAACCTGGTTAGAGCCCCACAAGTCACCCCATCTTGGATTCCCCTGGGTCTCTAGTTTTAAAAAATGCACAGGTTTGGTAGGTTTCCCTAGGTGCCGGCTGAGCTAGAGGCCAAAATCTACAGATAGGCACTTTGCAAAAAACACCTCTGTTTTCTTTCAAAAAATGTGATGTGTCCACCTTGCGGTTCCGAGCACATCCTGTTGCGGGCGCTAGGCCTACCCACACAAGTGAGGTATCATTTTTATCGGAAGACTTGGGGGAACGCTGGGTGGAAGGAAATTCGTGGCTCCTCTCTGATTCCAGAACTTTCTGTCACCAAATATGAGGAAAACATGTTTTTTTAGCCAAATTTTGAGGTTTACAAAGGATTCTGGGTAACAGAACCTGGTCAGAGCCCCACAAGTCACCCCATCTTGGATTCCCCTAGGTCTCTAGTTTTCAAAAATGCACAGGTTTGGTAGGTTTCCCTAGGTACCGGCTGAGCTAGAGGCCAAAATCTACAGGTAGGCACTTTGCAAAAACACCTCTGTTTTCTTTAAAAAAATGTGATATGTCCACGTTGCGTTTTGGGGCATTTCTTGTCGCGGGCGCTAGGCCTACCCACACAAGTGAGGTATCATTTTTATCAGGAGACTTGGGGGAACGCTGGGTGGAAGGAAATTTGTGGCTCCTCTCTGATTCCAGAACTTTCTGTCACCAAAATGTGAGGAAAACGTTTTTTTTTAGCCAAATTTTGAGGTTTGTAAAGGATTCTGGGTAACAAAACATGGTCAGAGCACCACAAGTCACTCCATCTTGGATTCCCCTAGGTCCCTAGTTTTCAAAAATGCACAGGTTTGGTAGGTTTCATTAGGTGCCGGCTGAGCTAGAGGCCAAAATCTACAGGTAAACACTTTGCAAAAAACACCTGTTTTCTTTAAAAAAATGTGATGTGTCCACATTGCGTTTTGGGGCATTTTCTGTCGCGGGCGCTAGGCCTACCCACACAAGTGAGGTATCATTTTTATCGGGAGACTTGGGGGAGCAGTGGGTGGAAGGAAATTTGTGGCTCCTTTCTGATTCAAGAACTTTCTGTCACCAAAATGTGAGGAAAACATGTTTTTTTAGCCACATTTTGAGGTTTGCAAAGGATTCTGGGTAACAGAACCTGGTCAGAGCCCCACAAGTCACCCCAACATGGATTCCCCTAGGACTCTGGTTTAAAAAAATTCACAGGTTTGGTAGGTTTCCCTAGGTGCTGGCTGAGATAGAGGCCAAAATCTACAGGTAGGCACTTTGCAAAAAACACCTCTGTTGTCTTTCAAAAAATGTGATGTGTCCACGTTGCGTTTTGGGGCATTTCCTGTCGCGGGCGCTAGGCCTACCCACACAAGTGAGGTATCATTTTTATCGGGAGACTTGGGGGAACGCTGGGTGGAAGGAAATTTGTGGCTCCTTTCTGATTCCAGAACTTTCTGTAACCAAAATGTGAGGAAAACGTGTTTTTTTAGCCAAATTTTGAGGTTTGCAAAGGATTCTGGGTAACAGAACCTGGTCAGAGCCCCACAAGTCACGCCATCTTGGATTCCCCTAGGTCTCTAGTTTAAAAAAATGCACAGGCTTGGTAGGTTTCCCTATGTGCTGGCTGAGCTAGAGGCCAAAATCTACAGGTAGGCACTTTGCAAAAAACACCTCTGTTTTCTTTAAAAAAATGTGATGTGTCCACGTTGAGTTTTGGGGCATTTCCTGTTGCGGGCGCTAGGCCTACCCACACAAGTGAGGTATCATTTTTATCGGGAGACTTGGGGGAACACTGGGTGGAAGGAAATTTGTGGCTCCTCTCTGATTCCAGAACTTTTTGTCACCAAAATGTGAGGAAAACATGTTTTTTAGCCAAATGTTGAGGTTTGCAAAGGATTCTGGGTAACAGAACCTGGTCAGAGCCCCACAGGTCACCCCATCTTGGATTCCCCTAGGTCTCTAGTTTTCAAAAAATGCACAGGTTTGGTAGGTTTCCCTAGGTGCCGGCTGTGCTAGAGGCCAAAATCTACAGGTAGGCACTTTAGAAAAAACACCTCTGTTTTCTTTCAAAAAATGTGATGTGTCCACGTTGCGTTTTGGGGCATTTCCTGTCGCGGGCGCTAGGCATACCCACACAAGTGAGGTATTATTTTTATCGGGAGACTTAGGGGAACGCTGGGTGGAAGGACATTTGTGGCTCCTCTCTGATTTCAGAACTTTCTGTCACCAAAATTTGAGGAAAATGTGTTTTTTTAGCCAAAGTTTGAGGTTTGCAAAGGATTCTGGGTAACAGAACCTGGTCAGAGCCCCAAAAGTCACCCCATCTTGGATTCCCCTAGGTCTCTAGTTTTCAAAAAATGCACAGGTTTGGTAGGTTTCCCTAGGTGCCGGCTGAGCTAGAGGCCAAAATCTACAGGTAGGCACTTTGCAAAAAATACCTGTTTTCTTTAAAAAAATGTGATGTGTCCACGTTGCGTTTTGGGGCATTTTCTGTCGCGGGCGCTAGGCCTACCCACACAAGTGAGGTATCATTTTTATCGGGAGACTTGGGGGAGCGGTGGGTGCAAATAAATGTGTGGCTCCTTTCTGTTTCAAGAACTTTCTGTCACCAGAATGTGAGGAAAACGTGTTTTTTTAGCCAAATGTTGAGGTTTGCAAAGGATTCTGGGTAACAGAACCTGGTCAGAGCCCCACAAGTCACGCCATCTTGGATTCCCCTAGGTCTCTAGTTTAAAAAAATGCACAGGCTTGGTAGGTTTCCCTATGTGCTGGCTGAGCTAGAGGCCAAAATCTACAGGTAGGCACTTTGCAAAAAACACCTCTGTTTTCTTTAAAAAAATGTGATGTGTCCACGTTGAGTTTTGGGGCATTTCCTGTTGCGGGCGCTAGGCCTACCCACACAAGTGAGGTATCATTTTTATCGGGAGACTTGGGGGAACACTGGGTGGAAGGAAATTTGTGGCTCCTCTCTGATTCCAGAACTTTTTGTCACCAAAATGTGAGGAAAACATGTTTTTTAGCCAAATGTTGAGGTTTTCAAAGGATTCTGGGTAACAGAACCTGGTCAGAGCCCCACAGGTCACCCCATCTTGGATTCCCCTAGGTCTCTAGTTTTCAAAAAATGCACAGGTTTGGTAGGTTTCCCTAGGTGCCGGCTGTGCTAGAGGCCAAAATCTACAGGTAGGCACTTTAGAAAAAACACCTCTGTTTTCTTTAAAAAAATGTGATGTGTCCACGTTGCTTTTTGGGGCATTTCCTGTCGCGGGCGCTAGGCATACCCACACAAGTGAGGTATTATTTTTATCGGGAGACTTAGGGGAACGCTGGGTGGAAGGACATTTGTGGCTCCTCTCTGATTTCAGAACTTTCTGTCACCAAAATTTGAGGAAAATGTGTTTTTTTAGCCAAAGTTTGAGGTTTGCAAAGGATTCTGGGTAACAGAACCTGGTCAGAGCCCCAAAAGTCACCCCATCTTGGATTCCCCTAGGTCTCTAGTTTTCAAAAAATGCACAGGTTTGGTAGGTTTCCCTAGGTGCCGGCTGAGCTAGAGGCCAAAATCTACAGGTAGGCACTTTGCAAAAAATACCTGTTTTCTTTAAAAAAATGTGATGTGTCCACGTTGCGTTTTGGGGCATTTTCTGTCGCGGGCGCTAGGCCTACCCACACAAGTGAGGTATCATTTTTATCGGGAGACTTGGGGGAGCAGTGGGTGCAAATAAATGTGTGGCTCCTTTCTGTTTCAAGAACTTTCTGTCACCAGAATGTGAGGAAAACGTGTTTTTTTAGCCAAATTTTGAGGTTTGCAAAGGATTCTGGGTAACAGAACCTGGTCAGAGCCCCACAAGTCACCCCAACTTGGATTCCCCTAGGTCTCTGGTTTTAAAAAATGCACAGGTTTGGTAGGTTTCCCTAGGTGCTGGCTGAGATAGAGGTTAAAATCTACAGGTAGGCACTTTGCAAAAAACACCTCTGTTGTCTTTCAAAAAATGTGATGTGTCCACGTTGCGTTTTGGGGCATTTCCTGTCGCGGGCGCTAGGCCTACCCACACAAGTGAGGTATAATTTTTATCGGGAGACTTCGGGGAACGCTGGGTGGAAGGAAATTTGTGGCTCCTCTCTGATTCCAGAAATTTCTGTCACCAAAATGTGAGGAAAACATGTTTTATTAGCCAAATTTTGAGGTTTGCAAAGGATTCTGGGTAACAGAACCTGGTCAGAGCCCCACAAGTCACCCCATCTTGGATTCCCCTAGGTCTCTAGTTTTAAAAAATGCACAGGTTTGGTAGGTTTCCCTAGGTGCCGGCTGAGCTAGAGGCCAAAATCTACAGGTAGGCACTTTGCAAAAAACACCTCTGTTTTATTTCAAAAAATTTGATGTGTCCACGTTGCGTTTTGGGGCATTTCCTGTCGCGGACGCTAGGCCTACCCACACAAGTGAGGTATCATTTTTATCGGGAGACTTGGGGGAACGCTGGGTGGAAGGAAATTTGTGGCTCCTCTCTGATTCCAGAACTTTCTGTCACCAAAATTTGAGGAAAATGTGTTTTTTTAGCCAAAGTTTGAGGTTTGCAAAGGATTCTGGGAAACAGAACCTGGTTAGAGCCCCACAAGTCACCCCATCTTGGATTCCCCTAGGTATCTAGTTTTCAAAAATGCACAGGTTTGGTAGGTTTCCCTAGGTGCCGGCTGAGCTAGAGGCCAAAATCTACAGGTAGGCACTTTGCAAAAAACACCACGGTTTTCTTTAAAAAAATGTGATGTGTCCACGTTGCGTTTTGGGGCATTTCCTGTTGCGGGCGCTAGGCCTACCCACACAAGTGAGATATCATTTTTATCGGGAGACTTGGGGGAACGCTGGGTGGAAGGAAATTTGTGGCTCCTCTCTGATTCCAGAACTTTCTGTCACCAAAATTTGAGGAAAATGTGTTTTTTTAGCCAAAGTTTGAGGTTTGCAAAGGATTCTGGGTAACAGAACCTGGTTACAGCCCCACAAGTCACCCCATCTTGGATTCCCCTAGGTCTCTAGTTTTCAAAAATGCACAGGTTTGGTAGGTTTCCCTAGGTGCCGGCTGAGCTAGAGGCCAAAATCTACAGGTAGATACTTTGCAAAAAATACCTGTTTTCTTTAAAAAAATGTGATGTGTCCACGTTGCGTTTTGGGGCATTTTCTGTCGCGGTCGCTAGGCCTATCCACACAAGTGAGGTATCATTTTTATCGGGAGACTTGGGGGAGCGGTGGGTGGAAGATAATTTGTGGCTCCTTTCTGATTCCAGAACTTTCTATCACCAAAATGTGAGGAAAACGTGTTTTTTTAGCCAAATTTTGAGGTTTGCAAAGGATTCTGGGTAACAGAACCTGGTCAGAGTCCCAAAAGTCACCCCAACTAAGGATTCCCCTAGGTCTCTGGTTTTAAAAAATGCACAGGTTTGGTAGGTTTCCCTAGGTGCTGGCTGAGATAGAGGGCAAAATCTACAGGTAGGCACTTTGCAAAAAACACCTCTGTTGTCTTTCAAAAAATGTGATGTGTCCACGTTGCGTTTTGGGGCATTTCCTGTCGCGGGCGCTAAGCCTACCCACACAAGTGAGGTATCATTTTTATCGGGAGACTTGGGGGAACGCTAGGTGGAAGGAAATTTGTGGCTACTCTCTGATTCCAGAAATTTCTGTCACCAAAATGTGAGGAAAACATGTTTGTTTAGCCAAATTTTGAGGTTTGCAAAGGATTCTGGGTAACAGAACCTGGTCAGAGCCCCACAAGTCACCCCATCTTGGATTCCCCTAGGTCTCTAGTTTAAAAAAATGCACAGGTTTGGTAGGTTTCCCTAGGTGCTGGCTGAGCTAGAGGCCAAAATCTACAGGTAGACACTTTGTAAAAAACACCTTTATTTTCTTTAAAAAAATGTGATGTGTCCACGTTGCGTTTTGGGGCATTTTCTGTCACGGGCGCTAGGCCTACCCACACAAGTGAGGTATCATTTTTATCGGGAGACTTGGGGGAACGCTGGGTGGAAGGAAATTTGTGGCTCCTCTCTGATTCCAGAACTTTCTGTCACCAAAATTTGAGGAAAATGTGTTTTTTTAGCCAAAGTTTGAGGTTTGCAAAGGATTCTGGGTAACAGAACCTGGTTAGAGCCCCACAAGTCACCCCATCTTGGATTCCACTAGGTCTCTAGTTTTAAAAAATGCACAGGTTTGGTAGGTTTCCCTAGGTGCCGGCTGAGCTAGAGGCCAAAATCTACAGGTAGGCACTTTGCAAAAAACACCTCTGTTTTCTTTAAAAAAATGTGATGTGTCCACGTTGCGTTTTCGAGGATTTCCTGTTGCGGGCGCCAGGCCTACCCACACAAGTGAGGTATCATTTTTATCGGAAGACTTGGGGGAACGCTGGGTGGAAGGAAATTTTTGGCTCCTCTCTGATTCCAGAACTTTCTGTCACCAAAATTTGAGGAAAATGTGTTTTTTTAGCTAAATTTTGAGGTTTGCAAAGGATTCTGGGTAACAGAACCTGGTCAGAGCCCCACAAGTCACCACATCTTGGATTCCCCTAGGTCTCTAGTTTTCACAAAATGCACAGGTTTGGTAGGTTTCCCTAGGTGCCGGCTGAGCTAGAGGCCAAAATCTACAGGTAGGCACTTTACAAAAAACACCTCTGTTTTCTTTCAAAAAATGTGATGTGTCCACGTTGCGTTTTGGGGCATTTTCTGTCGCGGGCGCTAGGCCTACCCACACACGTGAGGTATCATTTTTATCGGGAGACTTGGGGGAACGCTGGGTGGAAGGAAATTTGTGGCTCCTCTCTGATTCCAGAACTTTCTGTCACCAAAATTTGAGGAAAATGTGTTTTATTAGCCAAAGTTTGAGGTTTGCAAAGGATTCTGGGTAACAGAACCTGGTCAAAGCCCCACAAGTCACCCCATCTTGGATTCCCCTAGGTCTCTAGTTTTAAAAAATGCACAGGTTTGGTAGGTTTCCCTAGGTGCCGGCTGAGTTAGAGGCCAAAATCTACATGTAGGCACTTTGCAAAAAACACCTCTGTTTTCTTTAAAAAAATGTGACATGTCCACGTTGCGTTTTGGGGCATTTTCTGTCGCGGGCGCTAGGCCTACCCACACAAGTGAGGTATAATTTTTATCGGGAGACTTGGGGGAGCGGTGGGTGGAAGGAAATTTGTGGCTCCTTTCTGATTCAAGAACTTTCTGTCACCAAAATGTGAGGAAAACGTGTTTTTTTAGCCACATTTTGAGGTTTGCAAAGGATTCTGGGTAACAGAACCTGGTAAGAGCCCCACAAGTCACCCCAACTTGGATTCCCCTAGGTCTCTAGTTTTCAAAAATGCACAGGTTTGGTAGGTTTCCCTAGGTGCCGGCTGAGCTAGAGGCCAAAATCTACAGGTAGGCACTTTGCAAAAAACACCTCTGTTTTCTTTCAAAAAATGTGATATGTCCACGTTGCGTTTTGGGGCATTTCCTGTTGCGGGCGCTAGGCCTACCCACACAAGTGAGGTATCATTTTTATCGGGAGACTTGGGGGAACGCTGGGTGGAAGGAAATTTGTGGCTCCTCTCTGATTCCAGAACTTTCTGTCACCAAAATGTGAGGAAAACGTGTTTTTTAGCCAAATTTTGAGGTTTGCAAAGGATTCTGGGTAACAGAACCTGGTCAGAGCCCCACAATTCACCCCATCTTGGATTCCCCTAGGTCTCTAGTTTTCAAAAATGCACAGGTTTGGTAGGTTTCCCTATGTGCCGGCTGAGCTAGAGGCCAAAATCTACAGGTAAGCACTTTGCAAAAAACACCTCTGTTTTCTTTAAAAAAATGTGATGTGTCCACGTTGAGTTTTGGGGCATTTCCTTTTGCGGGCGCTAGGCCTACCCACACAAGTGAGGTATCATTTTTATCGGGAGACTTGGGGGAACACTGGGTGGAAGAAAATTTGTTGCTCCTCTCTGATTCCAGAACTTTCTGTCACCAAAATGTGAGGAAAACGTGTTTT
Organism: Pleurodeles waltl; assembly: GCF_031143425.1. Lineage (NCBI taxonomy): Eukaryota > Metazoa > Chordata > Amphibia > Caudata > Salamandridae > Pleurodeles > Pleurodeles waltl. The sequence goes on along the minus strand of NC_090437.1, from coordinate 229,978,939 downwards.
TTTAGCCAAATTTTGAGGTTTGCAAAGGATTCTGGGTAACAGAACCTGGTCAGAGCCCCACAAGTCACCCCATCTTGGATTCCCCTAGGTCTCTAGTTTTCAAAAAATGCACAGGTTTGGTAGGTTTCCCTAGGTGCCGGCTGTACTAGAGGCCAAAATCTACAGGTAGGCACTTTACAAAAAACACCTCTGTTTTCTTTCAAAAAATGTGATGTGTCCACGTTGCGTTTTGGGGCATTTCCTGTCGCGGGCGCTAGGCATACCCACACAAGTGAGGTATAATTGTTATCGGGAGACTTGGGGGAACGCTGGGTGGAAGGAAATTTGTGGCTCCTCTCTGATTCCAGAACTTTCTGTCACCAAAATTTGAGGAAAATGTGTTTTTTTAGCCAAAGTTTGAGGTTTGCAAAGGATTCTGTGTAACAGAACCTGGTCAGAGCCCCACAAGTCACCCCATCTTGGATTCCCCTAGGTCTCTAGTTTAAAAAAATGCACAGGTTTGGTAGGTTTCCCTAGGTGCTGGCTGAGCTAGAGGCCAAAATCTACAGGTAGACACTTTGCAAAAAACACCTGTTTTCTTTAAAAAAATGTGATGTGTCCACGTTGCGTTTTGGGGCATTTTCTGTCGCGGGCGCTAGGCCTACCCACACAAATGAGGTATCATTTTTATCGGGAGACTTGGGGGAACGCTGGGTGGAAGGAAATTTGTGGCTCCTCTCTGATTCCAGAACTTTCTGTCACCAAAATTTGAGGTAAATGTGTTTTTTTAGCCTAAGTTTGAGGTTTGCAAAGGATTCTGGGTAACAGAACCTGGTTAGAGCCCCACAAGTCACCCCATCTTGGATTCCACTAGGTCTCTAGTTTTAAAAAATGCACAGGTTTGGTAGGTTTCCCTAGGTGCCGGCTGAGCTAGAGGCCAAAATCTACAGGTAGGCACTTTGCAAAAAACACCTCTGTTTTCTTTCAAAAAATGTGATGTGTCCACGTTGCGTTTTCGAGGATTTCCTGTTGCGGGCGCCAGGCCTACCCACACAAGTGAGGTATCATTTTTATCGGAAGACTTGGGGGAACGCTGGGTGGAAGGAAATTTGTGGCTCCTCTCTGATTCCAGAACTTTCTGTCACCAAAATTTGAGGAAAATGTGTTTTTTTAGCCAAAGTTTGAGGTTTGCAAAGGATTCTGGGTAACAGAACCTGGTCAGAGCCCCACAAGTCACCCCATCTTGGATTCCCCTAGGTCTCTAGTTTTCACAAAATGCACAGGTTTGGTAGGTTTCCCTAGGTGCCGGCTGTGCTAGAGGCCAAAATCTACAGGTAGGCACTTTACAAAAAACACCTCTGTTTTCTTTCAAAAAATGTGATGTGTCCACGTTGCGTTTTGGGGCATTTTCTGTCGCGGGCGCTAGGCCTACCCACACAAATGAGGTATCATTTTTATCGGGAGACTTGGGGGAACGCTGGGTGGAAGGAAATTTGTGGCTCCTCTCTGATTCCAGAACTTTCTGTCACCAAAATTTGAGGTAAATGTGTTTTTTTAGCCTAAGTTTGAGGTTTGCAAAGGATTCTGGGTAACAGAACCTGGTTAGAGCCCCACAAGTCACCCCATCTTGGATTCCACTAGGTCTCTAGTTTTAAAAAATGCACAGGTTTGGTAGGTTTCCCTAGGTGCCGGCTGAGCTAGAGGCCAAAATCTACAGGTAGGCACTTTGCAAAAAACACCTCTGTTTTCTTTCAAAAAATGTGATGTGTCCACGTTGCGTTTTCGAGGATTTCCTGTTGCGGGCGCCAGGCCTACCCACACAAGTGAGGTATCATTTTTATCGGAAGACTTGGGGGAACGCTGGGTGGAAGGAAATTTGTGGCTCCTCTCTGATTCCAGAACTTTCTGTCACCAAAATTTGAGGAAAATGTGTTTTTTTAGCCAAAGTTTGAGGTTTGCAAAGGATTCTGGGTAACAGAACCTGGTCAGAGCCCCACAAGTCACCCCATCTTGGATTCCCCTAGGTCTCTAGTTTTCACAAAATGCACAGGTTTGGTAGGTTTCCCTAGGTGCCGGCTGTGCTAGAGGCCAAAATCTACAGGTAGGCACTTTACAAAAAACACCTCTGTTTTCTTTCAAAAAATGTGATGTGTCCACGTTGCGTTTTGGGGCATTTTCTGTCGCGGGCGCTAGGCATACCCACACAAGTGAGGTATTATTTTTATCGGGAGACTTGGGGGAACGCTGGATGGAAGGACATTTGTGGCTCCTCTATGATTCCAGAACTTTCTGTCACCAAAATTTGAGGAAAATGTGTTTTATTAGCCAATGTTTGAGGTTTGCAAAGGATTCTGGGTAACAGAACCTGGTCAAAGCCCCACAAGTCACCCCATCTTGGATTCCCCTAGGTCTCTAGTTTTCAAAAAATGCACAGGTTTGGTAGGTTTCCCTAGGTGCTGGCTGAGCTAGAGGCCAAAATCTACAGGTAGACACTTTGCAAAAAACACCTGTTTTCTTTAAAAAAATGTGATGTGTCCACGTTGCGTTTTGGGGCATTTTCTGTGGCGGGCGCTAGGCCTACCCACACAAGTGAGGTATCATTTTTATCGGGAGACTTGGGGGAACGCTGGGTGGAAGGAAATTTGTGGCTCCTCTCTGATTCCAGAACTTTCTGTCACCAAAATTTGAGGAAAATGTGTTTTTTTAGCCTAAGTTTGAGGTTTGCAAAGGATTCTGGGTAACAGAACCTGGTTAGAGCTCCACAAGTCACCCCATCTTGGATTCCACTAGGTCTCTAGTTTTAAAAAATGCACAGGTTTGGTAGGTTTCCCTAGGTGCCGGCTGAGCTAGAGGCCAAAATCTACAGGTAGGCACTTTGCAAAAAACACCTCTGTTTTCTTTCAAAAAATGTGATGTGTCCACGTTGCGTTTTCGAGGATTTCCTGTTGCGGGCGCTAGGCCTACCCACACAAGTGAGGTATCATTTTTATCGGAAGACTTGGGGGAACGCTGGGTGGAAGGAAATTTGTGGCTCCTCTCTGATTCCAGAACTTTCTGTCACCAAATATGAGGAAAACATGTTTTTTTTAGCCAAATTATGAGGTTTACAAAGGATTCTGGGTAACAGAACCTGGTCAGAGCCCCACAAGTCACCCCATCTTGGATTCCCCTAGGTCTCTAGTTTTAAAAAATGCACAGGTTTGGTAGGTTTCCCTAGGTGCCGGCTGAGCTAGAGGCCAAAATCTACAGGTAGGCACTTTGCAAAAACACCTCTGTTTTCTTTAAAAAAATGTGATATGTCCACGTTGCGTTTTGGGGCATTTCCTGTCGCGGGCGCTAGGCCTACCCACACAAGTGAGGTATCATTTTTATCAGGAGACTTGGGGGAACGCTGGGTGGAAGAAAATGTGTGGCTCCTCTCTGATTCCAGAACTTTCTGTCACCAAAATGTGAGGGAAACGTGTTTTTTTAGCCAGATTTTGAGGTTTGTAAAGGATTCTGGGTAACAGAACATGGTCAGAGCACCACAAGTCACTCCATCTTGGATTCCCCTAGGTCCCTTGTTTTCAAAAATACACAGGTTTGGTAGGTTTCCCTAGGTGCCGGCTGAGCTAGAGGCCAAAATCTACAGGTAAACACTTTGCAAAAAACACCTGTTTTCTTTAAAAAAATGTGATGTGTCCACGTTGCGTTTTGGGGCATTTTCTGTCGCGGGCGCTATTCCTACCCACACAAGTGAGGTATCATTTTTATCGGGAGACTTGGGGGAGCAGTGGGTGGAAGGAAATTTGTGGCTCCTTTCTGATTCAAGAACTTTCTGTCACCAAAATGTGAGGAAAACATGTTTTTTTAGCCAAATTTTGAGGTTTGCAACGGATTCTGGGTAACAGAACCTGGTCAGAGCCCCACAAGTCACCCCAACTTTGATTCTCCTAGGTCTCTGGTTTAAAAAAATGCACAGGTTTGGTAGGTTTCCCTAGGTGCTGGCTGAGATAGAGGCCAAAATCTACAGGTAGGCACTTTGCAAAAAACACCTCTGTTTTCTTTCAAAAAATTTGATGTGTCCACGTTGTGTTTTGGGGCATTTCCTGTCGCGGACGCTAGGCCTACCCACACAAGTGAGGTATCATTTTTATCGTTAGACTTTTGGAGCGCTGGGTGGAAGTAAATTTGTGGCTCCTTTCTGATTCCAGAACTTTCTGTCACCAAAATGTGAGGAACGTGTTTTTTTAGCCGAATTTTGAGGTTTGCAAAGGATTCTGGGTAACAGAACCTGGTCAGAGCCCCACAATTCACCCCATCTTGGATTGCCCTAGGTCTCTAGTTTTCAAAAATGCACAGGTTTGGTAGGTTTCCCTATGTGCCTGCTGAGCTAGAGGCCAAAATCTACAGGTAGGCACTTTGCAAAAAACACCTCTGCTTTCTTTAAAAAAATGTGATGTGTCCACGTTGAGTTTTGGGGCATTTCCTGTTGCGGGCGCTAGGCCTACCCACACAAGTGAGGTATTATTTTTATCGGGAGACTTGGGGGAACACTGGGTGGAAGGAAATTTGTGGCTCCTCTCTGATTCCAGAACTTTCTGTCACCAAAATGTGAGGAAAATGTGTTTATTTAGCCAAATTTTGAGGTTTGCAAAAGATTCTTGGTAACAGAACCTGGTCAGAGCCCCACAAGTCACCCCATCTTGGATTCCCCTAGGTCTCTGGTTTTCAAAAAATGCACAGGTTTGGAAGGTTTCCCTAGGTGCCGGCTGTGCTAGAAGCCAAAATCTACATGTAGGCACTTTACAAAAAACACCTCTGTTTTCTTTCAAAAAATGTGATGTGTCCACGTTGCGTTTTGGGGCATTTCCTGTCGCGGGCGCTAGGCATACCCACACTAGGCATACCCACACTAGGCCAAAATCTACAGGTAGACACTTTGCAAAAAACACCTGTTTTCTTTCAAAAAATGTGATGTGTCCACGATTCGTTTTGGGGCATTTTCTGTCGCGGGCGCTAGGCCTACCCACACAAGTGAGGTATCATTTTTATCGGGAGACTTGGGGGAACGCTGGGTGGAAGGAAATTTGTGGCTCCTCTCTGATTCCAGAACTTTCTGTCACCAAAATTTGAGGAAAATGTGTTTTTTTAGCCAAAGTTTGAGGTTTGCAAAGGATTCTGGGTAACAGAACCTGGTTAGAGCCCCACAAGTCACCCCACCTTGGATTCCCCTAGGTCTCTAGTTTTAAAAAATGCACAGGTTTGGTAGGTTTCCCTAGGTGCCGGCTGAGCTAGAGGCCAAAATCTACAGGTAGGCACTTTGCAAAAAACACCTCTGTTTTCTTTCAAAAAATGTGATGTGTCCACGTTGCGTTTTCGAGCATTTCCTGTTGCGGGCGCTAGGCCTACCCACACAAGTGAGGTATCATTTTTATCGGAAGACTTGGGGGAACGCTGGGTGGAAGGAAATTTGTGGCTCCTCTCTGATTCCAGAACTTTCTGTCACCAAATATGAGGAAAACATGTTTTTTTTAGCCAAATTTTGAGGTTTACAAAGGATTCTGGGTAACAGAACCTGGTCAGAGCCCCACATGTCACCCCATCTTGGATTCCCCTAGGGCTCTAGTTTTCAAAAATGCACAGGTTTGGTAGGTTTCCCTAGGTGCCGGCTGAGCTAGAGGCCAAAATCTACAGGTAGGCACTTTGCAAAAAACACCTCTGTTTTCTTTAAAAAACATGTGATATGTCCACGTTGCGTTTTGGGGCATTTCCTGTCGCGGGCGCTAGGCCTACCCACACAAGTGAGGTATCATTTTTATCAGGAGACTTGGGGGAACGCTGGGTGGAAGGAAATTTGTGGCTCCTCTCTGATTCCAGAACTTTCTGTCACCAAAATGTGAGGAAAACTTGTTTTTTTAGCCAAATTTTGAGGTTTGTAAAGGATTCTGGGTAACAGAACATGGTCAGAGCCCCACAAGTCACCCCATCTTGGATTCCCCTAGGTCCCTAGTTTTCAAAAATGCACAGGTTTGGTAGGTTTCCCTAGGTGCCGGCTGAGCTAGAGGCCAAAATCTACAGGTAAACACTTTGCAAAAAACACCTGTTTTCTTTAAAAAAAATGTGATGTGTCCACGTTGGTTTTGGGGCATTTTCTGTCACATGCGCTAGGCCTACCCACACAAGTGAGGTATCATTTTTATCGGGAGACTTGGGGGAGCAGTGGGTGGAAGGAAATTTGTGGCTCCTTTCTGATTCAAGAACTTTCTGTCACCAAAATGTGAGGAAAACATGTTTTTTTAGCCAAATTTTGAGGTTTGCAAAGGATTCTGGGTAACAGAACCTGGTCAGAGCCCCACAAGTCACCCCAACTTGGATTCCCCTAGGTCTCTAGTTTTAAAAAATGCACAGGTTTGGTAGGTTTTCCTAGGTGCCGGCTGAGCTAGAGGCCAAAATCTACAGGTAGGCACTTTGCAAAAAACACCTCTGTTTTCTTTCAAAAAATGTGATGTGTCCACGTTGCGTTTTGGGGCATTCCCTGTTGCGGGCGCTAGGCCTACCCACACAAGTGAGGTATCATTTTTATCGGGAGACTTGGGGGAACGCTGGGTGGAAGGAAATTTGTGGCTCCTCTCTGATTCCAGAACTTTCTGTCACCAAAATTTGAGGAAAATGTGTTTTTTTAGCCAAAGTTTGAGGTTTGCAAAGGATTCTGGGTAACAGAACCTGGTTAGAGCCCCACAAGTCACCCCATCTTGGATTCCCCTAGGTATCTAGTTTTCAAAAATGCACAGGTTTGGTAGGTTTCCCTAGGTGCCGGCTGAGCTAGAGGCCAAAATCTACAGGTAGGCACTTTGCAAAAAACACCTCGGTTTTCTTTAAAAAAATGTGATGTGTCCACGTTGCGTTTTGGGGCATTTCCTGTTGCGGGCGCTAGGCCTACCCACACAAGTGAGATATCATTTTTATCGGGAGACTTGGGGGAACGCTGGGTGGAAGGAAATTTGTGGCTCCTCTCTGATTCCAGAAATTTCTGTCACCAAAATTTGAGGAAAATGTGTTTTTTTAGCCAAAGTTTGAGGTTTGCAAAGGATTCTGGGTAACAGAACCTGGTTACAGCCCCACAAGTCACCCCATCTTGGATTCCCCTAGGTCTCTAGTTTTCAAAAATGCACAGGTTTGGTAGGTTTCCCTAGGTGCCGGCTGAGCTAGAGGCCAAAATCTACAGGTAGACACTTTGCAAAAAATACCTGTTTTCTTTCAAAAAATGTGATGTGTCCACGTTGCGTTTTGGGGCATTTCCTGTCGCGGGCGCTAGGCCTACCCACACAAGTGAGGTATCATTTTTATCGGGAGACTTGGGGGAACGCTGGGTGGAAGGAAATTTGTGGCTCCTCTCTGATTCCAGAACTTTCTGTCACCAAATATGAGGAAAACATTTTTTTTTAGCCAAATTTTGAGATTTGCAAAGGATTCTGGGTAACAGAACCTGGTCAGAGCCCCACAAGTCACCCCATCTTGGATTCCCCTAGGTCTCTAGTTTTCAAAAATGCACAGGTTTGGTAGGTTTCCCTAGGTGCCGGCTTAGCTAGAGGCCAAAATCTACAGGTAGACACTTTGCAAAAAATACCTGTTTTCTTTAAAAAAATGTGATGTGTCCACGTTGCGTTTTGGGGCATTTTCTGTCGCAGGCGCTAGGCCTACCCACAGAAGTGAGGTATCATTTTTATCGGGAGACTTGGGGGAGCGCTGGGTGGAAGGAAATTTGTGGCTCCTTTCTGATTCCAGAACTTTCTGTCACCAAAATGTGAGGAAAATGTGTTTTTTTAGCCAAATTTTGAGGTTTGCAAAGGATTCTGGGTAACAGAACCTGGTCAGAGCCCCACAAGTCACCCCATCTTGGATTCCCCTAGGTCTCTAGTTTAACAAAATTCACAGGTTTGGTAGGTTTCCCTAGGTGCTGGCTGAGCTAGAGGCCAAAATCTACAGGTAGGAACTTTGCAAAAAACACCTCTGTTTTCTTTAAAAAAATGTGATGTGTCCACGTTGCGTTTTGGGGCATCTCCTGTTACGGGCGCTAGGCCTACCCACACAAGTGAGGTATCATTTTTATCGGGAGACTTGGGGGAACACTGGGTGGAAGGAAATTTGTGGCTCCTCTCTGATTCCAGAACTTTCTGTCACCAAAATGTGAGGAAAATGTGTTTTTTTAGCTAAATTTTGAGGTTTGCAAAGGATTCTGGCTAACAGAACCTGGTCAGAGCCCCACAAGTCACCCCATCTTGGATTCCCCTAGGTCTCTAGTTTTCAAAAAATGCACAGGTTTGGTAGGGTTCCCTAGGTGCCGGCTGTGGTAGAGGCCAAAATCTACAGGTAGGCAATTTCCAAAAAACACCTCTGTTTTCTTCAAAAAATGTGATGTGTCCACGTTGCGTTTTGGGGCATTTCCTGTCGCGGGGGCTAGGCCTACCCACACAAGTGAGGTATCATTTTTATCGGGAGACTTGGGGGAACGGTGGGTGGAAGGAAATTTGTGGCTCCTCTCTGATTCCAGAACTTTCTGTCACCAAAATGTGAGGAAAACATGTTTTTTTAGCCAAATTTTGAGGTTTGCAAACGATTCTGGGTAACAGAACCTGGTCAGAGCCCCACAAGTCACCCCATCTTGGATTCCCCCAGGTCTCTAGTTTTAAAAATGCACAGGTTTGGTAGGTTTCCCTAGGTGCCGGCTGAGCTAGAGGCCAAAATCTACAGGTAGACACTTTGCAAAAAACACCTGTTTTCTTTCAAAAAATGTGATGTGTCCACGTTGCGTTTTGGGGCATTTTTTGTCGCGGGCGCTAGGCCTACCCACACAAGTGAGGTATCATTTTTATCGGGAGACTTGGGGGAACGCTGGGTGGAAGGAAATTTGTGGCTCCTCTCTGATTCCAGAACTTTCTGTCACCAAAATTTGAGGAAAATTTGTTTTTTTAGCCAAAGTTTGAGGTTTGCAAAGGATTCTGGGTAACAGAACCTGGTTAGAGCCCCAGAAGTCACCCCATCTTGGATTCCCCTAGGTCTCTAGTTTTAAAAAATGCACAGGTTTGGTAGGTTTCCCTAGGTGCCGGCTGAGCTAGAGGCCAAAATCTACATGTAGGCACTTTGCAAAAAACACCTCTGTTTTCTTTAAAAAAATGTGACATGTCCACGTTGCGTTTTGGGGCATTTTCTGTCGCGGGCGCTAGGCCTACCCACACAAGTGAGGTATCATTTTTATCGGGAGACGTGGGTGAGCGGTGGGTGGAAGGAAATTTGTGGCTCCTTTCTGATTCAAGAACTTTCTGTCACCAAAATGTGAGGAAAACGTGTTTTTTTAGCCACATTTTGAGGTTTGCAAAGGATTCTGGGTATCAGAACCTGGTCAGAGCCCCACAAGTCACCCCAACTTGGATTCCCCTAGGTCTCTAGTTTTCAAAAATGCACAGGTTTGGTAGGTTTCCCTAGGTGCCGGCTGAGCTAGAGGCCAAAATCTACAGGTAGGCACTTTACAAAAAACACCTCTGTTTTCTTTAAAAAAATGTGTTATGTCCACGTTGCGTTTTGGGGCATTTCCTGTTGCGGGCGCTAGGCCTACCTACACAAGTGAGGTATCATTTTTATTGGGAGATTTGGGGGATCGCTGGGTGGAAGGAAATTTGTGGCTCCTCTCTGATTCCAGAACTTTCTGTCACCAAATATGAGGAAAACATTTTTTTTTAGCCAAATTTTGTGATTTGCAAAGGATTCTGGGTAACAGAACCTGGTCAGAGCCCCACAAGTCACCCCATCTTGGATTCCCCTAGGTCTCTAGTTTTCAAAAATGCACAGGTTTGGTAGGTTTCCCTAGGTGCCGGCTTAGCTAGAGGCCAAAATCTACAGGTAGACACTTTGCAAAAAATACCTGTTTTCTTTCAAAAAATGTGATGTGTCCACGTTGCGTTTTGGGGCATTTTCTGTCGCAGGCGCTAGGCCTACCCACACAAGTGAGGTATCATTTTTATCGGGAGACTTGGGGGAGCGGTGGGTGGAAGGAAATTTGTGGCTCCTTTCTGATTCCAGAACTTTCTGTCACCAAAATATGAGGAAAACGTGTTTTTTTAGCCAAATTTTGAGGTTTGCAAAGGATTCTGGGTAACAGAACCTGGTCAGAGCCCCACAAATCACCCCAACTTGGATTCCCCTAGGTCTCTGGTTTTAAAAAATGCACAGGTTTGGTAGGTTTCCCTAGGTGCTGGCTGAGATAGAGGTCAAAATCTACAGGTAGGCACTTTGCAAAAAACACCTCTGTTGTCTTTCAAAAAATGTGATATGTCCACGTTGCGTTTTGGGGCATTTCCTGTTGCGGGCGCTAGGCCTACCCACACAAGTGAGGTATCATTTTTATCGGGAGACTTGGGGGAATGCTGGGTGGAAGGAAATTTGTGGCTCCTCTCTGATTCCAGAACTTTCTGTCACCAAATATGAGGAAAACATTTTTTTTTAGCCAAATTTTGAGATTTGCAAAGGATTCTGGGTAACTGAACCTGGTTACAGCCCCACAAGTCACCCCATCTTGGATTCCCCTAGGTCTCTAGTTTTCAAAAATGCACAGGTTTGGTAGGTTTCCCTAGGTGCCGGCTGAGCTAGAGGCCAAAATCTACAGGTAGGCACTTTGCAAAAAACACCTCTGTTTTCTTTCAAAAAATGTGATATGTCCACGTTGCGTTTTGGGGCATTTCCTGTTGCGGGCGCTAGGCCTACCCACACAAGTGAGGTATTATTTTTATCGGGAGACTTGGGGGAACGGTGGGTGGAAGGAAATTTGTGGCTCCTCTCTGATTCCAGAACTTTCTGTCACCAAAATGTGAGGAAAATGTGTTTTTTTAGCCAAAGTTTGAGGTTTGCAAAGGATTCTGGGTAACTGAACCTGGTTACAGCCACACAAGTCACCCCATCTTGGATTCCCCTAGGTCTCTAGTTTTCAAAAATGCACAGGTTTGGTAGGTTTCCCTAGGTGCCGGCTGAGCTAGAGGCCAAAATCTACAGGTAGGCACTTTGCAAAAAACACCTCTGTTTTCTTTCAAAAAATGTGATATGTCCACGTTGCGTTTTGGGGCATTTCCTGTTGCGGGCGCTAGGCCTACCCACACAAGTGAGGTATTATTTTTATCGGGAGACTTGGGGGAACGGTGGGTGGAAGGAAATTTGTGGCTCCTCTCTGATTCCAGAACTTTCTGTCACCAAAATGTGAGGAAAATGTGTTTTTTTAGCCAAAGTTTGAGGTTTGCAAAGGATTCTGGGTAACTGAACCTGGTTACAGCCCCACAAGTCACCCCATCTTGGATTCCCCTAGGTCTCTAGTTTTCAAAAATGCACAGGTTTGGTAGGTTTCCCTAGGTGCTGGCTGAGATAGAGGCCAAAATCTACAGGTAGGCACTTTGCAAAAAACACCTCTGTTGTCTTTCAAAAAATGTGATATGTCTACGTTGCGTTTTGGGGCATTTCCTGTTGCGGGCGCTAGGCCTACCCACACAAGTGAGGTATCATTTTTATCGGGAGACTTGGGGGAACGCTGGGTGGAAGGAAATTTGTGGCTCCTCTCTGATTCCAGAACTTTCTGTCACCAAAATGTGAGGAAAATGTGTTTTTTTAGCCAAAGTTTGAGGTTTGCAAAGGATTCTGGGTAACTGAACCTGGTTACAGCCCCACAAGTCACCCCAGCTTGGATTCCCCTAGGTCTCTAGTTTTCAAAAATGCACAGGTTTGGTAGGTTTCCCTAGGTGCCGGCTGAGCTAGAGGCCAAAATCTACAGGTAGGCACTTTGCAAAAAACACCTCTGTTTTCTTTCAAAAAATGTGATATGTCCACGTTGCGTTTTGGGGCATTTCCTGTTGCGGGCGCTAGGCCTACCCACACAAGTGAGGTATCATTTTTATCGGGAGACTTGGGGGAACGCTGGGTGGAAGGAAATTTGTGGCTCCTCTCTGATTCCAGAACTTTCTGTCACCAAAATGTGAGGAAAATGTGTTTTTTTAGCCAAAGTTTGAGGTTTGCAAAGGATTCTGGGTAACTGAACCTGGTTACAGCCCCACAAGTCACCCCATCTTGGATTCCCCTAGGTCTCTAGTTTTCAAAAATGCACAGGTTTGGTCGGTTTCCCTAGGTGCTGGCTGAGATAGAGGCCAAAATCTACAGGTAGGCACTTTGCAAAAAACACCTCTGTTGTCTTTCAAAAAATGTGATATGTCCACGTTGCGTTTTGGGGCATTTCCTGTTGCGGGCGCTAGGCCTACCCACACAAGTGAGGTATCATTTTTATCGGGAGACTTGGGGGAACGCTGGGTGGAAGGAAATTTGTGGCTCCTCTCTGATTCCAGAACTTTCTGTCACCAAAATGTGAGGAAAATGTGTTTTTTTAGCCAAAGTTTGAGGTTTGCAAAGGATTCTGGGTAACTGAACCTGGTTACAGCCCCACAAGTCACCCCATCTTGGATTCCCCTAGGTCTCTAGTTTTCAAAAATGCACAGGTTTGGTCGGTTTCCCTAGGTGCTGGCTGAGATAGAGGCCAAAATCTACAGGTAGGCACTTTGCAAAAAACACCTCTGTTGTCTTTCAAAAAATGTGATATGTCCACGTTGCGTTTTGGGGCATTTCCTGTTGCGGGCGCTAGGCCTACCCACACAAGTGAGGTATCATTTTTATCGGGAGACTTGGGGGAACGCTGGGTGGAAGGAAATTTGTGGCTCCTCTCTGATTCCAGAACTTTCTGTCACCAAAATGTGAGGAAAATGTGTTTTTTTAGCCAAAGTTTGAGGTTTGCAAAGGATTCTGGGTAACTGAACCTGGTTACAGCCCCACAAGTCACCCCATCTTGAATTCCCCTAGGTCTCTAGTTTTCAAAAATGCACAGGTTTGGTAGGTTTCCATAGGTGCCGGCTGAGCTAGAGGCCAAAATCTACAGGTAGGCACTTTGCAAAAAACACCTCTGTTTTCTTTCAAAACATGTGATGTGTCCACGTTGCGTTTTGGGGCATTTTCTGTCGCGGGCGCTAGGCCTACCCACACAAGTGAGGTATAATTTTTATCGGGAGACTTGGGGGACCGGTGGGTGGAAGGAAATTTGTGGCTCCTCTCTGATTCCAGAACTTTCTGTCACCAAAATGTGAGGAAAACGTGTTTTTTTAGCTAAATTTTGAGGTTTGCAAAGGATTCTGGGTAACAGAACCTGGTCAGAGCCCCACAAGTCACCCCATCTTGGATTCCCCTAGGTCTCTAGTTTTCAAAAAATGCACAGGTTTGGTAGGTTTCCCTAGGTGCCGGCTGTGGTAGAGGCCAAAATCTACAGGTAGGCAATTTACAAAAAACACCTCTGTTTTCTTCAAAAAAAGTGATGTGTCCACGTTGCGTTTTGGGGCATTTCCTGTCGCGGGGGCTAGGCCTACCCACACAAGTGAGGTATCATTTTTATCGGGAGACTTGGGGGAACGGTGGGTGGAAGGAAATTTGTGGCTCCTCTCTGATTCCAGAACTTTCTGTCACCAAAATGTGAGGAAAACGTGTTTTTTTAGCCAAATTTTGAGGATTGCAAAGGATTCTGGGTAACAAAACCTGGTCAGAGCCCCACAAGTCACCCTATCTTGGATTCCCCTAGGTCTCTAGTTTTTAAAAATGCACAGGTTTGGTAGGTTTCCCTATGTGCCGGCTGAGATAGAGGCCACAATCTACAGGTAGGCACTTTGCAAAAAACACCTCTGTTGTCTTTCAAAAAATGTGATGTGTCCACGTTGCGTTTTGGGGCATTTCCTGTCGCGGGCGCTAGGCATACCCACACAAGTGAGGTATCATTTTTATCGGGAGACTTGGGGGAACGCTGGGTGGAAGGAAATTTGTGGCTCCTCTCTGATTCCAGAACTTTCTGTCACCAAAATGTGAGGAAAACGTGTTTTTTTAGCCAAATTTTGAGGTTTGCAAAGGATTCTGGGTAACAGAACCTGGTCAGAGCCCCACAAGTCACCCCATCTTGGATTCCCCTAGGTCTCTAGTTTTCAAAAATGCACAGGTTTGGTAGGTTTCCCTAGGTGCCGGCTGAGCTAGAGGCTAAAATCTACAGGTAGGCACTTTACAAAAAACACCTCTGTTTTCTTTTAAAAAATGTGATATGTCCACGTTGCGTTTTGGGGCATTTCCTGTTGCGGGCGCTAGGCCTACCTACACAAGTGAGGTATCATTTTTATCGGGAGACTTGGGGGAACGCTGGGTGGAAGGAAATTTGTGGCTCCTCTCTGATTCCAGAACTTTCTGTCACCAAATATGAGGAAAACATTTTTTTTTAGCCAAATTTTGTGATTTGCAAAGGATTCTGGGTAACAGAACCTGGTCAGAGCCCCACAAGTCACCCCATCTTGGATTCCCCTAGGTCTCTAGTTTTCAAAAATGCACAGGTTTGGTAGGTTTCCCTAGGTGCCGGCTTAGCTAGAGGCCAAAATCTACAGGTAGACACTTTGCAAAAAATACCTGTTTTCTTTCAAAAAATGTGATGTGTCCACGTTGCGTTTTGGGGCATTTTCTGTCGCAGGCGCTAGGCCTACCCACACAAGTGAGGTATCATTTTTATCGGGAGACTTGGGGGAGCGGTGGGTGGAAGGAAATTTGTGGCTCCTTTCTGATTCCAGAACTTTCTGTCACCAAAATATGAGGAAAACGTGTTTTTTTAGCCAAATTTTGAGGTTTGCAAAGGATTCTGGGTAACAGAACCTGGTCAGAGCCCCTCAAATCACCCCAACTTGGATTCCCCTAGGTCTCTGGTTTTAAAAAATGCACAGGTTTGGTAGGTTTCCCTAGGTGCTGGCTGAGATAGAGGTCAAAATCTACAGGTAGGCACTTTGCAAAAAACACCTCTGTTGTCTTTCAAAAAATGTGATATGTCCACGTTGCGTTTTGGGGCATTTCCTGTTGCGGGCGCTAGGCCTACCCACACAAGTGAGGTATCATTTTTATCGGGAGACTTGGGGGAATGCTGGGTGGAAGGAAATTTGTGGCTCCTCTCTGATTCCAGAACTTTCTGTCACCAAATATGAGGAAAACATTTTTTTTTAGCCAAATTTTGAGATTTGCAAAGGATTCTGGGTAACTGAACCTGGTTACAGCCCCACAAGTCACCCCATCTTGGATTCCCCTAGGTCTCTAGTTTTCAAAAATGCACAGGTTTGGTAGGTTTCCCTAGGTGCCGGCTGAGCTAGAGGCCAAAATCTACAGGTAGGCACTTTGCAAAATACACCTCTGTTTTCTTTCAAAAAATGTGATATGTCCACGTTGCGTTTTGGGGCATTTCCTGTTGCGGGCGCTAGGCCTACCCACACAAGTGAGGTATTATTTTTATCGGGAGACTTGGGGGAACGGTGGGTGGAAGGAAATTTGTGGCTCCTCTCTGATTCCAGAACTTTCTGTCACCAAAATGTGAGGAAAATGTGTTTTTTTAGCCAAAGTTTGAGGTTTGCAAAGGATTCTGGGTAACTGAACCTGGTTACAGCCCCACAAGTCACCCCATCTTGGATTCCCCTAGGTCTCTAGTTTTCAAAAATGCACAGGTTTGGTAGGTTTCCCTAGGTGCCGGCTGAGCTAGAGGCCAAAATCTACAGGTAGGCACTTTGCAAAAAACACCTCTGTTTTCTTTCAAAAAATGTGATATGTCCACGTTGCGTTTTGGGGCATTTCCTGTTGCGGGCGCTAGGCCTACCCACACAAGTGAGGTATTATTTTTATCGGGAGACTTGGGGGAACGGTGGGTGGAAGGAAATTTGTGGCTCCTCTCTGATTCCAGAACTTTCTGTCACCAAAATGTGAGGAAAATGTGTTTTTTTAGCCAAAGTTTTAGGTTTGCAAAGGATTCTGGGTAACTGAACCTGGTTACAGCCCCACAAGTCACCCCATCTTGGATTCCCCTAGGTCTCTAGTTTTCAAAAATGCACAGGTTTGGTAGGTTTCCCTAGGTGCTGGCTGAGATAGAGGCCAAAATCTACAGGTAGGCACTTTGCAAAAAACACCTCTGTTGTCTTTCAAAAAATGTGATATGTCTACGTTGCGTTTTGGGGCATTTCCTGTTGCGGGCGCTAGGCCTACCCACACAAGTGAGGTATCATTTTTATCGGGAGACTTGGGGGAACGCTGGGTGGAAGGAAATTTGTGGCTCCTCTCTGATTCCAGAACTTTCTGTCACCAAAATGTGAGGAAAATGTGTTTTTTTAGCCAAAGTTTGAGGTTTGCAAAGGATTCTGGGTAACTGAACCTGGTTACAGCCCCACAAGTCACCCCAGCTTGGATTCCCCTAGGTCTCTAGTTTTCAAAAATGCACAGGTTTGGTAGGTTTCCCTAGGTGCCGGCTGAGCTAGAGGCCAAAATCTACAGGTAGGCACTTTGCAAAAAACACCTCTGTTTTCTTTCAAAAAATGTGATATGTCCACGTTGCGTTTTGGGGCATTTCCTGTTGCGGGCGCTAGGCCTACCCACACAAGTGAGGTATCATTTTTATCGGGAGACTTGGGGGAACGCTGGGTGGAAGGAAATTTGTGGCTCCTCTCTGATTCCAGAACTTTCTGTCACCAAAATGTGAGGAAAATGTGTTTTTTTAGCCAAAGTTTGAGGTTTGCAAAGGATTCTGGGTAACTGAACCTGGTTACAGCCCCACAAGTCACCCCATCTTGGATTCCCCTAGGTCTCTAGTTTTCAAAAATGCACAGGTTTGGTCGGTTTCCCTAGGTGCTGGCTGAGATAGAGGCCAAAATCTACAGGTAGGCACTTTGCAAAAAACACCTCTGTTGTCTTTCAAAAAATGTGATATGTCCACGTTGCGTTTTGGGGCATTTCCTGTTGCGGGCGCTAGGCCTACCCACACAAGTGAGGTATCATTTTTATCGGGAGACTTGGGGGAACGCTGGGTGGAAGGAAATTTGTGGCTCCTCTCTGATTCCAGAACTTTCTGTCACCAAAATGTGAGGAAAATGTGTTTTTTTAGCCAAAGTTTGAGGTTTGCAAAGGATTCTGGGTAACTGAACCTGGTTACAGCCCCACAAGTCACCCCATCTTGAATTCCCCTAGGTCTCTAGTTTTCAAAAATGCACAGGTTTGGTAGGTTTCCATAGGTGCCGGCTGAGCTAGAGGCCAAAATCTACAGGTAGGCACTTTGCAAAAAACACCTCTGTTTTCTTTCAAAACATGTGATGTGTCCACGTTGCGTTTTGGGGCATTTTCTGTCGCGGGCGCTAGGCCTACCCACACAAGTGAGGTATAATTTTTATCGGGAGACTTGGGGGACCGGTGGGTGGAAGGAAATTTGTGGCTCCTTTCTGATTCCAGAACTTTCTGTCACCAAAATGTGAGGAAAACGTGTTTTTTTAGCCACATTTTGAGGTTTGCAAAGGATTCTGGGTAACAGAACCTGGTCAGAGCCCCACAAGTCACCCCAACTTGGATTCCCCTAGGTCTCTGGTTTTAAAAAATGCACAGGTTTGGTAGGTTTCCCTAGGTACTGGCTGAGATAGAGGCCACAATCTACAGGTAGGCACTTTGCAAAAAACACCTCTGTTGTCTTTCAAAAAATGTGATGTGTCCACGTTGCGTTTTGGGGCATTTCCTGTCGCGGGCCCTAGGCATACCCACACAAGTGAGGTATCATTTTTATCGGGAGACTTGGGGGAACGCTGGGTGGAAGGAAATTTGTGGCTACTCTCTGATTCCAGAACTTTCTGTCACCAAAATGTGAGGAAAACGTGTTTTTTTAGCCAAATTTTGAGGTTTGCAAAGGATTCTGGGTAACAGAACCTGGTCAGAGCCCCACAAGTCACCCCATCTTGGATTCCCCTAGGTCTCTAGTTTTCAAAAAATGCACAGGTTTGGTAGGTTTCCCTAGGTGCCGGCTGTGCTAGAAGCCAAAATCTACAGGTAGGCACTTTACAAAAAACACCTGTTTTCTTTCAAAAAATGTGATGTGTCCACGTTGCGTTTTGGGGCATTTCCTGTCGCGGGCGCTAGGCATACCCACACAAGTGAGGTATTATTTTTATCGGGAGACTTGGGGGAACGCTGGGTGTAAGGAAATATGTGGCTCCTCTCTGATTCCAGAACTTTCTGTCACCAAAATTTGAGGAAAATGTGTTTTTTTAGCCAAAGTTTGAGGTTTGCAAAGGATTCTGGGTAACAGAACCTGGTCAGAGCCCCACAAGACACCCCATCTTGGATTCCCCTAGGTCTCTAGTTTTCAAAAGTGCACAGGTTTGGTAGGTTTCCCTAGGTGCCGGCTGAGCTAGAGGCCAAAATCTACAGGTAGACACTTTGCAAAAAATACCTGTTTTCTTTAAAAAAATGTGATGTGTCCACGTTGCGTTTTGGGGCATTTTCTGTCGCGGGCGCTATGCCTACCCACACAAGTGAGGTATCATTTTTATCAGGAGACTTGGGGGAGCGGTGGGTGGAAGATAATTTGTGGCTCCTTTCTGATTCCAGAACTTTCTATCACCAAAATGTGAGGAAAACGTGTTTTTTTAGCCAAATTTTGAGGTTTGCAAAGGATTCTGGGTAACAGAACCTGGTCAGAGCCCCAAAAGTCACCCCAACGTGGATTCCCCTATGTCTCTGGTTTTAAAAAATGCACAGGTTTGGTAGATTTCCCTAGGTGCTGGCTGAGATAGAGGGCAAAATCTACAGGTAGGCACTTTGCAAAAAACACCTCTGTTGTCTTTCAAAAAATGTGATGTGTCCACGTTGCGTTTTGGGGCATTTCCTGTCGCGGGCGCTAGGCCTACCCACACAAGTGAGGTATCATTTTTATCGGGAGACTTGGGGGAACGCTAGGTGGAAGGAAATTTGTGGCTCCTCTCTGATTCCAGAAATTTCTGTCACCAAAATGTGAGGAAAACATGTTTGTTTAGCCAAATTTTGAGGTTTGCAAAGGATTCTGGGTAACAGAACCTGGTCAGAGCCCCACAAGTCACCCCATCTTGGATTCCCCTAGGTCTCTAGTTTTCAAAAATGCACAGGTTTGGTAGGTTTCCCTATGTGCCGGCTGAGATAGAGGACAAAATCTACAGGTAGGCACTTTGCAAAAATGACCTCTGTTTTCTTTCAAAAAATTTGATGTGTCCACGTTGCGTTTTGGGGCATTTCCTGTCGCGGACGCTAGGCCTACCCACACAAGTGAGGTATCATTTTTATCGGGAGACTTGGGGGAGCGCTGGGTGGAAGGAAATTTGTGGCTCCTTTCTGATTCCAGAACTTTCTGTCACCAAAATGTGAGGAAAACGTGTTTTTTTAGCCAAATTTTGAGGTTTGCAAAGGATTCTGGGTAACAGAACCTGGTCAGAGCCCCACAAGTCACCCCATCTTGGATTCCCCTAGGTCTCTAGTTTAACAAAATGCACAGGTTTGGTAGGTTTCCCTAGGTGCTGGCTGAGCTAGAGGCCAAAATCTACAGGTAGGAACTTTGCAAAAAACACCTCTGTTTTCTTTAAAAAAATGTGATGTGTCCACGTTGCGTTTTGGGGCATTTTCTGTTGCGGACGCTAGGCCTACCCACACAAGTGAGGTATCATTTTTATCGGGAGACTTGGGGGAACACTGGGTGGAAGGAAATTTGTGGCTCCTCTCTGATTCCAGAACTTTCTGTCACCAAAATGTGAGGAAAACGTGTTTTTTTAGCTAAATTTTGAGGTTTGCAAAGGATTCTGGGTAACAGAACCTGGTCAGAGCCCCACAAGTCACCCCATCTTGGATTCCCCTAGGTCTCTAGTTTTCAAAAAATGCACAGGTTTGGTAGGTTTCCCTAGGTGCCGGCTGTGGTAGAGGCCAAAATCTACAGGTAGGCAATTTACAAAAAACACCTCTGTTTTCTTCAAAAAAAGTGATGTGTCCACGTTGCGTTTTGGGGCATTTCCTGTCGCGGGGGCTAGGCCTACCCACACAAGTGAGGTATCATTTTTATCGGGAGACTTGGGGGAACGGTGGGTGGAAGGAAATTTGTGGCTCCTCTCTGATTCCAGAACTTTCTGTCACCAAAATGTGAGGAAAACGTGTTTCTTTAGCCAAATTTTGAGGATTGCAAAGGATTCTGGGTAACAAAACCTGGTCAGAGCCCCACAAGTCACCCTATCTTGGATTCCCCTAGGTCTCTAGTTTTTAAAAATGCACAGGTTTGGTAGGTTTCCCTATGTGCCGGCTGAGATAGAGGCCACAATCTACAGGTAGGCACTTTGCAAAAAACACCTCTGTTGTCTTTCAAAAAATGTGATGTGTCCACGTTGCGTTTTGGGGCATTTCCTGTCGCGAGCGCTAGGCATACCCACACAAGTGAGGTATCATTTTTATCGGGAGACTTGGGGGAACGCTGGGTGGAAGGAAATTTGTGGCTCCTCTCTGATTCCAGAACTTTCTGTCACCAAAATGTGAGGAAAACGTGTTTTTTTAGCCAAATTTTGAGGTTTGCAAAGGATTCTGGGTAACAGAACCTGGTCAGAGCCCCACAAGTCACCCCATCTTGGATTCCCCTAGGTCTCTAGTTTTAAAAAATGCACAGGTTTGGTAGGTTTCCCTAGGTGCCGGCTGAGCTAGAGGCCATAATCTACAGGTAGGCACTTTGCAAAAAACACCTCTGTTTTCTTTAAAAAAATTTGATGTGTCCACGTTGCGTTTTGGGGCATTTCCTGTCGCGGACGCTAGGCCTACCCACACAAGTGAGGTATCATTTTTATCGGGAGACTTGGGGGAGCGCTGGGTGGAAGGAAATTTGTGGCTCCTTTCTGATTCCAGAACTTTCTGTCACCAAAATGTGAGGAAAACGTGTTTTTTTAGCCAAATTTTGAGGTTTGCAAAGGATTCTGGGTAACAGAACCAGGTCAGAGCCCCACAAGTCACCCCATCTTGGATTTCCCTAGGTCTCTAGTTTTCAAAAATGCACAGGTTTGGTAGGTTTCCCTATGTGCCGGCTGAGCTAGAGGCCAAAATCTACAGGTAGGCACTTTGCAAAAAACACCTCTGTTTTCTTTCAAAAAATGTGATGTGTCCACGTTGAATTTTGGGGCATTTACTGTTGCGGGCGCTAGGCCTACCCACACAAGTGAGGTATCATTTTTATCGGGAGACTTGGGGGAACACTGGGTGGAAGGAAATTTGTGGCTCCTCTCTGATTCCAGAACTTTCTGTCACCAAAATGTGAGGAAAACGTGTTTTTTAGCCAAATTTTGAGGTTTGCAAAGGATTCTGGGTAACAGAACCTGGTCAGAGCCCCACAAGTCACCCCATCTTGGATTCCCCTAGGTCTCTAGTTTTCAAAAAATGCACAGGTTTGGTAGGTTTCCCTAGGTGCCGGCTGTGCTAGAGGCCAAAATCTACAGGTAGGCACTTTACAAAAAACACCTCTGTTTTCTTTCAAAAAATGTGATGTGTCCACGTTGCGTTTTGGGGCATTTCCTGTCGCGGGCGCTAGGCATACCCAAACAAGTGAGGTATTATTTTTATCGGCAGACTTGGGGGAACGCTGGGTGGAAGGAAATTTGTGGCTCCTCTCTGATTCCAGAACTTTCTGTCACCAAAATTTGAGGAAAATGTGTTTTTTTAGCCAAAGTTTGAGGTTTGCAAAGGATTCTAGGTAACAGAACCTGGTCAGAGCCCCACAAGACACCCCATCTTGGATTCCCCTAGGTCTCTAGTTTTCAAAAATGCACAGGTTTGGTAGGTTTCCCTAGGTGCCGGCTGAGCTAGAGGCCAAAATCTACAGGTAGACACTTTGCAAAAA
This sequence comes from Pleurodeles waltl, assembly GCF_031143425.1. Taxonomy (NCBI): domain Eukaryota; kingdom Metazoa; phylum Chordata; class Amphibia; order Caudata; family Salamandridae; genus Pleurodeles; species Pleurodeles waltl. The sequence continues at coordinate 229,957,200 of NC_090437.1, read as the reverse complement.
AGACCTGTTTTCTTTAAAAAAATGTGATGTGTCCACTTTGCGTTTTGGGGCATTTTCTGTCGCGGTCGCTAGGCCTACCCACACAAGTGAGGTATCATTTTTATCGGGAGACTTGGGGGAGCGGTGGGTGGAAGATAATTTGTGGCTCCTTTCTGATTCCAGAACTTTCTATCACCAAAATGTGAGGAAAACGTTTTTTTTTAGCCAAATTTTGAGGTTTGCAAAGGATTCTGGGTAACAGAACCTGGTCAGAGCCCCAAAAGTCACCCCAACTTGGATTCCCCTAGGTCTCTGGTTTTAAAAAATACACAGGTTTGGTAGGTTTCCCTAGGTGCTGGCTGAGATAGAGGGCAAAATCTACAGGTAGGCACTTTGCAAAAAACACCTCTGTTGTCTTTCAAAAAATTTTATGTGTCCACGTTGCGTTTTGGGGCATTTCCTGTCGCGGGCGCTAGGCCTACCCACACAAGTGAGGTATCATTTTTATCGGGAGACTTGGGGGAACGCTAGGTGGAAGGAAATTTGTGGCTCCTCTCTGTTTCCAGAAATTTCTGTCACCAAAATGTGAGGAAAACATGTTTGTTTAGCCAAATTTTGAGGTTTGCAAAGGATTCTGGGTAACAGAACCTGGTCAGAGCCCCACAAGTCACCCCATCTTGGATTCCCCTAGGTCTCTAGTTTTCAAAAATGCACAGGTTTGGTAGGTTTCCCTATGTGCCGGCTGAGCTAGAGGCCAAAATCTACAGGTAGGCACTTTGCAAAAAACACCTTTATTTTCTTTCAAAAAATGTGATGTGTCCACGTTGAGTTTTGGGGCATTTCCTGTTGCGGGCGCTAGGCCTACCCACACAAGTGAGGTATCATTTTTATCGGGAGACTTGGGGGAACACTGGGTGGAAGGAAATTTGTGGCTCCTCTCTGATTCCAGAACTTTCTGTCACCAAAATTTGAGGAAAATGTGTTTTTTTAGCCAAAGTGTGAGGTTTGCAAAGGATTCTGGGTAACAGAACCTGGTCAGAGCCCCACAAGTCACCCCATCTTGGATTCCCCTAGGTCTCTAGTTTTAAAAAATGCACAGATTTGGTAGGTTTCCCTAGGTGCCGGCTGTGGTAGAGGCCAAAATCTACAGGTAGGCAATTTACAAAAAACACCTCTGTTTTCTTCAAAAAATTTGATGTGTCCACGTTGCGTTTTGGGGCATTTCCTGTCGCGGGGGCTAGGCCTACCCACACAAGTGAGTTATCATTTTTATCGGGAGACTTGGGGGAACGGTGGGTGGAAGGAAATTTGTGGCTCCTCTCTGATTCCAGAACTTTCTGTCACCAAAATGTGAGGAAAACGTGTTTTTTTAGCCAAATTTTGAGGTTTGCAAAGGATTCTGCGTAACATAACCTGGTCAGAGCCCCACAAGTCACCCCATCTTGGATTCCCCTAGGTCTCTAGTTTTTAAAAATGCACAGGTTTGGTAGGTTTCCCTATGTGCCGGCTGAGCTACAGGCCAAAATCTACAGGTAGGCACTTTGAAAAAAAACACCTCTGTTGTCTTTCAAAAAATGTGATGTGTCCACGTTGCGTTTTGGGGCATTTTCTGTCGCGGGCGCTAGGCATACCCACACAGGTGAGGTATTATTTTTATCGGGAGACTTGGGGGAACGCTGGGTGGAAGGAAATTTGTGGCTCCTCTCTGATTCTAGAACTTTCTGTCACCAAAATTTGAGGAAAACGTGTTTTTTTAGCCAAAGTTTGAGGTTTGCAAAGGATTCTGGGTAACAGAACCTGGTCAGAGCCCCACAAGTCACCCCATCTTGGATTCCCGTAGGTCTCTAGTTTTAAAAATGCACAGGTTTGGTAGGTTTCCCTAGGTGCCGGCTGAGCTAGAGGCCAAAATCTACAGGTAGGCACTTTGCAAAAAACACCTGTTTTCTTTAAAAAAATGTGATGTGTCCACGTTGCGTTTTGGGGCATTTTCTGTCGCGGGCGCTAGGCCTACCCACACAAGTGAGGTATCATTTTTATCGGAAGACTTGGGGGAACGCTGGGTGGAAGGAAATTTGTGGCTCCTCTCTGATTCCAGAACTTTCTGTCACCAAAATTTGAGGAAAATGTGTTTTTTTAGCCAAAGTTTGAGGTTTGCAAAGGATTCTGGGTAACAGAACCTGGTTAGAGCCCCAGAAGTCACCCCATCTTGGATTCCCCTAGGTCTCTAGTTTTAAAAAATGCACAGGTTTGGTAGGTTTCCCTAGGTGCCGGCTGAGCTAGAGGCCAAAATCTACATGTAGGCACTTTGCAAAAAACACCTCTGTTTTCTTTAAAAAAATGTGACATGTCCACGTTGCGTTTTGGGGCATTTTCTGTCGGGGGCGCTAGGCCTACCCACACAAGTGAGGTATCATTTTTATCGGGAGACTTGGGGGAGCGGTGGGTGGAAGGAAATTTGTGGCTCCTTTCTGATTCAAGAACTTTCTGTCACCAAAATGTGAGGAAAACGTGTTTTTTTAGCCACATTTTGAGGTTTGCAAAGGATTCTGGGTAACAGAAACTGGTCAGAGCCCCACAAGTCACCCCAACTTGGATTCCCCTAGGTCTCTAGTTTTCAAAAATGCACAGGTTTGGTAGGTTTCCCTAGGTGCCGGCTGAGCTAGAGGCCAAAATCCACAGGTAGGCACTTTGCAAAAAACACCTCTGTTTTCTTTCAAAAAATGTGATATGTCCACGTTGCGTTTTGGGGCATTTCCTGTTGCGGGCGCTAGGCCTACCCACACAAGTGAGGTATCATTTTTTTAGGGAGACTTGGGGGAACGCTGGGTGGAAGGAAATTTGTGGCTCCTCTCTGATTCCAGAACTTTCTGTCACCAAAATGTGAGGAAAACGTGTTTTTTAGCCAAATTTTGAGGTTTGCAAAGGATTCTGGGTAACCGAACCTGGTCAGAGCCCCACAAGTCACTGCATCTTGGATTCCCCTAGGTCTCTAGTTTTCAAAAAATGCACAGGTTTGGTAGGTTTCCCTAGGTGCCGGCTGTGCTAGAGGCCAAAATCTACAGGTAGGCACTTTACAAAAAACACCTCTGTTTTCTTTAAAAAAATGTGATATGTCCACGTTGCGTTTTGGGGCATTTCCTGTTGCGGGCGCTAGGCCTACCTACACAAGTGAGGTATCATTTTTATCGGGAGACTTGGGGGAACGCTGGGTGGAAGGAAATTTGTGGCTCCTCTCTGATTCCAGAACTTTCTGTCACCAAAATGTGAGGAAAACGTGTTTTTTTAGCTAAATTTTGAGGTTTGCAAAGGATTCTGGGTAACAGAACCTGGTCAGAGCCCCACAAGTCACCCCATCTTGGATTCCCCTAGGTCTCTAGTTTTCAAAAAATGCACAGGTTTGGTAGGTTTCCCTAGGTGCCGGCTGTGGTAGAGGCCAAAATCTACAGGTAGGCAATTTACAAAAAACACCTCTGTTTTCTTCAAAAAATGTGATGTGTCCACGTTGCGTTTTGGGGCATTTCCTGTCGCGGACGCTAGGCCTACCCACACAAGTGAGGTATCATTTTTATCGGGAGACTTGGGGAAGCGCTGGGTGGAAGGAAATTTGTGGCTCCTTTCTGATTCCAGAACTTTCTGTCACCAAAATGTGAGGAAAACGTGTTTTTTTAGCCAAATTTTGAGGTTTGCAAAGGATTCTGGGTAACAGAACCTGGTCAGAGCCCCACAAGTCACCCCATCTTGGATTCCCCTAGGTCTCTAGTTTAACAAAATGCACAGGTTTGGTAGGTTTCCCTAGGTGCTGGCTGAGCTAGAGGCCAAAATCTACAGGTAGGAACTTTGCAAAAAACACCTCTGTTTTCTTTAAAAAAATGTGATGTGTGCACGTTGAGTTTTGGGGCATTTCCTGTTGCGGGCGCTAGGCCTACCCACACAAGTGAGGTATCATTTTTATCGGGAGACTTGGGGGAACACTGGGTGGAAGGAAATTTGTGGCTCATCTCTGATTCCAGAACTTTCTGTCACCAAAATGTGAGGAAAACGTGTTTTTTTAGCTAAATTTTGAGGTTTGCAAAGGATTCTGGGTAACAGAACCTGGTCAGAGCCCCACAAGTCACCCCATCTTGGATTCCCCTAGGTCTCTAGTTTTCAAAAAATGCACAGGTTTGGTAGGTTTCCCTAGGTGCCGGCTGTGGTAGAGGCCAAAATCTACAGGTAGGCAATTTACAAAAAACACCTCTGTTTTCTTCAAAAAATGTGATGTGTCCACGTTGCGTTTTGGGGCATTTCCTGTCGCGGGGGCTAGGCCTACCCACACAAGTGAGGTATCATTTTTATCGGGAGACTTGGGGGAACGGTGGGTGGAAGGAAATTTGTGGCTCCTCTCTGATTCCAGAACTTTCTGTCACCAAAATGTGAGGAAAACGTGTTTTTTTAGCCAAATTTTGAGGTTTGCAAAGGATTCTGGGTAACAGAACCTGGTCAGAGCCCCACAAGTCACCCCATCTTGGATTCCCCTAGGTCTCTAGTTTTAAAAAATGCACAGGTTTTGTAGGTTTCCCTATGTGCCGGCTGAGCTAGAGGCCAAAATCTACAGGTAGGCACTTTGAAAAAAAACACCTCTGTTGTCTTTCAAAAAATGTGATGTGTCCACGTTGCGTTTTGGGGCATTTGCTGTCGCGGGCGCTAGGCATACCCACACAGGTGAGGTATTATTTTTATCGGGAGACTTGGGGGAACGCTGGGTGGAAGGAAATTTGTGGCTCCTCTCAGATTCCAGAACTTTCTGTCACCGAAATGTGAGGAAAACGTGTTTTTTTTGGCCACTTTTTGAGGTTTCCAAAGGATTCTGGGTAACAGAACCTGGTCAGAGCCCCACAAGTCACCCCATCTTGGATTCCCCTAGGTCTCTACTTTTCAAAAATGCACAGGTTTGGTAGGTTTCCCTAGGTGCCGGCTGAGCTAGAGGCCAAAATCTACATGTAGGCAATTTGCAAAAAACACCTCTGTTTTCTTTAAAAAAATGTGACATGTCCACGTTGCGTTTTGGGGCATTTTCTGTCGGGGGCGCTAGGCCTACCCACACAAGTGAGGTATCATTTTTATCGGGAGACTTGGGGGAGCGGTGGGTGGAAGGAAATTTGTGGCTCCTTTCTGATTCAAGAACTTTCTGTCACCAAAATGTGAGGAAAACGTGTTTTTTTAGCCACATTTTGAGGTTTGCAAAAGATTCTGGGTAACAGAACCTGGTCAGAGCCCCACAAGTCACCCCAACTTGGATTCCCCTAGGTCTCTAGTTTTCAAAAATGCACAGGTTTGGTAGGTTTCCCTAGGTGCCGGCTGAGCTAGAGGCCAAAATCTACAGGTAGGCACTTTGCAAAAAACACCTCTGTTTTCTTTAAAAAAATGTGATATGTCCACGTTGCGTTTTGGGGCATTTCCTGTTGCGGGCGCTAGGCCTACCCACACAAGTGAGGTATCATTTTTATGGGGAGACTTGGGGGAACGCTGGGTGGAAGGAAATTTGTGGCTCCTCTCTGATTCCAGAACTTTCTGTCACCAAAATGTGAGGAAAACGTGTTTTTTAGGCAAATTTTGAGGTTTGCAAAGGATTCTGGGTAACAGAACCTGGTCAGAGCCCCACAAGTCACCGCATCTTGGATTCCCCTAGGTCTCTAGTTTTCAAAAAATGCACAGGTTTGGTAGGTTTCCCTAGGTGCACAGGTTTGGTAGGTTTCCCTGTGCTAGAGGCCAAAATCTACAGGTAGGCACTTTACAAAAAACACCTCTGTTTTCTTTAAAAAAATGTGATATGTCCACGTTGCGTTTTGGGGCATTGAGGAAAACGTGTTTTTTTAGCTAAATTTTGAGGTTTGCAAAGGATTCTGGGTAACAGAACCTGGTCAGAGCCCCACAAGTCACCCCATCTTGGATTCCCCTAGGTCTCTAGTTTTCAAAAAATGCACAGGTTTGGTAGGTTTCCCTAGGTGCCGGCTGTGGTAGAAGCCAAAATCTACAGTTAGGCAATTTACAAAAAACACCTCTGTTTTCTTCAAAAAATGTGATGTGTCCACGTTGCGTTTTGGGGCATTTCCTGTCCCGGGGGCTAGGCATACCCACACAAGTGAGGTATCATTTTTATCGGGAGACTTGGGGGAGCGGTGGGTGGAAGGAAATTTGTGGCTCCTTTCTGATTCAAGAACTTTCTGTCACCAAAATGTGAGGAAAACGTGTTTTTTTAGCCACATTTTGAGGTTTGCAAAGGATTCTGGGTAACAGAACCTGGTCAGAGCCCCACAAGTCACCCCAACTTGGATTCCCCTAGGTCTCTAGTTTTCAAAAATGCACAGGTTTGGTAGGTTTCCCTAGGTGCCGGCTGAGCTAGAGGCCAAAATCTACAGGTAGGCACTTTGCAAAAAACACCTCTGTTTTCTTTCAAAAAATGTGATATGTCCACGTTGCGTTTTGGGGCATTTCCTGTTGCGGGCGCTAGGCCTACCCACACAAGTGAGGTATCATTTTTATAGGGAGACTTGGGGGAACGCTGGGTGGAAGGAAATTTGTGGCTCCTCTCTGATTCCAGAACTTTCTGTCACCAAAATGTGAGGAAAACGTGTTTTTTAGCCAAATTTTGAGGTTTGCAAAGGATTCTGGGTAACAGAACCTGGTCAGAGCCCCACAAGTCACCGCATCTTGGATTCCCCTAGGTCTCTAGTTTTCAAAAAATGCACAGGTTTGGTAGGTTTCCCTAGGTGCCGGCTGTGCTAGAGGCCAAAATCTACAGGTAGGCACTTTACAAAAAACACCTCTGTTTTCTTTAAAAAAATGTGATATGTCCACGTTGCGTTTTGGGGCATTTCCTGTTGCGGGCGCTAGGCCTACCTACACAAGTGAGGTATCATTTTTATCGGGAGACTTGGGGGAACGCTGGGTGGAAGGAAATTTGTGGCTCCTCTCTGATTCCAGAACTTTCTGTCACCAAATATGAGGAAAACATTTTTTTTTAGCCAAATTTTGAGATTTGCAAAGGATTCTGGGTAACAGAACCTGGTCAGAGCCCCACAAGTCACCCCATCTTGGATTCCCCTAGGTCTCTAGTTTTCAAAAATGCACAGGTTTGGTAGGTTTCCCTAGGTGCCGGCTTAGCTAGAGGCCAAAATCTACAGGTTGACACTTTGCAAAAAATACCTGTTTTCTTTCAAAAAATGTGATGTGTCCACGTTGCGTTTTTGGGGCATTTTCTGTCGCAGGCGCTAGGCCTACCCACACAAGTGAGGTATCCTTTTTATCGGGAGACTTGGGGGAGCGCTGGGTGGAAGGAAATATGTGGCTCCTTTCTGATTCCAGAACTTTCTGTCACCAAAATGTGAGGAAAACTTGTTTTTTTAGCCAAATTTTGAGGTTTGCAAAGGATTCTGGGTAACAGAACCTGGTCAGAGCCCCACAAGTCACCCCATCTTGGATTCCCCTAGGTCTCTAGTTTAACAAAATGCACAGGTTTGGTAGGTTTCCCTAGGTGCTGGCTGAGCTAGAGGCCAAAATCTACAGGTAGGAACTTTGCAAAAAACACCTCTGTTTTCTTTAAAAAAATGTGATGTGTCCACGTTGCGTTTTGGGGCATCTCCTGTTGCGGGCGCTAGGCCTACCCACACAAGTGAGGTATCATTTTTATCGGGAGACTTGGGGGAACACTGGGTGGAAGGAAATTTGTGGCTCCTCTCTGATTCCAGAACTTTCTGTCACCAAAATGTGAGGAAAACGTGTTTTTTTGGCTAAATTTTGAGGTTTGCAAAGGATTCTGGGTAACAGAACCTGGTCAGAGCCCCACAACTCACCCCATCTTGGATTCCCCTAGGTCTCTAATTTTCAAAAAATGCACAGGTTTGGTAGGTTTCCCTAGGTGCCGGCTGTGGTAGAGGCCAAAATCTACAGGTAGGCAATTTACAAAAAACACCTCTGTTTTCTTCAAAAAATGTGATGTGTCCACGTTGCGTTTTGGGGCATTTCCTGTCGCGGGGGCTAGGCCTACCCACACAAGTGAGGTATAATTTTTATCGGGAGACTTGGGGGAACGGTGGGTGGAAGGAAATTTGTGGCTCCTTTCTGATTCCAGAACTTTCTGTCACCAAAATGTGAGGAAAACGTGTTTTTTTAGACAAATTGTGAGGTTTGCAAAGGATTCTGGGTAACAGAACCTGGTCAGAGCCCCACAAGTCACCCCATCTTGGATTCCCCTAGGTCTCTAGTTTTCAAAAATGCACAGGTTTGCTAGGTTTCCCTATGGGCCGGCTGAGCTAGAGGCCAAAATCTACAGGTAGGCACTTTGCAAAAAACACCTCTGTTGTCTTTCAAAAAATTTGATGTGTCCACGTTGCGTTTTAGGGCGTTTGCTGTCGCGGGCGCTAGGCATACCCACACAGGTGAGGTATTATTTTTATCGGGAGACTTGGGGGAACGCTGGGTGGAAGGAAATGTGTGGCTCCTCTCTGATTCTAGAACTTTCTGTCACCAAAATTTAAGGAAAACGTGATTTTTTAGCCAAAGTTTGAGGTTTGCAAAGGATTCTGGGTAACAGAACCTGGTCAGAGCCCCACAAGTCACCCCATCTTGGATTCCCGTAGGTCTCTAGTTTTAAAAATGCACAGGTTTGGTAGGTTTCCCTAGGTGCCGGCTGAGCTATAGGCCAAAATCTACAGGTAGACACCTTGCAAAAAACACCGGTTTTCTTTCAAAAAATGTGATGTGTCCACGTTGCGTTTTGGGGCATTTTCTGTCGCGGGCGCTAGGCCTACCCACACAAGTGAGGTATCATTTTTATCTGGAGACTTGGGGGAACGCTGGGTGGAAGGAAATTTGTGGCTCCTCTCTGATTCCAGAACTTTCTGTCACCAAAAATTGAGGAAAATGTGTTTTTTTAGCCAAAGTTTGAGGTTTGCAAATGATTCTGGGTAACAGAACCTGGTTAGAGCCCCAGAAGTCACCCCATCTTGGATTCCCCTAGGTCTCTAGTTTTCAAAAATGCACAGGTTTGCTAGGTTTCCCTATGTGCCGGCTGAGCTAGAGGCCAAAATCTACAGGTAGGCACTTTGCAAAAAACACCTCTGTTGTCTTTCAAAAAATTTGATGTGTCCACGTTGCGTTTTGGGGCGTTTGCTGTCGCGGGCGCTAGGCCTACCCACACAAGTGAGGTATCATTTTTATCGGGAGACTTGGGGGAACGGTGTGTGGAAGGAAATTTGTGGCTCCTCTCTGATTCCAGAACTTTCTGTCACCAAAATCTGAGGAAAACGTGTTTTTTTAGCCAAATTTTGAGGTTTGCAAAGGATTCTGGGTAACAGAACCTGGTCAGAGACCCACAAGCCACCCCATCTTGGATTCCCCTAGGTCTCTAGTTTTTAAAAATGCACAGGTTTGGTAGGTTTCCCTATGTGCCGGCTGAGCTAGAGGCCAAAATCTACAGGTAGGCACTTTGAAAAAAAACACCTCTGTTGTCTTTCAAAAAATGTGATGTGTCCACGTTGCGTTTTGGGGCATTTGCTGTCGCGGGCGCTAGGCATACCCACACAGGTGAGGTATTATTTTTATCGGGAGACTTGGGGGAACGCTGGGTGGAAGGAAATTTGTGGCTCCTCTCTGATTCTAGAACTTTCTGTCACCAAAATTTGAGGAAAACGTGTTTTTTTAGCCAAAGTTTGAGGTTTGCAAAGGATTCTGGGTAACAGAACCTGGTCAGAGCCCCACAAGTCACCCCATCTTGGATTCCCGTAGGTCTCTAGTTTTAAAAATGCACAGGTTTGGTAGGTTTCCCTAGGTGCCGGCTGAGCTAGAGGCCAAAATCTACAGGTAGGCACTTTGCAAAAAACACCTGTTTTCTTTAAAAAAATGTGATGTGTCCAAGTTTGCGTTTTGGGGCATTTTCTGTCGCGGGCGCTAGGCCTACCCACACAAGTGAGGTATCATTTTTATCGGGAGACTTGGGGGAACGCTGGGTGGAAGGAAATTTGTGGCTCCTCTCTGATTCCAGAACTTTCTGTCACCAAAATTTGAGGAAAATGTGTTTTTTTTAGCCAAAGTTTGAGGTTTGCAAAGGATTCTGGGTAACAGAACCTGGTTAGAGCCCCAGAAGTCACCCCATCTTGGATTCCCCTAGGTCTCTAGTTTTAAAAAATACACAGGTTTGGTAGGTTTCCCTAGGTGCCGGCTGAGCTAGAGGCCAAAATCTACATGTAGGCACTTTGCAAAAAATACCTCTGTTTTCTTTAAAAAAATGTGACATGTCCACGTTGCGTTTTGGGGCATTTTCTGTCGGGGGCGCTAGGCCTACCCACACAAGTGAGGTATCATTTTTATCGGGAGACTTGGGGGAGCGGTGGGTGGAAGGAAATTTGTGGCTCCTTTCTGATTCAAGAACTTTCTGTCACCAAAATGTGAGGAAAACGTGTTTTTTTAGCCACATTTTGAGGTTTGCAAAGGATTCTGGGTAACAGAACCTGGTCAGAGCCCCACAAGTCACCCTAACTTGGATTCCCCTAGGTCTCTAGTTTTCAAAAATGCACAGGTTTGGTAGGTTTCCCTAGGTGCCGGCTGAGCTAGAGGCCAAAATCTACAGGTAGGCACTTTGCAAAAAACACCTCTGTTTTCTTTCAAAAAATGTGATATGTCCACGTTGCGTTTTGGGGCATTTCCTGTTGCGGGCGCTAGGCCTACCCACACAAGTGAGGTATCATTTTTATAGGGAGACTTGGGGGAACGCTGGGTGGAAGGAAATTTGTGGCTCCTCTCTGATTCCAGAACTTTCTGTCACCAAAATGTGAGGAAAACGTGTTTTTTAGCCAAATTTTGAGGTTTGCAAAGGATTCTGGGTAACAGAACCTGGTCAGAGCCCCACAAGTCACCGCATCTTGGATTCCCCTAGGTCTCTAGTTTTCAAAAAATGCACAGGTTTGGTAGGTTTCCCTAGGTGCCGGCTGAGCTAGAGGCCAAAATCTACAGGTAGGCACTTTGCAAAAAACACCTGTTTTCTTTAAAAAAATGTGATGTGTCCACGTTGCGTTTTGGGGCATTTTCTGTCGCGGGCGCTAGGCCTACCCACACAAGTGAGGTATCATTTTTATCGGGAGACTTGGGGGAACGCTGGGTGGAAGGAAATTTGTGGCTCCTCTCTGATTCCAGAACTTTCTGTCACCAAAATTTGAGGAAAATGTGTTTTTTTTAGCCAAAGTTTGAGGTTTGCAAAGGATTCTGGGTAACAGAACCTGGTTAGAGCCCCAGAAGTCACCCCATCTTGGATTCCCCTAGGTCTCTAGTTTTAAAAAATACACAGGTTTGGTAGGTTTCCCTAGGTGCCGGCTGAGCTAGAGGCCAAAATCTACATGTAGGCACTTTGCAAAAAATACCTCTGTTTTCTTTAAAAAAATGTGACATGTCCACGTTGCGTTTTGGGGCATTTTCTGTCGGGGGCGCTAGGCCTACCCACACAAGTGAGGTATCATTTTTATCGGGAGACTTGGGGGAGCGGTGGGTGGAAGGAAATTTGTGGCTCCTTTCTGATTCAAGAACTTTCTGTCACCAAAATGTGAGGAAAACGTGTTTTTTTAGCCACATTTTGAGGTTTGCAAAGGATTCTGGGTAACAGAACCTGGTCAGAGCCCCACAAGTCACCCCAACTTGGATTCCCCTAGGTCTATAGTTTTCAAAAATGCACAGGTTTGGTAGGTTTCCCTAGGTGCCGGCTGAGCTAGAGGCCAAAATCTACAGGTAGGCACTTTGCAAAAAACACCTCTGTTTTCCTTCAAAAAATGTGATATGTCCACGTTGCGTTTTGGGGCATTTCCTGTTGCGGGCGCTAGGCCTACCCACACAAGTGAGGTATCATTTTTATAGGGAGACTTGGGGGAACGCTGGGTGGAAGGAAATTTGTGGCTCCTCTCTGATTCCAGAACTTTCTGTCACCAAAATGTGAGGAAAACGTGTTTTTTAGCCAAATTTTGAGGTTTGCAAAGGATTCTGGGTAACAGAACCTGGTCAGAGCCCCACAAGTCACCGCATCTTGGATTCCCCTAGGTCTCTAGTTTTCAAAAAATGCACAGGTTTGGTAGGTTTCCCTAGGTGCCGGCTGTGCTAGAGGCCAAAATCTACAGGTAGGCACTTTACAAAAAACACCTCTGTTTTCTTTAAAAAAATGTGATATGTCCACGTTGTGTTTTGGGGCATTTCCTGTTGCGGGCGCTAGGCCTACCTACACAAGTGAGGAATCATTTTTATCGGGAGACTTGGGGGAACGCTGGGTGGAAGGAAATTTGTGGCTCCTTTCTGATTCCAGAACTTTCTGTCACCAAATATGAGGAAAACATTTTTTTTTAGCCAAATTTTGAGATTTGCAAAGGATTCTGGGTAACAGAACCTGGTCAGAGCCCCAGAAGTCACCCCATCTTGGATTCCCCTAGGTCTCTAGTTTTCAAAAATGCACAGGTTTGGTAGGTTTCCCTAGGTGCCGGCTTAGCTAGAGGCCAAAATCTACAGGTAGACACTTTGCAAAAAATACCTGTTTTCTTTCAAAAAATGTGATGTGTCCACGTTGCGTTTTTGGGGCATTTTCTGTCGCAGGCGCTAGGCCTACCCACACAAGTGAGGTATAATTTTTATCGGGAGACTTGGGGGAGCGCTGGGTGGAAGGAAATATGTGGCTCCTTTCTGATTCCAGAACTTTCTGTCACCAAAATGTGAGGAAAACGTGTTTTTTTAGCCAAATTTTGAGGTTTGCAAAGGATTCTGGGTAACAGAACCTGGTCAGAGCCCCACAAGTCACCCCATCTTGGATTCCCCTAGGTCTCTAGTTTAACAAAATGCACAGGTTTGGTAGGTTTCCCTAGGTGCTGGCTGAGCTAGAGGCCAAAATCTACAGGTAGGAACTTTGCAAAAAACACCTCTGTTTTCTTTAAAAAAATGTGATGTGTCCACGTTGCGTTTTGGGGCATCTAGTGTTGCGGGCGCTAGGCCTACCCACACAAGTGAGGTATCATTTTTATCGGGAGACTTGGGGGAACACTGGGTGGAAGGAAATTTGTGGCTCCTCTCTGATTCCAGATCTTTCTGTCACCAAAATGTGAGGAAAACGTGTTTTTTTAGCTAAATTTTGAGGTTTGCAAAGGATTCTGGGTAACAGAACCTGGTCAGAGCCCCACAAGTCACCCCATCTTGGATTCCCCTAGGTCTCTAGTTTTCAAAAAATGCACAGGTTTGGTAGGTTTCCCTAGGTGCCGGCTGTGGTAGAGGCCAAAATCTACAGGTAGGCAATTTACAAAAAACACCTCTGTTTTCTTCAAAAAATGTGATGTGTCCACGTTGCGTTTTGGGGCATTTCCTGTCGCGGGGGCTAGGCCTACCCACACAAGTGAGGTATCATTTTTATCGGGAGACTTGGGGGAACGGTGGGTGGAAGGAAATTTGTGGCTCCTCTCTGATTCCAGAACTTTCTGTCACCAAAATGTGAGGAAAACGTGTTTTTTTAGACAAATTGTGAGGTTTGCAAAGTATTCTGGGTAACAGAACCTGGTCAGAGCCCCACAAGTCACCCCATCTTGGATTCCCCTAGGTCTCTAGTTTTCAAAAATGCACAGGTTTGCTAGGTTTCCCTATGTGGCGGCTGAGCTAGAGGCCAAAATCTACAGGTAGGCACTTTGCAAAAAACACCTCTGTTGTTTTTCAAAAAATTTGATGTGTCCACGTTGCGTTTTGGGGCGTTTGCTGTCGCGGGCGCTAGGCATACCCACACAGGTTAGGTATTATTTTTATCGGGAGACTTGGGGGAACGCTGGGTGGAAGGAAATTTGTGGCTCCTCTCTTATTCTAGAACTTTCTGTCACCAAAATTTAAGGAAAACTTGATTTTTTAGCCAAAGTTTGAGGTTTGCAAAGGATTCTGGGTAACAGAACCTGGTCAGGGCCCCACAAGTCACCCCATCTTGGATTCCCGTAGGTCTCTAGTTTTAAAAATGCACAGGTTTGGTAGGTTTCCCTAGGTGCCGGCTGAGCTATAGGCCAAAATCTACAGGTAGACACTTTGCAAAAAACACCGGTTTTCTGTCAAAAAATGTGATGTGTCCACGTTGCGTTTTGGGGCATTTTCTGTCGCGGGCGCTAGGCCTACCCACACAAGTGAGGTATCATTTTTATCGGGAGACTTGGGGGAACGATGGGTGGAAGGAAATTTGTGGCTCCTCTCTGATTCCAGAACTTTCTGTCACCAAAAATTGAGGAAAATGTGTTTTTTTAGCCAAAGTTTGAGGTTTGCAAAGGATTCTGGGTAACAGAACCTGGTTAGAGCCCCAGAAGTCACCCCCTCTTGGATTCCCCAAGGTCTCTAGTTTTCAAAAATGCACAGGTTTGCTAGTTTTCCCTATGTGCCGGCTGAGCTAGAGGCCAAAATCTACAGGTAGGCACTTTGCAAAAAACACCTCTGTTGTCTTTCAAAAAATTTGATGTGTCCACGTTGCGTTTTGGGGTGTTTGCTGTCGCGGGCGCTAGGCATACCCACACAGGTGAGGTATTATTTTTATCGGGAGACTTGGGGGAACGCTGGGTGGAAGGAAATTTGTGGCTCCTCTCTGATTCTAGAACTTTCTGTCACCAAAATTTAAGGAAAACGTGATTTTTTCGCCAAAGTTTGAGGTTTGCAAAGGATTCTGGGTAACAGAACCTGGTCAGAGCCCCACAAGTCACCCCATCTTGGATTCCCCTAGGTCTCTAGTTTAACAAAATGCACAGGTTTGCTAGTTTTCCCTAGGTGCCGGCTTAGCTAGAGGCCAAAATCTACAGGTAGACACTTTGCAAAAAATACCTGTTTTCTTTCAAAAAATGTGATGTGTCCACGTTGCGTTTTTGGGGCATTTTCTGTCGCAGGCGCTAGGCCTACCCACACAAGTGAGGTATCATTTTTATCGGGAGACTTGGGGGAGCGCTGGGTGGAAGGAAATATGTGGCTCCTTTCTGATTCCAGAACTTTCTGTCACCAAAATGTGAGGAAAACGTGTTTTTTTAGCCAAATTTTGAGGTTTGCAAAGGATTCTGGGTAACAGAACCTGGTCAGAGCCCCACAAGTCACCCCATCTTGGATTCCCCTAGGTCTCTAGTTTAACAAAATGCACAGGTTTGGTAGGTTTCCCTAGGTGCTGGCTGAGCTAGAGGCCAAAATCTACAGGTAGGAACTTTGCAAAAAACACCTCTGTTTTCTTTAAAAAAATGTGATGTGTACACGTTGCGTTTTGGGGCATCTCCTGTTGCGGGCGCTAGGCCTACCCACACAAGTGAGGTATCATTTTTATCGGGAGACTTGGGGGAACACTGGGTGGAAGGAAATTTGTGGCTCCTCTCTGATTCCAGAACTTTCTGTCCCCAAAATGTGAGGAAAACGTGTTTTTTTAGACAAATTGTGAGGTTTGCAAAGTATTCTGGGTAACAGAACCTGGTCAGAGCCCCACAAGTCACCCCATCTTGGATTCCCCTAGGTCTCTAGTTTTCAAAAATGCACAGGTTTGCTAGGTTTCCCTATGTGCCGGCTGAGCTAGAGGCCAAAATCTACAGGTAGGCACTTTGCAAAAAACACCTCTGTTGTTTTTCAAAAAATTTGATGTGTCCACGTTGCGTTTTGGGGCATTTGCTGTCGCGGGCGCTAGGCATACCCACACAGGTGAGGTATTATTTTTATCGGGAGACTTGGGGGACCGCTGGGTGGAAGGAAATTTGTGGCTCCTCTCTGATTCTAGAACTTTCTGTCACCAAAATTTAAGGAAAACTTGATTTTTTAGCCAAAGTTTGAGGTTTGCAAAGGATTCTGGGTAACAGAACCTGGTCAGGGCCCCACAAGTCACCCCATCTTGGATTCCCGTAGGTTTCTAGTTTTAAAAATGCACAGGTTTGGTAGGTTTCCCTAGGTGCCGGCTGAGCTATAGGCCAAAATCTACAGGTAGACACTTTGCAAAAAACACCGGTTTTCTGTCAAAAAATGTGATGTGTCCACGTTGCGTTTTGGGGCATTTTCTGTCGCGGGCGCTAGGCCTACCCACACAAGTGAGGTATCATTTTTATCGGGAGACTTGGGGGAACGCTGGGTGGAAGGAAATTTGTGGCTCCTCTCTGATTCCAGAACTTTCTGTCACCAAAAATTGAGGAAAATGTGTTTTTTTAGCCAAAGTTTGAGGTTTGCAAAGGATTCTGGGTAACAGAACCTGGTTAGAGCCCCAGAAGTCACCCCCTCTTGGATTCCCCAAGGTCTCTAGTTTTCAAAAATGCACAGGTTTGCTAGTTTTCCCTATGTGCCGGCTGAGCTAGAGGCCAAAATCTACAGGTAGGCACTTTGCAAAAAACACCTCTGTTGTCTTTCAAAAAATTTGATGTGTCCACGTTGCGTTTTGGGGTGTTTGCTGTCGCGGGCGCTAGGCATACCCACACAGGTGAGGTATTATTTTTATCGGGAGACTTGGGGGAACGCTGGGTGGAAGGAAATTTGTGGCTCCTCTCTGATTCTAGAACTTTCTGTCACCAAAATTTAAGGAAAATGTGATTTTTTAGCCAAAGTTTGAGGTTTGCAAAGGATTCTGGGTAACAGAACCTGGTCAGAGCCCCACAAGTCACCCCATCTTGGATTCCCCTAGGTCTCTAGTTTTAAAAATGCACAGGTTTGGTAGGTTTCCCTAGGTGCCGGCTGAGCTAGAGGCCAAAATCTACAGGTAGACACTTTGCAAAAAACACCGGTTTTCTTTAAAAAAATGTGATGTGTCCACGTTGCGTTTTGGGGCATTTTCTGTCGCGGGCGCTAAGCCTACCCACACAAGTGAGGTATCATTTTTATCGGGAGACTTGGGGGAACGCTGGGTGGAAGGAAATTTGTGGCTCCTCTCTGATTCCAGAACTTTCTGTCACCAAAAATTGAGGAAAATGTGTTTTTTTAGCCAAAGTTTGAGGTTTGCAAAGGATTCTGGGTAACAGAACCTGGTTAGAGCCCCAGAAGTCACCCCATCTTGGATTCCCCTAGGTCTCTAGTTTTAAAAAATGCACAGGTTTGGTAGGTTTCCCTAGGTGCCGGCTGAGCTAGAGGCCAAAATCTACATGTAGGCACTTTGCAAAAAACACCTCTGTTTTCTTTAAAAAAATGTGACATGTCCACGTTGCGTTTTGGGGCATTTTCTGTCTCGGGCGCTAGGCCTACCCACACAAGTGAGGTATCATTTTTATCGGGAGACTTGGGGGAGCGGTGGGTGGAAGGAAATTTGAGGCTCCTTTCTGATTCAAGAACTTTCTGTCACCAAAATGTGAGGAAAACGTGTTTTTTTAGCCACATTTTGAGGTTTGCAAAGGATTCTGGTTAACAGAACCTGGTCAGAGCCCCACAAGTCACCCCAACTTGGATTCCCCTAGGTCTCTAGTTTTCAAAAATGCACAGGTTTGGTAGGTTTCCCTAGGTGCCGGCTGAGCTAGAGGCCAAAATCTACAGGTAGGCACTTTGCAAAAAACACCTCTGTTTTCTTTCAAAAAATGTGATATGTCCACGTTGCGTTTTGGGGCATTTCCTGTTGCGGGCGCTAGGCCTACCCACACAAGTGAGGTATCATTTTTATCGGGAGACTTGGGGGAACGCTGGGTGGAAGGAAATTTGTGGCTCCTCTCTGATTCCAGAACTTTCTGTCACCAAAAATTGAGGAAAATGTGTTTTTTTAGCCAAAGTTTGAGGTTTGCAAAGGATTCTGGGTAACAGAACCTGGTTAGAGCCCCAGAAGTCACCCCATCTTGGATTCCCCTAGGTCTCTAGTTTTAAAAAATGCACAGGTTTGGTAGGTTTCCCTAGGTGCCGGCTGAGCTAGAGGCCAAAATCTACATGTAGGCACTTTGCAAAAAACACCTCTGTTTTCTTTAAAAAAATGTGACATGTCCACGTTGCGTTTTGGGGCATTTTCTGTCTCGGGCGCTAGGCCTACCCACACAAGTGAGGTATCATTTTTATCGGGAGACTTGGGGGAGCGGTGGGTGGAAGGAAATTTGTGGCTCCTTTCTGATTCAAGAACTTTCTGTCACCAAAATGTGAGGAAAACGTGTTTTTTTAGCCACATTTTGAGGTTTGCAAAGGATTCTGGGTAACAGAACCTGGTCAGAGCCCCACAAGTCACCCCAACTTGGATTCCCCTAGGTCTCTAGTTTTAAAAAATGCACAGGTTTGGTAGGTTTCCCTAGGTGCCGGCTGAGCTAGAGGCCAAAATCTACAGGTAGGCACTTTGCAAAAAACACCTCTGTTTTCTTTCAAAAAATGTGATATGTCCACGTTGCGTTTTGGGGCATTTCCTGTTGCGGGCGCTAGGCCTACCCACACAAGTGAGGTATCATTTTTATCGGGAGACTTGGGGGAACGCTGGGTGGAAGGAAATTTGTGGCTCCTCTCTGATTCCAGAACTTTCTGTCACCAAATATGAGGAAAACATTTTTTTTTAGCCAAATTTTGAGATTTGCAAAGGATTCTGGGTAACAGAACCTGGTCAGAGCCCCACAAGTCACCCCATCTTGGATTCCCCTAGGTCTCTAGTTTTCAAAAAATGCACAGGTTTGGTAGGTTTCCCTAGGTGCCGGCTGTGGTAGAGGCCAAAATCTACAGGTAGGCAATTTACAAAAAACACCTCTGTTTTCTTCAAAAAATGTGATGTGTCCACGTTGCGTTTTGGGGCATTTCCTGTCGCGGGGGCTAGGCCTACCCACACAAGTGAGGTATCATTTTTATCGGGAGACTTGGGGGAACGGTGGGTGGAAGGAAATTTGTGGCTCCTCTCTGATTCCAGAACTTTCTGTCACCAAAATGTGAGGAAAACGTGTTTTTTTAGACAAATTGTGAGGTTTGCAAAGGATTCTGGGTAACAGAACATGGTCAGAGCCCCACAAGTCACCCCATCTTGGATTCCCCTAGGTCTCTAGTTTTCAAAAATGC
This sequence comes from Pleurodeles waltl, assembly GCF_031143425.1. Lineage (NCBI taxonomy): Eukaryota > Metazoa > Chordata > Amphibia > Caudata > Salamandridae > Pleurodeles > Pleurodeles waltl. The sequence continues at coordinate 229,938,258 of NC_090437.1, read as the reverse complement.
ACAGGTTTGCTAGGTTTCCCTATGTGCCGGCTGAGCTAGAGGCCAAAATCTACAGGTAGGCACTTTGCAAAAAACACCTCTGTTGTCTTTCAAAAAATTTGATGTGTCCACGTTGCGTTTTGGGGCGTTTGCTGTCGCGGGCGCTAGGCATACCCACACAGGTGAGGTATTATTTTTATCGGGAGACTTGGGGGAACGCTGGGTGGAAGGAAATTTGTGGCTCCTCTCTGATTCTAGAACTTTCTGTCACCAAAATTTAAGGAAAACGTGATTTTTTAGCCAAAGTTTGAGGTTTGCAAAGGATTCTGGGTAACAGAACCTGGTCAGAGCCCCACAAGTCACCCCATCTTGGATTCCCGTAGGTCTCTAGTTTTAAAAATGCACAGGTTTGGTAGGTTTCCCTAGGTGCCGGCTGAGCTATAGGCCAAAATCTACAGGTAGACACTTTGCAAAAAACACCGGTTTTCTGTCAAAAAATGTGATGTGTCCACGTTGCGTTTTGGGGCATTTTCTGTCGCGGGCGCTAGGCCTGCCCACACAAGTGAGGTATCATTTTTATCGGGAGACTTGGGGGAACGCTGGGTGGAAGGAAATTTGTGGCTCCTCTCTGATTCCAGAACTTTCTGTCACCAAAAATTGAGGAAAATTTGTTTTTTTAGCCAAAGTTTGAGGTTTGCAAAGGATTCTGGGTAACAGAACCTGGTTAGAGCCCCAGAAGTCACCCCATCTTGGATTCCCCCAGGTCTCTAGTTTTAAAAAATGCACAGGTTTGCTAGGTTTCCCTATGTGCCGGCTGAGCTAGAGGCCAAAATCTACAGGTAGGCACTTTGCAAAAAACACCTCTGTTGTCTTTCAAAAAATTTGATGTGTCCACGTTGCGTTTTGGGGCGTTTGCTGTCGCGGGCGCTAGGCATACCCACACAGGTGAGGTATTATTTTTATCGGGAGACTTGGGGGAACGCTGGGTGGAAGGAAATTTGTGGCTCCTCTCTGATTCTAGAACTTTCTGTCACCAAAATTTAAGGAAAACGTGATTTTTTAGCCAAAGTTTGAGGTTTGCAAAGGATTCTGGGTAACAGAACCTGGTCAGAGCCCCACAAGTCACCCCATCTTGGATTCCCGTAGGTCTCTAGTTTTAAAAATGCACAGGTTTGGTAGGTTTCCCTAGGTGCCGGCTGAGCTAGAGGCCAAAATCTACAGGTAGACACTTTGCAAAAAACACCGGTTTTCTTTCAAAAAATGTGATGTGTCCACGTTGCGTTTTGGGGCATTTTCTGTCGCAGGCGCTAGGCCTACCCACACAAGTGAGGTATCATTTTTATCGGGAGACTTGGGGGAACGCTGGGTGGAAGGAAATTTGTGGCTCCTCTCTGATTCCAGAACTTTCTGTCACCAAAAATTGAGGAAAATTTGTTTTTTTAGCCAAAGTTTGAGGTTTGCAAAGGATTCTGGGTAACAGAACCTGGTTAGAGCCCCAGAAGTCACCCCATCTTGGATTCCCCTAGGTCTCTAGTTTTAAAAAATGCACAGGTTTGGTAGGTTTCCCTAGGTGCCGGCTGAGCTAGAGGCCAAAATCTACATGTAGGCACTTTGCAAAAAACACCTCTGTTTTCTTTTAAAAAAGTGACATGTCCACGTTGCGTTTTGGGGCATTTTCTGTCGCGGGCGCTAGGCCTACCCACACAAGTGAGGTATCATTTTTATCGGGAGACTTGGGGGAGCGGTGGGTGGAAGGAAATTTGTGGCTCCTTTCTGATTCAAGAACTTTCTGTCACCAAAATGTGAGGAAAACGTGTTTTTTTAGCCACATTTTGAGGTTTGCAAAGGATTCTGGGTAACAGAACCTGATCAGAGCCCCACAAGTCACCCCAACTTGGATTCCCCTAGGTCTCTAGTTTTCAAAAATGCACAGGTTTGGTAGGTTTCCCTAGGTGCCGGCTGAGCTAGAGGCCAAAATCTACAGGTAGGCACTTTGAAAAAAAACACCTCTGTTGTCTTTCAAAAAATGTGATGTGTCCACGTTGCGTTTTGGGGCATTTGCTGTCGCGGGCGCTAGGCATACCCACACAGGTGAGGTATTATTTTTATCGGGAGACTTGGGGGAACGCTGGGTGGAAGGAAATTTGTGGCTCCTCTCTGATTCTAGAACTTTCTGTCACCAAAATTTGAGGAAAACTTGTTTTTTTAGCCAAAGTTTGAGGTTTGCAAAGGATTCTGGGTAACAGAACCTGGTCAGAGCCCCACAAGTCACCCCATCTTGGATTCCCGTAGGTCTCTAGTTTTAAAAATGCACAGGTTTGGTAGGTTTCCCTAGGTGCCGGGTGAGCTAGAGGCCAAAATCTACAGGTAGGCACTTTGCAAAAAACACCTGTTTTCTTTAAAAAAATGTGATGTGTCCACGTTGCGTTTTGGGGCATTCTCTGTCGCGGGCGCTAGGCCTACCCACACAAGTGAGGTATAATTTTTATCGGGAGACTTGGGGGAACGCTGGGTGGAAGGAAATTTGTGGCTCCTCTCTGATTCCAGAACTTTCTGTCACCAAAATTTGAGGAAAATGTGTTTTTTTTAGCCAAAGTTTGAGGTTTGCAAAGGATTCTGGGTAACAGAACCTGGTTAGAGCCCCAGAAGTCACCCCATCTTGGATTCCCCTAGGTCTCTAGTTTTAAAAAATGCACAGGTTTGGTAGGTTTCCCTAGGTGCCGGCTGAGCTAGAGGCCAAAATCTACATGTAGGCACTTTGCAAAAAATACCTCTTTTTTCTTTAAAAAAAATGTGACATGTCCACGTTGCGTTTTGGGGCATTTTCTGTCGGGGGCGCTAGGCCTACCCACACAAGTGAGGTATCATTTTTATCGGGAGACTTGGGGGAGCGGTGGGTGGAAGGAAATTTGTGGCTCCTTTCTGATTCAAGAACTTTCTGTCACCAAAATGTGAGGAAAACGTGTTTTTTTAGCCACATTTTGAGGTTTGCAAAGGATTCTGGGTAACAGAACCTGGTCAGAGCCCCACAAGTCACCCCAACTTGGATTCCCCTAGGTCTCTAGTTTTCAAAAATGCACAGGTTTGGTAGGTTTCCCTAGGTGCCGGCTGAGCTAGAGGCCAAAATCTACAGGTAGGCACTTTGCAAAAAACACCTCTGTTTTCTTTAAAAAAATGTGATATGTCCACGTTGCGTTTTGGGGCTTTTCCTGTTGCGGGCGCTAGGCCTACCTACACAAGTGAGGTATCATTTTTATCGGGAGACTTGGGGGAACGCTGGGTGGAAGGAAATTTGTGGCTCCTCTCTGATTCCAGAACTTTCTGTCACCAAATATGAGGAAAACATTTTTTTTTAGCCAAATTTTGAGATTTGCAAAGGATTCTGGGTAACAGAACCTGGTCAGAGCCCCACAAGTCACCCCATCTTGGATTCCCCTAGGTCTCTAGTTTTCAAAAAATGCACAGGTTTGGTAGGTTTCCCTAGGTGCCGGCTGTGGTAGAGGCCAAAATCTACAGGTAGGCAATTTACAAAAAACACCTCTGTTTTCTTCAAAAAATGTGATGTGTCCACGTTGCGTTTTGGGGCATTTCCTGTCGCGGGGGCTAGGCCTACCCACACAAGTGAGGTATCATTTTTATCGGGAGACTTGGGGGAACGGTGGGTGGAAGGAAATTTGTGGCTCCTCTCTGATTCCAGAACTTTCTGTCACCAAAATGTGAGGAAAACGTGTTTTTTTAGACAAATTGTGAGGTTTGCAAAGGATTCTGGGTAACAGAACATGGTCAGAGCCCCACAAGTCACCCCATCTTGGATTCCCCTAGGTCTCTAGTTTTCAAAAATGCACAGGTTTGCTAGGTTTCCCTATGTGCCGGCTGAGCTAGAGGCCAAAATCTACAGGTAGGCACTTTGCAAAAAACACCTCTGTTGTCTTTCAAAAAATTTGATGTGTCCACGTTGCATTTTGGGGCGTTTGCTGTCGCGGGCGCTAGGCATACCCACACAGGTGAGGTATTATTTTTATCGGGAGACTTGGGGGAACGCTGGGTGGAAGGAAATTTGTGGCTCCTCTCTGATTCTAGAACTTTCTGTCACCAAAATTTAAGGAAAACGTGATTTTTTAGCCAAAGTTTGAGGTTTGCAAAGGATTCTGGGTAACAGAACCTGGTCAGAGCCCCACAAGTCACCCCATCTTGGATTCCCGTAGGTCTCTAGTTTTAAAAATGCACAGGTTTGGTAGGTTTCCCTAGGTGCCGGCTGAGCTATAGGCCAAAATCTACAGGTAGACACTTTGCAAAAAACACCGGTTTTCTGTCAAAAAATGTGATGTGTCCACGTTGCGTTTTGGGGCATTTTCTGTCGCGGGCGCTAGGCCTACCCACACAAGTGAGGTATCATTTTTATCGGGAGACTTGGGGGAACGCTGGGTGGAAGGAAATTTGTGGCTCCTCTCTGATTCCAGAACTTTCTGTCACCAAAAATTGAGGAAAATTTGTTTTTTTAGCCAAAGTTTGAGGTTTGCAAAGGATTCTGGGTAACAGAACCTGGTTAGAGCCCCAGAAGTCACCCCATCTTGGATTCCCCTAGGTCTCTAGTTTTAAAAAATGCACAGGTTTGCTAGGTTTCCCTATGTGCCGGCTGAGCTAGAGGCCAAAATCTACAGGTAGGCACTTTGCAAAAAACACCTCTGTTGTCTTTCAAAAAATTTGATGTGTCCACGTTGCGTTTTGGGGCGTTTGCTGTCGCGGGCGCTAGGCATACCCACACAGGTGAGGTATTATTTTTATCGGGAGACTTGGGGGAACGCTGGGTGGAAGGAAATTTGTGGCTCCTCTCTGATTCTAGAACTTTCTGTCACCAAAATTTAAGGAAAACGTGATTTTTTAGCCAAAGTTTGAGGTTTGCAAAGGATTCTGGGTAACAGAACCTGGTCAGAGCCCCACAAGTCACCCCATCTTGGATTCCCGTAGGTCTCTAGTTTTAAAAATGCACAGGTTTGGTAGGTTTCCCTAGGTGCCGGCTGAGCTAGAGGCCAAAATCTACAGGTAGACACTTTGCAAAAAACACCGGTTTTCTTTCAAAAAATGTGATGTGTCCACGTTGCGTTTTGGGGCATTTTCTGTCGCGGGCGCTAGGCCTACCCACACAAGTGAGGTATCATTTTTATCGGGAGACTTGGGGGAACGCTGGGTGGAAGGAAATTTGTGGCTCCTCTCTGATTCCAGAACTTTCTGTCACCAAAAATTGAGGAAAATGTGTTTTTTTAGCCAAAGTTTGAGGTTTGCAAAGGATTCTGGGTAACAGAACCTGGTTAGAGCCCCAGAAGTCACCCCATCTTGGATTCCCCTAGGTCTCTAGTTTTAAAAAATGCACAGGTTTGGTAGGTTTCCCTAGGTGCCGGCTGAGCTAGAGGCCAAAATCTACATGTAGGCACTTTGCAAAAAACACCTCTGTTTTCTTTAAAAAAAGTGACATGTCCACGTTGCGTTTTGGGGCATTTTCTGTCGCGGGCGCTAGGCCTACCCACACAAGTGAGGTATAATTTTTATCGGGAGACTTGGGGGAGCGGTGGGTGGAAGGAAATTTGTGGCTCCTTTCTGATTCAAGAACTTTCTGTCACCAAAATGTGAGGAAAACGTGTTTTTTTAGCCACATTTTGAGGTTTGCAAAGGATTCTGGGTAACAGAACCTGATCAGAGCCCCACAAGTCACCCCAACTTGGATTCCCCTAGGTCTCTAGTTTTCAAAAATGCACAGGTTTGGTAAGTTTCCCTAGGTGCCGGCTGAGCTAGAGGCCAAAATCTACAGGTAGGCACTTTGCAAAAAACACCTCTGTTTTCTTTCAAAAAATGTGATATGTCCACGTTGCGTTTTGGGGCATTTCCTGTTGCGGGCGCTAGGCCCACCCACACAAGTGAGGTATCATTTTTATCGGGAGACTTGGGGGAACGCTGGGTGGAAGGAAATTTGTGGCTCCTCTCTGATTCCAGAACTTTCTGTCACCAAAATGTGAGGAAAACATGTTTTTTAGCCAAATTTTGAGGTTTGCAAAGGATTCTGGGTAACAGAACCTGGTCAGAGCCCCACAAGTCACCGCATCTTGGATTCCCCTAGGTCTCTAGTTTTCAAAAAATGCACAGGTTTGGTAGGTTTCCCTAGGTGCCGGCTGTGCTAGAGGCCAAAATCTACAGGTAGGCACTTTACAAAAAACACCTCTGTTTTCTTTCAAAAAATGTGATATGTCCACGTTGCGTTTTGGGGCATTTCCTGTTGCGGGCGCTAGGCCTACCTACACAAGTGAGGTATCATTTTTATCGGGAGACTTGGGGGAACGCTGGGTGGAAGGAAATTTGTGGCTCCTCTCTGATTCCAGAACTTTCTGTCACCAAATATGAGGAAAACTTTTTTTTTAGCCAAATTTTGAGATTTGCAAAGGATTCTGGGTAACAGAACCTGGTCAGAGCCCCACAAGTCACCCCATCTTGGATTCCCCTAGGTCTCTAGTTTTCAAAAATGCACAGGTTTGGTAGGTTTCCCTAGGTGCCGGCTTAGCTATAGGCCAAAATCTACAGGTAGACACTTTGCAAAAAATACCTGTTTTCTTTCAAAAAAATGTGATGTGTCCACGTTGCGTTTTGGGGCATTTTCTGTCGCAGGCGCTAGGCCTACCCACACAAGTGAGGTATCATTTTTATCGGGAGACTTGGGGGAGCGGTGGGTGGAAGGAAATTCGTGGCTCCTTTCTGATTCCAGAACTTTCTGTCACCAAAATGTGAGGAAAACGTGTTTTTTTAGCCAAATTTTGAGGTTTGCAAAGGATTCTGGGTAACAGAACCTGGTCAGAGCCCCACAAGTCACCCCAACTTGGATTCCCCTAGGTCTCTGGTTATAAAAAATGCACAGGTTTGGTATGTTTCCCTAGGTGCTGGCTGAGATAGAGGTCAAAATCTACAGGTAGGCACTTTGCAAAAAACACCTCTGTTGTCTTTCAAAAAATGTGATATGTCCACGTTGCGTTTTGGGGCATTTCCTGTTGCGGGCGCTAGGCCTACCCACACAAGTGAGGTATCATTTTTATCGGGAGACTTGGGGGAACGCTGGGTGGAAGGAAATTTGTGGCTCCTCTCTGATTCCAGAACTTTCTGTCACCAAATATGAGGAAAACATTTTTTTTTAGCCAAATTTTGAGATTTGCAAAGGATTCTGGGTAACTGAACCTGGTTACAGCCCCACAAGTCACCCCATCTTGGATTCCCCTAGGTCTCTAGTTTTCAAAAATGCACAGGTTTGGTAGGTTTCCATAGGTGCCGGCTGAGCTAGAGGCCAAAATCTACAGGTAGGCACTTTGCAAAAAACACCTCTGTTTTCTTTCAAAAAATGTGATATGTCCACGTTGCGTTTTGGGGCATTTCCTGTTGCGGGCGCTAGGCCTACCCACACAAGTGAGGTATCATTTTTATCGGGAGACTTGGGGGAACGCTGGATGGAAGGAAATTTGTGGCTCCTCTCTGATTCCAGAACTTTCTGTCACCAAAATGTGATGAAAATGTGTTTTTTTAGCCAAAGTTTGAGGTTTGCAAAGGATTCTGGGTAACTGAACCTGGTTACAGCCCCACAAGTCACCCCATCTTGGATTCCCCTAGGTCTCTAGTTTTCAAAAATGCACAGGTTTGGTAGGTTTCCCTAGGTGCTGGCTGAGATAGAGGCCAAAATCTACAGGTAGGCACTTTGCAAAAAACACCTCTGTTGTCTTTAAAAAAATGTGATATGTCCACGTTGCGTTTTGGGGCATTTCCTGTTGCGGGCGCTAGGCCTACCCACACAAGTGAGGTATCATTTTTATCGGGAGACTTGGGGGAACGCTGGGTGGAAGGAAATTTGTGGCTCCTCTCTGATTCCAGAACTTTCTGTCACCAAAATGTGAGGAAAATGTGTTTTTTTAGCCAAAGTTTGAGGTTTGCAAAGGATTCTGGGTAACTGAACCTGGTTACAGCCCCACAAGTCACCCCATCTTGAATTCCCCTAGGTCTCTAGTTTTCAAAAATGCACAGGTTTGGTAGGTTTCCCTAGGTGCCGGCTGAGCTAGAGGCCAAAATCTACAGGTAGGCACTTTGCAAAAAACACCTCTGTTTTCTTTCAAAACATGTGATATGTCCACGTTGTGTTTTGGGGCATTTCCTGTTGCGGGCGCTAGGCCTACCCACACAAGTGAGGTATCATTTTTATCGGGAGACTTGGTGGAACGCTCGGTGGAAGGAAATTGGTGGCTCCTCTCTGATTCCAGAACTTTCTGTCACCAAATATGAGGAAAACATTTTTTTAGCCAAATTTTGAGATTTGCAAAGGATTCTGGGTAACAGAACCTGGTCAGAGCCCCACAAGTCACCCCATCTTGGATTCCCCTAGGTCTCTAGTTTTAAAAAATGCACAGGTTTGGTAGGTTTCCCTAGGTGCCGGCTTAGCTAGAGGCCAAAATCTACAGGTAGACACTTTGCTAAAAATACCTGTTTTCTTTCAAAAAATGTGATGTGTCCACGTTGCGTTTTGGGGCATTTTCTGTCGCGGGCGCTAGGCCTACCCACACAAGTGAGGTATAATTTTTATCGGGAGACTTGGGGGACCGGTGGGTGGAAGGAAATTTGTGGCTCCTTTCTGATTCCAGAACTTTCTGTCACCAAAATGTGACGAAAACGTGTTTTTTTAGCCACATTTTGAGGTTTGCAAAGGATTCTGGGTAACAGAACCTGGTCAGAGCCCCACAAGTCACCCCAACTTGGATTCCCCTAGGTCTCTGGTTTTAATAAATGCACAGGTTTGGTAGGTTTCCCTAGGTACTGGCTGAGATAGAGGCCACAATCTACAGGTAGGCACTTTGCAAAAAACACCTCTGTTGTCTTTCAAAAAATGTGATGTGTCCACGTTGCGTTTTGGGGCATTTCCTCTCGCGGACGCTAGGCCTACCCACACAAGTGAGGTATCATTTTTATCGGGAGACTTGGGGGAGCGCTGGGTGGAAGGAAATTTGTGGCTCCTTTCTGATTCCAGAACTTTCTGTCACCAAAATGTGAGGATGTGGTTTGAAATGTCTCTGGCATAATACACACAGCTCATATTGCACACAACTGACACATACAGCATGCACACAATGCACATGCTGTCATTGAAATATGTGCCCTCAGATTGATAACATCCAGTAAGTAAGATACGTCTGGGGATGGCTGTTATGCCATCTCACCTAGTTATGTGCCTTCAACACAAGGTGGATCAGGGTATACTCAATACACACACACCACAATGTATCAGAAATCAACACCTGGACGGAACACAAATACATGCACCTTAACTCCCCCATTGATGCACACTGACTGCACCTACAGGGCTTAGGCTTCACATTCTGACACATATGGTCACACCCTAGCCTTTAGAAGGGAATATATGTCGAAGTACAGAGAAAACTGTGCACATGAGGCACTTACCTGCTCCTGTGGTGTACCTTAGATCTGTCCATACAGGGGTAGGACTTTGGACTCCAGCTTCTCCAGCTCCTCTTTTGAGAAGGCTGGGGACCTATCACCTTCTGGACGTGGTATGATTGCTCCCAAAGGCTTTACACAGCTGCTCAGATAGTGGACGTCTTGCTGGCAGCAGTATCAGGAGTCGAGTGAGGGATTTTGCAGAACATGGCGGTCACATCTGCCAAGTACACGGCCGTCACTGCTGATGGACACAGCCATTGGCTTACGACCGCCACTGGCATCAACGTCAGTCTATGGCTGTTTCCGCCACGGTTGCAACCGCCTACTGCCATGACGACTTCAGCGGGCGGTTCCAAATGTCCTGTGGAGTATGTCAGGCATCCACCATTTCAGAGGCTTGAAATGTATTATATGGCTCCAAAAAATGTGTCACCTCTGAAATAGTTGTATCATTAACTGCTTGTCTTTTCCAGTGATGTAGCTTCTACTACTCAGACACCATTGTACATTGCTAGGCATATATGGTGATTTGCATTGGGGCATAGCGCATCCCCTAAGCCCCCTCCCACCCCATCAACGGTCATTTTAATGCTTGGGATATCAAGTCACAGTTCGAGAGCCATGTTTTGTTGTACAATTGCTGATGACTTTTCACATGCTGTGTACACATGTATGTCCAATCAAGGGTGACATGTGACTGCTGTATAATAAACAGTTGTTATGGGTACTTTGTACCATGTCCAAACCACAATACATGCCTTGTCACATTTTAACATTGACATGCACCTTGTATTTTGCAAGGGACACATTGAATTGTGGCATTATTCCTGTCTTGTCATACCTAGGTACCCAAGGAGGGGGAGGGTTAGACAACCTATTGTCTATGATCCACTGCCAGACCTCCAGACCATGGAAGAACGTCACATCATCCAGATCTACTGTCTGAATCGGCTGACCATTGTGGACCTATGTCGTCAGTTGGAGACAGATCTGACGCCTACCATTCGTCATCCAAATAGCATACCACTCATTGCACAAGTTATCGCAGTGTTGCACTTCCTGGCCACAAGAGTCTTCCAAAATACAGTGGCCCTATCTGCTGGGATGTCCCACCCTACGTTGAGTCTGGTTTTGAAGGTTGTACTCTCATCAATGTTAAAACTCCTAGACAGCAATATCCGCTTTCCTTATCATGAGGATTTGACCCATGTGAAGGCTGACTTCTATGGTTTGGCACACATCCCACATGAGATAGGAGCCTTTGATGGTACTCATGTTGCCTTGGTCCCACCACATGGCAATGAACAATTGTACACCAACAGAAAGAGATATCATTCCATTTATGTCCTAGTGATTTGTTTGGGAGATCTCTATGTTTCACAAGTCTGTGCCAGTTTCCCGGGTTCAGTCCATGATGCCTTCATTATGCAGAAGAGCTCAATCCCACAACTGATGTCACGACTGTACCCAGAGAGGGCCTCGCTGGTTGGTAAGTCAGATTTGTCCTGTTTGTGTGTATGCAATGTCTGTTGAAAAAAAACAATGAGATCGACTCACAGTTGCACATATGTTTCATTCCATAACAGTGGACTCTGCATACCCAAAACGTCCATAGTTGTTGACCCCGATGAGGACCCCAACTACACCAGGGGAGGTATGCTTCAGCAATGCCCATGGAAGAATACAGCATGTCGTGGGACGGGCTTCTGGGTTCCTGAAGTCCAGATTTCTTTGTCTGGATGAGACAGGTGGAGCCCTCCTCTACTCACCTGAAAAAGAGTGTAAGATCATTTAGGCCTGCTGCATGCTCCACAACATTGCCCTGCAGAGGAATATCCTATACATCGCAGATGAGGGAGAGCCAGCAGTGCTCCCAGGTGAGAATCCTGCAATGGTGAGAATGACAGTGATGAAGAGGAAATTGAAGACTTGCGAGCAGATCTCATCAATCAGTACTTTACTTGAGTGTAAGTAAGTATTGTTTGTTGTCACTGTGATTGTATGAGGAACTATAATTGTCAGGATTTGTAGACTAGGGTGTTTTTTCCTACAGATTGTGAATGTAATGCTTTGCTGTATACATCAAAGCTTTGCTTGCTAAAACAAACTTGACCATTCACTACCTTAATCATCTGCAGGGTTTGTCATTCTCGTTGCAATGTAAGTGTATCACTGATGTTTGATATGAGCTTATGATCATAAGTATAACTTCCCAAGCTAAATGCCGTGTAGTATTCATCATCCAGGTACCTTCACCATACCATCCTCATGTGGGCATTTCAGAGTCGTGACATTAGCTGGTTCTGACATAGGAAGAGGACATGGATTGATCCAGGTAATGTTGGTCACAGATTTTGGTTGCATGAGTCCTGTGCCAAGGCACCTTGGACAGTGTGTGGATGGAAATCTGAAGTGCAGGATACACTGGTTTGATGTGATGTATTGGTCCAGTTGTAAAGTGTGTCATATGGCCTTGAGCTATCTTCAAATCAAGTGCAATCCATGCAATTGTGTTGACAATGATCCTGTATGACCTGTTTGTAGCTGTGTTTCCTCATTGTAGGGCAGAGTGCCTGTGCCACAACATTGACATAGGTTTTATCATACCCACAGATGCTTTATCATTGTAATGAGATGGACCCATGATCAGGGAATGTTGAACTGCCCTCTGTTTGTGCCATGGCTTATGTAATGCTGGAATACCTGGTTTTGGTATGTGAAAAGGCTCAAGATGGTAATAACTTCCACCAATCTGTTAGCCTATTCTACGAGACATGGCCTGACAAAGCCCTTTCTTCTGTGGTCTGGGGGTGGTACTTTGGCATACCTAGCCTGATTCAATATGGTTCAGACATTATTGACTATGACAGTCCAGACATTTTGACAGCCTATTTGCAATACAGTGCAATAAAATGTTTGGTGTGACTAGACACCAGTAATATTGTGTTGCTATTAATCCTCAACATGACACTACCTGGGACATATCCCTCCTTCCATTGCCATCTTGTGTCTTCCTCATGTGCAACACACGGGCTTACATCTAAACAGTTCAACATGTGGAATAGATGCAAGTTGGTGTTGATTTTCTGATGGTTAGTTTATTTACATAGATGCAGGACAGAACAAATTGATTTTACAGACGATGAAAGTGAGGTGATCAGTCATGGTGAATGTAATTCTATTAGTAGATGCCACAACATTTTGAGTCCAAAGTCCAGTGTCCTACTACCGTGGAAGAAGGAACACGGTTGGAGAACAGTCAAAAAAGTGAATGATTGGCACAAAAAAGAGTGAAATCAGGAAGTGGTTACTTTCTGGAAGTGGTTGTTGTCTTGCTGTCTGCACCACCTAGAGTCTTGGGTGGATAGCCTGCTTGTGGGGGGTTCTGCAGCTACAAAGACAGGGGTGTCTAAGGCTGGTCCTTCCCCTGACAGGGCTTCCCTTCCAGTGGCTGCCACCGATGTAAAAGGGCCTGGTGTTGCTGGACCAAAGGATAGGGTTTGTTGTTGCTCACAGTCTGTGATCAGGGTACTGTTAATCTCCCTGAACACCCCACATAGGGAGGCAAGGATGGTGTTTGTGCCCTCCCACATTTGCAATGACTCTGCAGCTGCTTGATTTCCCTGAGTTCATTAGGTACCTGGCCCATCATGCCTTGGAATTGTTGATAGGCTCCCAAGACTTGGCAGATGGTGTCCTGACCATGACCCTCCCCAGTGGCCTCATGCTGCTGGCCCACAACATCCCTCCCACGCACCCTACCCCCATGTATGTATGTATGTATGTGAAATTTATAAAGCGCATTCCGGCTCAAAGGGAGCATCGAAGCGCTAACATAAAAGTGTCTGCAGCCTTGGCACAGTTTTCCCCCTACCACTGGTTCCAGGACCATCATTGTCAATGGTGTGTTGCTGTGTCTCAGGATCCTTGACTGGGGGGCACAAGATGGTAGTCACTGTCCTTCGGATACAGGTTGGGGGACGAATGGCTATCTGAGATGTAGATGCAACCAGGCTGGTAGGAGTCAAAGTGGTCATGGTTAGGCTCACTGGTGTTGTCTCTCCAGGTTGCCCATCCAGGAGTGTTGTCATCACAAAGGGCTTCATCCATGAGGGGTAGTGGCAGTCTCTTCAGTGGACTCTGTGTTCCCAGTGGCAGCTCAAACTGTTGATACAATATTACAAGGCATGTTGTGACATCTGCCTTCAATAGTTTACAGTGACATTTAGGCAAGGCTGAATACAAGTTAGATTGCCAGCTTTTCCTTATGTAACTGGTACACATGCTATCAATTGTATGGGCCTGACATTTCTGAGATCTGGCAATTCCATTTCAGTCAACCAGCTGCAGACTGTATAAGCTCATTACCACTTGGGAGGATGGTCCTAGGCATACATCTTGCCAGCAGTGCAGGCAAAACAGTGCCTGGGCAGGATGTGGCTTTGATCCTTTTGAGTCCTAGTTGATATTATGCAGTCAGACCCTGGGCATTATTGTATGTGTGTCTGTTTGTAGTCATCATGTGGTCAGTGTATTGTGAATATGTCTGCTGCCAATACCATTCAGGTGATGCACCTTGAGGCCTTTGGTTCATGTTTTTTGTGTGCACACAGGTTTAGCAGTCCTTCCTGTCCACAATAATTCCATCTTTGCTTACCTGCCCAAGATGGATCTATGTGTTTAGCCACAACACAGAGTGTACCATGATCTGTCTCTTGGTTCCTTACAGGTGAGTGAAGTTAATTTGTGAGTTCACTGACAGATGCATTGTGACATATTATATATATATATATATATATATATATATATATATATATGCCTTTCCTCAATTTTTTTACTAATTACAGAAATATTCTGGTGGTACATTTCATTATAATTTTTATCATAATTGTTTCGGTTTTGGTGTTTGAAGCTTAGTTTTTCCTTCTTTAATTGTGAAATTATGGAGGTATATCCCATGCTATGATCGCTAATTTTGGGGTGAACTGACTATAATATTATAGTATTTGTTGTGAACTATACACTGAGTACCTGTTTGTAGGAATTTTAGGTGGTTAAGATAGTGAAAAACGAGTATCTATTTGAAAGGTCATTCTGAAATATGATGTTGCACGGTGTATAAATATGCATCAAAGGGAGAGTAACTCTTCATGAAGACGAGTCCGTCTTCAACGTCTATGGAAGGCAAGAAGTCCTTTCTTTATCTTTTATCTTTGTGTGTGGCAATTTAGAGCTTTTTTATCCGAAGGGTAAATACTCGAAATGAAGACGAGTCCGTCTTCAATGTTTATGAAAGGCAAGGAGTCCTTTCTCTATTTTGATATGCACAGGGGGTGGGCATTAAAACGCCGATGCGGACACTCGGTTTCTTTTCGAATGTTCTTCCGACGTACTCGCGGATAGAACTCAATGAATAAAGAAGAAGGTAATCGTTTTTTTGGGGGGATGGGACTAGCGTTCTTTGTACATTTGGAAATGTTTTAGTCACTAATTTAATTCAATACTTTCAGGATACGCCAGATTTTTGGCACAGTAGCACATATTAATAGAAGATAAAGGTTCTGATACACACAGTGAGGTAAGCAGCATGGGGGCAATATAATTTATAATTTACAATTAAAGACAATTGACAAATAATTTAATAATGAGGAAATATTAACAAGGAATTATGGTGGTCCGTGTTAAAGCAGCAGTAAAACCACCAACAGGCCGTCGGGAAAAAAAATGGAATTACGACCGAGGCGGAAACTGCCAACATAGACAGCCACTTTAACACTCCGACCGCCACGGCAGTACAAACAAACACCATGACGGTAACCGCCAACAGACAGGCGGAAGACAATGTACTGCCCACATTATTACAAGCCAAAAATCCGCCACCTTTTCCGGGGCGGATACACCGCGAACAAAAACAAGGTGGCAACAGGACTTGGATGGGAAAACGCTTACCTCTACACATCCCACGAGGAACCAGGACGCCATGGAACCGGAACTTCAGATACTTCCAGCCCTTCTCTTCCTGCTCCTCTACCAGGAGCACGAACGCCAGCAGAGAAGACCACAGTGAGTACTGCACCTACGACACAGGGGAGGGGGGAGGGAAAAAACAGTGACACACACACACGCAACAGGCAACACTCCCACCCCCACCCTCACCCACGACAACACACACACTAATACATCATGATACATCACAGTTACACCCCCCAAACCCCTGGAAGAATGCAAGGACAAAAGGAAATGAGTCAAATGATTGTAATATATACGAAGACAGTAATCAAAAATATATGCATATATTAAGATATTCACACTATAAACAAATATATACACCAAGAATACAAGTCCAAGGTATTCCACTATCATAGTCCGTGGACCACTGGGCCCAAAAGGCATGGGCGAGGCCCACACAAGATACCCGAACAAGACGCAGAGAACACTGCAGGGGCATCAGATAGAAATAAAACAGGCACCACAGGGTGAAGGGAAGGGGGGGCACCTCAGTCAGATGAGTGCACGACGCCAGATTCACGAGGGGGCTCCATACCCACTGTTCAATCCTGGGGAGTGCAAAGCCACAGTCTCTCAAGTCTCTACAGTGGGTGGTTTGCCCACTGCTTTATCCTGGGGAGTGCAAAGCCACAGTCCCTCAAGTCTCTCAAGTGGGTGGTTTGCCCACTGCTTTATCCTGGGGAGTGCAAAGCCACAGTCTCTCAAGTCTCTCAAGTGGGTGGTTTGCCCACTGCTTTATCCTGGGGAGTGCAAAGCCACAGTCTCTCAAGTGGATAACAGTCTCCACTGGTTCTGGAGGGGGCTTTGTGCCCAGAGTGCTTCATCCTGCCAAGGACTGAGGTAGTGGATGTGAATCTCCACTGGCTCTGGAGGGGGCTTGGTGCCCAGAGTGCTTCATCCTGCCAAGGACTGAGGTAGTGGATGTATCTCTCCACTGGTTCTGGAGGGGGCTTGGCGCCCAGAGTGCTTCATCCTGCCAAGGACTGAGGTAGTGGGTGTATCTCTCCACTGGTTCTGGAGGGGGCTTTGTGCCCAGAGTGCTTCATCCTGCCAAGGACTGAGGTAGTGGATGTATCTCTCCACTGGTTCTGGAGGGGGCATGGTGCCCAGAGTGCTTCATCCTGCCCGTGGTGGCCTCAGTAGCGTTGGAAGCTATGGCGCTCATTGGCCTGCGGTGCTGCTGGCGGCGGTGTCCTGGGCAGCGGTGCTGCTGGCGGCGGTGTCCTGGGCAGCGGGGATGGTGGCGGCGTGTCCTGGGCAGCGGGGATGGTGGCGGCCGTGTCCTGGGCAGCGGTGCTGCTGGC
Organism: Pleurodeles waltl; assembly: GCF_031143425.1. Lineage (NCBI taxonomy): Eukaryota > Metazoa > Chordata > Amphibia > Caudata > Salamandridae > Pleurodeles > Pleurodeles waltl. The sequence goes on along the minus strand of NC_090437.1, from coordinate 229,921,492 downwards.
GGCGGTATCCTGGGCAGCGGTGCTCCTGGCAGTCTTGTCCGCCGTGCAGATCTTCCCAGACTTGCTGGTATTACTGTGCCCCTTCCCCACCTTGGATGGTGGCGCAGCTGTCTCCACACCCCCAACTATACCCTGGTAGTGGCTTTGGTGGCTGATTTCTTTCACCTCTCCCACTGGGCACTGGCCAACTTTTTATGCTTTACAGGTGGGGGACTGTCCGTGCTCTGGCTCCTTGCCACACTGGCTGCCCTGCTGCCTGGTGCACTCCAGAAGCCGGTTACTACTGGCACCACTGGTCCCGCAGATGTTGTGGCTGAGTTGCTGGGTTGGGACCTGGAGAGTCAGGCCCTAGGAGACTGAAGGGGTCGGGGAGGTGAGGGAAAGAGGTCAAGGTTGGACAGGAAAAGTTTCTTAGGAACACTGGGACGGGTAGATGGAAGGGTTTGGGAGTGGAGGAAGAGGCAGTGGTTGTAGGAGGTGTACGTTTGGTGACTTTGAGTGAAGGTACATGGGCTGGAGGCTATCGTGAGGTGAATGGCTGTTGGGTGGGTGTGTGGCTGCATTTGTGTAGTTTGGGAGGTGGCCTCACAGACACACTGGGAGAGGACACAGGGGACGTGTGAATGGTAGTGGGGATGATGAGTGCACGTGAGCGGGGTGTGGTGGTGGGTGTGCTGGTGATGGACGTAGTGGCTGAGGATGTAGTGCATGCAGGTGTGAGTGGAGATGAGACAGGGAGGGAGGAGGGAGACGAGGAGGAGGGGGACACAGTGGAGGCAGTGGATGTGTCTGCATGTGTGTGATGCTTGAGTGAGTGCCTGTGGGATGTGTGGTGCTTATGTTTGCCTGAGCTTCCCTTGTGTGTTGAGGTGTGTGCATGCTGATCTGATGGTGTGCTTGGGATAGGCTGAGGTACAGGGGTTTGGGTCTGGGTGGAGTAAGTTGGAGGGGGAGGCTAGAGACAGGGACAATGGCTGCCATCAGTGCTGAGGCCAGAGTCTGAAAAGCTTGCTGATGGGCTGCCTGACCAGAGTGAATGCCCTCCAGGTATGCATTGGTTTGTTGCAACTGCCTTTCTACACCCTGGATGGCATTCAAAATGGTAGACTGCCCTACAGTGAGGGACCTGAGGAGGTTAATGGCCACCTCACTGAGGGCAGCAGGGGTTACAGGGGCAGGGGCTGAGGTGCCTGGTGCGAAGGTGATGCCCACCCTCCTGGGTGAGCGGGCATGGGGCAAACGCTGAGGGGCTGCTGGGAGGGCGGTGCTGGTAGGGGGGGTGGCAGCTATATATGTAGATTCGGGGGGCACAGAGGGGCCCGCCACCGCAAGGGAGCTCCCATCAGAGGAGGAGTCTGTATCGCTGGTGTCAGCTCCTGTCCCCGCCGTGGAGCTCCCCTCGCCCTCCGTCCCACTGGTAAATTCTGACTCCGTTGTGTCACCCTCCAGGGCCATGTGGGATGCAGCTCCCTCCTGCTCCGGTGCCTCTGCTCCTCCGCCTGATGATGCTAACAGGGAGACCACAAAAAGGGGGGGGAAGACAGAAGACAGACATGTTGAGTGCATGCAATACCGCTGCCGTTGGCGGACACTACAGACACAGAAGCCCCCTGCACTATGCTGCGCACTTGGAGTTCCCTATTCAATCCCTGGGACATGGGTTACAAGGCTGTGCCCGATTGCTGGACACATGGATGTCACAGGAGCCTGACTAGGTGTAGTTGGCACTGTACACAGGTGGGGTGGGGTGCCACAGGGCCTGCCTTAAGAAGGGTCCTTGCCTACTAAACTCGCCCTGGCCTAGGGAACCCACAGCCCACCTCCCCCACCCAGACACCTAAAATGTGCGCTGAATCAGCAGTATGAGAGTGTACTCACTCCCTTGTGTCTTCTGTGATGCCCTCAAGCGCCCATCCAAGTCCGGGCACGCCACTGCCAGGATCCTCAACATCAGGGGGGTCATGGTGCGACGGGCAGCCCTCCCACGTTGGGAGGCCATCCCCAGCTGGGCCTCCGCCATCTTCTTGCTCCAGCGGCGAATGTCCTCCCATCTTTTCTGGCAGTGGGTGCTCCGTCTGTGGTAGACCCCCAGGGTCCAGACTTCCTTGGCGATGACATGCCAAATGTCCTTCTCCTGGTGGGCACTGACCTACAGGAATAGTACAGGGGAAAAAGATAAGTTATTACCGTCCGCACCGTCACAGTCATTGGCCTGCATCCCTCCCCTTGCCATGAAGCACATGCACTCACCATCTTTTCATGCACGCCTCATTCTCACCCCCCCCTATCTTTCATCCACACCACTCCACACAGACATTGCCCATACAGCATGCTCACAGTGTACTTACCTGTTTGTCTGGAGGACCGTAGAGTAGCGTGTACTGGGGAGGACCCCATCCACGAGTTTCTCCAACTCCTTTGTGCTGAAGGCAGGGGCCCTTTCCCCAGACACACGAGCCATTGTCTCTTCCAGACTGAGGTCACAGCAGCACTTGCAGCGTAGGTCCTCTCCTGTCGAAGATCAGGTATCAAGTGATTGAACAGAGAGAAAATGGCAGTCACGTCCGCGGCGGTGCGTACCGTCACCGCCGACGTACATCGTCATTGGCTCCTGGGACCCATAGGGTCCAATGTTAACCAATGCAGGATTGCGCCGCGGTCTTCGACCGCTTACCGCGATGGTGTACAACGCCAGCGCAGTTACCTCATATCCCCTTGTCCCACATTACAGGTCAGGCAGCCGCCATTTCAGGGGGCCACATGGCATTCATTTTAAATGCGTCACACATATCTAGGCCTTGCCTAAACACTCATACAGGCATATGTTGATTTGCTAATATTTCTGAGTATGCTGTGTTTACGTACCTCAGAGTTGGTTGACTCTCTGCTCGCTGTTCTCTTCCATAGGCACCGTCCGCTGGGGCATGTGAGGAGATGGCGGCATCCTCCGGTGTACAGACCGCTGGTGGACCTGTCGACAATGGAGGAGCGACATGTGATCATCACCTACAGACTTAATGGTGCCACAATCCAGGAACTGTGTGCCCAGTTGGAGCCAGACATGATGTCAGCTATCCGCCATCCCACAGGAATCCCCCCTCAAGTGCAGCTGCTGTCAGTACTCCATTTCCTAGCAAGTGGGTCATTTCAAACTACAGTGGCCATTGCATCAGGGATTCCCCAGCCTATGTTTTCCAACTTGTTGTCCAGAGTGTTGTCTGCCCTGCTGAAACACATGCGGAGCTACATCGTTTTTCCTCAGGTGGAGGATTTGCCTACAGTGAAAGGTGATTTCTATGCCCTGGGACATATCCCCAACATCATAGGTGCCATTGATGGGACACATGTGGCATTGGTCCCCCCACGCAGGAATGAACAGGTGTACAGAAACCAGAAGAGTTACCATTCGATGAATGTGCAGATGGTGTGTTTGGCAGACCAGGACATCTCCCATGTGAACGTCAAATTCCCAGGCTCAGTACATGACGCTTACATTTTGAGAAATAGCAGCATCCCTTATGTGATGGGCAACTCCAGAGGCACCGTGTGTGGCTATTAGGTGAGGACATGGACCCAATACAGTGTGAATAGGTGTCTGGGTCTGGGGTTGTCCCTAAGGGTTAGTGGGTGTCTAACAGTTCTCCCTCGACATTTGCAGGTGACTCTGGCTACCCCAACCTGTCATGGCTACTGACCCCAGTGAGGAATCCCAGGACAAGGGCAGAGGAACGCTACAATGAGGCCCATGGGTGAACTAGGAGGGTTATAGAGAGGACCTTCAGCCTCCTGAAGGCCAGGTTCCGGTGCCTCCATATGACAGGTGGTTCCCTATTCTACTCACCAAAGAAGGTGTGCCAGATCATCGTGGCCTGCTGCATGCTTCACAACTTGGCTTTGCGACGACAGGTGCCTTTTCTGCAGGAAGATGGTCCAGATGGAGGTGTTGTGGCAGCTGTGGAGCCTGTGGACAGTGAAGACGAGGAACCTGAAGAAGAGGACACAGACAACAGGAACACAGTGATCCTGCAATACTTCCAGTGAGACACAGGTAAGAAGAAAACACAGCCTGCTACATCAGATTTAATTCTAATACCTCTCATCTGTCTATCATTTTCACCCAGTGTATGGTCACTGAGTTGTCACTTTCCCTTACGATTTCACAGATGTGGGTCCCACTGTGTGACATCTGCTTTGTTTCCGCATGGACTAGTGCTGTGTGACATAGGTATGTTGACATTACATTTGATATAGCATTTTGCCACTGTTATTGCAAATACACATTTCCGAAATCACAGACTGACTCCAGATTGTTTTTTGATTTAAGGGTGTTTATTTAAGTGCTCAATAGTGGAGGGGGTTGTAAAATGGTCAGGGGTGATGGTGGAGGAATGTCCATGGCAGTGTCCAGTCTATTAGACTCACTGGTGCATTGTCCAAAGGGGCATAGGAAGTGGAGCTGGGGCAGTTTCAGTATGGACAGGGTGACAAAGTGGTACAGAAGGATGACAATCAGGGTGGTCTCATTTGTTGGCGGGGGTCTTGGTATTGTTCTTTGTCTTTGTCCTGGATCTCAGGGACCGTTTGCGGGGTGGTACTCCATCTGCAGTGGGTGGGGTGCTGTTGTCGTGGTCCTGTGGCAGTGCCTCCTGTCCATTAGCGCCGGCAGAGGTGGTGGGCAGTTCATCGTCCAGGCTAGTGTCAGGGGCCCCTTGTTGTGCCACAGTGTCCCTCCTGGTGTTGACGAGTTCCTTCAGCACCCCTACAATGGTGCCCAGTGTGGAATTGATGGATTTGAGTTCCTCCCTGAAGCCCAAATACTGTTCCTCCTGCAGACGCTGGGTCTCCTGAAACTTGGCCAGTACTGTTGCCATTGTCTCCTGGGAATGGTGGTAGGCTCACATGATGTTGGAGAGGGCCTCGTGGAGAGTGGGTTCCCTGGGCCTGTCCTCCACCTGTCGCACAGCAGCCATCCCAGTTCCCCTGTGTTCCTGGGCCTCTGTCCCCTGAACCGTGTGCCCACTACCACTGCCCCCAGGTCCCTGGTGTTGTTGGGGTGGTGGGTTAGCCTGGGTTCCCTGTAGTGGTGGACACACTGCTGATTGACGTGTCCTGGGGACAGAGGGATGGGCCCGCTGGGTGGGTGCTGTGCTGGTGTTTCCAGAGGGGGCAAGCTCTGTAGTGGCCTATGCCAGTGTGAGGGGAACCGACTGTCCCGAGGTCCCAGATGGGCCGGGCTGGTCATCTAGATCCAGTTGGACAGAGCTGCTGTCATCACTGTGGGCCTCTTCTGTGGGTGGAGTGGACATATCTGGACCCTCCTGTCCGGTAACGTTGGGTAGGGGTCCTGCAGGGGTGTAAAGGCATGATTATTGTATCTGTGTGTGCCATGGTGTGCTATGGGTGGGTGACCATGTACCCCAGTGCTTGCATTCCTGTGTAGGACCTTGTGTGATAATGATTTAGGGGGGGTGTATGGGTATGTGCAGTGGCCATGCATTGGTGATGGGTGTCCATGCTTTAGTGTTGCATGCAGGGCTTGGTGTTGGGATGGGTGGTTTGTGATATTGGGACATACGTGAGGAGTTGGAGTGATGGGGCTGCGGGCAAGGGTGGGGGTATGTGATAGCATACAGGTGGGTGGGGGATGTAATAGTTAAAATTTGACTTACCAGAGTCCATTCTTCCAGCTACTCCTGCGAGGCCCTCAGGATGCAGTATAGCCAAGACCTGCTCCTCCCATGTTGTTAGTTGTGGGGGAGGAGGTGGGGGTCCGCTGCCAGTCCTCTGTAACGCGATGTGGTGTCTTGAGACCATGGAACGCACCTTCCCCTGTAGGTCGTTCCACCTCTTCCTGATGTCATCCCTAGTTCTTGAGTGCTGTCCCACTGCGTTGCCCTGTCCACGATTCTGCGCCATAGCTCCATCTTCCTAGCTGTGGTGGTGTGCTGCACCTGTGAACCGAATAACTGTGGTTCTACCCGGATGATTTCCTCCACCATGACCCTGAGCTCCTCCTCAGAGAACCTGGGGTGTCTTTGCGGTGCCATGGGGTGGTGTGGGTGATGTGTGGAGTGGTGTGTGTTGTGATGTGTGGGATGATATTTAGAGGTGTGTGGTGTTTTGTGCGTGGATGTTGTATGAGTGATGGTGTTGAGTGCCTGTGGATTCAAGTTTGTAGATGGTGGTGTCTTTGTCTGGCCCTCAGTCGCAATTGTTGTTGTAAGGGTTTGTGGGTGATGTGGGTGTGTGTTTTATATTGTATTGGATGTGTGGGAGTGATGTCTGTATGCGTATCAAGTGTGTGTATTTGCAATTGTCCAATGTGGTTGTGTTTTGTAAATGTGTGTGTATTTTGAGCTCGGCAGTGTGTACCGCCAATGGAATACCGCGGTTGAAAGACCGCCGCGTGGATTCGTGGGTCGTGATAGTGTGGGCGTATTCCTGTTGGCGTGACTGTGGAGGTTTTGTTATTGCCAGTTTTTCACTGACCTTTGGTGTGGCGGACTTGTGTTGGTGTCTGGATTTTGGCGGATTCCGAGCTGTGGGTCATAATGACCGTGGTGGAATTCAGCGGCCGTGGCGGTGTGTTGTCGGTCTTCTGCACGGCGGTAAGCGGATTTTACCACCAATGTTGTAATGACCCCCTATATCTTTTAATAAAGACGAGTTACTCGGCAGTAATTGGGACGTAAGAAGTATTTGAGGTATAAGTTTGTATTATATCATTATGTACCTTTTTAGGCACATAGGGGTACTTACTATAAGGTTATAAATCTTTTTTCGCATGCTCTCCACCATTGTGCGGTTACGTTTTTTATCATTGTTATGGTTTGTGTGGGGTTATATAATATCCGGATTTGGGCATGAAGACTCAAACATTACTATACATAATGCACTATCGTGTATATAGGAGATATGGGCATTTTTGGCTTTTATCACAATAATATAATGATGCACATGTAGAGAAGAGCACGGTTTCCACATTACAATTATGCAGTAATTGTGGCACTTTGGAGGTTGAGGGATTTGACAAGCAACGCAATATTTTGTGTTAATTATGTTTATAATATAAATATTTGTTGTAGGAAGTCAAGGGGTAATCCCCAGACGAAACACGTGTTGATGGATGGAATTTGAATAATTAATTATGGTTGGAATTTTGAACAAGTATTGGAAGACATTTTTTCAAGAGGAATAAAATACGATTGGATTCAACTTATAAAGTCAGTTGGAGGAGGACTGTCTTTAATCATTGGCAAGGATTTGAACTATGGAAAGTATTGTAGCATGCACCATTGCAGTATGATTGCTGAGTGACAATTTTCATTGTCAATTGGGACTTTATTAGGGTGAGGTCCTAGCTATTGGCACTGCCAGATTTTGTGAAAGGAAAATATTGAGGTTGAGCGCCAGATACTCATACAATCACCCTTAGAAAGTTGGTATGCATTGTGACATATGTACAGTGTCCTGGTGATTGGCGTTACAGGGAATGGACCTCCTAGAATTTACAGTAATGTTACACCCTGTAGTACACAGTATACATGTTATCCCTCCAGGTATTTACACCACCATTGCAAGTTCACAATCAGGCATATTGGGACAGATGCACACTGGGCTTGTTTGGATTTTGTGAGACAGAGCTACCTGGCCTTAGCAGTCATGTCCCTCCCTGTACTTCATACAGTTATGTCATCCCCCCAGACGAGTGCACTTCATGTGTCAATTCCCAAAGAAGAGTATCTTGGCAAGTAGACTGGTGTTTGGAGTGACAGTAAGGGATCCTCCTGTGAGAGGCAGCCATTTAACTCCCTGAATTACACAAACTATACTGATGGCTTCCTCCCAGGTGAGTACACTTCAGTGATGATTTGGTACCCAGTTGTATTTTGGGAAAAGGACACAGTTTTGGGGTCTTGATTTGGGGGAGCAGTCCCTGCTGTGAGTTGCAGTCCTGTCACTCTTACTGCTTAACAATAACTGACAGTTGCCAACTACCCCAGTGAGAACACACCATATGTGCCTTGGCATACTGTTGTCTTCACCAAAGGGGGCATTGTTCTAGAGTTTGTAGTGACAGCAGCAGTGACTCCTGGCCTGATCAGTCCTGTCAGTGCTTGTACAACACACACACTGTACAGACGTCAACCACTCAGGTGAGTACACTTCAATGGTGAGTTCAGGGACAAGGGTCATTTGAGAAGAGGACACTGTTGTGGCTGAGAGGAGTGACAGAAGAAGTGCCTCCTGGCCTTAGCAGCCGTGCCATTCCTTGTATCACCTACACACTATACACATGTCACCCTCTCAGGTGGGTGCACTTCACTAAGGATTTGCCAAGCAAGGTAGATTTGAGTATGATACATTGTTCTGTTTTTGGTAATTGAAGAACAGTGCCTGCTGGGAATTGTAGTGCTGGTAATCCCAGTACTACACACAATGTACACAGCTATTGTTCCCCAGGTGATTGTAGTTCATATGTGAGATGCCAGACAGTGGTCTATGGACAGGTGGTCGCTGGGCTGGTACGTGGGGTGACAGTGAAGGTGGTCAAAGGTGAGCAGTGGGCATGCTTGACAATTCATTTTGGTGTTATTTTAGTGTTGTGACTTACCTAACTCCACTCCCACACGTATTACTGTCAAGTCCTTAGGATGCAGGATGGCCAAGACTTCTTCCCAGGATGTGAGTTATAAGGGGGGAGGGAAGACCACCGCTAGTCTTCTGGACATGTAGCTGGTGCCTGGATGCCATGGAACGCACCTTCTCCCTGAGGTCCTTCCACCACTTCCTGATGTTGCCCCTTGTGTGTATAGTGGGGCCTACATAATTCACTCTGGCAACCATCCTTGCCACATTTCCATTTTCCTGGTGATAGTAGTGTGCTGGACTAATGCTCCAAATAAATGTGGCTCTACTGTTATGATTTCATCCACCATGACGATTTACTTATTGTCAGTGAAACAGGAATTTTTCTTGGGTGACATGGTGGGGCTAAGGGAATGGATGGAAATTAACAGGTGATGGTAAGTTTGTGAAGTTCAGAAGTGCAAATGTATTTTCCTGTAAAAATGTGTGAAGGGTGTGGTATGTGATGTCTGAAAATTTCAAGGATGTCTATTCTAAATCCTTTTTTCTCCTTTGTGCGCTCTGGATACAGTGTGTTGCATTGTACTTGCAAAGGATTGTGGTGTGTGAAGGGGGTGTTTTATAGTGTGCTTTGCAGGTGTGTCGAGTGTGGCAATGTGTGCCAGCTGTGCTGTTTTCAAATTCATCCGATGTGGTGGTGTGCATTACTGTGGTGACTGCGAACCACTATGGTTCGGACCGCCATTGGTTGACTGGCATGGCTAAACCGTCATTTCCACTTTTAATTTGTAATACAGTTAGTGGTTGGTCAACAATGCTGTCAGTGCTGGTGGTCGGGCTGCCGATTTCACACTGACTTTTGCTGGTCCGGCCTGTGTAACTCCTATTATGGTGGTCTGTGTGAGGTCTGGAGGCCCGACGGCAAACTAGTAATGAGGGCTTATGTATCCTAGAGGGTTCCACAAATGATTTATTTTTTCTTTAGGTATGTTTAGAGTCGGGGCTTTGATTTTTATGGTCTCAATGTGCAGGGACCTCTGTCAGTTTCTTACGTTTTTTTTCCATGTCTAAAAATAGAGAAAAAATCATGCACACAGTACCTGAAAACTGCTATGCTTTATTGACTATGGAAAACATAAAAATTACTTAGGGCTGATTACAAGTTTGGCAGTCCCATGGCCTCCATTTTGGCGGTAGCAGTCTGACCACTAACAGTCTGGCGGAGCAGACCACCATATTATGAGTTTGGCAGTGTAGCTAACAGAAGACTGCCAGGGGTCCGCAGCCACCACCAGGCAGCACTGACCGCTGTGGCCTCTTGGAGGCACAAACAGGCTGGCGGAGACCATGTTTCTGCCAGATCTAATACGAGGTTGCACACCGCCAATGTGACCGGCATGGTTCAACCACCACCGAGCACCAGGTGGAAACGAACAGTATAAATAGAGACACTCACCTGCAGACAGCCATATACTTCTAGAGCCGCCATGGAGCCATTCCTCAACATCATGCAGCTGCTCCTGCTAGCCGAAAGACAGCAAAATCAATGCCGACGTGGACAACCATAACCGTAAGTACTAACACTCACCTGGATTATTTTTCATTTTTAATAAAATTGGACCGCTAGCAAACACATCATGGTGGGGCACCAAGGCCAGCACCTATCATTCATGACACACACTCATATACTGCAACATATACAACAACATATTCACAACATGCACACTTCAGCCAGCACACACACACTGCACAGTGATATCACAAATATACACACAGCTACACAACATTGGATAAGGGACACCAAAGGCCACAAAACATATACAGCAACAACAACACAACTAATGCACATATACAGACACATTCCAAACATTCACACACAACACTGGCCAGGGACTCGCCACACATGTAACACACATACACTCATCAGCCATGGCACACACACAACACCAACATCAATCAATACTGCAATCAACACACACATCACACACACACATAGCACAATTGCATAATACACAGTCATACAAACACACCAAAGATACAAAGCGAACCACAATTACACCTGTACAGCTGCAATGGGAGCAGGTTGACCATGCTTGGGAGGAGGCTGCATTGAGACAGATATCATGTTCAACAAGGTCCCAAACAACATCCACACTGGAATTGCGTACAATTGGATCTCAGGGACAACCAATACCAATGTTCAAAAACAGTCACTCAATGGGGGAAGCCAAAACTACGAAGCACACACAACTCACACTCTAGGGGACATACCCCTACATCAACCAGCTGCCAGGAACACATACCTAGAGGGACACATGTACACTCAAATGCAAAGCAAACTATCACAACTCAACACACTCCAAATCTGCAATGACGCAAATCCAGAACACACACTACTTGTACACAGTACCCATATCAGGGGACAAGTTATATACCATAAATGCCCACATCACAGAACACAATGCCATGACACTAACATTTCAACTACACACACATAACTATCGCACAACTCATCCTATCCTTGGGAGACAAAAGTACTGCACACAAACTCACAGACTTCAAAAAACATAACATGGAGCAGCAAGCAGCACAAACACACACAACTACACACACACAAACAATGTCAGCTGGGAGCAATAGGAACATAGGAAAGGAAATGCAGGACAAAGGTGTAACAAAAACACCAACAAGAAGTTGGGTTTATTATAAAATTATCCATGATGAGATAAACAAGTCCAAGGCCATAGGCCTGTGCATTTCACAAAGGCCCAAAAGGCACAATCCAGGCCCCAATACTGCTGACTGCCAAAGAACCTCAACAGGTAAGGGCATCGAGGGGGCAGGTTGGCACCTCAGGGATTATGGGGGTTGGGGGGAGGTTTCAGGGGTAGGCTTGGGTTTGGCAGGGGGGAGTTTGGGTTTGGCTTAGGAGGGGGACCTTCTTTGGAGGGCAGACTTCTTCTTGATGGGGAGGGGCATGGGTGCTTGTGAGGGGGCAACGGAGGACTTTGAGGTGGGAAGAACAGGGGTAAGTTTAAGGTCACACAGGAACAATTATTTAGACACACAGGGATGTTTATCAAAAGGGGCGGGATTTGGAGGTTGAGGGAGTGGTTGTATGAAGTGTAGGTGTGGATATTTTGGATGCATGTTTGTGGGAGGTGTGCATGTTTGTGGTGGGTGTCTGTTGGGTGGGTGAAGGAGGGCATTTATGTGTTTGGGGTTGAAGGGGTGGAAGTTCTAGGGGATGCTGTGGTACGTGGGTGTCTAGTATGGTGGTGACTGGAGGTATGTGGATGTGCTGCATGTAGGTGTCTCTGTGGTTGGGGTGTCTGTGGGTATGATAGGTGTGGTGGCTGAATCAATGACTGTTGGTGCAGTGTATGCAAGTGTGCCAGATGTTATGTGTGTGATGCAGGGGATGGAGGGGTGTCAGGGTAAATCATGACTATTGATGTGTGTGCAGGTAGATATTGTTTGTGTGTATGCCAGTGGTGTGTCTTGTGGTGCTTGTGTTTGTGTGCGCTGCCCTTGTCTGTTGCGGTAGATGCCAGTGAGTCTATATGCATGCTTTGGTTGGGTTGGGGAAGGGGGTTTTGGACTGGGAAGAGGAAGGTGACTGGGAGACGAAAGACAAGTGGTGACTGGCTGCTATGAGTGTGAAGGCCAGAGCCTGAAATGATCTCTGTAGGCCAGCAATTGCACTGTGAATACCCTCCAGGAACACATTGCTCTATCAGATCTGGCTTGCCAGTCCCTGGAAGGCAATCACCATGCACATCTGATGCACAGAGATAGACGTCAGGAGGTCAATAGCCTCCTCACTGAGGGCAGCAGGGCTAACAGGGGCTGGGACCGAGGTGCCTGTGGCAAAGGAGACGCCCACCTTTTTGGGTGAGCGGGCACGGCCAACTGCGTGGGGAGCAACAGGGAGGGGGGTGATAGAATACGGAGGTGGCAGACAAAAATGGTACAGGGATGGTCTCTGATGGGTCCGCCACCACTAGAGAATGGCCACTGGAGGAAGAATCCATGGATGATGATGTTGATCCTGTCTCCTCGTGCATCCCCCAACCCTCCGGGCCACTGGGTCACTCGCTGTCGGTGGTCTCATGACATGAGGTCCAGTGGCCGGATGTTTCCCCACTTGATTCGGCCCCTTCTCCTTTGCCTGTCAATGTTGATGCTGCAAAAATTAATAAAAGTAACATGATGATAGTGCAATCACAAATCAGAGAGGCAAAAAATACCATGTCAACTTGCCCCCTTCATGAATTAACAGTAAAGTGCCAGTATCACGTGGCAATACTAAATCATGCATGCCATCTAGATTCACAAAGGTCACACATGAACAAATCTTGGTCTCAGATAACTACAATAGCAAGGATGAAGTCTAGCTAGGACACTAACTATACCACAACTAGGTTATCATTCCACATCAAACTTGTGCAACATGCAGCACACTACATGGAACCAGTAGCCAAACTATGGATCCCTTTGTAAGGCACCCAAACAATTACACCGAAACAAGCGTAAACACACATCTAAATTGCACTGATATGATGCCTCAATGACAACTGATGGTGATAAGGAAAGGCAAACAACAATGCTAAAATCATGCCATGCCTCGTTTAGGTGACATGGAAACATCCATTTCACCAGGGACTCAACACAAGAATGTACAGCTCCATAAGTCAGGCCTTACCAAAATGTGTCAAGGCTGGTAGTTGCAAGGCTCACTCAGATGTGACACACATGTGATGTTTCAAGAAACTATATGGAAGTCAGGTCCCAAACCTCATGGAGAGATGTGTCCTGAATATACACACAAATGGTCTTGTAAGGCTGATGATAGCTCCCAATGTCTCACACTTATTTTTATGTTTACTTCTAAGTGTGTTTGTAGTAGACAACTGTACTGTGCAGGAAGGAGGGACACATACCTTGCAATCACTGTCAGGAGGACACCAAATTGTTTTACTATGAAAAACAACATCACTTCCCACATTACAGATATGATAAGCATGGCATCTGTCTGTGGAGGAATCCCTGACCCCCAAAAACATGTCATGCAAACATCATTACAAGTCAATCCCTGATGCATCCATACAGTCAGGGCACAATTCCCAATCAACACACACATTCTGTGGACCTACAGCCAACGTACCACATAAAGGGTATAAATCATTATCAAGTGGATCAACACCCTGCCCCTACCTGTCAAGTCCATCATGGCTACTGCTGCTACACAGGACTAACAACATCCTATGAGGCATGAATGTATCTGTCTGACTACATATGATGGTGTCTGGGTCATCATAGTAAATGGACAACCATTGCAGATGTATCATGATGACAACAGGACCCCATTAAACTATATGTGAGAGATTTGAGACATCATGCCATCTGCATGGTTACCACATGGCTATATCTCATACATAGATACGCGTCCTATGGGAAATGGACACATATCTACGCAGACACGTAGACACAAGGAATGTTGGCTACACTTATGACACATCACCCTTGACAATGCACATTCCCCACTTACCAAGGGGAAGTACCTTCCTATAGCTGCCAAGACTTCTACCGTGCAAGTCATGTCACATGTATGATGGACACCGATGCATCAGATTGCTGTGAGGCACAATCACCCAACATACAATGGAGAAAAGGTGTCCCTGGGTTGCAGATGTCAAGCTACACATATCCCGCAACACATTACAGAGGACAGTGGTCCACACCCTACCTAACTTTGGACTGTAACAGTTGTTTGAGTGATCTGTTGTTGGAAGCGTAACCACCAGGGTAGTTTAAAACAAATATGTGGACCCTAAACACAGTCATATGTGCTCCATGCTGGACAATTATACTGAGGGTTCACCATTGTTTAGCCCTAGGTTCAAGCTCCAAAAGGATGAGCACACCTGTTGTCAACACATGACCTTTTACACCAATTTCAAACTAGAAGATGTGTGACACATTGCACGTGCCACATTGTCAGGGGGAGCAGTCTGTCCCTCACACAACCACCTGGCAAAGGGTCAAGCATGTCTCACATATATATGTACTCACCTCCTTGTGTCTGCTGTGCTGCCTTCAAATGCTCATCCCAGGCGGTTAGGCCACTGCCAAAATGCAGGCCGTTAGGAGGGGTCATGGTCCAACGGGCACCCTGTCCCAGTTGGGAGGACATCCCCAGCTGGGCCGCTGCACTCTTCTGGGCCAGCGTCTCAGGTCCTCCCACCTTTTCCGGCAGTGGGCCTTCTGCCAACTGTAGACCTCCAGGGTCCGCACCTTCTTGGTGATGGATCTCCATATCCCCTTCTTCTGGTGGGCATTGACCTGCCTGGATACATAAAAACAAGACAAAAAATCTTGTCCACAAGTCCAAAGAAAAAATGGCAGAGTCACATACATGTCAGTTTTCCAAGCCTAGAACATTCTGTCTTAACCTTCTTGTTCATCTGTGGCACATAGCAGTCATTGTATAGAGGGAAATGACTGCAAACACTCCCCAATAGAATGCGCGACACACCCCACAGCTCAGGTCCTCTACTGACCAGTTATAAATACAGTAACGTTTGTGGAACATGACATGATCACATGACATTGATTAGGTGCATGATGGAACACATCCGACAAAGTTGCAAGTGACAGCTAAACCTCCCTGCAAACAATGCACAAAAAGGCACACTACCTCAAAATATCATACGCTGCCAATAGTTATGAGATGTAACCACAAGACTACTGAGAGACCCATTGTGCTTTAACCACATGGAAGGAAGTGACATTTGGAGCACACATAGAAGCAATCCTGTCAGTGTGTGCACATGTGCTGAGACAGATGAAGGAACATGCTACTTCAGGAGGTGGGGTTTCAGTGTCAAATCAATCAGTAGGTATACAAATCCACACATGTGTTTACACAGTAACTATGACACTATATTAAAATACCTGACTCAGCATTGTACACGTCCAACTTTAAAACCAAAAACATAGACTCCACTATCATGGTACATTACACAACATCACAATGCTTGCAGATGTGCAATGTCCTAAATAAAAGGTGCATGCAGTGGACACATCAGAGCTATATGATGGAGACAAGAGGGCTGAGTGATCAAGGAATCTGTCTTGGCTATGTGACACACACTGTATGAGATGATATGAGCATATCAGACACATCTAATGAGCCTGCCCCCAATGCATGGTACTCCGTTGACATGGGCCTAAAAACCTGTTTGTATGTAGAGATGCATGAATTGACACCATGACAGCCAGTCCAGGGAAAGATGGAGTGGGCACAGTGTCACACTTGCAGTGCAAAAGGGAATCGATACCAGGACAGATGTCCAGTTTTCCAGTGAGCAAACATGCACAGGCACCCTTCTCGGCAGGCTGAGCAGACAGACCTACACATCATACCATGTCCTGCTAGTCACTTACATCAGAGTACATTATGTAGTCTACAGGCATTTTACAATGGGTGCCTATGTCCAGATTTGAGGGGCATAGTGAGTCATTACCTGGCTTCAGTGCAACAGTCCAACAAGGCCAGATGTGGCCACAGACCTATGTGTAAAAGTGAAAGAGCACAAATGGGGATCAACCCATACATATGACATGCTGTCAACCCTCCTGCTGTCATGCAATACATGTGAATACACTTTACAAAAAATTTCTGGCACAATTTGCCTGAGGATAGCTGTTATGACACCTAACCTAGCCATGTGCATCCAACGCAAGTTGGGTTATGGAAAACTCAACTCACACTTACCACATTTTCTCACAACTTCAAAGCTTTCACTTGACATGGATACATGCCCATTCAACCAACCATTCATACACACTTCCTGCACATAAATGGATTTGGCAAACACAAGCTGACAAACTGGGCAAAGGTGAGATAAGTAGAAGTAAATGGAAAATGTGCACATGGTTCACTTACCTACTTTCTACAAAATTTAAAGCTTAGCCCTGATGTGTGTTGTGTATCATGTTTACAGTGACACACATAACATGTGGAATTTCGTATGTAGTTTGTAAAAAGCAAGGGACACATTGAGTGACTGTCTTTTGACCCACATAACTACCCTGGGAGGTGATGGATCAGCCACCCTCCTATGTACCATCCACTAGCAGACTTACATACCATGGAGGAGAGATTAATGATTCAGATCTACAGGCTGGATAGGCAGACAATCATGGATCTCTGTCGTCAGTTGGAGCTAGATCTGATGCCAGCCATCCGTCATCCAAATAGCATACCGCCCATAGTACAAGTCACATCAATGTTGCGCTTATTGGAGTGCAGCATGATCAGTTTTTTGCTCCCTCCCAGGTGTGTAAACTGCATTTGTGAGTTAACAGACAACAGCACAATGTCATGTGGACAGTGTCCTGGTTACTGTAGGCAGAGTGACTTTTCCTCCTGGGATTTACAGTAATGTTACACCAAGTACTACAAGCAGCATACATAAGTCATCCTCTTAGGTGAGTATATTTTCATTGCAAGTTGATGTGGGAGAATGTTTGCACAGATGCACAGTGGGCAGGTGTTTTGCATTGGTTAGATAGTGCTGGCTGGCCTTTAGCATTGCTGTCATAGGCTGCCCTCCTCACATACTATACAGCTGAGATCCCCTCAGGTGAGTACAGTTGAATAGCTAATTTGAGGTACAATGGTCAAAGTACCAGAGTACACTGTATTGGCAAAGTGTAGTGAGGGTCCCAGTGCCTTCTGGCCTTATCATTGCCTGTACTCCCAACATACTATAGAATTAAGATCCCCTCAGGTGAGTACAGTTGAATAGCTGAGTAGAGGCACAATGGTCATATTACCAGAGTATACTGTATTGGCAAAATGTAGTGAGGGTCCCAGTGCCTGCTGGTCTTATCATTGCTGCCATTGCCTGTCCTCCCCATACACCATACATTGGAAATCCACTCAGGTGAGTACAGGTGAATGGCTGATTAGAGGGAGAATGGTCATAATAGGAGAGAACACAGTTATGGCTGAGTGGAGTGACATTACTAGTGCCGCTGGCCTTAGCATTGCCGTCTTTGTCTGTCCTCCCCACACACTATACATTTGAAATCCCCTCAGGTGAGTACAGTTGAATGGCTGATTAGAGGGAGACAGGTCATAGTAGGAGAGTACCCAGTTGTGACTGAGTGGAGTGACATTAGCAGTGCCTGCTGGCCTTATCATTGTTCTCATTGCCTGTCCTCCTGCACATTATACATTGGAAATCCCCTCAGGTAAGTACAATTGAATGGCTGGTTAGTGGGAAAATGGTCAGAGTAAGAGAGAACATAGTTGTGGCTGAGTGAAGTGCATTACCAGTGCCTGCTGGCCTTACCATTGCTGTCTTTGCCAGTCCTACACACACACACTATACATTTAAATGCCCATCAGGGTGGTACACTCCAATGTGGAGTTGTCAAAGGAGGTAATTTTTAGTAGGATACACTGTTCTGGTATTAGTGATAGTGAAACAGTGCCTTCTGGGACTTATAGTGCTGTCAATCCCTGAGGTACACCCAGTATACAGAGATGTTGTTACGCTAGATGAGACCTTGACATGATGGAGGTGAGAGAGCGGTCTATCAACATGTGGACACTGGGCTGTTGAGTGGGGTGGGATTGTGGGTGGGTAAAGGTGGTTAGTGATCATGCATGCCAATACATTTTGGTGAGATAATTTTGTAGTTGTGACTTACCTGACTCCACTCCCCCAAGTATTCTTGTCAAGCCCTCAAGCTTTTATGATCATGATTGCGATGACATATTGACAAAGCTAGGAGGCCTGATTTTAATATCTACTTCAAATAGTAATCGACATATGAGTGGTTGTATTGTGGATTTAGGGTTCAGGGATTGCTGGGGTATGAACTGGTAAAAGGGTAACTGTTGGTATTTGTACCTAATAGCTTGTATATATTTCATAACCCCTTCGCTGCCAGGTCTTTTCCCCCTCCTGTGCCGGGCCTTTTTTTGGCTATTTGGGGCAGTTCGCGCTTAGGCCCTTATAACTTTTTGTTCACATAAGCTACCCACACCAAATTTGCGTCCTTTTTTTCCAACATCCTAGGGATTCTAGAGGTATCCAGACTTTGTGGGTTCCCCTGAAGGAGACCAAGAACTTAGCCAAAATGCAGTGAAAATTTGTTTTTTTTCAAAAAAATGGGAAACAAGGGCTGCAGAAGGCAGCTCGTGGTTTTTTCCCTGAAAATGGCACCAACAAAGGGTTTGTGGTGGCAAGATCACCATCTTCCCAGCTTTCAGGAACAGGCAGGCTTGAATTGGAAAACCCAATTTTTCAATACAATTTTGACATTTTACTGGGACATACCCCATTTTTACAATTTTTTGTGCTTTCAGCCTCCTTCCAGTTAGTGATCAAAATGGGTGAGAAACCAATGCTGGATCCCAGAAAGCTAAACATTTCTGAAAGGTAGACAAAATTCTGAATTCAGCAAGGGGTCATTTGTGTAGATCCTACAAGTGTTTTCTACAGAAAATAACAGCTGAAATAAAAAAATATTGAAATTGAGGTAAAAAAACAGCAATTTTTCTCCACGTTTTACTCTGTAACTTTTTCTTGCGATGTCAGATTTTTGAAAGCAATATACCATTATGTCAGCTGGACTCTTCTGGTTGCGGGGATATATAGGGCTTGTAGGTTCAACAAGAACTCTAGGTACCCAGAGCCAATAAATGAGCTGCACCTTGCAATGGGTTTTCCTTCTATAGCGGGTATACAGCAATTAATTTGCTGAAATATAAAAAGTGAAAAATAGGTATCAAGAAAACCTTTGTATTTCCAAAATGGCCACAAGAGAAGGTGTTGAGAAGCAGTGGTTATTTGCACATCTCTGAATTCCGGGGTGCCCATACTAGCATGTGAATTGCAAGGCATTTCTCAAATAGACATCTTTTTTACACACTGCCTTACATTTGGAAGTAAAAAATGTAGAGAAGGACAAGGGGCAATAACACTTGTTTTTGCTATTCTGTGTTCCCCCAAGTCTCCCGATAAAAATGGTACCCCACTTGTGTGGGTAGGCCTAGCGCCCACAAAAGGAAATGGCTCAAAACACAATGTGGACACATCACATTTTTTCACAGAAAACAGAGGTGTTTTTTGCAGAGTGCCTACCTGTTGATTTTGGCCTCTAGCTCAGTCGGCACCTGGGGAAACCTAGAAAACCAGCAAATTTTTTAAAACTAGACACCTAGGGGAATCCAAGATGGGGTGACTTGTGGGGATCTGACCAGGTTCTGTTACCCAGAATCCTTTGCAAACCTCAAAATTTGACCCAAAAAAACACTTTTTCCTCACATTTCGGTACAGAAAGTTCTGGAATCTGAGAAAAGCCACAAATTTCCTTCCACCCAGCGTTCCCCCAAGTCTCCCGATAAAAATGGCACCTCACTTGTGTGGGTAGGCCTAGCGCCCACGAAAGGAAATGGCCCAAAACACAACGTGGACACATCACATTTTTTCACAGAAAACAGAGGTGTTTTTTACAAAGTGCCTACCTGTGGATTTTGGCCTCTAGCTCAGCCGGCACCTGGGGAAACCTAGCAAACCAGCGCATTTTTGAAAACTAGACACCTAGGGGAATCCAAGATGGGATGACTTGTGGGGATCTGACCAGGTTCTGTTACCCATAATCCTTTGCAAACCTCAAAATTTGACCAAACAAAACTTTTTCCTCTGATTTTGGTGACAGAAAGTTCTGGAATCTGAGAGGAGCCACACATTTCCTTCCACCCAGCGTTCCCCCAAGTCTCCCGATAAAAATGGTACCTCAGTTGTGTGGGTAGGCCTAGCGCCCACAAAAGGAAATGGCCCAAAACACAACTTGGACACATCACATTTTTTCACAGAAAACAGAGGTGTTTTTTACCAAGTGCCTACCTGTGGATTTTGGCCTCTAGCTCAGCCGGCACATGGGGAAACCTACCAAACCAGCACATTTTTGAAAACTAGACACCTAGGGGAATCCAAGATGGGGTGGCTTGTGGGGCTCTGACCAGGTTCTGTTACCCAGAATCCTTTGCAAACCTCAAACTTTGGCCAAAAAAACACTTTTTCCTCTCATTTCGGTCACAGAAAGTTCTGGAATCTGAGAGGAGCCACAAATTTCCTTCCATCCAGCATTCCCCCAAGTCTCCCGATAGAAATGGTACCTCACTTGTGTGGGTAGGCCTAGCGCCCACGAAAGGAGATGGCCCAAAACAGAATGTGGACACATCACATTTTTTCACAGAAAATAGAGGTGTTTTTTACAAAGTGCCTACATGTGGATTTTGGCCTCTAGCTCAGCCGGCACCTGGGGAAACCTAGCAAACCGGCGCATTTTTGAAAACTAGACACCTAGGGGAATCCAAGATGGGGTGACATGTGGGGCTCTGACCAGGTTCTGTTACCCAGAATCCTTTGCAAACCTCAAAATTTGGCCAAATAAACTCTTTTTCCTCTCATTTCGGTGACAGAAAGTTCTGGAATCTGAGAGGAGCCACACATTTCCTTCCACCCAGCGTTCCCCCAAGTCTCCCGATAAAAATGGTACCTCACTTGTGTGGGTAGGCCTAGCGCCCATGAAAGGAAATGGCCCAAAACACAACGTGGACACATCACATTTTTTCAAAGAAAACAGAGGTGTTTTTTGCAAAGTGCCTACCTGTGGATTTTGGCCTCTAGCTCAGCAGGCCCCAGGGGGGACAGAAATGGCCTAAAATAAATTTGCCCCCCCACCCCGACCCCCGGGGAGTGACCCTTGCCTACGTGGTCGCTCCCCTTGCATGACGGTGCAAAAAAAAAAGATCCCTGGTGCCTAGTGGTTTCTGCCCCCCTTGGGGGCAGATTGACCTAAAATCGGCCGATCTGCCCCCAAATCGGGCAGAAATGGCCTAAATACAATTTGCCCCTCCAGGGGAGCGACCCTTGCCTAAGGGGTCGCTCCCCATCTGTAAAACAACAACAACAAAACATCCCCGGTGCCTAGTGGTTTCTGCCCCCCTTGGGGGCAGATCGGCCTAATTAAAATAGGCTGATCTGACCCCCAAGGGGGCAGAAATGGCCTAAAATAAATTCCCCCCCCCAGAGGAATGACCCTTGCCTAAGAGGTCGATCCCCTTACTTGAAATTCACGAGAAAAAAAAAATTCCCTGGTGTCTAGTGGTTTCTGTCCCCCTTGGGGGCAGATTGGCCTCATAAAAATAGGCCAATCTGCCCCCAAGGGAAGGGCTTCCCCTTCCATCCCTGCCTTGGGGGGTGGGGAGGAACCCCACAGAGGGAGCGCTAGCGCTCCCTCTGGGCTCTGTGCCCAGGACGTAAAGGTTACGTCCTGAGCACACGAGCACTGTGCCTCAGGATGTAACCATTACGTCCTGGGCACAGAAGTGGTTAACTAAAGTGTAGTGTAGAGTTGTGTGTATTTAAAAACTACTTTTCAATTTATATAAGTAAAACTATTAGCTGGACAATGATTTATTGAGTGCTGTTTGTTGTGTGCCTAATGACTGTGATACTAGGCTACTTTGAGTTGGTACAGGGCTGAGCTCACCAGAAGACTCTACAGGAGACAATGCATAGTTTGAGTTGGACTGACACTGTTGTTGGGCTCAGCTGCAAACTCTCACTGTGCACAGGTGAAGGTCATATGCAGCGTTAGCAGGGGGTTAACTAGGTCAAGCTAGGTCAAGCTAGGTAATCAACCAACCCCTGCTGTGCACAGCTAAATGGCATGTGCCACAGGGGTTGAAAATGAAAAACGATATACAAAACAGTAAAATTCACTAAAAAGACTGCAGCCAAAAAGCAAATTATGGTATTGCCTCACTTTCACAAAACCAGTTCTGGTAGTCATGGTTAGCAATGCACATAAAACATGCCATGACTCTCCAAATGCTATGCACAGGAAGGTTTGAGTGTCTATGATGGGGGTGGGTGCAGTGCCTTGCCAGACACCAGGCCCAGAAGCCAACCCCAGCCGCACGTGACCGGCGGGGAATTGGCTGAATGTGAACAAAATAGTCCAGAGTTTCACTAAAAACTAAGAGTAAATTGACATTATCATTAGGTATGGTAATAAGAACCTACCTTATGTTAAGAAAAACAAAAAATCACTGAAAAAAGCAAGGTTAAAGAGCCATTTATAGTATATCTTCCCTTACATTACAAAAAACAAATTCACTGAAGAAATTAAAGCTTAAGAGACGTTTTAGTTAGATGTTGAAATAAGATAAAAACACTTTTTATATAGAAACTAGGTCCTAACTATAACTACCTAGTGGTGACCGCCTCTAGGTAATACATCCATCTATATACCTATATAAATATATGTATGTATATATATATACATATATATATATATATATATATATATATATATATACACACACACACACACAGAGTCTATCAATGGCCCTGTATCTTTGTTGGGAAAGAAGGTGTTTGGAGAGAGTATTGAATACAACATATTGTGATACTAAAATGTTGCGTCAAGAATATCTGGATGTCAAAAATATTGTTGAAAAGAATATCAAAGGTAAAATTATTGTTTTAAGTATTGTTTTTAATACTGTTGTACTACAATATAAATTTAGAAAATATCATAGGTCATAATAATTTGTAAATGTTATTTTGCGTGTAATTTATTGTAGTGTGCTTTATTCTATATGTTTGGTATTTTTGTTAATTTGTGCTGTTAGTAAGATAGTTTATGGACCATGACATTGCTGATATTTGTGTTTTAAGTTTTATTCATGTAAAAAATATTGGATTTATATTTTTTTAGCTGTGGGGTAGTGGGTTTTTAGGGCATAAGGTGGACAATTTGTGGATAATTTTTCAAGTAAATTTAATGTTAGTTATTTTAATGATATGCAAATTGATTTTGCAAAATGTATAGAAATATATTACTTTAATAAAAGCTTTGCATGAATATTACATTATAATAATTAAAATACATAGTAAATATAATAAAACAAAAAAATACTGTTGATTTTAAAATTAATACTTCAATTAAAAAACTGTTTAAAATAAAAAAAAGAAAAACAAATAGTGAAGTGTATCTGCTTTTAATTTAATAATTAAAAATAAAAATATTTAATATTGTTTTTAAACAAATTAGAATAATTAAAATATTTGTATTTTTTTATGTTGAAAATTGTCATTGTAAAAATACTGTTGTGTGTTGGTATTTTCAAGAAATGCTGTTACATATTTTTTATTTTAGGACTGTAATTTTGAGTGTGATTTTATTTTTTGTTTTATGGTTCTAAGGTTAGGAATGTTATTAAATAAATATATTATTTAATAATAGTGTTATACATTCTTTTATATTTTAATTTTTAAATATGGGCATATAGATTTGTGGTTTTGGTTATTGTATTTTAAATAACTGTTAGCTTATTTTATATATCCTAGCTTTTTGTAAATATGTAGTAACACTTGTTTATTTAACATTTCTACTTTGGATTATCTTTCATAAAATGTTATACATTGTAGTAGAAATAGAAAATGTCTTCCCTTTAGCATCAAACACCTTCCCCAAATGGCTTAGACTGGAGTGGGAATAATAAATGTCACCCCTTTAGTGTCAAAAAACTTCCATCAATTTGGTTATATTTGAGTAGGGAGTTTAAATATAACCCTGTTAGTGTCCATCACCTTCCCCAAATTGGTAAAGATTGGAGTGGGAATAGTAGATGTCACCCCTTTGAAATCCAACACCTTCCACTTATTGGTATGGTTTGGAGTGGGAATAGGAAATGTAACTACTTTAGGCCCATATTTATGAAAAGGTTGTGCATCTGAGCTGAAGCGCCACTTTTTCTGCCCCCCCCACCCGCACGTAACAACACCATGGTTGGGCCATATTTAAAACATGTGACACCATGACGGTCGTAAGCACAATAGTGTCAACATTTTTGATGGTATTGTGGCGCTTTGCTACACCAGCTGCAAATTT
This sequence comes from Pleurodeles waltl, assembly GCF_031143425.1. Taxonomy (NCBI): domain Eukaryota; kingdom Metazoa; phylum Chordata; class Amphibia; order Caudata; family Salamandridae; genus Pleurodeles; species Pleurodeles waltl. Next base: position 229,896,913 of record NC_090437.1, on the reverse strand, counting down.
TGACGCTAGTGTGGCAAAGTGCAGGGAGGCCCATAGGTTTCTATGGGTGCGTCATTTTGATGCCTGCTCTGAGCAGGCATTAATAATGATGCCAAAAACGGTGCAGTAAAATCTTTTAAATTTCACTGCACAATTTGTGCAGACCTCCTAGCACTGGAACACCCCCCCTTGCATACATTGTGCCTGGTGCATGTCTAATGTGGCACAAGGGGTTAGAAGGTGGCGCAATGCGTGTATTCCTCCACTTTGTAAATATGGTGTGGGGAAAAAGCCACTTTAGTATCTCCTTAGCATAAAAAAATGAGACTATGGTAGCACTAATGTGACTTTAGGGGCTCTCAAATATGCCCCTTAGTGTTTAACACCTTCCCTAAATCGGTGTAAGTTGGAGTGGGAGTAGTAGATGTCACCACTTTAGGGGCATATTTATACTTTTTGCCGCAAAACTGGCCAAACACAGTTTTGTGGCAAAAAGTATAGCTCCAGCTTGCGTCATTCCAAAACACCAGGCGGGCACCAAATTTATGGAATCCCACAAGCCGGCGCTCAGGATGGGCTAGCATTAGAAAAAATGATGTTAGTCAGTGGGGGTGGCGGTGCAGGGGTCGGGGGTTTTGCCTCAAAAAATAACACTAGGCTGGTTAGAGGCAAAACAAATGCCTTAGAAAAGACATGAGTCATGCTCACCACCCCAATGGCCAGCACAGGGGACCAGGGTGCCATGCAGGGGGGCCCATGTCAGGGCTCCGAATGGCACTTACATTTTTTTTAAATACTTACCTATACTTACCCTACTTACCTGGGATGAGGTCCCCCAGTCTCTGGTGTCCCTCCGATGTGGGTGGGGGTATTCCCTAGAGCTTGGGGTGGGCACCTCTGGGCCCATTCCATGGTGTTTCACCATGGAAATGGGTCCACAGGTTTGAATCCACAGGTCCCCTAACACCTGGCCTGACCCAGGCGTTAAATATTGGTGCAAAGCTTGCCTCCTACCACCCGTGCGTCATTTTAGCATGAGGGGATAAATATAGGGCTATGCGGTTAGCACCATTTTTTAGATGGGAATGCCTCTTTTGCATCTCATTGACACAAGGTAGGTGCACGCCTAAAAATGGTGCTAACTCCAATATTTTGATGCTAGACGTGTCTAGTGTCAAAATATAAATATGGAGTTAAGTTTGCATCGAATTTGAGTCAAAAAATGGCCCAAATTTAGCACAAACATAGTATAAATATGGCCTTTAGTGTCCACCAACTTCTGCAAATTGCTATAGTTTGGAGTGCGAACAGTAAGGGGCATATTTATACTCCGTTTGCGCCGAATTTGCGTCGTTTTTTTCGACGCAAATTCGACGCAAAACTAACTCCATATTTATACTTTGGCGTTAGACGCGTCTAGCGCCAAAGTTCATGGAGTCAGCGTCATTTTTTTGCGTGAACACCTTCCTTGCGTTAATGATATGCAAGGTAGGCGTTCCCGTCTAAAAAAATGACTCCGATGCTTTGCGTCGGATTTATACTCCCGGGCAAAAATGACGCCCGGGAGTGGGCGGGACTAAAAAACCCGCATTTGCGCCGGATTTTAGCGCCTGGGTCAGGGCAGGCGTTAAGGGACCTGTGGGCTCAGAATGAGCCCAGAGGTGCCCTCCCAAGCCCCCAGGGACACCCCCAGCCACCCTTGCCCACCCCAGGAGGACACCCAAGGATGGAGGGACCCACCCCAGGGAAGAAAAGGTAAGTTGTGGTAAGTATTTTTTTTTTGGCATAGGGGGGCCTGATTTGTGCCCCCCTACATGCCACTATGCCCAATGACCATGCCCAGGGGACAGAGGTCCCCTGGGCATGGCCATTGGGCAAGGGGGCATGACTCCTGTCTTTGCTAAGACAGGAGTCATGTTAATGGCATCTGGGCGCCCAAAAAAAATGGCGCAAATCGGGTTAAGACGTTTTTTTTGCCTCAGCCTGACTTGCCCCATTTTTGGACGCCCGAACGCCATTTTTCCCTACGCCGGCGCTGCCTGGTGTACGTGTTTTTTTTTCACGCACACCAGGCAGCGCCGGTTGGCTAACGCCGGCTAACGCCATTCAATAAATACGGCGCACGCATGGCGCTTCAGAATGGCGTTAGCCGGCGCTAATTTTTTTGGCGCAAAACTGCGTTAGCGCAGTTTTGCGTCAAAAAGTATAAATATGGCCCCAAGTGTCACCATTTTAGTGTTCAACACCTTCATCATACTGGTATAGATTTCAGTGGGAATGGTAAATGTCACTGTTTTGGTGTCCAGCACCTTCACCAAATTGGTAAAGATTGGAGTGTGAATAGTGAATGTACCCCTTTTAGTGCCCTACACTTACCCCAGATTGGTATAGATTAGAGTGGGACTAGTAAATGTCACCCCTTTAGTATCTAACACTTTCCCAAATTGTTTTAGTTTAGAGTGGCAATAATAAATGCCAACCCTTTTGTGTCTAACGCTTTCCCCAAATTGGGTTAAATTGGAGTGGGAATAGATAATGTTACCCTTTTAGTGTCCAACATCTTCCCCAAATTGGCATAGATTGGAGTGAGAATAGAACATGTTTCCCCTTTAGTGTCAAGTACTTTCCCCAAATTGATGTAGATTGGAGTTAAGGGTTTTGATGGTAGGACGGGTGTAGTGGGGGGGAATCTAGACGCTATTGATAGCGTTTTTTTGTGGGATTTTGCACAATTAGTTGCATTAACAGTAGTGTTTTCCACTAGTTTATAATTACTAATCATTCGTTATGGTATGCTATGACATGTATTTAATGATGATTAAGTGTAACATATATATATTTTTGGGAATGTTGTGCGTTTTTTGCTGTTGGGCTTTCTTGTTTACTTTACAGCTTTTTTTCAAAGAACACGTCCTTTGGGAATTATGAGTTACCCTTTTTTAAGTAAATCACTTTTGGTTTATATTAAACCAATATTTTTAGCTTTGATTTCCTTTTTTAGGTTTCCAGAACTGTTCCTTCTTTTAAACACTTTTCAGGTTTTTAAAGATATCTGCAAACTTTGGATTGCTTTGAGAGATGTCTGTTGGATTTTTTCATTTTTTCATTTTTGTTTTTATTTTTGGGTAGCTATTTTACCATTTTTGGTAGATTGTTATTTTTGACTACATATATACAGAAGAAGATCTACAGCCACTGAACAGTATGTTATATTCATTTTATTTGTTTTGGGTGGGAAATATTATTATATTTTAACGTTTGTGTAAATATCATCTGATTCCTATTTGAAAATGTATGATTTATGTGTTGTATTTATTTTATGTGATGGATAAAGTTTGTACTTTGAGCTTTTTGGTTTGTAGAGTTTACATTTTAATGTAAATAATGCACATACTATTTCATTATCTCAGTCTTATTTAATATTGTGTTTTTATTTAATGTTTAGACTGATGTTATAAAATATTGTGTTTATTATTTAATTCAAAAATGATTTAGCATCTTGGTTTAGATTTTGTGACAGTTATTTGGGGCATTTGTAGGTCACTATTAATGTTATATTATGCTTTCGGCTATTATTTCTAAGTAATCCTCTCCTTTGTTGTTTATGAAGTTTTTGCCTTTACATGCATGTTGTGCCTTCTTTTGGTTTCTTTGCTAAGTTTAGGGGTAATTTGGGTAACAGATTGCTCCATTAGTAGTTGTTAGTGGCTTTGCTCTTTTAGTAATGTTTCTAAAGAATTGAAGAGTGTAGGTTGGGATCTGCCTAATGTGGATTGGAAGGCATTGTGCCATCCTTCCTCTTTGTTTTATATTTAATTTTGTGGCTTCCTGTGCCAAGGTGCTGTCACAGACATTCCACCATTGTATTTGGAATTTGGGTTGGGGCTCTGTGCCCCGAGTCATGCAGGCTGCTAACCCAAATATCTTCTAAATAATCCATTAGGGGGCTTGGTTTGTCTTTGTTTTGTTGGAAGAAAGAGCTTTCTATTATAAGTTATAGTGGTTAGCTACCTCTGTGACAGGGACAGTGCCTAGTGCTATGATTTGCTTTCATTTCACAGATGAAATGGTTGTTTGTAGCATATTCTACACTTAAGGCCTGATAACGAGGATGGTGGTCCGAAGACCGCTAGGCTCGCAATGGCTGTCGGACTGACGCATTTGTGGTAGTCAACCCACCACATTTCAAGGGTGGTGGGCAGACCTGCCAACTTACTGCCATCTCCAGCAGGATCTCACATGGACTGACAGCGGTGCAGGTTGCAATCAGCCAGGGTGACGCTGAACTGAGCACCGCCGTGCTGATTACAACCTTGTCCTCCACCAGCCTTTTTGTGGCTGTACAACCGTCATGAAAAGGCTGGTGGAGATCAAGTGCAAGGTGCCACAGGGGGGCTCCTGTACTCTCCATGCCCTTGGCATGGGCAGTGGAGGGGTCTCCCTTCCCAATGCCCTCGAAATGCACGCTGTCTGCAGACAGTGTGTATTTCGAGGGTGCTGGTGCCCCTACCTGTGCAGCATTGCCCCCGGCTCTATTATGAGTCAGCAACATTGCTGCTGCACCTTTGCCACTGGGCACTGCTTCCGCTTGTCAGTCCAGTGGGAACGTCATAATGGGGCCGGTGGAGCGATCGTCAGCACAGTGTCAACCACCCAGTCAGGAGTTTGGCGGACGTGTGTTTCTGACCGCCAAACTCCTAATCAGTTACTTAGTGAAAATCTCTGGTGGTGTCTCCATTTGCTTTGATTGTAATGACAGTAACAGCCTTGTATGGCTGTGTAAGGGTCCATTTTTTTAAAGGTTTAAATCATGGCTTGTTCAATGTCTATGAATAATTTTTGTGGGTAGTATATATTTGATTTACGTTTAATGTTGTTTAATAGTTAGTAGTATGTACTGCTTTCTTTATTTGGTAGTAGGCCATGTATAAAAGGGATATTTGTATTTTTATATTTTTAATTTATGATGTATATCTGAGTGAATAATTCAGGAATCATTTTTTTACGGTCTCATCCATCATCGAGGTTTCACAAAGGCCTACCAGCCACTCACCGCATTACAAGTCCAAATTCACAGAGGCTGGCACCCATGGTGGTCAGCCAATGGAGGTCCGAACCACGGCGGTCCGGGGTCACCAAAGTAATACACAACTGCACATTAGTTGAATGTGAAAACAACAAAGCTGACACACATTTCCACATTCAACACACCTGCAAAGCCCACTTTAAAACACCCCCCCTCCCAGACCACAATCCATTACATTTACACAGGAAAACCCAGAGCACATTCCTGCATAAAATATATAGACCTTTCAACTTTTTCCTACAACATATACCACACCCTGCACACACTCTTTCCAGTCACACACTTCTGCATTTCCCCCTTAGTAAGACACTGTCACCTGTTACTGTTTTTTGTACCACCATGTCACCCATGAAAAATCCTTGTTTCACTGATGACGAGTTAAGTGCCATGGTGGATGAAATCATAAGAATAGAGCCACAATTGTTTGGAACACAAGTCCAGCGCACTTCTCTCAGTAGGAAAATCGAAATGTGGGACAGGATTTTCCACAGAGTCAATGATGTAGGCACCACCCTTAGCACAAGGGATGACATCAGGAAGAGGTGGAACGACCTCAGGGGAAAGGTCTGCCCATGGTCTCCAGTTACCAGCTGCAGGCCAAGAAGAGTGGCGATGGCACCCCTACTCTGCTCTTACAATTCACTTTCTGGGAGGAGAAGGTCTTGGCCATTCTGCATCCTGAGGGCTTGACAGGAATACCTGAGGGAGTGGAGTCTGGTAAGTCACAACACAACAAATGTCACCTAAATGCCATGTCATGCATGCTCTCAGCTCACCTACTGCCACCTTTACTATCACCCCACTTACCAGTCTAGTCTCCACCTGTCCAAAGATCCATGCCTGGCATCTCACACGTGACGTTTACTCACCTGGGAGGATAACATTTGTGTAAAGTGTGTGTAGTACAGGGACTGTCATAACTACAACTCCCAGCAGGCACTGTTATGATGACTCCTTACACCAGCACAGTGTCCTCTACTCAAAATGTTCCTGTTTGTGAACTCAACACTGAGGTGTACATACCTGAGAGGGGAACACTTGTATAGTATGTGTAGCTCTGCCCCACTTGCCAGCCTAAAAATGATTTTTTCCAAACTGCCCTTTTGTACCTGCTTTGGTTCCCCCTCAATTTCTACATGTTTTTGGCTCTTCCCTGTCTCAGGCCCTTGACCCACCTACACAAGTGAGGTATAATTTTTACTGGGAGACTGAGGGGAACGTTGGGTGGTAGGAAATTTGTGCTGGTGCGGTGATCCCACACAGAAATGTGGGAAAAATAGGATTTTTTAGTTAAATTTGAGGTTTGCTGAGAATTCTGGGTAAGAAAACACTGGGGGATCCATGCAAGTGACACCTCCCTGGACTCCCTCAGGTGTCTAATTTTCAAAACTGTTTGGGTTTGGTAGGTTTCCGTACATGGCTGCTGAGTCCAGGACCAAAAATGGGTAGTTTAGTATTTGATAATTTTGATGAGTCCACATAGTGTTTTGGGGCATTTCCTTTCGCGGGCACTAGACCTACCCACACAAGTGAGGTACCATTTTTATTGGGAGACTTGGGGGAATGCTTGGTGGAAGGAAATTTATGGCTCCTCACAGATTCCAGAACTTTCTGTCACCGAAATGTGAGGAAAAGGTGTTTTTATGGCCAAATCTTGAGGTTTGCAAAGGATTCTGGGTAACAGAACCTGGTGAGAGCCCCACAAGTCACCCCACCCTGGATTCCGCTTGGTGTCTAGTTTTAAAAAATTCACAGGTTTGGTAGGTTTCCATAGGTGCCGGCTGAGCTAGAGGCCAAAATCCACAGCTAGGAACTTTGCAAAAAACTGCTCTGTTTTCTTTGGGAAAATGTGATGTGTCCACGTTGTGTTTTGGGGTATATCCTGTTGCGGGCACTAGGCCTACCCACACAAGTGAGGTACCATTTTTATTGGTAGACTGGGGGGAATAGAGAATACCAGAACAAGTGTTATTGCCCCTTGTCTTTCTCTACATTTTTTCCTTCGAAATGGAAGACAGTGTGTATCTATTTGAGAAATGCCCTGTAATTCACATGCTAGTATGGGGACCCGAGAATTCAGTGATGCGCAAATAACCACTGCTTCTCAACAACTTATCTTTTGCCCATTTTGGAAATACAAAGGTTTCCTTGATACCTATGTTTCACTCTTTATATTTAACCAAATGAATTGCTGTATACCTGGTATACAATGAAAACCCATTTCAAGGTGCAGCTCCTTTATTGGCTCTGGGTGCCTAGGGTTCTTGATGAATATATACCCACAACCAGAAGAACATAGCAGATGTAACAGTATATTGCTTTTGAAAATCTGAGTACAGAGTAAAATGTGGAAACAATTGCTGTTTTTTTACCTCATTTTCAATATTTTTTTTCAGCTGTTATTTTCTGTAGAACAACCTTGTAGGGTCTACACAAGTGACCCCTGCTAAATTCAGAATTTTGTCTACTTTAAAAAAATGTTTCATTGTCCAGGATCCAGCATTGGTGTCCGACTCATTTCTGTCACTAACTGGAAGGAGGCTAAAAGCACAAAAAAAAGTAAAAATGGGGTATGTCCCAGTAAAATGCCACAATTGTGTTGAAAAATGTGGTTTTCTGATTCAAGGTTATGAGGGCCCAAGTGCGAACTGCCCCAATCAGACAAAAAAGGCACTGGGACCTGAGGGGGAAATTACCTGGCAGCGAAAGGGTTAAATAAATTGTTATTTAAATGCTTACTAATGATATATTTATTTTGGTGATATTTTTGTAGTTGATATTGTGTGAACCCATATTTGTGAAATATTATTAGTTTATTTAAGGGTGACAATATTTTCGTTTCTGATATTTCTGTGTTCATTATAAATAAAAAGCAATATTTTTAACAACAACATCTATGTTCTCCATGTTTGTAGTTTTATTAGTTAAGTACAGCAAAGCAATACTTTTGTTTATATATTTTCAGATATTTTGTGTTTCACTGATATTATGTCAGTGATACATAGAGTCTGGGACTGCTCAGGAATGATACAACTTTACCAGGGGAGGGTAATTCAACATTAAGGTAAGCCTAAATCCAAGTTATGAAATAACAGAATAATAGAAAGGGCTCAGCCAGTGACGTCATTATCAACTGTACCTCCCGCCATATTTACTTTTCGGCCTGGTATTTTCGGAAATAATCTGTTAAATCTGCATTTTCTGCTAATTCCATCAACTTTCTCTGGCACTGGAAAGTCGCAATAGACAGCTTTAGGAAAAACTGTGATACAGATAATAACGGTATAGCTCCTAAAATTACCAGTACATTTCACAGTAACACCATAAATCAAGCAACCTGATTGCTGGACATATTATTCACTCTGCATGGGTAGCAGTCACTCCCTACTGGCAGCCATAGTGACAATATAGGAGAGTTATACAATTCTATTAGAGTGTAGAATAGCTTACAGGTTTGTGCTTCTTGATACAGAGACACGTGTACTGTTGCAAATGTCACTAAAGCACAAAGAGCTTAGGTAGAAGTCAAACCATGAAGATGCGTTTGCCTTGCACTGGCTTTACCTCATTATGGGCCATATTTATACTTTTTGACGCAAAACTGCGCTAAAAAAATTAGCGCCGGCTAACGCCATTCTGAAGCACCATGCGGGCGCCGTATTTATTGAATGGCGTTAGCCGGCGTTAGCCGACCGGCGCTGCCTGGTGTGCGTGAAAAAAAAACACGTACACCAGGCAGCGCCGGCGTAGGGAAAAATGGCGTTTGGGCGTCCAAAAATGGGGCAAGTCAGGCTGAGGCTAAAAAATCGTCTTAACCCGATTTGCGCCATTTTTTTTGGGCGCCCAGACGCCATTAACATGACTCCTGTCTTAGCAAAGACAGGAGTCATGCCCCCTTGCCCAATGGCCATGCCCATGGGACTTATGTCCCCTGGGCATGGTCATTGGGCATAGTGGCATGTAGGGGGGCACAAATCAGGCCCCCCTATGCCACAAAAAAATTTAAAAAAATACTTACCACAACTTACCTTTTCTTCCCTGGGATGGGTCCCTCCATCCTTGGGTGTCCTCCTGGGGTGGGCAAGGGTGGCAGGGGGTGTCCCTGGGGGCTTGGGAGGGCACCTCTGGGCTCATTCTGAGCCCACAGGTCCCTTAACGCCTGCCCTGACCCAGGCGCTAAAATCCAGAGCAAATGCGGGTTTTTTAGTCCCGCCCACTCCCGGGCGTCATTTTTGCCCGGGAGTATAAATACGACGCATATGCATCGCAGTCATTTTTTAAGACGGGAACGCCTACCTTGCATATCATTAACGCAAGGAAGTTGTTCACGCAAAAAAATGATGCTAACTCCATGAACTTTGGCGCTAGACGCGTCTAACGCCAAAGTATAAATATGGAGTTAGTTTTGCGTCGAATTTGCGTAGAAAAAAACGACGCAAATTCGGCGCAAACGGAGTATAAATATGCCCCTATATCTGTTGTGTGTGCAGAAAAGAACAACTGTCAGGCATGTTTCTCAGGCACACCATGAACTGCTACGTGCTCTCTCTCTGACTGTGTGGATGATCATAATATATCTTGATGTGTCTCAAACCAGCACCAGCAGCATAGTGAAACAAATGTTGACACAAAGGTCTGCTTTTTAAAATGGAGTTCAGACGTGACATTTCTCTCTATAAGCTCAGGTACTCTTTGTCATGACCTTCACAGTAGTTTGTTATGTCTATAAAACACATTCTGTAGTTATTCAGCCAAACGTCTAAACATAGGCTAGGGGGCTCTTTGGAAGAATTTTAAAAGCATTTCTCTCTCATACACGTTAGATGTTAATAAAAGAAAATCAATGACTTGCAGTAAAACTTTCTTACTACGAGACACGTATTTTTCCCTAAATAAATCACAGTATTTTGTGAGAAATAACTGCTCGTCTCTTAAACAGAATGGTAATGGGGCCATATCATGTTCCTGTTCAGTACAGAGCGCACAATCAGAAGGATTTCTTTATTGGCCATATAAACAGGGGCGTAACAAAGACCTCCGCAGCCCCCGCGGTGGGGGGACACCCAAGCCCTAGGAGGCCCTCTCAGCTCAGTAACCAGGCATTAGAGCTCCCGAGGAGTCTGGAGGGGGCACCTTCAGGTACTTTGGAGGGGGGCCCTCAAGGTTCGTTATGCTACTGCATATAATGAATGTTGTTCTGATTCAGAACAGTTCAGAACTGAGCCGTGCATATGATTTTACGCACTGACTAAAGCACATACTTGTAGCTTGGAAATTCTCTGAGTTAGTGTATGAGCTATAGAAGCGCAGCCTGGAAAAACGACAACTAATGAGATCTGTTTTCGAACTTTGCTGCTTGGTGCTCATATGTTAAATCAGAGAATCTACCAGTTATGTGTCTATGCTTTAGAGAATGGAGGGTCAAGTTTATGAAAAGTGGCACTGCACTAAGTGCAGCGCCACGTTTCTTGCACCCCTTAGCATCCCCCTAACACCACCATCTGTGCACCATATTTAAAATACGGCGCACCATGGTGGAAGTTAGGGAACTAGTGTCATAATTTTTTACGCTAGTTCGGCACTTTTCAGGATTAGCGTAAACAATGTTGATGCTAATCCTGAAAGCACCCAGAGGTCCACTGAAACCAATGGGAGCCTCCTTTTAATGCCTGCTCTAAGTAGGCGTTAAAAATTCCAGAAACAAATACTCAAAGAAATCTGTTAGATTTCTTGGTGCCATTTTTACACACACCCCGAATGGGGGAATACCCCATCTGCATACATTATACCTGGCTTAATGCAGTGTAAAGGGTTACAAAGTGGCACAATCACTTTGTAAATATGGCATGAGGATGTTGGCCTCGTTGGGCCAAATTAGTGTAAAAATAATTACATCAGTGTGGTGCAAGGAGGCGCTAGGGGCTCGTAAATATGCCCCTTGATTTTTCAGATATGTTGCAGCTGGAAGTGACAAGCCTGTGCAACCAAAGAAAGTCGAGAGCAAACGTGTAAGAATAGTCAAACACAAATCCATGATTTCTAGCAGACATAGAAAAGGGAGCAAGTGTAAAAGAGACACGGAGGAGACAGATGAGCAACAATTCCAGAGGATTCAGAAAAGCAAACAATCATATCAGCTAAAAACACATGAGTTGAAGAGATCGACATTAAAATTCTGATTACAACTTGAGAAGAGAGCCAGATTACTTGACTTCAAAGGCAATCACCGCTTCAGGACACACATTCACAGGATCAACAGTTTATGGCAACAATTGTGCCAGCTCCTAAGAGTAAAATCATGCTATCAAAATATGACTTCAAACAACTGTCAGTAGATGACTTTACAGAACTGTCCACACACTGGGCAAAACTCACCTTGTCTGTCATCTTTCCTGTAGAAAGCATCACTGAAACTCATTCAATAATCTTGAAGGATTACCTTGATGCAGCACCCCACCATCAAAATTCAGTATGATATCTTGTACCCTAAGATGGCTTCGCCAGCTCCCTCTACATTATTTATAAGTAGTGCATCATTGCTCCCCACCATACCTTCATATCTGATGATCAAGATGAAAACATCCTGTGGACTTTACAGCATAAACATCAGTGCATCAGCATTGCAACACGAGTATCCAAGCAGTGCATATTGTAAACAACAGGAAACAGGCCAAGCTCTTTTGCTCTTAGGCTCCAGTGATATGAAAGATTTTCCCAGTTGAAAAAGTATATGCTGTTCTTTCCAACACTTCGGAAAAGAGATCAAATCCCTTTCCTTAATGCAAAACCACATTGCCATTTCAAGCCCTATTGGAAGACAGACCCCACTTCAAACCACTGCCCCATTACACCCCGACCCTTGCCGTCCTGCTCCTTAAACTTCACAACCAATCAACAAGCAACTACTCAGATGACTCTGGCCTCCTTTCCACTGTCCTCCCTCCTCAATTGCTGTTAAAAATCCACAGATTCAACCTCTCGCTAACCATCCCCTGATCCTTGATACTTTGGGCATATTTATCATGCCCATAGCTCCACCCGGCACCATATTTGCATCATTTGTTTTACACAAATGTGGAGCTAAGGGGGCATTTCCCACATGCCATATTTACGAAGTGATGCAATGCAAGCATTGCGCCACTTTCAAAACCCTTGCACCACATTATGCCTGTGCTAGGAAAAATGTATGCAAGAGGGGCATTCTCACGTAGGGAGGATCAGAAAAATGGTGCAGTGAAATGTATTTAATATAGTATAAGAAAGCCATAAAGTGCAAAGGAAAGTTTCAGTGCATTTTTGAGATAGTACTATGCCCAATACTTCTCATTCTTAATGAGCTATTATTTAAAATAACATGCTCCTATTGTTATTTATCAAGAGAAAGAGCATATTAACATTTTGACACATGTTATTTGGCACAGCTGCTAAAATCCCCAAGCATTCTGGTACTTGAACTATTCACTGTTCTCTTTCCAACACTGGTCAAATAATGACATTGTTGAGGTTCCCTTTCATCTCAAGCAAAATGCATGAATAATTTGCTCCATATGGGTGACTAATGTGTGGCATGATTTGTACCCTTAAGTATCTTATTGTTTTGATGCCCATCTAAATGGGACTTTGTTTTTGAGGTTTTGTGTTGTTGGAGCTGATAAGTCCAAGTTCAGTTTCTCATGTTTGGTCATATTAATCTTAAAACCAGTTACTGCCTCGATCTGGGTCAATTGCTCTATCAATGCTGGCAGTGATTTCCCTTGATCACCCAATGAGAGAAGGATGTCTTCAGTATGGAGTGACACTTTATATTCATCTGTTGCGAAGTACGTGCCTGATATGGCCTTATGCCTTCGTATTCCCATGGCTGGTGGCTCTATGCTGAGGGTGAACAAGAGGTGAAATATTGGTCAGCCTGGTCTTGTCTTCCTCTCGAGTCAAATACACTCACCGAGAATCCTGTGGGATCATACTCTGGGACCCTGGGGCATGCCAACCAAGAACAGGGATGGGGCAGCCAGGGGAAGAGGAGGAGAGTGACTGGAAGGGACGGTGTCGGAAATAGACCATAAGAGAAACTGTATGGGTGCGGCGGTTCTAGTCAGGGGTTGTAGAAGAATAAAAGCTTTCCCACACTGACTGGTGTCCTGTCATTCTTGGGGACATAAATTCAGGGGACACTATATCAGGCGACAAGACAGTCTGGTCCACAAGTGTGTCAGCCCAACAACTTCCGCAAGTGTCCCCTTCCTGCTACTAGACTTCAGGTGACCAGTCACAACACCTTCATCAAGATGGCAGAACCACCATCATCTAATGGCCCTTCCAGCAGTGGGCAGCAGTGGTAGGTGAGGCAAGCTCCTCGATGCTTATGTAGGACACAAATGCCAGTAAGCAGCACAAGGTGTCAAATCATCCCAGGGTGGCCATCTTTGATTGGGCAGGTTGCTCAAAGTCATAACTATTCCTGGGGTGACATCTTGGATAGGGCAGGCTGCGTAAAGCCACAACTCATCCCCACTGGCCATCTTAGAATGGGCGGGTTGCCTAAATTCCACAACGCATACTCTACGACTATCTTGGATTGGACAGATCGCCCATAGTCAACTACGATCAGCAGCAGGCATTGAGGGTCGGCCCAGGCATATCCCTGTGAGAGCCCCAGATTCCTGACACAACCTCACACAGTGAACTCCATGCCAGAATACCCATCCCAGCTGCAACTTTGGAACTCTCAGTGAGACCTCAACAACCATATCTCAGGACGGAACAGCCACACATGATGCCACAGTCTTCTTGAATCTGCCACCCCTTTTTGACACAACAAAAAACACAACATAGGCACAAGATGGGCTGGCTGGATCGAAAAGTTTAATGACTTTTTTGAGGCACTAAAGGAAAAAGATGCTGCCAAATGTATCCAATTTCCAAAAAATATAGCAGGAGATGGTATCAATGATAGAATAAAGAAAATACTGCAAAAAGACACCATCTCTTAGAAAAATGTGAAAAACACACTTCTTGTGAAGGCTACCCCTGCCACAAATGTAGACTACAAGAGGTACACATTCAACAAAGCCCACCAACAACCTAGTGAGACAATCACCAAATTTGTAGAATGCCAGGGAAGCCTTCCTCAAGCACTGCAAGTTCAAAAATTCAACAAAGAAGAAACCATGCAGCTCTGAATCATCGACGGGTGCCAGTTAGAGGCATTTCATAGATGTATACTAGGAAAAACTCTCTCCCTTGAAAAAATGCTCTGCACAGTATGCTCAGAAGAACACGCTGAAAAACAAGTGACCACCATGGAAGCAGGAGTAACCCACAAGGAAGCTGTGCTAGCCATGCCATGCAATCACCCGCTGCACAAAAGCAAATGCAAGCCCACACCCAAAGAAACTTCACAAACATGCTACAGCTGTGGCCTCTCCTACCCCTCTGAAGAAAGTGCCCAACTATAGGGTATGTATACAAAGGCTGTGGGGGAAAAATATTTTAAATCTATCTATATAGCCCAGGAGTGGTGTGCAATACCTAATCGCCACAGGGTCAGGGAACAGCCAGACAAAGAGAACAGTCACAAGCACAGGTCCGGCAAAAGAGGCAATACCATGTGAGAACCATTACATTGTCATCCAGACATCAACTCTCCATATCATCCTCCATACTGTTGACAACCAGAGACAGTGATGATGATGATGATGGTTATCTCATGATGCTGTCCACAAGACATCCAGTGGGCAAAATGCTCCCAGCCAACCTCTTAATGGGTTGTAAAGCTGGAGGCTTTGGGCCTGATTTAAATGTTGGCTGTAACGGTCCCGCCGTTGGTTTTTCGATTGAAAACCTATCCGCTGCCTTAGTGGTCCACCTACCACATTTAGATGCTGGTGGTCCCATAGGCAATAGCCTACCCAAGTCCTGTCGACTCCGCCAAGGATTCCCATCCATGTCAACGGCACCGTAGGGAATAGTGGCTGGTGGCGGGACTCCAGCCACCTTCACTGCTGTGCAGATTTGGATATGCCTTACCGCCAAGCCAACTGTGGTGGTCCAAACTCCACATTTGAATTGCTGCATTGAGGGGGAAAATGGGGTGAAAACTTACCTTTTATCCCAATTCCACTTCCTTTTTTGACTGGACATGACTGGACAACACCTTCTGTTGCTGCTGCCACTGGACCACGGAGAAAACACAACCCTCCCATCGCCAGACTCCAAGGTAGAGAACCTGCATTGCTATTGTACATTGCATGGGGAGTACCTATGAGCTTGGGACCCATGCAGTCATATATATGTCACAGTAATTCTTTTAAATTACTGTGACATGCATATGTCGGGGACATGATAGGGTCAGACAAGGATAGGGAAACACTGGTACATCACACTCACTGAACAGATACACAACTGTCATTTTGGTGTCAGTCTTCATTGCCAAATAAATGCTGGCTCCCTGATGACACAAGAAGGGCTGGCTGGATCAAAAAGTTTAATGACTTCATTCAGGCACTAAAGGAAAAAGATGCTGCCAAATGTATCCAATTCCTAAAAAATATAGCAGGGGATGGTATCAATGAGAGAATAAAAGCTTTACCACACTGACTGGTGTCCTGTCATTCTTGAGGACATAAATTCAGGGGACAAAATATCAGGCGACAAAACAGTCTGGTTCAAAAGTGTGTCAGCCCAACACCTTCCACAAGTGGCATCGTCCCACTACTAGGCTGCAGGTGACCAGTCACAACACCTACATCAAGATGGCAGAACCACCATCATCTAATGACCCTTCCAGCAGCTCGGCAGCAGTGGTAGGTGAGGCAAGCTCCTCGATGCTCATGAAGGACACAAATGCCAGTAAGCAGCATAAGGTGTCAACTCATCCCTGGGTGGCCATCTTTGATTGGGCAGGTTGCTCAAAGTCATCACACTTTTCAACTGTGTGCATGTGTGCACATTACAAGTGGACCTGTACCTGTCATGTTGTGCTTTCAATTATGCATGTGAATCAGTACGTATCTATGTGTGTATGTGAATGGATTGGCTAGTTGAGGTGCAGGGAGCTGGAGTGGGTAATGTGGTTGTGTCAGTATGTGTGCCACTTGTATATGGCTTTGATGTTGTGTATGTTGTGTGTTGTGTTGCTGCATGCAACATTCAGGTGAGTGTTGTTGTGTGGCAGTTGTTGTCGTAATGTATGTAGTTGTGGCTGTGTGTCCGTGTGTTTGTGTAGATGAGTATGTAGTTCTGTTGGCTGTTGTGGTTGTTTTATGTGTGGGTGGAATGTCAATAGTGTGAGTATGTTGTGGCATGGATGTACGTCAATGTGTGCTTTCAGAATTTATGTGTTGTGTGTAGTGGAGTGGCAATTGATAAAAGTGTGTGTGTGGTGTGTTGTGTAGTGTGTTGTGCAGATGGCACATGTGGCTGGGATACAGTGTGTGTGTGTGTGTGTGAGACTTCCCTTTATTTCATAGCCACTGCCATTGTCCGATGTCCATTGGGTCCAGCGACCACCTCCCTCTATCAGAAATCCGCCGGCAGCACACTGTCTGTAGGGCTGTAGTATCTAAATACGGTCGGCGGGAACCCACCAGCCTGATGGCAGGGAAGAGCTCTACATCATAGCAGTCAGCAGCTCAGCTGCAATAATCTAAATATTGCATGTGGAACACCATCAACTTGATGGTGTTCTCAGACCTGCTGCCGTGGTGGTTTAGTGGTAAGATCACCAAGATCTAAACCAGGCCCCTTGTTATGGGCAGCTAGGCATCTGTTAATGTGTTGGGCATATAGGATGTCATTACCCTTTTAGACCACCCGCACCTGGATGAAACACCAAAATAAATCTATGCCTGGGCTGAGACAAAAGCATTACGTTGCCTGGGGAAACTCACCACAGTTACCTGAAACAAAGATAGGGAAGAGACCGTCAGGTTTCAAATCCTGGAACAACAGATGTATGCACCCAATGCCTTCTGCCAAGACAGTGCCACCAAACTGGGGATCATGGACATTCCTCTGAGGGGCAATGTGATATTACATGTGCAGCCCAAGTAGCATCAACAAATGTCCTACTGAACATCTGAAAGTGAATCACCACACAGACCCATTTATAATCAACAGCAAAGCATCAATCAATGTGATGCCACTTGATCAGTTCAATGAACTTGTACTTCCTCCAAGCCTAAAACAATCCAACATCCAAATCGGCATGTGGGCTGCATCCAAGCCTCTACACAGCTGAAGGTCATTCATAGCAACTGTGAAACACAGTGAGACCACCACCAAAGCGACCATACGACCTGCAAAGCAAGTCTACAGATGCATGCCTCCTCAGCTTCACCACAGCCGTGGAAATGGACCTAATAACCATCACCTACCACATACAAACCAGATAAAAAATCAAACAACAATTCCTTGCTCTGTTCTGCAGTTTAGGGAAACTAAAAGTCATGCATGTCAACTTCCACATCAAAGAGGATGTCCTCAATCTCCTGAGGAATCATGGGAGTGGCTGGAGGTGCATGGCTCGGACAGGGACTCCTGCGCTGCGAAAGACTTGCTGGCACCGCAGAGCACCAGGAAAACGAGGAGGCAGTGGAACAGACCTCGTCTGGGCACAGGACCGACCTTGGCGCAGAGAGCACTGGACAGGCAGGCTGCCCTGTAGGCTGTCACTATGCTATGACAGGCATAATCGACGGGAGAGGTCAGCGGAGGAGAGTCAGAACATTGGTCACACTCCACAGACTCAGACTCTCATCACTCCGATGAAGTACCGAGAGTGATACCCAAAACTGCTGACGACCTGGGGTGATCCCTAATCGGTGGTACTTGCCCCCTGTCCGGGGCACTAGACGGCAATTGGGGCAGCGATTACCACGGAACTCCCTCCAGATTCTCGACCGCTTTTTTCTGAATGGCGAGAACACCACACGACTAAATTGATGTTACTATGTTGGTTTGCTATATGCTGGACAACCGCCTTTTATGGTGCTGCCCTGGGGAATGGGAGTTGGGTAATAAGGTTACTAGTTTAAAGCGCGCATAGGTGGTTAGATACTCAGGCTTCACTACTGACCGGGCGATGTGGGGAACAGCAATAGTGGTGAGGTGTGGACGTTACCGAAGGGGGCTGTCATTCCTCCTAGACTTACCACCCACCCAGTGGCAGAGTACAAATTAATGACCTGGAATTTTCGGGTGATGGTGTCATCAATCAAACACCACAAGATCCTGACATACTTAAAAAGAAAGGGGTTACAGATAACACTATTACAAGAAACTCACCTCCCGGAAGGTAGACAAGGTGCGATGCAGATGGGGAGGACAGATATTCGCCACCACGTATTCGGCGTTTGCAGGGGACGCCATTATATGGGTAAGGGCGGGGATCCCATTTGAACCCACACACATAGACACGGACCCGAATGACAGGAATGTAATAATAGAAGGTAGGCTGCACAGTAGGCAGGTTGTTTTGGGATGTGTGTACGCCCCTAACCAAGAACAAACCCCCTTCTGGCAGGTATTGTTGGGATGACTGGCCAGGTCCCTGGGTGGGCGACTACTTATTGGCTGAGATTTGAATAGTGTACTGGATATTGTACTTGTCCGTTCTCTCCCCCTCTCTACCAGGGGCGACAGCACATAAGGGCGGTGATTCTAACCGCGGCGGTCGCCGCCCGCCATGCGGTTACCGCCAAATGACCGCACCGCGGTCACAAGACCGCGGCGGCCATTCTGGCTTTCCCGCTGTGCTGGCGGGCGACCGCCAAAAGGCCGCCCGCCAGCACAGTGGGAAAGACCCAGCAACGATGAAGCCGGCTCCGAATGGAGCCGGCGGAGTTGCTGGAGTGCGAGGGGTGCAGTGGCACCCGTCGCAAATTTCAGTGTCTGCTAGGCAGACACTGAAATTCTTTTTGGGGCCCTCTTATGGGGGCCCCGAGGCACCCCCTACCGCCATCCTGTTCCTGGCGGGAGACCCGCCAGGAACAGGATGGCGGTAGGGGGTGTCAGAATCCCCATGGAGGATTCTGCAGGGCAGCGGAAAGTCGGTGGTACACCGCTGACTTTCCGTTTCTGGCCGCGGCTGAACCGCCGCGGTCAGAATGCCCAGCGGTGCACCGCCAGCCTGTTGGCGGTGCTACCGCGGTCATTCGCCCTGGCGGTTTTCACCGCCAGGGTTAGAATGACCCCCAAGATGTCGAAAGATCTGAATGAATGGATGTCACACTGGGGTATGAGGACATCTGGAGGATGCAGCACCTGCAGGATAGGGACTACTCATATTATTCAGGCCTCCATCAGCTCCACACCAGAACTGACCGGGTGTTGTGCACAGGCGCGATCACCCCGGAGATAGCACATTCTGAGTATCTGGGTTAAACATTATCGGACCATAACCCGTTGCTGATGCTGTGGCACAACGTGGAGATGAGGGCCCTCATCCTGGTATGGAGGCTCCAGCCGATGACCCTGGAGGACCCGGTATATAGGGAAGGACTTTGGTCCCATTTGTTGGAGCACACACGTATTAACAGGGGATCCACGAACTTGTGCTGCGTAGAATGGGAAACTCTTAAGGTGGTGACATGAGGCTACTGTTTGGGACACTCAGTGGGGATCAGACGTACCCTTGAAACAGAATTAAACCAGCTGGAAAAAAATATACATGATAGGGATAACGAACAAGGCCCGGACCCGGGGCGGCGACAGGAACTCCTTAAAGCAGTGGAGGCCTATAATCAAGTAAACGAATGGCTAAGGTGTCACGACTACCAGAGACACCTAACGTCTGTACACGCAGAAGAGGGCAAGTCCAGTAAACTACTGGCATGGTTGGTATGGCCTGGTGGTGAGAGCACCCAGATTACAAGTGTACTGGCGGTGGATGGAAGACTTGTATGCCCCCTTGACATAAATGAAGCTTTTCAACCATATTATGCAAACCTCTAAAGACAACCTGAGGAGCACTTGCCGCAGTGGCTTGAGGGAAGTCTGCAGTACCTCCCGATCAGTGCTTTGCAGCAAGAGGACGGTGATCCCCTGGGCGCACTGATCACACTAGAGGAGGTTAAACCGCTATTGTGCAGTTGCCAGCTGGCAAGACGCCAGGCTCGGACGGACTCCCTATGGAGTTCTACAAGACATATGTAGATATTATGGCACCCTTACTGGTTGACCTTTACACTGAGGCATTTGACAAGGGAATACTCCCTCCGACAATGCGGGATGCTCTAGGGGTCCCCCTGCCCAAGACTATGTCATGTGAAGCTTCCGTGACGGATTTTAGACCTCTGTCCATGTTAAACTGTGACTTCAAGATTCTGAGCAAAACCCTAGCTAATAGGCTGTTACATCATATCTCCCACCTTATACATGAAGATCAGAATGGTTTTGTACCCGAGCGTAATATTTCCCTGAACCTAAGACGGCAATTTACACTACAAAATATGCCATGCGAGGAGCAGCAACCTGGGGCTGTCCTTCTTTCGGTAGATCTCGAGAAAGCGTTTGTGGCATTATTTGCGGGTAGTAATGGCTAGAATGAGGCTAGGGGAGAACTGGACACAATGGGTTGACCTGACATATTGTCAGCCGGAGGAACGAGTAACAGCTGGTGGGGTGGTATCGGCCGCATATCCCATTTTCTGGGGCACCAGGCAGGGATGCCCTGTTTCACCTATGTTGTTCGCACTTGCCATCGAACCACTTGGGGCGCGGTTCCGAGCAGAGGGACATGGTAGAGTGGGGTCAGGGGGAACATGTAATATAGCTATATGCTGACGATTTACTAATTTATTTGCGCAGTGGTGTATTGGGAATCCCCTGGGCGCTCACCCTACTAGAGGGCTTTGGGGGTCTGTCTGGCCTCTGAGTAAACAGAAAAAAAGACTTACGTCTTCCCACTGACTTCGGGTGCGGAACACCCCCCCCTCCCGTCCGCCGGATATCCCATGGTCCCCCTGCACTTTCAGATACCTGGGCATACAGGTATTTCACGATTTACGAGATCTACGCAACGGGAATTTAGGTATAGCACTCCGGTCTTTAAGATCATCTGTGGCATTCTTGTGCTCTCTTAAGCTCTCCATGATGGCTCGGGTGTCATTGTCCAAAATGATTATGGTACTCCGCTTACTGTATTACTTTACCAACCTCCCGGTAATTGTGCCGATGAACTGGTTCAGAGAGTTGAATGCGCTCCTTAGGGAGCTTCTTTGGGATGGGGGCCAACAGCGGACGTCTTTGTCCACCCTTCATCGCCCGACGGGAGAGGGTGGACTGGCAGTTACGGACTTCAAGCTATATTATTTATCATGTCAGCTTCAGTGGGTTGGTAGGTGGCTAGCGGGGGTGAACCTGATGGACCTCGTCATCTCTGGAGGTGTTGTAGGTACTGACCTTTTATTGGCCAACATGCTGGGCGCTAGGATCACCCCGCCAAAACGGAATGTCAGGCTGAAGGTGGCACTGGCCTGCTGGAAACGTTATCTGAGGCGCACAAGAGTGACTGTGGCCTACTCCCCTGAGATACTATTGACAGGGATACCATTGGGGACACCGAGCCGCACCTTGTTACAAAGCCAGATGGGGGTGACGTCTTTGGGGGACATCTTTCGGGAGGGGGTTTTGCGCCCATTCCTGAATTTAATGGAGAAGGATGGGGTTCCGGGGGGACAATTCCTGCTGTATCGGACATTGATACATGCTATGAGGACATTATGGCCCACGATTAATGCAGAGCCAGAGACACATACAATACTAAACCTTTTGCTGACCATAGGGGAGGACACCCACTTGATTGCCCAGCTCTACAGAGCTCACACGAGACTGCAATGGAGTCCTTACAGACCCTACGTGCGAAGTGCGAGGAGACGCAGGGCATGGACTGACAGATTCGGAATGGCGGAGGGTCCTGGCATATCCCTGTAGAGTATCCCAAAACACACATTTCCAATACATTCAGTATAATTACGTACACAGAACATACCTCACTCCTCACAGAGTAAGAGTAATATATGGAGGGGAACCCAGAGGGGGCCCTAGGTGCAGCACTGTGGACCCAGATTTTGAAAATATGATATGGGAATGTCCGACTTGCAGAGATATTGGAGGGGTGCTCTGGAGCAGTGGTTCCCAACCTTTTGATTTCTGTGGACCCCCACTTTAACATTAATGGAACCCAGGGACCCCCACTGAATCATCATGGGAATCCGGGGACCCCCGCATGGGTCATTACTGGAAGCAGGGAACCTAATTTGTCAATATTTGTTAATATTTTTTAATTTTCTAGGCTCTCGCGGACCCCCTGAGAAGGCTTCGCGGACCCCCAGGGGTCCCCGGACCACAGGTTGGGAACCACTGCTCTGGAGGAACTGGGGGGAACCCTTGGCACACAACTAGAAATGGACCCTGCCTTATGCTTGCTGGGTCTCCATACGAGGCCAGCCTTTAGAAGAGTTGGCAGCAGATTCATAGACCTTGCCCTGATCCTACTTAGACGTCGGATTGCCATGGCCTGGAAGTCAGCAGCAGGCCCAACATTTGGGGATTGGAAATGGGACGTGTCAACCTGGGTTCAGGCTGAACTGATGGCATTGCGTAGGGAAGAGGCTTAAGGGATACGGATGCATCATATAGCCCCTTTGTAGTCAGAGGTATTGGAGGCCTGGGAGACTCAGAGGAATTGGGAGGAGGGGGCTTGGCAGCTTGTAGAGGAAGGAGTCATACCAGTGGAGGATGACGGCACTGCTTAAAAAGGAGAGGGGATGTGAGGAGTGTTGTAGGATGGTACCAGTGGTATGTGGAGTGGGCTGGAGGAGCGGACATACAAAGAGGGAGGTTGGGACCAATCGCACCTGCACCACACATATCAAGTTGGAATAGCCAAACTAGGGTGGGAGCAGGCATTCCACTGGAGCGGGCCCCATCGGCACACTGGTCTGAGTGGAGGACGGTGACTGAGGTTCTTCTACAGACCCCTGGATGACCAAACTCGGCGTGGGCATACACCCCTACTCACACTAGAACAGAGAACTACCCCTACAGTGCACTGTTTCAAAGTTCTTATTAGTTGAGTTAACAGTTTAGAAGGTACCACATAAGACGATAGAGTAAAACATCACCTTAAAGTGGGCAGATGGCTATGCGACCACACAAGCAAACTCTGATGTGTTATATATTTCCGCTTTTTGAATTATACCTGGCATAGCCATATAACAGATATGTTCTTACATGTACATTGATCGTAATATACCTGGCAGAAATGTCGCCATACATGGAAAGTCATAACATTATGATGATAGTAATTACTTTAAGAGAAATACCCATAAACAAAGTAAAAAAAAAATAAGAGGATGTCCTCCCTGTAATTCAAAGAACAGACGAATGGCATTTCATCCGCAAGAGCCAGTAGAGAATAAATTGACAAACCGCCTCAAGATCCACCTCATTCAACCATCCATTTCAATATGCTTTCCCACCAAGCCAACTGAGGCGACCTGACCTCATCTGAGTTGGCGGATTGGGAGGGAAATGGGGTTAAAACTTACCCTATTCTCCAATTCCACTTCCTTTTTTGACTGGACACGACTGGACAACACTTTCCGATGCTGCTGCCACTAGACTACAGAGGAAACACGACCCCCCCTATCGCCGGACTCCAAGGTAGAGAACCTGCATTACCACTGTATGTTGTGTGGGCAGCACATATGAGCTCATGACCAATGCAGTTATATATACGCCACAGTAATTTTTTTTTAAATTACTGTGACATGCCTATGTTGGGGACAGAATTGGGTCAGACATGGATGGGGACACACTGGTACATCACACATCTTGTACACATAACACAACTGACATTTTGGTGTCAGGATTCATTGCCAAATTAATGCTGCCCCCCAATGATGGTATTATCACACTTGGCAGCTGTCTGCCTGGGTGTCTCAATCGTTGTGATGCTGAAGAAAGACAGACCCAGTGCTATTCAGATCTGCATGGCCATGAACCAACCTAACTGGGCCATAGAACGAGAATGACACCCAGGCCCTCACATTGCGGACATGATCCCCTAGCTGAATGGCAAGATTTTCTCCAAACTTGAATTAAACAAAGGATAAAACCAGATAAAACTTGAGGAAGGATGTCGATAAATCACCAACTTTGCCACTCACCTGGGTTTCTTCAGATGTAAGCCCCTTAATTTCAGTATCTCATCAACAGCCAATATCTTGCCAAGACGTTATCTGCAGCCAGTGCCAAATGTGCTCAACTACAGCAAAGACATCCTAATATTCGGGCCAACACACACACACAATGCATCCCTTATACAAATCTGTCAACTATTAAGTGTCACTGGGCTCACTCTGAATGCTGAGAAATGGGAGTTCCACATAATCAAACTGAAATTCTTCATTCACATATTTTCCGAACAAGGGATGGTGCCAAACCCAGACAAAGTCCTTGCCCTCATGACAGCCAGCCTGCCATGGGATGTGAACATGTGCTATGTCTTTTCCAGGGATGGAAAGTTACTGTACAAGGTACATATATGATTATGACACCATGAGTGCTACGCTCCGCCCTGCCACTCAGGGGGATGGGGACCTAGCACTAACATCTAATCACCACCCAGAAGTGGAAACATAGCAAGGCCTAGAGTGATGCCTTGTAGGAAATCAAATAATTCCACAAAGTCAGAGAATAAGTTGCAGTAACTCAAGAAGGACTCATCTTGAGCAGCTCACACAAAAGCCTGCACACACATGCCATTGAACCAGCAGTTGAGGTGTACCGGGGAATAGTTGCCACCAAACAAGCACTGAGCAAAAGCCTGTAGTTCCCCAAGTTAGTCAATATGGTGAAAGCTGAACTACAATGGTGTCACATATGCCTGTGTCTCTCACTCACCAAGAGACCACTGCCTGACATTGAGTGGGAGCGGGTGACAATTTACTTCTTTGGCCTGCTCAACCCCAACAAATACCTCCCAGTGAAAATAGATGAACTCTCACTATTCCCACTGGTCAAAATAATTCAGTCCACCAGTGCTTCCAAGCTAACCCAAGTGTTAGACAACATCTTTGCGAAATAGAGGATCTCAAATGTCCTGAAGTCATACAATGGGCCCCATTCAAAAGCAGTGAATTTAAGGGCTTTCTAAATGTCCAGACTAATTGAGCACCACAGGATAGCTTTCCTGTGGCCCCCAAGCCAGTGGGGTGGTGGAACGATTCATAGGCCTTGGAAAAAGAACAGTAGATCGAGCCATTGAGGAAGGCCTGGCACTTAAAAAAGCCCTGTGCCAGGTCCTGAGTGCCTACCACACCACCCCTCATTCGATGACAGGAGAAAGTCTTGACATACTCATATTTGGGCTTTCTGTCAGAACCAAACTTCTGAAGTGGATGCCAGCACGCCTTCTTGAACGCAACAAGATCAGGGTCAATGGTGGGGTGAAAAAGGAGAAAATTAAGGCATATGCTGACGTCAAGCGATGAGCACGTGATGACATCCCAGAAACTGGAGAGTGGGTGGTAGTCAAACAAAGTCAGGGGAGAAAAGCAATCACCCAGTATGACACTGAGTCTCTCCAGGTAGCTGCCTGGAAAAGGAACATAGTCACAGCAAACCGGACTAGGAAGGCCATTACACAGAATGCATCACACTTCAAAGTGACTACACGACCCAACAAGGGAGACAAGTAGAAGAAGGAGACGGAAAACAAAAAAAAATCTGCTTAACCTGTCTGTGAGCCAGTTTCAGGAGAGATGGGCATCCCAAAGAATATCACCCAATCTGGCCATCAGGTGACTCGGCCCAGGCGCCTCATCGAGGGGATGTAACCTTCAAGGACACCAAAGTTTATGTATAAATTGAGAAGGCGTGGGATCGTACTCCAGAACCTGGGGGCTGCCAAACAGGAAAAAGGATGGGGTAGCCCAGGGAGGAGGAGGAGACAGACTGGAAGGGAAGGAGTCAGAAATAGCTGGGGAGATAAAACATGTGGGAACAGCGGTACGAGTCAGGGGTTTGAGAAGAATAAAAGGTTCTCCACTCTGACCGGTGTCATGTTTTTCTTGGGGACATACATTCAGGGGACATGACATAGGCCATTTAAAGAAATCCTAGTTGTGGGATGATTGTTTTGTGCTAGAACCATTTTTGTGAATTGTACCTTTAAACACACCTTCGCCATAACCAGTCACAAGAGTTTCAAGTTTATCCAGTCAAAGGTCTTTTCCATGTCTAATAATACAATAATGGCAGGTATTCCTTTAATATGAGCAGTTTGCAAGGATATCAGTGTATATTTTAATATCTGTGTTTAAAAGGGCAGTTGATCTGCACGGGGCTCATTGGTGTGGATCCATTCTGTTTTAGAGAGAGCGGTGATTGCCACTGTGCGTGTGTCTTTTAAGAACTTATGGTGTTGGATATTATGAAAAAATATTTTCTTCATTTTAAGCATTAGGGTGGATTGAAATCTTTTATGGAAGAAGCTTGTCAGCACATAGCCCTAGTTCCTGTTACATTTTCAGTTTTATTGCACATTTTACCTTCTTCTGAGATATTGGGGAGTTCAACTCCAGCTGCTGAGAGGAAGTTCACAAAAGTAGTGGAGCCCCCCCCTACCTAATGCTTCTGGAGAGTCAATGAGCATTCCTATTTAGACAACATTTTTTGTGAAAGCACAGGAAGCCTCCACTGTAGGTTCCCACTTTAGAAGAACTCCCTGTCTTAATTTCTTTAATATATTCCTTTTCCCGTTTTCCTCTAACTTCTGAACTGTGAGGACCTATTTCATTCTCAGGTATGTATGAGACTTTCTTAGGATGGAACATGGAGAGCCCTACCCTGTTGGAGTATAAAGCTCTAAGTTGACCCCAGATCTTACTATATTTTCTCAAATTTGCCTTGGTATAGGGTTCTTTATAGTGCCTCATGCTTTCTCTAAATTCTTCTCCAATTTGTCAGCCTCCTGATTCCAACGCTTGTGCAGCTAAGCATTCAAAGAAATGCAATTTCCTCTGAGAATAGCAATGAATGCATAAAGGAGAACTTTCAAGTTGATTACAGCATTATTGTTAAGATCCAAATATTCAATATTAGGCACTGCTAATGCCTCCTGTAGCTTTGGGTCTCTGAGTAATGTGCCATTTACTCACCTAGGGGCATATTTATACTCCATCTGCGCCGTATTTAAACTTTGATGCCCGAGCCCGCGGATGACAAAATTCCACCATGTGCGTCATTTTTGGTTGCGGCAACCCACCTTGCGTTAATCATATGCAAGGTAGGCGTTTCCATCCAAAAAATTACTTAAACTGCTGTGCGTCGTGTTTATGCTTTGAAGTAAAAATGACGCACGGCCGGGAGGCGGAGCCAGAAAATGACGCACAGCCCGATTTGCGTCAAAATTTAACGCCTGGGTCAGGGCAATTGTTAAAATGGGGCAAACACACCTGTATTTAATCAGAACACACAGAAGCAACAGCAGAGCAGCAAAAGGGAGACATGGAGGTGATTCTTATCCCGCGTGCACTCAGACGCAGAGCCCAGCAGCTACAACAGCAGCTACCACAACACCAGCAGGGACCCCAAAGGCAGCGCAGAAGGCAGGAGAGGATATTCCGCCCCAGAACAACCCTTCATGGCCTCAGGGAACACGACATCATCCAGAGGTTGAACTGGCAGGCCATTCAGCAGAAACATTGAACCGCATTTGGCACCCACTTTGCTGACACCCCGCACAATCCCAATAGAAACCAAGCTGCTTGCCGTGCTTCACATGCTGGCAAGTGGCTCTTTTCAAACAACTGGTGCCCTGGTTGCTGGAATATCACAACCATCATTCTCTGCCTTTTTGCCCAAAGTACTGGATGCCATCATTGTACTTACACCCCGCCACATCTGCTTCCCAAACACACTGCAGAAGCAGCAGGAAACAAAACAGGGGTTCTACCTCATTAGTGGCTTCCCACACGTCCTTGGTGCAATCGACTGCACACATGTATGCCTTGTGCCACCAGCTGCAACTGAACACCTCTACCGCAACACGAAGCACACACATTCCATCAATGTGCAGGCCATTGTCGATCACCAGGGATTGATCACCAACATTGTGGCTAAATATCCTGGGAGTGTACATGACTCCTTTATCTTCCGTCACTGCACCATCAATGAACACTTCCAGGATGGACGGTATGGCAATGGACTACTTGTTGGTAAGTACAAAAACCTACTTATATATACACTGCACAGCAACCCCATAGGACACACAACACATACACCACAACAGCAACATGTCGACAGGAACACACTGAGGTCGTGACATCGCTATCCATGTTTCATAGATCACCATTGAACCTGTCACACATCTGAAATTAGTGTACAGTCTATTGTTGAGATGCCAATGATCACAACGTGTGGAGTGGGTTGCCTAAATGTCACCTTGCAAATTGTAAGTGTCCCAATGATGGTTACATTAATCCATTACATAAGTCTAAAGGTATGGGATGTCCAGGGTACATTGATATGAACGTGTTAACAACACTGTCAATTTTAACCTGTGTATGGCACTATCATCTCACCCCCAGTGAAGACACACGGACACCTGTATCACAAGTCACAATGCTAGGGAGGGCACACTGTACTGCAAATCCCAAAACATACTGCTGACAAACGGTCAGCAGACGAACACTCGTTCAGCCAAGGAAACAACACAATGCAGATGGTACATCCTACAAGCCTAGGAAGGAACACAATAACACAAAAGAGTCACAGACAACACAAGACAACTACTGCCATGAAAGGTCATTTCAATAGGGCCAGCTACATCAACATGATCCCATTCATTTTCTCTTGCAGCTGATCAGGGGTATGGCATCCAGCCATGGATTATGACACCATTTGGCAAACCGAGCACTGCAGCAGAGCGTGCCTACAATGACGCACATAGGAGGACACGCACCATAGTCGAGAGGGCCTTTGTCATCCTCAAGTCAAGGTTCCGGTGCCTCGACATCACTGGTGGTAGCCTCCTATATTCCCCGGAGATGGTCTGTAAGATCATCCTAACATGTGCAATATTGCACAACATTTGCATCAAAAGGAACATTCCCCTCCTGGAACCAGAGCCACACATGCCTGAAGAGGAGGAAGAGGAGGATGCTGGCCTGCAACATGAGGGGGAACTACAGAACATGGCCGCTGGTATACGCAGGCGGCAACATATTGTCAACAATTTCTTTTAAATATAATCACCATCACCACTTTAATGAACTAATTTAAATAAACACCTATAATAATCACCATATCATGGTCTGGCTAATCATTTCTGCACACCTTCATCTCTACTTATCAGAATAAGAGTTTTGCCTAATGGAGCATTGCTGATATACTGATTAGGACACTGAAAATCCCAGAGCTAATGTGATGCGTAACATACAATGGTCACATACACACACACTGTAAATGACATATATCATGTATATTTCTCCTTTGAAGGCCAATAGCACAGGACCACACCTATTTCACACATACACGTTGAAGTCAAGGTCCAACGCAGCATATGGCACACAACTAAGACACCATCACTCAATAAGGGGAAAACAAGTCTCATACATGAGGGAGTCGATGTGCTTTTGCATCAGTAACAGGAATGTCTGACCAGACCCTTGACAGCAGTAAGTCCAACTGCATCCAATATTTGCAAGGACTATCTGTGACTAGAGTTCCCTAGAAGCAGAACATAGACAGCACAAGTGCCACACATATGTCAAGCATTGCGCACATGTCATTCCATGTACATGTCAGCCCATTTCCTAACTCCTGACACACCCATGCACCTAGTCACAACCCACTTGTCGGAAGAGGTCCCTGGAATACTAAGATGTGTACCCTGATAATACCTCCTCTACACACACAGACCAACATTAGCAAACCAGTGTGCTACACCCTTTCCTAAGGTATGCCATTGTCATAGAACATCTGACCGCATGGACGTCAGGTCAATTTACACACTGACTTCTAGTTTCAAAGCCCTGTTAGCACATGTAGATTGCTTCCCCTTGTGAAAATGTCTGTTGGCTGGTGCCAGTGTCGTCTGAGTCCTCAGCTGTATTGGAGCTGGCAGGTCTTACAATTGGGGTGGTGGGTGGATCCTCTGTGATGGCTGCTTGTTCTGTGCTCCTCCTTGTGACTGAAGGTGGGGTCTGGAGGGTTCCAATGACCTTTTGGATAGTCTCCTAGGGAATGTTTATCAGCTCGTCATCCATGTCATCAGGGTAATCTGGAACAGGCATATCGGCAGGAGATCCATCTTCCTCTGCAATGAAACAGTGTACAATTAGTGTGTCTGTGTTGTGGCATGAGTGATGTGACATGCCTGCCTTGTGATGAATTCACATTGTGATCTTGTTTCGTGTTCATTGCTCCAGTCCTTCAGATGGGCATTCTCCCAGGCCTACGGCCCACCTGCATGTCACATGTATGTTATTGAGTTATTAGACTTGTCGGCATCATCTCTTCTAGGTGTTGGTTTTGGCCAAATAGATAATTGCCACCTTCTTGTCCTACTCAACGCTCCCCCTACTTCCATTCTCATGGTGAGACCTTTAACAGGCTGTGGGTGCTCTGATGGCACTGGCAACACACTTAACAATCTGGACCTGCCCCAATCTCTGATCTTTCACATCCACTTAAATGTATTTGACATGTGGCATATCCTATGCCTAGCAATGTTATGACACGATATGGATGTTGGCATTGGTAATGTGTACTGCTGATGTTGGGGAATGTGTGGTACATTGGATTGCCCTCATAATCGTATCAGTGTCCTATTTTCTCCTCTGACTGTGCAGGTGTATTTCAGTGACCAGTTACATGTGTCCCCCCCTCAATGCTGTTGTCTGAGCAGTATGACATTTGGGATGTTACATTGTGACCCAGGCACAGGATGGACCCTGACATATGCAGCATGGGTATGTCCTTAGTGCTGTGTAGCTCCTATTGTTGTTTACATTGGCTGATGTTTGCAACAACTATGGGCATTGACATTTGACAGTACTGGGGCCTTTGTCTTGTTTCAGGGGATTGTTGATGTTGTCATCCTCAACCCCCTAATTTAGTTGTGTATGATCCATGGGGAGGTTAATGCCATTGGCTACTTGAGCTGCACACAGAGCGGAAGTGGTAGTGGCAACTGTTGTTGCAGTTACATTCCAGTTGTCGGTATGGCTAGAGGTTGTTAAGAGGGTCCTAGTTAATGTAGGGGGTATGGTGGCTCACGTGTGCCGGGATGTCAGTTTGACGTTGTGGCCTTCCCTCCTGGCGTGGATTTCCCTTTGCTCCATCGTTGGCATGGCAGCATGCCCCCATGGTACTGTTGTTGGTGTAGTGTAATGGTGTACCCCAGCTTCTGTTTGTGCAGGCCATGCCCCCATGCCATCCCCCTTTACCCATGCCACTCCATGTATATGATGACTTCCATGCATTTTGTAGTTGGTATTCCCCCCCGGTTGTAGTTGACATTAGTGCATTTTAATTCCCCATGCGACTTACCCTGCATGTGCGTTGTCTCCTGGTAGTCTGCGCTGTCCTGTCCTTGATTCCCTGTGACGATCTCCTCAGGGATTACGGCTGCGACCATCTCCTCCATGTGGTCCAGGGCGTCCTGATGTGCTGGACTCCCACCTCCAGTCTGCAGTGCTGCCTTTCTGTTCCTGGCCATCTTTTCCTTGGTCCTGCGCTTGCAGTCATGCCAGCATTTCTTGCACTCGATGACTGTTCTGCGTACTTCAGCCACACTGTTAATCTTGTCAACAATTTGTTGCCATATAGCCTCTCTCCTACTGATTGGCAACTTTGAGGTGACAAACAATTGGTGCTGATGTTCCGTCACCTCTTTAACCAGAAGTTCCTGCTCCTCTGCACTGAAGCGACACTTTCTTTTCTTCTTATAAGTGTCCTGGTTCTTGTGTGGGTCCTCCTGGCTGGTTCCTGGTCTGTTGTCATCCTCCTGGGGTCTGTAGTGCCATCTAGGATCCATTTTGGCTCTCCTCTGGCAGTGTTCGCTGTTTTTTTTACGCTATGCGTAACAAAATGGCGCATATCCAGTTTGCGGGGTCGTAAATCGACCCACAGTCATGTCCGCTGCGTTAACGTCATTTTGCTTTACGACTTGACGCTGCGGTGTGCGTCAAAAGAAATGACTCCCACTTGTGGTTTGTGTCGCCGTGTGTCAAAGTATAAATTTGACGCCCGCAAGGCGCACCAAAATGGCGTTAGCCGACGGTAATATTTTTGACGCAAAACTGCGCCGGCGCAGTTTTGCGTCAAAAAGTATAAATATGGCCCCAAGTGTTGGTTTCCCTAAGTTTCAGTCTAAGGCCAATGGCCACTGTGACATATACATGGTTGGATACCCCTATCTCACACATAATTGCTTCCTGCATGAGTGGGACTAGGGACTTTCTAACTAAAGTTAAATGTATAAGAGAATATGTGGATGTGGAAAAAAGGAAAAGTACCTCCCCTCTGGGCATAATTCCTGTCATATAGCTCTGATTCTTTCAATTTCATGTTAAGCCTTTTCAAAAAGGTCCCTGTGGCCTCTCCCTCTCTCCCTACTCTATATTTTTGAGGGTGTCACACTTCATTATCTGCCATGTACAAGGGTCATCAGAGAGTCTATCAGGAATGGGTCATGAACTGAGTTAGGAGCATACCATGAGCAGAAAAGTTAACACCCTTTATATATATAGGAGCAAGAATGAGTGGTTGAGTGCATGCAAGATGAGAGAATTTACTGATGGATCACAGACTATGGTTGCCAATGTTTGTTTATTTCATGCATTCCTATTGTTATGTTTGTGATTTCTTTTTAAAGATTTTTGTTGGAGTATTCTATTTATCTAACATTTTTAAGCATGTTCTTTTACTTTTTTTTGGTTTGCGATTTGCAGCTTCATTTGGTATTTATCCGTAAATATTGATTATGGATTTCTTTGGAACCTTTGTATTTTTGCCTTTTGTGGGGCTTCTCTTTTCCATATACTTTACCAGATGGTGATCTCTGTATGGTTGCACAGTCTCCCTCTGGTAAAGTATAGGAACAAGTAAAAAAGTTTATTAAACTTGGAAACAATTAGAAAAAATATGTATCTCTTTAAAATTAATGGAAATTAACTGTAAACATTTTTTAATTGTAGAACTAAATAGAAATGCCACAGCACTATTAACTTACTTGTGAAGGCAAAATTAAATTAATATAAATATTATAAATTAATTTTTCTGAAGTTTGAATTAAAAAAATCACACCCAATGTAAAGAAATATGCATTAATGCTTGTGAAAAGTGTATATAGAAATAATTAAACATAATTTGATTATATTTTATTAAAATTAAATCTTGATTTAATTTTTATCGTGAAATAAGATACTAAGATATTTTATAATAAAATAATGCATGTATATTATTTTTTTACATTTGTTAAAATTGGGTTTTAGTTTAAGTCCCTACCTTCATTGATTTCTATGAAAGGATGTTGTAGTACCAGTGGTTGGCCATGCATAGTGCTTGACTTCATTCAGCTCTGAGATTGTGTAACTTACTACTGATTTAGGCCCCTTTTTTGGCTGTAATCGCTTTAAAAGGGCAGTTTCTAAATAACAATGGGCCTAAACCTTTGTGGGTGGGTTCACGTCCCTCCCTAGAATTCTTTCTTACCCTTTTTTAAACCGTCCTTATTCCTCTATAAACACCTCCCCTTTAGTAGTAAGTATTCTCCATTTTACAGCCCCTCCCACATATACCAGTAAAAAGTATACTTATGTGTATGGAGACTCCGCAGTAGGGAAAGAGATCTCAGCACGGAAAGAGATAGGAGAGGTAGAAGAAGACATTCCACATGATAGCATTTTGAAGAACATGTGTAGTACCACAAAACGAACAACAAAATGCAGTTTGTTAATAGGCCCCTGAGTGTTTAACCACAGATGAAGCCATAACTGATGGTTTCAATGCCTTAATTTCAATTGGATACATTGTTTGCCAGCACCACAGACAAACTAATTGGGTTGTTTTGCATTTTTATAACAAGTATATATTACTCAAATTGTGGTTCACAGTTTCACCGTAGCTAGGATTGAATACCAGACTGAACCTGTCTGACTCAACGTGTGAACCAATTCTATAAACCATCTGACATCCATCTTAAAAGGGCAACAACCCTCAAAGAGTCTTCAAAACTTTAGAAAATACAAATTAAATAGCAGGATCATATGTCATAATCAACCTTACTCTAAAAGTAGTACATATAATAAAATCACACATTAAATATTGGGAAAGATCTACTAAGATATGGTGCTGTTTTTCTCTCCCTCAGAGCCGGCACACTTCAGACTGCCATGGACCAATGCACACACCCTTGCATCAGATTGTAAGGATGTATGTGTACTGTCAAGCATAACTTTTGTACTGGAAGGGGGCATTCCAGGACAATAACTGTGCTTTAATACTTTTCCCACTTTGTATGTGTTCTGTATCATACAAGCAAAGTTTGAAAGTGTGTAGAAATTAAAACTTTTCTCTTCCATTAATGCCTCCGTAGGAGGTGTGTTTTTGGCTTAAGTCCCTTTCTACATAGGAGATAAAGATTTATGTCAGAAGCTATGGGTGGTTGCTCAGGAATGCCCTTGTAGCACCAATGGAACACCCCCCTTTCTAATGCAAGTCCCGATTTACATTGGATAGTAAATCTCAACACAACACTTTGTGGGGTTTGCCATCATTTGGAAAATGAGGTAATTAAAAATACTCGTACATCACTGTGCATGCCTGAAATACATAGGCTTGCACACCAGAGCCCATGGGACATCGACAAACGGGGAGGTTAAACAAACAAAAAACCTGTGTCCATCACTTGAGTGTATAATGTGTATTTCTGGAGAAATTACATAATTTCCATGTGTGTAAAATTATAAATATGTATGAAATGCAACTATAAATATGTGAAATGTAAAGTGATTTTGCAATTCCAGTTTGTATATCCTCAGCTCCATCTGCGCTATATTATTACCAACTCACACAGTACGAATCCAGTCCTTTCACCTACTAAAAGACCAGCCTAATCGCTCATGCAGGAAAATTCCGGACATATTTAGGAGCCTCTACTGCCTCCTCGCGCAACATTAGCGTCATTTGTTTTGCACTAATGTGGCCCAACAATGCCAAAATCGCTGAGACATATTTGCAAAGTGATGCAATGCATGCATTGTGCCACTTTGTAACCCCTTGAGCCACATTATGCCTGTGAAAGTATAATGTATGCAAAGGGGGTGTTCCCCCATTAGTAGAGCTGGCATTAAAATGAGGCTTCCGTTGTTTTCAATGGGCCACTAGGTGCTTTGCAGGATTAGAGTAAACATTTTTGACGGATGCAAATTTTGACACTAGTTCCCTAACTACTGCCGCTGTGTGCTGTATGTTAAATACAGAATACACATGGTGGCGTGAGGGGGTGCTAAGGGGCGCAAGGAAAGTGGTGCTGCACTAGGTGCAGTGCCACTTTTTTAAAATATGCCCCTTCAAGCAGTATTTCAATATTCTGAGAGCAAAGCAGATTCACCTCATGACGTTGTTCTCTTTTGGTTTGCTGAAAGAGGGGTCCTTTGCTTGTCTCAATGAGCGCAGAATCAGTGAGTGCTTTTCGGTCTGGTATTTATTTTTATGTTGAGCTTTATACGACCTAAGGGGAATAGCTACCAATAGAGCAAGAGGTAAGTGGACCTCGGGGTGAGATATATGAAGGACCCACTTCACTAAAATTAGTGCCTGTTTTGAGGGTCTGACTGGCCTATTGGTCAATCATGCAGTTCCTGTTGGGATGGCCTCAGAGACCAGTGTGCGGGCCGTTTTTTTTGCGGTTTGTGGTCCTGTTTTCTGGCCAAGTGGGACTATTTCTACTTTTGATTTCCCAGGTATTGGAACAGACGCTGCAGCCTCCCATACCTTGCACAATAATCATACAGCATGTTTATGAGTTCACAACTGGCATGGTTTGCAAATGTGGGCCACTTTTTTTAGCTATCTGGTTCGCTAGCGTGGGCCATTTTTATTTCGGTGCCAGGCTTTATATTTTGTCCCAGTGCGGCTCTGACTGGTTCTTAATACAAAACCAGAGAAGTGGGTCCATATTCCTTGCTTACTTTAGAGCCCATGATGAACAGTGTACGACTCACCTTAAAAGTAATAATACAAATATAGAGAAGACACGTGATTCATTGCACCACGCACGTAATTATATCCTTATTTTTCCTTTTCCCTTTTAGCCATGCCTCATTAGACGCATTCTCATCATTGCATGAGCAGCGCTGATGAGAGATGGGAGATGAGGGCTGCACTAACGGACCATCCTACGACACATCACGGATTCCAGTCAGAACCTGTCGCAACACGCTCCTTTCCCAGCCCACCTACGAACACTTGTGTGGCAGGAATTCAGCAAAATAAAGGAATGTTTCTTCTCCCTTCTGGCGAGGTATCCTATTAGAAGGTTATCGGTAATTTAAATGACAGGCTTTACACAGTTGTCCATTCTTTGGCGTCTTTATATTTGTTTAGCTCTAATGTTGGAGCAGCCACATTCCTGAAAGGCATTTTCTGAGTGACTGGGCAGGACTGCTCAGTCACAGGCACCTGCCTTTTAACAAAGGCCAGCGGTACACGCGCATTCCAACAGGAGATGGGAACTGGGCGTCGAAACTGTCAGACATCACAGGATTTATTTGGAAAATGAGATTTTTCAAAAGCGAGGGCTCGCTTTCTCTAGCATGTAAGGCGGTATTCCTACAGAACCTAAAATACAGAGAAGTGTTGTCATCCATAATTAAAGGTTTGCCAGAGCGTACAATGTGTGATGTAATGAATGCAGAATTCTACAGGTTCCAAGGAGCACTGGTAATGAAATTGCTTAATCCTGCTCTTGTCACCCACACAGGTATCTTGGACAGTTTTTAGAGATGAAAATGAAGTCAAGCATCAGAAGTCGTATCCAATTTTCCAGGTTTTGGAGAAACTAGAAAAGTACAGTACCAAATCTAAAACGTGTTAACAGATGTTTAGGTTGGGGATTTTCAACAGAAAATAGATAAGGTTCCCTACGGTCCATAGACGACAAAATGCAGGTATTAACAGATGGTTTCATTAGATTCTGAGCGCTCTCTCTTATCTGTTCATAGTTTCTAAAAACAAATACATAGTTGAGTACATCTTTCACTTTACTGGTGATTGATTTTTAATCATAAATTAATTCTGGCTTACCAGGATTGTTACATATGAACTTGACGTAATTAAGCCTAGGTATTTTATCAACATGATCCTGTTTCATACAGTCTAAAGTCACCAATCGATTAAAAGTACTTTATAGCTTTGCTCGAATAGAAATCCACAATAGTAAGGGTCGAAATCTTATAAAATATCCCACAAAGTTTAGCTCTAATCTCTATGTGATTCATAAGTGATGCTAATTGAAGGCACGGATTTTGGCCTTTTAATAGGAGCATTCTCTTCTTTTGGAATGTAAGAAACATTGGAATGTCCCCAGATACCTGCGTCATGAATGCTTATCGCTCTACGTTTACTTTTGTAAATATCCAGCATTTTCAATCTGATTCAATTGAGCTCCTAAAGTGTATCTTCCTAATATTTTGGAAGGGCTTTCAGTTCCATGCATGTGTCAACAGCAATGCTAAATACATAAAGTTATCGACCTTGTAAATTCTGGAATTGTTAATGATATAAGCTCTGGCTTTCATAGCCCTGGGACCTTGAACTGTTGGAAATGTGTCCCTCCTACAGGGTCACCCAGTATTTTTTAATGCTTTCTTTTTACTATTGTATTTTTAATTTGTGTTGGCCATAGAACTCTATGCACTTTACCCCTGCTAACCAGCGGTAAAGTGCTTGTGCTTTCCCTTTCAAACGTGTTAATATTGGTATACACTTCATTGGCACATTTAGGGATTTATTTATTATTATTTTACACAATGCAATGCGGTAAGACACCTTGCTGAGCTGTGCTGCATGAAATGGCAGGAATGAGTCATATTTATCAACATATAGCACATTCCTGCTCTCTGCCTATGCTGGTGCATAAACTGATGCCAAGTGCCAATACAGGCCCACTTGCACTATGGTGCAAGAGTGCCTGTGGTACAGGCAGAAGTGTTTTGTGCAGTAAGAGATACCTTTCTGCACAAAACAATCATCTGAACCCTTTTCCTCTTTCTACTTGAGCTGCTTAATGCAGCACACTTTGAAAGAGGGAAAACAAGGAGAAATAAATATATTTATCCATGTTATGAGTCCCCTAGGAAGGCATAGCATTCTGACACATTCCCTGGGCTACCAGTTTGGTAAATCTAGGGATGCTTTAGAATTCATGGGTGGATGCATGGGAACACCCATGCTCCACCCATGGAACACCTCCCTGTAACAGAGTAAGGCAAGGCAGTGACTTGCACACTTTGCTTTACTCGTGATTTACCAAGCTATGCAGAGCCACTCAAGGTTGCCTTGCATGGCATGGTAAATCTCATTAAAGTATTTGCATCACCCTGCAAACCCTTGTGTGGTTCAAGGGCAACACAAAACCTTGATAATTATGCTCCTTAATTTGCCTTTAAGTCCTAGCATATGTTACCTAGGGCATGTCAATTAAATGCTACTAGTGGGATGCAGCACTCATTGTGCTATCCAGTAAAGTAGCACTACAAAACATGTCTACAGGCCTGCCACTGCAGCTTGGGCGTGCAGTTTTAAACTGCTATTTCAACCTCACAAAATACTTTTTCATGCTTATAAATCACCCTTAAGGTAGGCTATAAACCTCTATAGGGCAGGGTGTCTTATATATTAAAAAAAGGTGGGCATGTATGATTGAAGTTTTACTTGTCCTGGCAGTGAAAAACCTCTAAAGTTGTCACTATGGTCAAGCTGGCTGTGCCATAGACTAACAATGGTTTACACTATTACCTGTCGTAAGAATGACATTAGGTTTTGATATAACTAGAAAAATGGATGAAGGTTTCATTTTGATAATAATTTAAAACCCAATCAAAAGTTCAAGTTGAATTTTAAGTTTTTATTTTGTTGCCTAAGTCCCAAAGGCTTTCATGCCAGTGTCTAGCTGTCAACTGTCCCCTGTGACCAGATGTGTATTGATTCAAGACAGTGGACAAAGGGCTCTGGGTGTGGGTGGGCATCTGAGGAGGGAGACTCCAACCTTGCCAGGATGACCTTGAGGCTGTGCCAGACCCTTCTTGACCTTCAAAGAAATGCCTACAGTGTCATTGGACAATGAAGCTCCCACATACAGCTGCCTTCCCTTGTCTCTCTAGTCAGGCTGCCACCAAGCCCAGTGGCAGTATAGGAACTGATCAGGACTGGCTTAGGAGGTGGAAAACGGCTTGCCCTCCACACACAGGCTGGCCATGAAGGTGGACTACACACACCTCTACATTAGAACCCTCCTAAATATTTTCACTTTGAGTGCAGTACAAGTATCAGACAATAAAAATAAAAAAGATCCCTATCTCTATTTTTAAAATTGGGCACTATGACTGAGTTCACGCAAGATAAGGGAAGGTCACATTATACAGCATTATTTACAACATTGGTGAAATTCAGGATTTGCAAATAGACATTTTTTTAAACGCTCATTGACACTACGGCTGGGCCCGGTGCCTTTCACCTTGCGCTCTTCTTCATTGCCCATAATTTTTCAGTGACCCTGAGGCTCAATGAGGAAGAGGCATTTTCCATCAATTCGTCCAACTGGGGAGTGTGCAATTCTTAAATATTGGATGAAGAATAAATATTCCTGAAAGAGGACACTCATTTCTCAACAGGAATCATTGTGGCCAAGGTCTGGGCACCCCACTCTTTAAAAAGGTTGGCATTAATCAGTTCCAAAATGCACAGCCATCATTATTAGCATTAGCTTCCCGCAAATTGTCCAACACTGACTCTCTAGTACTGACTTTCCTGTCCGTAATAATCTTCTTATAATTTGATCTACAGACTTGTACATCTACAGTATTACATGGTTTGCTTTTTGGTGCAATCATCAGCTTTTTTGTGACTATGTGAACAATAGCAATTAAGCCGTCTTTCCAAATTTATCTCTGTGTCTTATTGAACATGTCAGAAATTGTTTTATTGCAGGCAGAGGGAGTCAAAAGATTGCATTATAATTAATGAGTTGACAAGTCTAGGCAACAGAAATATTCTTCTATTCTACTGCTTCGTATGTTAGCTAACTAACAGCTGGGATTAACCTGCTCTCATTTAAGTAGCACGTCTTTGTTATTATTTACTTCCATTTTTGAAGTCCTTCTGGTGCACAGTGAATGGATTGTCCTGTGTTTAGATAGTTAACCTAATGGGATAATGATCACTGGTACTATTTTTAAAGACCATGAAACTAGAGACCAGCGATCCAAAGTCTCTAGACATAAGTATGCAATCAATAGTACAGGCGAAAACACTTCCAATGTACGTTGGTGATGTAGAGAGAGAACTCAAACAGAAAATCAAAACATAAATACAAATTATATGTGATTTTAAAAAGATTTAGGGCCTCATTTTGAGTTTGGAGTTTGGGAAAGCCTGTCAGCCAGACTCCTGACAGGGTGTCCGCCGTCATAGTGACAACCACTTTGCCAGACCTATTAGGCCTTTTACTCTAGGCTGACAGCTGGAAACCTCGGCTGCTGCCCATCAGCCTACAGAAAAACAGGCAGCAGCATTGTCTCTGGCTTGTAATCGAACCGGTGGCAATGCTGTTGCCGGCAGGGTGCACCAGCACCCTTGCACTGTTCACTGTCTGCACAGCAGACAGTGACCATTGTGAATGTGCTGGATACGGGGACCCCCTGCACTGCCCATGCCAAGTGCATGGACAGTGCAGGGGCCCCCCTTTGGCCCCCCTTTACCTATTCTTCGCCAGTCTTTTCATGGCACTGAAACCGCCATGAAAAGGCTAGCGGAGAACGATGTCGTAATCTGCAGGGCAGCACTGGATGCAGGGCTGCCATGGCAGATTAGCACCTCCACCTGCCGTCAACCTGTCGGGATCACCAATCCAGGCGGACACGGCAGAACCCTGGCAGTCTGATCACCAGGGTCTCAATGTGGCGGTCTCTCTGCCACAGCGGCGGCAGTCCTGACCACCACCGCAAGGCCGGCGATCTTAAGACCACCAGCCTCGTAATGAGGCCCTTAGTGCGTCGCCCTCCACATCAAGTTAAAATGTGATATAGCCTCATGGTTTGTGCCAAATATCTCACACGCAACATCAGCTCCCTGGCAGAAGGATGCAGTCAGGTCACCCGCCCAAACAATTGACACATTGTCTTTTCTATCTCCTGCCAAGCATCTAAGGATTTTCTTGAAACTATGTATGTGTTCCAGAATTTGTTTCCGTATGCATTGTCATAAGAACTAGCCACTCATCTTTTATGCAGCCTCTTTCCTTTAAAAACAAGAGCTGAAAATTATGAGTGTCAAATGATGCATCAAAAAAACTTACACTGTTTAAAAAAGGTTTACAATGCCATGGATACATCGTATTTGCAATACGGTGCTCCATAGAATAGCGTCCCAGGATGCGTCAGAAAAACTGACGCATCAGAGGGTAGGATGCTACAAGTATCTGCTCAAAAACTAAGGCATTGCAGATGTTGTCATCAGAACTGACACAACTTCAGCAATGCTTCAAAAATTGAGGTGATGTCAGTTCAGATTGATGCATGGAACCTAATGTGTGAGGACCGATGTAAAAGACAGTAAAATAGTGGAATATCACCATGTACACTTTTACCTTGGTCCTGGATGGAAGAGGTATGCAGTATGGCTATGTGTAACATTATTTGGGCATTGTCTGCATATGTGTATGCAGAGTCCTGTGTATGTGAGACATAGTGAGTGCCAGTGTAATATAAGTGAATATAAGTGTATGTTGGAATCTGAAGTGGAAATACATGTTCTTCCTACCTTACGTGAGTACTTACACGTTGTCCTTTGGAGTATGCAGACCTGGACTTAAGGACTCATTCCTGGAGAAGTGACAATCCTGGCCTGTCCCTTGCAAAAAGTACACAATGTCACATTGCCTTGCTGCAGTAGACGATGAGATCATGGGTGCCAGGGTCCCAGGTTGGTCAATGGGTCCTACAACATGATTGCCACATGTGTAGACCTACTACAACCAGTGGAGAGGTGCAAAACAGACATCTTCTAGGGTGTGAAGTGACTTCAAATGGCCAGATTTCTGTTTTAAAGTCACTGCGTCAATCCCTGCACCTGGATGTTGGTGGGCTAGAATTCGGAGGCATTGCAGACTATGTGTGATGCACCTTGAGGAAGCGTTGAAGGAGGAAAACCTTGTAAATGCCACTGCGTCAGTTGTAAGTGACTTTTTCTGATGGCATGCCCAAAG
Source organism: Pleurodeles waltl (assembly GCF_031143425.1). Lineage (NCBI taxonomy): Eukaryota > Metazoa > Chordata > Amphibia > Caudata > Salamandridae > Pleurodeles > Pleurodeles waltl. Next base: position 229,854,344 of record NC_090437.1, on the reverse strand, counting down.
CACGTGACGCAACCAGATCCTGCGCAGGTTTTTTTAACACAGAGCCAGGAAAAGTGCTCAATTTGGCCAAATGCATCACTCTGTATATCTGAACTAGCACACTGCCACCTTTGCATAACAAAAAAAATGACAGAATGGCGGCACAAGTTCTTTGTAAATAAGCCCCAAATGGCGTGTCTTGAGCAGCAGAGAGCCATAGTGCAATTTATTGTGCTATTGCTGGTGCATTGAAGCACCTACTCCTCCGGCCTCATCCTTACCCAGTGCAAGCTGGATAATGGAATAGAACAGCACACAGTCAAATTGCACATCTGGCACAATGGTGAGCGGAAGCATGATATATAGCGTTATTGGTGAAGTCTAGGGGCCCTCCACCTGACTTCTCCTTTGACTTGCACTCTGCAGGCTGGCTAACGGAGTCCAAAAACAAAGTGTGCAACTCACTTCAGTCACATCTTCATACACTTCTACCACAACAACTCACTGCTTCTTGAGATCAGTAATCTCACTGTCTGACTAGTTGTTCAGCCAGTGCTAGATTCCGATCTCCATCTTCACCCATTGGTGCACCAATTTTTTCAGAAATTCCTTTTCTTGCCCACTGCACTACAAGTTCATGGTATACTGCAGTAGGAACCTGCAGCTATTCTCACTCATTTCAATCAGATGTAGTATGGATTTAGTGTAGATAGGCCTCTACTCTAACTTTCCAGAGTCATATTTGGCATTTGTCACTTTTTTCCATTGGCAGCAGAGTTTAACTCCAGATGCCCACACTTAAAAAATTCACACTTGGGTGTTAGAAATGGGGTCTTTGGTTGGCAGGCAGGTTACCCCCTGTCCAAGCAAGGACCCTCACTTTAGTCAGGGTGAAGGAGAATCACACTCAGTTAACCCCCCCTCACCTCTTGGTAGCTTGGCACAAGCAGGCAAGCTTAGCTTCAGAAGCAATGTGTAAAGTATTTATACTAACACACACAGAAATACAGTGAAAACACTACAAAATGGACACCACACCAGTTTAGAAAAATAGGAAATATTTAGTTAAATCAAACAAGACTAAAACAACAAAAATCCAACATGCACAAGTTAAATTATGAATTTTCAAAAGAATAAAAGTCTTACTCCATCGAAAACAATGGAAACGATGATTTTGCACAAAGTACCTGGTTAGCGTAAAATAGGAGGCCGCACGGGCGAGCCTGTGTAGCAAAAGGCAGTGGTGCATCGATCCCTTCCTCGCAAGGGAGGCCGTGCGTTGTTTCTTCTCCGGTTGGGTCAACAATGCCTTGTTTTTCTCCCTCAGAAGAGAGCGATGCATCGATTTCCGGATGGGGCACCTTGGATACACGCAGAGTCGGGTTGACTTTGACGCCCAGGGACGATGCGTGAAAAATCCTGTTGCATGGTGTTAGAAAACCGCAATGCGTGGGTTTGCGCCATAATCAGCAGCTGCAAGTGGGTGTTGCCTGTCCTTTCTCCAGCCACGATGCATCAATTTCCCAGCCGTGATGCAGGTGGAGTGTCGATTTTACCCATGAGGCTGGTGGCACGTCGTTTATCAGTCGCATTGCAGATGGTACATTGAAAATGTTCCTGCACTGCGTTCTGTGAGTGGATTTTCAGCTCTTGTCTGCCAACTTCACCTTTCAAGGGCTAAGAGACTGCATAGTCTCAGTAGAAAGTCCAGTTCTATCAGCGGAAATCTTTGATGGCCCTGAGACTTCAAAACAGGAGGCAAGCTCAGTTCAAGTCCTTGGATATTCTTCTCAAGCAGGAATGCACAACAAAGTCCAGTCTTTGTTCCCTTTCACAGGGAGAAGCAGCAACTGCAAGCTAGCCAAACAAAACACAGTCACAGGCAGATGCAGCACTTCTCCTCAGGTCCTCAGCTCTTCTCCTCAGCAGAAGTTCCTCTTGAATCCAGAAGTGATCTAATTTTCAGGGGTTTTGGGTCGAATACTTATACCCCTTTCTGTCTTTGAAGTAGGCCTACTCCAAAGACAAGACTCTGTTGTTCACAAGATACTGCATTGCCCAGACCAGGCCCAAGACACACACCAGAGGGTTGGAGAAAGCATTGTGAGTGGAGGCATAGCCTTTTCAGGTATGAGTGACCACTCCCCTCTCCCTTCCTAGCACAGATGGCTCGTCAGGATATGCAGGCTACACCCCAGCTCCCTTTACTCACTGTCTAGAGGAGAAGTGCAAACAGCCCAACTGCCAAACTGACCAAGACAGAGAATCCACAAACAGGCAGAGTCACAGAATGGTTTAAGCAAGAAAATGCCTACTTTCTAAAAGTAGCATTTTCAAACTAACAATCTAAAATCCAACTTCCCTAAAAGATGTATTATTAAATTGTGAGTTCAGAGACCCTAAAATCCATATCTCTATCGGCTCTCAAAGGGAATCTACACTTTAATAATATTTAAAGGCAGCCACCATGTTAACCTATGAGAGCGATAGGCCTTGTAGCAGTATTTCACTGTTAGGACAAGTAACACACATCAGTATATGTCCAAACATTAACATACACTGCAACCTGCCCATGGGGCTACCAAAGATCCTACGGTAGGGGTGCCTTACATGTATGAAAAGGGAAGGTTTAGGCCTGGCAAGTGGGTACACACAGACACTGCAGTGGCAGGTCTGAGCCATGTCAATAGGGCTACTCATGTGTGTGGCACAACCAGTTCTGCAGGCCCACTAGTATTTGATTTACAGGCCCTGGGCACCTCAAGTGCACTTTGCTAGGGACTTACTAGTGAGTCAAATATGCCAATCATAGATAAGCCAATTACACATGCATTTTACATAGGAGCACTTGCACTTTATCACTGGTTAACAGTGGTAAAGTTCCCAGAGTATCCAAAACAGAGTCCAGCACACATCAACAAGCTAGGCAAAAAGATAGGGGAGACCATGCCAAGGATGCCAAGTCTAATATTGGGCAACTACATCCACTTTCATCCTTTATGCTCCACTGGTGTACAGCACAGAAAGAAGGAGTGATAGGTGAAGCATGGCCATTGTGAACAAGTTGTTTAATTGGGATAGAATACCACACCTACTAGGGCAGCATGTCAAAAGAAAATTGCATGTGGATCTCAAATAATTATTAACATACTATGATTTATTATTTAGTTTTATTTACTTGAAACATTTCTATTGCACACCAAGATCACAAGGTAATATGGAATTTTACATTACAACAAAGAAGATTACAACACTTACATTGAGACCTTTCGTAAAAACATTTGGGCCAAACAGGTGTAGGGGCTAAGGGGGCGACAATATAAAGTTAGTCTATCAGTAATGAGGGTGAAATAAGGATTGGGAAGGGTTAACTGGGGGTGGGGGGTAAGAGGTGACCAAAACAATTGATTGATATAGAGGACCTCCACAAGGATGGACTTGGGATAATGAACGTTCAAGAGCTAACCAAGAAATTGAATAGGTGACATTTAAGAAGACTGTTGCAGTGGGTAAGAGAGGTTAGCTTTTGTGGGTCATTAAGAAGAGAGCTTCAGACTGATGTGGCAGCTGCGGAGAAGAATTGTTTGCAGGTTAACATTTTTTTAACTAAGGAATTTTCCAAAGAAGCATGTATCTACTTCTCACTTTCCACGACTGACTGGAGATTGTGAGCAGGTTAGCTAGGTAAGGGTTAGCTAGGTAAAGAAGACTTTGATCAGGGAATGCCTTGTTGACTATTCAGAATAAATCTAATTGAATTCTGACTATAATCAGGAAGCAGAGAAGGTCTTTTAGAATTTTATTAATGTGGTCATATTTTTGCAGAGTTCACCAGATTGCTCCTGAGTGTAGGGTGGTATTCACTGGGATGATGTATGATTATGGTACTCCTGCAAGGACGAAGTTTGCAAAGTTCAGTCTAGATATGACTAGAGACCAGATGGCTCTTCTGAGGTATTTATATGGAATTGGGTGACATATTCTCTTCAGTGAATGAAAATGAAAATGAAAATGGTCTGCTTGTGCCACTCTCTTGACATGCGGAATAGGAGTGGTTGGTTAATCTAGTGTGAAACAGATTCTAACCTTGTCAGTAAAACATAGATTTTAGTACACATGAAGTGCCCCTCCCATTACCACTTGGTGGGTGGCCTCAAAGGCTGCTGGATCGGCAGAGGCAAACCCGACACATTCAAAGTTTCCAGACCAGGGAAATTCAGTTGCAATGGTCCTGCCATAAACATGGTGTGACTAATACCACTGTGACTTGGCAGATCTGTTCTAGATGGGTGGCCCAAGGCTAATGCTCTGCCACTGGAAACCTGGTGGTTCCCTCAACTCTAATTAGGTGGGGAAACTGCAAATTTGGCCGGAGCACATTCAATGGTGTGGAGATTCTTTGGAGCAGCTCCCAATCTCCAAGGCAAAATCTAACAATTCTAAATGTCATCAGAATGTACATTAATGTTCCACACACAAACTATGTAGCAAATTGTGTTAACTTGAAATTTGAAACATTCTTCCTTATTTTGGCATCTTTTATCATTTCCACATACCTTGCTTAGCAATAGTGAAGATTTTGTTATGTGGAAACACAATCTGCCCTTCTTTCGATTCGAGCAATAGCACATTTCATGTTTTGCCATAGTCATTTGATTAAAAATAGTTTTTTGTGCTGTTTTCTATGTGTTACTGTGTGTGTTGAACAAATACTTTGAACATTGCCTCTTTAGATAAGCCTTAGGGCTCTGTGCCAAGCTATTAGACTCTGAGAACAGGTTATCTTTTAGTGGGTGTCTGAATAACCGAATGTGCGTCAAAAGTTTTTACGCACATTTGACGCAAACCGTGCCCCATATTTAAACTTTGACGCCCAACACCGTGGATGTCAAAATTCCCCCATGTGCGTCATTTTTTGGATGCGGGAAACTGCCTTGCGTTAATGACATGCAAGGTAGGCGTTCCCGCCCAAAAAATTACTTTAAGGCCAGTGCGCCTTATTTATACTCCTGTGTCATTTTGATGCACAGGAGGGGGCGGGCCTTAAAAAAAGGCGCACAGCCTGATGAATCCCCTAATAAATTAAATTTTGGTTAATAGCATGAAAACCAAAACTCTGGCTAATGTGGATGACATCACCATTGTAAGACCTGAGCCTGGGTAGCTAGTTTGCTGGCGTATGCACCCAGTCCAAGAAGCGACCACCACTTTAGTCATTTACCTATAAAACTTGAGCAGAACTAAGATCCTGGTTTAGAAGTCAGCGGATGTGTTACTCAGTCATAGCAGTGATGGCTATCCAATCTCTCGAAAGATAAGTCCCATTATAGCCTATGAGATTCAGATTTCAGCAGACAGGATATCCATCACCATAGTGACTGAGTAAACTGTCCACTGATTTCAAAATCAGACCCTAAGTCTTTGATATGGAAGAATTACAAAGACTACAGTGCCCCCAAAGGAGAACATAAATTATTTTAAACCATCATAAACAGCATAGATACAGAATAAATTAAAGAAATATTTTTTATTCATTCACATATAAACAATAAAATCCTATTTACATAAAATTGCTTAATAGAAAGGTCCCAACCAAATTCACACCCACAATCGGAAGGACAGAATTAGTTCAAGAATAAAGTGCTTGTGATCAAAAATAGAAAAAGAAGAATAGTCAATATCCCAAAAATCTATATACTATACAATGAAAACAAGGTAGTCTGTTGGTCAACCTTCCACTGCATTGAATCAGTCTTAAATTATTTGGAACATAAATTTCCTTGTTAAGTCCTTCCTTATCAAAACAAGCAGTAACCAATCCAGGCTAAAACATTCATGTCGACGTTTCAATCCGCTTCTCTCCTGGGCCAATTCAGAGCTCCTCAACGGGTCTTCTTCAGGACTAACCGACAGGTACCCCTTAACTTCTGAAAACAAATCATCTGGTCGCAATCATCTTCACAAAATTGCACTTTCAAAACCGACCAAGTCTTATTTCTCATTAAGGGTTAATTATTCCAGATATATCCATGTACGACTCATCCACAAGTTCATTTATTCCAACCTTCAAGTTAATCATATCCTCATCTCATATCCATGTCAAATCATTCCCAGTCAAAGAATGTTTTAGCCTGGATTGATTACTGCTTGTTTTGATAAGGAAGGACTTAACAAGGAAATTTATGTTCCAAAGAATTTAAGACTGATTAAATGCAGACTTCTTCCTCATCTTTCTCCAATCTGCTGCCAGTGCCCCAGCCAATATATACCCCTACAACACTCTTCGTGACATATTTCTGAGATAATGGCACATCATCTCTGATGCACCACTTTTCTTGCATCGCCCTGCGCCCCCCCCAGCATCACCATGGTAGTGCTGTATTTACTATGCAGCCCACCATTGTGTACGTTAGCACACTAGCATCATAATTTATGACCTATTGTGGTGCTTTTCTGGATTAGTGCCATAAATTATTAAGCTAGTCCAGCAAAGCACAGGGAGGCCAGTAGGTTATTATAGGAGTGTCACTTTAACACCTGCCCTGAACAGGCATTAGAAATGACAGAAAGAAACATGCAGTGAAATCTTGTAAACTTCACTGCACCATTTTGTTTGAGCCTCCCTGCTTGGGAAAACCCCCTTGCATACATTATACCTGGCACAGACATAATGTGGGGCAAGGGGTTACAAAGTGGCACAATGTATGCAATGTGCCACTTTGTAAATATGACACATGGTGGGGGCCAACCTTAGTGTAAAAAAGAAAATGATGCTAAGGCAGCACAAGGAGGCATAAGGGGCTGATAAATATGCCCCTTAGTACCCTCTGCCTGCATTTGAGATTCTGTAACCCCATTACTTCTGAAATGGCCACTCTAGCAGGCAGGTCCATGTAACCGGCTGTAGCAGGGAGAAGGGCCACCCTCGGCTGTCCTTACACGATCGCCATCTTATACCTGAATGGGGGTTGGGAAATTGGAAGATTTAAGAGAATCACTATAGTCATGGATGTGAGGAGATTGTCAATCAGTGACTGAGTTCTGAATGCCTGGAATGTATTCCACTCTCAAAGAAATCTGATTCTGTAGACAATGCTCAAATAATTGTTTTGATAATTCTGCAAATGTTTTCAATTTTATTCACCCTCCAGCATACTAATGTAGGAGACTGCCATCAAGTTACCCACCCCTAAGAGAACCAAACAGTGGATGTGACATTTTGTAACAATGTGGACTCCAAAGGAAGTCGCAAGCAGCTCTAAACAGTTTATGAGCAAGGATGACTCCTTCCTTGACAATAGTCCACCAGTTGAGAATTCACAACACTGTGCACCCTATTCTGACAAACTTGCATTGGAGCTAAATAGTAGATATGGGGTGGAATTGAAAATTCCTTTTCTGTTGCAAGCACGGACATTTTTCAGCTACCAGAGAGCCACATCCTTTGCTCCCAAATCTCTCGGTATAATGCCGAAATAAGAAACATTTTTTTTCAGGTGTTGATTCCCAGTTCGTTAAGGATCTGATAGTGAAGGGGACCTGGAAAGATCACCTAAATAGAAGATGAGAGCAGATCAACTATTCTTAGTAGATGTCTGCAGGAAATATGAGAAAGAGTTTGAAAGTGAGACAGTTCTTTCCTGATTACGGAGAATTTTGACTTTGATAATTGAAGAAAAGATGTCAAAGAATGCATTTCAAACCCCCAAAACTATAGGGAATGAATTGAAGTAAGGAAACATTTATCTTAGTTGATTAGGAACCCTGTTAGACCTGAAAGCCTTAGGGTGGTCATCCCCCAACTTTTTGCCTGCTCCCTCCACTTTTCTGACACTGTTTTGCTAGTTCTAGGACTCTTCCCACTTTACCACTACTAACCAGTAATAAAGTGCATATGCTCTCTCCCTTAAACATGGTAACATTGGTTCATTCCCAATTGGCATATTTGATTTACTTGTAAATCACTAGTAAAGTGCTCTACATTTGCCCAGGGCCTATAAATTGAATGTTACTAGTGGGCCCGCAGCACTGATTGTGCCTCCCGCATAAGTAGCCCCTTAACCATGTCTCAGGCCTGCCACTGCAAAGCCTGTGTGTGCAGTTTCACTGCCACTTTGACTTGGCATTTAAAAGTACTTGTCAAGCCTTAAACTCCCCTTTTTCTACATACAAGTAATCACTAAGGTAGGCCGTAGGTAATCCATAGTAAAGGGTGCTATGTAGGTAAAAGGCAGGGCATGTACATGTGTGTTTTATATGACATGGTAGTGGAAAACTCCTAAATTCATTTTCCACTACTGTTAGGCCTGCTCCTTTCATGGCATAGCATTAAGACTCCCTTCATATACTGTTTGAGTGGTAGATTCTGATCAGAGAGGGGTAACCAGGTCATATTTAGTATGGACAGAATGGTAATAGAAAATCCATCCTGCTTATTGGTGAGGTTGGATTTTATATAACTATTTTAGAAATGCCACTTTTGGAAAGGGAGCATTTCTCTACACTTAAAATCCTTCTGTGCCTTACAGTCTGTCTCCAATCCACATCTGGGCTAGTTGATAGCTCCCTTGTGCATTTCACCCAGACAACCACAAATGCAGGACACCCACTCACACCTGCACTCATCTGCATACTGAATGGGTCATCCTGGGCTAGATGGGTGGAGGGCCTGACACATATAATTCAAAGGCTAGTGGCCTGACCTCACACAATGGACAGCCAAACCCCCTCCGGGGACCCTGGCAGACACACCTGTACTGAAAGGGGAACTTGTGCATTTCAGAACCACTCTTTGAAATCTCCCTAAATTCAATTCATTATTGGCTATATAACCTGGGACCCTGACCACACCAACCCAGATACTTCTGCACCTGAACTTGCAACCTGTCAAGAGGAACTGTCCAAAGGGCTTATCTAGACTGATTCGCAGAGAAGAATGGCTGGCCTGCTGTTGCCCAGCTGCCCTGCTACCCTCTGACTTTGTTGAGAAGTGCTCTTCAGTGGCTCGGGTTGAGCTTGCCTCCTGTTTTCTGAAGTCTCAGGGCCAAAAAGACTTCATCTCTTCAGGAAACTCCTTGTGCACTGAACATTGACACACAGCCTGCCGAAAATGACGCACAGCCATTTTGCGACTGAGAACTCGACGCACAGCCAAGCTAGAACGATGCAGCCCAACTTCCAGAGTGAAAATTCAACACTGCATCTGCCTTGTAACCGGAAATTCGATGCACAGCCCTACCGGATTGATGCACAGCCAAACTGGATGGATGCAGCCAATTCCCTGAGTGGAAAAATCAACGCAGCACCTGCCGTGCAACAGAAAATTCAACATATCGCAACACCAGATCGTCGCAACCCCTGTGACTTCTTCCTGCACGGCCAGGATTTCCCTGCATCGTCCCTGGGTGTCAAAAGAGCCCTGCAACGCAGTGAGGAATCGCACCAAAAAATGAGGCAAAGCTCCTTGTAGCGTGGAAAGAAAAGACACATCATCTGTACCGTGCCGGAAAATCCGATGCACAACCTATTTTTCCATGCTTCTCCTCCTCTGCGGTCTCCGTGCATGTTATTTTTGATGCAAACCAGGTACTTTATGTAATCAAGAGACAACTGTTGATATTTGAGATTGAAGACTCTTTTTAAACCTGCAAAAGTGATAGCTCAACTTGTGTTTATTGAATCTTTATCATTTTGACCTTAGTTTAACCAGATAAATCTCCTATATTTTTCTAAACCTGTGTGGTGTATTTTTGTGGTGCTTTCATTATGTTACTGTATGATGTATTGCACAAATACTTTACACATTGTCTTCTGAGTTAAGCCTGACTGCTCAGTGCCAAGCTACCAGAGGGTGGGCACAGGATAATTTAGATAGTGTGTGACTCACCCTGACTACAGTAGAGCTGTGGTCCCTACTTGGACAAGCGTGTATACCTCTGCCAACTAGAAACCCCATCTCTAACAGACCCCAACTCTTCAAAGAAATTTGTGATAATCTGAGAATAAAAGGAGTTCTTCTCCCATGCCATGAGCAGGATATCATCTAAATATATTATAATACTGATGCTGTGAGCTCTAAGAAAGCATACAACTGTTTTGAACATCATCACCAGCAAACTTTATTTCAGTTACGACCGTAACCACAAAAGTATGTCAAAGTAAAAAAAAAACTGAAAAAGAAACACATCAATAAAATAGCTCACAGCTGCTCAAAGCATGAGGATAAAAGCACTGAGAACAACAGTACTCAAGGGAAAAATATAACAACAAAAAATCACCATTGCATCGTCAGGAAATTATAACAACCCACTTGTAATGTGTCCTTTGCCCAATATAAAAAGTTAAAGTAAAGTACAAGTGAAAAGAGTGTAAACAGCAACAAGGTTGCAAGATAATAATAACCATACAACTAGTCAGGAATAGATTAGGGGGTCCAAGTAATATGATATTTTAATGGCTGAGCATGCTACCTAGGAGGACGGTTCACAACAATAAGAACAATATTAAATTCCTTCTACTAACAACACATTTTAAAAAGGAGCAAATAGTCACACAATTGGACTGAGTCTAGTGACTGAAGATAAACTAGGGCCATCCCCTGGTTTCTAGTGCCAGAGATCTGATTATTGGGATTAAAAACAGTTTAGTAAAAACAAGGTAAAATGTAACAGACTTTAGGTAGAAGACTCATTCCATGGACATAGCAAAACTTTGGATGGATCAAACTGGGGAAAGCCCAAGTGCCATCTCATAAGGCCCATTAGGAAACAGGTAAGTAACATTCTATCCCATGAGCAATCGATCCACTCCAGATATGGTTCTAGAGCAGATGCACTGCGTAGTAGGACATCCTCCCTAACAGAGATTTGAGTAAGCTCTTGGCCCTTCTAAGAAGGCGTTTGTTGGTCTTAAAGGTTTTTGCCCAGGTCACGTCAGATGCAGTCAGAATGCCAGGCATATAAAATAATTGTTGCTTACCCGATCAGTTGTTGTGGTCATGATATCATTAAGCGGGGCAATGTACATGTCTCAGGACAAATAATCCTTAACAATTTCCCATTTAAAGGAGACATGAGTATTAATAAATTTAGAGCAACACAGAAGAAGGAGAGCTAGTTTGATGGAATCTTCCACAGAATCCACTCCAAGCTCCTGGTGCAAGATAAAGGTGGAATATGAAGAAGGAACACCCAATTATCTCCTCAATACTATGTTTTGTTCACCATGGGAGGATTTTGTGTTAATGTATCCCCAGATGCCTGACCCAGAGGTTAAAATGGGTAAGCACTTTCTTTTGTAAAACTCCAACAAAGGGACCACCTTTTTTTGCCAATACTGCTGGCAATTCTGAAAACATAACAAGCCAAACTTGCAAATTTCAGGCAGAATTTAGCAGCAAGGACCCCAGGTAACCCTTGCATCAAAAACGACAACCAGGTATGAGAAATCCTGAGTGAGGGCCGTGGGGTAACCTTGCAGGAACATACACATTACCTTGGTTTGCCTGGGATCACAGGCCATAGTGAAAGTTGTAGTTTGATTTGGTGGCCAGACCAAGGGAGTCCATAAAAGCAACACATTCTCAGAATGAATGTTAAGACCATTAGGAGTTCTTGAAAGTAAAACAGCATTGTCCACATATAAGTGGACAGGAACCTTTCAACTGCCAATAGAGGGGACATCAGAAACTTTGGCAGACAGGACAGTACCTAGCCATTAACATGTAATGAAAATAACAGATAGGCCATGACACACCCCTGGTGCACCCCTCTCCCTAGTTTAAAGCTATCTGTCCTCTCTCCAGAAGGGCCAAATCTAACTGATGAGGTCAGGTCACAGTGTAGGGCTCTCACAAACTGAACCAGGTCTCCCTCCTCCCCCATATCCATGATGATCTCAAAATGTTTAGATCTCACCACACTGTTGAAGGTGCATGAGAGGTCCATGAAGGCAAGGCAGAGGGATCCCTGTTCAGCAACAGTTTATTTGATAATCAAAAGGTGCAAACCGAGGCATTGCTCTATCATGCCAAGACCCTCATGGAACCCATACTGTGCCTCTAACAAAATGTCAGATGCCCTAACCTACGTGTCAAGGGCAGGAGCCCTTTAAATTTCTTATCGCGCTCCCGCCGTCGCGGGAAGCGCAAGGAGGTCCCGAGAGGTCCCGAGAGGCGTGTCAAGGGCAGGAGCCCTTTAAATTTCTTATCGCGCTCCCGCCGCGCGGGAAGCGCAAGGAGGTCCCGAGAGGTCCCGAGAGGCGTGTCAAGGGCAGGAGCCCTTTAAATTTCTTATCGCACTCCCGCCGCGCGGGACGCGCCGGGCGAAGCCCGGGCAAAGGGCGGGCCGTCTGTGGCCGTCCGGGGCAGGAGGAGGCAGGGCAGGGCCATGGACTATTGTCGAGGTCTTTTGACATAGAGTACCCTGGTCCTTGGGCTGACAGTAACGTAAGCAGCTAATAACATTAATGTTTGTTTTATGTACGATATAACCGGCTGACGTGTATTGTTGTGGGGGCATTTTGATAAATAGGCAACCAGTCAATTCATTGAGGAATATTTCCACTAGATAATTGATGACTTCGCTGTTCCCATCATGTCCAAACTGAGGTCTTCTAAAATGGCTACAAATAATGACTCAAAGACCTTGGATAACTATCTTTTTAAAGTAGTTAGTAAAATTAACAAAGATAGGAGATCATCATTAAGTAGGGTTAGTCCAGAAACATCTCCCATAAGGCAGTGCTTACCCCCTACATCAATGTCTCAGAGGGTCTCGACTACTTCAACAATGAGAACAATTTAAATATTGATGTTTCTGTGGTAGAGCAGGTTTGTTGTTCCGAACCTATTCAAGTACAGGATCGGACATTACCATTAAGGTCTCCTCTTACTCAATCACCTATTAGGAGAGCGGTACGTGCCTGTAGGAAGGGGCCTGTCAAGAAAGCAGGGTGTCGGAAGCCAAAAAAAGCTGGCCCAACAGCTACCAATAGGGGAAATGTCCCTGAGCCCACCAATATTATTGAGGGGACTACTCTGCACTACTGTGCCTCTAACAAAATGTCAGATGCCCTAACCTACACTAAGAGGTGTTCAAGCACCACTCTCTCCACTACTTTGACCACAGAATCTAAAAAGGATATCGGGCTTTCCTATAGCATGCTGGGAATTATGGATTGCCCTTTTAAAAATTGGAACAATAACAGCTGTGTGCCATGATTGAGGAGGGCACGTTTTACAAATGGCATTGAAGCAATTGCACAACAGGGGAGTCCACAGATCCAGGGAGGATTAATTCAGATCAATAGGGACCGCATCCAGACCTGGGCCATTATTTAGTGGACTTTTGTTGATTGCTTCCATCTCCTCATCTAAGGTAGATTCCAGAGCTAAGGGAAATACCACCTTCTCCTCAGCAGGCAAGGCTGTACACTTGGACCCGTAAACTACATTCAAGTGTTTAACGAAGGCTTCTTGGCTGATGGAAGCAATAACACTGTAGGGGTTTGCACCCATGGTTTTAATACTTGCCGCTGCAGCCTAGAAGGCTTTCATATCTTTCATCCTACAGGCCATGACCAACTAGCCCTGGGAATCATTCTGTAGTTCCTATACCTGTCCCATTGGGCTGACTTGTAGTCCACACTGCATTGATGTACTTTATGTGTATCCCTGGTGTTTCCTTCAGGGCCTCATATGAGGAAGTCTTTCTATTGGTCAAACCACTTGTCCTCGTCATGCCCTGGTCTACTGGGCTTCATCAACAAGCTGCTGACCGCTAAACTTAAAGAGTTCACCGCCCAGTGGCTCTTGGTGGGATTAAGACAGTCAAGTACCTCAGGAATTAAATTGACGCAGAGTTTTTCTAAGACAGTAGTCAGATTGGCATTTCTTCATACTAGATGCAGCCCCTGGGTCTTGAACACTAAGGATTGGGAGGCCATGAATTTAGTGCCACCCCTTCCTGGGGATACATAGGCCAAAAGCTATGGTCTCTATGAAAGTGTTTGCAGATTCTCCCCTTTTCAATGATACCCCTCCTGTCTGCCTCGGTGCTCGGGGCTGAGATAGCTCCCTGAGCACCAAGGCAGTGAAAATGAAATGAGCTGATTGGTTCATTTCACTTTCGGTTCCAGAGAAATTATGTCAGTGTGAAATGCACACTGATCGTCATTTCATAGGAAAAAAACAAACTTGGGAGATGGGGAAGCTCTCCCCATCTCCTGAGGATGCTTCTTTCTAAAACAAATTCCTCTGGTGCAAGGATTTCAGGTGCCATGTGGGCGGACCGCCTAGACACACATAAGCACTGTAGTGTTGGATGGCTCCAGCTGTCCGAAGCACAAAAGGGGTTAAAATGCAGCACAATACCAATAATACGTGTGCAAAGTGATGTAGGAAAAGTAACTCTTATCCAGCTGTCATTAGGCAACAAGGAAGAGGAGTGATGCCAGATTAGAGCAGACTTTGTGATGTGTTTGGATGACACAGCTGTTGTGAACCTCACAATGGCCCAAATTTATACTTTTTGACGCAAACCAGCGCCGGCGCAGGTTTGCGTAATTTTTTTTACCGCTGGATGACGCCATTCCTACGCACCATGTGGGCGCCTTATTTAAGGAATGGCGTTAGGTGGCGCAGCGAACTGGTCAGAGTAAAGATAAATGACTCAAACCAGGAAAGCGCAAGGAGGTCCCGAGAGGTCCCGAGAGGCGTGTCAAGGGCAGGAGCCCTTTAAATTTCTTATCGCGCTCCCGCCGTCGCGGGAAGCGCAAGGAGGTCCCGAGAGGTCCCGAGAGGCGTGTCAAGGGCAGGAGCCCTTTAAATTTCTTATCGCGCTCCCGCCGTCGCGGGAAGCGCAAGGAGGTCCCGAGAGGTCCAGAGAGGCGTGTCAAGGGCAGGAGCCCTTTAAATTTCTTATCGCGCTCCCGCCGCGCGGGAGGCGCCGGGCGAAGCCCGGGCAAAGGGCGGGCCGTCTGTGGCCGTCCGGGGCAGGAGGAGGCAGGGCAGGGCCATGGACTATTGTCGAGGTCTTTTGACATAGAGTACCCTGGTCCTTGGGCTGACAGTAACGTAAGCAGCTAATAACATTAATGTTTGTTTTATGTACGATATAACTGGCTGACGTGTATTGTTGTGGGGGCATTTTGATAAATAGGCAACCAGTCAATTCATTGAGGAATATTTCCACTAGATAATTGATGACTTCGCTGTTCCCATCATGTCCAAACTGAGGTCTTCTAAAATGGCTACAAATAATGACTCAAAGACCTTGGATAACTATCTTTTTAAAGTAGTTAGTAAAATTAACAAAGATAGGAGATCATCATTAAGTAGGGTTAGTCCAGAAACATCTCCCATAAGGCAGTGCTTACCCCCTACATCAATGTCTCAGAGGGTCTCGACTACTTCCAACAATGAGAACGATTTAAATATTGATGTTTCTGTGGTAGAGCAGGTTTGTGGTTCCGAACCTATTCAAGTACAGGATCGGACATTACCATTAAGGTCTCCTCTTACTCAATCACCTATTAGGAGAGCGGTACGTGCCTGTAGGAAGGGGCCTGTCAAGAAAGCAGGGTGTCGGAAGCCAAAAAAAGCTGCCCCAACAGCTACCAATAGGGGAAATGTCCCTGAGCCCACCAATATTATTGAGGGGACTAGTCTGCACTCAAGTCAAATTGATCTTCTGGTTACAATTTTTGAATCTAAATTGGAAGTACTGATCAGTCCCCTGGTGGCCAAGGTAGAATTAGTGCTTCTTAGGGTTACTAGATTGGAAGGCCTTGTAGAATCTTGTCTGACTCGGTCCACTGTTCCACTGAGTACTCACTTAGACTCAATAGGCTCCATGGATAACCACCCAGTGGGTTCAGTTACACACTCTATAGTCAGTAATAGGGTGGAGGGCTTGGGGGCTACTGTTCTGGCCCCACCAACTGTAAGTGTGCCGACTGCCTCATCCTCGTCTACATCGCCAGTAGGGTTGGCTAGTGTACAAAATACTTTTAGTCGACCACGATTAATACAAAGGAGTACTCAGGAAACTATAGGAGGGACAGTCATTGATAGAAGAAGTATAACTAGGCGACATAATTCTATTAATCTCCCGCCAGATTGCGCACCATATACTGTGGTTCTAACAAATGTCCCAGAGGTTGACTTGTGCTTGAACGGTTCTGGGATAGAAACGTACCCTGCTCTTAAAAACAAGACGCTTGCTTGGTTGAATAAGAACTGTGGATTTCCTTGTGCCCTTGCAAATGACATTCTATTTGTCCACAGAGTTAGCTGGATTGGCAATGGCCCTAAAAATAGAGGTGGAGACTGTATTATTATAAATTTTAAATACCCACAACACGTGGCAACAGTGCTTCTGAGAGCTGCAATTTTGCCAACTCTAGAAAATGCGGTTCTAGCTAGACCTCTTGGCTTTTTTTATAATCATGGGGCCAATACTCAACGTCGCTCGTTGTATGTGCAAGGGCAATGTTCAAATGAGAACGGAAGAGGTATGGATGCCTGTACCCCGAATGTATTTGTAAATATGTCCCGGTCTCAAATTAGGGGGGAGTCAAGTCGTCATCAGCTGACTTACAGGCAGACTGTTAACACTTTACCTCTTCACAATCGGTATGCTGCCTTATCTTCTATGGAGGAAAATGATTGACTGCCAAATGTCTTGGAAATTCTTCCCAGTCTTCAGCATCGTCCATCAAGATTGCTACATGGAACATTGCTGGTTTAAAGAGTAAGTCTGGGATAGCCGATTGGGAAAGGATATTAAAATCTTTTGATGTCATTGCTTTACAAGAGACCTGGGATCAAACGAATAGCTTTTCTTTAGATGGCTTTTGTCATTTTTGCATTCCAGCTACAAATAGTGTGGCAGGAAGACCTAAGGGGGGACTATTAAGCCTTTTTAAACTGGATATGAAAGGCACCTTAACTCAATGCCCCTCGGGTTCAGTAAATTGTCTAATTGTTGAGCTTTCCACCCAGGATAAGGGTAAGATCCTTTTTATAAATTTTTATAACTCGCATGCTAATGATTGTACCAGTCAAAACCTGGATGACTTGGATACATTTTTGTCAGTCTATAGTATAAATGTTAATACTTTTGAGTTAATATTATTAGGGGACTTTAACATACATCCATGTATCCTACCATGTATTAGGAGGGATGAGGAAGGCCCTCCCTTTTCCTCAACTGCTCATCCAGAACATACTAGGCAGGGGGATTATCTTGAGTTTTTCCTCGCTAAATGGAATTTATATGAGTCTGGTTGTGGAGACAGGAATAGTAGGTCCCCTACGTTTAAGGGCAAAGAAAATGGTACCATTATAGATTATATTTATTTGTCTTCTTTTTTGTTAAATAGTGTTGTAAATTATTCTACTGAGGTGTCAGTTTTTAGTGATCATAATCCTGTTGTACTTGTTTTTAAGAACACTGAACTGATTTCTCTCAAACTAGTCGCAGAGAGTGGGGGCTTGAACCTTAAAGTCAAAGACCAGAATCGTAGGTTGAAGTGGACAAAAATAGTCCCAGAAACCTTTTTTCAGGAGGTTTTATCTAAAGTGGAGGATGAAATCTCTATATGTCTAGCGGAAAATCCAGATCCTAAGGAGGTTATAATAGCATTTGATCAGATTTGCTTGGAAATTAATTGTAATCTCCAGGCTAAATATAGCCAGAAGGCGCTAGAGGGCTATAGATGGTTTGATAAGGAATGTTCTAAAGCACATGGTGTACTACTAAAGGCACTAAAAACTATTCCTAAAGATCGATCAAAAATAGTAAATGCTAGGAAAGTGTATAAAATAACTATTCTAGAGAGGAAAAGGACTCTGAAAGATAACGCCTTGGCTCAACTCTTGGATCCAGATACCCTAAAAAACAGTGGTTTATTCTGGAAAATAATAAATCAGCCCTTTTTTTCTGATAAAACCAATACTCCTTTAGAGGTAAACATTCCAGATGAGGGCTGGATAAAACACTTTAGTCAGATATACTCTAATATTGGTCCTCCTGGTGGAATTTTAGCAGATGAAGTTGGGGAAATCTCCCCTGTCAAGGATGCAGTTATTTTTGCAGTTGCAGAGGTTGAAAGGGCTATAGACTTAATCACAAAAAACAAAGCCCCGGGCCCAGATGGGGTACCTGGGGACGTTTTTAAAAGTTTTCCGAAATTTTGGTCTAAGGTATTATGCAAGGTTTTTAATAATCTTGCATTTGATAAAATCCCGTCTTCCTGGAAGAAATCTATAATTATACCAGTGTTTAAAAAGGGTAATAGGCAAGACCCATCTTGTTACAGGCCGATTTCACTGATTGATTCCTCAGTGAAAATTTTAGGTCGAGTTATTCTAAATAAACGGAACGATTGGTTAACAGAGAAAGGGGTCCTAGCAGATGTGCAGTATGGTTTTAGACCTAAAAGGAGTACTATAGATCAAGGCATGAATTTGTATTTATTAATAGAGAAATACACGAAGGCGAAGGAGGGTTCCATGTATCTGGGGTTCATGGACCTCTCGTTAGCCTTTGATCTTGTAAATCGATCTAAATTATGGAAAATCTTACTTGACATGGGACTGGACAAGGCTCTTGTTAACCTCTTAGTAGATTTACATACTGACCTAACAGCTTCTGTTAGAGTTACTACTGCGGGGCGATGCACTAGCCACTTTAACTCAGAAAGGGGAGTCAGGCAGGGGTGCATTCTGGCTCCCCTCCTTTTTACTATTTATATAAATGCCTTGGAATCCACACTAAAAGATGCTACCCAGGACACCCCACGGATAGGAGACCTCGGTATTCCGGTTCTCCTATACGCGGACGATGCTGTCCTGCTTTCTTGTACTGGTGTTGGTCTTCAACGATTATTGGACGCCTTTGAGGTTTTTATGACTTCCCTGGATTTAAAGATCAACGTTAAAAAGTCCCAGATTATGATCATGGGTAAGGGTAATAAAAATAAACTCCCCAAAATGTTTACTTGTGGGAGGCAAGAACTGTGTAGAGTAGCAATATTTCCATACTTAGGGATTACTTTCGATGAGAAAGGTTCCTGGGGCCCCCAGATAAAAAATAGAAATGTTGCCCTTGTAAAGTCGTCTTCTGCTCTTCGGGGTTTTATGAATAAACTCGGGGCGAGGCCAATTGTTAGTTTGCTAAAAATTTATGAAGCAAAATGCCTTGCAATAGCAACGCATGGAAGTGCGATATGGGGCTATTGCTCTATGGAAAGTATACAGATCACGGAAAATAAATTTTTAAGATCGGTTCTCTCTCTTCCCCAGTCTACTTCCACACACATTGTCCATACTGAATTGGGTGTGGGCTACATTTCAGACTTGATTAAACTGGCCCCCGTTCTAGCCTGGCTAAAGATCTGTCTGAATCAAGAAATTCCGCTCAACCACTCTATTTTAAAAGATTGCCTGCAGCTGGATAAAGTAAATAAAATAGCGTGGCTAGTTTATATAAAAAATTGTTTTGTTAGATTAGGGAGATCGGATCTTTTTTACTCCCCGGAATCAATAACTGTTAAAGATATTGGACTGATTAAAAGCATGTTGAAAGATCTGTTATGTCTAGAAAGAGAACAAGCTGAATATGAGAAACCATCGGTGCGGGCCAGTATCATTTTGAGTACTCACGTGGGTCCTGAATTATATTAGTCTATTGTAAATCAACCCTTCCACCGGTTTCTACTTACACGTTTTCGGTTTAACCTGATCCATCTAACTCTTGGCCACTTTCAAACCTGGTCTCCTCCGGAAAAAGGAACGCCGTGTAATTGTGATAATTTTTCGATCCTGAATACAATGCATTTTTTGTTATTTTGTGACCATTACGCGGCTTTAAGAAAGAAATATTTGTTCCCAATTTTAAAGGAGGAGGGTTTTATACAGGCCAAACCTGCCCTCTTGTTCTTACAGTTATTGCAGACCCCTAGGATTATGTTCCATGTTGCTAGTTTTTTAGTGGGAGCTGTTAGGGTTAATAAAAAGAAGTTCGCCATCAATCCGATTATTTTATTGTAATGAATTGAGTGATTAATTAACTTTGTATAGGAAAGGTAATTTTTGCGAATCTGGGAGAATATTAATGTTTTACGTTAAATGATGTTTTTAGGATGTTTTATTTTACTGACCCCCCTTTTTAAATATTGTAGATAATATGAATTGTTGATTGCCTGTAATATTTGATTGTACTGTTTTTATGTCTTTTTATGATATTTATTTATCGAAATAAAGTATTTTGACTGACTGACTGACTCAAACCAGGTGGCGCCGGCGTAGGGGAAAATGGGGGTTGTGCGTCAAGAAATGGTGCAAGTCAGGTTTGAGGCAAAAATCATGCCTCAACCTGGACTTGCGCCATTTTATGACCCACAATCCCCATTAAAATGACTCCTGTCTTATCAAAGACAGAAGTCATGCCCCCTTGGCCAATGGCCATGACCAGGGGGCTTCTGTCCCCTGGTCATGGTCATTGGGCATAGTGGCATGTAGGGGGGGCCAAATCAGGCCCCCCATGCCACTTTAAAAAAAAATACTTACCTCAACTTACCTGTACTTATCTGGGATGGGTCCCTACATTCATGGTTGTCCACCAGGGGTGGGGGAGAGTGGCAGGGAGGGTCCCTGGGGGCAGGGAAGGGCACCTCTGGACTCCTTCCATGGTCTGAGACCATGGAAGTGAGCCTACAGGTCCCTTAACGCTTTCCCTAACCCAGGTGTTAAAAAACGGTGCACATCAGGCTGTGCGCTGTTTTTTAAGGCCCGCCCTCTCCTGTGCGTCAAAATGACGCAGGAGTATAAATAAGGCGCACAGGCCTTAAAGTCATTTTTTTGGCGCGAACGCCTACCTTGCATGTCATTAATGCAAGCTGTTTCCCGCATCCAAAAAATGACTCACACTGAGGAATTTTGACGTCCGCGGGCTCAGGCGTCAAAGTTTAAATATGGTGCACGGTTTGCGCCGAATGTGCGTCAAAATTTTTGACGCATATTCGGCGCAAACAGAGTATAAATATGCCCCTATGTAGTTCATGTAGCAAAGAATCTTGGCACATGTAGTTCTTTTACTTTGTTTTAAATCTAGTTTGCTGCTGTTAAGACTAATTACAGGGAAGGTAGCCTTCCTGTGTAGTAATAAAATTGAATCGGGGACATCAGATTACATAGGGATGAGATAAAGCAGGTTAAATAAAGACAATTTGACTTCGGTGACAACAACATTTGCAGTAATCTTTAGGAAGTGGCTGGAATGGAATCTAAAAAGGTCTTCCGTAAGCACAGATCAGTCACTGTAGCGTGAAAGCAGAGATGAAACCAAAAAACAAGTGCTGAGTGCCCTGTTATAGACCAGGGAGAAGCCGTATTAAAGACATTCCTTATCTTCCATTAATTTACACGCTACCTTCCTCTGTGCTCATCCTGAAAGAGTTACAAGAGTCGAAATGATCAAAATGTAATAAAAAACAGTACATTCTTGCAATCAAGGTGTATGAGGATTTATATAACGGGCAGGGTGTAATGTTGTGCTTCTTTTTTTTTACAGTGGTTATTGTTAAGATTTGGGAAGTTTTTTCAATTCAATCCTATAGTTTCTAGACAATATTGTTCTGAGTTGTGTTTTCTCTAGGGTGCATTACTCTCTGCCTTAGCAAGAACATGATTTAAGGCATTCCCTTCTTTTTTATCTGCACTACTTCTCTGTTGCTGGCAATAGACTGCAGTAATTGGGTTGAAGAGGAAAGATGAATTGTCGCTGATATGTTTAGTCAGTCTCAGGAGTTGGCTAAACTAGTATACCATTAATGTACCTCGTGGTCTATTCTGTGTCTTTGCTATTAAAGTTTTTAAAGCAATTAAAGAACAGTTAGTGGAAGGAAGGCAGGTAATTTATAACAGAGCTTCAACATTATTATCATCAGGTGCATGGTTAGCTAGATTTCCATTTAAGTATCAGACCTCGGTGCCTCCCCAAGGACATGTGATAGAAAATGGGGTGCAAGGAAGCCAGCATGTATTCTGCATGACCCATTTTACTTTCTTAGGGAAGTACTGCGTATTTCAAGTCTGTCCCTAAAGGCCATTTTCTCCTAATGGTGCAGGAAAGTACAGCGAGGGTAGGTGCCAATGAGTGTGGCGCTACGGTTACACACCTTTAAGGTGATCCATTACAATATGAGCTGCAGAATATTCCACTTGTGTATGTTTTTTAGCAGTTTTATTACACTAAATAATGAGATGACACACCCTCACAAATACTGGGCATAGAGCCGGAAAGTGTTACTGCAACAAATGCCAGCTAAAGAAGAAACATACAATCATAACATTTATGATGGGCCGGTGAAAATTAATGTGGATGAAAGCATGCTATCTAGAGCACCCGCACTGTTAATCTCTCATTCATATATTTGATACCACAGTGCAAAGGTCAAACTCAAGGTTTTCACCACAGTAGAGCAAAACTGATGTGTGAAACACTACTACTGCCTTCCAGATTGCGCTTTACAATCACTTTAAACATGTCTAGTCAAGAGGTATTTTCAGTCGAATGTTATCTCACTGTTCGCATTTAACCCCTGGTGGCTTGGTGTGGTTAAATATATTTTTCAGGCTAGTATACATGAGACAGCATAATGGCATGAACTATGCGGTTCCACGTCGAGAGACAGGCTTTTTGCTACCATTGTTGATTGAGGGGCGAGTCGTTATGACCCGCTCGAGGCTTCATCTCTTATGACTCATGGCCCCTGCCTACCCTCCATAATGTTGATGATTTTCATAAATCCCTAAAATTGTGTAAATGAAGAAGCTGCTTTTTATTTCTGCTCAAACACTGGAAAACATCTTACATACATGGCTTAATACATATGTTCATGAATGAATTGTTCTGTGAACGTGCAAAGGCAGTTTCCAGCGAAATACTTGCTCAGTCAACAGGAGCATTGTTTGAATTAACTTTGTATTTACAGTCAGTATTGGATGTGACATGTCAACCAGGCATTTCACCTTGAAAATATGGATGCATTCAATAAAAGGCGAGGTATCATACTATGCTGGTCTGTTCACACAAATGAGTGTTTTTCATAAGGCATCTTAGGAAATGCAGCAGCCTTACCTCCTAACTTCCTACAACGCTAATGTCCATTTCATTACCAAGATAGAATAGAAAGTAAGCTTACTTCAGGCTTAGACCTATGACTTTTAGAAAATTCACAAATTCAAAACAAATTAACCCAATTAGGTGTGACTCTGTTCATGTACAGCTGACCTTACTCATGAACATTTAATGAGTTAGGTTGCAGATTGTGACTCGCTACGACTGGAGGCCATCACAGGGATGCAGTGGCCTAATACAAAATGATGAGCCCCGCCCCTGAGAATGTGATGAGGGGATCCCAAGACTCCCATATATTACTGATATTCATAGGCCTCGCCTGAATGGGAGCCCTTTCTGGAGTGGGTGTTTTGCACTGCAGCGGCTAGTGGGGCCTGTGCTATGTCCCTATAGGAATGTTGGCATGCTAGTGTCAGCAGACCACCATGTTTGTGTCAATAAAGGAAACATTTTTTAACTGCAGTCTATTTTACTGAAACAAAGTGAGGTTGTGAGCAAAAAAAAACCTACTTTTTTCAAATGTTTATTTGAGAATTTGTAGTGGGGTCCCGGGTTGCTGCCTAAAACCTAGCAAACTTTGGGGCTCATTTACAAGTCCTTCTGAACCGCCATTACATACTTTTTCTGACACTAAATGGCGCAGAACAGTCTCCCATACCACACCATATTTACAAACTGCTGCAATGGCGCCAGTTTGTAAACATTTGTGCTGCATTATACCTGTGCCAGGTATAATGTATTCAAGGGAGACGTTCCCCCTCGAGTAGGCTCTGAGTAACAGCACAGTGAAATCTACAAGATTTCACTACATCATTCTAGCATCATTTTTTAATGCCTACTCATGGCAGGCGTTAAAGTGACACTGTGCTTTGTTCTATGGGCCTCCCCGTGCTTTGCTGGACATTTTGACACTAGTCTAGCAAAGCCCCATCAACTGCATCGGAATCTCTGCCTCAGCTGTGCTAACGAGCGCTGTGGTGCACTGTATTGTAAATACATCACTACCATGTTGTTGGAGGTGGGGCGCAAGGCAGCACAAGCAACCTGGAGCATCATGAGCGAAGCACCAGTTTGTAGTAAATGAGGCTCATTGTTTTTTTACTTTACAATAGGGGGTCCCACTTCCCTTATGAGAATGTGTTACCACCCCAACTCAGAAGTCTGAAAGTTTACAATGTTTTATGACTAAATTATGGTTGCAAAACATACATTTAATGTATGATTCGGTCTTTAGAAGGGACTTGTACAACAAGCCACCTCCATACATTATTTTCAATACCAAATGCTATTCCGTATGGGGTCACAATTCAATGTTAGCGGTCAGAAACCTTCACTGACTCCTAAAACAGGAGTTGTGCATAAGAAGGGACATTTATTTATATGCAAACTTTACATAATAGAAATAGTTAATTTGCAGTTACTTCTTTTTAAGCTGGTTCAGTAATTCTTTGATTACGTGAGAACACAAATATTTAACACAGCATTAACACAATGCATCACTTACAAGCCTATATGTACAAGACCAACCTCCATCCTAATTATCTCACTTGAACATGCAAGTAAAAAATATAAAATCGCCCCTGCATGGTACACTTGCCTTTTTTTGTCTTGCAAAGCTATTCAGATTGATGCTAACACCACTTCTGTGGTGGTCTCAATATTGGGAAGTGGTAAGTAAGCCAAAAGGTCATGCAGTTCTGCAGTGCCTAATTAAATAAAGTTGTGTTGATCGGGATTAGAACGTAATGCCTTTCCTTTTGCTCACTTGTGGGAAATTAGAGGGATCAGTAAAGATACTAGATACATTTTCGAGGTGGACACTTCCAATTGCAAATCCACGTTGACTGCTCCACCAGAAAAAATAGAATAAATGGGAGTTTACAGCTTGGTACACAAGCGCATATTGCATTGCATGCAGATGTCAACACTGCCAGATACATAAATGAATTCAAATTTCACTTCCACCTACAGTGGAATAAAAATATGTCCACAAATAGAAAACCGAATGAAACGAGCAGTTTTAGGTAGTTTGCTTGGTTGATATCATTAAGATAGGATCAAATGAGACCATGTGGTCCAAGCGGTGTGCCTAGCTCTTCAGTGCTTTTGTCAGTTCTATGGTTGTCCTGTCTTCCAGGAAGAATCAAAAGAACTACTTGAACCTTAAAATTTGGCCAATTTCCAGATTTGCCTGCAGAGCCATCTTGGCAAGTTTCTGTAGCACAATGTCGCTCTGCATATGAATGAATAAAACAAGCAGATTTCTTCTATTTTACATTCCATGAAATTATTTCTTCTACTCCTACTCACAACCATACACACATAGTAAAAGCAATTTGATAGTGGTCATGTTCACCAAAACAAGGTTTTTAGCTTTCTCATGTCAAAAACCTATTGTGAAAGTCGGGCTTTGGTTCATCAGTTTGTTTACATTATCAGGCTTTCTGGTAAATCTCATTCGCTTGCTTCTTATTTGATGTGTTTCATCTATCTTGTTTTTGTCCCTCACCAGGAGCAGAACGACTTTACCATCCTTATGTTTGAATGACTTGTACCCTTCTTCTGCTTTCATTTCGGAAATTACTTTTTTCTGTTTTCATTCAGCACTCCAAGGGAGTGAATGTGTCTTCTTGTTTTCTCCTTCATACGGGGCTTTCCCTCTCAAATCTCTTCCCCTCTCTCTTCATGTCACTCCTCCCTCCCAGGTTGTTAGTTTTTTACCCAACATCTCCCTGTCCAGATTTTTTCAACATGCACCCTACGCTCTATCATTGGTCATTTGACCTTCCCCTCTTCTCGTTGCTCTTCGCTCCATTGCTATGGTCTTGACTGGTCCCCCCTTCACTGCCCATCTTTTCTATTGCATCTCCAATGATTGGTGTCCGCCATCTTGGAACCGACAATTAAAAGTTAAAAAAAGAGAAAAAGTGACCACTGCATCTTGATACATGTCCGCACACAGATGAATATGACATCACTCTGCGGCAGAGATGTTTGGCATCAGCAAAGAGTATGTATTTTTTCTTTCTGTAAATATGGCATCTGCTAAAATTATTTGCAAATCCAAAACGGTGAGTAATGAGGGTCTATACTTCTTCAAAAGGCACATTTCAAGGTTTCACATCTTCCACGGAATGGATGGTTATTTATCAAGCAGAAGTCCTATACCTAAACCTTAAATGTGAATCAAAAAACAATGCACAATAAATAAATTACTCTTGATGAATCACGAAAAGCCACGTTAGGCCGGAAAATGTCGACTTTTTAGGAAAGAGTGGAATCTTAATCTTCGACCAGCTCTACACGCATTCACATTTGCTATTCCACAGTGTATAACTATTTCAAAAACCTTATTAACAATAACATTTAACTGGAAGTTAAATTGAAAAGTACATCCCTTTCACCATCGTTAACAAAAAAGCACTCGAAAAGTACATAAATGTTTGCCCATGACACAAGCTGGCTAGGCATGGAAGTCAGTTAAGGGTCGCCAGAGGTCGCAGCTGTAACCCCAGGCTTGCCCCTTGCGACCTCTGGCACTGCCTTTGGAATCCCTGGCCTCAGAGGTGGAAAAATCAGCCTCAGACACAGAAGGGCAGCTCCACCTTCCTTGTTTTTTGTCAATTCTTTATTAAACTGATCGTGAATAATCTTTTATTATTCACAATTAGTATAATAAGTAATGAATTACAGATTGCTGGAATAATACCCTCTCTGGGAGCTGAGGGAAGTTCAAAAAGATTTTAAATGTTTGGTGTGCGCACGCTTGCAGGTGAAAGTGCGTTTTTGTGACAGTGAATGTGTGTGTAAGAATGGGTGTGTGAGTGAAAGTAAAGGTGAAGTGACGTGTGATGTCACCTTTGCTACCCATGGCATTCTGGTGAATTGACGTTCAGATGGCTTGGATTGATTTTCGTGTGAAAATTGTTCCTGTCCAAAGTTCTTATTCTTCCAAACACCAAGTTACAAGTTCGTGTTTGATCCTGGTGTGTTTTACATTTTAGTGACAGCCACGGGCCTATCTATAGCTCACCTTACCCAAAGTGCTGAATGTCGAAGTAAATGCACCACTGAGCCCAAAATGGCTGCTCCTTGTGCATTTGTAAGATGCAGGTGTTGTTTGAGTTTAGCTATGTGTTTTCTGTGGGTCCGGGCATGCCCTCTCGCTGCTTAATAGAATGGGGGCTTAAAATAATTTCAACAAATAATCTTTTCATTGTGAAATAAGTGACACGTTGACAGATACATTAAACCTAGATGAAAAATGTCCAGTTAGAATGACGAAAAGTCAACAGGTTTAAAGCAGGGTCTCAGTCTCCATTGAGAACTGAATGCAGCACATAAGTCTGTTGTACTTCACATGCACGGTAAGGAAGAGTGTTAAAACATATTCACACTTGTTTTCTTTTTCATAAAACATTAAAGGATCGAGTTTATACGTAATCTTATCTTGTTATGTATATAGATTTGTGTATCCGGGTATTAAGTTGAATCAAGCTATTTTATTACTGATGAAACAAAAGGGCTGGTTCCAAGCGTTAAACCAAATTGTATGAAAAGTAAACAGCCAGGACAATCGAGAAATGTGATTGACCCAACAACAAAGGATTGGAGATCCCTGGAACATCACCCTCTCCTTCGTTCTAAATTGTTTTCTTTTTCAGTTTTTCAGTTTTTTTAAACATTGCAAAACTATCTCATGGTCCAGTGTAGCAGAACTTATCCTCTACATAGTTCGTGTAGTCCTGAGGAACTATATTCACAGTGTTGACCTGACCTCAAACTACTGTTTTTTGAAGTGCCTTAAAAGGCAGATCCCATCCAAGGTTTATCAAGCTCAGCCCTCTACTTAGCAGGCAACTCAAGCCCCGCATGCCCAACATAATTCATTTTAAAATCTCTATTGGGTGAGCTGAAGGCATCGATCTCGGAACAATTCCCTCTAATAAATTTGTATTGTGACAACAATACATTCACGTTCACTGTTGCCTAGTGCTTAACCCATTACGTGTGTGTGTCAGCAGTGGCTGACACACGCACACCCTCCCTTTTGCGGGCCACATCAACTGGCTGACACCAGGGAGGGCTGGAAAAAAAAATCCTCCAGTTCAATTTATTTTTCTTTAAAATGCCCTAAGGAGATGCGGAAGAGCTTCCGAGTCCCCCTAACCCCTTCCTCCCACCCATCTGTGATGTCAGAGTGCAGTGAGGTGCGCTGACATCACAGTTTTTCACAGTTTTTCCCCACTGGAGGATCGAGCAGCAGGTAAGAGTCCTCTCCCCACTCCAGTGGGGAAAAATGCCAAAACAGCCTCTCAAGATGCCAAGGAGGCATGGATAGAAAGGGAAGAGTCTTCCTTTCCATGAATGCCTTCCTGGTACCTTTTCCTGGCATGGATTGCAGCACCGCTACGATCCATGGTCAGGAAACTGCCCTATGCCCCAGGGATCTGGTTTGTGTGGTCGGCCCCCAGGAAAGTGGGCTGGCCACTCCTGGGGGGGCATTATTTTGTTAAAAGCACAATAGTTTTAATGAAAAAGAAAAGAGATTGAAAATGGTGGGGTTTGCCCTCCTATCATGGGCCCACCCCCTAGTGGGGAATAACATTTTTTTGAAGAAGAATGATTTTCCCTTGGGGAGAGGATCACACACCCCCAGGGGATATATAAAAAAAAATATTGAAAATGTTGGGGTTGGCCCTTCTAAGGGGGCTTAACTGTACAAAAAATTATGGTTTTACCCTGAGGGGGTGATCGCGCCCCCCCAGGGAATATAAAAAAAAAGATCATTGCAAATATTGTGGTTGGCCCTCCTAACACGAGTCGACCACCTGTGGGGGCATAATTTGTTTTTACATGTGTGGTTTGCGTTGGGGTCGTGGTCAGACCCCAGGAAAGTACACATGTATAAAAAAAGTGATTTAGAGACAGGCTGACTCTATATATATACAGATATTTGTATTTATATATATATATATATATATATATATAGAGAGAGAGAGAGAGAGAGATCTCTCTCTCTTTCTCTCTCAATAATATATATATATCACTTTGTTTTTACATGTGTTGTTTTCCAGGAGCCACAATCGGCCCCCATATATATATATATAGAGAGAGAGAGACAGACAGACAGAGGGGTATCAATCTGAGATATATTATAGAGACAGAGGGGTATCAATCTGAGATATATATATATATATATATATATATATATATATATATATATATATATATATATATATATATATATATAAATATATATGAAAGAAAAGATGTCCTGATCTGCGTGTTACGGCGCACTTAATTCTCCGGTGGTGCTGGTTTGAGGCAGGACAACCATATTTTCAAAAAACAAGATTCTCTTTCTGTTTAGCAAGAGAAAACCGCACTCTGTCGTTGTGCCAAAAATACCTTAACTTTTAATACATTAGTGAGATCATAAACAAACAAACAGGAATCCCCTGACGCGTTTCGGTCTCACCAGACCTTGTTCACAGGTGTTTCCTGTGTGCTAATTTCGGCGCTTAAAATAAAGTACTCCAAATATGTGTATATATATATATATATATATATATATATATATATATAGAGAGAGAGAGAGAGAGAGAGCGAGAGAGAGAGAGAGATAGATATATAGATATATATATAGATATATATATCTTTCAGGCAGCAATTAAAATGTCAAGATAATGCTTGCGCTTATGTTCCTCCGAGAGAAAGAGATTGGACATTTGTCTAGTGGCAGTTTTGACGCCATGAAGTAGCACAGAAGGTGTATATGTCTGCTACAAAGAAGAGATCTGCATTTTATCTGAATAGCTGAGTGGATTAGTAAAGCCAGCCATTATCTGCACTTTAAAACAAATGAAATGTATGTGCGAGGGGGCTATGGAGAGATGAACAGCACGTTTACTGGGCGGTAGTGATGGAATACAAGGAGGAGGTCATGAGGCGGGAGTGCCACAACTGAAGTCACACTCAACTCCACTAGCACTAAAGGCTGTGATGATGGGCATGTGGCAAGTTAAAGTAATAGTCTTTTTTTTTTTTTTTCAGAGTCTTTAGAGAACCTGTTGATTGAAGGTAAAAGCTAAGTTTAGGTGACTGACATTTATTTTTGCACACATCACACACACTCACAAACACACCCACCAGTAATTTTGCTGACAACATATCTGCCTTCTATGTAGGCTAGTGTTTTAGAGGGACAGTTTAGCCAGTGGCAGAGATGGCATTTCATTGGATGACTGCTCCTGAAGCTGTAATCTTATTATGGTGGACAGATCTGAGGCATGGTCAGAGACTGAGATAGCAGATACTGAGACTGCACATGAGGGAGACGACAACCGAGCCCAATCTGGGGGTGATTTTTCAGTCAGCTAAGTCCCATTCAACAACACCTCTTCCAGTAATTCTGAAGGAAACGATTAGGAAAGTTGTGCTGTCTTTTCGCAAGGACAGTCTGTGCAGTGGGACAACAGTGGGTTAGCTCAACTAAGAGAGCAGGTGTGTGTGGCAGCAAGCACTGACAGAGTGCTCTCTAGACGGCCCCCCAATTTAGTTCAGCCCCAAATTCCACTTTTGACTGGTGACACTGGATGTAAAATTGATATGGCTAACTTTTTGACAGTCGACTACATTCATCTTTTTTTGGATGTTGACTTGGTTCAGCAAATTGTGCAGCAAACAAATTTGCATGCAGAACAATTTCTGAAGGAGCATGGAGGCACTCAAGGGCCGTGTTCGAGGGCATACCAGTGGACTCCCACTTCGATGGCAGAGTTGAAGATATTTTTGGGCCTTACGCTCAAAATGGGGTTAGGACAGAAACCCACCTTGCAGTCCTACTGGGCGACACGCACTGTTTGAGTAGCCCCCCATCTTCACACTGTACATGAGCAGAGGTCATTTATTGCTATTGCAGTGCATGCTGCATTTCATTGACAATTCTGCTGCATTGCATCGGGACCATCCACACCATGACAGGTTGTTCAGATTTCGGCCTGTCGTGGAACATTTGTCTCCCAGTTTTCCAGAGATCTATACTCCTGGAAAGAATAGAGCAGTTGATGAGTCCTTGATCCTGTACAAAGGGTGGCTGCTGTTCAGACAGTACATTGCAAGCAAAAATGCTGTCTATAGTATCAAGCTGTACATGCTATGTGGGAGCTCTTCTGGCTATGTGTACAGCCTGAGAGTGTATACAGAGAAGGGCTCCATGCAAAATCATGTATATTTCCCTCCCATGTTAGAGGTCACAGTGAAGACTGTGTTGGAGCTTGCACAGCCACTCCTTCACAAAGGTTATAACACTTATATGGCCAATTTCTGTACAGGGGTAGAGCTGTTCAGTGAGCGTTATAAAGCTGGCACTCTGGCCTGCAGTACAGTTCATTGTAACCACAAAGAATTCCCCAGGAGCTTGTTTGCAAGAAGCTTCAGAAATCCCAGAGTACTGTGTTACGTTCCAACGAACTGCTCGCAGTCAAGTTCTCGGATAGGCATGGATGATGTATATGTGCTCATTACAATTTGTGATGAGAACACGTCCCCATCATGGTTTGGGGTCAGATGGATGAAGTCCACAAGCCCATCTGTATACCTGATTACAATAAGTACATAGGTGGAGTGGACAAGAACAACCAGGTTCTTCAACCATATAATGTGTGTCGTAAAACTTGCACTTGGTACAGGAAACTGTTTACCCACCTGATCCAGATAGCAACATACAATGCATATGTTATTTATTTTCAGACAACCAAAGGAAGACTCATGTCTTTCCTTGTGATTGAATGCCTCACTGCTGCTACTGAAGCAGCACCCTCCACTTCATATGTTCTGGAGAATGTGGCAAGGCTGCAGGAGCAACACTTTGCCGATCGCATTCCTAAAACACCCAAAATGGATTGTTCATGTTTTTGCTGTAAAGTGCCCTCAAAGCATGAAAAGCGTCAGGAGAGTAGTTATTACTGTCCCAAGTGCCCATATCAGCCATGCCTCTGTTTCCCCACTTGCTTTATGTTGTATCATACTAAAGCAAAGTTCTGGGAAATCGACTGAGGTATAGCTGCCATTGGGTACACCATGGCAAGCAGCCCCAGAATTTTAGTTCATCTACTTCAGGAAATCATGGATTTCGTTATGTCCTGCTCGACACCTTTATCTCCCGTCAGAATGTGGAAGGTGTTCCATTAATGTGCATTATAGTCCCCGCAGTGCACAAACTAGTGGACAGAATACATGCCACGTTGTCACAGAGTATCCTGTGTGGAAAAATGTTAAAGGCATGACTACATTTTGAAGTGCTTGTTAGGGAACTTATGTAAGCTACACAAGGACCACCCTGATTGCCAATGCGAACCAGAGAAAGTGTAATAAGTCAAACAAATGTCCTGTGCGGCATATTCACCAACATTTCTACTTGTTTGAAAGTGTGCAAACTCAATTTGTAGCTTCACTTTCAGAGCAAAGATAGAAGTGTTGGTGAATGAGTCCCACAGGATATTTGATTGGCTTTTTACTTTAGAGACCTTAGGTAGTATTCACCATCATGCCTGCCCTTTTAATGGTAGATATGCTCACTCAGTTCAATGAATAGGCCTCACAAGCATACTGGGACACCCCCAGCTTGCACCCACAAACTGGAAGGAGTTGGATTTAGCACAGTAAGGGCCAGATGTAGCAAAGGTTTTTCCCCATTCTGTGTCTATGGGAAAAAGTGTGCTAATAGTGCATAACAGACATGTTTTCTTGAGCTTCAAGTAGGTAATGGTGGACTGCATATGTATAGGTTCACCTGGCAATTATACAGGATTAGTTAGGACTCTGATGAGGACAAAGATATGGATGGGTAACAAAAGCTTATCGTAGGTAAAGGTAGTAGAGATGCACACGATCTACACCTATGGATTCACACCCATTGGTGGCACTGAAGGACAATGACACGTATGTCTCAGTGTTTGACCTGCTTGCCATGTTCATCCTCCATTAGATCTTAGTAGATGTTCCATTTGCTGTATGATAAGTGCATCACAGTCACAGCACTGCACATAATTGTCGCTGGGACAAATGCTACATTCTCAAGGGCGACCCTGTGTGCCAAACACTACCCTTCTTGATAGTTTATGATGTCCTCTTTAGGGAAGTTTGTGGAGATTTCCCAGCATGTCTGACTTAATTTCGAAGATGCTCACTCAGTTCGAGGCATAGGCCTCTCAATGCATACTTGGAAACACCCAACTTGCATCCACAAGCTGGAAGGAGTTGGATTTAGCACAGTGAGTGGACTAAAGGCACATGAAAAACATGTCTTCCTGAGCCTCATATGGCTGCTGTGGGAGCCATTAGTAAAGGTTTCTTATGCATGCCTTCAGTAATGTTCAGGAAGAAGGTGGTAAAATGTAGACAAACTTATTCCATCCTGTGGTGTATGAATGTGATGGGCCCTTGTCCGGCAGCGGTAAATTGATGTGAGTGCAGTGATTGGTTGAATTGGGCTGCGGCCGGCGAAATGAAAGCGTTATGTGTTGGCGTGTGACTGTACCTTAAAGCGGTTGGTTCCGTGAAGTGACTTTATGGCTCACCTTCAGGAGGCTTGGTTTCAATATTCAGATACTCTGATAAGTATTCATGCTTTGAAAACATAATTTCCTGAGGTGCTGAAACCAACCAGTGTGGGTGGTCGATTAACTTTTACACACTAGTACCAGGGCAGTCTAAGGGTGCAGGACTTGAGTGTCTTTCACCAGTTTTCCTTCACCAAGAATCCCCTGCAAATTTCCCTTGCATTTCCGTGAGAGAAAGTCCTGGAATTCTCAGGCAGCCACAAATTTCCTACCCCCCACTCCACATTCCCCTAAAATGTTGCCTCACTTGTGTGGGTGAACAAGTGACCACCACACGGAAGGACCCAAAACATTTTGTGGAGACATCAAAATTACCTCTCACAAAACAGCCTGGTTTTGTAACATAGTCACCTGTGTCTTTGGTCAAGGGCTCGGTAGCTATATAGGGAAAACTAGATACTTGGGGCAGTCAACGGAGGTGTGGCGTGTGTGGATTCCTGTAAGTATTCTTACCCACAATACCCTGCAAAGGTGAAACATTAATTAAAAACACAATTTTTCACTGCTTTTCTGCCACATACACAACAGGAATGTACAGGGATCTACAAAATTCCAACCATCCAGTGTTTCCCCACTTGTCCTGATAAAAACACAACCCTACATGTGTGCCCGTGCCTAGTGCCCGCATCAGGAATGGATCACTCCAAGTCAACAGTGACCCTCATACAAGGAATACTGTTGACCCTTGTGGTTTCCATTCCTGTCAAGGGCACTAGGCCCAGGCACACCAGTGTGATAGCATTTTCATCGGGACAAGTTGCGGAACACTAAGTGGTAAGATGTTTGTAGATCCATGCATATTGATGTAGTTTACTTAACATAAATGCAAGGAAAAATAGTGTTTTTATTCAACGTTTCACCTTTGCAGAGTATTCTGGGTAAGAAAAATTGGGGAAATCACACAAGTCATAACCCCGGGGGACTTCTCTGGGTGTCTAGTTTTCAGAAATGTCTAGTTTGGGAGGTTTCCCTACATGGTTCCAGATCCCAGGACTAATTACTACACTCACCTCAGTTATCATTATTGCCACAGTATTTTTTTGAACCCTTCGCTGTTGCAGGCACTTGGGCCCGTATTTATACTTTTTGACGCTAAACTGCGCTAACGCAGTTTAGCGTCAAAAAATTTTGCGCCGGCTAACGCCATTCTGAAGCGCCATGCGAGCGCCGTATTTATTGAATGGCGTTAGCCGGCGCAAGCAGACCGGCGCTGCCTGGTGTGCGTGGAAAAAAACCACGTACACCAGGCAGCGCCGGCGTAGGGAAAAATGGCGCTAGAGCATCTTAAAAATGGTGCAAGTCAGGTTGACGCAAAAAATCGCCTCCACCCGATTTGCGCCATTTTTAACGACGCCCAGACGCCATTTACATGACTCCTGTCTTAGTAAAGACAGGAGTCATGCCCCCTTGCCCAATGGCCATGCCCAGGGGACTTATGTCCCCTGGGCATGGTCATTGGGCATTGAGGCATGTAGGGGGGCACAAATCAGGCCCCCCTATGCCACAAAAAAATATATAAAAAAAAAAATATTTATACTTACCTGAACTTACCTGAATGTCCCTGGGGTGGGTCCCTCCATCCTTGGGTGTCCTCCTGGGGTGGGCAAGGGTGGCAGGGGGGGTCCCTGGGGGCATGGGAGGGCAGCTGTGGGCTCATTTTGAGCCCACAGGTCCCTTAACGCCTGCCCTGACCCAGGCGTTAAAAAGTGGTGCAAATGCGGGGTTTTCTGCCCCGCCAACTCCCGGGCGTGATTTTTGCCCGGGAGTATAAATACGACGCATTTGCGTCGCAGTAATTTTTTTGGACGGGAACGCCTACCTTGCATCTCATTAACGCAAGGAAGGCGTTCACGCTAAAAAATGACGCTCTTTACTCATACTTTGGCGCTAGACGCGTCTAGCGCCAAAGTATAAATATGGCGTTAGTTTTGCGCCGAATTTGCGTTGAAAAAAACGACGCTAATTTGGCGCAAACGGAGTATAAATATGCCCCTTGGTCCTCCCACACAAGTGAGGTGCCATTTTTATTGGAACACTTGGAGAAATGCTGAGTAGAAGGAAGTTTGTGGTTCTCCTCAGATTCCAAAACTTTGCATCCCTGAAATGTGTGAAAAATGTGTTTTTTAGACATATGTTAAGATTTGCAAAGGGTTCTGGATGGCAGAACCTGGTGAGAGCCCCACAAGTCACCCCATTCTGGATTCCCCTAGGTGTATAGTTTTAAGAAATGTATAGGTTTGTTTGGTTTCCTTAGTTGCTGGCTGAGCTAGAGGCCAAAATCCACAGGTAGGCACTTTGCAAAAAACGTATCCGTTTTTATTGGAAAAACGTGATGTGTCCACATTGTGTTTCAGGGTGTTTCCTGTTGCGGGCACTAGGCCTACAGACACAAGTGAGGTACCATTATTATCGAGAGAATTGGGGGAATGCTGGATGGAAGGAGGTTCATGGCTCCCCTCAGATTCCAGTACTTTGCATTGCTAAAATGTAAGGAAAATGTGTTTTTGGACACATATTGAGGTTTGCAAAGGATTCTGGGTGACAGAACCTGGTGAGAAACCCACAAGTCATCCCATTCTGGATTTCCCTAGGTGTCAAGCTTTTAAAAGTGTATTGGTTTGCTAGGTTTTCTACATGCCGGCTGAGCTAGAGGCCTAAATTCAGAGCACTTTGCAAAAAACACATCCGTTCTCATTGGAAAAATATTATGAGTCAAGGTTGTGTTTTGGGCTTTTCCTGTCACAGGCACTAGGCCCACCCCCACAAGTGAAGTATCATTCTTATCTGAAGACTTGGAGGAATGCTGGATGGAAGAAAGTTTGTAGTTTCTCTCAGATTCCAGAACTTTGCAGCGCTGAAATGTGAGGAAAATGTGCTTTTTTTGACAAATTGTGAGGTTTGCAAAGGATTCTGGGTCACATAACCTGGTGAGTGCCCCACAAGTCACCCCATTCTGGATTTCCCTAGGTGTTTATTTTTTTTTAAATGTATAGGTTTGCTTGGTTTCCCTCTGTGCCGGCGGAGCTATAGGCCAAAATCCACAGCTAGGCACTTTGCAAAAAAACGCGCCCATTTTCATTGGAAAAAAGTAATGTGTCCACGTTTTGTTTTGCGGCAATTCCTGTCATGTGCACTAGGCCTACCCACACGAGTGAGGTACCATTTGTGTTGTGAGACTTTGGGAAATGCTGGGTGGAAGGAAGTTTGTGGATCACCTCAGATTCCACAATTATGCATCGCTGAAATGTGAGGACAACTTGTTTTTTTAGATACATTTTGAGGTTTGCAAAGGTTTCCGGGTGACAAAACCTGGTGAGAACTCCACAAGTTACCCCGTTCTGGATTTCCCTAGCTGTCCAATTTTCAAAAATGTATAGTTTTGCAAGGTTTCCCAAGGTTCAGGCTGAGCTAGAGCCCTAAATCCACAGCTAGGCACTTTGCATAAACCCATCCGTTTTCATTGAAAAAATGTGATGTGTCCATGTTGTTTTGTGGAATTTCCTGTGACATGCACTAGGCCTACCCACACAAGTATGGTACTATTTTTATCAGGAGACCTGGAGGAGTGCTGGGTGAAGGGAATTTGTAGCTACCCTCAGATTCCAGAACTTTGCATCACAGAAGTTTTAGGAAAATATGTTTTTAGACACAGTGTGAGATTTACAAAGCATTCTGGGTGACAAAACCTAGTAAAAGCCCAACAAGTCATCACATTCTGGATTTCCGTCGGCGTCTAGTTTTAAAAAATGTATGGGTTTGCTAAGGTTCACCAGGTACTGGCTGAGCTAGAGGCAAAAATTCAGAGCTAGGTTCTTTTTTCAGTGGAAAAAAATGTAATGTGTCCACATTGCATTTTGGGGCATTTCCTGTTGCGCACACTAGGCCTACCCACATAAGTGAGGTACCATTTTTATCTGGAGACTTGGAGGAACAGAAAATAGAAGAACAAGTGTTATTGCAAATTGTATTTACCTACATTTTTGTCTTCCTAATGTGAGACAGTGTGTAAGAAAGAAGTCTTTTTGAGAACACAGAGAATTCACATGCTAGTATAGGTAACCTCGAATTCAAAGAAATACAAATAACCACTACTTCTAAACTCCATATTTTGTGCCAATTTCGGAAATACATAGGTTTCCTTGATAACTATTTTTCACTCCAAATGAATTGCTGCATGCCCGGTATACAATGAAAACCCATTGCAAGGTGCAGCTCATTTATTGGCTCTGGGTAGCTTGGGTTCTTAATGAACCTACAATCCTTATATATCCCCACAACCAGAAGGGTCCAACAAATGTAACATTATATTGCTTAAACAAATCTACCATGGTTGGAAACAGTTACAGAAGAAAACATAGTCATAAATGGCTGTTTTTGTAACTCAATTTCAATATTTCTTTTTATTTCAACTGTTACTTTCAATAGGAAAACCTTGACAAATCTACACAAATTATCCCTTGCTAAATTTAGAATTTTGTCTACTTTTCAGAAATGTTTAACTGTCCAGGACCCACCATTGGTTTCACACCTATTTCTGTCACTAACTGGAAGAATGCTAATAGCACAAAAAACAGTACAAATGTGGTATGTCCCAGTAAAATGCCAAAATTGTGTTGAAAACTTTGTTTTTCTGATCCAAGTTTGCCTGTTCCTGAAAGCTGGGAAAATGATGATCTTAGCACTACAAACCCTTTATTGATCCCATTTGCAGGGAAAAAAACAGGGGTCAGATGTATCATGCATTTTTGTGGTCGCAAATGCATTTTAGTATGTATGAATTACAATTTGCGATTGGGTAACTTGATACACAATCGCAATTTGGAATTGGGACAACACACCGATTCGGTATTAGGAAAGGGAGTGTCAAGGGCGTCACTTCCTAATTCCGAATCGCATCAGTATGTATGAATGTTTTGTAACCAAAATGCAGTCACAAAACATTCTCATTTTACCACCGGCTTCATGTAGGTGGTAACCGATTTGGAAACGGGAAGGGGGCCCCAAGGGACCCCTTACGCTTTGTGAATGCATGCTGAAACATTTTTTAAGAGTAGGCATTGGTCCCACAGATCACTGCCTACTCTTACAAAAATGAAAAGAAAACCTTTCATTTTTCGTTTTTTAAACTCATCCCATTTTCCTTTAAGGAAAACGGGCTGCATTTAAAAAAAAGATTGCTTTATTTAAAAGCAATCACAGACATGGTGGCATCTCTGTGATATTAGCGTTTCGTAATGGGTCTCAAATTGCGACCTACCTCATGAACATAAATGAGGTAGGTCCATTTGTGAGCCATTGGGAAACCCTAAATAAAACTCCTGGAGTTTCATACATTCAAATAGCGGTTACATAATTGCAATTTGCAGAAAATCACAATTATGTAATCACTATTCAGGAAAATGATACATCTGGCCCAGATGCTTTCTTCTGCTGCACTTTATTTTCCATTTTTCCTAATAAAACAATATTTTAGCCGTATTTTGGCTAATTTCTTGGTCTCCTCCAGGGGAACCCACTAACTCTGTGTACCTTTAGAATCCCCAGGACATTGGAAAAAAAGGACGCAAATTTGGTGTGGATAGCTTATGTGGACAAAAAGTTATTGAGGGCCTAAGCAGGAACTACCCTAAATAGTCAAAAAAGGGCTCAGCACTGGGAGGCGGGGAGACCCAGCAGCTAAGGGGTTCATTTGCAAAGGAATAAGTGCTGGGGACCAAGGTATTGCTCAGAAGCCCACAGGCAGTACTATCAAATGTTGAGGTCAATGTGCCACATAACAAAGCTGAATATTCTTTATTTCATGCCATGCGTCTTTCACCACCAAACACTTCCTGTCTCTTAATCTCACTCTTCCAGGTTCTTTTTTCATCCCTTCTTTCTTACTTTGTCACTATTTCTCTGACTTTCTCTTTCTCTACCTTCCCCCCTTTGTGTTTTCTCTCTTTTGCTTGAGGTCAAAATCTTATGAGGAAGAATAGGTGCTAGCATACATAAATTATTGGCAATTGGCCCCACGTGCAACCCACAGCTCAAGTTAAGCACTGATTTTGCCTCTGCTGAGACAGGGCACAATTGTGGGGCAATGAAGTGCTTCTGTTGCTGTGCCTGTCTAGATGTTTGCAACCGAGGGATATTGTGAGAGCATGCAGTAGTCCATGGGACCTCTATTTTCCACATATTCCTTCCCTGATGACAGTACATTGCACACAGCCCTTAAAAGCTTACAAAAATAGACCACTTACATTTTCTGAGTATTTACAACCTACTTTAGTCAAATCCATTAAATGATATGGGACTCCAGGAGCACTCATAAAGTATTTGTGTATTTCTTGGGCCACCGTGGGTTTGGGAGAGATACGCTGTACATACTGTTTCTGCTACATAATATCTAGGGCCATTCTGATTAAGAGAGTATGCTGTCATGCTGTACTAGAGTTTACAGATAGTGGTTTGGGCTGGGTCTGTCATTCATTGCTGAATAACATGGTGCTGCTTCAAGATTTGAAT
Organism: Pleurodeles waltl; assembly: GCF_031143425.1. Classification (NCBI taxonomy): domain Eukaryota; kingdom Metazoa; phylum Chordata; class Amphibia; order Caudata; family Salamandridae; genus Pleurodeles; species Pleurodeles waltl. The sequence continues at coordinate 229,814,089 of NC_090437.1, read as the reverse complement.
GAAGACTGTTCAAAGAACGCCAACTTGCTCATATATTCTTCAGTGCAAATAAACGTGCTGATAGAAATCTACCACTGCATCTTCTTGGTCAGTCTCTCACAGAAATGTCGATAGCAACCCTGCATTTAGAGGTGCTTTTGCCCAGATGCATTGGAGCTGTGAATAAAGATGGACATAGATTTTCTGTAGCCTCAAGGAGAACTTAATGTGAAACAACTCACTTATTAGTGGTGTAAGATTGACTCAACTGGAATGGAATTTAGCCCAGGCTGAATTATGTTGAAAGAGGAATACCTACAAAATGGATATCCAATTCTTAGAGACACGTTTGCTGTCTTTTTGGATGTAATATGCATCCATTCATAACATGCAAGAAGAATGAAGAATGAATAAAAAGGTAAAAAGTAGGAGATACGAATAAAAAAGAGACCGGCCATTAAAGAAGATGGCTGGTGAAGAAAAGGGAGGAGATGACTAGCAAGCACATTAAGAAAAGAGTCCTGTGTGCAATAGATGGCTATCAGTCAATTATTTTCAGGAGCGGAGTGGATATTAAGAAACTGGAATGGGATTGTGTATAATTTACTTATAGGTAGGCTTTTTTAGGTCTATGTTTTAGAATGGTCTCGCAGTCAAATGCTTTCTCACATTGATGCCCAATGAATACTTCAATCATCATTTCATTTCTGTTCTGAAATGTTATGACCTTTTTCCGATGTGTTATCACCTTTTCTGATGTCTAGTCCCCTGGGGTGTAGCAGCACTCTAGCCTTTTTAAAGCTGAAGTTCTCAAAGGGTAAGTGGTGTTTCACTGGTTATGATTTGTGTTGTGTTTAAATATTGCACTTTATTTATCAACCAAAAACAATGAGAAAAAACAAGAAATGCAAAATGAAGAGAAGAGCTCCCATTTCAACACGACTTTTGCAGCTCCACGGAGAGGCTGCTTTACCCACTACAACTCTGCACATTAAAAATCCTGGGATCCTGAAATGGATTGGAAGCATGCTACGGGTTTCACATATGAGGAGCAAAATGTTTTCATAGAACGAATTGCTGGGCAACTGGACCACCATAGTCTATGGAGTTTCCAATTACATATAAAAATAACTAGTTGTTTATATTAAATGAAGAAGCCAAGGCATTGATGGAGTGTGGATAGCTGAATCCCAATCTCTTAGTAAAATCTTCAAATATATTTCCACATTGGTTGTATGGACCTTTGTTAATCAACTTGAAGCAATGTAAGGGAGTTAACTTCTGAAGTAAATTTCCAATTCTGTGAAGGCAATGAGACTTCAGAAACGAAAAACAAGAATCAATTATCGTAAAGGTTTATTTGAGGTCATTAATCCAATCAGTATGTTTGCAAGGCAGGAATAAATTCAAAAGATAAAGCAATATATTCTGAAGACCAAAACATGCCAGTAAATTGAGTCATAATAAAATAAGGTACAATAAAAGTAAAAGCCGAAATACAAAGAAAACTGATTGTTGTGATAAGGTTTACCATAAAGAAAATTTCCTCTTCTAAGCTAAGAAAAGTGGAGACCAAGATTCTCCAAAAGAATAGTCTAAAGTGGAAGCATAAAAGTAGTCAGCATGAACGCGAACTTCCGTAGCCGTTTGAGGGAAATAAGAGTATACTGCATGAAGCTTCATTGTCAAAAATCCCTATAAGAGACAGATCTATGCCCTCTCAAAGTCAGGATAAAGTCCGCCTAACTGGTTATTAAACACCAATTAAAAATTCAGTCAACAGTTTCTAGAACATTTATATCTCATCTCCACCACTGGGAGCTGTTAGTGCGTCAGACCTTAATAAGTAAACTTGTAAGGGGACACGAACAGGTCGATGAACCTTTTGACTTGCAATTAAGATGTTCCCACCATAACTCGGCTACATGCAAATCAGTAATCAATAACCAATACACAAGATCAATAATCACCAACAATCAATGACATTAATAATCAATAGAGTCAGTAATTGCCACACACCTTGTCTTTTCATTCACGAATAACCACATCTTGTGGTAAAATAATATTTATTTCCCCATATTAGCAATGTTACGGTCATGTAGATTAATCTCAAAATCAAATGAAACACAAACAGAAACATTACTGGCTGTCCAAAGCGGCAGAAGAAACTTAATCTAATCAAGCTTGTACTACAACACATTCTAAGGTTATGGTGCATATTAATAACAAAATAAACTATGTCGGAGTGATTACATACATTTGAATTCAGCAGAGAAATTCATCAAGCATTATTCCCTATTAGCAGAATTTCATTAATGAGGATCCTTAACTAACATCAGATTAGCATCAGCATGTTGGGCTTCATGCAAAACAATTTAGTAACACAAATTTGGAAAAACATCTAACTATGGCTCTATCAGAACAGTGCAGTTGGTAACTAGAAAGAAAGAACACATAGGCATTATAATCAATATTCTAATTCATAATACCTATCCTCAGTATGGTTCAGCAAGCAGAGTCAGTTTTCATCCTCAGGTCATTAGTCAATCAGCAAGGCATCAAGATTCAGCATCAAACTTCAGAAAACACAGAGGTGGTCATTACAACCCTGGCGGACGGTGTTAAAGCGGCGGTAAGATCGCCAACAGGCCGGCGGTAAAAAAATGGGAATTTTGACCGTGGCGGAAACCGCCAAAAAAGACAGCCACTTTAACACTCCACCGCCACGGTGGTAGAAACAAACAGCGTGGCGGTCGCCACCAACAGACAGACGGGAGACAATGTACCGCCCACAGTATCACAATCTACCAATCCGCCACCTTTTCCGGGGCAGATTCACCACTGATAAAAACACGGCGGAAACAGCCATTTCAAAGGGAAAACACTCACCTCTACACACTCCACGAGGAAGGAGGGCACCATGGAGCCGGAACTCCATATTCTTCCTGCACTAGTCTTCCTACTTCTATATGACGATCATCAATGCCGGTGGCAAAGACAACGGTGAGTACTGCACCTACGACATAGGGGAGGGGGAGGCAAAAGACAGGGACACACACAACCAACATCCCAAACCCCACCCCGACCCTTACCCACTACAACACACACACCAATTGTAAGGAAATGCCTCCTTGGCATGGTTGCCCCCTGACTTTTTGCCTTTGCTGATGCTATGTTTACAATTGAAAGTGTGCTGAGGCCTGCTAACCAGGCCCCAGCACCAGTGTTCTTTCCCTAACCTGTACTTTTGTATCCACAATTGGCAGACCCTGGCATCCAGATAAGTCCCTTGTAACTGGTACTTCTAGTACCAAGGGCCCTGATGCCAAGGAAGGTCTCTAAGGGCTGCAGCATGTCTTATGCCACCCTGGAGACCTCTCACTCAGCACAGACACACTGCTTGCCAGCTTGTGTGTGCTAGTGAGGACAAAACGAGTAAGTCGACATGGCACTCCCCTCAGGGTGCCATGCCAGCCTCTCACTGCCTATGCAGTATAGGTAAGACACCCCTCTAGCAGGCCTTACAGCCCTCAGGCAGGGTGCACTATACCATAAGTGAGGGTACCAGTGCATGAGCATGGTACCCCTACAGTGTCTAAGCAAAACCTTAGACATTGTAAGTGCAGGGTAGCCATAAGAGTATATGGTCTGGGAGTCTGTCAAACACGAACTCCACAGCACCATAAGGGCTACACTGAAAACTGGGAAGTTTGGTATCAAACTTCTCAGCACAATAAATGCACACTGATGCCAGTGTACATTTTATTGTAAAATACACCCCTGAGGGCACCTTAGAGGTGCCCCCTGAAACCTATCCGACTATCTGTGTAGGCTGACTGGTTCCAGCAGCCTGCCACACCAGAGACATGTTGCTGGCCCCATGGGGAGAGTGCCTTTGTCACTCTGAGGCCAGTAACAAAGCCTGCACTGGGTGGAGATGCTAACACCTCCCCCAGGCAGGAGCTGTAACACCTGGCGGTGAGCCTCAAAGGCTCACCCCTTTGTCACAGCCCAGCAGGGCACTCCAGCTTAGTGGAGTTGCCCGCCCCCTCCGGCCACGGCCCCCACTTTTGGCGGCAAGGCTGGAGGGAACAAAGAAAGCAACAAGGAGGAGTCACTGGCCAGTCAGGACAGCCCCTAAGGTGTCCTGAGCTGAAGTGACTCTGACTTTTAGAAATCCTCCATCTTGCAGATGGAGGATTCCCCCAATAGGGTTAGGATTGTGACCCCCTCCCCTTGGGAGGAGGCACAAAGAGGGTGTACCCACCCTCAGGGCTAGTAGCCATTGGCTACTAACCCCCCAGACCTAAACACGCCCTTAAATTTAGTATTTAAGGGCTACCCTGAACCCTAGAAAATTAGATTCCTGCAACTACAAGAAGAAGGACTGCCTAGCTGAAAACCCCTGCAGAGGAAGACCAGAAGACGACAACTGCCTTGGCTCCAGAAACTCACCGGCCTGTCTCCTGCCTTCCAAAGATCCTGCTCCAGCGACGCCTTCCAAAGGGACCAGCGACCTCGACATCCTCTGAGGACTGCCCCTGCTTCAAAAAGACAAGAAACTCCCGAGGACAGCGGACCTGCTCCAAGAAAAGCTGCAACTTTGTTTCCAGCAGCTTTAAAGAACCCTGCAAGCTCCCCGCAAGAAGCGTGAGACTTGCAACACTGCACCCGGCGACCCCGACTCGGCTGGTGGCGATCCAACACCTCAGGAGGGACCCCAGGACTACTCTAAGACTGTGAGTACAAAAACCTGTCCCCCCTGAGCCCCCACAGCGCCGCCTGCAGAGGGAATCCCGAGGCTTCCCCTGACCGCGACTCTTTGAATCCTAAGTCCCGACACCTGGGAGAGACCCTGCACCCGCAGCCCCCAGGACCTGAAGGACCGGACTTTCACTGGAGGAGTGACCCCCAGGAGTCCCTCTCCCTTGACCAAGTGGAGGTTTCCCCGAGGAACCCCCCCCTTGCCTGCCTGCAGCGCTGAAGAGATCCCTAGATCTCCCATTGACTTCCATTACAAACCCGACGCTTGTTTCTACACTGCACCCGGCCGCCCCCGCGCTGCTGAGGGTGAAATTTCTGTGTGGACTTGTGTCCCCCCCGGTGCCCTACAAAACCCCCCTGGTCTGCCCTCCGAAGACGCGGGTACTTACCTACAAGCAGACCGGAACCGGGGCACCCCCTTCTCTCCATTCTAGCCTATGTGTTTTGGGCACCACTTTGAACTCTGCACCTGACCGGCCCTGAGCTGCTGGTGTGGTGACTTTGGGGTTGCTCTGAACCCCCAACGGTGGGCTACCTTGGACCAAGAACTGAACCCTGTAAGTGTCTTACTTACCTGGTAAAACTAATCAAAACTTACCTCCCCTAGGAACTGTGAAAATTGCACTGTGTCCACTTTTAAAACAGCTATTTGTCAATAACTTGAAAAGTATACATGCAATTTTGATGATTTGAAGTTCCTAAAGTACTTACCTGCAATACCTTTCGAATGAGATATTACATGTAGAATTTGAACCTGTGGTTCTTAAAATAAACTAAGAAAAGATATTTTTCTATATAAAAACCTATTGGCTGGATTTGTCTCTGAGTGTGTGTACCTCATTTATTGTCTATGTGTATGTACAACAAATGCTTAACACTACTCCTTGGATAAGCCTACTGCTCGACCACACTACCACAAAATAGAGCATTAGTATTATCTATTTTTACCACTATTTTACCTCTAAGGGGAACCCTTGGACTCTGTGCATGCTATTCCTTACTTTGAAATAGCACATACAGAGCCAACTTCCTACACCAATGCATATCCAAACATTACAGTAACAACCCCCAACCCCCCTGGAAGAATGCAAAGACAAAAGGAAATGAGTGGAACCATTGTAATATATCAAAATACAGTAACCAAATATATACAGATATATATATACACATTAAACAAAATACACATCACGATTAGTAGTGCAGGTAATGCACCATTCATTGTCTGTGGACCACTGGGCCCAAAATGCATGGCCGAGGCACACACCAGATACCTGATCAAAATGGAGAGAACACTGCCGGGGCATCAGATGGAAATACAACAGGCGCCTCAGGGGGAAGGGAAGAGGGGGCACCTCACCTGGATGAGTGCACCACGCCAGATCCACGAGGGGGCTCCATGCCCATTGATGTATCCAGGGGAATGCAAAGCCACAGTCTCTCAAGGCTCTACAGTGGGTGGGGTGCCCACTGTACCATCCTGGGGAGTGCAAAGCCACACTCTCTCAAGTCTCTACAGTGGGTGGGTTGCCCACTGCCATATCCTGGGGAGTGGAAAGCCACAGTCTCTCAAGTCTCTACAGTGGGTGGGTTGCCCACTGCACCATCCTTGGGAGTGCAAAGCCACAGTCTCTCAAGTCTCTACAGTGGGTGGGTTGCCCACTGCCATATCCTGGGGAGTGCAAAGCCACAGTCTCTCAAGTCTCTACAGTGGGTGGGTTGCCCACTGTACCATCCTGGGGAGTGCAAAGCCACAGTCTCTCAATTCTCTACAGTGGGTGGGTTGCCCTCTGTACCATCCTGGGGAGTGCAAAGCCACAGTCTCTCAAGTGGATAACAGTCTCTACAGGTTCTGGAGGGGGACTGGTGCCCAGAGTGCTTCATCCTGTGAAGGACAGATGGAGTGGATGCATGTCTCCACTGGTTTTGGAGGGGGACTGGTGCCCAAAGTGCTTCATCCTGTGAAGGACAGATGGAGTGGATGCATGTCTCCACTGGTTCTGGAGGGGGACTGGTGCCCAGAGTGCATCACTCACCCCGTGACGGTCCCAGTTGCGTCACTGCCCCTGCCGCCCTTGGGCTAGCGGTGCTTGCATTGGCGGTCTTTGCCCTGTTCAGCGGTGCTTGCCCTGTTCAGCGGTGCTTGCCATGGCGGTCTTTGCCCTGTTCAGCAGTGCTTGAGTTTGCAGTTTCTGACCTGTTCAGCGGTGCTTGCCCTGTTCAGCGGAGCTTGCCATGGCGGTCCTTCATTGCCCAGCTGGGCTGGGGCTGGTGGTCCTTCATTGGGCAGCTGGGCTGTGGCTGCCGGGGCCCTCCTGGGCAGCTGGGCTGTGGCTGGTGGTGGCCTCCTGGGCACTTACTCTGGTGGTGGCCTCTTGGCCAGTGACGATCGGGCTGCCATCCTGGGCACAGACTCTGGCGGTGGCCTCCTGGCCAGTGACGATCGGGCTGCCCTCCTGGGCACAGACTCTGGCGGTGGCCTCCTGGCCAGTGACGATCTGGCTGCCCTCCTGGGCACTGACTCTGGCGGTGGCCTACTGGCCAGTGACGATTGGGCTGGCGGTGGCCTCCTTGGCAGCGGGGATGATGGCGGTCTTCTCCGCCGTGCTGCTCCTCCCAGACTTTGGAGATTTCTTCTGCCCCTTCCCCACCTTGGGAGGAGTCACAGCTGAGTCGACACTCCCCCCGGGACCCTTGTGAGCGGCTTTGCTGGCTGGAGTCTTCACCCTGTCCTGCTGGGCACTGTCCAACTTCTGGTGCTTCACAGGGGGGGAGGGGGGGGGACTGGCTGTGCTGTGGCTCCGTGTCACACTGGCTGTCCTGGTGGCCGGTGCACTCCACATACCTGTAACAACAGGCACCACTGGTCCCAGAGATGTTTTGGCTGAGGTGCTAGTACAGGACCTGTGATTTGGAGGGGGGGGTGGGAAACAGGTCAAGCTTGTTCAGGAAAAGATTCTTAGGAACACTGGGACGGGTAGCTGGAGGGGGATTGGGAGTGGAGGAAGAGGTAGTGGTTGTAGGAGGTGTACGTTTGGTGACTTTGGATGAAGGTGCATGCACTGGAGGCTGTTGTGAGGTGGATGGCTGTTGGGTTTGTGTGTGCCTCCGTTTGTGTATCTTGGGAGGGGGCGTCACAGACACACTGGGAGAGGACACAGGGGACGTGTAAATGGGAGTGGGGTGGTGAGTGCACGTGAGCGTGGTGTGGTGGTGGGTGTGCTGGTGCGGGACGTAGTGGCTGTAGTGGTAGTGCATGCAGGTGAGAGTGTAGACGACACTGGGAGGGAGATGACGAGGAGGGGGACACAGTGGAGGCAGTGGATGTTGGTGTGTCTGTATGTGTGTGATGCTTGCATGAGTGCCTGCGGGATGTGTGGTGCTTATGTTTGCCTGAGCTTCCCTTGTGTGTTGACGTGTGTGCATGCTGGTCTGATGGTGTGCTTGGGATAGGCTGGGGTACAGGGGATTGGGTCTGGGTGGAGGAAGTTGGAGGGGGGAGGCTAGAGACAGGGACAATGGCTGCCATCAGTGCTGAGGCCAGAGTTTGCAGGGTTCGATGAAGGGCAGTCTGACCAGAATGAATGCCCTCCAGGAATGCATTTGTGTGTTGCAATTCCCTTTCTACACCCTGGATGGCATTCAAAATGGTAGACTGCCCAACAGTGAGTGACCTGAGGAGGTCAATGGCCTCCTCACTGAGGGCAGCAGAGGTGACAGGGGCAGGGGCTGAGGTGCCTGTGGCGAAGGTGATGCCCACCCTCCTGGGTGAGCGGGCACGGGGCGAAGGCTGAGGGGCTGCTGGGAGGGCGGTGCTGTTAGGTGAGAGAGCTCCCATCGGAGGATGAGTCCGTGTTGCTGGTTGCAGATCCTGTGACCGCCGTGAAGCTCCCCTCGCCCTCCGTCCCACTGGTGTATTCCGAGTCCGTGGTGTGGCCCTCCATTGCCATGTGGGATGCAGCTCCCTCGTGCTCCGGTGCCACTGTACCTCCGCCTGATGATGCTGATGCACACAAGAACAGGGAGACCACAAAAAGGGGGGGACGACAGAAGAAAGACAGGTTGAGTGCATGGCTTACCGCTACCGTTGGCAGACAGTACAGACACAGATGCCCCCTGCACTACGCCGCGCTGTTGGGCTCTACAGATGCAATTCCTGGGATATATCCTACATGGCTATGGTCGACATCTGCACATAGATGACACAGGGGCATGTATACCTGTACTTGGCACTCTACAGAGGTGGGGTGGGGTGCAACATGGCCTGCATTACGGAGGGGCCTAGCCTACGGAACTCGCCCTGGCATAGGGAAACTCACAGCCCTCCTCCCCCACCCAGACACCTTCACTACGTGCAAAGTCAGCTGAATGATGTTGTACTCACCCCCTTGTGTCTGCTGTGATGCCCTCAAGCGCCCATCCAACTCAGGGTAGGCCACCGCCAGGATCCGGAACATCAGGGGGGTCATGTTTCGACGGGCACCTCTCCCACGTTGGGAGGCCATCCCCAGCTGAGCCTCTGCTGTCTTCTTGCTCCAGCGGCGAATGTCCTCCCATCTTTTCCGGCAGTGGGTGCTCCGTCTGTGGTGGACCCCCAGGGTCCGGACGTCCTTGGCTATGGCACGCCAAATATCCTTCTTCTGGTGGGCGCTGACCTACATGAAATGTACAGGGGAAGAAGAGAAGTCATTACCAACTGCACCGAAAAGTGAGTGGCCCATATCCCTAGCCTTGCCATGTGGCACATGTATTCACAGTCCTTCATGCACGCAGAACTGTGCCCCCTTCCTTCTTACAACCAGCCCTCTCCACATAGGCATAGCCCATACAACGTGCTCCCTGTGTACTTACCTGTTGGTCTGGAGGACCGTAGAGTAGCGTGTACTGGGGGAGGACCCCGTCCACGAGCTTCTCCAACTCCTCTGTAGGGAAGGCAGGGGCCCTTTCCCCAGAAGCACGAGCCATTGTCTCTTCCAGACCGAGGTCACAGCAGCACTTGCAGTGTAGGTCCTCTCCTGTTGAAAATCAGGTATCGAGTGATTGAACAGATAGAAAATGGCGGTCACGTCCGCGGTGGACACGTCCGCAGCGGTGCGTACCATCACCGCCGGCGTACATCATCATTGGCTCCTGGGACCCATAGGGTCCAATGTTAACCAATGCAGCATTGCGCCGCGGTCTCCGACCGCCTACCGCGACGGTGTACAACGCCAGCGCAGTTACCTCACATCCCATTGTCCCACTTTAGAGGTCAGGCAGCCGTCATTTCAGGGGCCCACATGGCCTGATTCACAACTACGTCACACAGACCTAGGCCTTGTCGCACAACACAAATACAGGCCAGATTCTGTGTATGAATGGTGTTCTATGTAGAATGTGGGTACATACCTCTGAGTTGTTTGACTCTGTGGTCGCTGTTGTCCTTCCTAGGCACCGTTCGCTGGATGTGTGAGGAGATGGCAGAATCCTCCGGTGTACCGACCGCTGGTGGACCTGTTGACAATGGAGGAGCGACATTTGATCATCACCTACAGGTTTGACCGTGCCACAACCCAGGAACTGTGTACCCAGTTGGAGCCAGACCTGATGCCAGCAATCCGCCATCCCACAGGGATCCCCCCTCAAGTGCAGGTGCTATCAGTGCTCCATTTCCTTGCAAGTGGGTAATTTCAAACAACAGTGGCCATGGCATCAGGGATGTCCCAGCCTATGTTTTCCAACGTGTTGTCCAGAGTGTTGTCTGCCCTTCTGAAACACATGCGGAGCTACATCGTTTTCCCTCAGGTGGAGGATTTGCCTACAGTTGGTCAAGTAGTCACCCATCCCATATTCGAGAATGAGCTTCCTAGGACCACGCTGGCCTTAACTAAGGAGGTATAATTTTGTAGACTCCTTCGTTATAGGGGAAAACCTACCCTCGGCTGCGCTCCTGAAGAAGAAACTTGTCACCTAATTGGGTGCTTGAGGGCTCTCCTGATATGAATGATATCTTCTACTCTTGTTGCCCCTGCATTATTATCCTTTTTTTGCTTTTTGGAACAGTCTACTTGTTTGTTATAACGGTCAAGCTTGGGAGACTGTACACTGGACCATCAATCTCCCTGTCCCTCCTCTTCTATTTGATGATGGTGTTGAGTGCCTGTGGCTGCTAGTTTGTGGATGGTGGTGTCTCTCTCTGGCCTTCTTTCAGATTTTTTGGTCGTAGGGGTTTGTGGGTGATATGGGTGTGTGTTTTATATAGTATTGAGTGTGTGGGAGTGGTGTGTGTATGTGTATCAGGTGTGTGTATTTCGAATTGTCCAATGTGGTGGTGTTATGGAGATGTGTGTGTATTTTGAGCGCAGCGGTGTGTACCTCCAATGGAATACCGCGGTTGAAAGACCGCCGCGTGGATTCATGGGTCGTGATAGCATGGGCGTATTTCTGTTGGCGTGACGGTGTCGGTTTTGTTTTCACCAGTTTATCACTGACCTTTGGTGTGCCGGACTTGTGTGAGTGTCTGAATTTTGTCGGATTTCGGGATGTGTGTCATAATAGCTGTGGCGGATTTCCGCGGCCACGGCGGTGTGTTGGCGGTCTTCTGCACGCCAGTAAGCGGCTTTTACCGCCAATGTTGTAATGACCCCCAGAGTCTTTAGGCATTAAAGTTTAGCACATCTCTTTTTCGAGACCCACAAGAAAATATTGACCTTTCTGACAGTGAGAAAATGGGCAATAATGGTGTCTTCTCTCAGTGCAGTCTTGTTAAATCAAAACCAGTAAAACTATGTCTCAAATCCCTGTTGGTCAATTAATCTCATGTTCACACGTTGTCCAATAAAACTAAAACTCCAAATCTATGAATTCTACTATTACTCTGTTCATATGTCGTTGATTGGTTGTCCTGTGATGTCCTCATCATCCGGCTCATCAGGTAACAATATTGTTGCAGCTTCTACTCTACTCAGTGTCTCCATTGTTCTCCTCCTGAGAAAGTCAGTCTCACACACATTACACACAAAGGGGGTCATTCTGACCCTGGCGGCCGGTGGCCGCCAGGGCCACCGACCACGGGAGCACCGCCAACAGGCTGGCGGTGCTCCCACGAGCATTCTGACCGCGGCGGTTCAGCCGCGGTCAGAAGCGGAAAGTCGGCGGTCTCCCGCCGACTTCCCGCTGCTCGGGGGAATCCTCCATGGCGGCGGAGCGCGCTCCACCGCCATGGGGATTCTGACACCCCCTACCGCCATCCTGTTCCTGGCAGGTCTCCCGCCAGGAACAGGATGGCGGTAGGGGGTGCCGCGGGGTACCTGGGGGCCCCTGCAGTGCCCATGCCAATGGCATGGGCACTGCAGGGGCCCCCATAAGAGGGCCCCACTGTGTATTTCAGTGTCTGCAATGCAGACACTGAAATACGCGACGGGTGCAACCTGCACCCGTCGCACCCCTGCAACTACGCCGGCTCAGTTCTGAGCCGGCGTCCTCGTTGCAGGGGCATTTCCTCTGGGCCGGCGGGCGCTCTTTTGGAGAGCGCCCGCCGGCCCAGAGGAAATGTCTGAATGGCCGCCGCGGTCTTTTGACCGCAGTGCGGTCATTTGGCGGCTCCCTCCAGGCGGGCGGCTCCCGCCGCCCGCCGGGCTCAGAATGAGCCCCAAAATGTTACATTAGCAAGAACAACATCTTCTAGCAGTCGGTTCTCATGAGAAAACCTCTCATCTATGAGCATATTTAAACATTGCAATGGAAAATCACAGTTTAACGCTCTAGGATAGCTATTTACTAAACGTTAAAAAATACAGTTTGACATGAGGCCTGGCAAGTAGGCCAAGACCGTTGCTAAATTAAGGCCTACAATAAATAAAGCTAATACATAATGCATAACCTTTAATATGACATATTACTACATAAGTCAAACATATATTCAACACTTCACAGCATTAGACTACAAATAAGTACACTTCGTGAACATTGGCGGGCACTCATCGTAATCACATTTTCAAATGTGTGCATTAATTTTCTACATTATTATATTTTCTACAAAAATCCATTATTTAGAACACATGAACATTCATTAATAATTTTTATTAAAACATCTGCGCTAGCAGAGCCAATCAGGTAACCACATTTGAGGGTGGGCCGGCATTCTCCCTAAGTTTCCATCTCTAAATATTTAGGTACTCAACTGTTAACCTTGACTGTTGCTTCTTCCTGGTACTCCATCGACAGAAGGCCTTTTCCCTTCATCCGTTCTTCACAATCGTTGTCAACTTTTATCTCCCAAGCCTCACTAACAGCAATCTAATACATAACAGTAAACCTTTTTACTAGTTAAGGAGAACCATGATAACACACATGCAAGGGAAAGAGAGCAACATACTGGCATCATTGGCACAAACTTTTTCAACTATGGTCTAAAGTCAAGCTACGTCAACTCAAGAATCAAAATGAATGCACATTACATTAGTATGAATCAACGGAAGCAAATAACAAAAGTCAAACGTAAGTATATGTTAAAGATGATTACATCAATTTATGAATTAGTCTAGTGCAGTTATGTATAAACTTCTAGCAATCATAATGGTTGCATTTTATTATTTCAGTTAAATGTGATATACACATTAATAAAATGTGACTACACTTTGAATGTAAATGTAGTTGGAGCCTAAAGTACGCTGTTCTGACATCAAGATATTTAGGTTGGCACAGTTCAGTCAGGCTGAAGGACAGAGAAGAGGTATGCATGACGTAAAAACAAACCTTCAGCCAAGATTAATTAGGCTAATAAAGGATTGTTCTTAAATGATAAAGGTAAGAAACAAGGTACATTAAAGGAAAATACCTCATGTATATTACAATAGACCACAAAGAAGGGTTCTACTGTGTGTTAGTTAACATATACACTTGCAATGTAAAATTAAGGTTTCAATCGGTATGTCAAGGGGCAACTACAATGATAGTGGATGAGCACTCTTTATGACTTAATGGATAATCAAAGGATGAATGACAAAGATGCCAGAATATAACGGTACAAAGTGGGGCAAAGAGAGGAAAGTAGACAATAGATGTAGTGATGAACAACAGAGAGGGTGACAGTAAACAAAGATGTACACATATGACACTGCCTACATGGCAGCAGTACTGGTGAGAAGCAGAAGGGGTTGGTATAAGGGCTCAGACTGAGACTGCAGTAGCAGCAGCATGAAGTTGGAAATAGCAAAGCTGCAGGATGAGAGCGAACAGAGGCAAGGTGTGTAAGTGAGGAGGTTGAATCCTTATCAGAAAGTGGAATCTCCAGGAAGCAATAAATCAAGGTGAAAATAGAGAGCATTTAATAATGAACAGATAGCATTGATAGAGAGAGATAGGCATAGTAAGGGAAGTGAGAAAAAAGGACCAGTGAAAACCAGTAAGAAAAGCATAAAATGAATAGGGGTCGCCAATTTTAAGTCTGAGGCAATGGGAGAAAGATATGTAATGGGACTACATCCTTTAAAAAATGGGCAATCTGGTTAGGGTCAAAATATAATGATAGGGATTTATACAGAAAATGTGTCACAAGATCAGGGGGAGAGATTCTCAAACTGCAGTTTTCAACATCTTTTCACTATTTCCAAAGTCATGAAATAGAAATTCACAGGAACACTTAGACAGGACTAGATTTTTAAATAGATGCATTAATGAAGGGCAGGTTGAGTTTCAAAATAAAAACACATATTCTGTGAAAGAGAACTCATATTTGTCAAACAGTTTGCAAATACCTGGGAATAATGTGAAAAAACATATCTGTGCAACAGTCATATTTTTGCAGTCATTTTGATGTCAAGAAATATTGGAAGTGAAGCGACAAGGAGTTGAGTGGACTGGTCTATAGTCCTCTAGGAATTTTGACTCGACACAAGGGATAGGCCAAACATTCCTTTTGTGAAAAGCCCATTTGACTATGTGGCGCACCCTGAGAAAATGAATACGCATCCCTAAAAAAGGGCTTGTGAACAAATTCAGTTAATATTAATGGAGCAGTGGGTCCTTGTTCTTACTGTTCTTCTTGTGACTGATCTTTTTAGGACGCCTGAGCGGTAAAGAAGAATTAGTTTGATTTCATGGTCCAATTAACAGTGTAATCCATGTATTCACACGTGACGAACCAGGACAGTAGTGGTAAAGTTAAATGAGTTTTATTACAAATTAAGGGCCAAACTGATGCAAATAAATCTGAAAAAATGCAATTTAAGTATAGAGCCACCAAAGGTGAATCAAAGTGTCAAATAAGGTTAAATTGCAATAGCAGAAGACATACAAGAATTTGCGTTGAGGCACTACAAAAGATAAGAAAAATAATTTAATGATCTGTGTTCAAGCTTCGATCCTCCCATCTAAACATGAATATGCCTAAATTAATCCAAATTAAGTCCAAATTAAACTAAAGTTAGGAAACCCTAAATAGTTCTCAGAAAATAGGAAAGTGTTAGCATAGCTGAGTCTTCAGTAGAATTTCTCCAAAAAAACTATTGCATAGCATAAAGCCATACAAAAAGAATAAGGGTAGAGAGGTCTGTACCCCTCAGAGTCTAAAGGGAATCTGCTCTCGACTAACAATGTGAATACCAATTAAACCCACAGATCCTTCAAAAAATCCATTTCATCAAAAAGAGTAGTTTTCTATCTTCTCACAGTTGGAATTGGCACCTTTCCTCGGGTCTCCCATCCCACAGTTTGAACATCAGGAGGATCTTGACTATCTCCCTGCTCCTGGAATATGAACAGGAGTCTTTTCCTCCTAGAGGTTAATTTACAAGCCCCTAGCACTACCGGAGCATCATTTTTAGCAATGCTCTGGTGACGCTGTGCCATTTTCTGTATTTAGAATGCAGAGCTAAGCCACTTTGGCCCGTATTTATACTTTTTGACGCTAAACTGCGCTAACGCAGTTTAGCGTCAAAAAGTTTAGCGCCGGCTAACGCCATTCTGAAGCGCCATGCGGGCGCCGTATTTATTGAATGGCGTTAGCCGGCGCTAGCAGACCGGCGCTGCCTGGTGTGCATGGAAAAAAACCACATACACCAGGCAGCGCCGGCATTGGGGAAAATGGCGTTAGGGCGTCTTAAAAATGGTGCAAGTTAGGTTGACGCTAAAAAATCACCTCCACCCGATTTGCGCCATTTTTAACGACGCCCAGACGCCATTTACATGACTCCTGTCTTAGTAAAGACAGGAGTCATGCCCCCTTGCATTAAGGCATGTAGGGGGGCACAAATCAGGCCCCCCTATGGCAAAAAAATATATAAAAAAAATACAAATGTATACTTACCTGAACTTACCTGAATGTCCCTGCGATGGGTCCCTCCATCCTTGGGTGTCCTCCTGGGGTGGGCAAGGGTGGCAGGGGGGTCCCTGGGGGCATGGGAGGGCAGCTGTGGGCTCATTTTGAGCCCACAGGTCCCTTAACGCCTGCCCTGACCCAGGCGTTAAAAAGAGGCGCAAATGCAGGGTTTTTTGCCCCGCCCACTCCCGGGCGTGATTTTTGCCCGGGAGTATAAATACGACGCATTTGTGTCGCAGTCATTTTTTTGGACGGGGACGCCTACCTTGCATCTCATTAACGCAAGGAAGGCGTTCACGCAAAAAAATGACGCTCTTTCCTCATACTTTGGCGCTAGACGCGTCTAACGCCAAAGTATAAATATGGCGTTAGTTTTGCGCCGAATTTGCGTCGAAAAAAACGACGCTAATTCGGCGCAAACGGAGTATAAATATGCCCCTCTGTGTGGCTTAACACTGCCTTCTAAATATGGGCCCCCCCAGATGCAGTTTTCTGCGGCGGAGCGGCGTGCAATGGATGTTGTTGTGAGTGTTTCAATGCAACACCTATTGCTTTTGACACTGAACCAGATTTATGAGAAATTGTAAACCTTGGGCAGTGCCAAAATCTAACGCCACTACAGGGGTGGTGTTAGAGTTGAACAATGAGGAAAAATACTTTTGTTTCTCCTTGTTTTTGCTTTTTCTAAGTGTGCTGCATTCTGCAGCACACATAAAAAGAGCAAAACACCATTACTGATTGTTTATGTGCAGGAAGGTGTCCCTTACTTCACACAAGCAATCATTAAATAATGATGATTTGCTACTTCTATGTGTGTTGCGTTCTGCAGTAACACATTATCATTATTGATTGTTTATGTGCAGGAAAGAACACTTTGCTGCACATAAACAATCACTCTCTGCAGCACAGGCACCTTTGCACTGTGGTGCAAAGGTGGCTGCATTGACCCTAGGCAGCTAAGTTTAGCACCAGCGCTATGGAACACAAAGTGGTGCATCATATTGTTTTAAATATGACGTATCCCTGTGTTTTTTAAATGTCGGAGTGCATCACTGCCAAATTCGGCCCAGCTCCACGCTCTGACATTTCCTTGTAAATGAGGCTCTTTGGCCTATATATATAAAAGTTTGCACAGCCTTTGTGTCATTTTTTTTTTATGCAAAAGCGGCGCTAACCTACCGTCACATTTACATTTTGACACTAGACCCATCTATTGTCAAAATATCTGAGTTAGTGTCATTTTTTGGGAGCGCCAACCCACCTTCCGTCATTTTGCAACAATGATATGCAAGGTAGTCGTTCCCTTCCAAAAAATGACGCTAGCCCTCCAGTGCTACATTTGCACCCTGATGCTAAAATGACGCACAGAAAGGAATCACTTTTAAAAAATGATGCAAAGCCCATTTATGTCAACCCCCTGGACAACATGGAACTGTTAATGCTCCAGCTTGTCACATGCTGCAGATGCCAGCTGCAGCATGTACAAATAACATCACTTTGTAACTATCACCAATAAATCACTTTGCACCAGAATGTCAATGGTCTACTCATTCTCCACTACATATACCATTGGAATGTTGCTCATATCTCAGAGAGCAGGAAAGAAACACAACAGTTACAAAGATGGTTGGAACATAGGTTGTGATGTAAGAGTGTCTAGCACCTCCATGCCACACATCAGTATCACATAATTCATGGCCATGTGGTTCTGAATGTCCTAGATCCACGCACCACAAAATATGTGATGTTAAGTGGGCATTGTGCAAATTCCTACCCCTTCCCCCATATCATTCCCATGCCTGGCAAGATATATGCAAGGGGGCGCACATACGGTAGGGGCTGTTTCCAAATGGTGCATTAGAAAAATAGGAACTGAAATGTGTTACGTCTCAGGTGGATAGCTGCTAAACCAGCACTGAGCACGTGTGACAAAGGGGGGAGACCATTGGTATTTTTGGACCTTCATTGACTGTTCAAAGTTAGGAACCAAAGTTTAAGCCTAAGCCTGCACTGTATATCGATGGATTTACATTCTGGCACCGCCATTGGGCGCAACCATAACAAATGGTGTGCTGAACCTCAAATATAGCACACACATGTTGGTTGTGGAGTGCGCTAAGGGTTACTAGACAAATGAAGCAGCAATGGGTGCTGATCCGCTCTCCATACATATGGCCCATAGCCAGGATTTAACAATAAATCAAATGAATGTCTGGGTGAAATGTAGGCAGAGTCTGTCCTACTCCATATATACATTCTAACACACTTGTCACACAAATCTGCTGTCCTGACACATCTCTGTAGCTAATCCGGATATACATGTGAAGACTGTGTGGCCTAGGTAGCAAAGGGTTTGTAATTTCTTACAACTGTCAGCATGGTTACCTAGTATAGTCTGTATGATACCATCACACACCGCATATGAAAACACCCCTCTCTTTGACACTAACATGCCTGACCAAAAGAAAGTTACCAACAGTGACAAAATTCTCTAAAATGTCTAGATCTCCAAAATGCCACTCAGGTGTGGGATGTGCAAGTATGTCAAAACATGTCACAGACCCATCCAAAAATGTATGGCTAAAGAAGGAGACAGATTTATTGCAAGTGGCAAATAAATAATAGAGCGCTGAGATGATTTCACAAACCAACAACATACACTCCGGGTGACAGCGACATAGGTTGTGGAATGCAGAATTTAGTGCATATCCATGTACACCAAAGGAGGAGGAAGGGCAGCTAAGAGAATCCCACAAATACTTGGACATAAAACATGGGGAGGTCACTTGGAGAATACACCAGTGCTGTGGTAGGTGTGCTTTCATGTGTGTGTGAAGGTCATGTAATCTCCCAAAGCCTGGAAATGGGAGGTAACCTATCATGTAGCCAGTAGTAGAAGATGTGTATATCTTGAAATTACACGTCACACATTGCATCTTGTCCATGTATGACTGGACAATGTTGCAGTAGAAGATGTGTACAAAGTGTGAGCAGCCTAAAGTATGCCAGCAATGTAGGACTTAATCTAGCCCAAACAAGATATGCCATACATTATATAGAAGGTACACACATAGACCAATAATTACTGTGCAACACAACAATGTCACCATGTGATCATCCAACATACGTTCAGAGAGGATGCCTAGGTCAGTACATAACTGTCAGAGTCACCAGATCCTCGGGGTCCGTGCACGTTCCCAACACTTCCACCATAAGACAGCTCCAATACTCTGATTAGATTTATCACAGAGTCTAAGAGAGTCCAAGTGGGGAAAAGGGGATTAGGACGGGAACAGCTGGGAAGGAGACCTGTAGGAAGCAAAAGGTTAAAACACAACGTCAAAATTACATCCCATGAAATCAGTACCATGCTACAACTCTAAGCTTCGTCTTTTCCGAAAAAACATGAACAACCCTGGAATAATCCTAAAACTGACTAGGCTTTAGATGACCGAATACCTGAGGAGGAAACAGGAAAAGTTAAATAGGACTTTCAGATTCAAGTACTTTCTTTAGCATGAGAATCAGGAAACACTCTGAGCAATTTCTAAACAACCATATGAATCTCCTTTTATGAATACATATCAGGAACACACAGCATTACATCTAAAATTCTGGTATTGTTGTGTTCATCTCAGAAAAAACATTTTGGAAGTAAATTGCGCACATTGCAGATTTTTATATGAGTATTAAACACCATAAAGGTTTGTGCACCATGAAATCACACAACGTAGATTCAAGGAATAAATCACGCGACGTGTCAACTTGAAATGCTACCAAGAAAATGTCTTAGAATGGTAGCGCACAGTAACTTACATTATTTATACACGAGGAAAGAATTGCGCGTCTTGCCGATTCAAATGCCACCATACAAATGCCAAGAAATAGTAGCACACAATGAACAGCATGAAAAGCACTCAGGGAAAGAATCACGCGCCTTGTCGATTCAAATGCCACCATACAAATGCCAAGAAATAGTAGCATACAATGAACAACATGAAAAAACACTCAAGGAAAGAATCGCGCGTGTTGCCGATTCGAATGCCACCATGTAAATGCCAGAAAATGATAGCGCACAATGAACAGCATGAATTACACACGAGAAGTGAATTGCGCGTTTCGCCGATTCGAATGCCACCATGTAAATGTCAAGAAAAGATAGCGCACAATGAACAACAAAGTTAACTGCTCATGAAACGAGTTGCACGTCTTGCCAACTCGTAAAACATCATGTAAATGTCATGAAATATCAGCACGCAATGAACAATAATGGAATAACGAAGTCAAATCTTTATGGAATAAATTGCGCGTCCTCCCTATTTGCAAACCACTATACAAATGTCAAAAAATGGCAGCGCACAAGTAATCTGTTATTCATTAAGAATTAAAAGCAAGAATATGAAGATTCTCAATTACGGTGTTGGGAAATGTCCAAACACCGTCTTACCGCCTGGAAACAGTGATCACCAATGAGAGATGAGTGCAGAAGACTGGAAAATCCAAATAGGCCGCCGGGACAGGAGCTCAGGAAGAAGCTGCTGCTCTACACCGGGACCTCTGAATAGTGAGCACTGGAAGTTGGGCTGACTCTCTTTTATAGAGTCTTGGCCCAGCCTAGAACCACGCCCAGGCATGTTGCAGGGAAAGTCTCCAGAAGGCCCTGGAAAGGGACCACACCCTTACACACTCTGAATGTCTGCAGCAATACATTGTAAATGTACAGTATTTATAAGCACCTTAAAAATGAATCTTTTGGATGGAATTATGCAATGCAAAAGGTTAAACAATAACATATAATCACAATGCATAAATTACTTTATCTTGCAAGTGTTGGGTTTTTGCATTCTAGATGCCCGTAGAGCGCGCACTGTCCTGGTGTTGACAATAACCCACTCATGTTTGCTACAACAACAACATTGTAGTTGGCCATCGCATACTATCAAGACAGAAGGAAGTGACAGATGACATCATCTGTCCCCTGGGTCATACAATAGTTACAGGTTACACTAGATATACAACCCCTAACCATGCTGCAAATGGAAATTACTAAGAATGTATTACCATGTCTGTCAGACCATGCCAAATGATGAGACATGTCCTGCATGTACGAGTCACCAGTCCTCTGTCCATGATGGGGCAAGCCTGACATCAAGTACCCCAAAGGAAAATGAAAATCCCATGCCATTTGACCATGAATGTGCATGTGTCAGTGTGCAAGGGTATGCGCATTGCCCTGCTGAAGAGCTATCATGATAAGGCTAGATCCCCACCGAACACCCCCTAACCCCAATGCTGAGCCTACATTGACTCTTGACACAGTCAGGGGCCTGATGCATGTGCACAGTGGACTGAGCAGAATAGAGAACCATAAACCTGGGCCAAAACATGCAACCATGGGTCTGTGAGGGGATAAAATGTCACACAGTAGTAATGATGACTAGGCTGCCGTCATTGCCTGATTGCAATACTGCTACACAGTTGTATGCCATTGTACGTGACAGCCATAACAAACATGTTGTAGCCGATTGTGAGTACCTAGTTTGTGGCATGCACACATATGTCTGATATCTCTGCACATGTGTACCACTTAAATGGCACAGGCCTGGTATTGTATATTGGAGTCTCCACAAAAGTCAACTTTCCACTAATGAAAATGCATTTGTATCACATGATCATTGACAGACTTAAATGAGTATCAGATGTGTTCCAACATATGGAAACATAGGTGGCACTGATATGACTACACAGAAATTTAACAAAGCCCAACATGTGTCCATGCAGGAAGATAGATATGTGAGGTATCATATCCCATTAACACACCACTGTGGTAGATTTTACACATATGACACTACACATGTCTTTTCACACACACATGGCACATACCAACATTCATTAACATGTGAGTATACCATCTCCTGCATCAT
Organism: Pleurodeles waltl; assembly: GCF_031143425.1. Classification (NCBI taxonomy): domain Eukaryota; kingdom Metazoa; phylum Chordata; class Amphibia; order Caudata; family Salamandridae; genus Pleurodeles; species Pleurodeles waltl. The sequence goes on along the minus strand of NC_090437.1, from coordinate 229,792,126 downwards.
CGATGCATTGGGAACTATATGTCACACTTCTAGCAGAGCTTTTCGAAGCCTGAACCTAACAACACACCTCAGTGTGGACACATATGCACTCACATTGCCAGGGGTAACGTGAAATTGATCCAGCCGTAGTCTGCTGCAACTTCTGAGTGCAATTTGTCATGGGTATCACATGCATTATCATGTACTGGACATAGCCCATCACATCTACTGTGTTGTTGTTAAATGTACATTTAAAATTCAGACATTACAATGTGGTAGGCCCACAAATAGGTGTTAGATCACATATGTACACTCCTAGTACACATGTGGTAACATGTATGTGGACAAAGTCTAGCAACACATGCACATTTGCAAACGGTATCAGTCATCACATACATCATTGTGCGAAAGTAGCCCCTTTCTAGCATGGATACCCGCATTTCTGGCCTGTTTGTCAGTGTGCTTTTACTGTCTCACTGGGATCCTGCTAGTCAGGACCCCAGTGTTCATAGTGTGCAGCCTACATGTCAGTATGTTTTACTGTTTTGTCAGTATGTTTGACTGTGTCACTGGAGTCCTGCTAACTAGAACTCCAGTGCTTATGCTCTCTCTGATTCTAAATTTGTACTTACATATTGGTAACCCAGTATTCCACTCCTAATAGGCTTACTGGAACCCGTTATAAGTCCCTAGTATATGGTGTCTAGGTACCCAGGGCATTGGGGTTCCAGAAGATCCTTATGGGCTGCAGCATTTCTTTTGCCATTCATAAGGAGCTCATACAAACACTTCTTCAGGACTGCCATTGCAGCCTGAGTGAAATAGTGTAAACACTATTTCATAGCCATTTTCACTGCAACACGTCACTTATAAGTCACCTATGTATCTAACCTTCAGACCCTGAAGGCTAGGTGCATAGTACCTGTGTGTGAGGGCACCCCTACACTAGCAGAGGTGCCCCCACGTCATCCAGGCCCATTTTCCCAGACTTTGTGAGTGTGGGGATGCCATTATAAGTGTGCACTACATATAGGTCAATACATAGACGTAGCTTCACAATGATAAGCCTGAATATGGCCATGTGTGGTGTCTAGAAACTGGAAATTGTACCCCCAATCTGATTCTGGTTTTGGGGGGTCCGATTCCATGTGCCCTGGTGGCTCTACCGTGGACCCCCAGTACTGCCATACCAGTCTTCAGAGGTTTTCACTGCAGCCCCAGCTGCTGCCACCTCACAGAAAGGCTTCTTCCCCCCTGGGGCTTGAGCAGCTCAATCCCAGGAAGGCAGAACAATGCAATTCCTTTAGAAGAGGGGTGTTACACCCTCTCCCTTTGGAAATAAGTATTTCAGGCATGGGAGGGGTATCCTCCCAGAGCCTCTGGAAATGCTTTGAAGGGCACAGATGGTGCCCTCCTTGCTTAATCCAGTCTAAACAGGTTCTGGGACCCCCAGTCCCTGCTCTGGTGTGAAATTGGACAAAGAAAAGGGGAGTGACCACTCCCCTGTCCGTCACCACCCCAGGGGTGGTGCCCAGAGCTCCTTCAAAGTGTCCCTGGGTACAGTCATCTTGTTTTCAGGATGGTCAGGGAACTCTGGGAGCATCTGAGTGGCCAGTGCCAGCAGGTGACGTTGAGACCCCTCCTGATAGGTCCATACCTGGGTAGGTGTAAGAAAGTACCATCTTGCCTGGCATGTTACCCCCATATTTCACTGTATATATGTTGTTTTAGTTGTATGTGTCACTGGGACCCTGCCAGCCAGGGCCCCAGTGCTCATAAGTGTGCCCTGTATGTGTTACCTGTGTTATGACTAACTGTCTCACTGAGGCTCTGCTATCCAGAACCTCAATGGCTATGCTCTCTCATTTCTTTCCAAATTGTCACTAACAGGCTAGTGACCAATTTCACCAATTTACATTGTCATACTGGAAAACCCTTATAATTCCCTAGTATATGGTACTGAGCTACCTAGGGTATTGGGGTTCCAGGAGATCCCTATGGGCTGCAGCATTTCTTTTGCCACCCATAGGGAGCTCTGACAATTCTTACACAGGCCTGCCCTTGCAGCCTGGGTGAAATAACGACCACGTTATTTCACAGCCATTTACCACTGCACTTAAGTAACTTATAAGTCACCTATATGTCTAACCTTTACCTGGTAAAGGTTGGGTGCTAAGTTACTTAGGGGGTCATTCCGACTCCCGCCGGCGGCGGTAACCGCACGCCCGTCGGGAGCCGCCGAATGACCGACGGCCATTCTGGCTTTCCCGCTGGGCTGGCGGGCGACCGCCAGAAGGCCGCCCGCCGGCCCAGCGGGAAAGCGCCTTCAACGAAGAAGCCGGCTCCGAATGGAGCCGGCAGAGTTGAAGGCGTGCGACAGACACTGAAAATCAATGTGGGGCCCTGTTAGGGGGCCCCTGCAGTGCCCATGCCATTGGCATGGGCACTGCAGGGGCCCCCAGGGGCTCCACGACACCCGTTACCGCCATCCTGTTCCTGGCGGTGAAAGCCGCCAGGAACAGGATGGCGGTAAGGGGGTCGGAATCCCCATGGCGGCGCTGCTTGCAGCGCCGCCGTGGAGGATTCCCTGGGGCAGCGGGAAACCGGCGGGACACCGCCGGTTTCCCGTTTCTGACCGCGGCTGTACCGCCGCAGTCAGAATGACCTTGGAAGCACCGCCAGCCTGTTGGCGTTGCTTCCGCGGTCGTTGGCCCTGGCGGTCGGTGACCGCCAGTGTCAGAATGACCCCCTTAGTGTGTGGGCACCCAGGCACTAGCCAAGGTGCTCCCACATTGTTCAGGGCAAATTCCCCGGACTTTGTGAGTGCGGGGACACCATTACACGCGTGCACTATACATATGTCACAACATATGTATAGCGTCACAATGGTAACTCCGAACATGGCCATGTAACATGTCTAAGATCATGGAATTGTCACCCCAATGCCATTCTGGCATTGGGGAGACAATTCCATGAGCCCCCGAGTCTCTAGCTCAGACCCGGGTACTGCCAAACTACCTTTCCCGGGGTTTCACTGCAGCTGCTGCTGCTGCCAACCCCTCAGACAGGTTTCTGCCCTCCTGGGGTCCAGCCAGGCTTGGGCCAGGAAGGCAGAACAAAGGACTTCCTCAGAGAGAGGGTGTTACACCCTCTCCCTTTGGAAAAAGGTGTTAGGGCTGGGGAGGAGTAGCCTCCCCCAGCCTCTGGAAATGCTTTCATGGGCACAGATGGTGCCCATTTCTGCATAAGCCAGTCTACACCGGTTCAGGGATCCCCCAGCCCTGCTCTGGTGCGAAACTGGACAAAGGAAAGGGGAGTGACCACTCCCCTGACCTGCACCTCCCCTGGGAGGTGCCCAGAGCTCCTCCAGTGTGCTCCAGACCTCTGCAATCTTGGAAACAGAGGTGCTGTTGGCACACTGGACTGCTCTGAGTGGCCAGTGCCAGCAGGTGACGTCAGAGACTCCTTCTGATAGGCTCCTCCAGGTGTTGCTAGCCTATCTTCTCTCCTAAGTAGCCAAACCTCCTTTTCTGGCTATTTAGGGTCTCTGCTTTGGGGAATTCTTTAGATAACGAATGCAAGAGCTCATCAGAGTTCCTCTGCATCTCTCTCTTCACCTTCTGCCAAGGAATCGACCGCTGACTGCGCTGGAAGCCTGCAAAACTGCAACAAAGTAGCAAAGACGACTACTGCGACCTTGTAACGCCGATCCGGCCGCCTTCTCGACTGTTTTCCTGGTGGTGCATGCTGTGGGGGTAGTCTGCCTCCTCTCTGCACTAGAAGCTCAGAAGAAATCTCCCGTGGGTCGACGGAATCTTCCCCCTGCAACCGCAGGCACCAAAGAACTGCATCACTGGTCCTCTGGGTCTCCTCTCAGCATGACGAGCGAGGTCCCTTGAACTCAGCAACTCTGTCCAAGTGACTCCCACAGTCCAGTGACTCTTCAGTCCAAGTTTGGTGGAGGTAAGTCCTTGCCTCTCGACGCTAGACTGCATTGTTGGGAACCGCGTGATTTGCAGCTGCTCCGGCTCCTGTGCACTCTTCCAGGATTTCCTTTGTGCACAGCTAAGCCTGGGTCCCTGGCACTCTAACCTGCTGTGCACGACCTCCTGAGTTGTCCTCCGGCGTCGTGGGACCCTCCTTTGTGACTTCGGGTGAGCTCCGGTTCACTCCACTTTGTAGTGCCTGTTCTGGCACTTCTGCAGGTGCTGCTTGCTTTTGAGTGGGCTCTTTGTCTTGCTGGACGCCCCCTCTGTCTCCTCACGCAATTGGCAACATCCTGGTCCCTCCTGCACCACAGCAGCATCAAAAAACCCTAACCGCAACCCTTGCAGCTAGCAAGGCTTGTTTGTAGTCTTTCTGCACGGAAACACCTCTGCACGCTTCTTCACGACGTGGAACATCTATCCTCCAAAGGGGACGTTTCTAGCCCTTGTTGTTCTTGCAGAATCCACAGCTTCTACCATCTGGTGGCAGCTTCTTTGCACCCACAGCTGGCATTTCCTGGGCATCTGCCCACTCCCGACTTGATCGTGACTTTTGGACTTGTTCCCCTTGTTCCACAGGTACTCTCGTCCGGAAATCTATTGTTGCATTGCTGGTGTTGGTCTTCCTTGCAGAATTCCCCTATCACGACTTCTGTGCTCTCTGGGGAACTTAGGTGCACTTTGCACCCACTTTTCAGGGTCTTGGGGTGGGCTATTTTTCTAACCCTCACTGTTTCCTTACAGTCCCAGCGACCCTCTACAAGGTCACATAGGTTTGGGGTCCATTCATGGTTCGCATTCCAATTCTAGAGTATATGGTTTGTGTTGCCCCTATCCCTATGTGCCCCCATTGCATTCTATTGTGACTATACATTGTTTGCACTGTTTTCTATTGCTATTACTGCATATTTTGGTATTGTGTACATATATCTTGTGTATATTTGCTATCCTCATACTGAGGGTACTCACTGAGATACTTTGGCATATTGTCATAAAAATAAAGTACCTTTATTTTTAGTATATCTGTGTATTGTGTTGTCTTATGATATTGTGCATATGACACTAGTAGTACTGTAGGAGCTTCACTTGTCTCCTAGTTCAGCCTAAGCTGCTCTGCTAAGCTACCTTTTCTATCAGCCTAAGCTGCTAGACACCCCTCTACACTAATAAGGGATACCTGGACCTGGTGCAAGGTGTAAGTACCCCTTGGTACCCACTACAAGCCAGGCCAGCCTCCTACATTGGTTGTGCAGCGGTGGGATAAGTCCTTGCAACTACTTACCACTTTGTTATTTTGTACTTTTCATAAGAGAAAAATATACAAAACAAGTTCAGTGTATGTACACCTAACCAAAAAGTTTTGCTTTTCTTCTCTTACTCTTTTGCTAAGTGCTGAAAAGTACCTCTAAAACTTTCAAAAAATTCTTAAAAAGTTTAAAAAGTTTTTTTTTCTGTTCTTTAAAAAGTTCTGAAACTTGTTCTTTCTTTTTCTGTCCCTTAAACCTTTTCTATAATGTCTGGTACAGGTCAAACTGTTGATCTGACTAAACTTGCTTATGACCACCTTAGCTGGAAAGGAGCAAGGAGTCTCTGCATTGAAAGAGGTTTAGGGGTAGGGAAGAATCCCTCAAGAGAATTGTTAGTCAATATGCTCATTGAACAGGATAAGACCTTAGTTGGCACCTCTGGTGAGAGATTGGCTGATGGTTCACACTCTGATTCTGGGGCACACCCAGTAAAGGGGGTAGAAGGGGACCTTCCGAACCTGCCCCATAGCAGGCCACCTAGCATGGCTGGTACTAATGTGAGTTCTCATCATAGTATAGAGGTTACCCCTTTAGGCCAGGTTGTTAGAGTGCCATCTGTTAGGGACAGGTCTCCCTCTGTTCATTTTCACCGTTCTTCTGTGTCAAGGCATGCCCAACCCTCCCTCCCTGAAGACAGAATGTTAGAAAGGGAACTTAATAGATTGAGAGTGGACAAATCCAGGCCGAAGCTCAAGAAGCAACAGCTGGATTTAGATAGACAAGCATTTGACTTAGAAAAAGAAAGACAGAGGTTGGGGTTTGGACTCCATGGTGGCAGCAGCAGTATTACAGATAGTAATCCTGTAAAAGAGCATGATTCTAGGAATCTGCACAAAATAGTTCCTCCTTACAAGGAGGGGGATGACATTAACAAGTGGTTTGCTGCACTTGAGAGGGCCTGTAATGTACAGGGGGTCCCTCAAAGGCAGTGGGCTGCTATCCTATGGCTATCTTTCAGTGGAAAGGGTAGGGATAGGCTCCTTACTGTTAAGGAAAGTGATGCCAATGATTTTACAGTTCTTAAGAATGCACTCCTAGATGGTTATGGCTTAACCACTGAACAGTACAGGATCAAGTTCAGAGAAACCAAAAAGGAGTCTTCACAAGACTGGGTAGACTTTGTTGACCATTCAGTGAAGGCCTTGGAGGGGTGGTTACATGGCAGTAAAGTTTCTGACTATGAAAACCTGTATAACTTAATCCTGAGAGAGCATATTCTTAATAATTGTGTGTCTGATTTGTTACACCAGTACCTGGTAGACTCTGATCTGACCTCTCCCCAAGAATTGGGAAAGAAGGCAGACAAATGAGTCAGAACAAGGGTGAACAGAAAAGTTCATACAGGGGGTGACAAGGATGGCAAGAAGGAGGATGGTAAGTCTTCTGACAAGGGTGGGGACAAATCTAAAAATGAGTCTTCATCAGGCCCACAAAAACACTCTGGTGGGGGTGGTGGGCCCAAATCCTCTTCAAATCAAAACAAAGAAAATAAACCATGGTGCTATTTATGTAAAATAAAAGGCCATTGGACAACTGATCCCAGTTGTCCAAAGAAAAGCACCAAGCCTCCTACCACTACAACCCCTGCTGCTACACCTAGTGCCCCTAGTAATAGCAGTGGTGGTGGGAGCAAACCTACTAATAGCCAATCCAAGGGAGTAGCTGGGCTCACTTTTGGTAATTTAGTTGGGGTTGGTCTTGTTAGGGAGACCACAGAGGCTGTGTTAGTCTCTGAGGGGGCCATTGATTTGGCCACCTTGGTTGCTTGTCCCCTTAATATGGATAAGTATATGCAACTTCCCCTAATAAATGGTGTTGAGGTTCAGGCCTACAGGGACACAGATGCCAGTGTTACCATGGTAATAGAGAAACTGGTCCACCCTGAACAACACCTAATTGGTCACCAGTACCAAGTGACTGATGCTCATAACAACATTCTTAGCCACCCCATGGCTGTTGTGAATCTCAACTGGGGGGGGGTTACTGGTCCAAAGAAAGTTGTGGTTGCCTCAGATTTACCTGTAGACTGTCTACTAGGGAACGATTTAGAGACATCAGCTTGGGCAGAAGTGGAGTTGGAGGCTCATGCAGCAATGCTGGGCATTCCAGGGCATATTTTTGCTTTAACCAGGGCTCAGGCCAAAAACCAAAAAGGACAGGGTGACTTGGATCCTGGAAGAATGGACCAAGTGCTCCCTAAAGCTAGGGTTAGTAAAGGTAATACACTACCTAATATCCCTCCCTCTACAGTGGATTCAACTTCTGAGAAAGAAGAATTTCCACCCTGTGCAGAACCTACACCAGAGGAGCTGGAAGCAGACACTGCTGAGCTTTTGGGTGAAGGGGGGCCTGCCACGGAGGAGCTGAGTGTGGCACAGCCTACCTGCCCCACACTAGAGGGTCTAAGGCAGCAAGCTGTCAAACAAGCAAATGGGGATGTCAGTGACTCTCACAGAGTTTACTGGGAGGACAACCTCTTGTATACTGAGGCAAGGGATCCAAAACCTGGAGCTGCCAGGAGATTGGTGATTCCTCAGCAATACAGAAAGTTCCTCCTAACTCTAGCCCACGACATTCCCTTAGCTGGACATTTGGGGCAAATGAAAACTTGGGACAGGCTTGTCCCCTTGTTTCATTGGCCTAGAATGTCAGAGGACACAAAGGAATTTTGTAAGTCCTGTGAAACCTGTCAAGCCAGTGGCAAAACAGGTGGCACTCCAAAGGCACCCCTTATTCCACTGCCTGTGGTTGGGGTTCCCTTTGAAAGGGTACGGGTTGACATAGTTGGCCCCCTTGACCCTCCTACTGCTTCAGGCAATAGGTTTATCTTGGTGGTAGTGGGCCATGCCACCAGATATCCTGAAGGAATTCCTCTAAGGACCACTACAGCTCCTGCAGTGGCAAAGGCCCTCCTGGGAATCTTTTCCAGGGTGGGCTTCCCAAAAGAGGTGGTATCAGACAGGGGAAGCAATTTAATGTCTGCTTACTTAAAGGCCATGTGGAAGGAATGTGGTGTGACATACAAGTTCACCACACCCTATCATCCACAAACAAATGGACTGGTTGAGAGGTTTAATAAAACTCTCAAAGGAATGATAATGGGACTCCCTGAAAAACTCCAGAGGAGATGCGTTGTCCTGTTACCTTGCCTCCTTTTTGCTTACAGGGAGGAACCCCAAAAAGGAGTGGGCTTCAGCCCCTTTGAACTCCTATTTGGACACCCTGTAAGAGGTCCACTAACACTTGTGAAGGAGGGTTGGGAACAACCTTTAAAAGCTCATAAGCAAGACGTAGTGGACTATGTACTTGGCCTAAGTTCTAGGATGGCTGAGTACATGAAAAAGGCCAGTAAAAACCTTCAGGCCAGCCAAGAGCTCCAAAAGCAATGGCATGACCAGAAGGCTGTTCTGATTCAGTACCAACCAGGGCAGAAAGTGTGGGTCATGGAGCCTGTGGCCCCAAGAGCACTCCAAGATAAATGGAGTAGACCCCACATTATTGTTGAGAAAAAGGGTGAAGTCACCTACTTAGTTGGTTTAGGCACTGCCAGGAGTCCCCTTAGGGTGCTCCATGTCAATCGCCTGAAACCCTACTATGACAGGGCTGATCTCACCCTGCTCATGGCAACAGATGAAGGACAGGAAGAAGAGAGTGACCCTCTCCCTGATCTCTTCTCTTCCACAGAACAAGATGCTCTAGTCGAAGGTGTAGTTTTGGCAGATTGTCTTACTGCTGAGCAGAAAGACCACTGCATAAATCTCCTGGGTCAGTTTTCTGAACTCTTTTCTACTGTGCCAGGCACAACTTCTTGGTGTGAGCACACTATAGATACTGGAGACAGCTTGCCTGTCAAAAGTAAGATCTATAGGCAGCCTGACCATGTCAGGGACTGCATAAAACAAGAGGTTCAGAAAATGCTTGAACTGGGAGTGGTTGAGCACTCTGAAAGTCCATGGGCCTCTCCTGTGGTACTTGTACCAAAACCTCATTCCAAAGATGGAAAGAAGGAAATTAGATTTTGTGTTGACTACAGAGGTCTCAACCAAGTAACTAAAACTGATGCTCACCCTATACCCAGGGCAGATGAGCTAATAGATACACTGGCATCTGCCAAGTATCTAAGCACCTTTGATTTGACTGCAGGGTATTGGCAGATCAAGTTATCAGAGGATGCAAAAGCAAAAACTGCATTTTCCACCATTGGAGGGCACTACCAATTCACAGTAATGCCCTTTGGTTTGAAAAATGCACCTGCCACTTTTCAGAGGTTGGTGAATACAGTCCTGCAAGGGTTGGAGGCTTTTAGTGCAGCATATCTAGATGATATAGCTGTCTTTAGCTCCACCTGGGATGATCACTGGTCCACCTGTGGAAAGTTTTGGAGGCCCTGCAAAAGGCAGGCCTCACTATCAAGGCTTCAAAGTGCCAGATAGTGCAGGGAAAGGTGGTTTATCTGGGACACCTGGTAGGTGGAGAACAGATTGCACCACTTCAGGGGAAAATCCAAACTATTATAGATTGGGATCCCCCTACAACTCAGACTCAGGTGAGAGCCTTCTTAGGCCTCACTGGGTACTACAGGAGGTTCATAAAGAACTATGGCTCCATAGCAGCCCCTCTTAATGACCTCACTTCAAAGAAAATGCCTAAAAAGGTATTATGGACAGCAAACTGTCAGAAAGCTTTTGAGGAGCTGAAGCAGGCCATGTGCTCTGCACCTGTCCTGAAAAGCCCCTGTTACTCCAAAAAATTCATTGTCCAAACTGATGCATCTGAATTAGGGGTAGGGGCAGTCTTATCACAACTTAATTCTGAGGGCCATGATCAACCTGTTGCTTTTATCAGCAGGAGGTTGACCCCTAGAGAAAAGCGTTGGTCTGCCATAGAGAGGGAGGCCTTTGCTGTGGTCTGGGCACTGAAGAAGTTGAGGCCATACCTGTTTGGCACTCACTTCATTGTTCAGACAGACCACAAACCTCTACTTTGGCTAAAACAAATGAAAGGTGAAAACCCTAAATTGTTGAGGTGGTCCATATCCCTACAGGGAATGGACTATACAGTGGAACATAGACCTGGGAGTACCCACTCCAATGCAGATGGACTCTCCAGATATTTCCACTTAGACAATGAAGACTCATCAGGTCATGGCTAGTCTTATTGTCCTTCGTTTGGGGGGGGGGTTGTGTAGGAAAGTACCATCTGGCCTGGCATGTTACCCCCATATTTCACTGTATATATGTTGTTTTAGTTGTATGTGTCACAGGGACCCTGCCAGCCAGGGCCCCAGTGCTCATAATTGTGCCCTGTATGTGTTACCTGTGTTATGACTAACTGTCTCACTGAGGCTCTGCTATCCAGAACCTCAATGGCTATGCTCTCTCATTTCTTTCCAAATTGTCACTAACAGGCTAGTGACCAATTTCACCAATTCACATTGGCATACTGGAACACCCTTATAATTCCCTAGTATATGGTACTGAGTTACCCAGGGTATTGGGGTTCCAGGAGATCCCTATGGGCTGCAGCATTTCTTTTGCCATCCATAGGGAGCTCTGACAATTCTTACACAGGCCTGCCCTTGCAGCCTGGGTGAAATAACGTCCACGTTATTTCACAGCCATTTACCACTGCACTTAAGTAACTTATAAGTCACCTATATGCCTAACCTTTACCTGGTAAAGGTTGGGTGCTAAGTTACTTAGTGTGTGGGCACCCTGGCACTAGCCAAGGTGCTCCCACATTGTTCAGGGCAAATTCCCCGGACTTTGTGAGTGCGGGGACACCATTACACGTGTGCACTATACATATGTCATGACATATGTATAGCGTCACAATGGTAACTCCGAACATGGCCATGTAACATGTCTAAGATCATGGAATTGTCACCCCAATGCCATTCTGGCATTGGGGAGACAATTCCATGATCCCCCGAGTCTCTAGCTCAGACCCGGGTACTGCCAAACTACCTTTCCCGGGGTTTCACTGCAGCTGCTGCTGCTGCCAACCCCTCAGACAGGTTTCTGCCCTCCTGGGGTCCAGCCAGGCTTGGCCCAGGAAGGCAGAACAAAGGACTTCCTCAGAGAGAGGGTGTTACACCCTCTCCCTTTGAAAAAAGGTGTCAGGGCTGGGGAGGAGTAGCCTCCCCCAGCCTCTGGAAATGCTTTGATGGGCACAGATGGTGCCCATCTCTGCATAAGCCAGTCTATACCGGTTCAGGGATCCCCCAGCCCTGCTCTGGCGCGAAACTGGACAAAGGAAAGGGGAGTGACCACTCCCCTGACCTGCACCTCCCAGGGGAGGTGCCCAGAGCTCCTCCAGTGTGCTCCAGACCTCTGCCATCTTGGAAACAGAGGTGCTGCTGGCACACTGGACTGCTCTGAGTGGCCAGTGCCAGCAGGTGACGTCAGAGACTCCTTCTGATAGGCTCTTACCTGTGTTGCTAGCCTATCCTCCTTCCTAGGTAGCCAAACCTCCTTTTCTGGCTATTTAGGGTCTCTGCTTTGGGGAATTCTTGAGATAACGAATGCAAGAGCTCATCAGATTTCCTCTGCATCTCTCTCTTCACCTTCTGCCAAGGAATCGACCGCTGACTGCGCTGGAAGCCTGCAAAACTGCAACAAAGTAGCAAAGACGACTACTGCGACCTTGTAACGCTGATCCGGCCGCCTTCTCGACTGTTTTCCTGGTGGTGCATGCTGTGGGGGTAGTCTGCCTCCTCTCTGCACTAGAAGTTCAGAAGAAATCTCCTGTGGGTCGACGGAATCTTCCCCCTGCAACCACAGGCACCAAAGAACTGCATCACCGGTCCTCTGGGTCTCCTCTCAGCACAACGAGCGAGGTCCCTTGAACTCAGCAACTCTGTCCAAGTGACTCCCACAGTCCAGTGACTCTTCAGTCCAAGTTTGGTGGAGGTAAGTCCTTGCCTCTCCACGCTAGACTGCATTGTTGGGAACCGCGTGATTTGCAGCTGCTCCGGCTCCTGTGCACTCTTCCAGGATTTCCTTTGTGCACAGCTAAGCCTGGGTCCCTGGCACTCTAACCTGCTGTGCACGACGTCCTGAGTTGTCCTCCGGCGTTGTGGGACCCTCCTTTGTGACTTCGGGTGAGCTCCAGTTCACTCCACTTTGTAGTGCCTGTTCCGGCACTTCTGTGGGTGCTGCTTGCTTCTGAGGGGGCTCTTTGTCTTGCTGGACGCTCTTTCTGTCTCCTCACGCAATTGGCGAAATCCTGGTCCCTCCTGCGCCACAGCAGCATCCAAAAACCCTAACCGTGACCCTTGCAGCTAGCAAGGCTTGTTTGCAGTCTTTCTGCACGGAAACACCTCTGCAAGCTTCTTCACGACGTGGGACATCCATCCTCCAAAGGGGACGTTTCTAGCCCTTGTCGTTCTTGCAGAATCTACAGCTTCTACCATCTAGTGGCAGCTTCTTTGCACCCACAGCTGGCATTTCCTGGGCATCTGCCCACTCCCGACTTGATCGTGACTTTTGGACTTGGTCCCCTTGTTTCACAGGTACTCTCGTCCGGAAATCCATTGTTGTTGCATTGCTGGTGTTGGTCTTCCTTGCAGAATTCCCCTATCACGACTTCTGTGCTCTCTGGGGAACTTAGGTGCACTTTGCACCCACTTTTCAGGGTCTTGGGGTGGGCTATTTTTCTAACCCTCACTGTTTCCTTACAGTCCCAGCGACCCTCTACAAGGTCACATAGGTTTAGGGTCCATTCGTGGTTCGCATTCCACTTCTAGAGTATATGGTTTGTGTTGCCCCTATCCCTATGTGCCCCCATTGCATTCTATTGTGACTATACATTGTTTACACTGTTTTCTATTTCTATTACTGCATATTTTGGTATTGTGTACATATATCTTGTGTATATTTGCTATCCTCATACTGAGGGTACTCACTGAGATACTTTGGCATATTGTCATAAAAATAAAGTACCTTTATTTTTAGTATATCTGTGTATTGTGTTTTCTTATGATATTGTGCAGATGACACTAGTGGTACCGTAGGAGCTTCACTCGTCTCCTAGTTCAGCCTAAGCTGCTCTGCTAAGCTACCTTTTCTATCAGCCTAAGCTGCTAGACACCCCTCTACACTAATAAGGGATACCTGGACCTGGTGCAAGGTGTAAGTACCCCTTGGTACCCACTACAAGCCAGGCCAGCCTCCTACAGTAGGTGACCAATCCCCCTCTGAAGGCTATTTAGGGACTCTCCTCTGGGTATTTCCCCAAATTCAGTTTTGCAAGACTCCAGCAGGAATCCTCTGCAACCTCTGCTTCACCTTCTACCATATGATCTACTGGAGAACTGCTCCAGGAACTCTACAACTGCAACAAAGTATCCAAGAAGGCTACTGCAACTTTGTAACTTCAGCTCCTGCCAGCAACCGCAACAGTTTCCAGGTAGTGCACGCTCCGAGGACTACCTGTGTTCATCCTGCACCAGAAGGACCAAAGGAATCTCTTGTGGAGTGACAGAGTCACTTCCCTGCTTCGGCAGGCACCTCTCTGCAGCGACAAACCGCACTCTGGGTCCCCTCTCCAGATGAGCATGGATCCTGGAACACAGGTGATAGACTGAAGTGACCCTGGCTGTCCAAAGGTTCCGCTGTCCAAATTTGTTGGAGGTAAGAGCTTGCCTCCTCGAGCCAGACAGTACCCCTGTGCACCGTGTGTTTTGCAGCTCCTAGGATTTTTGTGCACTTCTCCAAGGAATCTTTCATGCACAGCGTAGCCCAGGTCCCCAGCACTCTATCCTGTGATGCACAGCTGCCTGAGTTGTTCTCCGGCAGCGTGGGATCCCTTTGTGTAGTACTGTGACAACTGTTATTGACACCTCCTTTGTCCCCATGTCCTGTGGGTGCTGCCTGGTCTTCTGAGGGCTCTTTAAAGTGCTGAGAGCCCTCTCTGTCTCCTCAGTCTGAGTTGAGACCCCAGGTCCCTCCTGGGTCCAGGTAGCGGATTCTCCAGCCAAATGCATCTTTTGCATGAGCCAAGGCTTATTGGTGGAATCCAACAACCAAAAACCAGCCTGCATTCTTCTACTTGATGTGGGACATCTCTTGCACCAAGCAGGAACCCGCAGCTGTCTTCTTTGGTGCATCTCTGACTTTTTCTTCTAACCGGAGAATCCACTTTTGCACCTTCATCCAGGTTAGCAGGGGCTCCTTTTACTCCTGGACTCTTCAGCTGTACTTGGACTTGGTCTCCTTTCTCCGCAGGTCTTCAGGTCCTGGAATCTATTATTGGTGTCTTGCAATCTTGCCTGTTTTTGCATTATTCTTTATCACGACTTCTAGTGTGTTCTGAGGAAACTTGCTGTACTTTACTTCTGCTTTACTGGGCTCTGGGGTGGGGTACTTTACTTACCTTTGGTGTTTTCTTACACACCGAACACCCCTCTACACATTACTCTTGCCTAGGTGGGAAACCGAAATTCGTATTCCACTATTTTAGTATATGGTTTGTGTGCCCCCTAGGCCCATTGTAGCCTGTGGTGATTTTCTCTATTGCACTATTTTATGAGTGTTTACTTACCTGATTTTGGTTACTAGTGTATATTTTATGTATAATACTTAGCTCCTAAGGGAGTATAGCCTCTAAGACATTTTTGGCCTTATTTCACTAAAATAAGGTTCCTTTATTTTTGGTAACACTGAATATTGCCTTTTTTCTGTGTAAGTACTGTGTGACTACAGTGGTATTGCAAGAGCTTTGCATGTCTCCTAGTTCAGCCTTGGCTGCTCTGCCTACAGCTACCTCTAGACAGCCTGGCTTCTAGACACTGATTACATTTCACTAATAAGGGATTTCTGGACCTGGTATAAGGTACTTTTGGTACCCACTACAAATCAGGCCAGCCTCCTACACACATACAAACATAATGGTAACACATACCGATGTTACAGTTAAGATATGAACAAGCATGCACACACAGGTAGCCATACCATACTGACTACATATGCATAGCCCCTGTGACATGGTATGTGAATCTGGGTGCCTGTTAGTCTTTCCAAAGAAATCCACGCACTCCCGTTATGTGTCAAAACATCTTATGCAAACGGAAATATTCCATACTCCGCTATGCCAAAAAATTACACCTGTGCCCTACCTGTCAATCGCACGTCCACAGGCGTTGTCAGGCTTTATGTGTCAAATGTTTTTATGCAAACGCCAATACTTCATACTTTGCTAATCAAAAAAATGACACCTGGCCCTTGTGCGTCAATCACAAGTATTGAGGCCTTGTCAGCCTCAATGGGAAAAAATCGATACATGACCGTTATGCGTAAAAAAAATGACGCATATAAGATAATGTGACTCACATGCCCAGGAAATGATGAAACAGGACTTTCAAGCTGCATACATGGTACAGTGAATTCACTTCCACTTCACAATTGTTTTGTCTGTGACTGTGTGAGGGTGTGTGTAGCTGGTGCTGGTGCTGGTAGAGGATTGGTATTGTTGGAGAGTTTTGTGCTGTGTCCTGTTGCTGTTGTGTGCTTTTTGTCTTTTCCCTCAGTCTTTTGTAGTGTTTTTGTCTAGTATTTGTCATTTTATTGTGGGGTGTTTGTCTAGGGGTAGCATAGTTTGTTGGGGTATTTGGGGTTAAGAGGGGTAGTTAAATAAGTTTTTTTTGGCAGTCACTTTTGCAATTTGCTCACATTGCATAATGACTGGGAAAGGCATGAAAACAAAGATGGTAGCAGATGAACTGGGAGGGTTCATCTGGCTGGTGTAGCATTATCTTCCTTAATGGTATTGGGTGGACGCGTAATACAGGGCTACCCCATAATGGCATGGAAGCTGCGGTGGGGCAAGGTGCTCCACCACCTAAACAGAATATTTGGAGTTGTGCACATAGAACATCAGTTGAAACACTGTTGGGCTGACCGCATAGCATGGGAGCAAGATCTACTGGACAACCTAGGGATTCAGATTGGTGGACCACTTGGTAAGAACCCCATTTGCATAGCAACATCCTTATTTGCATGTATGACAGGCAGACATAAGGTTGAGTGCAACATGTTTTGACAAGGGTCAGGACAGATGTTTTGGGCCTGATTTAAGAGCCCCTAGCGCCACCTTAGTGATGCCATTGTGAAATTCATAAATTACGCAAAAACAGGGTTGAAGTGCCATTTTACCCGCACTTTGAATGCCTGCACAGAGAAGGCGTTAAAAGGGGGCATACCAGTATATATGATGGACCCCTATGTATTCTGTAGGAGTTGCGCACCATGGTGCGCCGTATATTTCATATGGCGCACACATGGTAGGGGTAAGGGGTGCACTAAGGGGTGTGAGGACAGTTGTGAGGCACTAGGTGCAGTACCACTTTCCTCAAATCTGCCCCTTTGTGTCTTTGGTCAGCAACATTTAAGGGAGCTTAGCTAGGCACCTGGTCCAGACTACTTGCACATTCCTCTGTACAATGTTTCTATTATCTGACACACATGTGCAGAATTTGTACCACAGGCCTGCTCCGTTTCACAGACAGTATGGGGCAGGTCTGCATCTGTGGCAGCACTAGCGCTTTACTAAGAAGCCTGCACCAGCGCAGGCATACGTGGACCACAGTGCAAGTGTGTCTGTGTTGAGGGGAGTGTATATGCACAATTGGTATCCCTTTCTGGACAAAGATGGTCTACTATGGTGACAACAGCTACCCCCACAGTATTGGCAAGAAATCTGTATGTTATTCAGTTAATGTGCAGGAAGGGACAACTACGTGAACATAAGGAAACTGCCATGGCATTTTAGCTCTAGCTTCAATCTTTGAGGCCGACATGAGACAGGACATGGCAGCCATGTTGGCAAGATTGGATAAGTTGGAAACCGACAATGCCAGGAATGACAAATTACTTAAGTACTGCAAGAAGAAACTGAAGAAGATTTTAACTATTTGTGCCTCAGCCTCCCAGTTTTACTAATATTAACTTTTTTAGTGGGTATTAGGCGGGTAGTGTAAGTATAGTTGGTGGGTGGCTTTTAGTACAGTTTTTATTTTGGGGGGGTTGGGTGAGGGGTTATGTTGGGGTTTCTATGTTAATAAAAACTAATAGAAATAAAAAATACCAAATCTAAAAAAAATAACAAAAAATATATATTTGTGTAGGATATAGGTTGTTAGTACATGTGTAGCCTTAGTTTATGTTGCCCTACTTGTGTCTTGTCTCTTAAGGGGGTTGGGGGACAATGTTGAGTGTGGTGTTACATGTGTAAGATAAGTTTAGAATAGGATAGATAGGTGTAGATAAGTTAGTTTAGGTTAGTTTAGTGTAGGAAAGTGTATAGGTTAGGTTTTGATATGATGTTCTTAATTTGTATTAATACATCCTGTTAGTATTAGACAATCATCTCTCCATGTTGACTGTGTGACTGATTGTTCTCATGTGTGCATAAGCCAAGTAGGAGGAATGGATTAGAATATGCTTTCTGTCTTTATTTCAATGGATGACTATGTGCATCCCTTCTGACCAAGGAGCTGTCAGATTGCTGCTAAATGACATCAGCTACTCAAAACATTGGTCATCCACAGTTCCAGCCATTCACATTGTGTATGTATATGGAATCTTGGACAGGTAAGTCTGGAAGTTCAACTGTAATGGCTGGTGACACATATGACATCAGCCATTTTAGGGTATGTATCCTGCCACACTGATAGCTGCCTGTAGCTGATGAAATTGGAGTCTTCTAAACCACACACGTACTGGTGCTGTCATCTGGGTAAATTACCCTACACTTGGTTACGAGCCATATTATCCATATGTCAACTTCCAACGATATCTGTTCAATACATATATTTAAGGCTCTGAAAGTTGGTTATAGCCCACAACACCATTATTCACCTTTTTCATGTTAAGATCCTAGTGTGTGGCTTTGTGTCTGGCAGTAATGCGCAGATGTAAATGGTTTCTGTTCTCATTAACATAGCTTCACACAATGCATACATTTAGCTCAGTTGATGGATCACAGTAAACGTGTGAAGAAGGAGATTTATTTACAGGTGCAAGTGTATAGTCCAGTACAATACAATGTCCAATTCACAGACCCCTTGAGAGATCCTGAGCCACTTGTTGTACATTCAGAATCCAGGGGTGAGGGACATGTCATGAGACATGGTTAGGAGAAGTGTGCATTAGTGAGGTGTCCAAATTGCCAAAAGGTATGATTTGAGACAATGACAGTACATAGCAGACAAGTCAACTGTGGTTGAGTGAAGAGAACACATTGGCAGCTGTCACAACACTGGCAAGATCTTAAGCATAGAACTAAGGAGATACTGTACATGTGGCACAGACTGGTGCTAAAGTGTGGTTTTCCATGTGAATGTTGTTCCTTCCACATCTTTAACCTCTGATGTGTGTGGTGCCTCCTGTGCCATGGGTGGGGCTGTTGTTGAGGCTGAGGGGTCCACACACACATCAGGGGATAGAGATGTGGAGTCAAAGGTCCCAACAGCTGCCATTTGTGGGAACACATAAGACATCACAGCAACAAGGAGGAACTGCTGATTTCTCAACACCGCAGCAAAATCACGGTGGTAGGCAGCCATGTTTTCCCTGAGGGAGGCCACTTCCCGCTGTATGGACTCCAGGGTATTCTATATAGCCCCCAGCCTGTTGTCTGTCATGCTGCTGCCACTTTGGGAGGGCAATTGTTGAAGCCTCTGCCTCATGACAAAAGCTATGTCTGCCCCATGAGTTTGTTCCTCCCTACATTTGAGACATTTCCTTGCATACAGCATATCTGCCACATGCATATGTTGGGCTAAGCATTTTGAGGCTGTGTTGATGTGGCACAAGGGGAATGTGCAGCTTGGATCCACATGGGCAACTATTTGTATGATGGTACAGTTGCATTACAGGCTAGTAGCATTGTGCCAGTAGTGCAACTTTGAGGCCACGTGTGCCAGTTATTACGCATGTAGATGTCCCATTAAGCAGTACACCAACCATTCACACAACAAGTCAATCTTGTTAGATGGTTAGATTGCAGCTTCTTGTACAGCTGCACAAACGATGGTCACAGACATGCCCCATGTGTTGTATAAGTTCACTTTTGTGCCCATTCCCAAGTGACGCATGGAAGTGTGTGGAGTAGTTGTGGGTCCACCCTGTGCGGTGTGCGTTCAACGCGTTGCACACTTAGGGCCTGATTTTTGCTCAAGTGGCACAGCTCAGTGTAGCAGCAATATATGTTTCATGGTGCTAAACCAGTTTTGAAAGGCAGGGATGCGCCACGTCACGTTTACTGGAATACGTCACACCCCTGCGATTCCCCCTGCACCTGTGTGGATTTGTTCTTCCTGCACCAACGCAGGCATCGTTGCACCATGAGGAAGGGGTGCCTGCACTGAGGGGATAGATTGTTTATATGCAAGGATGTGTCCCTTCCTGCACATGTACAAGAAAATAAGAAATGGTGGCATTTCTATGTGTGCTGCAGGATGCAGCACACATGAGAAGGGCAATGACACAAGGAGGAAGGAAAGCAGTTTGCCTTGTTGCACCATCCTGACTTCTG
Organism: Pleurodeles waltl; assembly: GCF_031143425.1. Taxonomy (NCBI): domain Eukaryota; kingdom Metazoa; phylum Chordata; class Amphibia; order Caudata; family Salamandridae; genus Pleurodeles; species Pleurodeles waltl. The sequence goes on along the minus strand of NC_090437.1, from coordinate 229,772,319 downwards.
TCACAGTCTCTGGTGAACATGTTATGTTGGATCTGGGGCAATGACAATATGCAATGGGTGTTGTTGTGTCACAGCCACACTAATTGCATGTCCCTTCCAGGCAATGGGCGGCATATGTACATGGTGGTGTAATGCCATAGTAAGTGGCTTATATCCATGTTGTGTTTATGTTGGAGTGCATTGCACAAACCAAAGCGTCACTACAAGTGTGGCTTGTGTGGCGATGGGGCATTTTGATTCAGGGCCTGTGTATCCCCGTGCAACCCTTTAGCACATATTGATGTGTCCTATGTGCTCCCCCTTCTGCATGTGCGAGATTCCAGGTAGTTCCTCCATGCAACTTACTCTGCATTTGTGGTAGTTCTTGGTAGTCTGCACTGTCCTGCAATTCCAGTGACAAGCTCCTCTGGGATGACTGCTGCCACCATCTCCTCCAGCTCATCCAGTTCCTCCTGTGGTGCAGGACTTCCACCTCTAGTCTGCAGTGCTGCCTTTTGGTTCCTGGACAGTTTCTCCTTAATACTGCGCTTGTAATCATGCCAGTGCTTTTTGCAATCGGTCACCTCTGCCACGCTGTTGACTTTGTTCTACCTACTGGCAATTTGGAGGTTAGGAAGAACTAATGTTGGTGCTCCGTCACCTCTCTGACCAATATGTCATGCTCCTCCTCACTAAAAAGACACTTCCACTTCCTCTTCTCCTTCTCCTAGGGCTTTTCTGGACCCTTCTGGCTTGTATGTGGCTGATTGGGATCTTCCTGGGGTCTCTCCTGGCCTGCATTTTCCATCTTGTCTTCCCAAATGTTTTTTTCTTGCTTGCGCATTTTTGTTTACGCTAATACTATTAAATATGGCGCTAACTCATTTTTGTGTCTAAAAGCGTGAGCAAAAAGGTCTAGCACCACTTTTGCAGCATTAGCGTCATTTTTATTTACGGCATGTCGCAATGGTTAGTGTCATTTTTTTGGGGCAGTAACCATTCCTTAGCGCCATTGTGCATCCTTTTTTAAATATGGGGCACTGATGGCACTAGAGAATGACGTTAGCATGCAGTAAATGTTTTGACACAACTGCACTAGCGCAGTTGTGTGTAATTTTTCTTAAATCTGGGCCTTAATTTGTTAGCCCCTCTCATCCTTGACAAAATATCCTCCCAAACCTTACTATCTCTAATACACACTATGCCTTTCACTAGCTATGAAATCATGGACCCACCTGCAAGGAAAATAACATTGCAGCACAAGCAAAATTTCACATTGAAGGTTAAACACAAAAATAGCAAAAGCTTAAGGCCTTTGGTTATGCTAACTTTATAAAACAATTAATGCACATTCAGAATACATGATTATCAGTGCACCTTACAACTAAAAAATACATACAACAATTGTAAATCAAACATATATACTCATGAAAACTTCAATAAAGTGATACAACTCAAGATGAATATGTGTAAGTATGAATGATAACTACACATGTGCACTGTTAAAGTTAAACATTAGAACACATGCATACATGAACCTCTAGTCTTCTATCGGGAATGCACCTTCAATAACACGTTTTGGTGCTTCATTTTACATTAGCAATGTTAAGAAACACAGGGGCATATTTATACTCCGTTTTTGCCGAAATTGCGTCGTTTTTTTTTACGCAATTTCGACGCAAAACTAACTCCATATTTATACTTTGGGGTTAGACGCGTCTAGCGCCAAAGTCCATGGAGTTAGCGTCATTTTTTAGCGTGGACACCTACTTTGCGTTAATTATATGCAAGGTAGGCGTTCCCGTCTAAAAAATCGACTCCGAGGCATGTGCGTGGGATTTATACTCCCGGGCAAAAATCACGCCCAGGAGTTGGCGGGTCAAAAAAAATGACGTACGGCCGCTTTTGCGCCGTTTTTTAGCGCCTGCAAAAGGCAGGCGTTAAGGGACCTGTGGGCTCTGAAGGAGCCCAGAGGTGCCCCCCCATGCCCCCAGGGACACCCCCTGTCACCCATGCCCACCCCAGGAGGACACCCAAGGCTGGAGGGACCCATACCAGGGACATTAAGGTAAGTTCAGGTAAGTGTTTTTTTTTTAAAATTTTGGTGGCATAGGGGGGCCTGATTTGTGCCCCCCTACATGCCACTATGCCCAATGACCATGCCCAGGGGACAGAAGTCCCCTGGGCATGGCCATTGGGCAAGGGGGCATGACTCCTGTCTTTACTAAGACAGGAGTCATTTCTATGGGGGTTGGGAGTGAAAAAAAATGGCGCAAATCGGGTTGAGGCGAAAAAATTGCCTCAACCTGACTTGCCCCATTTCTTGACGCCCAAGCTCCATATCCCCCTACGCCGGCGCTGCCTGGTGTACGTTGTTTTTTTTAACGCACACCACACGGCGCCGCCGGCTAACGCCGGCTAACGTCATTCAATAAATACGGCGCCCGCATGGCGCTTCAGAATGGCGTTAGCCGGCGCTAATTTTTTTGACGCAAAACTGCGTTGGCGCAGTTTTGCGTCAAAAAGTATAAATATGGGCCACAATATGTATGATATCAGTTACATGTTTATGTGATTTCTGTAACATCCAAGCGTGGAACAAAAATTACACATTTCCAATATCACGTGTTGAGGATGAATGTAGGTGCCAGTGTCAAATCACCTGATGCAGGGATCTCATGAAGTAGCACACCAGAGGAATGCTAGTTAAGAATATATAAAATCATGAATAGATATCAAACATTTTGATGAGGCCAGGGTCAACAAAATCGAATGAGATCAGGTTTAAAGTTTTTTTTAAAGTCCTACAGTGAAATGAAAAACAAAAAAGAACCAGGATCTGGTCCCATCTAACGGTATTGGCTGTATTAGCAGAATCATTATTAATAATACTCCAGACTTGCTTCAAAATGTATTATATTTGTTGCAGCAGGAGTGCGGTCCCTGACAGTTTGGGGCTTGGAGAATTGTGGCGGTAGGGGCAGAAAAATTAGGGATTGGTCAAAAGACTAACAAAATGATGAAGTGATGGATGAAGGTGAGATTCAAATAAAGCAGATTGTAATTTCCAACCAAAAGGTTTTGGAGAGAATTGAAAAATCCTAGACAAAGGCCAGTGTTGTTGTATGCAATAAACAATCTGGAATGTGCCCCAGAGCGTTAATGGGTGCTCATGGCGAGAATGGAGATAATTGCAGGTATTTGCCATAATGTTTTTACTGCACTCAAGGTGTCCTCTTTGGGCTTGTGTTCTAAGAATGTGCCTTGATCCAGAAAATCAATTTTGTTATACCACAAAGACACTGGAGCAGATGCATGCAATGGACTCCTTCAGAGCACAAGACTAATCTCAATAACAACTAATAGTCACAGGATTAATCACTAACATTTGGTTCTGGAGCAGTGTTCTGCCCGGCCTAAAGTTCTTCAACACATTGTCAGGGCTAGTAGCGCTAGATAAAGATAATTACAAATGCAATTCAAATATTCAGAGGTTGTTTGAGCATTGCAGCACATTTTTGTAGTTCTGCTGTATGACAACATTCATTGTGATTTGCAAGGCATTGCTCTTTACTTAATTTTTGTGTAGGAAAGCAATAAAAGCCTCAGCACATCTGATATAAAACATCTATAAATGACACTGTTTTTTTTATATCTAAGGTGCCAGAGATGTCGGCTGTTGTTCTTAGGATGGGGATTGGTGTGGGGAAGCAGGAGTCAAGACTGCCATCAGACTGCCATCAGATAAGATGAAAACTTTCAAGTGTTTCACAATGTTCAAAAAGTTCACACCAAAGCTGCTGCAGTTTCGCAGATGCCACTGTACCTCAATACTCAGGCTATTCCCACATTAAGATGTCCACTGTGAGTCCACGTAGACTCAAGTGCCAATGCAAGCTGATATATAGTAGCATGAGTCAGTGTTTGATAAAAACCAATTAGCGCAGTTTCCTAAACTTTTTCTTAGGAGCCTTCCGTCTACACTGCTGAATGCAAGTAGCCATTTATTAAGGCTTGAAATACCGCAGCACTCCCAAGCAGTCCGTAGTAACAAAGTCATCCAGGTGAGTTTGGTTGTAGTGAGATCTATTTTTTGTAGGTATGGACATCAATGTGGCAAGATGAAATCTGTTCCACAATCACAGCCAACACCAATTTCGTCACACTTGTGACTTTTTCAAGGCTAGCTAAGTAAAAGATGTAAATTTCATGAAAGCAACATCAAGCCTACAGGTAAGAGCACTCCAATGTCTCACTAACAATAAATGTGACTAGAAGGTGAATAAGAAGCCTGTCACTGATTCATGTGGAAAAGCAAGTGACAGTCCATAATGAAATAATGATCAAGATAAGTCCTACATCACAGCTCCCTTTGTGTCACTGTCTAGAGGGAATTTACAAAAAGCCCAACTGTCAGTCTAACCCAGATGTGGATTCCACAAGCAAGCAGAGGCACAGAATTGCTAAGCAAGAAAATGCCCACTTTCTAAAAGGGGCATTTTCAAGCTGGCAGTCTAAAAAACAACTTTACCAAAAGATTTTAACTGTGAGTTCAGAGATCCCAAACTCCATACCTCTATCAGCTCCCAATGGTAAACTGCACTTAAAAGATATATAAAGGCAGTCCCCATGTTAACCTATAAAAGAGAGAGGCCTTGCAACAGTGAAATCTGAATTTTGCAATATTTCACTGTCAGGACATGTAAAACACATCAGTACATGTCCTACTTGTAACATACGCTGCACCCTGCCCATGGGGCTACCTGGGGCCTATCTTAGGGGTGCCTTATATTTATAAAAAGGGAAGGTTTGGTCCTGGCAAATGGGTACACTTGCCAGGTTGAATTGTCAGTTTAAACCCGCACATACAGACACTGCAGTGGCAGGTCCGAGCCATATTTACAGGGCTACTCATGTGGGTGGCACAATTAGTGCTGCAGGCCCACTGGTAGCATTTGGGGGCATATTTATACTCCGTTTGCGCCAAATTTGCGTCGTTTTTTTCGACGCAAATTTGGCGCAAAACTAACGCCATATTTATACTTTGGCGTTAGACGCGTCTAGCGCCAAAGTATGAGTAAAGAGCGTCATTTTTTTCCGTGAACGCCTTCCTTGCGTTAATGAGATGCAAGGTAGGCGTTCCCGTCCAAACAAATGACTGCGACGCAAATGTGTCGTATTTATACTCCCGGGCAAAAATCACGCCCGGGAGTGGGCGGGGCAAAAAACCCCGCATTTGCGCCTCTTTTTAACGCCTGGGTCAGGGCAGGCGTTAAGGGACCAGTGGTCTCAAAATGAGCCCACAGCTGCCCTCCCATGCCCCCAGGGACCCCCCCTGCCACCCTTGCCCACCCCAGGAGGACACCCAAGGATGGAGGGACCCACCCCAGGGACATTCAGGTAAGTTCAGGTAAGTATAAAAAAAAAAAAAAAATTATATATTTTTTTGGGCATAGGGGGGCCTGATTTGTGCCCCCCTACATGCCACAATGCCCAATGACCATGCCCAGGGGACAGAAGTCCCCTGGGCATGGCCATTGGGCAAGGGGGCATGACTCCTGTCTTTACTAAGACAGGAGTCATGTAAATGGCGTCTGGGCGTCGTTAAAAATGGCGCAAATCGAGTGGAGGCGATTTTTTTGCGTCAACCTGACTTGCACCATTTTTAAGACGCCCTAACGCCATTTTTCCCTACGCCAGCGCTGCCTGGTGTACGTGGTTTTTTTCCATGCACACCAGGCAGCGCCGGTCTACTTGCGCCGGCTAACGCCATTCAATAAATACGGCGCCCGCATGGCGCTTCAGAATGGCGTTAGCCGGTGCAAAAAATTTTGACGCTAAACTGCGTTAGCGCAGTTTAGCGTCAAAAAGTATAAATACGGGCCTTGATTTATAGGCCCTGGGCACCTCTAGGGTACTTTGCTAGGGACTTACTAGTAAATCAATCATGCTAATCATGGAAAAGCCAATTACACATACAGTTTACACAAAGAACACTTACACTTTAGCACTGATCAGCAGTGGTCAAGTGACCAGAGTACCAAAATCAGCACACAGTCAAAAACGCAGGAAGCAGAGGCAAAAAGACAGGGGAAATCACGCCAATGATGTCAGGTCTAAAACCATGTTGATATACTGTTGATATTCCATCTGGAAAGAAAGCACGGGTTACTGACTTGAATGCTTTCACAGATTGTTCACTATTTGCATGTTTTTAAGAATTGCCAGCAAGGGTTCAGTTGAATGTCTTTAAAAGGTGGGGTATCCTAAAGGAATTTTTCTCTCATTCTTTTACCCAAGAGTTTCTGACAGGGGATGCTGTGTGCTCACCGCTATTGAACAGGCTTACCTAGTGTGGGAGCAAAATTGCACTCTAAAATGTGGATATCCAACAATTTACCTCATTTAGGGCCAGATGTAGCAAGCAATTTTGCCCATTCTGTGTCTATGGGAAAATGTGTTCGTACAAATGGCCCTTAGTTCTCCCACAGTTTACTGGATCGGAGACAGTGTCAAGCCTCAATTTCTTGAAGAGGTGTCCTACACATGTAAAGGATGTAACAGAGGGAAAACAGGAGTGAGTGGCAGATGGCATTCATCTTGACTAAAATGGTGTTTTGCACCAAAATGTGTCATTATTAAAACACATTAATAAACACACTTCTATGCATAATAAGAAATTTGTGATGATAGCAACTATAGTAATTCAGTCTATATATGGAAAATCATGTGTAAAGAGACATATTAATTGTTATTATTGATGCATAAAAAATAAACCTGAAACACATTTCTATACTATCAAAAACAGAGTAAACAGAGGTCTGTGCGGTGGCAGATGACTCAGAAACCGTCAATTGCACATTTTTTCACACTCTAAGAGTGTGGCTTTTGCTTGGCTCCAGCAGTCAAAATGTCCGTTCACCTTGCTCACATTTCCAGTAGTTAAGATAGTCTAATGAATGGGGTTCTGATTGTATTTAACACCTCTAAAATGTTTTTCTTTTTGACTACCAGATTTTTTTGCCCTCTGCTGTGAGTGAATGAAGTTATGTGTCACAGATGGGCAATGAAATAAATTGAAGATGGTCTGAGTAAGCATTTTTAATTTAATTGGGCATTCAAACAGAAATATCACCATTTGTTTTTTAATACAATGTGAGTCTGTAGTGCTTTGCTGTAAGTCTATAGTCATTTTCTATAGTCACGCTGCAGGTTTAACAGCTTCAAAATAGCAATTTCACATTAGGTTGACCTAGAGAGAATTTTAACATGAGTTTCTCCAGTTTCACATTTGTACCAAGTGCAAATACATATTGATTTGGCCATATTTGCCCTTCTTTCCATGATGTGCATTTAAGTCATATTTTCTGAGTCAGTCCTTCACCTGCTATTCCAAGTAAATTGCTCTTCTGACCAGCAGATTGATCAAAGCTTCTCTATACTTTAGGCCTACAAGGAGGGGATTAGGTCAGTTTATGGTAGAAAAGAAGGGTGGAGGAGGAGATAGACATCTGGCTCCATTAGTCCAGCAGGCCCGTTTAAAAATGTAGTGGCAATTTTAAGTGGGCTTAGGGCTCCCTGAGAAATCTGACAACTTAGCAATTAAAATCACAATCCTGAAAAGTCCCAAAATGATGTATAGGCGAAATGGTGCAAGGATGGAGTGATGGTGTGTCTTCTTTGGATGAGGCAGAGGTTCCTACTTTCTAGAACTTTCACCCCCACTTAATCCCCCTTAGCAAGGGAGAGACTTTGAGAAGCACCTGCAGAAAACAAGAACACAAGGATCCCCTCATGGATGAACATCTGTCTGAAGTGGTAGGACAATATGGATTTGTACTCACTTTGGTATCTCAACTCCTTCTGGGGGAGAGTAGAGGTTAGACTTGCTGGGAATCCTACAGGAGAGGGTAGCCCTGGAATGTCTGTGGACTGGAATCGTAGGAGCTTCCCAAGGTGATCCCTTGACTCCAGCTGGACGCACGGGCATCCTGCAAGTGGCCAAGAGGCTTTGGGGCATGGAAAGTGCAGGTAGAGATTGTAACCTGCATGGAGGGACAGGTAAGTGCTACTAAAGAAGGCTCTTGGCCAATTAGATTATCAAGAGCTCAGAAAGAGAAGCAGGTTCTGGGTGCTACAAAGGAGCATTGGGAAGGTAAGAGGGAGGTCCTGAATTCTCCATCACTGCAGGGAGAACAGTTGAAAAAGAGCTCCCTGGAAAATTCAAAGTTGTAGGTATCATGAAACTTAAATCCAACACTCCTTGTGGCTGAAGCACATCACCTGGAAGAGAATGGAATTTTCCTCATGCAAGTTGGCCCCTAAGTGCCCAACATATCCTTGAGTATTTATGGCCAACAAAAACTAACTGCATTTGCCCAGGACCCATGGTAATGTGGGCCCTCTCAGGGACCGTCAAGAGGGGCAGCTCATGGCACCCCATCTTCTATTTTGAACCTTCCACATAAAGAGCTAGTGCCACAGAAGCAGAAGTGACTCAGGTATGCACTTCCCCCATGAACACCTATCTCTGCATGCAGAGGAGCTCTATATTGCTAGGGCTTCCACGAAGGGCCAGTTCCTTGTGTAAAAAGCCGTCCCTTCAAACAGCTCCATCCACTGAGCAGGCAGACTCCCAGAAAGGGATAAGTACTGAGTGCCCTCTCACTCCTCGTGTCCAAGGGTATGCAGAACACCTTCATCCATGTTCTCATCCATAAAAAAGATTGGATGAGGGTGAAGTCACTTGCCTGCAGACACAAATATAGCATGGGTGGAAATCTGGCAAAATCCAGAAGTCAGCTCCCCTGCCAGCTTCAAGGAAGTGCTGGGTGGGGTGCAGAGCCACCTGGCCATGTAGTCTTTGCTTTCTAAATTGCACACAAACAAATGTACCCAGAATCACCACACAAAGACCAGGGGCATCCATAGGGGAAAATGAAATACACCAGCAGGCCCTTCCATTTATTAATGAAAAAAGGAGAGGAGTAAACGATGCAGTCTGCAGGTGCATCAAGTGCAGTGCTTTGGCTGAAAAAACAGCTGAGAGTTCAGTCCGTAAGCCCTATGAAGGCCTGTAAAATGTGTATATTTCTCTTGATGCCCCCAGGAAGGCCAGAGCACCACAGAGAAAGATCAACTCCTGTTCGGGCCAACAAGGAGGCATGCTGGGCCCTTCAGGCACAGCAAGAATCGCACTGTCAACTTTTTAAAACCCCACACATAGTGCCTGATTTAGACATTGGCGGCAATGGTCCTGCTGTCAATTTTTTGACTGAAAACCCATCCACAACCATGATGGTCTGCCAGCCGGATTTAGATGTTGATGGTCTAATCGGCAAATGCCCACATTCGTCCTGCCGTCTCTGCCAAGAAACACTGCCTACGTGGACCGCGCCATTCAGAAAAGTACCTGACAGCTGGACTTCAGTCACCTTTCCCACTCTGCAGATTTGGATGCGTCTTACTGCCAAGCAAAACTTTGCGGCCCAACTTCCATAACAGAGTTGGCAGATTGGGAGTAAATGAAGTAAACGCTTACCTTTCCCCTGATTCCACTTCTGTTTTCAACTGGACACAATTGGACAAGTCCTGCTATTGCTGCTGCCACTGATCCATGGAGAAAACACGACCCCCTGTCACTGCACTCGAAGGTATGGATGCCACATTGACAGGGTACATTGGGTGGGCACTATGCATAAGGTCGGGACCAATGCAAGCATATGCATGTCACAGTATTTTTTTTAATTACTGTGACATGCATATGTCGGGAACACAATTGGGTCAGACATGAATGGAGACACACAGGCACAACACGCATAGTGCACACTTACATGCATCATTGTGGTGTCAATATTTATTGCCAAATGAATGGTGGCACCACAATGACGGTGCAAACACTCTAGTCAACGGTGTCCATGTGTGCGCATTGCAAGGGGACCTGTACTGGTAAGGTTGTGCTACCTGTTCTGTATGCGAGTCAGTACATATATATTTGTATGTGTGTGACATTGGATTGGATGGTTGATGTGAATGAAGCTAGAGTGGGTGATGTGGTTGTGTCTGTATGTGTGCCACTTACATGTTGGATTGACGTTGTTGTGTATGTTGTGCTGCTGTGTGCGGCATTCCAGTGAGTGTTGTTGTGTGGCAGATGTTGTGACGTGTGTAGTACTGTCAATACTGTGTGTATGTTGTGTCATGGATGTAAGGAAATGGGTGTGTTCGGTATGTATGGGTTGTGTGGTTTTGGAATGGCAATGGAGAAAGCATGTATACGGTGTGTTTTGTTGTGTGTTGTGTAAGAGGACACATATGGCTCAGGTAGAGTGTATGTGTTTGACTTACCTGTATTCCATGGCCACTTCCATTGTCTGTTTTACACTGGGTCAAGCAACGGGCTCCCTCTGTCAGCAATCTGCTGGTATCACACCGCCTGCAGATCTGAAACATCTAAATGCATTCGGTGGAGCCCACCTACCTTATGGCAAGGAAGGGCACTCCATTGTGGCAGTCTTTGGCTGAGCTGCATTATATCTAAATATGGTGGGGGGAACACCATTAACATGATGGTGTTTTTCGGTCTGCTGCTGACGAGGCTTGGCAGTAACACTGCCAAGATCTAAATCAGGACTAATCAGGATTAAACCCAGATCTGTGACTGGGGGTGAGTGTTTGCATTGTTCAGCACTCCGTCCATCATCCTTTTGTGTTGCTAAAGTTGCCCAAAGTGGGAAGGGTATGCCCAGACGTGAGCCTCTTGCTCACTGAGCCACTGGAATCAAGCTAGCTTGGCTAAAGGAGGGTGATACCCTGAAGCCGGTCCCAGGATGCTTGTTTCCGGTCCAGGGAGGACCTGGCCTGGCAGTTCAGGCTGGACTGTTCCCATGAGGAACAGGATCAAGACTGATTTGCATATGGCTGGGTCCAAACTGGGGTGGCATGGTGAGCAAAAGAACGATGGATTAAACCCAGATCTGTGACTGGGGGTGAGTGTTTCCATTGTTCAGCACTCTGTCCATCATACTTTTGTGTTGCTGTAATTGTAAATAACACCTATTCTTGTAAAGAGAAAAATCAGTCATCAACTGTTGGAGAAAAATCTTAAATATGAGTTCAGACGTTATGTTACCAGTTCCTAACGCGGTCTAAATCCTTTAGAATTTACCGTGGTGAATCATTCTATTGTAGAATATTTCCCTGAATTGCTGGTTTTGTTTACTTTTGAACCCAGTCCTTACCCAAAAGTGGATTTTCTCCTTTTCAGTTCTGCGTAAGTAATGTGCTAGGAATGAACGAGGTAAAAAACACAAAGATTCAAGTTTACAAAGGCTTAGTGCAAGTGTAACGGGACGCAAGGGCGACATATGCTATTCACCATTTAGCACTATTGTGCCCTGCACTGGAATGTGCCTTTTTGTCAACACGAAAAAAGCTTCATGCTATTTTTGGCCACTTTCTGAAAAGCTGAGTTACTGGGGCAGATCAGAGCATGGTTCAGACTAAATTCCAATCTACTACCATAGTCAGACCAGGCTTTGCATAGAATACTATTACCTACTTGAATCTGGGCAAAAAATGTAAAATGTGTTAACTTATTCAGAACAAATCGATGCATCGAATATGTGCTGCAGTGTACAGCACACCATCCGATGTGTGGGATCCTTCAGGGCCGTAACAAAGAGCCCCTCAGCCCCCGCCGTGCGGGGCGGCCCATGCTCCAGGGGCCCCCTCAGCACATCACCGGGTCTGAGTAAGTTCGTAAGGCGCCCCCCTCCATGTTCTTTGCATGGGGGTTAGAGGGCCTTCAGTTTTGTTACGCCATTGGGATCCCTTTGAGCTTTGTCTGCAAATAGAAAATTGTACTGGAAGCAATCATATCCTAGACAATGCGCACTTCCCCCTACGCCATAGAGAGAGGCTCTCTCTTGCATAAGGCTGCACTGCTTTAGCGCCAGTGCGGGAGAAGACAGCAGCTGCAGACTATATTAGCAGGCATCGCTCTGTGCCGAGATTTCACACTTGCACAATGCAGCTCAGCTAATAGTGTGCTGTACTGCTTCGGATGAAAAAATAGCAAGTCTCGGCCCATGGATTTTTCATAATCAGTTTAGTTGACATATTCTATATATTCTATAGAATATATATTTTATAGATACTGAATTTGTCAAAGTTTCGAATTGAATGGATGTTGCTTCATAAGAACATTTAAATTATCGCAGTCTACCTTAGTAAGTTAAACATTCAACTCTTGTTGCCAAAGATATGTTACCTTAGAAGGGGAGGAGGGACTTAATATCTTGCATTCCCACAAAATAAAACCATGATGGTGAGGGTGCTGAAACATATTTTCAACCATGCATGAATCCATATTTGTGTTAGGCACTGATCAATAGCTACATTGCTGGTATATAAAAATACTCCAGTGTACAAAATGATATGATTATTGAAGGATATCAAATGTAATACAATCCTTTACAGCTTGTAGTGTACTGATGCTATGTATTCTGGGACTCTTGTGGTTCTGGGCAGACTATAAACAGGAACCCGTGATATGACGGGAAGTGTCAGGATGCGGTTCTGGCAAGTATAACAATAGTATATATGTGTGAATGGATGTTGGAAAATAAAGACATGTACAAAAGCAGACCCCGTTTGTGCTGTAATCTATTTGCATGCTCGTGGGCTGGGGAAGGCGCTGTGCATCTATCAACTAATCCAACTCCTGCAACCCCTGATTAAGCCATTCTCAATGATAATTTCTCAGGGTAAACTTGGACATACGTCAACTTCTCCAAGCTGTTTCAGTTTTGTTGTCTGCTGATTATGGCCACTACAGATAGCCTGTAAAACCTTCAATTTTGCCTTTCAAATAATTATTTGATTTCAGTACTTGTGATGTGGTGGTGGCCAATCGCAATGACGTGACATCTATTGATTTTGGGATAAAAAGACATGTATTATTACTTCAACAGTTGCTATGATTGTAATGAATAGACCTCACTGTTCAGTGCAGGAACAACTACCTAAACATAAAACTGTGATTAATCAAAATAACTTTCTCTTTTCAATCCTGCTGCACGACGGCATTCATTGAGACATCACTTAAGCTTCTTTTTTAACCAATATTGTTGTGAAGCGGAATCAACAATGAAAATTGGTCTTAGATAAGGTCTTAATGCAAAGAACTACATGATATGCTTATTAAAGTCTTCATAAAGACCATTGCACCTGAACATGAGTAATGAAGGCCGAAGCACCCTGGAAGCAAACAAGCACTGAAGTGTGCACCTTAGGAAGTTTCATCTCACCCACTAGTAAGAAATATTAAGACATCAGTCATTTTCTCCCTTAGGAAATAAGGGCCACATTTATCAAACATTCACTCAACACAACGAAAGGGCAGGAACACACCATATTTACCCTTATAAGGCACATTCCTGTCCTTTGCCGGACCTAGCACCAATGCAGGCACCCTTGCTTCGTGTTGCAAGGGTGCCTGCATTGCAGGCAGGATAGTTTTTCTGCAGGATGGGACACTTTCCTCCACAAAAAAATCCTCAGAGGCATTTTCCTTCTTCTATGTGTGCTGTGGAATGCAGGCAGCACACGATGAAAGAGGAGAAAATGAGGAGAATTGAACATATTTCTCCTTGTTGCTGTTCTGCAGCATTTTGACTCATTCCCAGGTCTATCACTAATGAGAATTCACCAAAATTCATGGGTGGGTGCGTGGAACACTCACTTCCACTCATGTAAGACGTCCCTAGGGTAGTAGAACGATTTGCGCTGCCTTGCATTACTCCACATTTACCAAGCCATGCAGGGCCATGCAAGCTAGCCTTGCATAGCTTGGTAAATATCAGTCAAGGTTTTGTATCACCCTTGCACCCTCATGTGTGGAGAAGGGTGACTCAAACCCATGATAATTATGGCCAAAATAATAATGTGTGCGGCACTCCACTCACAGGAAAAGTACATTACCTATAATCCAAAAAAGTGGTCTTGAAAAAGAACATACAATTTTAATGCAAGTTTAAATTGTCCAATCTCATCAAACATGAAATAAGGATCTGCATGAATTAGAAAACTCTCTGTGGTAATACAATTTTAGCTAAATTAAATTATCCAATCTAGTACAACAAGACATCAAGGATCTGTAGAAATTTGAAACCCATCCGTAGTGATACAATTTCAGCCAACATGTGTTTCGTCAAGGGAAATTCTTTATAAAATCCCGAGCGACTTCTTCAGGGCTAAAAATTGTAAACATATTGATAAAGTTAGGAACCAAAATGCTCGAACCAATAGTTACACAATATATTCGATAGAACCCCAATTGAAGACAGAAATGTAAAGGACTCATACACAAAAGACCTTTTGTGATGATTCACATGAATATTGGTTAAACCAAGGAGTCAAAGAACCAAGGGGTGAAAGAACCCAGACAAAAATATGTTAAAGTGCTCCCCCAAAAAACACACTCAAATCTTGTGTCCTACCAACCTCCACCAAAATTCAAATAGTGATAACATGCGCTTCAAATTTCCTGCACCACTACCCTTGTGTCTACAAATATCTCTATAAGACTCTGAGTAGTACCTCATAATTGGAACAAGCCTAGAAAATCCATTGATTGTTGTCCGTTATTGGTCAAATGTTGTATATATTTCTTATTACACAATGAATGCTCCAAATCCACCATATGAGCAAAGAAACCCAAGAAAACAAAATATAAATAATTAGCACCCAGTATATCCAAAAAACAGGGGACCATATTCAATAAAATGATTTAACCAATGTGCATTACACCAAGCCACCGTGTACAATACCTGAAATCCAGCATCCAAAAACAAGTAATGTGTACTCAGTGTTATGGTAGGTTCATCCTTATATTCCACTGTAAAAATTGAAATATACTCACTGAATAACCACTAAACACAAACCAGAGCTCTGGTTTCACACAAAATATTCTGGTAGAGAACCGACTATTAGCCACCCGGTACTCACCTAATGTTTATAGTATCATTTCAGAAAGCGGCGTTGACATGCGTTCAGAAAACGCCGACCACGAGTACGCGTGACAACTGTACCGCGCGACTAAACCCGGAAGTGAAATACACTTCCGGGACAGCCATGCAATGCTGTCATGAAAATGAAAGACAGACTCATCCCTGCTACTGTGTAATCGGAACAGAAGCATTCCCAAGACATTAATCAAAAGACAGTTGCTGGCCAAACATATATATGAAGTATTGTAGCACCTTATCGTGAAATTGAAAAACAGACTAATTTCTACTATTATTGAATCGAAACAGATGCACTTCCAGGGCATCCATAAAATACTATCCAAAAAAGTATAAACACAAAATAGACCATGTTCCACCATTGTTCAAATCGAAAATAAATAATGACCAGACATCCCTGTGAAGTGATATTGCACCAACCACAAATCCAATAACTGGAAAGTTATATAAATTATTAATTGACCGCCTCCTCTCATAGTCCCCTGATATCATTCGGCTACACAACTAATGTATTATTAAACTATCAGTCAAGGAATCTTATCAGTAGTTCAGACCACATCAGTGCACTATACTCAATTCCATGTGAATACTAATATACTTAGAATAAGGGCCCAACTCCGGATCCAGAGAAGCTTCAAAGGATCAACAGTGTTGGAGAGGCAGATCAAAAACAATACCCGTTCAAACGATAACACAATAAGTCTATGTTCCTAATGGTGTAAACCAATAAATACCACCCAAGACCAAAGATAGATAATATCCCACAACATACTTAACAAATATCCCTAGTGGAGACAAGGAAAATATGTTAGAGAATTTTGGTTCATAACCGTGTAACAGGTCTTCCGTGAAACAAGAAACATTTGCATACAGTAAGAATATATCATACACATGTACATGTACATACAGTGAAACCACAATAATACAACATATACAATCAAAAAATATTACAGATTTCAGTTACCCCAAAAAGAACTCTAATTCCCTATCGGAGTTGAGACCTGATTCCACAGCCCTCAACCTCATGACCCAAAGTGCCTCTTTTTTACGTAAGGCTAGTTCTCTATTGTCCCCCCTAGGGTCTTTAGGGACATGTTCCAGACCAAAGAATTCAAAACTCTTGTGTGCAGTTTGTGAGTTACAGTCAACAATATGTGCTACTATAGGATATCTTGTATCATTATTTTTGAGAGCTCGAACATGTTCTCCAATTCTCCAATTCTAGTCTTAAAGGAACAGGGGGTAAAAGCAAAAGATCGGGATGGAGTCACAACGAGGTCACGGGACAAGAGAACATAGTCCTGGATGAAAAATCCTCATCCATTAGTGTCATTAATCTTTCTAAATTTGAGTTAACTGCAGGAGCTAAGAGTCTTCTGGCTAGAGGACTTCATTTCTGTCCAAGGTCTTTTGGAGATCCTTGTAGAGCTAAGATAGATCTATTCAAATTTATTCGGAAGCTTAAATTAAAAAAGTATTTTCATCAACACCCAATAGAGAGTTCTATACCAGTTTTGGCTACATCTTCTTTGAGTACTTTGTCTATTGAAGAAGTGCATGACACACCATTGGTTTTATCCTTAGCTGAAAAAGACCAAGATCCAGATATTCTGTCTAGAGTGCTACAGGATTTAGAAGTTGAATCTAACAAAAGCACTCCTAGTGGATTGAAGAAGAAATAATGTTGGACTCCGAGATCTTGGAGTTTGAACTCCTTTGATAGGTTTTTTGAGTTGGTTTGCCAAGACTATGACAAATACCTGGCGAAGAATAACTATAGACAATTCACTGAGAATTTGAATCCCGAAGAAGTAGGTGCACTCAGATTACTCAAACAAAACAAGGAGATTAGTATCAGGCAAGCGGATAAAGGAGGGAATGTTGTTATTATGAACAAGAGTGACTATGATAACGAGATTTTATCGCAACTGAATGACACAACATGTTATGAGAGAATTTATGGGAATCCCATTCCCAATCTTACATTCATGATTAATAACAAATTACTCACTTGGTTGGACAAGGGACTGCTCAGTAAAGATGAATATCTCTACCTGAGGGTGGATCAACCTAGATATCCCTGTCTTTACACTTTACCTAAAGTACATAAGGGTCTTCCTTTTCCATCTGGTAGGCCAATTGTCTCAGGCACTTTAGGTACTACCGAAAAACTTTCAGAATTTGTTGATTGTTTCTTGCAACCGATGGTATATCATTTACCCTCTTTCATCAAGGACACCACACATATCTTAAGTATTTTGAATGATGTGGAGTGGGAGAGCAGTATGTTATTAGTGACATTGGATGTAGTATCTCTTTACACTTGTATCAATCACGAGTTGGGACAGAAGGCTATTAGATTTTTCTTCATAAAAGATCAGCAAGTCTTTGGGAACACACTGCAATGCTAATTGAAATGATCAATCTTGTTCTTACCAACAATTTCTTTCTGTTTAATAAAGACTGGTTCTTACAAAAACAAGGTGTGGCGATGGGCTCCAAATTCTCCCCCTCCTATGCAAATCTTTTCATGGGATGGTTTGAACACAAATGGATTTGGGGCCCCTTGTCTGCTCAATGGCAAACACATATTTTGTTTTGGGGAAGATATTTAGATGACTGTTTCCTAATCTGGACTGGTGGAGAACAGAGACTGATTGAATTTAGCAGTTTTCTAAATTCGAATGCCATGAATGTGAAATTCACATATCAATATAGTGCAGTTAGCATTGAATTTCTGGATGTGGAGATATTTGTTGCAAATGGTAAAATCCAGAGTAGGCTTTTTCGCAAAGCCACGGCATGTAACTCGATCCTTCATGCTGATAGCTCGCACCCCAGACACCAGGTAGCCTCTATTCCCTTCGCAGAATTGGTGAGGGATAGACGTAATGGCAGTTTAGACAATGAGTTCTTACAACAAGTTGATGATATGGGTAAGAGATTTCTAGCACGTGGCTATTCGAATAAGATAGTGAAAAAGGCACAGTCTAGAGTTAAACGGTTAGAGAGAAGTGACACTTTGAAAACTAGAGATCGTAAGACGATGATAGAGAATTCCAATAAGGTTCGATTATTCACGGATTTCAATGATGCATCTTGGATTTTAGAAATATTTATGACCAAACATTGGAGTATATTGTTACAAGATGAATCAAATAAAGATCTAATACCCGAAAGAGTACTAACTGCTTATCGGAGAGGTAGAAACTTGAAGAGTATTTTAAGTCCCAGCTTCACCACCAGTCCTCCTAATAAAACATGGCTCTCTACAAAATCAGTTGGTTTTTTCAAATGTGGTGATTGTGGAGTATGCCGTTGGGCTTGTCATTACATTAGGGAATTTTCAGAGGGAGGTAGACAATTTAACATTAGTTCTTTGATCAATTGTAACACTACTTTTGTTGTGTACATAATACGTTGTAAGTGTACTAAGATCTATGTGGGGAGTACAATACGTCAACTTAAGACTAGAATTGGAGAACATGTTCGAGCTCTCAAAAATAATGATACAAGATATCCTATAGTAGCACATATTGTTGACTGTAACTCACAAACTGCACACAAGAGATTTGAATTCTTTGGTCTGGAACATGTCCCTAGAGACCCTAGGGGGGGCAATAGAGAACTAGCCTTACGTAAAAAAAAGGCACTTTGGATCATGAGGTTGAGGGCTGTGGAATCAGGTCTCAACTCCGATAGGGAATTAGAGTTCTTTTTGGGGTAACTGAAATCTGTAATATTTTTTGATTGTATATGTTGTATTATTGTGGTTTCACTGTATGTACATGTACATGTGTATGATATATTCTTACTGTATGCAAATGTTTCTTGTTTCACCGAAGACCTGTTACATGGTTATGAACCAAAATTCTCTAACATATTTTCCTTGTCTCCACTAGGGATATTTGTTAAGTATGTTGTGGGATATTATCTATCTTTGGTCTTGGGTGGTATTTATTGGTTTACACCATTAGGAACATAGACTTATTGTGTTATCGTTTGAACGGGTATTGTTTTTGATCTGCCTCTCCAACACTGTTGATCCTTTGAAGCTTCTCTGGATCCGGAGTTGGGCCCTTATTCTAAGTATATTAGTATTCACATTGAATTGAGTATAGTGCACTGATGTGGTCTGAACTACTGATAAGATTCCTTGACTGATAGTTTAATAATACATTAGTTGTGTAGCCGAATGATATCAGGGGACTATGAGAGGAGGCGGTCAATTAATAATTTATATAACTTTCCAGGTATTGGATTTGTGGTTGGTGCAATATCACTTCACAGGGATGTCTGGTCATTATTTATTTTCGATTTGAACAATGGTGGAACATGGTCTATTTTGTGTTTATACTTTTTTGGATAGTATTTTATGGATGCCTTGGAAGTGCATCTGTTTCGATTCAATAATAGTAGAGATTAGTCTGTTTTTCAATTTCACGATAAGGTGCTACAATACTTCATATATATGTTTGGCCAGCATCTGTCTTTTGATTAATGTCTTGGGAATGCTTCTGTTCCGATTACACAGTAGCAGGGATGAGTCTGTCTTTCATTTTCAAGACAGCATTGCATGGCTGTCCCGGAAGTGTATTTCACTTCCGGGTTTAGTCGTGCGGTACAGTTCTTACGCGTACTCGCGGTCAGCGTTTTCTGGACTCATGTCAACGCCGCTTTCTGAAATGATACTATAAACATTAGGTGAGTACCGGGTGGCTAATAGTCGGTTCTCTACCAGAATAATTTGTGTGAAACCAGAGCTCTGGTTTGTGTTTAGTGGTTATTCAGTGAGTATATTTCAATTTTTACAGTGGAATATAAGGATGAACCTACCATAACACTGAGTACACATTACTTGTTTTTGGATGCTGGATTTCAGGTATTGTACACGGTGGCTTGGTGTAATGCACATTGGTTAAATCATTTTATTGAATATGGTCCCCTGTTTTTTGGATATACTGGGTGCTAATTATTGATATTTTGTTTTCTTGGGTTTCTTTGCTCATATGGTAGATTTGGAGCATTCATTGTGTAATAAGAAATATATACAACATTTGACCAATAACGGACAACAATCAATGGATTTTCTAGGCTTGTTCCAATTATGAGGTACTACTCAGAGTCTTATAGAGATATTTGTACACACAAGGGTAGTGGTGCATGAAATTTGAAGCGCATGTTATCACTATTTGAATTTTGGTGGAGGTTGGTAGGACACAAGATTTGAGTGTGCTTTTTGGGGGAGCACTTTAACATATTTTTGTCTGGGTTCTTTCACCCCTTGGTTCTTTGACTCCTTGGTTTAACCAATATTCACGTGAATCATCACAAAAGGTCTTTTGTGTATGAGTCCTTTACATTTCTGTCTTCAATTGGGGTTCTATCGAATATATTGTGTAACTATTGGTTTGAGCATTTTGGTTCCTAACTTTATCAATATGTTTACAATTTTTAGCCCTGAAGAAGTCGCTCGGGATTTTATAAAGAATTTCCCTTGACGAAACACGTGTTGGCTGAAATTGTATCACTACAGATGGGTGTCAAATTTCTACAGATCCTTGATGTCTTTTTGTACTAGATTGGATAATTTAATTTGGCTAAAATTGTATTACCACGGAGAGTTTTCTATTTCATGCAGATCCTTATTTCATGTTTGATGAGATTGGACAATTTAAACTTTCATTCAAATTGTATGGTCTTTTTCAAGACTACTTTTTTGGATTATAGGTAATGTACTTTTCCTGTGAGTGGAGTGCCACACACATTATTATTTTGTCTGTTGGGTTTTTATAAACCTTTAGGGATTGGGTGTTTTCCCTGATGCAGGCACCCCTCGTTTTGTGCTATAACTCTATACGATTTAGGATCCTGAGCGCCTGTTGAACCCTAAACATTTCACCCCATTAGCTAGCCCATGATAATTATGGGCCTAAATGGATAAAAGAAAACAACAGTATGGGTTTAACCAGACATTTTTGAACATGTTTAATTATGCTGTTTTCTGTGAGGTGTCTGGCAGAGTATGGAGATAATAAACTTCTTTATTGTGATACACTAATTTCCCATGAACACTGTTGGTGCGCATGGACAGGCACAGAAAGGTACATTCTGTCATTTTTGCTGAAAGTATACTGCTTACAGCACATACATTAACCTGGAGAATAGTTAGTGCATGAGCTGCAGATAGCACTGCCAGGAAAGGTGGGGCCATATTTCTGAACTGTGCTGTTTTCAGCTCATGCACTAACTGAGAAAATGTCTTGGTTAGTTGTAAGTGCTTTAGACAAAGCTATGTCCTTTACCAGCAAAAATGTTCAAGATATGGCTCCTGGGGCTGTGTAAGGAGAAAGGCAGTTATGCAACGTTAGTCTACGCACCTCCTTTTGCAAAGGCGCATTCGTGTGCATGATTTTTTGTTTGCACATCTAGGGGCTGTATTATGAAAAGTGCCCCTAGGTACAACAAGCATGTGTGCCCACTTTACACGCCCTGGGGCACTTTAGTACTACAGAAGGGGCTGCAGATGCTTGTGCAACCCCTTCTGTAATACAGATAGCGCTGGTGCACATATAGCATCAGTTCCATCACCAGAGGGTGTTCTCGTATGTGTAAGGGGGCGTGACCACAGTCTAATGAGCGAATCCCTTTGCCTCTGTGCCCGCACAATACTATAGACGCAAGCACAGAGACAAACAAGCTGTCAGGAGGTGTACTGACAGTGTGCACCCTGATGGCAGCCCTCTGAAAGCGGGAATAGTGTGCCCTCTGGATCCCCCAGACATTCCCTTGCAGTTGGGTGCAGTCATTCTCTGCACCAGCCTCAAAGAGGATCTCTAATCCTCCTTAAAAGTGCAGGCGAGTTGCCACCTACACAGTAAAAAACTTAGCAGCTGCTTCAAAGACGCTCTGTTTTTGACTTGAATGCGCTGCCCCCAGGGCAGTGCAAGTTCCCGCTGCTCTAGGGGCACTGTATTAAAACAAATAGGATGCATTCTCCTCGTTTGCGCCGGGTGCACATTTAGAAAGGTGAGCCTGGCGCAAACAAGGAGAATGCACCGGATTGTATAATACGGCCCCTGCTCACTTTTGTGATTATAGCTGATATGCATGCTACACTTTTTATCAGGTGGTGCAGTATTCATGAAGTTGTGTCTGAGTATATGTCAATACAACTTTTTAGCATAGCCTCAGTTAGGCACAACAACATACAAATTGCACAATGTGCACCAAATCTGCTGGAATCACAACGGAGGAGGCATGCACAACTACACGATAAGTAGAAAAAATGCAGCTACACATATGCCTTGAAAGTTCACACATCTTTGCTTGGACAAGTGCACCCTGATCATGAAAAGGCCCCTGGTGCCCAGAGGGGACGCTAAGGCTTGATGACAGTGTGGGAGATACTTGCAGTGTTGATGGATGAAAACCCGTTTTAAAAGCTCAAAGCATTTACAATTCTGTTTCGCACGTCTCCTCTTAGAACTCATTGTTGTCCATGCGCTAGAAAGTCTAATTGCATCAAAACAACCCACAACATTTTTCCAACTAATAACACCAATTTGCCAAATGCACTCTTTCCGATACCGCAGTACGCAAAAATGTTTCCGTAATCGCGAAGTTTTGCTTGCAGTTTATTTGCACAGAATGGTTTCTTGCAAAGCCTATAGTTAGGTACGTTATTCCCATTAACAAGAGAAAGAACGTCCCAGCTTGTTTTCCTTTTGCTAAACCACTTCATTTTTTTCAAATGTGACTGGACTCCACAGCCTTTTCATAACGAGCTTGTCAGAGAAATGCTAATTATGCAATTTGCTTCTTTAGCAGGCAGGTTTGTTTTCTTTCTATTTTTTACTCATTTAGTAGTACGACATAGTTACTGAGTACAGCAGCCAAGAAATAGAAAAGAAACCACTATTCAGTCATGCTTCAAATACCCTTAGGGCATCTCTTTTTTACACATTCTTTAAAGGACAGAATTCACTATTTAAGTTTGTAGCCCTTTTTTCTGTTCATTTAAAATAATTTATACTTTTAGATACCATGTAACTAATTGTGTGCCATAAGGCACCTACGTGAATAGCAAACATAAATTTATGCATCATGACACCAGGTGCTGTGAAGGTCATTGTTAGACCTGTCAGACTTCCGGTGGCCTTCCCCCCAAATTTTTGCCATACTCCTTTTTTTGGTGAATTTGTTCTTCTTGGCCTTAGAACTCTGTGCACTTTACCAATGCTAACCAGTGCTAAAGTGCTTTTGCTCTCTTCTAAAACATGGTAAGATTGGCTTACACCCAATTGGCACATTTAATTTACTTGTAAGTCCCTAGTAAGTTGGTACTATATGTACCCAGGGGATTTATATTAAATGTTGCTAGTAGGCCTGCAACACTTAGGCCCATATTTATACTTTTTTTGCACCGCATTTGCGTCACTTTTTGACGCAAAAGCAGCATAAAAACTTCCAAAATGCAATTATAGTCTGTAAATTTGCGTCGCTTTTGCATCAAAAAATGACGCAAATGCAGCACTAAAAAAGTACAAATATGGGCCTTATTGTGCCACCATCCTAAGTTACCTCTTTAAACCTGTCTCAGATCCTCCTATGAAGCCTGGGTGTGTGGTTCTTAAGCTGCCATTTCAACCTGGCTAACTAAAAATCTGCCAGACCTAAACCTTCGTTTTTAATGGATATAAGTCACCTCTAGGGTAGGCCCTCAATAGCTCATAGGGCAGGGTACAACATATTTAAGAAGTGAGCCATGTACTTTTAACTTTTACATGTCCTGGTAGTGAAAAACTCCTTAATTAATTTGTCACTTCTCCAAGGCCTGCCTCTCTTTGAGGGTAACATTGGGTTATCATATTACAGTTAATAAGTGATAACTTTCAATTGGGAGAGGGTTGAAATGTCAAGTATGGTCTCTAAAGAATTTAAATTTAAACCCCCTTTAATGGTAAAGTTGGATTTAAAGTCACACTTCTGAAAAATACACTTGTAGAAATTTGGGGGCATATTTATACTCCGTTTGCGCCAAATTTGCGTCGTTTTTTTCGACGCAAATTCGGCGCAAAACTAACGCCATATTTATACTTTGGCGTTAGACCCGTCTAGCGCCAAAGTATGAGTAAAGAGCGTCATTTTTTTGCGTGAACGCCTTCCTTGCGTTAATGAGATGCAAGGTAGGCGTTCCCGTCCAAAAAAATGACTGCGACGCAAATGCGTCGTATTTATACTCCCGGGCAAAAATCACGCCCGGGAGTGGGCGGGGCAAAAAACCCCGCATTTGCGCCTCTTTTTAACGCCTGGGTCCGGGCAGGCGTTAAGGGACCTGTGGGCTCAAAATGAGCCCATAGCTGCCCTCCCATGCCCCCAGGGACCCCCCCTGCCACCCTTGCCCACCCCAGGAGGACACCCAAGGATGGAGGGACCCACCCCAGGGACATTCAGGTAAGTTCAGGTAAGTATAAAAAAACATTTTTTTATATTTTTTTTTTGGCATAGGGGGGCCTGATTTGTGCCCCCCTACATGCCTCAATGCCCAATGACCATGCCCAGGGGACATAAGTCCCCTGGGCATGGCCATTGGGCAAGGGGGCATGACTCCTGTCTTTACTAATACAGGAGTCATGTAAATGGCGTCTGGGCGTCGTTAAAAATGGCGCAAATCGGGTGGAGGCGATTTTTTTGCGTCAACCTGACTTGCACCATTTTTAAGACGCCCTAACGCCATTTTTCCCTACGCCGGCGCTGCCTGGTGTACGTGGTTTTTTTCCACGCACACCAGGCAGCGCCGGTCTGCTAGCGCCGGCTAACGCCATTCAATAAATACGGCGCCCGCATGGCGCTTCAGAATGGCGTTAGCCGGCGCAAAAGTTTTGACGCTAAACTGCGTTAGCGCAGTTTAGCGTCAAAAAGTATAAATACGGGCCTTGGCATTTTCTTGCTCCAATCATTTGGTGCCTTCAGTCAGTACCCTAGGTCAAAAGACTAGGAGTAGCTGGCAGTTAATCTTCATGCATTAGTCCCAGACAGTGAGACAAAAGGGGACTAGGTGTTGGCAAGATAGGCCATCTCTGACCTGATGGGAGTTATGACCTACCACGCTTGAAATTCACAAAGACTCTGCTTCACCACACTCATAAAGGGTTTTAACACTAACCTTTTGTGCCCCCAGACTTGCTGGGGCCAAGGCAGGAAATTCCAGACACCTCTGTAGTTGGAGGAATCCGGAACCCTCCCTCACTTCAAAGTGGCCACCAGGCGCCCCATTACACATAGGGTGTACTTTCTCTGTTTGTGCAACGGAGCACCTTAAAAAAGGTGTGCCGTGTGCAAACAAAGAAAGTATGCCCTAGCACCTTGAATGAGCTGCACCCAGAGCAGCTGCAAACCTGTGCTGCCCCGGGGACAGCGCATTCAAGTGAAAAACAGAGCAACTTTTAAGCAGCTGCTCCATGTTTCACTTTGCAGGCGGAAACCCGCCTGCACATCTAAGGGGGACTAGAGATCCCCTTGCAGGCAGATGCAGTGAGTGATTACACCCACTTGCAAGGAGTTGTCTGGGAGGAGTCCAGAAGACCCAACTTTCCCCCCTCCAGAGGGCTGCATCAGGGGCGCACTGACAGAGTGCCACTGTCAGTGTCTCCTTACAGCTTCTTTGCCTCTGCACCAGTGTCTATAGTACATTGTGAGTGCAAAGGCAAAGGGATTTCCTCACTTGCATGGGGCCACACCCCATGCAAGTGATGTAACACCCTTTAGTGATAGCCCTGGTTCTATAGGTGCGCCAGCACTATCTGAATAACAGAAAGGACTGCACAAGCGTCTGCAGCTCTTTTTGTAACACGCATCTGAGCCCACCTTGCACTCCCCCGGGCACCCTCCATAATACGGTCTCAGGTATGAATATTGGATCCTCAGACCCAACTCTTCAGTACACATCTGAACCTGTGAGAAACTAAGAAGAAGGAATGCTGTACTGCTCTGTTGCGAGAAGGACTGCTACTCTTCTGTCCTGCTGCTTTAGTGAGAAGGAATGAACCTACATCTTGAACCCAGGACCACCAGAGTGGCCCCAAGGGCTAGTTGACTGGCCTCCTGATCAGAGTCTCTGAGACAGAAACAGCTCCAACCACTCTGAACCCTGCACCTGGAATCTGCCTGCAGTGAGGCCTGCTGCCCAAGTGCTGCCACCTGAGTCCTGGACCTTGGAAAGTGGACCAGAAGGTGCTCTGCTAGCCCAACTATGGTCCTAGCAGAACCAAAGCAGCACAATGTATTGACTCACAGCTCCCCACCGGAACTGCCACAGTGCAATGCATTGCTAAGGCAGGACCTTGCAGGCCCTCAGAATCGCCACTTCATGACTCATCACTGGTGCAGGATCTCACATAGCATTTCTGCAACTACTGAGAAGCACTGCTGCACTACACCTCTTTGACACAGGACCTCATAACACTCCACAGGCAGGTTTTAGGGTACTTTGGCCAGTGGGTATAACTGGGTCCCCATATCAGGCCCGCTTTCAATCAAGGTTCGTCTGAACAAATGATTTTGTCTTGATCCAGCACAATCACATAAGTAGTAGGAGGGGATACCTTTCCTCATCAACTGTAAAGTGACAGCTATCCCACCCCAGAAGTGACGTCACTTCCGTTACTGAGACTTCTGGTGCTCCAGAGAGATCACCCCGAAAGTGACGTGGTTTGTGACCTCATGATGTCACGTGTTAGCCATGTGGCAGGGTGCTAGCCCCTGGGTATTGGTCTATGGTCTGTGTAAAATTAATGCTTTGGTGTTGTGCAAGCAGTTTCAGTGCCTAAGACGACAGGTCTGGACATGTCAAACATTCAGGACCAAGCGGCTGTTTGGGGATTCCCTCACATGGATGGAAAGTGGGCGTGCAGGCCAGACCTCCTCACGGTTGGCTAGTACAAAAAGAGGGGATGGTCAAATTATGATTTTGTTAGAGCCAGCCTATCAATTTAGAAAGGCAAATCTAAAACAAATGTAAGCCCCAAGGACTGGCCTCAAAGGATGACTGGCATTGCAAATCTAAAACAGATGTTTGCCTCCAGGATTTCCCTGGGCCACAGTGGAGGTTAAATTAGAAACAGGCCAGGCAATTAAAAGTTTGAAACAAAACAATGGACTAGTATTGCAAATCTAAAACAGATGTAGCCCCGAGTGTACCCAGGACAGTCCTCAAAGGATGACTGGCATTGCAAATCAAAAACAGATGTTTGTCTCCAGGATTTCCCTGGGCCACAGTGGAGGTTAAATTAGAAACTGGCCATGCAATTAAAAGTTTGAAACAAAACAATGGGCTAGTATTGCAAATTTCAAACAGATGTAGGCCCCCAAGGACTGGCCTCAAAGGATGACTGGCATTGCAAATCTAAAACAGATGTTTGCCTCCAGGATTTCCCTGAGACACAGTGGAGGTTAAATTAGAAACTGGCCATGCAATTAAAAGTTTGAAAAAAAACAATGGATGAGTAGTGCCAACCTAAAACAAATTTCTATTTCCAGGCCACACCCGCCACAAAGCCTAGGCATAATTAGCATAGTGAGTCTGGTATAAGAGCCCCCACCTTCACATACCTCTTTTTTTCTGAACTACATACCGAAGTTTGCAGCAAGCAGGGCACCATCAGGACATCATGGCTGAAAACATGAAGGGCAGAGCGCAGACTGGTGTTGCTAAACCTCTTCTAGTTAAGGTCTGTAACAGTGTGGCATTTGTATGTGTTCTAAGGTAGTTTAACATTGATATTAACCCAAACCTGCTTATATACATAGCAGAGTAAAATGCACATGTTTTTAAAGTGATATTAATGTATGTTGGAGATGGTCAGCGGTAATCTGCAGGATACAATGTTTAATTTTCGCATATTGGTTCTGTTGCTGAACATTTACATGTATTTTGAGGGTCTGCATTTTATTTTGTTAGGTGGAGGCCGTCCTTAATTTGTACTTGTAGGTTCTGGGGCTACGTATTTGTATGTATTTTGAGGGTCTGCACTTATTTTGTGGGGTGGCGGCTAGGCTTAATTTGTGCATGACGGTTCTGATGTTGAGCATTTACACGCTTTTTTGATGGTCTGCACTCATTTGTGGGGTGGGGGTACTGTTTAATTTGTACTTGTAGGTTCTGAGGCTGTAAATTTGCATGTATTTCTGTGGGTCTGCACTAATTTTGTGGGGTGGAGACAATGCTTAATTTGTACTTACTGTTTCTGGTGCTGTGTTTTTGGATGTATTTCTGAGGGTCTGCACTAATTTTGGTGGGGTTGAGGCAATGCTTAATTTGTACTTTCAGGTTCTGGGGCTGCGTATTTGTATGTATTTTTGAGGGTCTACACACATTTGTGGGGTGGGGGCCATTGCTTAATTTGTACTTGTAGGTTCTGGTGCTGCATATTTGTTTGTATTTTTGTGGGGCTGCATTTATTTTGAGGGTGTAGCCCGTGCTTAATTTGTACATGGTGGCTCTGGTGCGGCGCATTTGTTCGTATTCTTGTTGGTCTGCACTTATTGTGGGTGATTGGAGCCCATGCTTAATTTGTACACAGTTGTTCTGGTGCTCTGTATGTATTTTTTTCTGGGTCTACATTTATTGTTCTGCCTCAAACATTTTACTGTGGTCAAAAGGTATGGCACTCGGCCTCAGTATTATGTGTTCACACAATTAATGGCAGCAGTCGTGTGTTTAAGAGGAGAGCTTTGGGGGGTGCATAGTTATTTACTTTACAGCTCTGCTCTCTGAGTTTTGGTGAGCAGAACTCTAAAGTTAATAACTGTGTTCCTCAGAGCTGGCCAATGCTCTGTGGGGCCAACAATATTAACTTTTCTAAGCTGCTCTCAAGAGACCTCGAGGTCTCTTGGGAGCCGCGTTGTAAAAGTTAATAACTGCTGTCCCCAGAGCTCTGCACGTCTCTGGGGGCCGCAGTTATTAACTTTACTGCGCTGTTCTCAAGAGACCACAAGGTCTCTTGAGAGCAACGCATAAGAGTTATTAACGGTGCTCCCAGAGATGGCCAACGCTATGGGGACCCTCATGATTAACTTTACAGCACTGCTCCCAAGAGACCGCAAGGTCTCTTGAGAGCAGCGTTGTCAAGTTAATCACAAGGGTCTTCAGGCGCTGAGCGCCTCTGAGACTCAGTTTTCAACAAAACCGATCAGTTCTCTGAGGCCACAAGGCCTCTGAGAACTGATCGGCTTTGTTGATAACGAAGTCTCCGAGGCGTTCAGCGCCCGGAGACCTCCGTAAATAACTTAACAAAACCGTTCACAGAGACCGCGCGATCTCTGAGAATGGCTTTGTTAAGTTAATTACGGAGGTCTCCGGGCGCTGAACGCCTCGGATACCTCAGTGTTTAGCTACAATGCAGCAGGGCTCTCAGAGGCCGCGAGGAATACCCGTGACCTCTGAGAGCCGGTCGGAAGGATTAATAAACCTTCTGACCGGCTCACAGAGGTCGCAGGTGCCCCTCGCGGCTTATGAGAGCGCTCCTCGTGCCACCGGAGGGTGGCTGGATTAGAGAAAAACAGCCTGCGCGAGGTGGGGGCCTAAAAAAAAAAAAACATGTTCTGGCCTCTGGGGTGCCTGAGCTTGGGCTTTTTTTTAAATTAAATTGAATTAAAAATAAGCCAGGTGCGAACAAGAGGCTCAGGGGCCCCCAGGGCTTCACCTGGACGATTTTTTTTTAAATAAATAAAACAAAATAAAAAGCAATATTTTGAACAAAATAAAAATAAGAAAAAACAAAAAAAACTAAACATGCACTGACTGTGGGGGTATTGAGCATATAGGCTCAGGCCCCCAAGCCCACAGCCACCCACCGTAGTTCAGGGGAATCTGGTATCCAAGGCCTGTACAATGAAAAACACTGGTCACCACACATGCTGCTACCACAGGCGGCCATTTAAAAGAAAAACTGTGTCTGGGCTGTTGGAACTGGCTCAACTTGTCTGCCCCACCCTGGAGGCAGGAGTTTAGATCGAGCTCCGCCCCCACACATGGTTCAAAGCCTTGTTGAGCTAAGGGTAAAACACAGCCTGGATCCTCGGATTCGGCTTCCGGTCTATTGTATATGTATAAATTCTAGGAATTGTAATGTTTTTAAGTAGTGCATTGTTATATATTTTTAAAACTGGTGTAATTATATGGCATTATAAAGATCTTTGGGTGCCTTGTAATAAGAGTAAAGTAAGGTTGTGGAGCCTTTAGAATTATATAAATAATGCTTTATAGAGAGAATCCTAGACTTCATATTGTACAAGAGTGCCACCCTGTGAACTTTGTTTATTAAACAGTGTATAGTTTTTGAGAAAAGGTCTACAAATGGCTCTGTGTATTATACTTCCAGAACATTGGGGCGCATAAAGATATATCTTGAGAGACTTTTTTTTTAATTCTTTTTTTTTCAGCACACTGCAAAGTTTTATGAAAGGGTTATGCATATAAAATTAAATGAGTTGTGCTAAAAGTCAATTCTGTCTCTTTTGTACATAGGACCTCCAAGAGCTTGCAACACCCCCAGAGGAAATGGAGATAGTACAACAAGGTGAGTTACGGGACAAAGGCCAATCTAAACAGAGTTGTTGTGATTGTTATTTTTTTATTTTACAATTAATGGTTTCCCATCTGTCTGTGTGGTTGTACAGGTTATGATGCAGAACTACAGCTTGCGGTTGACTCTCTGCAACAGATCCTCCAGGTTCAAGACGGTCCATGCACAATGTCTCAGGATACCAGTTATGCAGGTAAATAAAGGAGTCCATGTGTAAACGTCTTGAAAATCTAAAAAAAACATAAATCCTGTCACGTTGGAGCCCACAGAGAACTCGCATAGTCTATGTATTATATTGTAAATGTAATTTTTTTAAATTTTTTATCCCGAGGTCCCCCTGCGGGGTATGCGACTCCAGGGGTAACGCCCCAGACGGTGGATGGGAACGTTCAAAACACTGTACGCGAGAGGAATACCCCAGCGTCTAACGACGGACTGCCTATTAAGAATGGCCCCTCACGCCAGGAAACCCCAGGTGCGTTTTTAGAAACTGTAGGGCCAGATGAATACAATCCTCAGTGTGTCTCAAACCTCTTTCACCCCTTCGGTATAGCGGCTATAACAACCCCTAATATGTATTTTGCTATCTTTACATCCTAGGGTCATCACATAAGAGCTCTGGAGGAGTCGGTCATCGGACTAAATGGTCAAAGTCCTCTTTAAAGGTCAACAACGGGCCGTTCAAAACCCCATGGCACCAACCGTATTCGTGAACAGCGCAGGACCCCAGAACCTACCATGCAACGGTTCTACAGACATCAGTCATGACCCAGGTACAGCTCTAAACTACAACACATCAACCGTCGTAAGGGGCATGTCCAATACCATGAACACCTCTACAACGTCTACCTCTGGGCAGTGACCTGGACACTCTGACATTGTCATGCTCACGATCCCAGACACCCCGCAGCTTGTACCCTGTGAAACCTCTCCTTAAAGAATCGTAAGAAGAAGTTGCGAACCCATGACCTACTGGCCATGCCTATAGACCTGTCTTTTAAAAAAGTTGTTAAGGCTCAACCTACACCACCAAGCCCTCAACGTTCTAAATGTTCAACACAGTCGGAGTCTAATATGGGAGGGCCTGTCAGCGATCTACCACCAACAAACAGTGTAACGTTCCATCACAGTCCTTGTGGCACACACTTGGAAAATGAGCATCACATAGAGGATCCTTATTCCCATTGTATAGGGCTTCTAAAGGCGTTATCTGGTACTGCAGTGGGTTCTGAAGCCACAGCAGTGCCCCGTGACACTTCTAATGTGTCACCCTCAAGGTTGCAGTCAGCAGGGTTACAATCATCATCACCCACCTGCAGCACTTCCGGTGCATCCGAGGCCCTGAGTTATTACGATAAGCATTTAACTTCCCCATATCTGATGTCACGAGTTATACCACCGGGGGCGTACGACCCCAACAGCTCTGCACCAAGTACCTGTGCACAGTGGTCTTCACCATCCTCCTCAATATACCCCGCCAGCAATTTAGGATGTAGCAGATCACAAAGTCACAGTTTAGGGACCCCGTCTAGTGATAATCAGCCCTCTCAAACCCCAGGGTGTTCACATTGGAACCCTGTTTTTACTCCAAAAGAGTGTCACAATGTTAACCAGGGTCCTATAGCTGGGGCTGCTCAAGGTGGTGTCACTCATACACATAAAGGGGGTCATTACAACCCTGGCTGTCAAAGACCGCCAGGGCTGTTTTGACGGAAGAACCGCCAACAGGCTGGCGGTGCTTCCCATGGTATTACGACCGTGGCGGAAGCGTTGCGGTCGCTCCGCCGGGACCGGCGGTTTACCGCCACTTCAGTCCCGGCGGTTTTAATACGCCAGGGCAGTGCTGCTTCCAGCGCTGCCCAGGGGATTACGAGTCCCCCTACCGCCAGCCTTTTCCTGGCGGTTTGAAACACCAGAAAAAGGCTGGCGGTACGGGGAGTCGCGGGGTCCCTTGGGGCCCCGTGCAGCTTTTCACTGTCTGCTATGCAGACAGTGAAAAGCGTGACGGGTACAACTGCACCAGTCGCACAGCCGCAACACCGCCGGCTCTATTTGGAGCCAGCTCCTGTGTTGCGGCCGTGATCCCCGCTGGGCCGGTAAGCGGAAACCAGGTTTCCGCCCGCCAGCCCAGCGGGGATCTCAAAATGACCGTGGCAGGAGTGCGGCCGGATTGGCGGCCGCCTGGCGGTCCAAACTTGCCGCCCGCCAAGGTAGTAATGAGGGCCAAAGTCTCAAATAATGACCTAGAAACCGGCCCTATGTACCGTACTAGAGTCCTGGACACCTATATGAAAGAAATACATCAGTCTGTTAGACAGTTAAAATTCAGACTCCGTCTAAAGACTTTAAAAATGGGTAAGAACGGTTACAATACTGTTGCCTCCAGAGCTACCATAAGGGCTTTAATATAGCGATTAGCTGAGTGTAGAAGCAAGGTGGTCCAAGCTTGTGATTCAGCAGTTGCAGACATGTGTAACATACCCGCATGACTATGCATGCAGACTGCCCTAGGGACTGAAAGACCCTCATATACTAATACTACTGTCCTTAGGTCTAAATATAAAAAGAAGACCCAGTATGTGCTCAGTAAAGCCCTAAGGGTTTTACGGGCGCTAAAAACTCAAAAGCAGAGTGAGCCACCCCCTAACGGTTTAAAACACATAAAAATAGAACCCTCAACACCTAAAACACATCCCATCAGGCCTCAAAATATAGAGTTAGGAGATGCTAAGGGCATTTACAGGTCCTGAGGGGGTAAAGTTCAGAGCCGGCTCAGCCCAGAACAATCTGAAGGATCACCACCCTTATTAGGTGAAATGTCAGGGTCACCACTTGTAAACACCCCAAATGTTGTTCAGACAGGCTGTGGCCAGCTGCCAAAAAACAAATGGACCTGTAAGAAACAGAAGTGGGCTGGTAGTGCTAGAAACTGCAAGCTTTTAATAAGGAAGTTAAAGGAGGTATAAAAACTCACCTGCAGCTAACCTTAGTCAACTACCTGCCGATGATACCCAGAGGGGCCCTCCAACCACCGAATATTCTCATGCTGAGGATTCAGAACAGGTGTTTTTGGAAAGTGTGAGATGGTATAGTCGCACTGTAGAGTGGTTTAACGCTACAGAGCACTATGAGGAGTTTAGGTTTGTTAACCTTGACCGCCTAAACTCCTCCGATCATGGTGTTCTGGCTATACATCAGGCAGTGCAAACAATCATAAAACGATTGTTACAAGATGTGGGGCTTAACGATTTCTTTCAGATGCGTTTTCAAGGGCAGGGTCTCAATAGTCCTCTGTTCACCAGACGGTCATCTCGAGATGTGTTTGACGCTGTGACGTTTCTAGAAAACCCATCCAAGCTTTTACAGAGCAAGGCTGAATTACTGGCGTACGGGACCTTTAGAATCATCGCCCTCATTGTTAGGGGCCGTGAGGGCTGTGCTTCCAGAACCTTAAAGAGCGTCATGTATAGTAAAGTCATCGGTAAAAAATGTCGCTGGTTCCTCAACTTTAACACCGGCGGTACCAACATGTGTCTGGCGGCAAGCATTGCGGGGTTGTTGGTGGACCGGGCCACCCCAGACAACGTCATTATGTCTATGGCGGTTGCAGCCCATGAGCCGCTTCAACTACCACCCGACAGACTGGTTGGTTTTGGAGACCTGGGTCTTTTTGAGAACCATTTTGCCGTTATGGTAAAAGTTCTGTACCACAGCGGTTCTTGGAAGTACTTCACAACCAATGAACGTGTCAGAAATAAGACTGTTTATGTGCTACATCATGAAAACCACTTTTACAGTATCTTGAACCTGAAGGGTTTTCTAGGAGCCAAGTATGTGTGCAAACACTGCGACCACATATACAACAACCGGACCAGACATCAGTGTGAAATGCACTGTAAAATGTGTCAGAGGGATGGGTGGTCCACCAGTGACACTCAGAATGTGAACTGTTCGACATGCAAGATGTTCTGTCGATCGCAAGCCTGTTTGAACATGCACATAAACCTCGCACAGTGCTTCCGTAAATCAGACTGTGGGGCTTGCGGACGTTACAAGGCCGAAGACCACGATTGTAAAGGTATGCAATGTCCCCGGTGTAAAGAGTATTTTATACCTTGGATGTCGCATGAATGTTACATGCTCGAAGGACACCCCCAGAGAAAAACAGGAGACTATATCGTATTTGACATAGAGTGTACGCAGGAGACAGGTGTGCACCAGCCTAACTACATTTACGCCCATCATCTAACATCCAATGAAAACTGGGAGTTTGAAGGCCGGTCTTGCGTGAACGATTTCCTCAACACATTCATGCAACCAAAATACTACGAGTATACAAAGCTAGCGCACAACTCAAAAGCGTACGACTCGTTCTTTATTCTCCGGGACCTGATTCGTGAAAAGTTGGCGGTGGACCTCATCACCCAGGGTTCCAAACTGATGTTGTTGAGGTAGTGCCTTTTGAAATTAGATTCATAGACACCTTGCATTTTTTGCCCATGAAGTTGAGCAAGTTGCCAAAAGCTTTTGGTTTTGAAGGCTGTAAAGGTTATTTCCCTCACTTTTTTAACACGTGGGCTAATCAGAATTACAGTGGTCCTATGCCTCCGCCCGACAGCTACGGCGTAGAGTACATGATGCTTTCTGAAAAAGAGAGCTTTCTACAATGGTACAATGAAAACTGTGAAAATCGGTTTCATTTTCAAACAAAGTTGAAAGCTTACTGTTAGGCAGATGTCATGATCTTGCGAAAAGTGTGCAACCTTTTCAGAGATGTTGTGGTGGAGATGACAAAGCGGGTTAGGATTATTAAAACCAAATCCCGCAAGAGAAAAAAAATCATTGAATACCTAGACCCATTTAGGAACATTACTCTGGCTTCGATGTGCATGTCTATTTATCACCACATGTTTTTCAAACCTGAAACCATAGCTCTAGTACCACCCTTCCTCTATAACGGTAAACAGAAACGCTACTCCACCCCGTCTATTCAGTGGCTCATGTACGTCTCGGAGAAAGAGAACATCTTCATTCAGAATGCTTTGCAGGGTGGTGAATACCGCCTGGGCCGCTGCTTCCAGACAGGAACGCGCTAATTAACTGGGTGCCAACCCCCTTTGAGTTTAACAGTTGTTTTTATCATGGTTGCCCCCATTGTTACAAGCCCCATGAGTATAATAGACTGCAGGGCACTACATTTGAACATCTGCATCGGCATACTCTAGCCAAGGCGCAGTATATTGAGAACAGCAGTTTTGCTTTGAGAACCCTCTGGGAGCATGAGTGGTTAGACGAGTTAGCAAAAGATACTGAACTGAGCACTTTTATTAAGAGTCAACAGTTACTAGCACCTCTGGAACCCTGCGACGCCTTATTCGGCGGTCGTACAAATGCCATACAACTGTACCGTGTCACTGGTGAGGGTGAGAAAATAGACTACTATGACTTCACCAGTCTGTATCCCTATGTGAACAAAGTGAAGTTTACCCAGTGGGGCATCCCAGGATCATATACAGGAACTTTAAGCCCCTCAACGAGTACTTTGGGCTTGTTAAGTGTCAAATTCACCCTCACGGAAGCTTTACCTCACAGTACTTCCGTACAGAGTCGACGAGAAGCTAATGTTCCCCCTATGTCGAACATGCACTGAAAGTAAACAGACCAGCATGTGTAGACATGGTGATGAGCAAAGGCTGCTGGAGGGGACCTGGTGTACCATCGACATACAAGCAGCCCTCAAGAAAGGTTACTGTCTCGGTTAAATACTGGAGATTTGGCACTTTCCACACACCACAACTCGACTCTTTTCTGAGTACATCAACCTGTTTCTCAGAGACAAACAGGAGGCATCGGGGTATCCCGACTGGTGCATCGATGAACCCTCAAAGCAAAAGTATATCGCTGATTACCATGCTCACGAGGGTATTACATTGAGACCTGAGTTCATCAAGGTTAACCCTGCCAGACGCCAGCTGGCCAAGCTCTGTCTTAATTCCTTGTGGGGTAAATTCGCACAACACACCAATCTGTCAAACACATCCATCGTCACAGACCCAGACGAGCTTTTTAAGTATCTCGTTGCTCCGTCTTATGACGTGTCCAGTTGTGAATTTATAGACGATGAGATGGCTGTTCTATGCTGGAAATACACCAAAGAGTACCCCACATCTTGTAACAATAGAAACATCTTCATAGCGTGATTCACAACCGCTCATGCTCGTCTAGAGCCTTACAGACTGTTGGATAAGCTTCAGGATCGCTGTTTGCACCATGACACAGACTCCGTTATTTTTGTTAGTAAAGAGGGTGATGAAGATCCGCCGTTGGTTGATTATCTAGGGGATTTGACCAGCGAACTCGAAAAGAATGAGTACATACTCGAATACACGTCCTCAGGGCCCAAGACCTACAGTTACAAAACCTCTAACAACAGGGTCTGCATGAAGGTCAAAGGCATCACTTTAAACGTTAACAATACAGTTAAAATACATTTTGACAGTCTGAAGGGGATGGTGCATGAGTACTATGCATCGAGTGATCATGAAAATAGGCGAGCAATAGTCGTAAAACACCCCAGCATAGTCAGGTCCAAAAAGAGGTGGGAAATTACAACACAACTGCTGTATAAAACACTGCGCGCGGTGTTTGATAAACGGGTCCTTGCTGAGGAATACAAAACACTACCGTACAGTTATTAAAAAACATTAGAGTGATGACCCCCAAACGCTATGGACACCAGGCTGCAACACCCATTCTCATGCGTTCTAGCCAGCCCCTCAAATAGCGGTAAAAGTTATTTTATAAAGAAACTGCTTGAAAATGCTCCCGGTGTTTTATCTCAGACCCCTAATAACATTGTATGACTTTATTCTTGCTGGCAAGATCTTTACATGGAACTCTCCCTAAAGTTCCCACACATCAGTTTTATGGAAGGCATCCCCAATAACCTCAACAACGACGACTTGTTACCCAAACACCTTGTAAACATGGTCATTGTGGGCGATCTCATGCATGAAGGACGGGACCACCCTGAGATCGAGAGAGCCATCACTCAATATTCGCATCATCGTAACCTGAGTATCTGCTACATCGTGCAGAACTTGTTTTACAAGGGCAAAAGCAGTTGTTCTATATCTCTCAATGCCTCATACTTGGTCTTATTTAAAACCCCCGCAACAAGCTACAAATAGCAATTATAGCTAAACAGATGTACCCCGGAAACACCCAGTTTTTCATGGAAGCTTTTAACGATGCCACCGTAAAACCCCATGGTTTTTTACTGGTCGATTTAAAACCCAGCACTCTAGAAGACTACAGACTACGCACTGGTATTTTTCCCCCAGACTTTCCAGTCACTTACATATCTAAAGCAGCCCCCAAAGCTTATAAAAAGACCCCGTAAGAAGACTTTTATAACATTTATACTCTAAACCTTGTAATATAAGGTCACCACAATGTCTGCCCGGCTACGGCGAAATTTAGACCTCCTAAAAATGCTGGTCACAGCCAGCCCTATGAAAAGAAAAGCTATCCTATGCACTGCTTCGGACGATTTAGTTGCGGCCATTTCAGAAATAACCCTAAACACCCTAAAAGGTAATGTTCCGATATCGACAAGCTAGTTCCGTGTGCTGAAGAAGAAGCAGCACATTATTAAGAAGCTCAGCAAGAAAAGGGCGTTGCTCCTTTCTAAAAGGAAACTGGTCAGTCAGGAGGCTTTATAGGTTCGCAGCTGGGTATAGCTATACCCTTAATAACAGGTCTCCTGTCAAGGACATGATGGAGCATTCCCCAAAAATGTACCTTGTGCCTCGCCATCAGCTGGAACAGTTGGGCCCCTCGACCACCGACGTTTGAGACATCCGCAAAAACGAGACACAGCGTCTCAATGCTGAGATCAAAACCATTTTGAACCAAACCCATTTAAAACCACACGACAAAGCGGGGCTTTACTCAGGAGCACTTCAAAACTTTTTACAGTATTACAAGAAACTGCATGATGAAAAAAACAAACTAATTCGGTACACCCCCGCCGAGGAACAGCCGGCAGCTGACCCAGTAGCTCCTCAAGACCATGGACCATCACCCACCATGGACGCCTTTGTGGTAGACCTTTTAAAAAATATGTCAGAAGTATAGAGGGGCTGCTCAAATATTGCTCAGTAAAATGGCTGCTACTAAAGATTTGGGGCCATATTTATACTCTGTTTGCGCCGGATTTGCTTCGTTTTTTTTTACGCAAATTCAACGCAAAACGAACTCCATATTTATACTGTGCCGTTAGATGCGTCTAGCGCCAAAGTTCATGGAGTTTGAGTCATTTTTTAGCGTGGACACCTACCTTGCATTAATGATATGCAAGGTAGGCGTTCCCGTCTAAAAAATGACTCCGAGGCATGTGCGCCGTATTTACACTCCCGTGCAAAAATGACGCACGGGAGTGGGCGGGTCAAAAAAAATGACGTCTAGCCGCGTTAGCGTCATTTTTTAACGCCTGCTCAGGGCAGGCGTTAAGGGACCTGTGGGCTCGGAAGGAGCCCAGAGGTGCCCTCCCATGCCCCCAGGGACACCCCCTGCCACCCTTGCCCAACCCAGGAGGACGCCCAAGGATGGAGGAACCCACCCCTGGGACATTAAGGTAAGTGCTGGTAAGTATTTTTTTTTTTTTGTGGCATAGGGGGTCCTGATTTGTGCCCCCCTACATGCCACTATGCCCAATGACCATGCCCAGGGGACAAAAGTCCCCTGGGCATGGCCATTGGGCAAGGGGGCATGACTCCTGTCTTTGCTAAGACAGGAGTCATGTTAATGGCGTCTGGGCGTCAAAAAAAAATGGCGCAAATCGGGTTGAGGCAATAATTTTGCCTCAGCCTGACTTGCCCCATTTTTTGACGCCCAAGCTCCATTTTCCCCTACGCTGGCGCTGCCTGGTGTGTGTAATTTCTTTTGACGCACACCACTCCACAGCTCCGGCTAACGCCGGCTAACGTCATTGAATTAATACGGCGCCCGCATGGCGCTTCAGAATGGCGTTAGCCGGCGTTAAATTTTTTGACGCACAACTGCGTTGGCGCATTTGTGCGTCGAAAAGTATTAATATGGCCCTTGACCTCTTGGAACAACAGGGGTGAATTAATTTACAAGGGGCACCCGGTTGCTGGATCACACATGTATGATCTGGTCAGAGGTCTCACGCATGGTAAAACCCTATCGACACAAGACGCTCCTAGAGGTTGGGAGCAGTTCCTAAGCACCGCTGCGGAACTCAATATCCCCTCCACGATCATCGGTAACGCCGACCATCGGCGAAGGCTTGAACTTGAAAATTTGAAAGGTTCCATCCCTGGTGTTTATACCAAGGGACCCCTCGTGCCAACATCGCCTTTCCTCCCTCAGCTGACACCGTCTAGGAGCATCGACGCTCTACAACTGGCTCCTAAAAAGAGACTGTTCAAAATGGACACCTGGTTACCGCTCTAATGTAATCCCGAAATTTGAACCAATGTACAATATTGTTAAAAGGTTCGCATGTCGAAAGATTTTTACCTCATTTATTTTTTACCCTTGTACATGTTTGTGGTGAAAACTGTTTCTAATAAACGTGTTTAACATTTCATCAGTAGTCCGACATCTTTTTTTTTTTTTTTTAAATGGTTTAAAAATGTGTGATGGGGATACAAATGCATAGTCTGTTTTCAGGTTGCAATGTCTTTTAATTTTAGACTGTCATCAGTACAATAGAGGCTTTACAAAGTCTTATACCTTTGGCATACACCATATTCTGTTTTAACAATGTTCGACATGGGCCTAGTCTTTTCATTCACATACTACATAACAATACCGTTGTTGTTTACTAGATCAGCGGAATACAGATTAAAAAAAATTCTAAATGTCATACCCTCAGACATTCTACTAACAAAATATATACAGTGCTGCCCACATGTGATGGCTAGAGAATCATGTACACGCAGTTTGTAATTACACAATAGTGGGTGATGCTTTTTTTACATATTTGAATATTGGTTTTGTATAAATGTCATGCTCGGGGAACTCCGCTAAACTGTCAAACACTGTAACCTTGTCTACATCGAGAAACATTGCAGCCCAGTGTGTACCGCATTACAAGGGTGGTACACACTGGGCTGCAATGTTTCTCGATGTAGACAAGGTTATAATGTTTGACAGTTTAGCGGAGTCAGTGTTAAAGACTAGGATGCCGGGTCTTTCAGGGCCTATCATTTCAGGTAGCCCATCGCTCGGAAATACACCTAAAAAGTATTTCTTAGCGTATCTATGCCTACTTAAGAAGTCACGTATCTCAGTAGTGTCCATTTTACAAGCTTTTAATGATAGTCAAACATAAGTTGGCGGGCGTGATTGACCTGAATAACGTTGTCAAATACAGAGAATACAACCATGTTCACATTGGTCGCCAAGTCCTGTGTAAAATGTATTTCACCTTTTAGATTTCTGTTTTTGATCAAATTGTAGTGGTCACCATCTTCCATGTCAGGCATCAGGTCGAACGCAAACAACGTATAGCCAGCCCCCTTCCCCTTTCTTGAAACAACGACTCCTGAGTCCTGCAGATGTTTCCCTGTTATCGAGACCAGTCCGAGATATTCCCTGACAAAATTGGATGTTCCAAAACTCGGAGTGAATGGTTTTGCTGGGATAAAAGCGCCCTCGTGTACCAGAGCGGCATAGTTGATATCGTAGTGTTTGAAGTTGAAAGGCTTCGAGGTATAGAGTCCACTAAAAGCTGTATTGTCCACAAACCCGATGATGATGAGTTTCGGTAACTGGCCCAGATATAGATTCTGCTGCTGCATTAATCTAGTACCAGCGAGGATGCTGAATATCTTCAGAGCCACTCTTTCAATGGCATACTTTGCGTTCGATAGTTGTAAAGCTTCAGCATGGGCCAGTCTGACACTCGGTGACACTTTCACTCTCTTTACAAACAGACTCGCAGACAATATAACCAGTTTATACTGTTCTGCATCGTCGCTAATGAGATAGAATGCATCTTTGTTGCGGTTGAGTTTGATCTTAAGATCTATACCGTTGATTAGAAGCTTATCTTGGAAGAAAAGGTCTGAATGTATGCGCCCCAGGAGATCAAATTGCCTACTGCAGGTTGCGAAGCTGGCTCTTTTTTTTAAAACCAGCTTTGGAGCAGTCCAATGCCGTGTCCTCAAAATGCGCTTCAGTATCTTTGTAGAAGAGTCCCACTGCAGGTTGTGTGTCCAGGGCTTCGCAACTGTAATTTAGAATACTGTCTATGTATGCCCTGTAGGCGTACATGTTATCACTCTGCGTGATGAGTTGATCGCCCAGGTTAATGTCCACTTGATTAAACATGGTTGCGATGGGGTAGGCGATCGGTGCCACTTTAGCATCATCCTCGATGTTGGTGCCGTTCGCTTTAGTTATTTTACATACGAGGTGTAACAGGGTGTTGTTGAGATCCTGATACATATCCGTTGATCCTGATACATAAAACTCTATCGGCACCAGAGGTGTCAGAGTGGCTAAAGGCGATACTTCCATGAAAAGACTGTTCTTGATACTGGTCTGTGTGGGTTTAAGGGAAAACAGATCTAGCTCTGATTTGGCACATTTACCCGAGGCATAGTGTACGAAGGCCATGATAGCGGCTTTCAAAAATATTTGCATTAGAACGCAGCTTCTTCTTCTTCTTGCAAGGTCTCCTCCTTCTTAGGCTTTTGTGTGGGCCTTTTGAAGAAGTCCTCAGTTTTTTTAGGGCATTGGCGGGCCCCTACACCACAAAGCCCTTCGCCTCCTTTTAATACCAGCACGCGCCTTGTACAGCAACCCTGCTCCTTCCTGGGGTTGTTTATTCATGCGCTCTGCGACAGCCAACGTTACAGAGCCCACAACGTCATGGGCTATGTTCAAGGCAGCGGTTTTAATGTGAGGTTTTGCAATTTCATATCCCCGTCTCAAGAACGGCATGGCT
This sequence comes from Pleurodeles waltl, assembly GCF_031143425.1. Lineage (NCBI taxonomy): Eukaryota > Metazoa > Chordata > Amphibia > Caudata > Salamandridae > Pleurodeles > Pleurodeles waltl. Next base: position 229,729,744 of record NC_090437.1, on the reverse strand, counting down.
CTTCTGAACAAACTCCGAAAGAAGCCCCCCAATCTGGCACCGTACATAACTGGGGCCCCTTGAAAGTAGGGTGGTGGACACCCATAACCGGCCTGAACTCTATAATAATCCCTCTACATCGAGGGATCCCGTACGTTTTCATAATGACCATTGCGCCTGCCTAATAGTCACCGTCGCGGCACGGCCTTAAATGAAGCTTACCAATAACTTTCCCGTATTTAAAGGCCACCGGCTCTGATTGATCGTCGTAAATCATGATGGTTATAGTGTCAAAATGGTTTTTGGAAATTGCCACGTAGTCAGGTTGTGATGTTGTATATTAACCATTGTGTTATTTTCCCCCTTCACAGGGACCCATCTCAACAACGGCGAATAACTGTCACCAATCCTCTGTGGTTCTACGATGTTGCTATACACGTAGAGTGTATAAAATCCGCTGTTAATATCAGGGCACGTAGGGTCTGGATCCACCTGCCTTTTCACATGTTGTACAGTCCCTAAAACCCTCTGTAATTTACCGGAACAGTTAAACACTGTACTGAGCTCCGGGGCTTTAAGAAACACTTTTCTTCTAACGTTATCCGACACCAGATGTATATTCGCATACGTTTCAATGCTGCCTATAGATTTGTTGATGGCGTCGACCACTGAGGAAACGGTTGGGTAATAGCCTTGAGGAAATCCCACGTGGATGCTCAGAGGGTCCTGCTCATGCTTTATACTAAATTTAACCTTGTGCTTTGTAAATGTATTCCACTTTCAGGGGTATTGTATCTCTGTTAGGACCACCTCCCATGGCCCTTTCAAGTCCACAGGTGTCGCCAGTTTCACTGTATAATTAGAAATCTGATTGCTGGGGAACATGCCCTTCGAAGCGTTGGACGGTAGCGTAATATAAAAAGGTGAGTTCTCCATCTCGACGTTTACACCGCAACCTCACACCCCGTGCAGTGAGCTGTCCAACACCCAACTGTTACATTTCTCTTCGGTGTAAAAGACACCCGATACCTCTTCCCCAGTGTAGTCCTTCAACTTGTAAATATATACCCCTTCTTGAAGCTTCACACTTTCCACTCTGATTATCTCATCTCTGAATGTCTGTTGGTAGCCTTTGGTGAAGACACCCTTCAACTTTGAAACCCTGACATGATCCCCCTCTTTTAAAACCGGTTTCTCGATGCTTGATGCAAGATGACTGCCATACACGGTTCTCCACACCATTAACGAATTATCAGCTGTTACCTCCACGGGGGCCATTTTGATTGTTCTATGGTAACTGGCGTTATAAACATCTATAAAAGCCTGTAGAACACCCATGTATCTGTAGGTACTGTTGGATGTGAAATATCACCACATCTTTGATTTTAAAGTTCTGTTAAAACACTCTACAACTGCCGCTTTTACCTCTGTGTGCATTACAAAATGTTGAACAGAGTGTTGCTTTAATCATTTTTGGAAATGTTTGTTTAAAAATTCCGTTCCGGCGTCTGTTTGTAGTTTTTGAGGTACTCTACCTCTCGCAAAGATGTCTTCAAAGGCGGCAGTGACGCTGTTACCACTTTTATTGTTTAACGCCTCTGCATAGGCATACTTGGACAATACGTCTATGACTGTTAATATATACACTACACAGTTGTTATGTTTTGCTAGATCTTGAAGACTGATTATGTCCGCCTGCAACTGATAATCTAGCTGCGTGGCAACGACTGTGGCCCGCCTCTTAAAACGTCTCCTGGCTGGCTTAAGGAGCAAATACGCCTCTTCCCCGCTAACTGTGTCTTCACCTTTGAGCGGTTTAAAGACCTGTTTTCAAATCAAGCCCTTCTAAATAGAGCTTTGATGCCGCCGAAGCTTCCAACCCCACGTGCATCGTAATAAAACCGCCTTAAAGCATCCCCCGCTATGCTGTCACACACAGCAACCTCGAAATGAAAGACATTTGTTTTGTATAAGCTCATTTCATTAAACATAAAAGACTGCTGGACACCTTGAGGTCATATGACGGCGTATACATAGCATGAGACATGTTACACATATTACTCTAAGTTGTGCCTTTTACCAGGTCTCAGCGTTACAAGCTTTGCTATTTTCATAGCTATACTCTCAATAGCTCTAGACATGACCTCCAGCTCCCCCGCCTATAACTCTGGATGCTCAGGATACTGACAGCATTAAGCAGTTCATACAGTTCTAGGTTGGGAAGTATAGGACCTCTATTTGTGAAATATTCTTCAGTCATGAGCTCCAAAGCACTGTGCAGCCCCGACAGTGGTGAAAGTCTTAACTTACACGGCCAGTCTCGGGACGCGCTCCAGTATTTATCTGCTGTGGGTAGCTACGCGTTGATACACCATTTGGTGATACACACAGGACTGTTGCACTGCTGCGCAGCCGTCGGTTCTGTAATGTTCAGATAGAGCAGAGTCACGGTGTTGTAGTTTAGCAGCGATTAGATTAAGCATTAGCAGAAGACATCTTGTATTTAGCAACTATTGTGAACATTTGGCGGAATCCATTTTGTATTCATGGCAGCCATTTTCTCTGCCACATGCTGCCATGTGCTCACCATGTGCTCTGTCCTACCTTTCTGTTAACTACTCTTGAAAATCTGCCTAGTGACAAGTTATATTTAGCATCTCCCACTTTCGCACATGCCCAGTAAGGTCTGCAGCTGTTAGTCCTTGAAAACTGTTAGCCCCTCCTACCTGTCGACTGTACATTTCCATATGACCTTATATGTATGTAAGTCTTGCTTCTATAACTGTACCACCTCCTTTTAGCCCCTGCCGGGTATAAAAGGACCATGCTCTCTCAGTTCATTGTGCTACTTCAAACATTACCGAAGGGTGCTGTTTGAACTGTAGTACCACCTCATGAGGTTTAATAAACTTTGTCTTTTATTTCAGTTTCTGTGCCAACTTCTTCCTATAAGGTCTGAGGTCTTTGTGCAAAGAAGGGCGAACCCCTTGCACTAGTAGGCCTTGCTGAGGCTTACTTTGACAACGGGGTGTATATCAGCTATTCTCTCTTTAACCAGCACATATATCAATCTCCCGATACAGATGTAGCCGGGGTGTAACTCATAGACATCTTGCCCCCGTGACACTCTGTTTCTCGTCCTAAAAGTGAATAAGTATTGAGCGTTAAGTAACACCGTTATGGTCTGTTATCCATGACCTCAGTTTTTTTTTTTTTTTTTTTTTAAACAACCTTCGAGGGGCTAAAGACGTAATTCCTCTATTTTTTATAATAAACATCAAACATATGTCTTTCCATGACCCTTTCTATCAAACTTTTGTCAAAATAGGTATATAACCCCTGCATGCACTCCAGTTTTGAGCAGGGCTCAGAAGCGTATCGGATCTCATTGACGGTTTCTGTCAAGATCTTAATCATATCGACATGGACCCCTTTCTTCACAGCTGCCAGCCTGTACACCACCCTTAACAACCTATATACTTTGTGAGGGTCTAAACGGCTGCACATGTTCTGAATTGTTCTGGCAGTGTACGACTCTTATAGACAGGCATGAGCCTCCTGCTGTGGCTCGTTAATTTTATGCCCGTAACACAGGTTATAATAGTCACTTTAACACATGTTTTCCCAACTGCTGCTGCAACACCTTTAACAGGCCATATGGCGTTGTAGGGTACGCCTGGAGTTAACTTTTCATAATCGGTGCTAATGTAAGTGCTGACACATTTCTTACGCTGCTTTTTATTCTGGCTTGTAATACTTTCACACTGTCTGGAACAGCATAAGCAGTAAACATTTACATTGTTAACCTTTGGCGTAGACCCCTCTAGTGCAGCTCTTTCGGCAGTTGTTTTCTACGGTTCAAACAGAAAAGCAAAAGACATACTATTAGTTAAAAGTATGATAACGATATATACACGATAATTGTCTATAGAGTCTTTACTAACCTCAACATTTTCACCACCCTCAGCGGCGCCTCTGAAATCTTGCGAGTTGCATAGGTCCATTGGTGTATAAGTGACTTTGGGTTATACAGTTGCTGGTTGCATCAGGATGGCCTCTGGATCTGGGCCCTCCTGAAAACCCATTTCTTCATAGATCGGCGAATTTGGCGGAGCTACACCTTCTTCAACATATTCAGCGTAGTTGAAGTTGATTGCATCACTTAGTTCGTCTTTCGAGGCTTCACTGTCACTGCTATCAACCTTGATGGGTGATACCAGTTGCGGCAAATCCTTGGGGCTGAGCCTTTCAAGCTGTTGGCAGAGTTCCTCGTGCAACCCAGTAACGATGGAACCACCGTCTTTAGATGGAGTCTGCTCTGCATTCTCACCCATCACCACCGGTGTGAGGGTCCTATAGAATCTATTGATAGGGTTTTGGACTCCTGAGGCCGTGGCTGTTCTGATTATCGGAATGTATCTCTTCATGTTGCCTAGACACCCCATTCCAATGCTAGATCACGGTTTGACATGTTGCTCTAACCGCCACTTATATGTGTTTGACGGTTCAAAAAGGGCATACGCCTCCACAACCCATAACTATCACATGCTCACATTGGCGGCTCTGATACGTTGCTGGGTTACACGTGGTGCTAACCACATGTCACGGCTTTTGCATCATTTGACCATCCCCTCTTTTTGGACTAGCCAACCGTGAGGAGGTCTGGCCTGCCCGCCCACTTCGCAGCCCTGTGAGGGGATCCCCAAACAGCCACTTGGTCCTGAATGTCTGACATGTCCAGACCTGTCCTCCTAGGCTCTGAAACTGCTTGCACAACTCCAAAGCATTCATTTTACACAGCCCATAGACCAATACCCAGGGGCTAGGACCCTGGCACATGGCTAACACGTGACATCATGAGGTCACAAACCACGTGACACTTCTACACCCACGTCACTTTTGGGGTGGGCTCTCTGGGGCACCAGAAGTCTCAGTAACGGAAGTGATGTCACTTCTGGGGTGGGATAACTATCACTTTACAGTTGATGAGGAAAGGAATCCCCTCCTACTACTCACATAACCACAGTTGGCACTTTGTGCTTTTAAGCACTATTTCTACTTAATCTCTAAAATTGCATATCTCCAGTTCTACTGATTTTTGTGGGTTTGGTGTCACATTTTTAAATACATTTTACTCTATTTCTCTAAGTTGGTGTGGGATTTTTCTTGTGATGTGTTTTCACATTATCACTGTTTGTGTGTGTGCTGCATACATATTTTATACATTCCCTCTAAGTTAGGCATGACTGCTTTTGTGCCAAGCTACCAGAGGATTACACACCGGTTAAATTGTGGTTTGCTTGTGTATCACTCTGACAAGAATTGTGGTTGCTGCTTGAGTAGGAGTTCACGCCTTCCCCAATCAGTAACTCAATTCCCCATAGGCATTAATAAAGGGGACCTAACACGTCAAGCACCATCCCAAATAAACATAATATGCTGTGTTTCTTTCTACTTGTTGTTTTCCCGCAACCTCCCAGGCTTCAACTGCCTATTGTAATGTATAATATTTTGGACAATGCGGAACTCTACACCACATTTATAGAAGAGCCACAGTGAAACTGGTATGCCATGTAGCTAACAAACCACACCATGAGACTGTAACAACACAATGGAGCATCTTGAAGGCAGTACGAAACAACTGCATAAAGGTAATCAAAGAGAAGAGAAAGACAATGAAGTAATACTAACCTCTCTCCTACACTATGCCCAGTGTAGCATCCTCCCAAGCCAGGGTACCCACCATTGACTATGCCACACATACAGCTGAATATTACACATCTCCATTCTTCTCCGTGTAACTGTGAACCCAACAGTCTAAATCAACCTTTCATTGCATTCCACTTAACAACTACATCACACTTCTATGCAGTCCATTCGGAGCAATAAGGGTTTCATCTTAAAACTTGCAAGACACTACATTTCCCCCTCTGTTAAATAAAATATTACAACTTTTTTTTACAAAATCAGTATATATGTCTATACATATATAAATATATATATGTGTGTTAATATATATATATGTATATTAATATATGCATGTACAATTACATCTCTTCAATTAACCTTCTTGGCGCCTTGATCAGTCAACCTGATCTGGTAATTGGAAGCTGTAAGCTGTCATCTTCAGTCTCAGAGATTGCTAGAGATGGTGAAGAGGTAGCAGCAGTCATTTAGTTTTCAGGGTCAGTCTTTCACCTTTTTGAGTTGAAGACCAACGAATCACAGGAGTGAAAAAAGTCTCTAGTAACAGACTTTCCAGGCCACTCGGCAGTCACCATGTACCCCTTGGTAGACAAAACTTGCAAAGATTCAGCATCATATGGAGCATCAAATTTTCTTTTACACATCTGTCGGTGATCACCAAATCACCTCTTGTAAGCGTGATGTCCTTTGCCTCTTGTCTGTGTAAGCTTTCATAATATTCCTGTTAACCAAGGCCACCAAGTCCTTTGTATGAATCATGTTCTCGTTTTTGTTTCTCTTGGTGGTCCATTGAGGTAACTTGGCTTTCATTGCTCTCCCGAACATCAATGTCGCAGGACTTTTCCCTGTGGTCTAGTGAGGTATTTAATGATAAGCTTGTAGGGTAGAATTTAATAGTTTTCAAACTGAGCTTCTCAAGAGTTGCACGCTGTACGGTTTTCTTGATCATACTCATAAAATGCTCAATGAGCCCGTTGGCCTGCTGCCATGAAGGTGTACTTTTTTGATGATTTATATTCAAATGCTGCAGGAATTCTTTGAATTCTCGACTGTTAGAAGGCGGGCCATTATCAGACTTCAACTTCAAAATGACTGGAACGCCCCATCTCACAAAGATGCAATCTAGTCTCTCAATGGCTCGCTTGTGAGTTGTGAAAGACAAATCTTTGACTCAGGGAAAATGTGAGTATTCGTCCACAATTACCATCAGATGATGTCCATTATAACGTGGACCGAAAAAATCAATGGCTATTCTCTCCCAGGCAAGCTTAGGGAGTTTTGACATATTCAGAGTATGTTGAGTAACATTTGTAAAAAGGCAGTTGCACAGATGAGAGTTCTTTTTCAACTCTCTCATCTAAATACAGAAACCAACCTCGGTCTCGGAGAGCTCTTTTTGTGGCACCAATACCACAATATCCTTTGTGAGCCACTTCAAATATTTTCTGTTGCAGACTCTCTGGAAAAAGGATTCTCTACCCTCTCAGAATAACTCCCTCCTGAGTTATGGACAATTAATTGTTGTATTTTTGATATTCATCATCATTGGTGAGAGGTCGAGTGTGTCAGTTCCATGGCTGATATATAATCACTATCATGCCTCGTGGCAGTGCTCACCAGACTAATGAGATAGCAGCTGGTATATTTGATTTTACAGTGAAATTTATGTTGGCTTCAGCCTTCTTGGATGGAGTATCTTGACCTTGTATAGGCACTCAGGAAAAGTAGTCAGCAGGGTTTTGACAAGTCAATGAACGATGTACAATAGTATAATTGTCCTCTTGCAATCATTGTCCCTATCGTGGCATCTTGGCTTTTGGATTGTCAAAAATAGTCAATAAAGTTTGATGGTCAGTTACCAGCGTAAGAGGCTTCCAATACAGGAAAACATGGAAATGTTCACAAGCCCATACTTTCATTCTTAGTTCGTGAGTAAGCACATTCTGTTTGGGACAAACGTCTACTAGCATATGCCACAATATACAGTTGAGCATTTGGGTGTCCACTATGCTGTGCAAGGATATCACCTAACCCAACTCGGCAAGTGTTAACAACAATCTCAGTATGAAGCTTCAGATTGAATTATGCCATTTCAGCTGCATTTTTAATGGCTTGTTTAATTCTCCTGAACCTTCTCTCATATTCTTGTGACCATTGAAATTAAACAGTTTTCTTAATGGAGAGCTTAGAGTGGCAAAGTTTTGTATGTATCTTTAATAGTAACTGGCCATGTCAATACATGAATCTACCAAAGAAAAATCTTGCGTGGGAGCAGCATTCGAGAGTGGTTGTACTTTCACAGGATTTGGTGTCATACCCATATTAGAAAAGATATGGTGAAATAATTTTTTGTTTTGTCTTGTGGAACTCACACTTGTCAAAGTCAAACCTGCATCAGTAAGTAAATGACATACTTGTGTGACAGCTCTATTGTGCTCCTTGTGTATAGCTCCAAAATATGAATATGTCATTGCTATAATTTAATGCATTCATAGCAGACTGTATGATATGTCGAATGACGTCTTGGAAAAGTTCTTCAGCCGATGACACACCAAACCTAAGGGGTGGATTTACAAACATTTTGTGCTGGGTTGGCGTCACAAAAGTGACGCAAACCAGCACAATCGTTTTTTTCCTAATTTACTTTCAGTGCAAAACTTGTTTTGCACTGGAAAGTACCCTTAAAGTAAGGCAAAGCAGTGCGAAAAAGTGCCTCACTTTACTTAGCGCCAAGGGGGCATTACCTGGGTGGTACATGAGTTCCCAGGCAACCACCCATGCTTTTTGACTCAAAACCCTATCTACAAACAATAGTAGACAAAAGTTAACACCATATGAAAGGAGGCGCCAAAAGTTAACATCATTTAAAATGAGGCATTAAAAGGAGAAATGTTTTTATTGTATTTTGGCAGAGTGCGTATCTTAAAGAGACAAATGCATTTCTGAAAATTCTACATTATTATTGTAGTTACTTGCCTAAATGTGCTTCAGGAAATCTGCTTGAGCTCAAGTACTACAAAAAGTGACAGTGTAATTTTAAAAGAGCATTTACGTGACTTTTCTTTCTCTAATAGCATAACTCTTGGATTTAAATTGTGTCATTCATGCCTATGTTTCAGGTTTGAGGAATTTTCTTTTTGAAGGGTTTTTCACACACACAGTGAAACCAAACCAAACTGTGCCACCCTAACTGTTTGAACCCAGAGTGGACATTTGTATTTCTTGGATTGTTTTTGTTCCTTTTAGTTTAACCCTATGCATGCAGGAAAGTTATATGTGACATAATTAATGCCCTTGTTTGTCTTGCTTGTGCATGATAAGTGCAACCACAGTTTTAATTGGTGTGCAGCAGTGAATCTCTGTGAAGCCAGCCCTAGTGTCGCAGTACTTATTGTTATGGTACTCAGTTTGGGTTTTTTGGTAATGCAGTATTAGTAATTGTGCCAACAGTTATTATTATCCAAGAAAAGTGCTGGAGCATCCGGGGGTTCTTCTACTGCTCCCGTGCCCATATTAGAAAGAGAGATTCAGTTTCAAGGAAGTTGAGTGCACTAACTCTACTATCACTTTGTCAACAACGACTTGCCCCCCGGAGATACAGGGTGCCTGGCTGGACCAGCAAGACTTGGAAGTGTTTAGTCTCTTTCTCTTCCACTACCCCTTTCCTTTTGGGACACCTGCCCGGCTTTCTGTGTCCACCAGGAAGTGCCGAGAGGTGTTCCAGGAGGTCGGGGGCATACCATCCCCCCTGCAGACATCCTGCTTTTCAGGTGAGTGGCCCCGCCTCGACAGTGGCAGCATTATAGACTAGTGTGGAACTTATTGACGTTGAGGGTAGCATGCTCTTCGATGCTGTTTGGTGATCATATTATGCAAACCTTCTCTAAAGTCCTTTGATTTGTTTGCCTCAGGATCTTCTTTAACATTACTTGGAACTCTGACTGATTTCTTAGCGGCCATCTGAAAAATTTCACTATTCCAAAAATCACTTTCAACTCTTTATCCTTTGAAGACCTATAAAGTTATTCTGAGCCCCACTCTGCAACTTTGTGGGCAAACTGCTTTGGGTATGGACAGCTGTGTATGCACATTCCTGGGAACTTCTTCTTGAGCCACTTCATCAAGTGCTGTGGTACGATGACTCTCTTTAGTGGATTTGGTAAGTCATTTATTTCTTCTTTTCTAAACGTCAGCTGACACCTGGTTGATCTCCACCTTGCAACGTTGCTTCGTTCACAGTGTTCTTTGGCAAGTTACGATTATCTTTGGCTCTGCTTTGTAAACCTGGTTGTATCTACTTTCATCCATAACCCTCCAGATAATGTACAATGTTATCATGTGTGGCAGTGCTCTACATTTATGTATGGCCTGACCAGCAGGATCTCGGCCAACGATCTGTAGATTCTTTGCAATGCTTTTGTTGTCTTCAACTGCTTAACAGAGGCGGGAGCTGCAGTTTAATTCCACATGCATTAGGCATCAATTCCGTACTTTGACAGTGACACATGAAGCGTGCACAAGCAGTTTGCTTGACCAGAGCAATCTTTCTGGGAGAGCACACTAATTCTTTGGGTTACTTATCCCCTACTTCGTCACCACTTGTAGCATTCTCCCCAGCCAAGGTACCCACCAATGAATACATAACACACTGAGCTGAATATGACACAGCTTCATTTTCTGCATGTAACTGTGAACTCCACATTCCAAACCAAACTTTCATTGAATTCCACTCAACAATGATGTCACACTTCTATGGAGTCCTTTTGGAGCCAAAAGTGTTCCGTCATAAAACTCACAAGACACTACAACCAGGAGGCGATATTCAAGTTTTTTCAGCCCTCATGAACACAAGAGAGGAAGACTATGGCAGAGCTGCAGCTGTGCTTCAGGTGTACTTGAATTCACAACTAACCATGGACTATGAAATATACATGTGAAAGATTCAAACTAAGAGAGGCTAAACAGCAAGAACACAAAACAAGTGACTGTTTTATGTCCTTATTCAAGGGTGAGGTTCCATGGTGATTCAACAACAACCATGAATGACATTACATGCAATACCGATTTTAAGGAGGTCACATGAACTATCAAATGTCAGCTCAACAAAGGGAATTGGCTATTACACAGCTGTCTGTGATGGCAGAACCAGAAGAACCCAAGCCTTTCAAGAAATAGACCATCAAAGCTATCAGAGACAGACATATTACCAGGTGTGGTGCATAAACCCACAGTAACTGCTACTCAGACTGTTGCATCTGCTGATGCTGCAGGCACAGAACCCCACTTGGGAGCTCAGTCCAAGTAAAAATATGCTGCAACTGTGGTAAGCCAAACCATTTTGCTAGAGATTTGATAGGAGGGTGCAGAGGCAAAAGCACCAGAAAGCCATCATCTACATAAGCTCCTGTGAGTGATATTTCATGAATACAATGGCAAAGCCTGCCACCCATCACAAACTACACCATCTATCATTTTTTATGATGGTGAAGAGGAAGTATGCTTCTTTTCTTTTTTGAACTTTACACTGAGATCAAGGCAACCCTAACCACAGTTGAAAATAATTCAGTTTGTAATGAGGCTTTCATGAACTTCATGGAGTAAATGCAATGAAAAAAACTCAGCCCAGACTATTACTATCAATACACATATTTATGTTTATGGAAGCATGATGTCTCACCTACTGGGTGGCACATTCACAACTAAAATATTCTATACAAGGGCATCTATTAATGCCACAAGCTTCATAACTGATACTAGCACTGGCACACTAATTTGTTTCACATCGGCTAAGGAACGAGGGCTGATTGCCTTTCCAAACAGTGTCACCACTAGCAACATAGAGACCTCATGGAAGAGTTTAATCAACTGGTACAGGGGTGACACCTCAAATCCTACCAACCAAACTAGATATCAATTAAACTGTCAGATCCATCACCCTGTGACATTAGAGTACCCTTTCATCTGAGACCCCTACTTGAAGTGCAACTTTAGAAGCTAGAATCACACATCATTGAAAAGGTGCCTGGTCCCACACTATGGGTATCCCCGATGGTCGCCATGCTGTAATGCCACACTGTAATGTAAGCACCTTGGTGGCAATCAAAAAAGGACTTCACCTTACCCATACAAACACAGATATTCTGACAGATCTAAACAGAGTATGATGGTTCTCAATGCTAGACCTCAGTTTAGGATATCACCGGTTGCAGCTCATGAACCAAGGGGCATATTTATAGTCCGTTTGCGCCAAATTTGCGTCGTTTTTTTCGACGCAAATTAGACGCAAAACTAACTCCATATTTATACTTTGGCGTTAGACGCGTCTAGCGCCAAAGTTCATGGAGTTAGCGTAATTTTTTTGCGTGAACACCTTCCTTGCGTTAATGATATGCAAGGTGGGCATTCCCGTCTTAAAAAATGACTCCGATGCATATGCGTCGGATTTATACTCCCGGGCAAAAATGACACCCGGGAGTGGGTGGGTCTAAAAAACCAGCATTAGCGCCGGATTTTAGCGCCTGGGTCAGGGCAGGCGTTAAGGGACCTGTGGGCTCAGAATGAGCCCAGAGGTGCCCTCCCCTGCCCCCAGGGACACCCCCTGCCACCCTTGCCCACCCCAGGAGGACACCCAAGGATGGAGGGACCCACCCCAGGGACATTAAGGTAAGTCCAGGTAAGTATTTTTTTTTTTTTTTTGTGGCATAGGGGGGCCTGATTTGTGCCCCCCTACATGCCACTATGCCCAATGACCATGCCCAGGGGACAGAAGTCCCCTGGGCATGGCCATTGGGCAAGGGGGCATGACTCCTGTCTTTGCTAAGACAGGAGTCATTTCAATGGGGGATGGGCGTCGTAAAAAAATGGCGCAAATCGGGTTGTGGTGATTTTTTTGCCTCAGCCTGACTAGCACCATTTGTGGACGCCCATACGCCATTTTCCCCCTACGCCGGCGCTGCCTGGTGTACGTCGTTTTTTTTAATGCACACCAGACAGCGCCGGCGGCTAACGCCGGCTAACGTCATTGAATAAATACGGCGCCCGCATGGTGCTTCAGAATGGCGTTAGCCGGCGCTAATTTTTTTGACGCAAAACTGTGTTGGCGCAGTTTTGCGTCAAAAAGTATAAATATGGGCACAAGTTTCTACGGCAGCATCTTCACAATGCATGTTGACCTATGTAGCTATAAGTGACTTAACTTCACAAATTCACCAGCAACCAAGGCTTGTCAAAATATCATCAAAAAGCCACTATCTGGGTTGGACGGCATCTAGAATTTCTTCGATGCCATCTTGTTTTTCATATGAAAACATTTATTGACTGAGAGACACACTACAGAGAATTCCAGAATGTTGTCTCAAGCCTCACTGCCACAAGTGTGAGTTTCACACAGATTTCTGTGACTTTGTATTTTCCAGACAAGCAGTTAATACCGTTCAGCAAAAAGAAAAAAACATCAGAGAAGATAGCCTCCTGAAAAAGTCTTCAGAAATCTGCTGTTTTCTTACCATGATAAATTACTGTGGGAAACTTATTCCAAACCAAGCCACCCCACTAGGACTGCCATGGGAACTAACCAAACTCCTGTGCTCATGTACATGTCAGGATCAACCAACACCTATTTTATCAAAAGAAGAAAGCCCTTTCTTAAGGATGTCATCATGAAGTATTTCATCCTCAACTTACAAATTGAACTAGTCTTTGATGCCAGCCTCGAGGCCCTTGAAGCCATTCTGCCCCTAGAACAATGGAGGGATGTTAGAGCAGCAGCGGCATTCACTAGTAAAGCCCTGTAGAAGACAGAATCCAGGAACTTACAGATGAAAGGGAGGTCCTGGCAATAATGTGGACTGCACCCACTTGACCATGTATGTGTCAGAATTTCATGTGGTCAAGGACCACAAACCACTGATACACCTTTTTTTCTGGTCTGTGCGAGTGAGGGTTGGAAATATGGCTTTGGATGGTTGGTTTGGTTGTAGAATTGTGTCTCTTTTATTTGATGATAAGGTGATACACAAAAAACAATATTTAAAGAGCTATCATTTGTTTTAATTGGCGGTGTAGATCTTCTGAAGAGAGTGTCGTCTTCCTAGATCTTGACAGGTGTGATTTGATTATATCATTCTACTCTTGTTTCCTTTGTAGGGATGGAACTAGGGAGTATGCTTGCCAGAGTCCTCCAAGGAAGAAATCACAGAAAAATGGCACTGAGTTTATGAACCTCTTCTATTTGGTTCCTTTCCCTTCACCAAACACCAATGGTGTAATGTGATTTTTGTCTTTTTCTCTATAGGGCTCTCAAGTTGTATCCCCAGGTTCCAGGTGAGTATGAAGAGGAAGAAGAAACAAAGAAAAAAAAACAAGAAAGAAAAGTCAGGAAATATCCCTGTATGCCAAAAGGAATGTTGTCTCTTCTCTGCAGTTTGGGGCGAGGGACAGGACTTGACGTAGGTGACTATGCTTCCCCGACTCAGTGATACCATGCAGTCTGGACCTTTCCCCACATGCAACTTTTGTAGCACCCCTACTCCCCTCTCCCAACTACCCCTGTCACGGGTACTCACCACTGTGGCCACAGCTCTCGTTAGCTATTTCAGGATTTTCAGAGTCTCTGGCATAGCCCAGCAATCTACCTCAAACCACTCCTTGGTGGCGTCCTCCTCCTGTTTTCCTGTCACAACAGGTCTCTTTTCTTGTTTTCCTGTACTCTGGTGTAATCCTCCTCCTCTTTTCTGGTATCTTCCTCCTCCTGTTGCTTTCCGATGCACTTGTCTGGTCTCTCCCTCTGCGTCTCTCCCCCTACATGGGCACCCCTCTCAGTTGTCTTTCTTCTCTGTTTATGTTCCTCCTCTGGGCTTCCAACTTTTGGTTCTTATGCTTCTGAGTCACATGTTTCTTCCTCCTCTGTTGTCCCCATGATTGGTTCTACAGATACGTTGCCCCCCTGGTTTTAATCCCTTTTGGAACAAGTCATTTGTTATTCTTGCTGTTTCTTGATGCCATGTCCTAATCTCTCCATTTTACTCCTGCAGGGGCTGCTGCTCACCCTCTAACTGCCGGACACGGCTTCCCTGACTCAGATAAGGAATGGGGTGAAGTGGGTACTTTTTCACACGGTCATAATTTCACCCCCTTACAAGCATCACAATGTGGGTGACACAGCTATGAAAATACCCATTCACTGCAACATGTCATCAAAGCTGGGACAACTCAGGGGACTTCCTATCAAATCAACCAAGAAACTGAACATACCATTCCCTGGTGCCACCAGATAGGTCAGAGGAGCACATCCACTTCATTACTCAAGCTGCTAATCCAAAAGCTCTTTTACTGGAGGCAGTCACTATTGCCATAAAACAAGATGAGTGCCTACAAATTGCACTCGCAGTACACAGGAACAACTCCTGAAAGACATTTTTTCAGTTGCCAAGGACAAAGATCACCCCGATCATCACACAACGAAACTGAAACAAGCTATGTGTGATAGACAATAGCTTAATAGTCCAAGAGAACAGTTTAATAATTCCCCAGTCACTGAAAAACAAAGGCCCATATTTATACCTTTTGACGCACAACTGCGCCAACGCAGTTGTGCGTCACAAATTTTAACGCCGGCTAACGCCATTCCAAAGCACCATGCGGGCACCTTATTTATTGAAAGACGTTAGCCGGCGCAGCTGACTGGTGTGCGTAAAAAAAAATGACTCACACCAGGCAGCGCCGGCGTAGGGGAAAATGGAGCTTGGGCTTAAAAAAATGGGGCAAGTCAGGTCTGAGGCAAAATTTTGGCCTCAACCCGATTTGCTCCATTTTTTTTGATGCCCAACCCCCATTGAAATGACTCCTGTCTTAGCAAAGACAGGAGTCATGCCCCCTTGCCAAATGGCCATGCCCAGGGGACTTATGTCCCCTGGGCATGGTCATTGGGCATAGTGGCATGTAGGGGGGCACAAATCAGGCCCCCCTATGGCACAAAAAAAATACGAAAAAAAATACTTACCTGAACTTACCTTAACTTCCCTGGGATGGGTCCCTCCATCCTTGGGTGTCCTCCTGGGGTGGGCAAGGGTGGCAGGGGGTGTCCCTGGGGGCATGGAAGGGCACCTCTGGGCTCCTTCTGAGCCCACAGGTCCCTTAACGCCTGCCCTGACCCAGGCGTTAAAAAACAGCACCCATCAGGCTGGGCGCCGTTTTTTAAGGCCTGCCCCCTCCTGTGCGTCAAAATGACGTCAGAGTATAAATATGGGGCACATGCCTTAAAGTCATTTTTTGGAAGGGAACGCCTACCTTGCATATAATTAACGCAAGGCTGGTTCCCCCTTCTAAAAAATGACGCACATGGTGGAACTTTGACGCCCGCGGGGTCGGACGTCAAAGTATAAATATGGGGCAGTGTTTGCGCCAAATGTGCGTCAAAAAGTTTGACGCACATTCGCCACAAAGAGAGTATAAATATGCCCCAATGTGAATTGGCTAGCACATTAAGGCCACCCAAGCATTTTGAAGAAGAAGCTAAAACTTTCAGAATAAGGTACTATGGGGCATATTTATACTCCGTTTGCGCCGAATTAGCGTCGTTTTTTTCGACGCAAATTCGGCGCAAAACTAACGCCATATTTATACTTTGGCGTTAGACGCGTCTAGCGCCAAAGTATGAGGAAAGAGCGTCATTTTTTTGCGTGAACACCTTCCTTGCGTTAATGAGATGCAAGGTAGGCGTTCCCGTCCCAAAAAATGACTGCGACACAAATGCGTCGTATTTATACTCCCGGGCAAAAATCACGCCCGGGAGTGGGCGGGGCAAAAAACCCTGCATTTGCGCCTCTTTTTAACGCCTGGGTCAGGGCAGGCGTTAAGGGACCTGTGGGCTCAAAATGAGCCCACAGCTGCCCTCCCATGCCCCCAGGGACCCCCCCTGCCACCCTTACCCACCCCAGGAGGACACCCAAGGATGGAGGGACCCATCCCAGGGACATTCAGGTAAGTTCAGGTAAGTATAATTTTTTATTTTTTTTATATATTTTTTTTTTGGCATAGGGGGGCCTGATTTGTGCCCCCCTACATGCCTCAATGCCCAATAACCATGCCCAGGGGACATAAGTCCCCTGGGCATGGCCATTGGGCAAGGGGGCATGACTCCTGTCTTTACTAAGACAGGAGTCATGTAAATGGCGTCTGGGCGTCGTTAAAAATGGCGCAAATCGGGTGGAGGCGTTTTTTTTTGCGTCAACCTGACTTGCACCATTTTAAGACGCCCTAACGCCATTTTCCCCAACGCCGGCACTGCCTGGTGTACGTGTTTTTTTTCCACGCACACCAGGCAGCGCCGGTCTGCTAGCGCCGGCTAACGCCATTCAATAAATACACCGCCCGCATGGCGCTTCAGAATGGCGTTAGCCGGCGCGCTAAACTTTTTGACACTAAACTGCGTTAGCGCAGTTTAGCATCAAAAAGTATAAATACGGGCCTATATGTATACACTTGATACCTATGCTGTTTCACAGGAAGGCATGAATGCCCAGTATCCATAATAGCCAATGAAAATTGTGAGGTGCTGTGGACCCACTTCAGTGCAAACTTTTGTCTCCTCCCAATGGACAAACATTACTGGGATGCATCAAAATACCCAGCTACAGAAAAAGTACAAACAAATACATTTGAGAATGGCACTGGAAATTAGACAAAATCAATGCTGCACATGGCATCTCCAGTGTAATAAAAAAATACAATAGTACCTGTTCTGAGGGACCAAGTTTAAGTCATAACTGCAGCAACTACAAATCTACTACTGCAAAATCACAACCCACTGGTGCCAGGCAAATGCAGAAGTAGAGAGACTAATGCAGGGTCTCAAGAAGGCATTGCAAATAACACCAGAGCAGAACAGAAATAACAACTACTTTCTGTGCTTGTATTGCACATCACAAAATGCTCCTCTAACTATTGCAAGCAAGTGATACGATGTCATTGGCCGCACAATGGGCCCCACTGACTCCTAAACTTCAACTCAGTCAAAAGCCAGGCTATGAACAAAGCTTATATCAGTTGGAGAAAGAGAGCAAAACATGACCAGAACAAAACCAGTGCTGGTCAGAATTTGGCACCCAGTAGGGAATTTTACAACCCCTTAAAAAGTTATCCTTGGACAGTCATCCCCCCAAAGGAACCATAGTGTTTCCCAGGAGACATCATAAGATGATAACTCATAAAATACCAATTTTCAAGCAACTGAAGGCCCCCATCAAAGAGAAGTACATCCTCAGTTCAAAGACTAACACAGTTCTCACATTGAACTCCTAGAGTGGGCAGCAGCAGCAACCAAGGTGCTGGCCAGGTTCTAGAATTGTCACCGCCCACCCCTCGCCTGGACATCCTTCAGATGATGGTCCCTAGCCCAGTGACTGAAAACAGGAGTCAGCCCAAGGAGAGAACAAATCAAATGTAAGTCAAAATCCTCTACTATCTCAAAGGTTCAGTGTTGAACATGGGGCTCTAGTTGGTAACAGTATGCACCCGGTCCAAGGAAGGACCATAGGCATGGTAAGTCAGATACACACTAAAGATAACCTGTGCTCACACTCTGGTATATTGGCACAGAGCAGTGAGGCCTATCCAAAGAGGCAATGTGCAAAGTATTTGTGTAACACATATAGTAACACAATAAACACACCACAAAATAACTCCATACCAGGTTAGAAAAATAGAAAATAATTTTACAAATGAATCAAGACCAAAATGACAAAAATCCTGTAAGTAGAAGTCGAGTTATGATTTTTTTTTTTTTTTAAAGAGTTACAGTGCTTAAAAGCAAATAGGAATTTAGGGGTTACTTGAGGTCGCGCTGGATGGGACAAAGTCAAGAGTTCAGGCTGCCCGTCATAGAGCACAGGCCAGCTACAGGACCTATCAAGGGCCCATTGAGCAAAGTACCTTAATCCTTTTGGCAGTCACAAGATGCATTGATTTTACTCATGCAGTGTTTGCTTTGATGCATCAATCAATCAATCAATCATAGCATTTTTAAAGTGCACTACTCACCTGTGAGGATCTCAAGGTACTGGGGTGGGTGCTGCTACTGCTCAAACAGCCATGTCTTGAGGTGTCTCCTGAAGGTTAGCAGGTTCTGTGTCTGTCGCAGGTGGATAGGAAGAGTGTTCCACTTCTTGGCGGTGAGGTGGGAGAACGATCTGCCACCGGTGGTCATTCTGTGGATGCGTGGAACAGTGGCGAGGGCAAGGTTAGCAGAGTGAAGCTGGCGGGTTGGGTGTAGAAAGAGAGTCGTCTGTTGAGGTATTCTGGTCCGGTGTTGTGCAGTGCTTTGTGAGCGTGGGTGAGGAGCTTGAACATGATTCTCTTGTTGATGGGGAGTCAATGCAGGTCTCTCAGGTGGGCTGTGATGTGGCTGTTGGGTGGGATGTCCAGGATGAGGAATGCATCAGTTCAGAAGCTGATGCACTGAGCTTTTCCACATATTGAAGGTATGCGTCAATCTTCAGCAGTGGTTCCGATGCAGTGGCAGTGCAATGACGAAGTGCTGGTTCTGAATGTGATGCTCCTATTCTACTCCAGCAACAGCAGTGATTGATCAGGTCTACCACTTGCAGTAGGCAATGTGTTGATTCCTGCCAAAGCAAGTATCTGGGTCCACTTCCAGTGAACCAGGCACAGGTGCAGGGGTAGAGACTTTGATATCCCTGAGTATTATGCAACTGGAGGCAAGCAAACAAGCCCTTGGAGATCACACTTGGGTGCAAAGCAGAGTCCAGCTCTCCCTCATCAAGGTCAGAGAGCAGCAGTCAGCAGGGCAGCACAGCAGAAAAGCAGTCCTTCCTGGTCAGTAGTTCAACAAAGTGATAGTCCTAGATGCAGCACAGCAGTTCTTCTGACAGAGTATAGTGGTAGGTCCAGAAGTGTCTAATTTGGTGGGATCAGAGACTGAGGGCCATATTTATACTCTGTTTGCGCCGGATTTGCGTCGTTTTTTTAAACGCAAATTCGACACAAAACAAACTCCATATTTATACTTTGGTGTTAGACGCATCTAGCGCCAAAGTTCATGGAGTTTGCGTCATTTTTTAGCGTGGACACCTTCCTTGCGTTAATGATATGCAAGGTAGGCGTTCCCGTCTAAAAAATGACTCCGAGGCATGTGCGCCGTATTTATACTCCCGGGCAAAAATGACGCCCGGGAGTGGGCGGGTCAAAAAAAATGACGTCCAGCCGCTTTTGCGTCATTTTTTAGCGCCTGGTCAGGGCAGGCATTAAGGCAACTGTGGGCTCGGAAGGAGCCCAGAGGTGCCCTCCCATGCCCCCAGGGACACCCCCTGCCACCTTTGCCCACCCAAGGATGGAGGGACCCACCCCTGGGACATTAAGGGAAGTGCTGGTAAGTATATATATATTTTTTTTGTGGCATAGGGGGGCCTGATTTGTGCCCCCCACATGCCACTATGCCCAATGACCTTGCCCAGGGGACAGAAGGGCAAGGGGGCATGACTCCTGTCTTTGCTAAGACAGGAGTCATTTCAATGGGGGTTGGGAGTCAAAACAAATGGCGCAAATCGGGTTGAGGCAAAATGTTTGTCTCAGCCTGACTTGCCCCATTTTTTGACGCCCAAGCTCCATTTTCCCCTACGCCGGCGCTGCCTGGTGTAAGTCATTTTTTTTCACGCACACCAGGCAGCTCCGCCGGCTAATGCCGGCTAACGTCATTGAATAAATACGGCGCCCGCATGGCGCTTCAGAATGGCGTTAGCCGGCGTTAAATTTTTTGACGCACAACTGCGTTGGCGCAGTTGTGCGTCGAAAAGTATAAATATGGCCCTGAGTACTTTTATCCAAATATGCCTTAGAAGTAGGAGCGACTTCAAAGAAGTGTCTTTGAAGTGCACAAGTATCCTTTCTTCCACAGCCCTGGCTCCATACTATCAGTAGGAGATAATCAGCCGTTTGTATGTGCACAGGTGCTGCCTATTCAAGTGTAAGTGTCAGCACCACCTTTCCTGATAGGAAGAGTGATCACAATGCAGATGGGCACTCAGACATACCTAACATTCCTGTGTTAGTGGCTGTCTAGAGGGAATGCACAAAGTGTAGCTGTCACCACCCCCGATGTGTATTGGAGACAGGCTGCAGGCACAGAGAGCTCTAAAAGCAGAGACATGCCCACTTTCTAAAATTGAAGGAGCCCAAACCTGCAGAAGAAGTCACAAAGAATGTGGGGCAATGAGATGGAGGCAGATTGACCCCTCCAGGCAACACAGAGGAGTGACTATGGCAACATTGATGCAGTGGAGCTACAGAGCTCAGCGAAGCATGGTTGGAGTGCAGTAACCTCTCATGCCTAAACACAGTATCCGTGTACTCCCAATCAAGTCACTACAGGGGAGGCCAGAGGCCAGTGACTAATCAAGTAAGAACCATGCTCCCCCCAGCAGCTTCTGCCTTAATTTTAACACAGTGCTGCAAAGTGGGTTGTCTGGAATGCGGAAAGATCAGCGCACACTTACCATGCAGTATGAGTAGAGTGTGGTGGCCTGCCACACCTTAGTACAACATCAGCGCACTCCCCATCAAACTATGGATGCCCGCAATGCAAACAGATCAGCGCATATTCCCTGTGGGGGCCTGGGAACTCAGAAGACACCAGTTTATTTACAGATCCACACCTGCTTTTGCCTCGTTAACTGCAATAACTGAGGAGGAAGCTCTCTAGCCCCTGAGAACACCATCTGGCACTTCATGACGGCCTTAGAGTGCTGTGACTGGGCCCACTGCAGTCATATAACATAGAGACCACACCCTGCAGTTACTTGGGGGAAAAGCACTTAACCCTGCAGATGCCACAATAAGAATTCAGGAGCATGACTAGGGACTAAGCGCACCACTCCCTCACTCCCAGACACTCTCCAGTAAGTGAGGACAGCAAGTCTTTACAGTCACCGCCACTGGGAGGACTTTGCTTCCCCAGCAGATTCTCCATCCAAGGCTAGCTGCCCATTAGCTCCACTTCCTGAGCTTCTCTGGATCCCCGGGGCTCTCTTCTTTTGAGCCCAGTGGTGCTTGGTGCCTCTACCTGGGGCACGGGGCGACTCCATGTGAAATATCAGACGCACACCAGAGAGCCCCATGTTTGACAACTCCTAGTCAATCATGAGGCCTAGTAGTTACTTGTCCTCACCTTGGCGGATTTCCCACCATCACCAGTACCTGAAGATAAAACACCCATCATGGTTGTAAATGATCAGTGCCTCCCTTCCTCATTGATCCACTCCAGGGAGTAAGCAAACTGCACTGTAGTTACATAACATCCTCCCAACCACCTACAAGTGAACACGGTGACACCTGGTTGGGCGGGGCCTATTGACTGACCCACTATGAGACACCTAGGAACACCTTGAAGTGCTACCCACCCAACCTTAGATCTTCTTTAGTAGCCACACTCTACATGCCTCTTAAAAAACCTCAAATGAATAGAGTGTTGAGCTATTTTCTGCCAACTGAAGGACAGGACTCATGCCCACCTACCAACATAGGAGAAAACATGGCTTTAATTAAGAAAGACCTCCTACCTTCAAGATGTCAAAAAGGAATTAAGTAAAGAACTTAAGGCTGACCTTGCCACTTCTTTGGAGCCTCTCCGATCTGATCTCACTGCCAAATTCACCGCTCTATAGCAAGATGTGGACAATTTTAATGCGGACACCTGATCTCGATACTACCTGCCAAAACCTAACACAGTGAGTAGAACACCTTGAGAGCTTTTCCAGTCATCTTGATGCACAACTACATGCCACACTTCTGAAATGTGAGGACATGGAAAACCACTCTCGATAACATTCGGCTGTGGTATCTGGAGGAAGGAGCGGAGGGCCCAGATTTGGATGCCTTTGTTGTGGATCTGTCCTCGGAGCTACTGGAAGAGAGGGGCCCCAAGGTCACGTTGGATCAAGTCTATGAAGTTGGCCCACTGAATCACGGTGAGGGGAACATCCCAGAGATGTTTTAGCGAAACTCCACTCTTTCAAAGTAGAAGAGGCTATCCTGCAAGAGGCAAGGAAAAAGGAGGAAGTGACCTTTCAAGGAGTGTTGTGCACTGTGTCCCGAAACATTGCTCTAGCAACTCTGGCCCAGAGATCAAACTTCAGACCAGTCACAAACAAACTGCGACATGACAATGTTAAATATAGATGGACCTACCTGTTCGGCTTGGCCTTCACCTACCAAAACATAGCATACCATTTTACTGATTTTCTGGAGGAGGCGGCTCTGCTCGAAGTGAAGTTCTCAGATTCAGAGCATTCTGAAGAATACACTGAGGGACTGTTCAGGAGCTCTGCGATTGGTACAAATTACAGACAATGGCTCCCACAAACCGCATACCTGGCAACAGGGGAAGCGTGGAGCTCTTACTGAGGCAGCCATCTCTGCTTTAGCCTTAGAAGGATGATTGTTATACCATGATGACCTAACCTGATGTACCTGTATGAATATACTGCTGTCTTTTATCCATTTAACTGGAAGGCCCTGACATGGGGTAAACTCTTTATCGATTTCTACTTCACTTGACCCCCAATATGGGAGTATAAGGTGCTTATTGCGCCAACATATGCTTTTTTGCTTCTGATGTATTTCTTGTTACCTTGATCAATAGCTACTCTAGCTCAGATGTTTTATGTGGCCCATGAATTTCATTCACACACTAACGTAACCTCCCTAATTATTATCCGAGTGTTTAGAAACATGGTTCCCACTTGCTTATGTTTTGGTGTTCATTTGTTGTTCCATGAGTGAGTCATTATTGATATGTTGGAAGAGAAGGGGGGCGGGAAGAAAGGGAGGGGCTCGGGCAAGGGAGTGATGACCATGATGGGAGAGACATGGCAAAAGCCCTTAAATCCCATACCCACATACCCTAACAGTGGTGTTGACCACACTGATGGGGAACGTTAAAGGCCTCTGGTCAAACAGCAAAAATTATGGAAATATCTTTTAGAAATGAGACACAATATAGTGGGCTGTAAGAGACCGACCTCAAATGCATCAATGAAAGCAAGCTTCGCCACAAAGCACATCATGTTATATGTCAATCTTCTGCACCAACCAAAAATAACAGGGGTAGCCCTCCTCTTTAACTTCTCCCTTGAATTCCAACCCTGGGCAGTAAAACAGACGATGGTGAAGGGGAAACTATTAGGTAGGATTTGCCAGGTGGCTTCCATCTACACCCCACACTCTGTGCAAGCTACACCTCCATTGATTTCTCACACTTTTGGGGGGTTTGCAAAAGGTGACATTATTCATATGGGTGATGTTAACCATATGTGGGACCCACACCTCAATAGTACTCACGCACAATGCACCGGCATAGGAAGCTTTACCAAAGCTGTCAAACAGACAATTCAATATATGGGCTTGATCGATGCGTGGCAGACAACAATCTAACTAGGAACTACACTTTCCTTTCCCACTCTCATCGCGCTTACTCACAGCTGGATTACAAGTTTATCAGCCAATCTTTGGAACAGGCCATCTTGGTGATTAACATCCACCCTATTGCATTGTCCGACCACACCTCTTGCCAAACTGACACTAAATTGGGTAGCTCCTACACCTAAACTTCATTGCTGGTTCTTCCCAGGGTCTTTTACTAGGGACTGGCTCTTCTGGAATGAAATACGCAAAACAATCTGAGAATTCTTTCAACTGAAAAACACCCAAGAGACCAACCTATCTACTACATGGGACGCCTTCAAGGCGGTAATTAGAAGCAAATGCATTTCCATCTTGTCAGCACTAACCAAACAAGAGACCCAAGACAGACTGGCTCTTTAAACAGAGCTCCAACTAACAGAACGGGCCCATAAAGACATCTCTACTATCACACTGCAGAGGAAGGTCAGAGCTCTAAGGGGGCAACTGAATGTGTTATATACAAATAGGCTGAATTCACCCTACTGCACCTCAAACAAATGACATACGATAGGGGGGAACAAAGTGGGCAACCATTTGGCGTGCCAACTCTGAATCAATCATGAGAAGGATTATTAGCCTAATCAACAAAGAAAGCAGGGAGCTAGCTACTTCTGATGAGGCGAAGGCCTTCCATGATTTTCATAAATCCCCATATATAGCTGACATGTCCTGTGAGGAGAGTCAGCTAGAATACTTAGGCCCATATTTATACTTTTTGACGCACAACTGCGCCAACGCAGTTGTGCGTCAAAAAAGTTTACCGCCGGCTAACGCCATTCCAACGCACCATGCGGGCGCCGTATTAATGGAATGACGTTAGCCGGCGCTGCGGACTGGTGTGCGTCAAAAAAAATGACTTACACCAGGCAGCGCCGGCGTATGGGAAAATGGGGGTTGTGCGTCAAAAAATGGTGCAAGTCAGGTCTGAGGCAAAATTCAGGCCTCAAACCGGATTTGCGCCATTTTTTTTTTTTTACGCCCAACCTCTATTGACATGACTCCTGTCTTAGCAAAGACAGGAGTCATGCCCCGTTGCCCAGTGGCCATGCCCAGGGGACTTATGTCCCCTGGGCATGGTCATTGGGCATAGTGGCATGTAGGGGGGCCCAAATCAGGCCCCCCTATGCCACAAAAAAAATCGGAAAAAAACACTTACCCGAACTTTCCATTACTTCCCTGGGATGGGTCCCTCCATCCTTGGGGGTCCTCCTAGGGTGGGCAAGGGTGGCAGGGGGTGTCCCTGGGGGCAGGGGAGGGAACCTCTGGGCTCCTTCCGAGCCCACAGGTCCCTTAACACCTGCCCTGACCCAGGCGTTAAAAAACGGCCCACATCAGGCTGTGTGCTGTTTTTTAAGGCCCACCCCCTCCTGTGCGTCAAAATGACGCCAGAGTATAAATAAGGGGCACAGGCCTTAAGGTCATTTTTTGGAAGGGAGCGCCTACCTTGCATATAATTAACGCAAGGCTGGTTCCCCCTTCCAAAAAATTACGCACATGGTGGAATTTTGACGCCCGCGGGGTCGGGTGTCAAAGTATAAATATGGGCCTGGGTTTGCGCCGATTGTGCATCAAAATGTTTGACGCACATTCGGCGCAAACAGAGTATAAATATGCCCCTTAGATGGGGTGGGGTTACCGCAGATGTCAAATGAATAGAATGAGAAGCTAGGCAGACTGACTGGGGAAGATGCGGTCCAGACAGCTATAGTTGTCCTTAAGGTTCATAAATCTCCAGGGCCTGATAGGTTTACAGCACAATTTTACAAAACTTTTAGCACTGAACTAATACCCCATCTTACAGTCTCAATTAACCCTTTTGATGTCTATGAGAATAGTCATTCCCTCAATGAGTGAAGTACTCATCTCAGTTGTTCCTAAACCAGGGAAATACCCTCATTATTGCATTTCCTATAGACCCACAGGCCTGCTTAGCTAACATGTTGAACTATACATTAAGATCCTTGCCACTAGGACCAATCGGGCTTCATTTGTAGGAGACAGACACATGATAACTTGAGTAGGGTGGGCCAACTTGTTGAAAAAGCTACTAACAATAGCTTCAAGCAATCCTCTTGGCACTAGAAGCTGAAAGTCCTTTGACCAGGTTGACATGTCCATTTGTTTTCATACTCTTCACAAATTTGGCATTAGTGAATACTTTTTTGCCATGATCCAGGTGAATTATGCAAATCCTCTCTCATGAGTGATGGTTAAAGGGGTGGGCCTGGATATTTTCAAATTAGGACGAGGGATGGATCAGGGATATCCACTCTCCTTACTCTTATTTGCTCTTATTATAGAACTTCTGGCTGCAAACATAAGGGCCATGCTGGAGATTCAAGGCATCCCCTTCAGCTCAGAGGATCATGACATTTAACTTTTTGCAGATGATGTGTAACTTTCCCTCACCTCCCCTTCCGATTCATTGAAAGTCGTACAACAAGAATTTGCCTACTATGACATTTTGACAGGCTACCACAGAAATTGACATAAATATTTCATAATTAACCTGTCCCTACCGACGCCAGAGATGGAGACCCTAGTGACCACAACCCCTTTTCAGTGAATGAAGAAAGACATAACTTACCTAGACATTAAAATCAACCTCAAGATCTCTGATCTCTATTGGGCCCCTATTCTGCAGTCAGCTCAAACTAGACTCAAATGCTGGGCTCCCATGTACCTGTCAAGACTGGGACACATCAACAAAGGTGAAATTATGTAATTCTATACTTCTTCCAGGTCCTCCCAATTGAATTGTCCGAAGAATTTTTCTCAGACCTCCATTACCCGATGATACATTTCATTTGGCAAGACCGTGTAGCCCGGCTTCCCTACAAACAACGGAGACTACCAAAAAAGACAGAGGACCTAGCCCAACCTGACTTTCACTTGTACTACAGAACACCACAATTGAGAGTAATTTGTGAGTGGGCTCTTATGGAATCAGACAAACATTGACTCCATATAGTCAGAGCAGTTGTTGGCCAATAGGTGTGGGAAGTCTTGTGGAAGCCAAAACCTGATTGTTCCCCCAATGCATACCTGTGCACACCTACCTGAACGAAGGTGTTGAATGCTGTGACTTGAGTTCCACAATGGACTGAGGAAATTCTGCTAGGATGAAGAGCTAGATGCCATAGGAGGGACTGCCACCCTCTGCCTGTTGCTTTGTTGTGCTGGCCTGCTGCTTGCTGCTTCTGTCCTGGGAGTGAAAGGACTGGAATTGACTTTTTACATCCTGCTTTCCAAGGTTCTCAAATGGCTTGAACTGAGCTGCATCCTGTTAAGAAGTCTTGGTGCCATCTAAGACTTCACCTGCCAGTTTCCATGCCCTTAGGAATGAGTTCTGGTGCAACAAAGAAGAAACTAGTGCACCGACTTCCAGAGTGACTTTGGAACTGGCACCACTTCCTGACCACACACCGCTGCCTGCACCAGAGCTGTGATCCCTGCTGAGCGCAGTGACCTAAAAATGCAGGCCTGACACTACTGCAGCGTCTCGAAATCCCCCCACAACAGGAGTCCAGAGTGCTGTGTTACCTGTTGTCTGTGGCACCCGACTCTGCCTCAGCACCAGTGGCCCCATGGTGTGATCCCGATACTGCAAAGTCGACGCCTCGCATCTTGATCGGCTGGATTCATAGACCCCTCCTTGTCATAAGGAACCGACGCCTTGCTGCCAAGGCCGCATCACCTTCCATGCAACCATAAGGAACCGACACCTCACCTCCTCTGCCTAGAAGTAAAGAACTGTTGCCTCACCTCTCTAGTGGCAGTAAGGAACCAATGCCACACTGGCTCCAGTGAAGCCTCAACTTCCCAACTCCGTGCAACATCTTTGTTTCTTCATCGTTTTCCAAGATACAGCAACCGGGGTCTACATGACTTGCTGGATGGCCGGGCTCCCTTGCAGGTGGCGCCAGACTGTTGGAAGTGACTCCATCTCTCAGTTTTGATTGCCCCAGTTGGAGCTATTGTGTTTCAAAGTCCTCTATTTCAGTTAATCTTTGAAAATTGGTTTCTTTACTTGTGTATGTTGGATTTTTGTCATTTTGGTCTTGTTTTACTCAGATAAATATTGGCTATTTTTTCGAAACTGGTGTAGAGTACTTTTGTGGTGTTTTCACTGTATTACTCTGTGTGTGTGTGTCTGTGTGTACAAATACAATAAACATTGCCTCTGTGATAAGTCTAACTTCTTCAGCCAAGCTACCAAGGGGGTAAGCAGGGGTTATCTTAGCTGTGTGACTCCTTTTCTCTGACTAGGTGAGGACCCCTACTTGAACAGGTTGCAAGTCACTGCCAAATGGAGACCACAATTCTAACATTGGTGATCAGTGGTGAGGATAGGATTTGTATTTGTACTTTACATACAGCAATTGTTTTACACTACTTCCATATCATACACCATTATGTACCAATATTCTGTTTCTCCTTTTTCTCTCAGGTGGTCATTTTTCTAAAGTTACCCCTGCTTTACCTTGATCAACTTAGAACTCCATGTGGTTGCTTGTTGCTGCAGGTTTTTTTAGAAACATTTTGCCTTCTTCCTCCTATTTTTTCCAGCTCTGATATGTTGGCTTTAGGACTATGGGCACTCTACCACTGCTAACCAGTGCTAAAGTGCATATGCTGTCTATCTAAAATAAATGGTTGATTGGTTTGCCCATGATTGGCATTTATCATCTACGAGTAAGTCCCTAGTACAGTAAACAGCGTGTGCCCAGGGCCTGTAAATCAAATACTCCTAGTGGGCCTGCACCACTGATTGTGCCACCCACATGAGTATCCCTGTAAATATGGCTCAGGCCGGCCATTGCAGTATCTGTGAGTGCAGTTTTAAATTGCCACTTCGACCTGGCAAGAGTACCTACTTGCCAGGGCCATACCTTCCCTTTTACTACATGTACGTCATCCCTAAAGTAGGCCTGAGGCAGCCCCATGGGCAGGGTGTAGTGTTTTTAAAAGGTAGGACAAGCACTGGTGTGCTTTACGTGTCCTGATAATGAAATACTGCTAAACTCGCTTTTCACTTTTGCATGGCCTATCTTTCCCATAGGGTAACATAGGGATTACCTTGAAATATTTCTTAAGTGTAATTTCCCATTAGGAGCCGATAGAGACATGGAGTTTGGGGGTCTATGAACTCACAATTTAAAAATGCATCTTTTGGTGAAGTTTGTTTTTGAACTGTGAGTTTGAAAATGCCACTTTTAGAGAGTGGGCATTTTCTTGCTTAACCATTCTGTGCCTCTGTCTGCCAGCTGATTACACATCTGGGTCAGGATGACAGTTGGGCTGTTTGTGTTTTCACTCTAGACAGTCACGCAAAGGGAGCTGAGGTGTGCCCTGCATATCCTGATGGCCCAACACCAGGCTGATTAGAGTGGTGGGAGGAGCTGACAGTTGCACTTGAATATGACTGTGCCTACCCTCACACAAAGCAGTCTACAACCCCCTGGAGCGTGTCTGGGGCCAGGGCAGAGAAAGGCAGGGCCTTGTGCACTACAATGACTTCTCTTTGAAGTTTGCCTACTTCAAAGACAGAAGTGTGTATAAGCACTGAATCTTTGACAACACATACTTAGAATCCTTCTGGAATGAGGAAATTCTGCCAGGAAGTACAGCTGTCTGCTGTAGGAGGTACTGCCTCTCCGCCTGTTGCTTTGTTGTGCTGGCCTGCTGCTTGCTACTTCTGCCCTGGGAGTGAAAAGGACTGGACTTAGCTTTCTACATCCTGCTTCCGAAGGTTCTCCAAGGGCTTGGACTGAGCTTGCCTCCTGTTAGGAAGTCTCAGGAGCTTCAAAGACTTCACCTGCCAGCACCTGGGCTCTCTTGCTGAAAGTCCTGACTTTCCAAGTGGTGCCAAATCCAGTGTCAGGGCACTTGGGAGTGAGTTCTTGTGCAACAATGAAGAAACTACTGCATTGACTTCTAGAACAACTTTGGAACCGGTGCTACTCTCTGAGCCAGCGCTGCTGCCTGCACTGCAGCTGTAGTCCTCACAGAGTGCAATGGCTACAACGCTGCCACTGTGCCTCTACGGTCCCACCACAGCGTGAGTCCACAGTGCCCTGTCACTTACGTCTCTGTCACCCCACTCCGTCAGCTCCTGTGGGCCTGTGATGCGATCGTGACACCATGAAGTTGATGCCTCGCTTCTTGATCTGCTGTATTCACCGACCCCCAACTTATTGTAAAGAACCACTGCCTCGCCGCTAAGCGCCCCATCACCTCCTCTGCAACCATAAGGAATCTATGCCTCACCTCCACTGCCTGGCAGTATAGGACCGACACCTCACTTCTCCTGTGGCAGAAAGAAACTGATGGTGCACTGGCTCCAGCTTTGTATCAGCTCCCCCGACTCCATTTAACATCTTTTTTCCTCATTATTTTCCAAAGTACTGTAACCGGGGTCAACATGACTCCATGGCCAGCTGCGCTCCCTCATGGGTGGCGCTGGACTGTTGGAAGTTACTCCGTCAAGCTGTTTAACCCCTTGGTCGTCAAGGACGTAATGGTTACATTGGGTGGCGTGGCGCTGAAGTGCCACAGATGTAACCATTACGTCCTGGGACCGGCCCTCGGGGGGATCACTACCCCTTCTGCCCCCAAACCCCCCATACCCCTAGTGACGTCTGATGACATCAGTGCTCAATCACGCGCTAACCTCATCAAGGATCGCCTCCCATTGCACTGATCCGAGGAGAAACAGATTTGTTTCTCCTCAGTACGGGGGCAGAGGAGGTCAGGGAGGCATGAAAAGGAAAGGCTTGTTTTTTTTTTTTTTTTTTAATTGCCATGCAGGGAGACATTTTCTCTAAGGCCATTTCTACCCCCCCAGGGGCAGATCGGCCTATATTAATTAGGCCGATCTCCCGGGGGGGCAGAAGCCATTTAACATCGGGGATGTTTTTTTTTATTATTATGTTTATAAGGGAACCGACGCCTTAAGCTAGGGTCTCTCCCCAGCGGGCAATTTTATTATTAAGCCTTTTCTGCCCCCTTCTGGGGGCAGATCAGTCTATATTAATTAAGATGATCTGCCCCCAATGGGGGCAGAAACCACCAGACACCGGGGATGTTTTTTGTTTGTTTTTTACAGATGGGGAGAAACACCTGAGGCAAGTGTCACTCCCCTGGGGGTCAATTTTATTTTAGGCCATTTAAGCCCTCTTTGGGGACAGATCTGCCTATTTTTCTTAGGCCTGGCAGAAACCACTAGACACCAGGGATTGTTTTTGCACCAATTTCACGCAAGGTGAGTGACCCCATAGGCAAGGGTCACTCCCCTGGGGGGAATATTTATTTTAGGCCCTTTCTGCCCCTCCTGGGGGCAGATCGGCCTATTTTTGTAAGGTGCATCTGCCTCCAAGGGGGGCAGAAAGCCCACCAGATTCCAGGGAAGATTTTTTTTTCAAAAAAAGAGGATGGGGGTATGGCCATACCACCACCCCAAATAAATGGGAACAAAGTTGTTCTGCCCACCGGTGAGCAGATTGGTCAATTAACCCCTATCTATTCCCTGGGGGGTGGGGAAGAAAGCCTACTAAATGCCAGGGAATAAAAAAAAAATGGTGGGGTGGTGGCTACCAACCAGTATGGGCATGGTTATGCCCCCAACCCAACTGAAGGAGGTAACAGCTTTCAGCTCTCCCCCGTACACTAAAACTTCTTATCCCACGGAAAGCAAGAGGACATTTCATTATTTTGGGTTTTGGTTTTACATTTGGGCCATGAGAGCATGTCTAACTCTCAAAATCGTCCCACTTGGAAGGATGAGGGTCGCACTTTTTGGACTTTGGGACACTGCCATGTAGGAAAATCTACGAGACCTAGACCTATATGAAAACTAAACACCTGGGTGACTCCAGGGTGATGTGCTTTACATGCACCCCACACCATTTTCTTACCAACAATGCCCTGCAAACCTCCAACTTTGCTTGAAATAAAACATTTTCACACATTTTTGTGATGGAACCTTTAGGAATCTCCAGGTATCCACAAAATTCCTACCACCCAGGATTATCGCACCCATACCGATAAAAATTCTGCCCCACTTGTCAGCCTAAAAATGTTTTTTTCAAACTGCCCTTCTGGACCCGCTTTGGTTCCCCCTCATTTTTTACCTGTTTTTGGCTCTTCCCTCTTACAGGCACTTGGCCCACCTACACAAATGAGGCATCATTTTTATTGGGAGACTGAGGGGAACGTTGGGTGGTAGTAAATGTGTGCCGGTGCAGTGATCCCACACAGAAATTTGGGAAAAATTAGTTTTTTTAGCTAAATTTGAGGTTTGTGGAAGATTCTGGGTAAAAAACCACTGGGGGTTCCACGCAATTCACACCTCCCTGGATTCCCTCGGGTGTCTAGTTTTCAGAAATGTCTGGGTTTGGTTGTTTTCCCTAAATGGCTGCTGAGCCCAGGACCAAAAACGCAGGTGCCCCCTGCAAAAACAGGTATGTTTTTATTTGATCATTTTGATGTGTCCACGTAGAATTTTGGGGCATTTGCTGTCATGGGCACTAGGCCTACCCACACAATTGAGGTACCATTTTTATCAGAACACAACGGGGAATGCTGGATGGAAGGAAAATTGTGGCTCCTCTCAGATTCCAGAACATTCTATCCCCAAAATGTGAGGAAAATGAGTTTTTTGGCCACATTTTGAGATTTGCAAAGGATTCTGGGTTACAGAACCTGGTGAGAACACCACAACTTACCCCATCCTGGGTTCCTCTAGGTGGCTAGTTTTAAAAAATGTATAGGTTTGCTAGGTTTACCTAGGTGCAGACTGAGCTATAGGCCAAAATCCGAGCTAGGCACTTTCCAAAAAACATGTCAGATTTCAATGTAAAAATGTGACGTGTCCATATAGCATTTCCTGCTGCAGGCACTAGACCTAGCCACACAAGTGAGGTACCATTTTTATCGGGAGACTTGGGGGAATATAGAATTGAAGAACAAGCGTTATTGCCCCTTGTCTTTCTCTACATTTGTTTCCTTCCAAATGTAAGACAGTGTGTAAAAAATACTGCTATTTGAGACATGCCCTGTTATTCACATGCTGGCATGGGGACCCCAGAATTCAGAGATATGCAAATAACAACTGCTTCTCAACACCTTATCTTGTGGCCATTTTGGAAATACAAAGGTTTCCTTGATACCTATTTTTCACTCTTTATATTTCACCAAATGATTTGATGTACACCCGGGATACAATGAAAACCCATTGAAAGGTGCAGCTCGTTTATAGGCTCTGGATACCTAGGGTTCTTGCTGAACCTACAAGCCCTATATATCCCGCATCCAGAAGAGTCCAGCAGATGAAAATCTGCCAGCGGAGGAAAAAGTTACAGAGTAAAATGTGAAGAGAAATGGCTGTTTTTTTCACCTCAATTTCAATATTTTTTTATTTCAGCTGTTATTTTCGGTAGGAAAACCTTGTAGGATTTACACACATGACCCTTTGCTGAATTCAAAATGTTGTCTACTTTTCAGAAATGTTTTGCTGTCCAGGATCCAACATTGTGTTGAAAAATGTGGTTTTCTGATTCAAGTCCACCTGTTCATGAAAGCTGGGAAGATGGTGATTTTAGCAACTCAAACCCTTTGAGGATGCCATTTTCAGGGAAAAACCCACAAGTCTTCTTCTGCAGCCCTTTTTCCAATTATTTAAAAAACAAACAAAAATGTTGCTGTATTTTGGCTAATTTCTTGGTCTCCTCCAGGGGAACTCACAAACTCAGGGTACCTCTAAAATCCCTAGGATGTTGGAAAAAAAGGACGCAATTTTGGCGCGGGTATCTTAGGTGGACATAAAGTTATGAGGGCCTAAGCGTGAACTGCCCCAAGTAGCCAAAAAAAGGCCTAGCACCTGAGGGAGAAAAGGCCTGGCAGTGAAGGGGTTAATATCCCCAGTTGAAGCTATTGTTTTTTTAAGCACTATGGCCCTCATTACAACGTTGGTGGTAAATCCCGCTTAACGCCGTGCAGAAGACCGCCAATACACCGCTGCGGCGGCGGAATTCCGCTACAGCTATTACGACCCACGCGCCGGAATCCGCCAAAATCCAGACACCCACACAAGTCTGCCACACCAAAGGTCAGTGATAAACTGGCGAGAACAAAACCTCCACCGTCACGCCAACAGGAATACGCCTACACTATCACGACCCACGAAACCACGTGGCGGTCTTTCAACCGCATTATTCCATTGGCGGTACACACCGCCGCGCTCAAAATACACACACATATACAAAACACAACCACATTGGACAATTTGAAATACACACACCTGATACACATACACACACCACTCCCACACACCAAAACCAATATAAAACACACACCCACATCACCCACAAACCCTTACTACCAAAAATTCAGAAAGAAGCACAGAGAGAAACACCACCATCAACAATACTAGCATCCATAGGCACACAACACCATCACTCACACAACATCCACGCACCTCAGACAACACACACAAACACATCCCCTTACACATCACAACACACACCACCCCACACATCACCCACACCACACCATGGCCCTGCAAAGACATCCCATGTTCTCTGAGGAGGAGCTCAGGGTCATGGTGGAGGAAATCATCTGGTAGAGCCACAGCTATTTGGATCACAGGTGCAGCACACCTCCATAGCTAGGAAGATGGAGCTATGGCGCAGAATCATCGACAGGGTCAACGCAGTGGGACAGCATCCAAGAACACGGGATGACATCAGGAAGAGGTGGAACGACCTACGGGGGAAGGTGCGTTCCGGGGTCTCCAGACACCAGATTGCAGTTCAGAGGACTGGCGGCGGACTCCCACCTCCTCCCCCACAACTAACAACATGGGAGGAGCAGGTCTTGGCTATACTGCATCCTGAGGGCCTTGCAGGAGTAGCAGGAGGAATGTACTCTGGTAAGTAAAATCTTAACTATTACATCCCCCACCCTACCTGCATGCCATTACATACCCCACCTTCACCCTCACCCCCATCACTCCAACACCTCACATATGCCCCACTATCACAACCCACACATCCCAATACCAAGCCCTGCATGCAACAACAAAGCAGGGACACCCATCACCAAAGCATGTCCACTACAGATACCCACACAGACCCCAAACCAATTATCACACAAGGTCCTACACAAGAATGCAAGCACTGGAGTACAGGGTCACCCACCCATTGCACACAATGGCACACACAGATGCAATAATCATGCCTTTACACCCCTGCAGGACCCCTACCCAACGTCACCGGACAGGAGGTTCCAGACATGTCCACTCCCCCCACAGAAGAGGTCCACAGTGATGAAAGCAGCTCTGTCCAACTGGATCAAGATGACCAGCCCGGCCCATCTGGGACCTCGGGACAGTTGGTTCCCCTCACACTGGCACATGCCACCACAGAGCTTCTCCCCTCATGAAACACCAGCACAGCACCCACCCAGCGGGCCCATCCCTCTGTCCCTAGGACACGTCAAGCTGCAGTGTGTATACCACTACAGGGAACCCAGGCAAACCCACCACCCCAAGAAAATCAGGGACCTGGGGGCAGTGGCAGTGGGCACACGGTTCAGGGGACAGAGGAACAGGAAAACAGGGGAACTGGGAGGACTGCTGTGCGACATGGGGAGGACAGGCCCAGGGAACCCACTCTCCACGAGGCACTCTCCAACATCATGGGAGCGTACCATCATTCCCAGGAGATGATGGCAACGGTACTGGCCAAATTTCAGGAAACCCAGCGACTGCAGGAGGAACAGTATTTGGGGATCAGGGAGGAACTCAAGTCCATCAACACCACCGTGGTCACCATTGTAGGGGTGCTGAAGGACCTTGTAAACACCAGGAGGGACACTGTGGCACAACAAGGGGCCCCTGACACTAGCCTGGATGGTGAACAGCCCACCACCTCCGCCGGCGCTAGTGGACAGGAGGCACCGCCACAGAACCACGACACCAGCACCCCACCCCCTGCAGATGGAGAACCACCCCGCAAACGGTCCCTGAGATCCAGGACAAAGACAGAGAACAATGCCAAGACCCCCGCCAGGAAATGAGACCACCCTGAATGTCATCCTGCTGTCCCTCTTCGTCACCCTGTCCATCCATCAACTGCCCTAGCTCCACTTCTTATGCCCCTTTGGACAATGCACCTGTGAAACAAATAGACTGGACTCTGCCATGGACAATCGTCCACCATCACCCCTGCCCATTTTACAACCCCCTCCACTAATTTGCACTGAAATCAACACCCTTGAATCACAAAACAATCTGGAGTCAGTCTGTGCTTTCACAAATGTGTATTTGCAATAACTAAGGAAAATAGCAATGTCGATTGTATTGTCAACATACCTATATCACACAGCTCTAGTCCATGAGGTAACATAGCAGAGGTCACACAGTGGGACCCATATCTGTGAAATGGAAATGCAAAGTGACAAGTCAGGGTCCATACACTGGGTGAAAGTGACAGACATATGATAGGTCTAACAATTGTATGAGATGTGTGAGGCAGTGACATCTTCTTACCTGTGTCTCACTGGAAGTATTGCTGGATAACGTTGTTTCTGTTGTCGATATCCTCTTCTTCTGCCTCCTCTTCTTCACTGTCCACAGGCTCCACAGCTACCACAAGACCTCCTTCTGGACCATCCTCCTGCAGAAAAGGCACCTGTCGTCGCATAGCCAGGTTGTGCAGCATACAGCAGGCCACGATGATCTGGCACACCTTCTTTGGTGAGTAGTGGAGGCACCGGAACCTGGCCTTCAGGAGGCCGAAGGTCCTTTCGATCACTCTCCTAGTTCGCCCATGTGCCTCATTGTAGCGTTCCTCTGCCCTTGTCCTGGGATTTCTCACTGGGGTCAGTAACCATGACAGGTTGGGGTACCCAGAGTCACCTGCAAATGTCGAGGGACAACTGTTAGACACACACTAACCCTTAGGGACAACCCCAGACCCAGACAACTATTCCCAGCTGGGGATGGCCTCCTAACGTGGGATGCGTGCCCATCGCACCATGACCCCCCTGATGTTCCGGATCCTGGCGGTGGCGTATCCAGAGTTGGATGGGCGCTTGAGGGCATCACAGCAGCCACAAGGGGGTGAGTGCAGTCACATCCATCTGACTCTGCGTGCATTACGAGGTGTCTGGGTGGGGGAGGTGGGCTGTGGGTTCCCCTAGGCCAGGGAGAGTTTTGTAGGCAAGGTCCCTTCGTGAGGAAGACTGTGTGGCACCCCAATCCCACCAGTGGTAAGAGCCAACTACACCTAGTCAGGCTCCTGTGACTTCCATGTGTGCAGCAATCGGGCATAGGCCTTGTACCCCATGTCCCTGTGATTAATTAGGGAACTCTAAGTGCATGGCGTAGTGCAGAAGGCTGCTGTGTCTGTAGTGTCCGCCAACGAAAGTGGTATTGCATGCACTGAACATGTCTTTCTTCTGTCTCCCCTCCCTTTTTGTGGTCTCCTTGTTCTTGTGTGCATTAGCATCATCAGGCCGAGGAGCAGTGGCACCGGAGCAGGAGGGAGCTGCATCCCACATGGCCCTGGAGGGCGAGACAACAGAGTCTGAAGCCACCAGTGGGATGGAGGGCAAGGGGAGCTCCACGGCGGGGACAGGAGGTGACATCAGCGACAGCGACTCTTCCTCTGATGGGAGCTCCCTTGCGGTGACGGGCCCGTGTGTGCCCCCCGCATCAACAGGTACAGCCGCCACCCCCCTACCAGCACTGCCCTCCCAGCAGCCCCTCAGCGTGTGTCCCGTGGCCGCTCACCCAGGAGGGTGGGCATCTCCTTCGCCACACGCCCCTCAGGCCCAGCCCCAGTCAGCCCTGCTGCCCTCAGTGAGGAGGCTATTGACCTCCTGAGATCCCTCACTGTTGGGCAATTTACCATTCTGAATGCTAACCAGGGTGTAGAGAGGCAGTTGCAACAAACAAATGCATACCTGGAGTGCATTCATTCTGGCCAGGCAGCCCAACAGAGAGCATTTCAGCCTCTGGCCTCAGCACTGATTGCAGCCATTGTCCCTGTGTCCAGCCTCCCCCCTCCAACTTCCTCCACCCAGACCCAATCCCCTGTAACTCAGCCTATCCCAAGAACATCATCAGACCAGCATGCACACACCTCAACACACAAGGGTGGCTCTGGCAAACATAAGCACCACACATCCCACAGGCACTCACACAAGCATCATACCCATGCACACATACAAAAATCCACTGCCTCCACTGTGTCCCCCTCCTCCACGTCTCCCTCCTCCCTCCCTGTCTCATCTCCACTCACACCTGCATGCACTACATCTTCAGCCACTACCCCATCACCAGCACACCCATCGCCACACACCGTTCATGTGCACTCACCACCACCACTACCATTCACACATCCCCTGTGTCCTCTACCAGTGTGTCTGTGAGCCCTCCTCCCAAACTACACAAACGCAGCCACACACCCACCCAACAGCCATCCACCTCACAACAGCCTCTAGCCCATGCACCTTCACCCAAAGTCAGCAAACGTACACCTCCTACAACCACTACCTCTTCCTCCACTCCCAAACCCCCTCCATCTACCCGTCCCAGTGTGTCTAAAAAACTTTTCCTGTCTAATATTGACCTCTTCCCTACACCTCCCCCCCGTCCGCCTCCTAGGGCCTGCCTTTCCAGGTCCCAACCCAGCACCTCAGCCACCACATCACCGGGCACAGTGGTGCCAGCAACTGCGGGCTTTTGGAGTGCGCCAAGCAACAGGGCAGCCAGTGTTCCACGGAGCGAGGGCAAGGACATTCTGCCACCTCCAAAAGTAAAAAAGTTGCCCACATCCCGGAGGGAGAAGGCGAAAACACCTGCCACCAAGGGCTTAGGCAAAACAAAAGTGGATAGTGGCAAGACCGCTGCGCCACCATCCAAGGTGGGGAAGGGCCAGAAAATGAAGGGCAGGTCCACGTCAATGCCAACCTGCACGGCGGACAAGACCGCCACCAGCACCGCCACCTGCATGCCACCTGCACCGCCACCAGCACCACAGTCACTGAGCCCGCCAGCAGCACCGCAGTCACTGAGCCCGCCGCCAGCACCGCTGCCACAGAGCCTGCCGCCAGAACCGCAGTCACTGACCCCGCCACCAGCACCGCCGCCACAAAGACCGCCACCAGCACCGCCGCCACAGAGCCCGTCGCCAGCACCAATGCCACAGAGCCCGACGCCAGCACCAATGCCACAGAGGCCGCCGCCAGCACCGATGCCACAGAGGCCGCCGCCAGCACCGATGCCACAGAGGCCACCGCCAGCACCGATGCCACAGAGTCAGCCGCAAGCACCGATGCCACTGACACTGCCAACAGCACCGCCAGCGGCCCGCAACATCCTGAGCCAGTGGCACCACCGCAGACATGGCTGCCATCCCCAGGGGTCAGTCGTAAGAGGCTGGTGGTCAGTTCCAGGAGCCTGGCCAGCTTGCATGTTGCACCACCGTCAGTGGAGTATCACATCCACTACCTCTGTCCTTGCCAGGATGAAGCTCTCTGGGCACAAAACCCCCTCCAGAACCAGTGGAGAAAGGCATCCACTACCTCAGTCCTTGGCAGGATGAAGCACTCTGGGCACCAAGCCCCCTCCAGAACCAGTGGCGACTGTTATCCAGTTGAGAGACTGTGGCTTTGCACTCCCCAGGATAATGCAGTTGGCAAACCACCGACTGGAGAGACTTGAGAGACTGTGGCTTTGCACTCCCCAGGATAATGCAGTGGGCAAACCACCCACTGGAGAGACTTGAGAGACTGTGGCTTTGCACTCCCCAGGATAATGCAGTGGGCAACCCACCCACTGGAGAGACTTGAGAGACTGTGGCTTTGCACTCCCCAGGATAATGCAGCGGGCAACCCACCCACTGGAGAGACTTGAGAGACTGTGGCTTTGCACTCCCCAGGATGCAGCAGCGGCAAACCACCCACTGGAGAGACTTGAGAGACTGTGGCTTTGAACCCCGCAGGATGCAGCAGCGGGCAAACCACCCACTGGAGAGGCTTGAGAGACTGTGGCTTTGCACTCCCCAGGATACAGCAGTGAGCATGGGGCCCCATCGTCGAGCTGGCGTCGTGCACTCATCCGGCTGAGGTGCCCCCTGCTTCCCATTCCCCTGAGGTGCCTGTTTCATTTCGATCTGATGCCCATGCAGTCTTCTCTCCGTTTGGAGTCTGGTATCGAGTGTGGGCCTCGCCCATGCATTTTGGGCCCAGTGGTCCACGGACTATGAATGGTGCACTATCCGGACTTGTGTAGTTGGTGTACATAATTGTTTGTACTGTATTTCAAGTTTTGACTAATGGATTTTTATTTATTACAATCGTTCAACTCATTTCCTTTTGTCCTTGCGTTCTTGAAAGGGGGGTGGGGGGTGTAAATGTAATGTTGCAACATGTATTTGTGTGTATGGTGTTGTGGGTGAGGGTGTTGCGTGTGTGTGTCACTCTCTTTTCCCTCCCCCCTCCCCTGTGTTGTAGGTGCAGTACTCACCGTGGTCGTCGCCGCCGTCTTTCGTGCTCCTGGTAGAGGAGCAGGAATACCATTGCAGGGAGTATTTGGAGTTCTGGCTCCATGGCTTCCTGGTTCCTCGTGGAATGTGTAGAGGTGAGTGTTTTCCCTTCCAAGTCCTGGTTCCGCCGTGTTTTTGTTCGCATTGGTTCCGCCCCGGAAAAGGTGGCGGATTGGCCTCTCATAATAGTGTGGGCGGTACATTGTCTTCTGCCTGTCTGTTGGCGGTGACCGCCGCAGAGTTTGTTTCTAACATCGTGGCGGTCGGAGTGTTAAAGTGGCTGTCTATGTTGGCGGATTCCGCCATGGTCGTGATGCAATTTTTTTTCCGCCGGCCTGTTGGCGGTCTTACCGTCGCTTTAACACCGACCGCCAGGGTTGTAATGAGGGCCTATGTTACATTGAAACTTAGAAAATGTGTATCTTCACTTGTGTATGCTGGATTTTTGCAGTGTTTGGTCTTGTTTTGCTCAGAAAAATATTGGCTATTATCCTAAACTGTTGTGAAGTACTTTTTTAGTGTTTTCACTGTGTTGCTGTTTGTGTATACAAATACTTTACACATTGCCCCTGAGCTAAGCCAAACTGCTTGACGCTAGCTACCAAGGGGGTGAGCAGGGGTTATCTTAGCTCTGTGACTACCTTACCCTGATTAGAGTGAGGGTCCGAACTTGGACAGGATGCAAGCCACTGCCCATTTCTAACAATACCTTGCATATATACAGACACATTCAAAGCCTCAGAGTTGATTTACAGAGAACCTTTCCAACAGGCAGAGAGCAGAGAGAACATTCACAAACGCTTCACACTAAGGGGCATATTTATACTCCGTTTGCGCCGAATTAGCGTCGTTTTTTTCGACGCAAATTCGGCGCAAAACTAACGCCATATTTATACTTTGGCGTTAGACGCGTCTAGCGCCAAAGTATGGGCAAATAGCGTCATTTTTTTGCGTGAACGCCTTCCTTGCGTTAATGAGATGCAAGGAAGGCGTTCCCGTCTAAAAAAATGACGGCGACGCAAATGCGTCGTATTTATACTCCCGGGCAAAAATCACGCCCGGGAGTGGTCGGGTCAAAAAACCCCGCATTTGCGCCACTTTTTAACACCTGGGTCAGGGTAGGCGTTAAGGGGCCTGTGGGCTCAAAATGAGCCCACAGGTGCCCTCCCCTGCCCCCAGGGACCCCCCCTGCCACCCTTGCCCACCCCAGGAGGACACCCAAGGATGGAGGGACCCATCCCAGGGACATTCAGGTAAGTTCAGGTAAGTATAATTGTTTTTTTTTTTTTTTTTTTGGGTGGCATAGGGGGGCCTTATTTGTGCCCCCCTACATGCCACTATGCCCAATGACCATGCCCAGTGGACATAAGTCCCCTGGGCATGGCCATTGGGCAAGGGGGCATGACTCCTGTCTTTACTAAGACAGGAGTCATGTAAATGGCGTCTGGGCGTCGTTAAAAATGGCGCAAATCGGGTGGAGGCGTTTTTTTTTGCGTCAACCTGACTTGCACCATTTTAAGACGCCCTAACGCCATTTTCCCCAACGCCGGCGCTGCCTGGTGTACGTGGTTTTTTTCCACGCACACCAGGCAGCGCCGGTCTGCTTGCGCCGGCTAACGCCATTCAATAAATACGGCGCCCGCATGGCGCTTCAGAATGACGTTAGCCGGCGCAAAATTTTTTGCCGCTAAACTGCGTTAGCGCAGTTTAGCGTCAAAAAGTATAAATACGGGCCTAAATGTTATGTATTGTTTATTCAGTCCGTTGTAGTTGTGATTTTAAATCTGCCTTGTGGAGGCCAGTGTGAGTTTTGTGTTGTGTGGTAACTGTTAGACACACTTTACATTTAACAAGAATTAATGTAAATGTTAGACTTCATGACACAGCTGCTCAATATTTCTCGATTATAAAGATCTTGGGGCCATATTTATACTCCGTTTGCGCCGAAATTGCGTCGTTTTTTTTGACGCAATTTCGACGCAAAACTAACGCCAACTAACGCCATATTTATACTATGGCGTTAGAGGCGAATAGCGCCAAAGTTCCCGGAATGTGCGTCATTTTTTAGCGTGAACCCCTTCCTTGCGTTAATGATATGCAAGGGAGGCGTTCCCGTCTAAAAAATGACTCCCAGGACTTTACGTGGTATTTATACTCCCGGGCAAAAGAGACGCCCGGGAGTTGGCGTGGCTAAAAACGGCGCTTTTGCGCCACTTTTTAACGCCTGCTCAGGGCAGGCGTTAAGGGGCCTGTGGGCTCAAAATGAGCCCACAGGTGCCCTCCCATGCCCCCAGGGACCCCCCCTGCCACCCTTGCCCACCCCAGGAGGACCCCCAAGGATGGAGGGACCCACCCCAGGGACATTCAGGTAAGTTCAGGTAAGTATAATTTTTTTTTTTTTATATTTTGTTTTGGTGGCATAGGGGGGCCTTATTTGTGCCCCCCTACATGCCACTATGCCCAATGACCATGCCCAGGGGACAGAAGTCCCCTGGGCATGGCCATTGGGCAAGGGGGCATGACTCCTATCTTTACAATGATAGGAGTCATGTTGATGGGGGATGGGCGTCGTTAAAAAATGGCGCAAGTCGGGTTAAGACGATTTTTTCGACGTAACCTGACTTGCCCCATTTTAAGACGCCCATGCGCCATTTTCCCCCTACGCCGGCGCTGTCTGGTCAACGTGGTTTTTTCCCACGCAAACCAGGCAGCGCCGGTCTGATTGCGCCGTCTAACGCCATTCCATAAATACGGCGCCCGCATGGCGCTTCAGAATGGCGTTAGACGGCGCAAAACTTTTTGACGCTAAACTGCGTTAGCGCAGTTTAGCGTCAAAAAGTATAAATATGGGCCTTGGTTGGG
This sequence comes from Pleurodeles waltl, assembly GCF_031143425.1. NCBI lineage: Eukaryota > Metazoa > Chordata > Amphibia > Caudata > Salamandridae > Pleurodeles > Pleurodeles waltl. The sequence goes on along the minus strand of NC_090437.1, from coordinate 229,686,170 downwards.
CTGTTGCGAATGCAGGGGAGATCGGATGGTTGTTATAGTACTGAGGCATGTCCAATGTAAACCATTATGTGTATAATGCCTTATAAGTAAGAAGGGCCATATTTATACTCTGGTTGCGCCGAATTTGCGTGGTTTTTTTCGACGCAAATTCGACGCAGAACTAACGCCAACTAACGCCATATTTATACTCTGGCGTTAGACGCTTCGGGCGCCAAAGTGCCCGGAGTGTGCGTCATTTTTTAGCGTGAACCCCTTCCTTGCGTTAATGATATGCAAGGGAGGCGTTCCCGTCTTAAAAAATGACTCCCAGGCCTTTACGTGGTATTTATACTCCCGGGCAAAAGAGACGCCCGGGAGTGGGCGTGGCCAAAAACGGTGCATTTGCGCCGCTTTTTAACGCCTGGGTCAGGGATGGCGTTAAGGGACAAGTGGGCTCAAAATGAGCCCAGAGTGCCCTCCCCTGCCCCCAGGGACCCCCCCTGCCACCCTTGCCCACCCCAGGAGGACACCCAAGGACGGAGGGACCCATCCCATGGACATTAAGGTAAGTTCTGGTAAGTATTTTTTTTTTTAATTTTTGTGGCATAGGGGGGCCTGATTTGTGCCCCCCTACATGCCACTATGCCCAATGACCATGCCCAGGGGACATAAGTCCCCTGGGCATGGCCATTGGGCAAGGGGGCATGACTCCTATCTTTACAATGATAGGAGTCATGTTGATGGGGGATGGGCGTCGAAAAAAAATGGCGCAAGTCGGGTTAAGACGATTTTTTAGCGTCAACCGGACTTGCGCCATTTTAAGACGCCCTAACGTCATTTTTTCCCAACGCCGGCGCTGCCTGGTCTACGTGGTTTTTTTCCACGCACACCAGGCAGCGCCGGTCTGATTGCGCCGTCTAACGCCATTCCATAAATACGGCGCCCGCATGGCGCTTCAGAATGGCGTTAGACGGCGCAAAATATTTTGACGCTAAACTGCGTTAGCGCAGTTTAGCCTCAAAAAGTATAAATATGGGCCGAAGTGTTTATTTTATACTTATAACAATTAAAAGAAATGCCTCCGCCAGCTCATTCCTCAGGAATAGTAACACCTTTAAAAATCCATTAATCTCTGATGTGGAAAATATATGAATGACTTTTACCCCTTTTATGCTTGAAAAAAAGGCATACTGTGAAGCAACATCAACAACATATACGCAAGACTGCCTTCCTCGTCTTTCCACTGGAAGCCACAAGCATGAGTCTCATGTTTTTGTGCATAACCCACTGCCTTCACCACACCTCGCTTCTGGAACTCTGTTTCCCTTCTCTGTCTATCCTGGAAAGACATTGGTGTCAATAAGCAGGGCAGGCTCAGTGTGTTTTGCCACCCTTTCTTCACTGCTGGGAAAGGGGTTCTGCACCCAGTCCTTAGGCAATGAACATGCAAAAGCCCCTCTAGGGCTAGCACCCAAGGAATAATTCCCTCATGTAAGCGCATCAGTGCCCCATGGCTTCCTCTGTTGATCCCTAGCTAAGTTCAGTGACTTTAGTACACTATTCCATGGAAAGACAGCTACTCAAAGTGCAGAGTCAAACTATCATGTGACACTCATAATTCTGAAGGAGGCTCTAGATTTACTGGGACCCCTGATCACTGTAATTGTGGAGCACGGAAATAACAGGATTAATTCCAGGCACTTGTAATCCAGGCCTAAGAGTTATAACGTGTTATTCAAGTGAGATATGCGTATGATTTTGAATAATAGGCTGTAGTTGTGTCAGTGCAGGTGAAAAACATACTTCAAATACAAATGTTGGTGGAGTGAACATAAATGGCTCACATAAGAGTGGCTGATGAGTCCATTCAAGGAACGTAACACACTGGGGACAAAGCAGTTCTGATGATGCTTTCTGTCTGCATGTCCTATGCAGAAGAGACCCAGATACTACCACTGGAAGGATGAAATCATGGTGATATTCTTACATACTACATTTTGAATCATCAAAGGTAACTGTAGGATGCAACTCAAAAGCATTTTTCAAGATACAATTACTTTTGAGTCCAATATACAAAAATGTATTTGTGTCAAAATGTTAACTTCTTTCACAATATATATCTTCACAATATACCCTCCAGACAATTCAAAAATCAGTTTAGTGACAGTTTCATTGAATTAATATGAGCAACACAGCGTAATTAATCAATGTACAACTCTCCAATGATGGTACTGGCAACACATGTTTCACGACTCTTGTCGCTTTCTCAAGGCTGATCCATATAGCGAAAGATCTTTTTACCCATTTATCCCAGTGTGGCATGGACACCCATGAAGTGAGATCTATCACATCATGGGTATGTGTAAATTTTATAACATTGGATTGACAAGTGTGGAGTGTTGCAGATTGGTGTAGGACCATGCCTAAAAAATTTGGTGAAGGAGAAACCTGTAGATGATTTATTGTGAAGGTTTAAAAAAAACTCCATGAATCTGATGAAAATTCAATATTGCTTAGAGAGAAGAAGTGTTCTATGATGGTGAGGAATTAAAAGAAGGGTATTTCTGCATAATTGGAGATAAGCAACACTAGATAAAATGTACACTCACCACCTAGTCACCAGTGAGTTGACCTATGGGAAAACCCACTATGCTGGGATCACAAAGCAACTCACTAGCGGACTACAAAACATCCAGAGCTTGGCAACCAGACTCATCCTCAACATCATACCACACGCCAGAGAGCTCCACTGGCTCCCGATGGGCAAAGACACTAATTTCATATTCCTTCTACACACATTCTACATTCTACATTCTACGCACTATGCAACTTAGGCCCTATCTAGCAGTTGCATCTCCTTTCATCAACCACCTAGACACCTCTGTTTCACAGGAGTAGTGTTCTCTTACATCACTCTTAAAGTGTGGAATGGTCTCCCACCCCACATCAGAGTCTTCTCTTTTCTTGAATTATGCAAGAATCTGAAGACCTGGCTTTTCAACCAACCTACCATAGGCAGGGCTAGGCACACACACCTGTTTAGTGCTAGAATAACCTTGTGGGTGACAGTGTGCTTTAAAAATACACATAGCATGACATCACGTGACATAACATATAACATAACATTGCATGCACCCAAGGTACCACACAGTTCCTGCATTATGAGCCATTGTGTATGTCCAATGTCCAACCTTTTCTACATGAGAACTACTTATGTGCAATGAAATTCATCTTGAGCTTCTCTGTTCTTAATTTGGAAAAGAAAGAGTGCTGGTGCCCAAGACTCTGCTCAGACACTTGTGGCCACCATTGTCAGATGTCAGCACACAGAGTACCATGGCTGTGGTGACATGAATCCTTCATAGGCCTCTGTAATCCACTGCACGACACTCCCTGTGCCTTTATCTCCCTCTTCCATGTTCCTGCCTACTCCATTTGTGACATTATTTCATGTATTTCTCTTTCTTCTTTCCCTCTCTTGCTTTGGGGAAATGTCTGAAGAGGTAAAAAAAAGTGGGAGTGACCCCCACAGGCAATCACCGGCTCAAAGTAAGCACTGGAGTTACTAATATTATTAGTATTGTAATAGTAACTACCACAGACAAGGTTACATTAGTAGTCACCCCAAACAAGACTGTCAGCAGTGGTCACCTCAGTACATCAGGCAGGGTTGCCAACAGTAATGTAAAAAGACTTCAACAAATTTAGAATGCCTCCACATCCATATTAGACAGCAGCCAGAGCTGCATTGCCCCCGTTATCACTCAAACATCAGTTTTAAATAACTTTTAGAAATTCAACAATTTTTCTCCAAACTAAGCCTATGTGTTCTGAAAATATACGTGTTTTAGGGGGTCATTCCGACCCCGGTGGGCGGCGGGCGGCGCCCGCCGGGCGGAAACCGCCCAAACACCGCCCCGCGGAAACCGCCCAAACACCGCCCGCGGTCAAATGACCACAGGGAGCATTCCAACCTTCCCGCTGGGACGGAGGGCGATCTTCAAAAGATCGCCCGCTGGCCCAGCGGGAAAGCCCCAGCAAAGATGAAGATTTGCTGGGGTGCGACGGGTGCAGTTGCACCCGTCGCGATTTTCAGTGTCTGCCAAGCAGACACTGAAAATCTTAATGGGGCCCTGTTAGGGGGCCCCTGCAGTGCCCATGCCAGTGGCATGGGCACTGCAGGGGCCCCCAGGGGCCCCACGACACCCGTTCCCGCCAGCCTCTTCCTGGCGGTGTTAACCGCCAGGAACAGGCTGGAGGTAAGGGGGTCGGAATCCCCATGGCGGCGTTGCATGCAGCGCCGCCATGGAGGATTCCCTGGGGCAGGGGAAAACCGGCGGGAAACCGCCGGTTCTCCTTTTCTGACCGCACCTTTAACGCTGCGGTCAGAATTGCCCCGGAAGCACCGCCAGCCTGTTGGCGGTGCTTCCTCTGCCCTCTGCCCTGGCGGTTAGAAACCGCCAGGGTCAGAATGAGGGCCTTAGTCTTGAATACATTTTTCAATTTTGATATACATATACTAGTTTAACCAAGCAAGAGCTTCTATATTATAAGGCTAGGCTGCACACAACAAAATAAAAATAAGAATTTACTTTTCCAGCTCGTTACTGAAGAACACACCACTTAATTATCTCTGCATGTATTGGAATGGTAGCTGCATTTTATGTATGTTTGGGGTATTTCTATAGTGCCAACCTAACCAAAATGGAGCGTACGTACGCGTTTTAGAAACCTATACTTTTCATATGGCTGCAACTCCTTACTTGGATACTCCCATAAACTCTGATTGCTGCAGTTTATCCGAAATAATCTTGATGCATTATTCTCTCCCAGGGAACGTAGCAAGCACAAGGCTATTGCATAATCCACAGTGCCCAAAGCCACCGACAAACCAAACAGAAGAGATTGACGGCCCTTATCCAGTGCTCTCCGGAAATTGTGTTCAACAAAAGATATATATCAGTTTCATTGCTGTGAGAAGTCTTTAACCTTTAACCTACATTGCAATGTTCTGTAAAAAGTAAAGGCCGTTGAGAGGATGTTGGCGCTGTTCCGCACTAACTTTCCCAAATACCTTAATTATGAAACAAAGGGCTGGTCAAATGTGATCATCAAAAGGTTGCATTAGACAGCAGTTTAAACTCAGCTTTTTTCTTACAAAGTGACAAGCTTTTAAAGCTTCCCTGCACAAAAGTGCAATGAAAGCCAAAGTTGTTCTTTAGAATTTGCTACTAACTCTAGAGTCCTATGGTTATTATTAGCGAAGCTGAAGGAAACTTTGTTGACTCAACAGAGAAGATAGGAAGCTCAGGTTTGACAATAAGTGAGTGATTCCTAATTGGATTCTGCAAAGATCATCCGAGTGCCATCCATTGCTGCTATGAGGGTGGTTTCAATGCTGCAGTTAGTCTAAACCCTGATTGTGTGGCATTGAAAAGCTGAAGATTGGTGGGGTGGCCAAAGAGATCTTTGTTGATGTTTTTTTCCAAGACTTTGGCTGGGTAGGGACGGAAGGATATTGGTTGGTTGTTTCAAAGTTTGGTCGGGCCAGCCAAGCTTTTCATTACTATTTTTGTTTCACTTGGGGGGCACATTAACTATTAACAACCACCACAGGCCCCACAATTCAGTGTTCACACACTTTTGCTCTTTAGATGTTTAGCTGCTCTCACTTTGTAAAAATGTTGCTAGCTTTATTGTCGGTTTGGAGTTTATTACCAGCGCTAGTAGGAGCACTATTCACCACCCTCCAGGGTATATGTATTGAAAGTTCACGCAACGCAGGGCAACAAGAAAAGATGATACTCTTCATTGCATGAATATTAGAGAACTGATGAGTGCCATAACTGCTAAAATATAGTGCTCTTTAGCTCTCTCCCTGAGCTGACACACTTAAGATTGCCTATCAATAATGCAGGGACCCTTGCACCGTGGTGCCTGCGTAAAGGGCAGTGTTGTTTTGTGCAGGAAGGGATACCTTTCTGCACAAAAACAATCATAAAGGCATGTTCCACTTTTTATGTGTGCTGCAGAAAAAAGTATTTTTCCTTGTTACACCTCTGTCAGGTAGGCACACTATTTTGACGCAAACCCAGGTTATAAGGTTTTGTAAATCTGTGTTTGCTTCTCAGCATACATCAATTGATGCATTGGAATGCCCATTCTCCACCTTGTAACACCTACCTATTGCAAAGTAATGCTAGGCAGTGCTGTGAAGTTTGTTGCATTACATTGTATTTACTAAACTGCGCAAAGCCACAAAAATCAACCTTGGTGTCTTAATACATTCCAAAAACGATTTTGCTCTGGGGCTGCACCACAAAAGAGAAACATCCTGTTCTCAAAATAATTGTAAACCTCGGTCTAAGGCCCTCATTACAACCCTGGCAGTCCGATACTGCCAGGGCTGTTTTGGCCAAAGCACCGCCAACAGGCTGGCGGTGCTTCAGAGGGGATTACGACCGCGACGGTAGCGCCGCGGTCGCACCGCTGGGACCGGCGGTTTCCCGCCACATTTGCCCCGCTGGTGATAATCCGCCAGGGCAGCGCTGCCCAGGGGATACGAGTCCCCCTACCGCCAGCCTTTTCCTGGCGGTTTGAACCGCCAGGAAAGGGCTGGCGGTACGGGGAGTCGCGGGGCCCCTCGGGCCCCTGCACTGCCCATGCCACTGCCATGGGCAGTGTAGGGGCCCCCTGACAGGGCCCCGTGCAGCTTTTCACTGTCTGCATAGCAGACAGTGAAAACCGCGACGGGTGCAACTGCACCTGTCGCACGGCCGCAACACCGCCGGCTCCATTTGGAGCCGGCTCCCATGTTGCGGCCCACATCCCGCTGGGCCGGCGGGCGGAAACTCTGTTTCCGACCCGCCGGCCCAGCGAGGATGTCATAATGGGCACCGCGGAAGTGCGGTCGCATTGGCGGCCACACGGCGGTTACAACTTGGCAAGCGGCGGTTGCCACCCGCCAATGTTGTAATGATCCCGTAAGTGTTTCCTCCTGAACTTGCCTGACTATGTTGGAAAGAAGGAGTAGTGAATCATAGATTGATAATCCGACTGGCTGCCCCCTCTTACGAAAGTGAGTACACTCTGATATGGAGTGAGGAAAAATTCTCTATTGAAGAACCTGTGTATTTTGCTTGTCTAACTGCTGCTGCCCACTTTGTAAAGATTGTGTTGAACTTAGTAGCTTCGAGACAGTTTGTGGCTTTCCACTAGAGATTTGCTAATGTTTTTTGGGGCTGGGCTTGCCTACTTGAAAGCGAAAGGAGAGCCTCATGAATCTGCACTCTGTTAGGTTGCCCACTCTTCCAAAAAGGAAGACCCACTGTTTGGTGCAACAAAGACTTCTCTTTTCAAGCCTGTTTGTTTTTTGACTGCTGCTTTCAATTTGGAAAGATTCTGTTGAACCTACCCTAGGGTTCAGATAACAAGCAGGACCCTTCAAAACCATACAAAGTCATGGCCCCACCGTTTGTTACTGGTATCACCATAATGGAAAGAGGATGTAGGTATCCAAAAACCTGCCCTCAGATTAGTTGGCATCTCATTCAATAAGGTACACTCTGCAGATGCTATGAGAGGGAGATGCAACAGTGTCACTCATATTTCATAAAGAGTGCTCAAAATAAAACACTATCAATCAGTCTTACTGAAACTTTGTAAAGTAAGGTTCAGGTTCGACTTGTTGCTCGAATAAGGATTTGAGCTAGCATGGTGCAAATCAGGTTTGTTATTTAGAACCAGAAAGAATGGTGTCCCAAATCAGGGTCTATAATGGTTAGTGTAAAAACAAGCAAGAAAACTAGGTTATCTAAGGTAGAAAAAGGTGTGCCAAAGTTGAATATGTAGAAATTAAGGGCCTAATTTATTGTTTGGTGGGCGACCCATCATCAGTCTGGTGGAGGATATTACGGTTTTCCATCCTGATGGACTACCGCCCACCAAATTTAGGGATCAGTAGAAGTAAGTTTTCTGATAGCAGAAAACTGACAGTCTACCTGACTCAGAATGGAGAAGGCAGACAGAGGGTTTTGGAGGTGAAGGTGGTCACGTGGATGCTCCAGTCACTGTCCTTCAGGTGGGTGCTATCAGTCACAGCACCTGCCTGCAGGAAAATCTCTGTCCCTTCCTTAAAGTGCAGGCAGCTTGCCATGTGCACTGTGAAACAGGGGGCTGCTGCTTCAAAGCCGCTCATATTTCAATGAACGTGTTGCCTCAAGGTAGGTGCAAGTTTGCGCCTTTCCTGGAGGCAGCACATTCAAGATAATAGGGTGTACTTTCCCGGTCTGTGCCAGGCACACCATTTTGAAAGATGCGATGTGGCGCAAACAGGAACCCTACATTCTTTACAATATGGACCCAGACTGCCTAGAAATAAGATTGATGACTTATGGATAGGATTTGACCTGGCGTTTTGTTTATCGTGTTTTTATGGTCAAGCTTGCGTTGCATGCGCTTGTGCATGCATATCGCTTGTGAGACGCTTTAGTAGATAGAAAAGGGCTTGGAGCCCCGTCCATGTCACGTCAGTGTCTTTCATTGGTTTGTGGGCTTACCTTTTAAAATCTGCTTGCTTTCGTTAGTGGAAGGCATGCATACATCATGCCGGGCGCAGCGACCAAGTACTGAAAACATGCGAGGCTCACTGTTTTCTGTCCGGTTTGTGGACTACTTTTTATCTTTTTTCGCAGCGCGATCTCGCTTGGCAGAAGTCAAGCGCTTTGCATGACATCGACCCGGTTACATAGATAATTGCACTTTTGCAGATAGGTTTCACTACAAGTGAACTGCAGCAGCGCGATCGCTCTCTTTTTCAATTTAATGTGGCAAGAAAAGTCCGGTTGGGAGTTTACAACTGCTAATAGGTCTAACTCGGAGAAATGCGAGACCCTTTCCATTACAAATGCTTGTTTTAAACTGCTGTGAAAGGGCCACAAGGAGCAGCTTGAGAGGCTGGCAGGAGCATGAGTTTCTTCTACAGTGGTTTCCAAACTTAAGTGTTAGAGGCCGCTCATGCGGAACTTTAGCCATCTTCTGAACACAGGATCCAAGACATGAGGAACAGATAATTTCCTTAGGCATTCAGGGCCATATTTATACTTTTCGACGCACAACTGCGCCAACGCAGTTGTGCGTCAAAAAAGTTAACGCCGGCTAACGCCATTCTGAAGCGCCATGCGGGCGCCGTATTTATTCAAAGACGTTAGCCGGCGGAGCTGCCTGGTGTGCGTGAAAAAAAATGACTTACACCAGGCAGCGCCGGCGTAGGGGAAAATGGAGCTTGGGCGTAAAAAAATGGGGCAAGTCAGGCTGAGGCAAAATTTTCGCCTCAACCCGATTTGCGCCATTTTTTTTACTCCCAACCCCCATTGAAATGACTCCTGTCTTAGCAAAGACAGGAGTCATGCCCCCTTGCCCAATGGCCATGCCCAGGGGACTTATGTCCCCTGGGCATGGTCATTGGGCATAGTGGCATGTAGGGGGGCACAAATCAGGCCCCCCTATGCAAAAAAAAAAAAAAAAAATACTTACCAGCACTTACCTTAATGTCCCAGGGGTGGGTCCCTCCATCCTTGGGCGTCCTCCTGGGGTGGGCAAGGGTGGCAGGGGGTGTCCCTGGGGGCATGGGAGGGCACCTCTGGGCTCCTTCCGAGCCCACAGGTCCCTTAACGCCTGCCCTGACCAGGCGCTAAAAAACGACGCAAAAGCGGCTGGACGTCATTTTTTTTGACCCGCCCACTCCCGGGCGCCATTTTTGCACAGGAGTTTAAATAAGGGGCACATGCCTTGGAGTCATTTTTTAGACGGGAACGCCTACCTTGCATATCATTAACGCAAGGTAGGTGTCCACGCAAAAAAATGACGCAAACTCCAAGATCTTTGGCGCTAGACGGGTCTAACGCCAAAGTATAAATATGGAGTTAGCTTTGCGTCGGATTTGCGTAAAAAAAAACGACACAATTCCGGCACAAACAGAGTATAAATATGCCCCGTAGTGTCTGTGAAGGAGGGGGTGGTGTGGGGAGTGGATGCTGTGTGTGCAGGTGGGTGTTGTCTGTGTGCTTGCCGGTAGTGGGTCTTGTGGAGCTTGTGTTTGTCACTGTGAACTGTGTTTGTTGAGGTGAATGAATGGCGGTCTGACTGTGTGATCTGGATTGGTGTGGGGAGAGGGTTATGGGAATGGGCTGAGGTAGCTGGAGGGGGGACGGAAGACAAAGGGACACTGGCTGCCATCAGCGAGGAGGCCAGAGTCTAAAAGGATCTCAGAGTCTGAAAGGATCTCTGCAGGCCAGACAGGGCACTGTGAATGCTTTCCAGGTAAGCATTGCTCTGCTGTGCCTGAGCTGCCAGTCACTGGATGGCATTCATGATGGTTGTCTGACCCACAGAGATGGACTTCAGGAGGTCAATAGCCTCCTCAATGAGGGCAGCAGGGCTGACTGGGGCAGGGGCAGAGGTGCCTGCGGCGAAGGAGACGCCCACCCTCCTGGTCAGCGGGCACGGGCAACTAGGTGGGGAGCAAAAGGGAGGGTGGTGCTGATAAGGGGGTGGTGGACAAGGATGGTGCTGGGCTGGTCCCAGATGGGTCCATCACCGCCAGGGTGCGTCCACCGGAGGAGGAATCTGAAGATGATGTACATGATTCTGTCTCCCCGTGGCACTTCCTTTACCCTCCACCCCACTGGTCCCCTTGGCTCCACTGGTATCAGCCTCCTGGGTCCCGTGGGCTGCTGCTTCTCCACTCACTGGTGCCCCTTCTCCTTTGCCTGATGATGCTGATGCACACAAAGACAAAGGAGGAAAAAGGAGGGGGGGAGAAAGAGAAAGATAGGGTGCAAAAAGGTCAATACCTACCTACCATTTACACAGATCAACATGTACATCTCTTCAAATATATTGTGGCAGGCCATGACAATGACACACCATTTCTGCAAAAACACATTGGGTAAATCAAGATGCAATGCTAAATACACTAATATTGTGGGAACATTTTGACTAAGGGAATTGGTCAAGGCTCAAACACTGCATAGCAGCATTTTAATGCCCAGGGGTTGTCATGCATGAGATGTAAACATTATGATTAGACTCCAGGGACCTCCCAGGGGACTTACCACATTTGGTACCATACCATTGTTGGAAAGGCAAGTCCACAGAATGATAGTTTCAATAAGATATATTGCTGTGCTGGTTGTTCACGTAGAGTCACCTGTAGCACAATGCCTTGGTTGTTTCCCTACACATTTCCTGCCCTCTTAATTCAACATATGTCAGCATGGTAAGCTACCATGCCCAAAATCATGTCCCACTGGCGCCATACATGTAGTGGACCCCTGATGCCATCCCCACAATTGGTCCATGCCAGCAACTGTACAAAATAGAGATTGCCTCAGTAATTGTGGGAGACAAATACTGATGTGATAGCACTTACTCCTCAAGTACACTGATGCAGATGGAAGAAGCTGGTATGACACAATGCATGGGGTGTCCACACTCACCCAACCACTGAAAATGTAAATTGGATAAACTCTGACAGCTTTTTATTGTCACACATAATCGATTCAGACCCTGCCAGGGTGACTGATACCCATTGTTGATGTGCATCTACCACTGATCACATGCACATCAGCCACCCAACACCAAACAAGGCCTGTCATGTGTGACGTGAGAGCCTCTACTTACCCCCTTGTGGCTGCTGTGCTGCCCTCAAGTGCCCATCCATCTCAGGGTAGGCCATTGCCAATATGCGGGCCATTAGGGTGTTCAGGGTCTGACGGGCACCCTCATTGGAAGGACGTCCCCAGCTGTGCCTCTGCAGTCTTTCAGGCTCAGCATCTCAGGTCCTCCCACTGCTTTCTGCAGTAGGTGTTCCGCCGGCTATGGACCCCCAGGGTCCTCACTTGCTTGGAGATGGCACGCCAGATACCCTTTTTTCTGATGGGTGCTGACCTGCATGGGTGACACAGACACAGACAGAAGGAAAAAGTAAAGAAGCGTGGCACCACATCAGCAGCAGTGGTCTACAGAGAACAAACACATCACATGCCCACACTAACGGGTCTACACCATTTACTCCATGTCCCCTGCATTCATCTACTCCCTGTGCGGGCTGGCAATGCCTTATGGCCTCACACACACCCCTATCATACAGGACAACAGAATTGTGCTCACCTGCTCCTCTGGTGCCCCATACAGCTGTCCATACAGGGGTAGGACCCTGTCCACAAGTTTCTCCAGCTCTTCCTGAGGGAAAGCTGGGGCCCTATCACCTGCAGGACATGGCATGATGGCTCCCAGAGACAGTACACAGCAGTTCACATAGTGGAGATCTTGCTTGCATGAGTGTCAGGAGTCAAGTGAGCTAGGCAGCAGAAAATGGCGGTCACAGCCGCTGCGTACATGACTGTCACAGCCGATGGTGATCATCATTGGCCCCAGTCTCCCATTGGCAACAATGTTATCCAATGAGGAATTGCACGGCGGTTGTGACCGCCTACCGACATGATGACATACGGCAGCAGAATTTGGTCATTTCCATCTGTCCTGTGCATGCAGGACAAGCAGCTGCCATTTTTAACACATTTCATAGCTTGTAGAGCAAAAATAAGGGCCATGTTTATACTTTTTGATGCAAAACTGCGCTAACGCAGTTTTGCGTCAAAAAAAATAGCGCCGGCTAACGCCATTCTGAAGCGCCATGCGGGCGCCGTATTTATTCAATGACGTTAGCCGGCGTTAGCCGCCGGCGCTGCCTGGTGTGCGTGAAAAAAAATGACGTACACCAGGCAGCGCCGGCGTAGGGGAATATGGAGCTTGGACGCCAAAAAATGGGGCAAGTCAGGCTGAGGAAAAGTTTTCGCCTCAACCCGATTTGCGCCATTTTTTTCGACTCCCAACCCCCATTGAAATGACTCCTGTCTTAGCAAAGACAGGAGTCATGCCCCCTTGCCCAATGGCCATGCCCAGGGGACTTCTGTCCCCTGGGCATGGTCATTGGGCATAGTGGCATGTAGGGGGGCACAAATCAGGCCCCCCTATGCCACAAAAAAAAAAAAAAATACTTACCTGAACTTACCTTAAGTTCCCTGGGATGGGTCCCTCCATCCTTGGGTGTCCTCCTGGGGTGGGCAAGGGTGGCAGGGGGTGTCCCTGGGGGCATGGGAGGGCACCTCTGGGCTCCTTCCGAGCCCACAGGGCCCTTAACGCCTGCCTTGTCCAGGCACAAAAAAACGGCGCAAAATCGACTGGACGTCATTTTTTTTGACCCGCCCACTCCAGGCCGTGAATTTTGCCCGGGAGTGTAACTACGGCGCATATGCCTCAGAGTCACTTTTTTAGACGGGAACGTCTACCTTGCATATCATTAACGCAAAGTAGGGGGCATATTTATACTCCGTTTGCGCCGAATTTGCGTCGTTTTTTTCCTACGCAAATTCGACACAAAACTAACTCCATATTTATACTTTGGCGTTAGACGCGTCTAGCGCCAAAGTTCATGGAGTTAGCGTCATTTTTTTGCGTGAACACCTTCCTTGCGTTAATGATATGCAAGGTAGGCGTTCCCGTCCTAAAAAATGACTCCTATGCTATTGCGTCGGATTTATGCTCCCGGGCAAAAATGACACCCGGGAGTGGGCGGGTCTAAAAAACCTGCATTTGCGCCGGATTTTAGCGCCTGGGTCAGGGCAGGCGTTAAGGGACCTGTGGGCTCAGAATGAGCCCAGAGGTGCCCTCCCCTGCCCCCAGGGACACCCCCTGCCACCCTTGCCCACCCCAGGAGGACACCCAAGGATGGAGGGACCCACCCCAGGGACATTAAGGAAAGTCCAGGTAAGTTTTTTTTTTTTTTTTTTTTGTGGCATAGGGGGGCCTGATTTGTGCCCCCCTACATGCCACTATGCCCAATGACCATGCCCAGGGGACATAAGTCCCCTGGGCATGGCCATTGGGCAAGGGGACATGACTCCTGTCTTTGCTAAGACAGAAGTAATTTCAATGGGGGATGGGCGTCGTAAAAAAATGGCGCAAATTGGGTTGTGGCGATTTTTTTGCCTCAGCCTGACTTGCACCATTTGTGGACGCCCATGCGCCATTTTCCCCCTACGCCGGCGCTGCCTGGTGTACGTCGTTTTTTTTAACGCACACCAGACAGCGCCGGCGGCTAACGCCGGCTAACATCATTCAATAAATACGGCGCCCGCATGGCGCTTCAGAATGGCGTTAGCCAGCGCTAATTTTTTTGACCCGAAACTGCGTTGGTGCAGTTTTGCATCAAAAAGTATAAATATGGGCCTAGGTGTCCATGCTAAAAAATGACGAAAACTCCATGGAATTTGGCGCTAGACGCGTCTAACGCCAAAGTATAAATATGGAGTAAGTTTTGCGTCGGAATTGCGTCAAAAGAAACAACGCAATTCCGGCGCAAACAGAGTATAAATATGCCCCTAAGTGTGTTATGCCAGCCTTTTGTTCATCATGCAGAGTTGGCCTATGTTTTGCCCTCATGGTTGGGCCCACACATGGATTTAGATGTACGGCTGTGAACTCCAGTACATGTGCAGCTACTTAATACCTCATTGGTGGGGTAACGATATGTGGCACTGAAATTGCTACACACACTTTCTGTACTGGGGAAGTAGGTTGCTGCAACATGAAACATTACACGTGGTTTGTGTGTGACATGCTGTTGGTCCGGAGCTGCAAGGGGCATCTAGGATGGCATACACAGTCCATCAACCTGCCCTATTTGGTATGTGTAAACCTTAGCTCCATGTGTACGATGTTTGTTGTGTGCTACAAGTTTAGAGTTACAAACGCAAAAAAAAAAAGTTGTGGATGGAATGAAGAACAAATCAAACATTCACCCCCAGTCACAGATCTGGGATTAATCCATCAGTTTTTTTGCTCACCATGCCTTTCTAGTTTGGACCCAGTCATATGCAAATCAGTCTTAACCCTGTTCCCCATGGGAACAGTCCAGCCCGAACTGCCAGACCAGGTCCTCCCTGGACCAGAAACAAGTATCCTGGGACTGGTTTTAGGGTATCACCTCTCTTCAGCCAGGCTAGCTTGAATCTGGTGGCATAGTGAGCACGGGTCCCACGTCTGGGTATACCCTTCCCACTTGGGGTGACAAACGCAAAAAAAACAGTTGATGGACGGAATGAAGAACAAATCAAACATTCACCCCCAGTCACAGATCTGGGATTAATCATCAGTTTTTTTGCTCACCATGCCATTCCAGTTTGGACCCAGTCATATGCAAATCAGTCTTAACCCTGTTCCCCACGGGAACAGTCCAGCCCGAACTGCCAGACCAGGTCCTCCCTTAACCAGAAACAAGCATCCTGGGACCGGTTTCAGGGTATCACCCCTCTTCAGCCAGGCTAGCTTGACTCTGGTGGCATAGAAAGCACAGGACCCACATCTGGGCATACCCTTCCCCCTTGGGGTGACAAACGCAAAAAAAACAGTTGATGGACGGAATGAAGAACAAATCAAACATTCACCCCCAGTCACAGATCTGGGATTAATCCATCAGTTTTTTTGCTCACCATGCCATTCCAGTTTGGACCCAGTCATATGCAAATCAGTCTTAACCCTGTTCCCCACGGGAACAGTCCAGCCCGAACTGCCAGACCAGGTCCTCCCTGGACCAGAAACAAGCATCCTGGGACCGGTTTCAGGGTATCACCCCTCTTCAGCCAGGCTAGCTTGAATCTGGTGGCATAGTGAGCACGGGACCCACGTCTGGGCATACCCTTCCCACTTGGGGTGACAAACGCAAAAAAACTGTTGATGGACGGAATGAAGAGCAAATCAAACATTCACCCCCATTCACAGATCTGGGATTAATCCATCAGTTTTTTTGCTCACCATGCCATTCCAGTTTGGACCCAGTCACATACAAATCAGTCTTAACCCTGTCCAGCCCGAACTGCCAGACCAGGTCCTCCCTGGACCAGAAACAAGCATCCTGGGACCAGTTTCAGGGTATCACCCCTCTTCTGCCAGGCTAGCTTGAATCTGGTGGCATAGTGAGCACGGGACCCACGTCTGGGCATATCCTTCCCACTTGGGGTGACAAACGCACAAAAAACAGTTGATGGACAGAATGAAGAACAAATCAAACATTCACCCCCAGTCACAGAACTGGGATTAATCCATCAGTTTTTTTGCTCACCATGCCATTCCAGTTTGGACCCAGTCATATGCAAATCAGTCTTAACCCTGTCCAGCCCGAACTGCCAGACCAGGTCCTCCCTAGACCAGAAACAAGCATCCTGGGACCGGTTTCAGGGTATCACCCATCTTCAGCCAGGCTAGCTTGAATCTGGTGGCATAGTGAGCACGGGACCCACATTTGGGCATACCCTTCCCACTTGGGGTGACAAACACAAAAAAAACATTTGATGGACGGAATGAAGAACAAATCAAACATTCACCCCCAGTCACAGATCTGGGATTAATCCATCAGTTTTTTTGCTCACCATGCCATTCCAGTTTGGACCCAGTCATATGCAAATCAGTCTTAACCCTGTTCCCCATGGGAACAGTTCAGCCCGAACTGCCAGACCAGGTCCTCCCTGGACCAGAAACAAGTATCCTGGGACCGGTTTCAGGGTATCACCCCTCTTCAGCCAGGCTAGCTTGAATCTGGTGGCATAGTGAGCACGGGTCCCACGTCTGGGTATACCCTTCCCACTTGGGGTGACAAACGCAAAAAAAACAGTTGATGGACGGAATGAAGAACAAATCAAACATTCACCCCCAGTCACAGATCTGGGATTAATCCATCAGTTTTTTTGCTCACCATGCCATTCCAGTTTGGACCCAGTCATATGCAAATCAGTCTTAACCCTGTTCCCCATGGGAACAGTCCAGCCCGAACTGCCAGACCACGTCCTCCCTGGACCAGAAACAAGCATCCTGGGACCGGTTTCAGGGTATCACCCCTCTTCAGCCAGGGTAGCTTGAATCTGGTGGCATAGAGAGCACGGGACCCACGTCTGGGCATACCCTTCCCACTTGGGGTGACAAACACAAAAAAAACAGTTGATGGACGGAATGAAGAACAAATCAAACATTCACCCCCAGTCACAGATCTGGGATTAATCCATCAGTTTTTTTGCTCACCATGCCATTCCAGTTTGGACGCAGTCATATGCAAATCAGTCTTAACCCTGTTCCCCACGGGAACAGTCCAGCCCGAACTGCCAGACCAGGTCCTCCCTGGACCAGAAACAAGCATCCTGGGACCGGTTTCAGGGTATCACCCCTCTTCAGCCAGGCTAGCTTGAAGCTGGTGGCATAGTGAGCACGGGACCCACGTCTGGGCATACCCTTCCCACTTGGGGTGACAAACGCAAAAAAACTGTTGATGGACGGAATGAAGAACAAATCAAACATTCACCCCCCAGTCACAGATCTGGGATTAATCCATCAGTTTTTTTGCTCACCATGTCATTCCAGTTTGGACCCAGTCATATGCAAATCAGTCTTAACCCTGTTCCCCACGGGAACAGTCCAGCCCGAACTGCCAGACCAGGTCCTCCCTGGACCAGAAACAAGCATCCTGGGACCGGTTTCAGGGTATCACCCCTCTTCAGCCAGGCTAGCTTGAATCTGGTGGTATAGTGAGCACGGGACCCACGTCTGGGCATACCCTTCCCACTTGGGGTGACAAACACAAAAAAACTGTTGATGGACGGAATGAAGAACAAATCAAACATTCACCCCCCAGTCACAGATCTGGGATTAATCCATCAGTTTTTTTGCTCACCATGCCATTCCAGTTTGGACCCAGTCATATGCAAATCAGTCTTAACCCTGTTCCCCATGGAAAAAGTCCAGCCAGAACTGCCAGACCAGGTCCTTCCTGGACCAGAAAGAAGCATCCTGGGAACGGTTTCAGGGTATCACCCCTCTTCAGCCAGGCTAGCTTGAATCTGGTGGCACAGTGAGCACGGGACCCACGTCTGGGCATACCCTTCCCACTTGGGGTGACAAACGCAAAAAAAACAGTTGATGGACGGAATGAAGAACAAATCAAACATTCATCCCCAGTCACAGATCTGGGATTAATCCATCAGTTTTTTTGCTCACCATGCCATTCCAGTTTGGACCCAGTCATATGCAAATCAGTCTTAACCCTGTTCCCCATGGGAACAGTCCGGCCCGAACTGCCAGACCAGGTCCTCCCTGGACCAGAAACAAGCATCCTGGGACCGGTTTCAGGGTATCACCCCTCTTCAGCCAGACTAGCTTGAATCTGGTGGTATAGTGAGCACGGGACCCACATCTGGGCATACCCTTCCCACTTGGGGTGACAAACGCAAAAAAAAAACAGTTGATGGACGGAATGAAGAACAAATCAAACATTCACCCCCAGTCACAGATCTGGGATTAATCCATCAGTTTTTTTGCTCACCATGCCATTCCAGTTTGGACCCAGTCATATGCAAATCAGTCTTAACCCTGTTCCCCATGGGAACAGTCCAGCCCGAACTGCCAGACCAGGTTCTCCCTGGACCAGAAACAAGTATCCTGGGACCGGTTTCAGGGTATCACCCCTCTTCAGCCAGGCTAGCTTAAATCTGGTGGCATAGTGAGCACGGGTCCCACGTCTGGGCATACCCTTCCCACTTGGGGTGACAAACGCAAAAAAAACAGTTGATGGACGGAATGAAGAACAAATCAAACATTCACCCCCAGTCACAGATCTGGGATTGATCCATCAGTTTTTTTGCTCACCATGCCATTCCAGTTTGGACCCAGTTATATGCAAATCAGTCTTAACCCTGTTCCCCATGGGAACAGTCCAGCCCGAACTGCCAGACCAGGTTCTCCTTGTACCTGAAACAAGCATCCTGGGACCGGTTTCAGGGTATCACCCCTCTTCAGGCAGGCTAGCTTGAATCTGGTGGCATAGAGAGCACGGGACCCAAGTCTGGGCATACCCTTCCCCCTTGGGGTGACAAACGCAAAAAAAACAGTTGATGGACGGAATGAAGAACAAATCAAACATTCACCCCCAGTCACAGATCTGGGATTAATCAATCAGTTTTTTTTGCTCACCATGCCATTCCAGTTTGGACCCAGTCATATGCAAATCAGTCTTAACCCTGTTCCCCATGGAAACATTCCAGCCAGAACTGCCAGACCAGGTCCTTCCTGGACCAGAAACAAGCATCCTGGGACCGGTTTCAGGGCATCACCCCTCTTCAGCCAGGCTAGCTTGAATCTGGTGGCATAGTGAGGACGGGACCCACGTCTGGGCATACCCTTCCCACTTGGGGTGACAAACGCAAAAAAATCAGTTGATGGACGGAATGAAGAACAAATCAAACATTCACCCTCAGTCACAGATCTGGGATTAATCCATCAGTTTTTTTGCTCACCATGCCATTCCAGTTTGGACCCAGTCATATGCAAATCAGTCTTAACCCTGTTCCCCATGGAAACAGTCCAGCCAGAACTGGCAGACCAGGTCCTCCCTGGACCCGAAACAAGCATCCGGGGACCGGTTTCAGGGTATCACCCCTCTTCAACAAGGCTAGCTTGAATCTGGTGGCATAGTGAGCACGGGACCCACGTCTGGGCATACCCTTCCCACTTGGGGTGACAAACGCAAAAAAAAACAGTTGATGGACGGAATGAAGAACAAATCAAACATTCACCCCCAGTCACAGATCTTGGATTAATCCATCAGTTTTTTTGCTCACCATGCCATTCCAGTTTGGACCCAGTCATATGCAAATCAGTCTTAACACTGTTGCCCATGGGAACAGTCCAGCCCGAACTGCCAGACCAGGTTCTCCCTGGACCAGAAACAAGCATCCTGGGACAGGTTTTAGGGTATCACCCCTCTTCAGCCAGGCTAGCTTGAATCTGGTGGTATAGTGAGCACGGGACCCACGTCTGGGCATACCCTTCCCCCTTGGGGTGACAAACGCAAAAAAAAACAGTTGGTGGACAGAATGAAGAACAAATCAAACATTCACCCCCAGTCACAGATCTGGGATTAATCCATCAGTTTTTTTGCTCACCATGCCATTCCAGTTTGGACCCAGTCATATGCAAATCAGTCTTAACCCTGTTCCCCATGGGAACAGTCCAGCCCGAACTGCCAGACCAGGTCCTCCCTGGACCAGAAACAAGTATCCTGGGACCGGTTTCAGGGTATCACCCCTCTTCAGCCAGGCTAGCTTGAATCTGGTGGCATAGTGAGCACGGGTCCCACGTCTGGGCATACCCTTCCCACTTGGGGTGACAAACGCAAAAAAAACAGTTGATGGACGGAATGAAGAACAAATCAAACATTCACCCCCAGTCACAGATCTGGGATTAATCCATCAGTTTTTTTGCTCACCATGCCATTCCAGTTTGGACCAAGTCATATGCAAATCAGTCTTAACCCTGTCCAGCCCGAACTGCCAGACCAGGTCCTCCCTGGACCAGAAACAAGCATCTTCGGACCAGTTTCAGGGTATCACCCCTCTTCAGCCAGGCTAGCTTGAATCTGGTGGCATAGTGAGCACGGGACCCACGTCTGGGCATATCCTTCCCACTTGGGGTGACAAACGCACAAAAAACAGTTGATGGACGGAATGAAGAACAAATCAAACATTCACCCCCAGTCACAGAACTGGGATTAATCCATCAGTTTTTTTGCTCACCATGCCAATCCAGTTTGGACCCAGTCATATGCAAATCAGTCTTAACCCTGTTCCCCATGGGAACAGTCCAGCCCAAACTGCCAGACCAGGTCCTCCCTGGACCAGAAACAAGCATCCTGGGACCGGTTTCAGGGTATCACCCCTCTTCAGCCAAGCTAGCTTGAATCTGGTGGCATAGTGAGCACGGGACCCACGTCTGGGCATACCCTTCCCACTTGGGGTGACACACGCAAAAAAAACAGTTGATGGACGGAATGAAGAACAAATCAAACATTCACCCCAGTCACAGATCTGGGATTAATCCATCAGTTTTTTTGCTCACCATGCCATCCCAGTTGGGACCCAGTCATATGCAAATCAGTCTTAACCCTGTCCAGCCCGAACTGCCAGACCAGGTCCTCCCTGGACCAGAAACAAGCATCCTGGGACCAGTTTCAGGGTATCACCCCTCTTCAGCCAGGCTAGATTGAATCTGGTGGCATAGTGAGCACGGGACCCACGTCTGGGCATATCCTTCCCACTTGGGGTGACAAACGCACAAAAAACAGTTGATGGACGGAATGAAGAACAAATCAAACATTCACCCCCAGTCACAGAACTGGGATTAATCCATCAGTTTTTTTGCTCACCATGCCATTCCAGTTTGGACCCAGTCATATGCAAATCAGTCTTAACCCTGTCCAGCCCGAACTGCCAGACCAGGTCCTCCCTAGACCAGAAACAAGCATCCTGGGACCGGTTTCAGGGTATCACCCATCTTCAGCCAGGCTAGCTTGAATCTGGTGGCATAGTGAGCACGGGACCCACATTTGGGCATACCCTTCCCAATTGGGGTGACAAACACAAAAAAAACATTTGATGGACGGAATGAAGAACAAATCAAACATTCACCCCCAGTCACAGATCTGGGATTAATCCATCAGTTTTTTTGCTCACCATGCCATTCCAGGTTGGACCCAGTCATATGCAAATCAGAGTTAACCCTGTTCCCCATGGGAACAGTCCAGCCCAAACTGCCAGACCAGGTCCTCCCTGGATCAGAAACAAGCATCCTGGGACTGGTTTCAGGGTATCACCCCTCTTCAGCCAGGCTAGCTTGAATCTGGTGGCATAGTGAGCAGGGGACCCAAGTCTGGGCATACCCTTCCCACTTGGGGTGACAAACGCAAAAAAAACAGTTGATGGATGGAATGAAGAACAAATCAAATATTCACTCCCAGTCACAGATCTGGGATTAATCCATCATTTTTTTTGCTCACCATGCCATTCCAGTTTGGACCCAGTCATATGCAAATCAGTCTTAACCCTGTTCCCCATGGGAACAGTCCAGCCCGAACTGCCAGACCAGGTCCTCCCTGGGCCAGAAACAAGCATCCTGGGACCGGTTTCAGGGTATCACCCCTCTTCAGCCAGGCTAGCTTGAATCTGGTGGCATAGTGAGCACGGGACCCACGTCTGGGCATACCCTTCCCGCTTGGGGTGACAAACGCAAAAAAAACAGTTTATGGACAGAATGAAGAACAAATCAAACATTCACCCCCATTCACAGATCTGGGATTAATCCATCAGTTTTTTTGCTCACCATGCCATTCCAGTTTGGACCCAGTCACATGCAAATCAGTCTTAACCCTTTTCCCCATGGGAACAGTCCAGCCCGAACTGCCAGACCAGGTCCTCCCTGGACCAGAAACAAGCATCCTGGGATCGGTTTCAGGGTATCACCCCTCTTCAGCCAGGCTAGCTTGAATGTGGTGGCATAGTGAGCACGGGACCCACGTCTGGGCATACCCTTCCCACTTGGGGTGACACACGCAAAAAAAACAGTTGATGGACGGAATGAAGAACAAATCAAACATTCACCCCCAGTCACAGATCTGGGATTAATCCATCAGTTTTTTTGCTCACCATGCCATCCCAGTTTGTACCTAGTCATATGCAAATCAGTCTTAACCCTGTCCAGCCCGAACTGCCAGACCAGGTCCTCCCTGGACCAGAAACAAGCATCCTGGGACCAGTTTCAGGGTATCACCCCTCTTCAGCCAGGCTAGATTGAATCTGGTGGCATAGTGAGCACGGGACCCACGTCTGGGCATATCCTTCCCACTTGGGGTGACAAACGCACAAAAAACAGTTGATGGACGGAATGAAGAACAAATCAAACATTCACCCCCAGTCACATAACTGGGATTAATCCATCAGTTTTTTTGCTCACCATGCCATTCCAGTTTGGACCCAGTCATATGCAAATCAGTCTTAACCCTGTCCAGCCCGAACTGCCAGACCAGGTCCTCCCTAGACCAGAAACAAGCATCCTGGGACCGGTTTCAGGGTATCACCCATCTTCAGCCAGGCTAGCTTGAATCTGGTGGCATAGTGAGCACGAGACCCACATTTGGGCATACCCTTCCCACTTGGGGTGACAAACACAAAAAAAACATTTGATGGACGGAATGAAGAACAAATCAAACATTCACCCCCAGTCACCGATCTGGGATTAATCCATCAGTTTTTTTGCTCACCATGCCATTCCAGGTTGGACCCAGTCATATGCAAATCAGACTTAACCCTGTTCCCCATGGGAACAGTCCAGCCCAAACTGCCAGACCAGGTCCTCCCTGGAACAGAAACAAGCATCCTGGGACTGGTTTCAGGGTATCACCCCTCTTCAGCCAGGCTAGCTTGAATCTGGTAGCATAGTGAGCACGGGACCCAAGTCTGGGCATACCCTTCCCACTTGGGGTGACAAACGCAAAAAAAACAGTTGATGGATGGAATGAAGAACAAATCAAATATTCACTCCCAGTCACAGATCTGGGATTAATCCATCATTTTTTTTGCTCACCATGCCATTCCAGTTTGGACCCAGTCATATGCAAATCAGTCTTAACCCTGTTCCCCATGGGAACAGTCCAGCCCGAACTGCCAGACCAGGTCCTCCCTGGGCCAGAAACAAGCATCCTGGGACCGGTTTCAGGGTATCACCCCTCTTCAGCCAGGCTAGCTTGAATCTGGTGGCATAGTGAGCACGGGACCCACGTCTGGGCATACCCTTCCCGCTTGGGGTGACAAACGCAAAAAAAACAGTTTATGGACAGAATGAAGAACAAATCAAACATTCACCCCCATTCACAGATCTGGGATTAATCCATCAGTTTTTTTGCTCACCATGCCATTCCAGTTTGGACCCAGTCACATGCAAATCAGTCTTAACCCTTTTCCCCATGGGAACAGTCCAGCCCGAACTGCCAGACCAGGTCCTCCCTGGACCAGAAACAAGCATCCTGGGACTGGTTTCAGGGTATCACCCCTCTTCAGCCAGGCTAGCTTGAATGTGGTGGCATAGTGAGCACGGGACCCACGTCTGGGCATACCCTTCCCACTTGGGGTGATAAACGCAAAAAAAACAGTTGATGGACAGAATGAAGAACAAATCAAACATTCACCCCCAGTCACAGATCTGGGATTAATCCATCAGTTTTTTTGCTCACCATGCCATTCCAGTTTGGACCCAGTCATATGCAAATCAGCTTTAACCCTGTTCCCCATGGGAACAGTCCAGTCCGAACTGCCAGACCAGGTCCTCCCTGGACCAGAAACAAGTTTGTTGTGTGCTACAAGTTTAGAGTTAGCCAGCATTTGTATAATGGACATCAATTATACATTTTCCTCTCTTTGTCCTAGATACCGCGCAATGGTGGGAATTAGAAATGTACCAGTGAACAACCCCCTAGGCAACCTTGCTACCCTAGAGGAGAGGCACATCATACACACCTATCATCTCAGGCTACTTCCAGAATACAGTGGCTTGGCAGCAGGGATGTCACAGCCCAGGTTAGGCCATGTGTTGAATGATGTAATGTTTGCTTTTCTGAAACACATGGACAGCTACATCAGGTTCCCCCAATGTCAGATGTGCCCACTGTAAAGGCTGACTTCTATGATATGGGACATATCCCTCATGTGACAGGGGCCATAGATGAAACCCACATTGCTTTGGTTTCTCCCAGGGCCAATGAACAAGTGTAAAGAACAGGAAAAACTTTTAGTCCATCAATGCCCAGGTGGTGTGTCTCGCAGAGCAGTATATCTCCCAAGTTATGGTCAAGTTTCCTAGATTTGTGCATGACTCCCACATTCTGAGGAATAGCAATGTCCCACACATGGTGAGAGAGGGCCTGGCTAATTGGTATGTATTCAATATTATTTGTGCAACTGTGATGTCACGCCATCTCATTCTGCCCTGCGTCTCTACAGGTATAATGACAGGTCCTACTTCTGTGCACACAGGTGACTTTGGCTATCCTTACCTTCCCTGGCTGTTGACACCAGTGAGATATCCTACACCCAATGGGGAACCCCGTTTCAATGAGGCCCGCTGCAGGATGAGGTGTGTAATGGAAAGGACTTTTGGCCTACTGGAAGCCAGATTCAGGTGCCTCCACATATCTGGAGGTACCCTGCTCTACACTCCCCCATGTCATTGTTGCCTGCTGCATACTACACAATTTGCCCCTGAGACGTCACATACCATTAGTGGATGATGAAGAGGTGGCATCTGGACCAGTGGCTGATGATGGTGCAATACGAAGTGATGATAAGGATGATGATGAAGGTGCCGCTGTCTCAAGGACTGAGCTGATCAACCAATACTTTCAGTGACATTCAGGTATGTGTAATGTGTATTTTCATGTCACTGATTTTCTATCTGCCTTCAGATATTGCTCCTTCTGGTCAGTTACATCAGTAAAGGTGTCCAGTGTACCTATCCCTCTGTGTAACTTGTGGTAGGAGACAGATTGGCCACTAGGAGCTGTCGTACTCATCTCAAGTCTGACATGTGTTGATAGTGCAAGTTGGTAGGTTGACATCTCCTATGTACAGGCATGTGATGTGTTCTCAGTCCTGCAAACTCTGAAGCAGATGTTTTGACAACATTGGGAAGTGTGTATCACTTCTCATTCTGACTGTTCACATCTCTATTTATGGACACTGGCCTTTCCTAACAGTTGTACATGTGTTTTGTTGGCTCACATCAGCTGTGAGATAGTGAGCAATGACAATGTGTTTCCAGAGATTGTGAATGTGGCATGGTATACTGTTTTCCCATGCCACTTGACAATTCACACTGGGGCCGACTACAATGTACTGCATATGTGTTGTGTGTGCCACCATGACTCCTATCCTGATGGTTGTCCCTGTCGTGGTCTATTTGCAGGTCGCTTTAGTGGAGCTACTCTGGTGTCTGCCTGAACTAGTGGCTCCCTTGACAAAATGGATTTTGGAACATGTCTGAGGTACAGTGTAATGTGGTGAATGTGGATTGACACACATTACTTTGTGATAAACACACATTGGTACTTTTTACAATGAATACACAAATGCAGTTGCTGTGTTCTATGGTGTTTTTTGTGCTTCTATTGTCCAATAGGTGATGAGTGGGGGCATGGTGGATGAAATCATCAGTGTAGGTGGCCCAGCTGTAGGTAGTACAGGTCCAGTGTCCAAAGGTCAATGTAATAATGGAGACATACCATTGGCCAGTCAACAGGTTATCTCAATGACACACAAAGAAGAATGTTCAGATGGGGACACTTCCTGGCAGTCGGTTTAGTCTTGGCATCAGCTCCTGCAGGATGTCTGGATGGACGACCATTTTTAAGGGGGTGGGGGTTCCTCAGCAACAGAGAGAGGGGTTCCAGTATGTTGTGGTTCCTCAGGCAGGGCCTCCATTCCACTAGCTGTGGCAAATGTTGAAGGCTCCGTTGGTATGTGGTTAGTGGAAGGGGCCTGCTGGTGGGGGTCGCACACAGAATGGTGGTGAGTTCCTTTAGTACCCCTGCAATGGAGGCCATGGTGGAATTGTGAGCCTGCTACTGCTGCATGGCCTCCTGGTGATTTTTCCTCTGCAGCCTCTGGTTTTCCTGCAAGAAGAGTATCTGACCCATCTTGTCCTGGGATTACTGGTATGCTCCCAGGACTTGGGAGATGGTTTCCTAGTCAGTTGAGTGCCTTGGGGGCCCCACCTTCTGGTCCACAACATCCCTCCCATGCACCCTGCCCCCCACCCAGCACGGTATGCCCACTCCCAGTTACACCAGGACCTTCATCGTCTTGGGTGTCAGGGGTTGACTCTGGTCCCTGTACAGTGGGGCACTCTGCTGATTGAACAGTCCTTGGGACAGAGGTCTGGGGAAGAGGAGTTGGCTGTGCTGTTGGTGCCACAGGGTGGGGGTGATCTGATGTGGGCAGGGTGAGGCTGGTAGTGGTGGACTGACCAGTAGTCCCAGATGGGCCAGGTAAGTCATCACTGTCCAGACATCCAGAGGAGTAGTCCTCACTGGGGCCTTCATCCTAGCGAGGGCTGTCTGTCTCAGGCATACTCTGCATGGTGAAAGTGGCAGGGGTACCTGTGGATGGAGTGCGAGAGAGTTACATAGTGGAAGTGTGATTGGTATTGATATTGTGTGATGCATACTGTGCCTTGACTGGAATCCCAGTTGCGGCAATGACAGATGCAGCACTGTTGATATAGTTTGTGGGTTATGGATACAGAAATGGCTACCATGTTCCGGTCCGAGTTGAGGAATCAACATTGCATTGCTGCCATTGCCATGTAGTGGTCCTCAGTTGCAGCATGCAGTAGGTGTAGCGGGTGCCATGCAGGTGTTGCACTATCACGTGGACATTTCAGGTTGTCATGTGGATGGGCAGGTGCATTGTGGGAGTTGTAGTGATAGTTCCTGTTTGTGGTATCCATGCACTGGGCAGGGACTGTGTGGGGATAGTGGGTGGGTGGTGGAATGGCATGCAGGGTAGGCCATTTGGTGATTGGGTGGGAGGAGGAGTGGGAAATGGGGTGACTTGGGGAGTGATGGGTGGTAGGAATGCATGCTGGACAGAAGTACTTGGTGCGAGGAGAGTGTTAGTGACTTGTCAGAGTCCAGTCCTCCGGATATTCCAGTCAGGCTCTCAGGATGCAGGATGGCCAAGACCTTCTCCTCCCACGATGCGAACTCTGGGGGTGGAGGTGGGGACCCACTGCTGGTCTTGTTGATAGCAATCTGATGTCACGATGCCATGGAACACACCTTCCCCCGTAGGTCATTTCACCTCTTCCTGATATCCTCTCTCATGCGTGGATGGCTGCCACTGAGTTGACCCTGTCGACAAGCCTCTGTCATAACTCAATTTTCCCAGCTATGGATGTTTGCTGGACTTGTGCTCCAAACAGTTGTGGCTCTACCCTGATGATTTCAAAATTGTATGTGTTGGCTCCTCGCTGTCTGTGATCATTGTTTCAGTTGCAAAAGGATTGTGGATTGTGTGGAGGGGTGTTTTATAGTGGTGTGTTTAGGTGTGTCTGGTGTGTGAATGTGTGTCAGGTGTGGGGTCTTCTAACTGTCCAATGTGGTGTGGTGTTCTGGCTGAGTTGTGTTTTTCAATGTGGCGGTTCACACCTTCAATCATTTTCTGCTGTGCAATGACCACTGTGCTGATCTGTACGTCTGAATTTGGAGGGCGGAATGTGGTCGGCGTGGTGGTGCTGTGGTGGTACCGCCTATCTCCCGCCCTCTGTCGTTCTGGCACTCTCGGATTTGTGGCTGTCTTTTGGCTGTGTGCTGTGTGTGACTCATGATACGGCGGGTGGGATACCGTGAACACTGGCCGTCTTCTTACACCTGCAACCGCAGCTGTCTTGCCAAAAGATCACCAAACTCGTAATGAGAGCCCTAGAAAGGTATATGTGCATCAAGTACTAACCTGCTTCCCCCTAAAGAAAGTCTAAAGAAGCACAGGGTGGGGGATGCCACGGAACCCCAAAAAAGCTGTAGAAGTGTAGCCAGTGGTGCTGCAACAATGGGAGTGTAGGCAATCAACTTATGTCATATTTGTTAGCAATACCTGTGTCATAGAGTAAGAGAGCATAATGAGGTACCTAAGTCTTTCCACTGGAAACCAGATGGATTTTCTACCACATAAGTGTTTGTAAAAATGTAGGTTTCAGATCATATAATGTATCTAAAGATCTTATAATTTTGAAAGCTATAAAGATGATCCTGAAAATATGTAAATTATCTAGTATATCAATATCAAAAGTAATAGTGCCTTGGATCTTAAAAAATATGTATATGCCCTTTAGACACGTTTTGTGTCCTGTTGAATCCCTAGATAAAAATAGGATAATGTTCACTAGAAGAAACAGTGTGGATCAAAAACATCATACGTATCAACATAGGCAAAAGCAGTGGTGCCTATCTCTGCCAACTGAAGAAGACAACATAGAAACATTGTACATAGGTGAACTGTTCTGGACTTAAGGTTTCTGTCCACAAACTATAGGTTTACATGTGAACTGTTCAGAGTTGCTAATATCAGTGGTAACATCAGCTGTAAGTCCCAAAAATTGACTGTCCATTGCTGGATAACTATCTCTTTTAGAATAGAATGAGAAAGGATTTCATTTAGGATGGTGTCTGGTATTCAGTTGTCTCACTGATGCAGCCATTATTTTAGATTTGATTTAGTGTCCATTGTTTGTTCCATCATCAATTGCCAAAACACTCAATCACGATGTTAATAATTTTTAAGCAGCACCACTTGCTGACCAAGGAACGTAATTGAATTGAACAACATTCATAGGTGTGGTCCTCCCCTAAACCTTTTTAAGTCTACACTTCTGTTTTCTGAAATGAATGTGTTTGTGTTGACATTAGGACCCTGTGCAGTTGACCACTGCTCACAAGTGCTAAAGTGCTTGTCCTCTCTCATTTAAACATGGTAAAATTGGCTTACACATTATTGGCACTTTGCCTAGCAAGGTGGTACTACATATACCCAGAGTCTGTTAATTAAATATCACTAATGGGCCTGCAGCACATATTGTACCACTCACTTAAGCAGACCAATAAAACATGTCTCAGCCTGCAATTGCAGCCTGTAGTGCAGTTGCAAACTGCCATTGTGACCTGACAAAATACACTTTTTTTCCAGGCCTATACGTTCCCACTTAATACATATATGTCGCCCCCTAAGGTACGTCCTAAAGGCCCATACAGAATAGTGACCTATGGGCCATTATGTGTATTTAAAAAGTAGGAGCTGTGTTCTTACATTTTAAATGCCCTGGTGGTGAAAAATGCCTAAATTTATTTTTCACTACTATAAGGCCTATCTCTCCCATTAAATTACACTGGGTATCTTATCACATTTATTAAGTGCTAACATTGATTGGGAGCAGATTAGTGGTGGGCGGTGAACTCCGCTCCACTCATTGAGTTTGCAGAGTTTTTCCTGTGTAGACTGCGTAGAGCGTGGAGTTCTGAAAAACTCTGCATAGGGGAGCGAAGCTTTTTCCTCACTCGTGCTCGTCAACAGTGAGTTGGCGAGTACGAGCAAGGAAAATCTTACTGAAGACCACCTCCCGGCAAGATTTCTCAATGCGAGCGGTCATTGAAACCTTCCGTTCACATTGAGGTAGCTGCCGCTCAAGTAGAAAATCAACTTGAGTGGCAGAAAACAAGCAGCACCCTCTTGCGCTGCACAGGGAGCCATTCACACTGAATTTTCAGTGTGGGACAAACACCCTGGCTCTTAATATCAGTGTGAACAGCACAATCTAATGCACTCTGCCACTTGTAGAACTCCACGTAGCGCAGCAGAGTTTTTTGGGCACTTCAGGGAGCTCCGCGGTGCGCAACTCTGCGAACTCCGCTCAGGCCTAGAGCAGATACAGTTGCCAATCTTAGACTCAAATGAATTGTAATTAAACATTTTCTTTAAAGGTAAAGTTCATTTTAGATTATAATTTTGAAAATGCCACTTTTAGAAAGTTGGAATTTCCTGCCCAAATGTTTCTAAAGTTTTACAGGAGTTCACAGCTGCTTGGGCCTGTTAATAGCTCCTCCATTAAGAATGCTCAGACAGTGAACAATAGGGGACCAGGTATATAGGTAGGATGGGCCATCCTGCCAGGGTGGTTGGGGGCAAAGCTGCTCCTCACCCCACTTACATTTCAAAGGGCTTGCCTCCAGCACACACAAATTAACCTGACACTAGCCTTTTGTCACCCTAGACTTCTTGGAACCTTGGCAGAGGAAGGTATGCTCCAGGACTAGATGTGATGATAACCTACGAAATTCCCCCACTTCAAAGGATGGCACCAGGTTTTAATATTGGACCTCCTGAGCCACTCTTTAGTACACTCCTGGACCTGCAGACATTACAGAAGAAGGGCAGCCTTGTGTCCCAGAAGAGCATCCTGTTGCTTGATGTCTGTCTTGTTCCCCAGAGGTCTGATCCGCTGCTTAAGGCCTGCCTTATTCTTCAGAGGGCTGTTGTGCTGCTCCCTGAGGCCTGTCTTGTTCCACAGCAAACTCCTCTGCTGCTTGAGGCCATCCCTGCACTCTGTAAAGGAAGACTGACCAGATCCCTTCATCCCAGGCTACCTGAGTGACTCTAAGTATCAGTTGGCTGACTATCTCTTCTGTGTAAAAGGAAAACAACAAGCGTCAGAGGCCTCCCTGAAACTACACAGCTGACCTGCTGCAAATGGACCTGCCTGGAGCTGCAACTTGACCTATTTGAGCCCTGATGGCTTCTGCTAGAGTGAGTCCCTGAGCCCTGAGAGGTGCCTTCCTAGGTCTTGGACAATTGGTTGTCATCAGAGGTCACTCCACTACAAGAAAAGGAGAAATCTTGAAGTTCTGGATTGTTCGTGCCAGACATTGAGAAGCTAAAATTTTCAGTGGGACTAACCGGGTCCTTGTAACTGGCCCATGCTTCATGGCTTTTTCTGGCAATCTTTCTAGCAAGCCTAGATGACTAAGAGTGATGGTTTGAGCTTTAGGCACTATACCTACCTAAAATTTTAAGGGGCATATTTACAACCTCCTAGCGCCTTCCTATGCCACATTAGCGTAACTGTTTTACACTAATGTGGCGTAGGGAAGACTTTTTTGCCACACCTTATTTACAAATGGTGCAATGCTCTTATTGCACCACTTTGCACCCCTTTGGGTCCCATTATGCCAGCAAAAATGGTGCAGGGAAATCTATAAGATTTCACATCGCCATTTTTGGCATAATTTGTAATGCCTGGTTGAAGAAGGCATTAAAATAATGCACCCTTAGAAACCTATGGGCACTAGTGTCAAACGTTTTGATTGTAGTGCAGCAAAGCATAACAATAGTGTAAATTTTTTTGATGCTATTGGCCTAACGACTGCCATGGTGCACCGTATTGTAAATACAGCGCACTCATGGTTTTTTTAGGTGGGGCAAGGGTGATGCAAGAAATGGCACAACAGCACTGATGCGCCAGTTTCTTGCAAATATGCCCCTACATTTCTTTGGTTCTACTGTTTGGAGTTTTGTCATTTCAATCTCATTATATTTATTAAAATGTACTGTATTTTTCTAAATTGTTTAGGGATTTTTTGTGTTGTGTTTTCACTTTGTTACTGTTTGTGTGCTGCATAACTATGTAAAACAGTGTCTCTAAGTTAAGAATGACTACTTTTGTGCAAAGCTACTACAGAGTTAAGCACAGGTTAAGTTAGTGAATTTTATGGTTCACCTTGACAAGGATTGTGGTTGTTGCTTTATTAGAGTTTCACCCCCCCAACCAATATCCCAATTTCTTACAGTAGTGCTGCACGTGCAATGTTCATATCCTTGCCAGCACATGCAGACAGAACTGTATTTTCTCATGGCTTCTGTGTGACATGATAATTTTTCATATTCTAAAAACTTTACAGATGCTTGCCACCAATTTGAAAAAACTATCTTAAATAGGTAAATCCTAACACTCTAATTGATTAATTTCTTTTGGATTCCTTTGACACATGTAAAGCAGAGAACATTATTATTATTTCTAACTTAAGAAAGCTAAGGCCATTTCCTGAACCAAGCAGGCTTGCAAGATCTGGTGAATGATTCATTATCAAACGTCTTTTTAGGAAACCTATAGCCATTGTTCGGGTAAGATGGCTTATCTAGTAACTCATGTGTAGCCAAAATCAGTTTAATTGGTGACTGACTCAATTTGTCAGCTGCTAGCTCTGTAACAGCATTAGGATGAATAGGGGTACCAGTGGACTGAGTGCTGCCTACAGTTCTATCTCTAGAACAAGGAAGCTGCATAACTGATGTATCAGATTTACCAGTGGTTGTTGTGTTAGAGGTATGTGTCAGCTTTCATAGCTAATATCAATGAAAAGGAACAGCTATGTTTGGCTGTTAAAGGTTCTGTAACTGCTGATTTCCACAATAAAAGATGCCCTTTATTGTGTTATCAATTACTATTAGTGGTACTGCTCATGACTGCTGTATGAGCACCTACAAAATAAATAATTTGTTATTGATTTTTTTACTTGTATTTGATATTTTGACAGTATAGAATGTTGCACTGAATTTGGGACATTAATGGTATTCTACATAACAAACTCAGTTACTAAACAGATGCATTATTATAAGATTGTAAGAAGAAATGATGGCTTGAAACATTAATGCTGTTCACTAAAAAAGGAGTCTTTCCCCAAGGGATATAGGCCCTCATTACAACATTGGCAGTAAATCCTGCTTACTGCCGTGCAGAAGACCGCCAACACACCGCTGTGGTGGCAGAATTCCGCCACAGCTATTACGACCCACAGCCCGGAATCCGCCAAAATCTAGACACCCACACAAGTCCGCCACACCAAAGGTCAGTGATAAACTGGCGATAACAAAACCTCCACCGTCACGCCAACTGGAATACGCCCACACTATCACGACCCACGAATCCACGTGGCAGTCTTTCAAACGCGGTAAACCATTGGTGGTACACACCGCCGCGCTCAAAATACACACACATTTATAAAGCACAACCACATTGGACAATTCGAAATACACACACCTGATACACATACACACACCAAACCCACACACCCAATCCAATATAAAACACACACCCACATCACCCACAAACCCTTACGACCAAAATTGAGAAAGAAGCCCAGAGAGAAACACCACCAGAAACAACACTAGCATCCACAGGTACACAAGACCATCACACACACAACATCCACGCACCTCAGACAACACACAAAAATACATCCCCTCACACATCACAACCGACACCACCTCACACATCACTCACACCACATCATGGCACCTCAACGACACCCCAAGTTCTCTGAGGAGGAGCCCAGGGTCATGGTGGAGGAATTCATCCGGGTAGAGCCACAGCTATTCGGATCACAGTTGCAGCACACCGCCATTGCTAGGAAGATGGAGCTATGGCACAGAATCGTAGACAGGGTCAACGCAGTGGGACAGCATCCAAGAACACAGGATGACATCAGGAAGAGGTGGAATGACCTACGGGGGAAGGAGTGTTCCGTGGTCTCCAGACACCAGATTGCAGTGCAGAGGACTGGCGGCGGACCCCCACCTCCTCCCCCACAACTAACAACATGGGAGGAGCAAGTCTTGGCTATACTGCATCCTGAGGGCCTCGCAGGAGTAGCAGGAGGAATGGACTCTGGTAAGTCAGATCTTAATTACTAAATCCCCCACCCTACCTGCATGCCATCACATACCCCACCCTCACCCTCACCCCCATCACTCCAACACCTCACAAATGTCCCACTATCACAACCCACCCATCCCAACACCAAGTCCTGCATGCAACACCAAAGCATAGACACCCATCACCAAAGCATGTCCACTACAGATACTCACACAGACCCCAAACCAATTATCACACAAGGTCCTAGATAAGAATGCAAGCACTGGAGTACAGGGTCACCCACCCATTGCACACGATAGCACACACAGATGCAATAATCATGCCTTTACACCGCTGCAGGACCCCTACCCAACGTCACCGGACAGGAGGTTCCAGACATGTCCACTCCCCCCACAGAAGAGGCCCACAGTGATGACAGCAGCTCTGTCCAACTAGATCAAGATGTCCAGCCCGGCCCATCTGGGACCTCGGGACTGTCGGTTCCCCTGACACTGGCACATGCCACCACAGAGCCTCCCCCCTCAGGAAACACCAGCACAACACCCACCTAGCGGGCCCATCCCTCTGTCCCCAGGACACGTCAAGCAGCAGTGTGTCCACCACTACAGGGAACCCAGGCAAGCCCACCACCCCAAGAAAATCAGGGACCTGAGGGCAGTGGCAGAGGGCACACGGTTCAGGGGACAGAGGCACAGGAAAACAGGGGAACTGGGAGGACTGCTGTGCGACAGGGGGAGGACAGGCCCAGGGAACCCACTCTCCACGAGGCCCTCTCCAACATCATGGGAGCATACCATCATTCCCCGGAGAAGATGACAACAGTACTGGCCAACTTTCAGGAGACCCAGCGACTGTAGGAGGAACAGTATCTGGGGATCAGGGAGGAACATAAGTCCATCAACACCACCCTGGCCACCACTGTAGGGGTGCTGAAGGACCTTGTGAACACCAGGAGGGACACTGTGGCACAACAAGGGGCCCCTGACACTAGACTGGATGATGAACAGCTCACCACCTCCGCCGGCGCTAGTGGACAGGAGGCATCGCCACAGGACCACGACACCAGCACCCCACCCCCTGCAGATGGAGAACCACCCCACAAATGGTCCCTGAGATCCAGGACAAAGACAGAGAAGAATGCCAAGACCCCCGCCAGGAAATGAGACCCCCCCTGAATGTCATCCTTCTGTCCCACTTTGTCACCCTGTCCATCCATCAACTGCCCTAGCTCCACTTCCTATGCCCCTTTGGACAATGCACCTGTGAAACAAATAGACTGGACTCTGCCATGGACATTCCTCCACCATCACCCCTGCTCATTTTACAACCCCCTCCACTAATTAGCACTGAAATAAACACCCTTGGATCACAAAATAATCTGGAGTCAGTCTGTGCTTTCACAAATGGGTATTTGCAATATGGAATATAGCAATGTCAAATGTATAGTCAACATACCGCTGTAACACATCTCTAGTCCATGAGGTAATATAGCAGAGGTGACACAGTGGGACCCACATCTGTGAAATGGAAAGGCAAAGTGACACGTCAGGGTCAATACAGTGGGTGAAAGTGACAGACTTATGCTAGCTCAAACAATAGAATGAGATGTGTGAGGCAGTGACATCTTCTTACCTGTGTCTCACTGGAAGTATTGCTGGATAACGTTGTTTCTGTTGTCGATATCCTCTTCTTCTGCCTCCTCTTCTTCACTGTCCACAGGCTCCACAGCTGCCACAAGACCTCCTTCTGGACCATCCTCCTGCAGAAAAGGCACCTGTCGTCGCAAAGCAAGGTTGTGCAGCATACAGCAGGCCACGATGATCTGGCACACCTTCTTTGGTGAGTAGTAGAGAGAACCACCTGTCATATGGAGTCACCGGAACCTGGCCTTCAGGAGGCCGAAGGTCCTTTTAATCACTCTCCTAATTCACCCATGTGCCTCATTGTAGCGTTCCTCTGCCCTTGTCCTGGGATTTCTCACTGGGGTCAGTAGCCATGACAGGTTGGGGTACCCACAGTCACCTGCAAATGTCGAGGGACAACTGTTAGACACACACTAACCCTTAGGGACAACCCCAGACAAATATTCACAGGGTATAGGGTCCTTGTCCTCACCTATTAGCCACACACGGTGCCTCTGGAGTTGCCCCATCAGATAAGGGATGCTGCTATTCCTCAGAATGTAAGCGTCATGCACTGATCCAGGAAACTTGCCATTCACATGGGAGATGTACTGGTTGGCCAAACACACCATCTGCACATTCATAGAATGGTAGCTCTTCCAGTTTCTGTACACCTGTTCACTCCTGCGGGGGGGTACCAAAGTCATATGTGTCCAATCAATGGCACCTGTGATGTTGGGGATAAATCCCAGGGCATAGAAGTCACCTTTCACTGTAGGCAAATCCTCCACCTGAGGGAACACGATGTAGCTGCGCATGTGTTTTAGCAGGGCAGACAACACTCTGGACAACACGTTTGAGAACATAGGCTGGGACATCCCAGATGCAATGGCAAATGTAGTTTGAAATGACCCACTTGCCAGGAAATGGAGTACTGACAGGACCTGCACTAGAGGGGGGATCCCTGTGGGATGGTGGATAGCTGACATCAGGTCTGGCTCCAACTGGGCACACAGTTCATGGATTGTTGCACAATCAAGTCTGTAGGTGACTATTACGTGTCTCTCTTCCATTGTCGACAGGTCCACCAGCGGTCTGTACACCGGATGATGCCGCCATCTCATCACCTGCCCCAGCAGACGTGCCCTATGGACGAGAACAGCAAGCAGAGAGTCAGCCAACACTGAGGTATTACAAAAAGTCATTAGCACATATTTGTCAATCCGCAATGTGCCTGTTACTGTGTGTATGCAAGGCCTAGATAGGTGTGACGCAGTTATTATTAATGCCATGTGGCCCCTTGAAATGGCGGCTGCCTGACCTGTAAGGTGGGACAAGGGGATATGATGTAACTGCGCTGGGGTTCTACACCGTCATGGTAGGTTGTCGAAGACCGCAGCGCAATCCTGCATTGGTTAACATTGGACCCTATGGGTCTGAGGAGCCAATGACGATGTACGCC
This sequence comes from Pleurodeles waltl, assembly GCF_031143425.1. Taxonomy (NCBI): domain Eukaryota; kingdom Metazoa; phylum Chordata; class Amphibia; order Caudata; family Salamandridae; genus Pleurodeles; species Pleurodeles waltl. Next base: position 229,648,919 of record NC_090437.1, on the reverse strand, counting down.
GGAGGTGACGGTACGCACCGCAGTGGACGTGACCGCCATTTTCTGTCTGTTCACTCACTTGATACCTTGACCTTCGACAAGATAGGACCTACACTGCAAGTGCTGCTGTGAACTCAGTCTGGAAGCGACAATGGCTCATGTGTCTGGGGAAAGGGCCCCTGCCTTCACTTTGGAGGAGTTGGAGAAGTTAGTGGTGGATGGGGTCCTCCCCCAGTACAGGCTACTCTACGGTCCTCCAGACAAACAGGTGAGTACACTGTGAGCATGCTGCATGGGAAATGCCTGTTTGGAGTATTGTGGATGGAAGATACATCGAGGGTTACCTGAGCCCTGCATGAGCGGACGGTGAGCATATGTGCGTCAGGGCAAGGGTGGGAACGTGGGCCAATGACTGTGATGGTCCAGACGGTTAAAGTTTTCCTTTTCCCTGTACTATTCCTCTAGGTCAGTGCCCACCAGAAGAAGGATATTTGGCGTGCCATTGCCAAGTACGACCGGACCCTGGGTGTCCACCAGAGACGGAGCACCCACTGCTGGAAAAGATGGGAGGACATTTGCCGCTGGAGCAAGAAGATGGCGGAGGCCCAGCTGGGGATGGCCTCCCAACGTGGGAGGGGTGCTCATCGCACCATGACCCCCCTGATGTTCCGGATCCTGGTGGTGGCGTATCCGGAGTTGGATGGGCGCTTGAGGGCATCACAGCAGCCACAAGGGGGTGAGTACTGTCACATCCATCTGACTCTGCGCGCATTACGAGGTGTCTGGATGGGGAGGTGGGCAGTGGGTTACCCTAGGTCAGGGCGAGTTTTGTAGGCAAGGACCCTTTGTGAGGCAGGCTATGTGGCACCTCAACCCCACCAGTGTTAAGAGCCATCTACACCTAGTCAGGCTCCTGTGACTTCTATGTGTGCAGCAATCGGGCATAGGCCTTGTACCCCATGGGCATGTGATTAATCTAGGAGCTATAAGTGCATGGCGTAGTGCAGAGGGCTGCTGTGTCTGTAGTGTCTGCCAACGGTAGTGGTATTGCATGCACTGAACATGTCTTTCTTCTGTCTCCCCCCCTTTTTGTGGCCTCCCTGTTCTTGTGTGCAATAGCATCATCAGGCGGAGGAGCAGTGGCACCGGAGCAGGAGGGAGCTGCATCCCACTTGGCCCTGGAGGGTGAGACAACGGAGCCAGTTGGATGGAGGGTGAGGGGAGCTCCACGGCGGACAGGAGGTGACAGCAGCGACAGCGACTCCTCCTCTGATGGGAGCTCCCTTGCGGTGGTGGGCCCCTCTGTGCCCCCGCATCAACAGGTACAGCTGCCACCCCCCCTACCAGCACCGCCCTCCCAGCAGCCCCTCAGCGTTTGCCCCGTGGCCGCTCACCCAGGAGGGTGGGCATCTCCTTCGCCCGAGGCACGTCAGGCCCTGCCCCAGTCAGCCTTGCTGCCCTCAGTGAGGAGGCTATTGATCTCCTGAGATCCCTCACTGTTGGGCAGTCTATCATTGTGAATGCCATCCAGGGTGTTGAGAGGCATTTGCAACAAACAAATGCATATCTGGAGGGCATTCATTCTGGCCAGGCAGCCCAACAGAGAGCATTTCAAGCTCTGGCCTCAGCACTGATGGCAGCCATTGTCCCTGTGTCAGGCCTCCCCCCTCCAACTTCCTCCACCCAGACCCAATTGCCTGTACCTCAGCCTATCCCAAGCACACCATCAGACCAGCATGCATACACCTCAACACACAAGGGTGGCTCTGGCAAACATAAGCACCACACATCCCACAGGCACTCATACAAGCATCATACCCATGCACACATACCAACATCCACTGCCTCCACTGTGTCCCACTCCTCCACGTCATCCTCCTCCTTCCCTTTCTCGTCTCCACTCACACCTGCATGCACTACATCTTCAGCCACTACCTCCATCACCAGCACACCCATCACCACACACCGCTCACGTGCACTCACCACCCCCACTACCATTCACACATCCCCTGTGTCCTCTCCCAGTGTGTCTGTGAGCCCTCCTCCCAAAGTACACAAACGCAGGCACACACCCACCCAACAGCCATCCACCTCACAACAGCCTCCAGCCCATGCACCTTCACCCAAATTCAGCAAACGTACACCTCCTACAACCACTACCTCTTCCTCCACTCCCAAACCGACTCCATCTACCCGTCCCAGTGTGTCTAAAAAACTTTTCCTGGCTAATATTGACCTCTTCCCTACACCTCCCTCCCGTCCATCCCCTAGGGCCAGGCTTTCCAGGTCCCAACCCGACACCTCAGCCACCACATCACCGGACACAGTGGTGCCAGCAGCTGCAGGCTATTGGAGTGCACCAACCATCAGGGCTGCCAGTGTGCCACGGAGCGAGGGCAAGGACATTCTGCCACCTGCTAAAGTAAAAAAGTTGCCCACATCCCGGAGGGAGAAGACGAAAACACCTGCCACCAAGGGCTCAGCGAAATCGAAAGGGGATAGTGGCAAAACAGCTGCGCTACCATCCAAGGTGGGGCAGGGCCAGAAAATAAAGGGCAGGTCAGGAGAGGGCATGGTGGCACCGACAATGGGACCAGTGTCACATCTTCTGTCCACTTCGATGGCAACCTGTACGGCGGAGAAGACCGCCACCTGCATCGCCACCTGCACCACCACATGCACCGCCACCAGCACCGCCGTCATTGAGCCCGCCACCAGCACCACAGTCACTGAGCCCGCCGCCAGCACCGCAGTCACTGAGCCCACCACCAGCACAGCCGCCACAGAGCCAGCCGCTAGCACCGCAGTCACTGAGCCCGCCACCAGCACCGTCGCCATAGAGCCCGCCGCCACAGAGTCCGCCGCCAGCACCGATGCCACAGAGCCCGCCACCAGCACCGATGCCACAGAGCCCGCCGCCAGCACCGCTGCCACAGAGTCCGCCGCCAGCACCGATGCCACATAGCCCGCTGCAAGCACCGCTGCCACAGAGACCGCTGCAAGCACCGCCAGCGGCCCCGCGACATCCTGAGCCAGTGGCACCAGCGCAGACATGGCTGCTATCCCCAGTGGTCAGTCGTCTGAGCCTGGTGGTCAGTTCCAGGAGCCTGAGCACCTTCCATGATGCACCACCTTCAGTGGAGAAAGGCATCCATTACCTAAGTCCTTGGCAGGATGAAGCACTCTGGGCACAAAGCCCCCTCCAGAACCAGTGGAGTATCACATCCACTACCTCAGTCCTTGGCAGGATGAAGCACACAAAGCCCCCTCCAGAACCAGTGGAATATCACATCCACTACCGCAGTCCTTGGCAGGATGAAGCACTCTGGGCACAATGCCCCCTCCAGAACCAGTGGAGAAAGGCATCCACTACCTCAGTCCTTGGCAGGATGAAGCACTCTGGGCACAATGCCCCCGCCAGAACCAGTGGAGTATCACATCCTCTACCTCAGTCCTTGGCAGGATGAAGCACTCTGGGCACAAAGCCCCCTCAAGAACCAGTGGAGAAAGGCATCCACCTGAGAGACTGTGGCTTTGCACTCCCCAGGATGCAGCAGTGGGCAAACCACCCACTGGAGAGACTTGAGAGACTGTGGCTTTGCACTTCCCAGGATACAGCAGTGGGCATGGAGCCCCCTCGTGGAGCAGTGGTGTCGTGCACTCATCCGGCTGAGGTGCTCCCCCTTCACTTCCCCCTGAGGTGCCTGTTTCATTTCGATCTGATGCCCCTGCAGTGTTCTCTCTGTTTGAAGTCTGGTATCTAATGTGGGCCTCGCCCATGCATTTTGGGCCCAGTGGTCCACGGACAAAATTGGTGCACTCTCCAGACTTGTGTAGTTGGTGTACATATTTGTATATACTGTATTTTGAGTTTTGACTACTGTTTTTTCATGATTACAATCGTTCAACTCATTTCCTTTTGTCCTTGCGTTCTTCCAGAGGGGGGCAGGGGGTGTAAATGTACTGTTGCAGCATGTATTTGTGTGTATGTTGTTGTGGGTGAGGGTTTTGCGTGTTTCATGTGTGTCACTCTCTTTTCCCTCCCCCCCTGTGTTGTATGTGCAGTATTCACCATGGTCGTCGCCACCGTCTTTGGTGTTCCTGATAGAGGAGCAGGAATACCATTGCAGGGAGTATCTGAAGTTCTGGCTCCATGGCGTCTTGGTTCCTTGTGGGGTGTGGAGAGGTGAGTGTTTTCCCTTCCAAGTCCTGTTTCCGCCGTGTTTTTGTTCGCGTTGGTTCCGCCCTGGAAAAGGTGGCGGATTGGCCTCTCATAATAGTGTGGGCGGTACATTGTCTTCCGCCTGTCTGTTGGCGGTGACCGCCGTCCTGTTTGTTTGTACCGCCACGGCAGTCGGAGTGTTAAAGTGGCTGTCTATGTTGGCGGTTTCCACCACGGTCGTAATTCAATTTTTTTTTTCGTCTGCCTGTTGGCGGTATTACCACCGCTTTAACACCGACCACCAGGGTTGTAATGAGGGCCATAATGTGTGTTGGACAACATAGTACAGGTTCTGATTCCACTGAGTTTGATGTGTGGGGCGTAAAAGCATTGTATATGCAGCAAACTCACAGTGGTTGACATTGCAGTGAGTTTCCATTTTCATGTGACTCCAAGAAGCATTAGTTCTTGTCTAGTTACAGTAAGCAAAGAGGGGATTAATTTGAAAGATGCTACTGTGAGTCCTGGGGTGAATTTGAGATCTGATGTAGGTCATGAAATATGATAAGCCACAAATGCATGGATGTCATCTCACTAACATGTCAGGTGTAGCATAAGTGGTACCATAAACCTTTTTCCTCTGACTTCACAGTGTTCAGTCTTTGCCACCTCCTTCGCCTCTCAGCTACCTGCTATTAGCTGCTGAGGAGCTAGAAAATGGCAGGTAGTAGAAAGTACAGAAACTAAACATGATTGTCAGAGTCTAACTTCCTTTATTTTTTAGTGACTGCCTTGAAGAATTCTGAGACAAGAAGATAGCAAAGGGACAACCAGATGTACCAAGAAGCAGACTTGGGGAAGTTGTTCATACACACACCCATTCACAGAGCTGTGGCACTCTCTCCACCCTATTGTGGTGCATAGTTTGCCTCTGGCTCAATATATGTGGCCACCCGAACTCATGTATTTGTTACTTGAATTGCAGCACACATAGATTTCTACTGCATAAGTCCTGAGGATGATACCGTACAATTGACAAACAATGCCATGCTGTTCCATCAGCCATTAAGGCACAAGACTTGACTTATCAGCCAGCACTGGTAAATGATCGTCTGCAATTACCCAGTGTTGTGTAACAGTCTCTCTAGGTAGGTGCTCTGCCTTGCTACATTACAGACTCAAGTCCTACTTTATATTTTAGGATCGGGTATATATCACGATCCTCACAGGCAGCAAGGCACTGAGGAGAAGTGCTATTTGTTGTACACTTATTGTGAAATGATGTAAATTGAATATGAATTTACTTAAGTCCTAAATATGTCAATAATTAGCCCCTTTGGGCTTTTGTGCTGTAGACTTACTGACATTCAAGGGTAAAGTGAGGTCTACAGCTTTTCAAACGTCAAAAATGTGTTCTAAAAGCAGGAATTATATCACATGAAATAATACCATTGCCTGCCATCATGATAATATTGTATGTATGTATGAGGTATGCGTATAGTACAAACCTAGCCAAAAAGGCAGCTGCGCATTGTTTAGTTTAAAAAACAAGCATAGAGAGAACGAATGATGAGAGGTAGCTAGTTATTGGATTATAACTGCACTGTGATATACTGTTATTTATATAGGTGTGTTTTCAACTCCTTCCTAGATTGCAACACTGGGGCAGTGCTTATGGATACAAAGATGTTATGACAAATCCTGGTTGCATAGATATAAATGGCCTAATGGCTTGTTTGATGGTGCCTGGCTGCAGATGTGCTGAGAGCAGAACCCCCTTACAACCAATAACATTATGTGACCTCAGCAAGTTTCTTTCCCCTTCTTTATTCTGCCTCATTTTCTCCATTAGTCACTTTTATTCCTGTTTAGGTTGTCACATTTGGCTTTTGCCATTTAATACATAGTCAAAATTGTCACTTTCCTTACAGAGTCAATTTCAGTCTCCGCAGGCTGTCACTTTCCCTGACAGTTATTTGTGCCATTATGCTTACAAGTTCCCTTATCTGGGGCATTTCCATTTAGTCTGCAGTCGTCTATTATTTCAACTATCTCCTGCATTTCCCTACTAGATTGCTAGCCCAGGAATGTCCTCTGCATGGCATATATGCATGTTCCTCTGCCCTGAGTGGCTAACTTTGTGTGTACCTGGAATCCTTTTTTATTTTGGCCATGGAGAAATGGTACTCTAATAATGTGTGCAGGTGCAGGTGCAGATGCTGAGGCCTGCCCTGGCCTTAAAGAGATACGGGACCAGTCCTGTGACTTCGAGGAGTACACAAAGTGCCCTCATTACTGATAGTGGTTTATTGCACCTATTGTTGATACAGCCCAGAAAGTGGGGATGGCAGCATAATGGGGTTAAGAAGAATTAATATTGTCAGAGAACCGTTTAATATAGGTGACGTTGGTTGAGGTCCCCTGGCCCAAACTTCAAAGGTTTTTCTTCTGTTTATATACCCAGACCTTTGACTGACAACCGAAGTGCATGTTAAGTATTTTTGTGTGTGTAGTAAATGTATCACATGCATGGCGTGTGAGTGAGCCAGAGTAATGGGGGCCATTTGGTTCCATTTTGAGTGCCCCGGTAAGGCTTATCACAAGATGGAGGGTGAGGACTATGCTCTCAGACAAGGAAATAAATCTATTCCTTATATTGCTGTTTGCAGCTGGAGGGAGGGGACCCAGACATTGAAGGGAGGGGAATAAACAAAGGAATGCCTTTAGAAATTCTATCTTGCGTTTTTGATCATCAGGGGGCTACTGGTTAATCTTCTTTAACACTGCCATTTGGTGTATTTCAACAATGGGACTGAAAACTCTGTTGTGAAAGGTGTAAAGTTTCCGGGTGAGGCCTGTTCTTTTTTTTGTCCCTGTCAATCCTTCAGTTGGTCTAATTTAGGCAAACATACAATCTGGTATCAGGGAGTAGGAGATACTTTCCACCCTTTTAAAAACACTGGTAAGCCTTATTTTCACCTAATGCAATCCTGAGTTAAGATGAATACTTGAAATGGGAGATAATGTCCATCACATTGAATTCTGAAAACTGTCCTCCATCTCAGAATAAATTAAAGAAAAAGAATAAGCATAAAGAATAAGCACTGTTTGTGTTCCTGAAGTCTTGTGAACCTGGCCAATGGTGCTTAACACCCCTTTCTCGGGCATGTGGTGACCTGCATAATGGACAGAGTCACCTAGCTGATTGGAGCCAGGCAACGTTTGTTCATGGGGTGAGTATAAGTATGGGCAGAATCACCATTAACTTGTGCATTAAGGTTTTCGGGTCCTGATGTACAAATAATTTTAACAGTCACAAACAAACCGATTCGGGAAATCTGAGGGTTTGCTACCACTAAAGTGCTTCATGTAATATACTAAACTGAACTAATGATTGGGAAAAGGTGTTCTGAATTGTTAAATGGGTTAGGCAAACATTTAGTAATCGCTATTTGTAAGAGGTGTGTAATGGCATTCCTCCCAAATAACAATTCCATAAGGTATGTATTCATGAATTTTGCAACAAAATTCGGAGGCAAAACATTAATGTTTTACCATCAGTTCAAGTTATTTGCAAGTAAGAGGGGTTACTCTCACACTTGTCCATTTGATTTTACCTTGGACTCCCTGGGAAAGAGGAAACTTCTGGGATCTAAAGTCAGTAATTACTCCAACAAGAACCACATTAGACTCTCCTTTGATCAAAGCCGTTTGGGTCATCTCCAAAGAAATCAACCTACCCGAAAGATGGCTCACACTTGATTCAATTGATCAGCCAATAATCCTTCCCACTACTAACATTGACAGTATGACAACTAGAGGTGCCTGTAGCAGGATTAATATTGGCCAACCCACTGGGCCATCTTAGGGGGAAGATTGCCTGTTTACAATATACATATTGTGGTCCATTAGCCAAAAGAAAAAAAGGCCAAGCACAGTTGGCCAGCAGGATCCTCCCATCAAGAGCGTTTCTAGTACTCAAGCAAAGAGCAATCACGACGTCCCCACTCTGTGTCCAGAGGGAGAGTGTATCAACTCTATCTGTGTCTTGCTGCTTGGAAAAACTGAGGGCCTCATTTACAAGGAATTGGTGCATCGACTCCAAAGCACCAGTTTCCTTGTGTCCCCCTGCATCCTCATAACAACACCATAGTAGCGATGTATTTATACTACAGTGCACCTTAGCGCTCGTTAGCACAACTGCGTCAACATTTTTTATGCCGTTGATGCTAGTCCATCAAAGTTCAAGGAGGCACGTTGAAAAGAGCCTAGTGTCAGTTTAACACCTGCCCTGCCTTGCAGGGGAACACCTCCCTTGCATACCTTATCCCTGGTTCAGGTAAGATCCTGGGTGCAAAGATTTACAAACTGGCACAATGGTGACATTGCGCCAGTTTGAAAATGCGGGGTGGAGGACTGTTTTGTGCTGCTGTAACAGAAAAAAGCTACACTGCAGTGGCACAATGGGCATTTAAATGAGCCCCCACAGATGTTGTTAAATCTTAAATAACCCCATTGGTGTAGAGGCAACAAAATCTTAAAAATAAAATTATGATAAGGTCCTCCCTCCTGGCATTTATGTCTTCTAAATGGGTCATCTGTCTCTCGAACACCAGTAGTAGGGCAACAATCCATGCTCTCAAGAGGACCTACATTATTCCTACCATCTAGTATTGGCAGTAACAAAGTTTGCCACTGCTTCCATTGACAGAGGGTGGTCTGTTGACCAAGAAACAGACTACAGAAGCAACCAGAATCAAAGGTGGGCCTGATCTGTGGGGGCACAGAAACTCATATCCACATCTACAGTTTAATTTCCTCCGCTGAATGCTCCACCTTTACCACCATCCATGGGGGGATCCACAGACCAAATGAAAAATAAGGCGCCTCACTGCTTAACCAAAAATACGAATTTTAATCTTACTGATTGGAGCAAAATATTTTTTGTCAGAAGAGTGGACTGAACTGGCCTTAGCGGCAAACAATTAAGGGTGGATTGTGTGGTGATCAATTGTAAGTATCCAGATGCAGCACATCATCTAATTTTAAAAAATCCCCACAATGCAAACCTGTATTACCATATTAATCTTCTCCTGTTAAGATTTTTCTGTAGACGTTTATCATACAGTTCTAATTTTCTGCACACTTTGACTGCACAAAACCCCACCCATCTGAATGTTACACTATTCCTGTTTAAAATTGCTTTTCTCCGCATCTTATTCTGAACGAAGCAGACTGACTGAATAATGACCCTAGTAGCGACAAGGAGCCTTCACCAAAAATAGTTGTAAAGATGGACCAGATCAGGTTAGTATGTTGGAATCGTTAATGCTTTCTTTCAAAACTATCAGATGCAGATTGGTTGGCTTATGTTGTACAATTCAAAATTGTTGTGATGCAGGAAGCTTAGTCTAATGATTGTATCACCTGGGATGGGTATCAAAGTTTTTGCATCCCAGCTCCACTGTCAGCAGGAGGTGAAGAAGTGTGTGGAGGGGTGAGTCCCATTATTGTTTCAGGAATTCAGATCCTTTGGATAAAAGTTTTTGCATCCCAGCTCCACTGTCAGCAGGAGGTGAAGAAGTGTGTGGAGGGATAAGTCCCATTATTGTTTCAGGAATTCAGATCCTTTGGATAATCCTTGAAAACACATTTAATTACTACCTAATAATCTTTTATAATTCAGTATGTGGGCAGGATAAGGCTAGCCAATATGATGTTCTATTTCCTGTTATTGCCACTCCGAGAAGTAGACCCTTTTCAGCCCTTCATGGTTTTAGAGTAATGTTCAGAGGAGGGGGACTATAGCACTAACATGGGGACTAGCATTACTTTTTGTGTCCCCTTTCCAATTTTAGAAAATGTCCCAACTGCACATAAAGCAGATTACAGGGGTCCAAAACTGTATGATTATCTACCAGGATTTGGCCTCTATAATACTACAGAAACCATGAAGGAGGTGTCAAACCAAATTGCAGCTTTCATAAATTGGGGCCAAGGTGTTATTATTGACTGTGTCTTGATTTGCAAATACATTCTGATGGCACAACTGAAAAGTCTCTTAGTAATTATAACCCTAATGAGCTCTTAGTTAGACTGCCACCATGCTCTAGATTGTCTGCTGACACAGGGATAACATATCTAGACATCATTGCTAGGGGGCTAAGGTTGATCTATGATGCCTTATTGGTTGTCCACCAACTAACAATCCAGACTATTCAAGCACTGCATCATTTAAAAAGAGTGCCCAATCAAGCTGGTTCAACAAAGAATGTAGAGAGACTACTTGAAGAGTTCACAGTGACTTGAATAGCATTCCTAAAAACCAGACGTAAAAACCGTACCATTATAGTTAGTTTAAGAACAGTGTACAAATTGACAATTATAAAGAGAAACGCAGCAATTTGAGAAGAAACCTGGACTAACTTTCATCAGCTTGCACAAACCAAAATACTAGACCATTTTGGAAAGTGTTAAATTCAAATAAACATAATAATGGCATCACATATTATCAAAGCTCTAACATAAGTGCAGATAGTTGGGTTGAGCACTTTAAAAACATGTATTCATTCAATATGGAGAGTGAAGACATAGGCCCTGATTTATACTTTTTAGTGCAAAACTGCACTAATGTTTAGCACAGGCTTGCACCACTTCTGAGCACCAGCCGGGCACAATATTTATGGAATGGTGCAAGCCGGTGCAAAGGGTAGGCTAGCGTAAAAAAAAAATTACATTAGCCGGGTGGGGCTGGCGTATGGAAGAAGGTGGTTTTGCAGCAAAAAAAATGATGTTGGGCAGGTTAGAGTACAATAAAATGACTCTAACCAGCCTAGCATCATTTTCTGATGCAAAATCATCCATACCACAAGACTCCTGTCTTAAAAAAGACAGGAGTCATGCCCACCACTCCAATGGGCAGCACAGGGGACCAGGGTCCCTTGGGCATGGCAATTGCACCCACTGCCATGCAGGGGGGGCACTTTCAGGGCCCCTAATGGCATTTAAAAAAAGAAAATACTTAACTGTACTTACCTATACTTACCTGGGATGGGGTCCCCATCCTCTGCTGTCCCTCTGGTGTTGTGGGGGTGTCCCTGGGGCTTGGGGAAGGCACCTGTGGGCTTATTCCATGGTTTTCCACCATGGAAATAGGCCCACAGGTCCCCTAATGTCTGCTCTGACACAGGCGTTAAATAATGGTGCAAAGCAAGCTTTGTACCATTATTTGACCCCTTCTCCCCTGTGCGTAATTTTAGAATGGGGTGAGAAATATGGTGCTAAGGCCATAGAGACATTTTTTGCACAGGAAGTCCTACTTTGCATCTCATTGACACAAAGTAGGTTTCCACTTCCAAAAAATGACTTTAACTCCATAAATTTGGTGCTAGACAGGTCTAGCGCCAAAGTATAAATATGGAGTTCGTTTTGCACCAAAGTTGTGTCAAAAAAATTATGCTAATTTGGCACAATACAAGTATAAATATGCCCCATAGTGTATTAATTTCCACTTGACATCAAATTTGAGCTTGAAAGGGTTAGTGTAGCTTTCACTAGCAGCCTCTCCCACAAGGTCCCTGCAACAGACAGGGTCCCAGTGGACCTGTGTGAGGAAAATATAGAGTTCCAAGCGCCACTAATAACTAATGTCTTGAATGCTGTTGCCAACTCAAGAATCCCAACCTCATGGCAGATGGCAAACACTGTTCCAATCTACAAGAAAGGCAAAAGAGAAGACCACCATTGCTATAGGGCAGTCTCTTTGCTAGATTTGGTGGATAAAGTAGCAGGGCACGTTATCTTACATAAGATTGAGGGCTGGCTTGAACATTCTAGCTTGATTAGTGCAATACATTATGGTTTCAGGGAGGGCCTGGGAACACATGAGCAGTACTTGAACTTACAGCTAATTATAGATAAGTATAGATTGCTGAAGGGGCACCAATATACCTCTCTTTAATAGATCTCACTAGCCTGTTCGATCTCGTTAAACTCTCAAAGTTTTGGGGGTCTTGGCTCCAGTTAGGCTCACCTGAAACCTAAGTGAATTTTCTACATGCTTTATACTTTGGGGTCACAAAATCAGTCAGATATGGGTTAAATGAGGAATGCACAGACTGATCCATTCGGTTTGACCAGAGGAGGTCTGTCAAGGTTTTGTACTCGCTGCTTGATAGAAATGGGGTCTTTGGTTGGCAGTCAGGTTACCCCCTGTCCAAGCAAGGACCCTCCCTCTAGTTTGGGTAAGTCACACACAATCAAAATTATCCTGTGCCCACCCTCTGGTACCTTGGCACCGAGCAGTCAGGCTTAACCTAGAAGGCAATGTGTAAAGTATTTGTGCAATAAATCATACAATCACACCATATAGCCCCACAAAAAACACCACACAGTGTTTAGAAAAATATATAATACTTATCTGGATAAATGCAGGTCAAAACGATAAAATGCAATAAGTATATGTTGAGATATCACTGAAAAGTGATTTAAAGTGTCTTAAGTCTTTTTAAAAGCAAACAAAGTCTCTTTCAAGCACAAAGTACCTGGTTTGCGTGAAAAATCTCTGCAAAGAACCGCAGAGGAGGAGATGCATGGAAACAAAGGGTTGTGCGTCGATTTCTCAGGCCGCACATGGTGATGCGTTGTTTAGTTTTCACTCGGTCGTGGGTCCTCTTTGGGTTGTGGGGTTTTCAGATTCCGTGGGGACGGTGCGTGGATTTTCTGTGCTGACAGAACAAAGTCACAGGAGCTGCGTCGATTCAGTGGGCATTGCGTCATATTTTCTACTGCACAGCAGGCTCTGCATCGATTCCTCTCGCATCATTCCGGGTTGGCTGTGCATCCATGCAGTGGGCCATGCATCGAATTTCCGGTTGCTACATTGGCGTTACGTCGATCTTCTCATTGCGAAGTTGGGCTGCGTCGTTCTGGTTCGGCGTGCAGTGAAATTTTCACCGCGGTGCAGGCTGTGTGTCTAATTTCACCGCACAAGGAGTCCTTCTTGAAGAGATGAAGTCTTTTTGGTCCTGAGACTTCAGAGAACAGGAGGCAACCTCTATCCAAGCCATTTGAGAGCACTTCTTCACCACAGCCAGAGAGCAGCAAGGCAGCAGGGCAACAGCAAGGCAGCAGTCCTTCACAGAAAGCAGTCAGGTGAGTCCTTTGGGCAGACAGGCAGTTCTTCTTGGCAGGATGCAGGTTCAGATTACAAGTTTCTTCTCCAGGAAGTGTTTGGGTTGGTAGGGACAGAGGCCCTGTTTATTTACCCAAATGTGCCTTTGAAGTGGGGGAGACTTCAAAGAGTGGCTTTGAAGTGCACCAGGTCCCATTTCAGTTCAATCCTGTCTGCCAGGGTCCCAGTAGGCAATGTGGCAGTCCATTGTGTGAAGGCAGGCCCTCCACCCTACCAGCCCAGGAAGACCCATTCGAAATGCAGATGTATGCAAGTGAGGCTGAGTATCCTGTGTTTGGGGGTGTCTGAGTGAATGCACAAGGAGCTGTCAACTAAACCCAGCCAGACTTGGATTGTAAGGCACAGAAAGATTTAAGTGCAAAGAAATGCTCACTTTCTAAAAGTGGCATTTCTAAAATAGTAATATTAAATCGAACTTCACCAGTCAGGAGGATTTTAAATCACCATTCTGGCCATACTAAATATGACCTTCCTACTCTTTTCAGATCAGCAGCTAACTTGCACCTCCAGACGAATAGCCCCATATTTGTTGGTGATATTCGATTCATGTAGTACCTTGATACCTGCATCTCTAACAGATGCCTCTGTTTTAATCACTGTTGGTGCCGTATTTGATTATTCAAGGAAGCTGGGGGCTAAACTAATGTAATCGATCCTTGAAATGTGGAACCAAAGACGTTTCTTTATTGAAAAAGACTCAGCTGCGCAAAATCATGTATTTTTGGCTTTAAAAATTATGCTTTTTATTTGGTTAACACTGCAAAGCCCTCCTTTTCACACCCTATGAAATCTCACAAAAAATCAAGATTGCCTCTAGGAAGTTTCCTGTGCATACAATTTACAAATCCCTACAGTTTTCCAAAGATTAGTAAAGCCGTAATAATGTTTCAGAGGGTCCCAATTTCACCTGCTCCAATGCTGATAACTGTGCTTTGAGTATTTTGCGTCAATGCCCACCTTTAATAGGACAAACATTCTAGTGGACGCCTGATTGTCTCCCAACTTGCTTCTGTATAGACAGCTATTTGTTTTCATGTGTGTCCCACAACTGAGCTCTCTGATTAATTTTGCTTCATTGGGCTACTCTTACATCACAATAGTATATTTTTTGTATTTTTCAGAATTGTGCATTTCGCTGTTGGATTTATGGTAAGACCTACGCTTTGTAGAACATTGTAATAACTAAAATGATATATAAACATCTCCGTACAACTTAAATTATATGTTCTACAGATTCTGTGCTGATGGCAATTATTATTTGTACACGTCAAGTGTAGTCACTGATTATTTTCCCTATGCTGCATGTTCCACTGAAGAGAGTTAAGTATATACTCAATTACATATTTGTTTATAGTTTTATTTTTGTACGTATTTATTTTTTCATATGTTCTTGTACAGACTAAAACATCTTGAAATGAACGCTTCTTCTTGATTACTATGGCTATTACATGTATGCCTATGGAGCAGGATTCAGTACTTTCCTAGGATGGATCGCAACCCCTTCACCAATGGGACATTTGCTTAGAGACATTGGAACCAAAATCAGATACCCAGCCCCAGACAACAGGGAGTTTGCTGGAAACAGAATGAGGAGAATTTTATCGCTTCTCATGCTGTGTTTTGTGACGAGTTCCTGGAGTCAGATGAAAGGGGGATTCGATGAGGGAAGTGATAAACCTCCTAGATTATGACATGGGTACTTTCTGGTCTGATTGGGTGTGTTGGGAGGAAATGAGCTATGGGTATGAGTAGATTTCCATGCAATGTTTTTAATATTGTTATTTGAGTTGAAGTAGCGAATATTTGGCTGATTACAACAAGGTCAAAGCCTTACACCTGAATGACCATGGATGTGTAACTTCCATAATGTTTTGCCAACATTGTATAACACATACCTGATGGATATTGGAGTTATATATGTCACTCGAATGTATTGCATTGTACCTTAAGTTTTGAAAGACCAATAAATAAATATATATATATATATATATATATATATTTATATATATATATATATATATATATATATATATATATATATATATATATATATTTATAGTATTTTTTTCTTAGGATGTGTGTGACATCACAGAAGATTTATAATCTGGAAATCAGTTTGGAGAATTTGTGTGCATTATTAACAACGTGCTGAATCAAGTTTTACACGTGATTAAATATGTATACACTGATATAGTACTGTTGCTTTTAAAATGATTTCCTATGTTGTGTAGAAGTGTGTTTACCTGACCCTAGTTATGTAGGCTTCAATTTGCGTCTAGCAGCTACATTGTCCACAACACGTGTCACCATTTTTATCATTGTCTTCACCCAGCACATTTCACTGTTTATTTGTGCAGCACATAGTCAAGCAGAATAATATTTGTTTATATCCATTTTCATTGTTCATGCTGTTCTTGATGAAGCTTTCCCAGCTCAGCCACAAACTGCAACAATCACTTCAAGGTCACTGTACACTATTTATTCATAATAATACCATTGTTATTCATATGGATAGCTCATTCCACCATATCCTGATGTCATTAGCATACAGTGGGCAGAATAATTATTTATGTAGTGGGATAGTGCTTAGGTGTTAAGGCAATATATGAACACTCAATGGGACTGTTCCCTGATTTGCTATAGATGCAACATATTTGATCATAATGATTCTGTGGATGCACCTATTTTATATGGAAAAATAATGTACAAAAATCCTTGATTTTGGGGGACGAACGAGTGACCTTTCCTATGCTACTAGGGATGTTGTCTATTTCTCTTCTGATTTTGCTGCTCACTTGGGACATAGAATATGTTTGATTCTGTACCTCTCTGTACTGTCATATTTGCTGAGATTCTTCATGGCATTACCTTTGTATCGTCTTATTCTTTGAATTTTTTAATAAAACCCTTTAACTATTCCACTGATGTGGAAGTCAGCTAGTAAGTACTTATATTTCTGATGTGCTCGGAGAGGGGCCTTAACTTAAGGATACATTGCCTAATGAAATTGAGATTTAACACTATTTCTGTTTCAGCTAATTGTGGGGGTTCTGTTCAAGTAAATTGTGGTGTGTCAAAATTGCAGGGCTCCTGCGCTCTCATTAGTCTGACTCACTAGGGTAAATTTGAAAATATCAACCTTATAAAACACCATTGCAGGCAACGCAATCTATGCCACACCATCCACACTTGCTCAGGTCAGAGTGAATTTGAAATGTCTTCACCTTAAAGAACTCTTCCACCAGGTAAATCGACAACCCTTGTCAAGGGACTGCACATGAGATAGCACCAAGTAATTGTTGACCACTGAATGATAAAAATACCCCGAGCATCTTCAAACATCCCATGCACTCTTGAGAAGAAGTGTCCAGGGATAAAAAGATAGATACATGGGTAATGGGAGACAAAAAAGTGAGGGATGCAGGACTATGTTGAGTGACAGAATACTCCCACCACCAAGCAAATCACACTTCAAAGATACTTACCTACTGTGACACCAATAGAGAACAAATTAAAATCTTCATTCTTCATTCACAAATCACCAGCCTAACAGCCTGACATCAGAAACAACTTAAATGTTTTCTGCAATGCAATCCTTCACATACACCGCAGAAACCCACTCAGACAAACATGTGACTTAGGGCCAGATGTATCAAACCGTTTTTTCATTCGCAAACGGTACGAATCGCAGAATTTGGACATTTGTGAATGCAAAAACGTGGTCTGCGATGCATGAAAGGCATTTGCAGGCCAAAAACAAGGAATCGCAAAATTAGCAATTTTTTGCGAAGCAACATGGTTTTGCGTGTAGCATTTTGCGTCTTGCAATTTGCAACATGAAATACCGAATCACTATTAGCATTTCGCTAATTGCGAGTCGGAATAGCGACTCGCAAATACAGATTCGGTATTTCACGTTGGAAATTGCGAATCGCAAAATGCGACACGCAAAACCATGTCGCAATTCGATGCATCAAAAATTCGCAAATTGCGCATTTTCGCTGAATGGCCCTTTGCACATGCAAATTACCACGGAGTGAAACCAGGTGGTAACCAGGTGCAACCTATATAAAGAGGCCCAGAATGCCTCAGACTCTTTTCCACAATGGCTGCGCTCTACGTCATGGCTAGGAGAATGAGGATCTTGGCAGGTTTGAGGAGAGGGAGGAGGAGACAGGAGCACATTTTCAGAGTGCGCATTACCCTTTTTGACCAGACTGAGGAGGAAATATATGATGAGTACAGATTGAACTCAGCCATGATATTTGACCTGATAGCTGAGCTACAACACATACTGCAGTGCACTACACATAGGACTAATAGCATACCCACCCATGTGCAGGTATTATTGTCCCTGCACCTACCTCAGGGAGCTCTCAAGGGGTCATAGCAGCAGCTGGAGGAGTATCACAGAGTGCCCTCTCTAGATTTTTCAATGCATTTCGTAACGCCATGCTGAGTAGGATACACCAGTACATCAGATTCCCCCACACCCTACAGGAAATACAGCAGACAAAAATAGACTTCTACCAGATAGCACAGTTCCCCCACGTCCTAGGTGCCATAGATGGGACACATGGTGCTATCTGTCCACCATCGGCCACAGAGTATGTGTACCGTAATCGTAAATAGCAACATTCCATGAATATACAGGTGATCTGCAATGCCTCCTACATCATAACTGATCTCGTGGCCAGGTATCCAGGGAGCACACATGATTCGTACATCTTTCGCCACAGTGGGATTCACACAAGACTGCCAGCTGGGGAGTTTGGTGAAGGATATCTACTAGGTATTGTCCCTCTGTACACTGGTGCATTGATGGCTCAGATACTGATTATACCCTCTGTTCCTTCCAGGAGACAGTGCCTACGCAGTGCGCACCTATATGATGACGCCCTACCTAAATCCTACAACACCAGCAGAACGGAGATACAATTCAGCACACAGGGCAACCCGCAATGTGGTGGAGCACACCTTTGGCCTGCTGAAGAGTCGCTTCCGGTGCATCCACAAAAGTGGAGGGGCACTACAGTACAGCCCGGACACGACCTGTAGAATAGTGGCCACATGTGCGATCCTGCACAATATAGCTAACATCAGGGGTATACCTGTGGAAATATCTGATCCAGACTCAGATGAGGATCCCATACCACCCCTACAGCCAGCAGACAGGACCAGTGCAACGGAGGGCAGGCAAAGGTGTGCTGACATCACGTACAACCATTTCAGATGGAAGTAATAACAACACAACTTCACTGACAGGTGTTCTGGTAGTTAGTACCTTTATTACCTTAACTTCAGGTAACATAAGTGTCACTAGGAAAAAATAATAAACACATGTGTCATGAAAGAACCATTTACCTTGTCTCACTATTGTCTTTATAGTTCACTGTAAAAATAAAATATGCCGTCAGTCCCCTGTGGCCATCAAAGTCACTTTTTGCGGCCACGCAATCCACTCGAGTGTGCAGTGGCCTCGCTGGCACCTCTGGTATCTACCTCAGTGGCAGTGCTGTGCCTGGCACTGCGACGCCTAGGATCTGTCATGGGCACTGCAAGGCTGCTGAGGCTAGATGACTCCTCAGTCTCCCCTAGTCCAAGTTCACTGGGTGTAGCACTGCGGTTACCCAGCATAGTATCCAGTACATTGGTGATCTGGACCAGTCCCAGGGCTACATCCCGACTGCTGTATGCTGCCTCCACCTGTTCGGCCACAGCACGCTGCGATATGAGGGCAGTAGATGTTGCAAGGCGATTGACAGATCTACAAAATCCATTAAACAGCCCCATGAATCGCCTCTCATGCCTGCGGTGGCTGAGTCTCTCATGCCTTATCTCTGTACAGAGTTCCTTCACTGCATTGGTCAGTTCCCTGGTGTTCTCCACAGCTGTGATCTGTCCCTCATGCAGCTTGCTAATGTTTGAATTAAGGCACTCCAGCTGCTTATGCAGCCCCCCCCATGTTGGCATTGTGTGCCTGCATCTGCCTGTGCATTGCTGCCATCTTCTTATTTTGCAGGCGCTGCACTTTAAGCATAGAGGATTCCAGGCCACCGAAGAATTATGGGCTCTCACCTACTTCCACATGCTGTGTGCCTGCATCCTGAGGCCTCCTGCGGGTTGTTGAGTGATGCTGGGGCTGGGACACCTGCTTTATGGTGGATCTGGCTTCTGGGGATGGAGTGTGGCCTTCCTCCCGCATGTCATCCAAGTCCTGGCTCAAATCTGGGAAAGGTACAGCCCTTGCCCTGCGTCTGATTGGCGCAATACTCACTGACTCGCTGGTGTTGGAGTCTGATGGAGGCTGTGTTTCAGCATCCCCCACAATGGCACATGCTGATGCTGCTGGGCATGGGCCATCTGCAACAACAATGTGCAGCATGTCATTAATGTATGTATCACCAAATGTTGCACAATCGTAATAAATGTACAGTTACATCATATCACTATGTAGTGGGTGTTGTGTTCTTCTGGGTGTCGCTCTACTTAACCCCTTAGCTGCTGGGCCGTTTCCCCCCCCCAGTGCTGAGCCCTTTTTTGGCTATTTGGGGTAGTTTGCGCTTAGGCCTTCATAACTTTTTGTGCACATAAGCTATCCACGCCAAATTTGCGTCCTTTTTTTCCAACATCCTAGGGATTCTAATGGTACCCAGAGTTTGTGGTTTCCCCTGGAGGAGACCAAGAAATTAGTCAAAATACAGTGAAAATTCTGTTTTTTCCAAAAAATTGGGAAAAAGGGCTGCCGAAGAAGGATTGTGTTTTTTTCCTGAAAATGGCATCAACAAAGGGTTTCTGGTGCTAAAATCACCATCTTCCCACCTTTCAGGAACGGGCAGACTTGAATCAGAAAACCACAATTTTCAACACAAATTTGGCATTTAACTGGGTCATACCCAATTTTTACTATTTTTGGTGCTTTCAGCCTCCTTCCAGTTAGTGACAGGAATGGGTGTGAAACCAATGCTGGATCCCGGAAAGCTAAACATTTCTGAAAACTAGACAAAATTCTGAATTCAGAAAGGGGTCATTTGTGTAGATCCTACAAGGTTTTCCTACAAAAAATAACAGCTGAAATAAAAAAAAATTGAAATTGAGCTGAAAACAACAGCCATTTTTCTTTCTGTTTTACTGTGTAACTTTTTCCTGCGATGTCAGATTTTTGAAAGCAATATACCGTTATGTCTGCTGGACTCCTCTGGTTGCGGGGATATATAGGGCTTGTAGGTTCATCCAGAACCCTAGGTACCCAGAGCAAAAAAATGAGCTGCATCCTGCAGATGGTTTTCATTCTATACTGGGTATAGAGCAATTCATTTGCTGAAATATGAAGAGTGAAAAATAGGTATCAAGAAAACCTTTGCATTTCCAAAATGGGCTCAAGATAAGATTTTGAGGAGCAGTGGTTATTTGCACATCTCTGAATTCCGGGGTGCCCATACTAGCATGTGAATTGCAGGGCATTTCTCAAATAGACGTCTTTTTAACACACTCTCTTATATTTGGAAGGAAAAAATGTAGAGAAAGATAAGGGGCAATAACACTTGTTTTGCTATTCTATGTTCCCCCAAGTCTCCCGATATAAATGATACCTCACTTGTGTGGGTAGGCCTAGCGCCCGCGACAGGAAATGCCCCAAAACATAACGTGGACACATCACATTTTTTGACAGAAAACACAGCTGTTTTTTGCAAAGTGCCTGTCTGTAGATTTTGGCCTCTAGCTCAGCCGGCACCTAGGGAAACCTACCAAACCTGTGCATTTTTGAAAACTAGAGACCTAGGGGAATCCAAGATGGGGTGACTTGTGGGGCTCTGACCAGGTTCTGTTACCCACAATCCTTAGCAAACCTCAAAAAGTGGCAAAAAAACACGTTTTCCTCACATTTCGGTGACAGAAAGTTCTGGAATCTGAGAGGAGCCACAAATTTCCTTCCACCCAGCATTCCCCCAAGTCTCCCGATAAAAATGATACCTCACTTGTGTGGGTAGGCCTAGCACCCGCGACAGGAAATGCCCCAAAACACAACGTGGACACATCACATTTTTTGACAGAAAACAGAGCTGTTTTTTGCAAAGTGCCTGTCTGTAGATTTTGGCCTCTAGCTCAGCCGGCACCTAGGGAAACCTACCAAACCTGTGCATTTTTGAAAAGTAGAGACCTAGGGGAATCCAAGATGGGGTGACTTGTGGGGCTCTGACCAGGTTCTGTTACCCAGAATCCTTTGGAAACCTCAAAAAGTGGCCAAAAAAAATACGTTTTCCTCACATTTCGGTGACAGAAAGTTCTGGAATCTGAGAGGAGCCACAAATTTTCTTCCACCCAGCGTTCCCCCAAGTCTCCGGATAAAAATGATACCTCACTTGTGTGGGTAGGCCTAGAACCTGCGACAGGAAATGCCCCAAAACACAACGTGGACACATCACATTTCTTGACAGAAAACACAGCAGTTTTTTTGCTAAGTGCCTACCTGTAGATTTTGGCCTCTAGCTCAGCCGGCACCTAGGGAAACCTACCACACCTGTGCATTTTTGAAAACTAGAGACCTAGGGGAATCCAAGATGGGGTGACTTGTGGGGCTCTGACCAGGTTCTGTTACCCAGAATCCTTTGCAAATCTCAAAATGTGGCTAAAAAAACACGTTTTCCTCACATTTCGGTGACAGAAAGTTCTGGAATCTGAGAGGAGCCACAAATTTCCTTCCACCCAGCGTTCCCCCAAGTCTCCCGATAAAAATGATACCTCACTTGTGTGGATAGGCCTAGCACCCGCGACAGGAAATGCCCCAAAAAATAACGTGGACACATCACATTTTTGACAGAAAACAGAGCTGTTTTTTGCAAAGTGCCTACCTGTAGATTTTGGCTTCTAGCTCTGCCGGCACCTAGGGAAACCTACCAAACCTGTGCATTTTTGAAAACTAGAGACCTAGGGGAATCCAAGATGGGGTGACTTGTGGGGCTCTGATCAGGTTCTGTTATCCAGAATCCTTTGCAAACCTCAAAAAGTGGCTAAAAAAACACGTTTTCCTCACATTTCGGTGACAGAAAGTTCTGGAATCTGAGAGGAGCCACAAATTTTCTTCCACCCAGCGTTCCCCTAAGTCTCCGGATAAAAATGATACCTCACTTGTGTGGGTAGGCCTAGCACCCGCGACAGGAAATGCCCCAAAACACAACGTGGACACATCACATTTCTTGACAGAAAACACAGCTGTATTTTGCAAAGTGCCTACCTGTAGATTTTGGCCTCTAGCTCAGCCGGCACCTAGGGAAACCTACCAAACCTGTGCATTTTTGAAAACTAGAGACCTAGGGGAATCCAAGATGGGGTGACTTGTGGGGCTCTGACCAGGATCTGTTACCCAGAATCCTTTGCAAACCTCAAAATGTGGCTAAAAAAACACGTTTTCCTCACATTTCAGATACAGAAAGTTCTGGAATCCGAGAGGAGCCACAAACTTCCTTCCACCCAGCGTTCCCCCAAGTCTTCCGATAAAAATGATACCTCACTTGTGTGGGTAGGCCTAGTGCCAGCGACAGGAAATTCCCCAAAACACAACGTGGACACATCCCACTTTTTGACAGAAAACACACCTGTTTTTTGCAGAGTGCCTACCTGTAGATTTTGGCCTCTAGCTCAGCCAGCACCTAGGGAAACCTACCAAACCTGTGCATTTCTGAAAACTAGAGACCTAGTGGAATCCAAAATGGGGTGACTTGTGGGGCTCTGACCAGGTTTTCTTACCCAGAATCTTTTGCAAACCTCAAAATTTGGCTAAAAAAACAAATTTTCCTTTCATTTCGGTGACAGAAAGTTCTGGAATCTGGGAGGAGCCACAAATTTCCTTCCACCCAGCGTTCCCCTAAGTCTTCGGATAGAAATTATACCTCACTTGTGTGGGCAGGCCTAGAACCCGCGACAGGAAATGGCCCAAAACACAACGTGGACACATCACATTTTTTGACAGAAAACAGAGCTGTTTTTTGCAAAGTGCCTGCCTGTAGATTTTGGCCTCTAGCTGAGCCGGCACCTAGGGAAACCTACCAAACCTGTGCATTTTTGAAAACTAGAGACCTAGGGGAATCCGAGATGGGGTGACTTGTGGGGCTCTGACCAGGTTCTGTTACCCAGAATCCTTTGCAAACCTCAAAAAGTGGCTAAAAAAACACGTTTTCCTCACATTTCGGTGACAGAAATTTCTGGAATCTGAGAGGAGCCACAAATTTCCTTCCACCCAGCGTTCCCCCAAGTCTCCCGATAAAAATGGTACCTCACTTGTGTGGGTAGGCCTAGCGCCCGCGACAGGAAATGCCCCAAAACACAACATGGACACATCCCACTTTTTGACAGAAAACACAGCTGTTTTTTGCAAAGTGCCTACCTGTAGATTTTGGCCTCTAGCTCAGCTGGCACCTAGGGAAACCTACCAAACCTGTGCATTTATGAAAACTAGAGACCAAGGGGAATCCAATGTGGGGTGACTTGTGGGGCTCTGACCAGGTTCTGTTACCCAGAATCCTTTGCAAACCTCAAAAAGTGGCTAAAAAAACACGTTTTCCTCACATTTCGGTGACAGAACGTTCTGGAATCTGAGAGGAGCCACAAATTTCCTTCCACCCAGCGTTCCCCCAAGTCTTCCGATAAAAATTTTACCTCACTTGTGTGGGTAGGCCTAGCGCCCGCGACAGGAAATGCCCCAAAACACAACGTGGACACATCCCACTTTTTGACAGAAAACACAGCTGTTTTTTGCAAAGTGCCTACCTGTAGATTTTGGCCTCTAGCTCAGCCAGCACCTAGGGAAACCTACCAAACCTGTGCATTTCTGAAAACTAGAGACCTAGTGGAATCCAAAATGGGGTGACTTGTGGGGCTCTGACCAGGTTTTCTTACCCAGAATCTTTTGCAAACCTCAAAATTTGGCTAAAAAAACAAATTTTCCTTTCATTTCGGTGACAGAAAGTTCTGGAATCTGGGAGGAGCCACAAATTTCCTTCCACCCAGCGTTCCCCTAAGTCTCCGGATAGAAATTATACCTCACTTGTGTGGGCAGGCCTAGAACCCGCGACAGGAAATGGCCCAAAACACAACGTGGACACATCACATTTTTTGACAGAAAACAGAGCTGTTTTTTGCAAAGTGCCTGCCTGTAGATTTTGGCCTCTAGCTGAGCCGGCACCTAGGGAAACCTACCAAACCTGTGCATTTTTGAAAAGTAGAGACCTAGGGGAATCCAAGATGGGGTGACTTGTGGGGCTCTGACCAGGTTCTGTTACCCAGAATCCTTTGCAAACCTCAAAAAGTGGCTAAAAAAACACGTTTTCCTCACATTTCGGTGACAGAAATTTCTGGAATCTGAGAGGAGCCACAAATTTCCTTCCACCCAGCGTTCCCCCAAGTCTCCCGATAAAAATGGTACCTCACTTGTGTGGGTAGGCCTAGCGCCCGCGACAGGAAATGCCCCAAAACACAACGTGGACACATCCCACTTTTTGACAGAAAACACAGCTGTTTTTTGCAAAGTGCCTACCTGTAGATTTTGGCCTCTAGCTCAGCTGGCACCTAGGGAAACCTACCAAACCTGTGCATTTATGAAAACTAGAGACCAAGGGGAATCCAATGTGGGGTGACTTGTGGGGCTCTGACCAGGTTCTGTTACCCAGAATCCTTTGCAAACCTCAAAAAGTGGCTAAAAAAACACGTTTTCCTCACATTTCGGTGACAGAACGTTCTGGAATCTGAGAGGAGCCACAAATTTCCTTCCACCCAGCGTTCCCCCAAGTCTTCCGATAAAAATTTTACCTCACTTGTGTGGGTAGGCCTAGCGCCCGTGACAGGAAATGCCCCAAAACACAACGTGGACACATCCCATTTTTTGACAGAAAACACAGCTGTTTTTTGCAAAGTGCCTACCTGTAGATTTTGGCCTCTAGCTCAGCCAGCACCTAGGGAAACCTACCAAACCTGTGCATTTCTGAAAACTAGAGACCTAGTGGAATCCAAAATGGGGTGACTTGTGGGGCTCTGACCAGGTTTTCTTACCCAGAATCTTTTGCAAACCTCAAAATTTGGCTAAAAAAACAAATTTTCCTTTCATTTCGGTGACAGAAAGTTCTGGAATCTGGGAGGAGCCACAAATTTCCTTCCACCCAGCGTTCCCCTAAGTCTCCGGATAGAAATTATACCTCACTTGTGTGGGCAGGCCTAGAACCCGCGACAGGAAATGGCCCAAAACACAACGTGGACACATCGCATTTTTTGACAGAAAACAGAGCTGTTTTTTGCAAAGTGCCTGTCTGTAGATTTTGGCCTCTAGCTCAGCCGGCACCTAGGGAAACCTACCAAACCCGTGCATTTTTGAAAACTAGAGACCTAGGGGAATCCAAGATGGGGTGACTTGTGGGGCTCTGACCAGGTTCTGTTACCCACAATCCTTAGCAAACCTCAAAAAGTGGCAAAAAAACACGTTTTCCTCACATTTCGGTGACAGAAAGTTCTGGAATCTGAGAGGAGCCACAAATTTCCTTCCACCCAGCATTCCCCCAAGTCTCCCGATAAAAATGATACCTCACATGTGTGGGTAGGCCTAGCACCCGCGACAGGAAATGCCCCAAAACACAACGTGGACACATCACATTTTTTGACAGAAAACAGAGCTGTTTTTTGCAAAGTGCCTGTCTGTAGATTTTGGCCTCTAGCTCAGCCGGCACCTAGGGAAACCTACCAAACCTGTGCATTTTTGAAAAGTAGAGACCTAGGGGAATCCAAGATGGGGTGACTTGAGGGGGCTCTGACCAGGTTCTGTTACCCAGAATCCTTTGGAAACCTCAAAAAGTGGCCAAAAAAAACACGTTTTCCTCACATTTCGGTGACAGAAAGTTCTGGAATCTGAGAGGAGCCACAAATTTTCTTCCACCCAGCGTTCCCCCAAGTCTCCGGATAAAAATGATACCTCACTTGTGTGGGTAGGCCTAGCACCTGCGACAGGAAATGCCCCAAAACACAACGTGGACACATCACATTTCTTGACAGAAAACACAGCAGTTTTTTTGCTAAGTGCCTACCTGTAGATTTTGGCCTCTAGCTCAGCCGGCACCTAGGGAAACCTACCACACCTGTGCATTTTTGAAAACTAGAGACCTAGGGGAATCCAAGATGGGGTGACTTGTGGGGCTCTGACCAGGTTCTGTTACCCAGAATCCTTTGCAAATCTCAAAATGTGGCTAAAAAAACACGTTTTCCTCACATTTCGGTGACAGAAAGTTCTGGAATCTGAGAGGAGCCACAAATTTCCTTCCACCCAGCGTTCCCCCAAGTCTCCCGATAAAAATGATACCTCACTTGTGTGGATAGGCCTAGCACCCGCGACAGGAAATGCCCCAAAAAACAACGTGGACACATCACATTTTTGACAGAAAACAGAGCTGTTTTTTGCAAAGTGCCTACCTGTAGATTTTGGCTTCTAGCTCTGCCGGCACCTAGGGAAACCTACCAAACCTGTGCATTTTTGAAAACTAGAGACCTAGGGGAATCCAAGATGGGGTGACTTGTGGGGCTCTGATCAGGTTCTGTTATCCAGAATCCTTTGCAAACCTCAAAAAGTGGCTAAAAAAACACGTTTTCCTCACATTTCGGTGACAGAAAGTTCTGGAATCTGAGAGGAGCCACAAATTTTCTTCCACCCAGCGTTCCCCTAAGTCTCCGGATAAAAATGATACCTCACTTGTGTGGGTAGGCCTAGCACCCGCGACAGGAAATGCCCCAAAACACAACGTGGACACATCACATTTCTTGACAGAAAACACAGCTGTATTTTGCAAAGTGCCTACCTGTAGATTTTGGCCTCTAGCTCAGCCGGCACCTAGGGAAACCTACCAAACCTGTGCATTTTTGAAAACTAGAGACCTAGGGGAATCCAAGATGGGGTGACTTGTGGGGCTCTGACCAGGATCTGTTACCCAGAATGCTTTGCAAACCTCAAAATGTGGCTAAAAAAACACGTTTTCCTCACATTTCAGATACAGAAAGTTCTGGAATCCGAGAGGAGCCACAAACTTCCTTCCACCCAGCGTTCCCCCAAGTCTCCCGATAAAAATGATACCTCACTTGTGTGGGTAGGCCTAGTGCCCGCGACAGGAAATTCCCCAAAACACAACGTGGACACATCCCACTTTTTGACAGAAAACACAGCTGTTTTTTGCAGAGTGCCTACCTGTAGATTTTGGCCTCTAGCTCAGCCAGCACCTAGGGAAACCTACCAAACCTGTGCATTTCTGAAAACTAGAGACCTAGTGGAATCCAAAATGGGGTGACTTGTGGGGCTCTGACCAGGTTTTCTTACCCAGAATCTTTTGCAAACCTCAAAATTTGGCTAAAAAAACAAATTTTCCTTTCATTTCGGTGACAGAAAGTTCTGGAATCTGGGAGGAGCCACAAATTTCCTTCCACACAGCGTTCCCCTAAGTCTCCGGATAGAAATTATACCTCACTTGTGTGGGCAGGCCTAGAACCCGCGACAGGAAATGGCCCAAAACACAACGTGGACACATCACATTTTTTGACAGAAAACAGAGCTGTTTTTTGCAAAGTGCCTGTCTGTAGATTTTGGCCTCTAGCTCAACCGGCACCTAGGGAAACCTACCAAACCTGTGCATTTTTGAAAACTAGAGACCTAGGGGAATCCAAGATGGGGTGACTTGTGGGGCTCTGACCAGGTTCTGTTACCCACAATCCTTAGCAAACCTCAAAAAGTGGCAAAAAAACACGTTTTCCTCACATTTCGGTGACAGAAAGTTCTGGAATCTGAGAGGAGCCACAAATTTCCTTCCACCCAGCATTCCCCCAAGTCTCCCGATAAAAATGATACCTCACTTGTGTGGGTAGGCCTAGCACCCGCGACAGGAAATGCCCCAAAACACAACGTGGACACATCACATTTTTTGACAGAAAACAGAGCTGTTTTTTGCAAAGTGCCTGTCTGTAGATTTTGGCCTCTAGCTCAGCCGGCACCTAGGGAAACCTACCAAACCTGTGCATTTTTGAAAAGTAGAGACCTAGGGGAATCCAAGATGGGGTGACTTGTGGGGCTCTGACCAGGTTCTGTTACCCAGAATCCTTTGGAAACCTCAAAAAGTGGCCAAAAAAAACACGTTTTCCTCACATTTCGGTGACAGAAAGTTCTGGAATCTGAGAGGAGCCACAAATTTTCTTCCACCCAGCGTTCCCCCAAGTCTCCGGATAAAAATGATACCTCACTTGTGTGGGTAGGCCTAGCACCTGCGACAGGAAATGCCCCAAAACATAACGTGGACACATCACATTTTTTGACAGAAAACACAGCTGTTTTTTGCAAAGTGCCTGTCTGTAGATTTTGGCCTCTAGCTGAGCCGGCACCTAGGGAAACCTACCAAACCTGTGCATTTTTGAAAACTAGAGACCTAGGGGAATCCAAGATGGGGTGACTTGTGGGGCTCTGACCAGGTTCTGTTACCCAGAATCCTTTGCAAACCTCAAAAAGTGGCTAAAAAAACACGTTTTCCTCACATTTCGGTGACAGAAATTTCTGGAATCTGAGAGGAGCCACAAATTTCCTTCCACCCAGCGTTCCCCCAAGTCTCCCGATAAAAATGGTACCTCACTTGTGTGGGTAGGCCTAGCGCCCGCGACAGGAAATGCCCCAAAACACAACGTGGACACATCCCACTTTTTGACAGAAAACACAGCTGTTTTTTGCAAAGTGCCTACCTGTAGATTTTGGCCTCTAGCTCAGCTGGCACCTAGGGAAACCTACCAAACCTGTGCATTTATGAAAACTAGAGACCAAGGGGAATCCAATGTGGGGTGACTTGTGGGGCTCTGACCAGGTTCTGTTACCCAGAATCCTTTGCAAACCTCAAAAAGTGGCTAAAAAAACACGTTTTCCTCACATTTCGGTGACAGAACGTTCTGGAATCTGAGAGGAGCCACAAATTTCCTTCCACCCAGCGTTCCCCCAAGTCTTCCGATAAAAATTTTACCTCACTTGTGTGGGTAGGCCTAGCGCCCGCGACAGGAAATGCCCCAAAACACAACGTGGACACATCCCATTTTTTGACAGAAAACACAGCTGTTTTTTGCAAAGTGCCTACCTGTAGATTTTGGCCTCTAGCTCAGCTAGCACCTAGGGAAACCTACCAAACCTGTGCATTTCTGAAAACTAGAGACCTAGTGGAATCCAAAATGGGGTGACTTGTGGGGCTCTGACCAGGTTTTCTTACCCAGAATCTTTTGCAAACCTCAAAATTTGGCTAAAAAAACAAATTTTCCTTTCATTTCGGTGACAGAAAGTTCTGGAATCTGGGAGGAGCCACAAATTTCCTTCCACCCAGCGTTCCCCTAAGTCTCCGGATAGAAATTATACCTCACTTGTGTGGGCAGGCCTAGAACCCGCGACAGGAAATGGCCCAAAACACAACGTGGACACATCGCATTTTTTGACAGAAAACAGAGCTGTTTTTTGCAAAGTGCCTGTCTGTAGATTTTGGCCTCTAGCTCAGCCGGCACCTAGGGAAACCTACCAAACCCGTGCATTTTTAAAAACTAGAGACCTAGGGGAATCCAAGATGGGGTGACTTGTGGGGCTCTGACCAGGTTCTGTTACCCACAATCCTTAGCAAACCTCAAAAAGTGGCAAAAAAACACGTTTTCCTCACATTTCGGTGACAGAAAGTTCTGGAATCTGAGAGGAGCCACAAATTTCCTTCCACCCAGCATTCCCCCAAGTCTCCCGATAAAAATGATACCTCACTTGTGTGGGTAGGCCTAGCACCCGCGACAGGAAATGCCCCAAAACACAACGTGGACACATCACATTTTTTGACAGAAAACAGAGCTGTTTTTTGCAAAGTGCCTGTCTGTAGATTTTGGCCTCTAGCTCAGCCGGCACCTAGGGAAACCTACCAAACCTGTGCATTTTTGAAAAGTAGAGACCTAGGGGAATCCAAGATGGGGTGACTTGAGGGGGCTCTGACCAGGTTCTGTTACCCAGAATCCTTTGGAAACCTCAAAAAGTGGCCAAAAAAAACACGTTTTCCTCACATTTCGGTGACAGAAAGTTCTGGAATCTGAGAGGAGCCACAAATTTTCTTCCACCCAGCGTTCCCCCAAGTCTCCGGATAAAAATGATACCTCACTTGTGTGGGTAGGCCTAGCACCTGCGACAGGAAATGCCCCAAAACACAACGTGGACACATCACATTTCTTGACAGAAAACACAGCAGTTTTTTTGCTAAGTGCCTACCTGTAGATTTTGGCCTCTAGCTCAGCCGGCACCTAGGGAAACCTACCACACCTGTGCATTTTTGAAAACTAGAGACCTAGGGGAATCCAAGATGGGGTGACTTGTGGGGCTCTGACCAGGTTCTGTTACCCAGAATCCTTTGCAAATCTCAAAATGTGGCTAAAAAAACACGTTTTCCTCACATTTCGGTGACAGAAAGTTCTGGAATCTGAGAGGAGCCACAAATTTCCTTCCACCCAGCGTTCCCCCAAGTCTCCCGATAAAAATGATACCTCACTTGTGTGGATAGGCCTAGCACCCGCGACAGGAAATGCCCCAAAAAACAACGTGGACACATCACATTTTTGACAGAAAACAGAGCTGTTTTTTGCAAAGTGCCTGCCTGTAGATTTTGGCTTCTAGCTCTGCCGGCACCTAGGGAAACCTACCAAACCTGTGCATTTTTGAAAACTAGAGACCTAGGGGAATCCAAGATGGGGTGACTTGTGGGGCTCTGATCAGGTTCTGTTATCCAGAATCCTTTGCAAACCTCAAAAAGTGGCTAAAAAAACACGTTTTCCTCACATTTCGGTGACAGAAAGTTCTGGAATCTGAGAGGAGCCACAAATTTTCTTCCACCCAGCGTTCCCCTAAGTCTCCGGATAAAAATGATACCTCACTTGTGTGGGTAGGCCTAGCACCCGCGACAGGAAATGCCCCAAAACACAACGTGGACACATCACATTTCTTGACAGAAAACACAGCTGTATTTTGCAAAGTGCCTACCTGTAGATTTTGGCCTCTAGCTCAGCCGGCACCTAGGGAAACCTACCAAACCTGTGCATTTTTGAAAACTAGAGACCTAGGGGAATCCAAGATGGGGTGACTTGTGGGGCTCTGACCAGGATCTGTTACCCAGAATGCTTTGCAAACCTCAAAATGTGGCTAAAAAAACACGTTTTCCTCACATTTCAGATACAGAAAGTTCTGGAATCCGAGAGGAGCCACAAACTTCCTTCCACCCAGCGTTCCCCCAAGTCTCCCGATAAAAATGATACCTCACTTGTGTGGGTAGGCCTAGTGCCCGCGACAGGAAATTCCCCAAAACACAACGTGGACACATCCCACTTTTTGACAGAAAACACAGCTGTTTTTTGCAGAGTGCCTACCTGTAGATTTTGGCCTCTAGCTCAGCCAGCACCTAGGGAAACCTACCAAACCTGTGCATTTCTGAAAACTAGAGACCTAGTGGAATCCAAAATGGGGTGACTTGTGGGGCTCTGACCAGGTTTTCTTACCCAGAATCTTTTGCAAACCTCAAAATTTGGCTAAAAAAACAAATTTTCCTTTCATTTCGGTGACAGAAAGTTCTGGAATCTGGGAGGAGCCACAAATTTCCTTCCACCCAGCGTTCCCCTAAGTCTCCGGATAGAAATTATACCTCACTTGTGTGGGCAGGCCTAGAACCCGCGACAGGAAATGGCCCAAAACACAACGTGGACACATCACATTTTTTGACAGAAAACAGAGCTGTTTTTTGCAAAGTGCCTGTCTGTAGATTTTGGCCTCTAGCTCAGCCGGCACCTAGGGAAACCTACCAAACCTGTGCATTTTTGAAAACTAGAGACCTAGGGGAATCCAAGATGGGGTGACTTGTGGGGCTCTGACCAGGTTCTGTTACCCACAATCCTTAGCAAACCTCAAAAAGTGGCAAAAAAACACGTTTTCCTCACATTTCGGTGACAGAAAGTTCTGGAATCTGAGAGGAGCCACAAATTTCCTTCCACCCAGCATTCCCCCAAGTCTCCCGATAAAAATGATACCTCACTTGTGTGGGTAGGCCTAGCACCCGCGACAGGAAATGCCCCAAAACACAACGTGGACACATCACATTTTTTGACAGAAAACAGAGCTGTTTTTTGCAAAGTGCCTGTCTGTAGATTTTGGCCTCTAGCTCAGCCGGCACCTAGGGAAACCTACCAAACCTGTGCATTTTTGAAAAGTAGAGACCTAGGGGAATCCAAGATGGGGTGACTTGTGGGGCTCTGACCAGGTTCTGTTACCCAGAATCCTTTGGAAACCTCAAAAAGTGGCCAAAAAAAACACGTTTTCCTCACATTTCGGTGACAGAAAGTTCTGGAATCTGAGAGGAGCCACAAATTTTCTTCCACCCAGCGTTCCCCCAAGTCTCCGGATAAAAATGATACCTCACTTGTGTGGGTAGGCCTAGCACCTGCGACAGGAAATGCCCCAAAACACAACGTGGACACATCACATTTCTTGACAGAAAACACAGCAGTTTTTTTGCTAAGTGCCTACCTGTAGATTTTGGCCTCTAGCTCAGCCGGCACCTAGGGAAACCTACCACACCTGTGCATTTTTGAAAACTAGAGACCTAGGGGAATCCAAGATGGGGTGACTTGTGGGGCTCTGACCAGGTTCTGTTACCCAGAATCCTTTGCAAATCTCAAAATGTGGCTAAAAAAACACGTTTTCCTCACATTTCGGTGACAGAAAGTTCTGGAATCTGAGAGGAGCCACAAATTTCCTTCCACCCAGCGTTCCCCCAAGTCTCCCGATAAAAATGATACCTCACTTGTGTGGATAGGCCTAGCACCCGCGACAGGAAATGCCCCAAAAAACAACGTGGACACATCACATTTTTGACAGAAAACAGAGCTGTTTTTTGCAAAGTGCCTACCTGTAGATTTTGGCTTCTAGCTCTGCCGGCACCTAGGGAAACCTACCAAACCTGTGCATTTTTGAAAACTAGAGACCTAGGGGAATCCAAGATGGGGTGACTTGTGGGGCTCTGATCAGGTTCTGTTATCCAGAATCCTTTGCAAACCTCAAAAAGTGGCTAAAAAAACACGTTTTCCTCACATTTCGGTGACAGAAAGTTCTGGAATCTGAGAGGAGCCACAAATTTTCTTCCACCCAGCGTTCCCCTAAGTCTCCGGATAAAAATGATACCTCACTTGTGTGGGTAGGCCTAGCACCCGCGACAGGAAATGCCCCAAAACACAACGTGGACACATCACATTTCTTGACAGAAAACACAGCTGTATTTTGCAAAGTGCCTACCTGTAGATTTTGGCCTCTAGCTCAGCCGGCACCTAGGGAAACCTACCAAACCTGTGCATTTCTGAAAACTAGAGACCTAGTGGAATCCAAAATGGGGTGACTTGTGGGGCTCTGACCAGGTTTTCTTACCCAGAATCTTTTGCAAACCTCAAAATTTGGCTAAAAAAACAAATTTTCCTTTCATTTCGGTGACAGAAAGTTCTGGAATCTGGGAGGAGCCACAAATTTCCTTCCACCCAGCGTTCCCCTAAGTCTCCGGATAGAAATTATACCTCACTTGTGTGGGCAGGCCTAGAACCCGCGACAGGAAATGGCCCAAAACACAACGTGGACACATCACATTTTTTGACAGAAAACAGAGCTGTTTTTTGCAAAGTGCCTGTCTGTAGATTTTGGCCTCTAGCTCAGCCGGCACCTAGGGAAACCTACCAAACCTGTGCATTTTTGAAAACTAGAGACCTAGGGGAATCCAAGATGGGGTGACTTGTGGGGCTCTGACCAGGTTCTGTTACCCACAATCCTTAGCAAACCTCAAAAAGTGGCAAAAAAACACGTTTTCCTCACATTTCGGTGACAGAAAGTTCTGGAATCTGAGAGGAGCCACAAATTTCCTTCCACCCAGCATTCCCCCAAGTCTCCCGATAAAAATGATACCTCACTTGTGTGGGTAGGCCTAGCACCCGCGACAGGAAATGCCCCAAAACACAACGTGGACACATCACATTTTTTGACAGAAAACAGAGCTGTTTTTTGCAAAGTGCCTGTCTGTAGATTTTGGCCTCTAGCTCAGCCGGCACCTAGGGAAACCTACCAAACCTGTGCATTTTTGAAAAGTAGAGACCTAGGGGAATCCAAGATGGGGTGACTTGTGGGGCTCTGACCAGGTTCTGTTACCCAGAATCCTTTGGAAACCTCAAAAAGTGGCCAAAAAAAACACGTTTTCCTCACATTTCGGTGACAGAAAGTTCTGGAATCTGAGAGGAGCCACAAATTTTCTTCCACCCAGCGTTCCCCCAAGTCTCCGGATAAAAATGATACCTCACTTGTGTGGGTAGGCCTAGCACCTGCGACAGGAAATGCCCCAAAACATAACGTGGACACATCACATTTTTTGACAGAAAACACAGCTGTTTTTTGCAAAGTGCCTGTCTGTAGATTTTGGCCTCTAGCTGAGCCGGCACCTAGGGAAACCTACCAAACCTGTGCATTTTTGAAAACTAGAGACCTAGGGGAATCCAAGATGGGGTGACTTGTGGGGCTCTGACCAGGTTCTGTTACCCAGAATCCTTTGCAAACCTCAAAAAGTGGCTAAAAAAACACGTTTTCCTCACATTTCGGTGACAGAAATTTCTGGAATCTGAGAGGAGCCACAAATTTCCTTCCACCCAGCATTCCCCCAAGTCTCCCGATAAAAATGGTATCTCACTTGTGTGGGTAGGCCTAGCGCCCGCGACAGGAAATGCCCCAAAACACAACGTGGACACATCCCACTTTTTGACAGAAAACACAGCTGTTTTTTGCAAAGTGCCTACCTGTAGATTTTGGCCTCTAGCTCAGCTGGCACCTAGGGAAACCTACCAAACCTGTGCATTTATGAAAACTAGAGACCAAGGGGAATCCAATGTGGGGTGACTTGTGGGGCTCTGACCAGGTTCTGTTACCCAGAATCCTTTGCAAACCTCAAAAAGTGGCTAAAAAAACACGTTTTCCTCACATTTCGGTGACAGAACGTTCTGGAATCTGAGAGGAGCCACAAATTTCCTTCCACCCAGCGTTCCCCCAAGTCTTCCGATAAAAATTTTACCTCACTTGTGTGGGTAGGCCTAGCGCCCGCGACAGGAAATGCCCCAAAACACAACGTGGACACATCCCATTTTTTGACAGAAAACACAGCTGTTTTTTGCAAAGTGCCTACCTGTAGATTTTGGCATCTAGCTCAGCCAGCACCTAGGGAAACCTACCAAACCTGTGCATTTCTGAAAACTAGAGACCTAGTGGAATCCAAAATGGGGTGACTTGTGGGGCTCTGACCAGGTTTTCTTACCCAGAATCTTTTGCAAACCTCAAAATTTGGCTAAAAAAACAAATTTTCCTTTCATTTCGGTGACAGAAAGTTCTGGAATCTGGGAGGAGCCACAAATTTCCTTCCACCCAGCGTTCCCCTAAGTCTCCGGATAGAAATTATACCTCACTTGTGTGGGCAGGCCTAGAACCCGCGACAGGAAATGGCCCAAAACACAACGTGGACACATCGCATTTTTTGACAGAAAACAGAGCTGTTTTTTGCAAAGTGCCTGTCTGTAGATTTTGGCCTCTAGCTCAGCCGGCACCTAGGGAAACCTACCAAACCCGTGCATTTTTGAAAACTAGAGACCTAGGGGAATCCAAGATGGGGTGACTTGTGGGGCTCTGACCAGGTTCTGTTACCCAGAATCCTTTGCAAACCTCAAAAAGTGGCTAAAAAAACACGTTTTCCTCACATTTCGGTGACAGAAATTTCTGGAATCTGAGAGGAGCCACAAATTTCCTTCCACCCAGCGTTCCCCCAAGTCTCCCGATAAAAATGGTACCTCACTTGTGTGGGTAGGCCTAGCGCCCGCGACAGGAAATGCCCCAAAACACAACGTGGACACATCCCACTTTTTGACAGAAAACACAGCTGTTTTTTGCAAAGTGCCTACCTGTAGATTTTGGCCTCTAGCTCAGCTGGCACCTAGGGAAACCTACCAAACCTGTGCATTTATGAAAACTAGAGACCAAGGGGAATCCAATGTGGGGTGACTTGTGGGGCTCTGACCAGGTTCTGTTACCCAGAATCCTTTGCAAACCTCAAAAAGTGGCTAAAAAAACACGTTTTCCTCACATTTCGGTGACAGAACGTTCTGGAATCTGAGAGGAGCCACAAATTTCCTTCCACCCAGCGTTCCCCCAAGTCTTCCGATAAAAATTTTACCTCACTTGTGTGGGTAGGCCTAGCGCCCGCGACAGGAAATGCCCCAAAACACAATGTGGACACATCCCATTTTTTGACAGAAAACACAGCTGTTTTTTGCAAAGTGCCTACCTGTAGATTTTGGCCTCTAGCTCAGCCAGCACCTAGGGAAACCTACCAAACCTGTGCATTTCTGAAAACTAGAGACCTAGTGGAATCCAAAATGGGGTGACTTGTGGGGCTCTGACCAGGATCTGTTACCCAGAATCCTTTGCAAACCTCAAAATGTGGCTAAAAAAACACGTTTTCCTCACATTTCAGATACAGAAAGTTCTGGAATCCGAGAGGAGCCACAAACTTCCTTCCACCCAGCGTTCCCCCAAGTCTCCCGATAAAAATGATACCTCACTTGTGTGGGTAGGCCTAGTGCCCGCGACAGGAAATTCCCCAAAACACAACGTGGACACATCCTACTTTTTGACAGAAAACACAGCTGTTTTTTGCAGAGTGCCTACCTGTAGATTTTGGCCTCTAGCTCAGCCAGCACCTAGGGAAACCTACCAAACCTGTGCATTTCTGAAAACTAGAGACCTAGTGGAATCCAAAATGGGGTGACTTGTGGGGCTCTGACCAGGTTTTCTTACCCAGAATCTTTTGCAAACCTCAAAATTTGGCTAAAAAAACAAATTTTCCTTTCATTTCGGTGACAGAAAGTTCTGGAATCTGGGAGGAGCCACAAATTTCCTTCCACCCAGCGTTCCCCTAAGTCTCCGGATAGAAATTATACCTCACTTGTGTGGGCAGGCCTAGAACCCGCGACAGGAAATGGCCCAAAACACAACGTGGACACATCACATTTTTTGACAGAAAACAGAGCTGTTTTTTGCAAAGTGCCTGCCTGTAGATTTTGGCCTCTAGCTGAGCCGGCACCTAGGGAAACCTACCAAACCTGTGCATTTCTGAAAACTAGAGACCTAGTGGAATCCAAAATGGGGTGACTTGTGGGGCTCTGACCAGGTTTTCTTACCCAGAATCTTTTGCAAACCTCAAAATTTGGCTAAAAAAACAAATTTTCCTTTCATTTCGGTGACAGAAAGTTCTGGAATCTGGGAGGAGCCACAAATTTCCTTCCACCCAGCGTTCCCCTAAGTCTCCGGATAGAAATTATACCTCACTTGTGTGGGCAGGCCTAGAACCCGCGACAGGAAATGGCCCAAAACACAACGTGGACACATCGCATTTTTTGACAGAAAACAGAGCTGTTTTTTGCAAAGTGCCTGTCTGTAGATTTTGGCCTCTAGCTCAGCCGGCACCTAGGGAAACCTACCAAACCTGTGCATTTTTGAAAACTAGAGACCTAGGGGAATCCAAGATGGGGTGACTTGTGGGGCTCTGACCAGGTTCTGTTACCCACAATCCTTAGCAAACCTCAAAAAGTGGCAAAAAAACACGTTTTCCTCACATTTCGGTGACAGAAAGTTCTGGAATCTGAGAGGAGCCACAAATTTCCTTCCACCCAGCATTCCCCCAAGTCTCCCGATACAAATGATACCTCACTTGTGTGGGTAGGCCTAGCACCCGCGACAGGAAATGCCCCAAAACACAACGTGGACACATCACATTTTTTGACAGAAAACAGAGCTGTTTTTTGCAAAGTGCCTGTCTGTAGATTTTGGCCTCTAGCTCAGCCGGCACCTAGGGAAACCTACCAAACCTGTGCATTTTTGAAAAGTAGAGACCTAGGGGAATCCAAGATGGGGTGACTTGAGGGGGCTCTGACCAGGTTCTGTTACCCAGAATCCTTTGGAAACCTCAAAAAGTGGCCAAAAAAAACACGTTTTCCTCACATTTCGGTGACAGAAAGTTCTGGAATCTGAGAGGAGCCACAAATTTTCTTCCACCCAGCGTTCCCCCAAGTCTCCGGATAAAAATGATACCTCACTTGTGTGGGTAGGCCTAGCACCTGCGACAGGAAATGCCCCAAAACACAACGTGGACACATCACATTTCTTGACAGAAAACACAGCAGTTTTTTTGCTAAGTGCCTACCTGTAGATTTTGGCCTCTAGCTCAGCCGGCACCTAGGGAAACCTACCACACCTGTGCATTTTTGAAAACTAGAGACCTAGGGGAATCCAAGATGGGGTGACTTGTGGGGCTCTGACCAGGTTCTGTTACCCAGAATCCTTTGCAAATCTCAAAATGTGGCTAAAAAAACACGTTTTCCTCACATTTCGGTGACAGAAAGTTCTGGAATCTGAGAGGAGCCACAAATTTCCTTCCACCCAGCGTTCCCCCAAGTCTCCCGATAAAAATGATACCTCACTTGTGTGGATAGGCCTAGCACCCGCGACAGGAAATGCCCCAAAAAACAACGTGGACACATCACATTTTTGACAGAAAACAGAGCTGTTTTTTGCAAAGTGCCTACCTGTAGATTTTGGCTTCTAGCTCTGCCGGCACCTAGGGAAACCTACCAAACCTGTGCATTTTTTAAAACTAGAGACCTAGGGGAATCCAAGATGGGGTGACTTGTGGGGCTCTGATCAGGTTCTGTTATCCAGAATCCTTTGCAAACCTCAAAAAGTGGCTAAAAAAACACGTTTTCCTCACATTTCGGTGACAGAAAGTTCTGGAATCTGAGAGGAGCCACAAATTTTCTTCCACCCAGCGTTCCCCTAAGTCTCCGGATAAAAATGATACCTCACTTGTGTGGGTAGGCCTAGCACCCGCGACAGGAAATGCCCCAAAACACAACGTGGACACATCACATTTCTTGACAGAAAACACAGCTGTATTTTGCAAAGTGCCTACCTGTAGATTTTGGCCTCTAGCTCAGCCGGCACCTAGGGAAACCTACCAAACCTGTGCATTTTTGAAAACTAGAGACCTAGGGGAATCCAAGATGGGGTGACTTGTGGGGCTCTGACCAGGATCTGTTACCCAGAATGCTTTGCAAACCTCAAAATGTGGCTAAAAAAACACGTTTTCCTCACATTTCAGATACAGAAAGTTCTGGAATCCGAGAGGAGCCACAAACTTCCTTCCACCCAGCGTTCCCCCAAGTCTCCCGATAAAAATGATACCTCACTTGTGTGGGTAGGCCTAGTGCCCGCGACAGGAAATTCCCCAAAACACAACGTGGACACATCCCACTTTTTGACAGAAAACACAGCTGTTTTTTGCAGAGTGCCTACCTGTAGATTTTGGCCTCTAGCTCAGCCAACACCTAGGGAAACCTACCAAACCTGTGCATTTCTGAAAACTAGAGACCTAGTGGAATCCAAAATGGGGTGACTTGTGGGGCTCTGACCAGGTTTTCTTACCCAGAATCTTTTGCAAACCTCAAAATTTGGCTAAAAAAACAAATTTTCCTTTCATTTCGGTGACAGAAAGTTCTGGAATCTGGGAGGAGCCACAAATTTCCTTCCACCCAGCGTTCCCCTAAGTCTCCGGATAGAAATTATACCTCACTTGTGTGGGCAGGCCTAGAACCCGCGACAGGAAATGGCCCAAAACACAACGTGGACACATCACATTTTTTGACAGAAAACAGAGCTGTTTTTTGCAAAGTGCCTGTCTGTAGATTTTGGCCTCTAGCTCAGCCGGCACCTAGGGAAACCTACCAAACCTGTGCATTTTTGAAAACTAGAGACCTAGGGGAATCCAAGATGGGGTGACTTGTGGGGCTCTGACCAGGTTCTGTTACCCACAATCCTTAGCAAACCTCAAAAAGTGGCAAAAAAACACGTTTTCCTCACATTTCGGTGACAGAAAGTTCTGGAATCTGAGAGGAGCCACAAATTTCCTTCCACCCAGCATTCCCCCAAGTCTCCCGATAAAAATGATACCTCACTTGTGTGGGTAGGCCTAGCACCCGCGACAGGAAATGCCCCAAAACACAACGTGGACACATCACATTTTTTGACAGAAAACAGAGCTGTTTTTTGCAAAGTGCCTGTCTGTAGATTTTGGCCTCTAGCTCAGCCGGCACCTAGGGAAACCTACCAAACCTGTGCATTTTTGAAAAGTAGAGACCTAGGGGAATCCAAGATGGGGTGACTTGTGGGGCTCTGACCAGGTTCTGTTACCCAGAATCCTTTGGAAACCTCAAAAAGTGGCCAAAAAAAACACGTTTTCCTCACATTTCGGTGACAGAAAGTTCTGGAATCTGAGAGGAGCCACAAATTTTCTTCCACCCAGCGTTCCCCCAAGTCTCCGGATAAAAATGATACCTCACTTGTGTGGGTAGGCCTAGCACCTGCGACAGGAAATGCCCCAAAACACAACGTGGACACATCACATTTCTTGACAGAAAACACAGCAGTTTTTTTGCTAAGTGCCTACCTGTAGATTTTGGCCTCTAGCTCAGCCGGCACCTAGGGAAACCTACCACACCTGTGCATTTTTGAAAACTAGAGACCTAGGGGAATCCAAGATGGGGTGACTTGTGGGGCTCTGACCAGGTTCTGTTACCCAGAATCCTTTGCAAATCTCAAAATGTGGCTAAAAAAACACGTTTTCCTCACATTTCGGTGACAGAAAGTTCTGGAATCTGAGAGGAGCCACAAATTTCCTTCCACCCAGCGTTCCCCCAAGTCTCCCGATAAAAATGATACCTCA
Organism: Pleurodeles waltl; assembly: GCF_031143425.1. Taxonomy (NCBI): domain Eukaryota; kingdom Metazoa; phylum Chordata; class Amphibia; order Caudata; family Salamandridae; genus Pleurodeles; species Pleurodeles waltl. The sequence goes on along the minus strand of NC_090437.1, from coordinate 229,607,686 downwards.
CTTGTGTGGATAGGCCTAGCACCCGCGACAGGAAATGCCCCAAAAAACAACGTGGACACATCACATTTTTGACAGAAAACAGAGCTGTTTTTTGCAAAGTGCCTACCTGTAGATTTTGGCTTCTAGCTCTGCCCGCACCTAGGGAAACCTACCTAACCTGTGCATTTTTGAAAACTAGAGACCTAGGGGAATCCAAGATGGGGTGACTTGTGGGGCTCTGATCAGGTTCTGTTATCCAGAATCCTTTGCAAACCTCAAAAAGTGGCTAAAAAAACACGTTTTCCTCACATTTCGGTGACAGAAAGTTCTGGAATCTGAGAGGAGCCACAAATTTTCTTCCACCCAGCGTTCCCCTAAGTCTCCGGATAAAAATGATACCTCACTTGTGTGGGTAGGCCTAGCACCCGCGACAGGAAATGCCCCAAAACACAACGTGGACACATGACATTTCTTGACAGAAAACACAGCTGTATTTTGCAAAGTGCCTACCTGTAGATTTTGGCCTCTAGCTCAGCCGGCACCTAGGGAAACCTACCAAACCTGTGCATTTCTGAAAACTAGAGACCTAGTGGAATCCAAAATGGGGTGACTTGTGGGGCTCTGACCAGGTTTTCTTACCCAGAATCTTTTGCAAACCTCAAAATTTGGCTAAAAAAACAAATTTTCCTTTCATTTCGGTGACAGAAAGTTCTGGAATCTGGGAGGAGCCACAAATTTCCTTCCACCCAGCGTTCCCCTAAGTCTCCGGATAGAAATTATACCTCACTTGTGTGGGCAGGCCTAGAACCCGCGACAGGAAATGGCCCAAAACACAACGTGGACACATCACATTTTTTGACAGAAAACAGAGCTGTTTTTTGCAAAGTGCCTGCCTGTAGATTTTGGCCTCTAGCTGAGCCGGCACCTAGGGAAACCTACCAAACCTGTGCATTTTTGAAAACTAGAGACCTAGGGGAATCCAAGATGGGGTGACTTGTGGGGCTCTGACCAGGTTCTGTTACCCAGAATCCTTTGCAAACCTCAAAAAGTGGCTAAAAAAACACGTTTTCCTCACATTTCGGTGACAGAAATTTCTGGAATCTGAGAGGAGCCACAAATTTCCTTCCACCCAGCGTTCCCCCAAGTCTCCCGATAAAAATGGTACCTCACTTGTGTGGGTAGGCCTAGCGCCCGCGACAGGAAATGCCCCAAAACACAACGTGGACACATCCCACTTTTTGACAGAAAACACAGCTGTTTTTTGCAAAGTGCCTACCTGTAGATTTTGGCCTCTAGCTCAGCTGGCACCTAGGGAAACCTACCAAACCTGTGCATTTATGAAAACTAGAGACCAAGGGGAATCCAATGTGGGGTGACTTGTGGGGCTCTGACCAGGTTCTGTTACCCAGAATCCTTTGCAAACCTCAAAAAGTGGCTAAAAAAACACGTTTTCCTCACATTTCGGTGACAGAACGTTCTGGAATCTGAGAGGAGCCACAAATTTCCTTCCACCCAGCGTTCCCCCAAGTCTTCCGATAAAAATTTTACCTCACTTGTGTGGGTAGGCCTAGCGCCCGCGACAGGAAATGCCCCAAAACACAACGTGGACACATCCCATTTTTTGACAGAAAACACAGCTGTTTTTTGCAAAGTGCCTACCTGTAGATTTTGGCCTCTAGCTCAGCCAGCACCTAGGGAAACCTACCAAACCTGTGCATTTCTGAAAACTAGAGACCTAGTGGAATCCAAAATGGGGTGACTTGTGGGGCTCTGACCAGGATCTGTTACCCAGAATCCTTTGCAAACCTCAAAATGTGGCTAAAAAAACACGTTTTCCTCACATTTCAGATACAGAAAGTTCTGGAATCCGAGAGGAGCCACAAACTTCCTTCCACCCAGCGTTCCCCCAAGTCTCCCGATAAAAATGATACCTCACTTGTGTGGGTAGGCCTAGTGCCCGCGACAGGAAATTCCCCAAAACACAACGTGGACACATCCTACTTTTTGACAGAAAACACAGCTGTTTTTTGCAGAGTGCCTACCTGTAGATTTTGGCCTCTAGCTCAGCCAGCACCTAGGGAAACCTACCAAACCTGTGCATTTCTGAAAACTAGAGACCTAGTGGAATCCAAAATGGGGTGACTTGTGGGGCTCTGACCAGGTTTTCTTACCCAGAATCTTTTGCAAACCTCAAAATTTGGCTAAAAAAACAAATTTTCCTTTCATTTCGGTGACAGAAAGTTCTGGAATCTGGGAGGAGCCACAAATTTCCTTCCACCCAGCGTTCCCCTAAGTCTCCGGATAGAAATTATACCTCACTTGTGTGGGCAGGCCTAGAACCCGCGACAGGAAATGGCCCAAAACACAACGTGGACACATCACATTTTTTGACAGAAAACAGAGCTGTTTTTTGCAAAGTGCCTGCCTGTAGATTTTGGCCTCTAGCTGAGCCGGCACCTAGGGAAACCTACCAAACCTGTGCATTTTTGAAAACTAGAGACCTAGGGGAATCCAAGATGGGGTGACTTGTGGGGCTCTGACCAGGTTCTGTTACCCAGAATCCTTTGCAAACCTCAAAAAGTGGCTAAAAAAACACGTTTTCCTCACATTTCGGTGACAGAAATTTCTGGAATCTGAGAGGAACCACAAATTTCCTTCCACCCAGCGTTCCCCCAAGTCTCCCGATAAAAATGGTACCTCACTTGTGTGGGTAGGCCTAGCGCCCGCGACAGGAAATGCCCCAAAACACAACGTGGACACATCCCACTTTTTGACAGAAAACACAGCTGTTTTTTGCAGAGTGCCTACCTGTAGATTTTGGCCTCTAGCTCAGCCAGCACCTAGGGAAACCTACCAAACCTGTGCATTTCTGAAAACTAGAGACCTAGTGGAATCCAAAATGGGGTGACTTGTGGGGCTCTGACCAGGTTTTCTTACCCAGAATCTTTTGCAAACCTCAAAATTTGGCTAAAAAAACAAATTTTCCTTTCATTTCGGTGACAGAAAGTTCTGGAATCTGGGAGGAGCCACAAATTTCCTTCCACCCAGCGTTCCCCTAAGTCTCCGGATAGAAATTATACCTCACTTGTGTGGGCAGGCCTAGAACCCGCGACAGGAAATGGCCCAAAACACAACGTGGACACATCACATTTTTTGACAGAAAACAGAGCTGTTTTTTGCAAAGTGCCTGCCTGTAGATTTTGGCCTCTAGCTGAGCCGGCACCTAGGGAAACCTACCAAACCTGTGCATTTTTGAAAACTAGAGACCTAGGGGAATCCAAGATGGGGTGACTTGTGGGGCTCTGACCAGGTTCTGTTACCCAGAATCCTTTGCAAACCTCAAAAAGTGGCTAAAAAAACACGTTTTCCTCACATTTCGGTGACAGAAATTTCTGGAATCTGAGAGGAACCACAAATTTCCTTCCACCCAGCGTTCCCCCAAGTCTCCCGATAAAAATGGTACCTCACTTGTGTGGGTAGGCCTAGCGCCCGCGACAGGAAATGCCCCAAAACACAACGTGGACACATCCCACTTTTTGACAGAAAACACAGCTGTTTTTTGCAAAGTGCCTACCTGTAGATTTTGGCCTCTAGCTCAGCTGGCACCTAGGGAAACCTACCAAACCTGTGCATTTATGAAAACTAGAGACCAAGGGGAATCCAATGTGGGGTGACTTGTGGGGCTCTGACCAGGTTCTGTTACCCAGAATCCTTTGCAAACCTCAAAAAGTGGCTAAAAAAACACGTTTTCCTCACATTTCGGTGACAGAACGTTCTGGAATCTGAGAGGAGCCACAAATTTCCTTCCACCCAGCGTTCCCCCAAGTCTTCCGATAAAAATTTTACCTCACTTGTGTGGGTAGGCCTAGCGCCCGCGACAGGAAATGCCCCAAAACACAACGTGGACACATCCCATTTTTTGACAGAAAACACAGCTGTTTTTTGCAAAGTGCCTACCTGTAGATTTTGGCCTCTAGCTCAGCCAGCACCTAGGGAAACCTACCAAACCTGTGCATTTCTGAAAACTAGAGACCTAGTGGAATCCAAAATGGGGTGACTTGTGGGGCTCTGACCAGGTTTTCTTACCCAGAATCTTTTGCAAACCTCAAAATTTGGCTAAAAAAAAAAATTTTCCTTTCATTTCGGTGACAGAAAGTTCTGGAATCTGGGAGGAGCCACAAATTTCCTTCCACCCAGCGTTCCCCTAAGTCTCCGGATAGAAATTATACCTCACTTGTGTGGGCAGGCCTAGAACCCGCGACAGGAAATGGCCCAAAACACAACGTGGACACATCACATTTTTTGACAGAAAACAGAGCTGTTTTTTGCAAAGTGCCTGCCTGTAGATTTTGGCCTCTAGCTGAGCCGGCACCTAGGGAAACCTACCAAACCTGTGCATTTTTGAAAACTAGAGACCTAGGGGAATCCAAGATGGGGTGACTTGTGGGGCTCTGACCAGGTTCTGTTACCCAGAATCCTTTGCAAACCTCAAAAAGTGGCTAAAAAAACACGTTTTCCTCACATTTCGGTGACAGAAATTTCTGGAATCTGAGAGGAGCCACAAATTTCCTTCCACCCAGCGTTCCCCCAAGTCTCCCGATAAAAATGGTACCTCACTTGTGTGGGTAGGCCTAGCGCCCGCAACAGGAAATGCCCCAAAACACAACGTGGACACATCCCACTTTTTGACAGAAAACACAGCTGTTTTTTGCAAAGTGCCTACCTGTAGATTTTGGCCTCTAGCTCAGCTGGCACCTAGGGAAACCTACCAAACCTGTGCATTTATGAAAACTAGAGACCAAGGGGAATCCAATGTGGGGTGACTTGTGGGGCTCTGACCAGGTTCTGTTACCCAGAATCCTTTGCAAACCTCAAAAAGTGGCTAAAAAAACACGTTTTCCTCACATTTCGGTGACAGAACGTTCTGGAATCTGAGAGGAGCCACAAATTTCCTTCCACCCAGCGTTCCCCCAAGTCTTCCGATAAAATTTTTACCTCACTTGTGTGGGTAGGCCTAGCGCCCGCGACAGGAAATGCCCCAAAACACAACGTGGACACATCCCATTTTTTGACAGAAAACACAGCTGTTTTTTGCAAAGTGCCTACCTGTAGATTTTGGCCTCTAGCTCAGCCAGCACCTAGGGAAACCTACCAAACCTGTGCATTTCTGAAAACTAGAGACCTAGTGGAATCCAAAATGGGGTGACTTGTGGGGCTCTGACCAGGTTTTCTTACCCAGAATCTTTTGCAAACCTCAAAATTTGGCTAAAAAAAAAAATTTTCCTTTCATTTCGGTGACAGAAAGTTCTGGAATCTGGGAGGAGCCACAAATTTCCTTCCACCCAGCGTTCCCCTAAGTCTCCGGATAGAAATTATACCTCACTTGTGTGGGCAGGCCTAGAACCCGCGACAGGAAATGGCCCAAAACACAACGTGGACACATCACATTTTTTGACTGAAAACAGAGCTGTTTTTTGCAAAGTGCCTGTCTGTAGATTTTGGCCTCTAGCTCAGCCGGCACCTAGGGAAACCTACCAAACCTGTGCATTTTTGAAAACTAGAGACCTAGGGGAATCCAAGATGGGGTGACTTGTGGGGCTCTGACCAGGTTCTGTTACCCACAATCCTTAGCAAACCTCAAAAAGTGGCAAAAAAACACGTTTTCCTCACATTTCGGTGACAGAAAGTTCTGGAATCTGAGAGGAGCCACAAATTTCCTTCCACCCAGCATTCCCCCAAGTCTCCCGATAAAAATGATACTTCACTTGTGTGGGTAGGCCTAGCACCCGCGACAGGAAATGCCCCAAAACACAACGTGGACACATCACATTTTTTGACAGAAAACAGAGCTGTTTTTTGCAAAGTGCCTGTCTGTAGATTTTGGCCTCTAGCTCAGCCGGCACCTAGGGAAACCTACCAAACCTGTGCATTTTTGAAAAGTAGAGACCTAGGGGAATCCAAGATGGGGTGACTTGTGGGGCTCTGACCAGGTTCTGTTACCCAGAATCCTTTGGAAACCTCAAAAAGTGGCCAAAAACAACACGTTTTCCTCACATTTCGGTGACAGAAAGTTCTGGAATCTGAGAGGAGCCACAAATTTTCTTCCACCCAGCGTTCCCCCAAGTCTCCGGATAAAAATGATACCTCACTTGTGTGGGTAGGCCTAGCACCTGCAACAGGAAATGCCCCAAAACACAACGTGGACACATCACATTTCTTGACAGAAAACACAGCAGTTTTTTTGCTAAGTGCCTACCTGTAGATTTTGGCCTCTAGCTCAGCCGGCACCTAGGGAAACCTACCACACCTGTGCATTTTTGAAAACTAGAGACCTAGGGGAATCCAAGATGGGGTGACTTGTGGGGCACTGACCAGGTTCTGTTACCCAGAATCCTTTGCAAATCTCAAAATGTGGCTAAAAAAACACGTTTTCCTCACATTTCGGTGACAGAAAGTTCTGGAATCTGAGAGGAGCCACAAATTTCCTTCCACCCAGCGTTCCCCCAAGTCTCCCGATAAAAATGATACCTCACTTGTGTGGATAGGCCTAGCACCCGCGACAGGAAATGCCCCAAAAAACAACGTGGACACATCACATTTTTGACAGAAAACAGAGCTGTTTTTTGCAAAGTGCCTACCTGTAGATTTTGGCTTCTAGCTCTGCCGGCACCTAGGGAAACCTACCAAACCTGTGCATTTTTGAAAACTAGAGACCTAGGGGAATCCAAGATGGGGTGACTTGTGGGGCTCTGATCAGGTTCTGTTATCCAGAATCCTTTGCAAACCTCAAAAAGTGGCTAAAAAAACACGTTTTCCTCACTTTTCGGTGACAGAAAGTTCTGGAATCTGAGAGGAGCCACAAATTTTCTTCCACCCAGCGTTCCCCTAAGTCTCCGGATAAAAATGATACCTCACTTGTGTGGGTAGGCCTAGCACCCGCGACAGGAAATGCCCCAAAACACAACGTGGACACATCACATTTCTTGACAGAAAACACAGCTGTATTTTGCAAAGTGCCTACCTGTAGATTTTGGCCTCTAGCTCAGCCGGCACCTAGGGAAACCTACCAAACCTGTGCATTTCTGAAAACTAGAGACCTAGTGGAATCCAAAATGGGGTGACTTGTGGGGCTCTGACCAGGTTTTCTTACCCAGAATCTTTTGCAAACCTCAAAATTTGGCTAAAAAAACAAATTTTCCTTTCATTTCGGTGACAGAAAGTTCTGGAATCTGGGAGGAGCCACAAATTTTCTTCCACCCAGCGTTCCCCTAAGTCTCCGGATAGAAATTATACCTCACTTGTGTGGGCAGGCCTAGAACCCGCGACAGGAAATGGCCCAAAACACAACGTGGACACATCACATTTTTTGACAGAAAACAGAGCTGTTTTTTGCAAAGTGCATGCCTGTAGATTTTGGCCTCTAGCTGAGCCGGCACCTAGGGAAACCTACCAAACCTGTGCATTTTTGAAAACTAGAGACCTAGGGGAATCCAAGATGGGGTGACTTGTGGGGCTCTGACCAGGTTCTGTTACCCAGAATCCTTTGCAAACCTCAAAAAGTTGCTAAAAAAACACGTTTTCCTCACATTTCGGTGACAGAAATTTCTGGAATCTGAGAGGAGCCACAAATTTCCTTCCACCCAGCGTTCCCCCAAGTCTCCCGATAAAAATGGTACCTCACTTGTGTGGGTAGGCCTAGCGCCCGCGACAGGAAATGCCCCAAAACACAACGTGGACACATCCCACTTTTTGACAGAAAACACAGCTGTTTTTTGCAAAGTGCCTACCTGTAGATTTTGGCCTCTAGCTCAGCTGGCACCTAGGGAAACCTACCAAACCTGTGCATTTATGAAAACTAGAGACCAAGGGGAATCCAATGTGGGGTGACTTGTGGGGCTCTGACCAGGTTCTGTTACCCAGAATCCTTTGCAAACCTCAAAAAGTGGCTAAAAAAACACGTTTTCCTCACATTTCGGTGACAGAACGTTCTGGAATCTGAGAGGAGCCACAAATTTCCTTCCACCCAGCGTTCCCCCAAGTCTTCCGATAAAAATTTTACCTCACTTGTGTGGGTAGGCCTAGCGCCCGCGACAGGAAATGCCCCAAAACACAACGTGGACACATCCCATTTTTTGACAGAAAACACAGCTGTTTTTTGCAAAGTGCCTACCTGTAGATTTTGGCCTCTAGCTCAGCCAGCACCTAGGGAAACCTACCAAACCTGTGCATTTCTGAAAACTAGAGACCTAGTGGAATCCAAAATGGGGTGACTTGTGGGGCTCTGACCAGGATCTGTTACCCAGAATCCTTTGCAAACCTCAAAATGTGGCTAAAAAAACACGTTTTCCTCACATTTCAGATACAGAAAGTTCTGGAATCCGAGAGGAGCCACAAACTTCCTTCCACCCAGCGTTCCCCCAAGTCTCCCGATAAAAATGATACCTCACTTGTGTGGGTAGGCCAAGTGCCCGCGACAGGAAATTCCCCAAAACACAACGTGGACACATCCTACTTTTTGACAGAAAACACAGCTGTTTTTTGCAGAGTGCCTACCTGTAGATTTTGGCCTCTAGCTCAGCCAGCACCTAGGGAAACCTACCAAACCTGTGCATTTCTGAAAACTAGAGACCTAGTGGAATCCAAAATGGGGTGACTTGTGGGGCTCTGACCAGGTTTTCTTACCCAGAATCTTTTGCAAACCTCAAAATTTGGCTAAAAAAACAAATTTTCCTTTCATTTCGGTGACAGAAAGTTCTGGAATCTGGGAGGAGCCACAAATTTCCTTCCACCCAGCGTTCCCCTAAGTCTCCGGATAGAAATTATACCTCACTTGTGTGGGCAGGCCTAGAACCCGCGACAGGAAATGGCCCAAAACACAACGTGGACACATCACATTTTTTGACAGAAAACAGAGCTGTTTTTTGCAAAGTGCCTGCCTGTAGATTTTGGCCTCTAGCTGAGCCGGCACCTAGGGAAACCTACCAAACCTGTGCATTTTTGAAAACTAGAGACCTAGGGGAATCCAAGATGGGGTGACTTGTGGGGCTCTGACCAGGTTCTGTTACCCAGAATCCTTTGCAAACCTCAAAAAGTGGCTAAAAAAACACGTTTTCCTCACATTTCGGTGACAGAAATTTCTGGAATCTGAGAGGAGCCACAAATTTCCTTCCACCCAGCGTTCCCCCAAGTCTCCCGATAAAAATGGTACCTCACTTGTGTGGGTAGGCCTAGCGCCCGCGACAGGAAATGCCCCAAAACACAACGTGGACACATCCCACTTTTTGACAGAAAACACAGCTGTTTTTTGCAAAGTGCCTACCTGTAGATTTTGGCCTCTAGCTCAGCTGGCACCTAGGGAAACCTACCAAACCTGTGCATTTATGAAAACTAGAGACCAAGGGGAATCCAATGTGGGGTGACTTGTGGGACTCTGACCAGGTTCTGTTACCCAGAATCCTTTGCAAACCTCAAAAAGTGGCTAAAAAAACACGTTTTCCTCACATTTCGGTGACAGAACGTTCTGGAATCTGAGAGGAGCCACAAATTTCCTTCCACCCAGCGTTCCCCCAAGTCTTCCGATAAAAATTTTACCTCACTTGTGTGGGTAGGCCTAGCGCCCGCGACAGGAAATGCCCCAAAACACAACGTGGACACATCCCATTTTTTGACAGAAAACACAGCTGTTTTTTGCAAAGTGCCTACCTGTAGATTTTGGCCTCTAGCTCAGCCAGCACCTAGGGAAACCTACCAAACCTGTGCATTTCTGAAAACTAGAGACCTAGTGGAATCCAAAATGGGGTGACTTGTGGGGCTCTGACCAGGTTTTCTTACCCAGAATCTTTTGCAAACCTCAAAATTTGGCTAAAAAAACAAATTTTCCTTTCATTTCGGTGACAGAAAGTTCTGGAATCTGGGAGGAGCCACAAATTTCCTTCCACCCAGCGTTCCCCTAAGTCTCCGGATAGAAATTATACCTCACTTGTGTGGGCAGGCCTAGAACCCGCGACAGGAAATGCCCCAAAACACAACGTGGACACATCACATTTTTTGACAGAAAACAGAGCTGTTTTTTGCAAAGTGCCTGTCTGTAGATTTTGGCCTCTAGCTCAGCCGGCACCTAGGGAAACCTACCAAACCTGTGCATTTTTGAAAAGTAGAGACCTAGGGGAATCCAAGATGGGGTGACTTGTGGGGCTCTGACCAGGTTCTGTTACCCAGAATCCTTTGGAAACCTCAAAAAGTGGCCAAAAACAACACGTTTTCCTCACATTTCGGTGACAGAAAGTTCTGGAATCTGAGAGGAGCCACAAATTTTCTTCCACCCAGCGTTCCCCCAAGTCTCCGGATAAAAATGATACCTCACTTGTGTGGGTAGGCCTAGCACCTGCGACAGGAAATGCCCCAAAACACAACGTGGACACATCACATTTCTTGACAGAAAACACAGCAGTTTTTTTGCTAAGTGCCTACCTGTAGATTTTGGCCTCTAGCTCAGCCGGCACCTAGGGAAACCTACCACACCTGTGCATTTTTGAAAACTAGAGACCTAGGGGAATCCAAGATGGGGTGACTTGTGGGGCTCTGACCAGGTTCTGTTACCCAGAATCCTTTGCAAATCTCAAAATGTGGCTAAAAAAACACGTTTTCCTCACATTTCGGTGACAGAAAGTTCTGGAATCTGAGAGGAGCCACAAATTTCCTTCCACCCAGCGTTCCCCCAAGTCTCCCGATAAAAATGATACCTCACTTGTGTGGATAGGCCTAGCACCCGCGACAGGAAATGCCCCAAAAAACAACGTGGACACATCACATTTTTGACAGAAAACAGAGCTGTTTTTTGCAAAGTGCCTACCTGTAGATTTTGGCTTCTAGCTCTGCCGGCACCTAGGGAAACCTACCAAACCTGTGCATTTTTGAAAACTAGAGACCTAGGGGAATCCAAGATGGGGTGACTTGTGGGGCTCTGATCAGGTTCTGTTATCCAGAATCCTTTGCAAACCTCAAAAAGTGGCTAAAAAAACACGTTTTCCTCACATTTCGGTGACAGAAAGTTCTGGAATCTGAGAGGAGCCACAAATTTTCTTCCACCCAGCGTTCCCCTAAGTCTCCGGATAAAAATGATACCTCACTTGTGTGGGTAGGCCTAGCACCCGCGACAGGAAATGCCCCAAAACACAACGTGGACACATCACATTTCTTGACAGAAAACACAGCTGTATTTTGCAAAGTGCCTACCTGTAGATTTTGGCCTCTAGCTCAGCCGGCACCTAGGGAAACCTACCAAACCTGTGCATTTCTGAAAACTAGAGACCTAGTGGAATCCAAAATGGGGTGACTTGTGGGGCTCTGACCAGGTTTTCTTACCCAGAATCTTTTGCAAACCTCAAAATTTGGCTAAAAAAACAAATTTTCCTTTCATTTCGGTGACAGAAAGTTCTGGAATCTGGGAGGAGCCACAAATTTTCTTCCACCCAGCGTTCCCCTAAGTCTCCGGATAGAAATTATACCTCACTTGTGTGGGCAGGCCTAGAACCCGCGACAGGAAATGGCCCAAAACACAACGTGGACACATCACATTTTTTTGACAGAAAACAGAGCTGTTTTTTGCAAAGTGCCTGCCTGTAGATTTTGGCCTCTAGCTGAGCCGGCACCTAGGGAAACCTACCAAACCTGTGCATTTTTTAAAACTAGAGACCAAGGGGAATCCAAGATGGGGTGACTTGTGGGGCTCTGACCAGGTTCTGTTACCCAGAATCCTTTGCAAACCTCAAAAAGTGGCTAAAAAAACACGTTTTCCTCACATTTCGGTGACAGAAATTTCTGGAATCTGAGAGGAGCCACAAATTTCCTTCCACCCAGCGTTCCCCCAAGTCTCCCGATAAAAATGGTACCTCACTTGTGTGGGTAGGCCTAGCGCCCGCGACAGGAAATGCCCCAAAACACAACGTGGACACATCCCACTTTTTGACAGAAAACACAGCTGTTTTTTGCAAAGTGCCTACCTGTAGATTTTGGCCTCAAGCTCAGCTGGCACCTAGGGAAACCTACCAAACCTGTGCATTTATGAAAACTAGAGACCAAGGGGAATCCAATGTGGGGTGACTTGTGGGGCTCTGACCAGGTTCTGTTACCCAGAATCCTTTGCAAACCTCAAAAAGTGGCTAAAAAAACACGTTTTCCTCACATTTCGGTGACAGAACGTTCTGGAATCTGAGAGGAGCCACAAATTTCCTTCCACCCAGCGTTCCCCCAAGTCTTCCGATAAAAATTTTACCTCACTTGTGTGGGTAGGCCTAGCGCCCGCGACAGGAAATGCCCCAAAACACAACGTGGACACATCCCATTTTTTGACAGAAAACACAGCTGTTTTTTGCAAAGTGCCTACCTGTAGATTTTGGCCTCTAGCTCAGCCAGCACCTAGGGAAACCTACCAAACCTGTGCATTTCTGAAAACTAGAGACCTAGTGGAATCCAAAATGGGGTGACTTGTGGGGCTCTGACCAGGATCTGTTACCCAGAATCCTTTGCAAACCTCAAAATGTGGCTAAAAAAACACGTTTTCCTCACATTTCAGATACAGAAAGTTCTGGAATCCGAGAGGAGCCACAAACTTCCTTCCACCCAGCGTTCCCCCAAGTCTCCCGATAAAAATGATACCTCACTTGTGTGGGTAGGCCTAGTGCCCGCGACAGGAAATTCCCCAAAACACAACGTGGACACATCCTACTTTTTGACAGAAAACACAGCTGTTTTTTGCAGAGTGCCTACCTGTAGATTTTGGCCTCTAGCTCAGCCAGCACCTAGGGAAACCTACCAAACCTGTGCATTTCTGAAAACTAGAGACCTAGTGGAATCCAAAATGGGGTGACTTGTGGGGCTCTGACCAGGTTTTCTTACCCAGAATCTTTTGCAAACCTCAAAATTTGGCTAAAAAAACAAATTTTCCTTTCATTTCGGTGACAGAAAGTTCTGGAATCTGGGAGGAGCCACAAATCTCCTTCCACCCAGCGTTCCCCTAAGTCTCCGGATAGAAATTATACCTCACTTGTGTGGGCAGGCCTAGAACCCGCGACAGGAAATGGCCCAAAACACAACGTGGACACATCACATTTTTTGACAGAAAACAGAGCTGTTTTTTGCAAAGTGCCTGCCTGTAGATTTTGGCCTCTAGCTGAGCCGGCACCTAGGGAAACCTACCAAACCTGTGCATTTTTGAAAACTAGAGACCTAGGGGAATCCAAGATGGGGTGACTTGTGGGGCTCTGACCAGGTTCTGTTACCCAGAATCCTTTGCAAACCTCAAAAAGTGGCTAAAAAAACACGTTTTCCTCACATTTCGGTGACAGAAATTTCTGGAATCTGAGAGGAGCCACAAATTTCCTTCCACCCAGCGTTCCCCCAAGTCTCCCGATAAAAATGGTACCTCACTTGTGTGGGTAGGCCTAGCGCCCGCGACAGGAAATGCCCCAAAACACAACGTGGACACATCCCACTTTTTGACAGAAAACACAGCTGTTTTTTGCAAAGTGCCTACCTGTAGATTTTGGCCTCTAGCTCAGCTGGCACCTAGGGAAACCTACCAAACCTGTGCATTTATGAAAACTAGAGACCAAGGGGAATCCAATGTGGGGTGACTTGTGGGGCTCTGACCAGGTTCTGTTACCCAGAATCCTTTGCAAACCTCAAAAAGTGGCTAAAAAAACACGTTTTCCTCACATTTCGGTGACAGAACGTTCTGGAATCTGAGAGGAGCCACAAATTTCCTTCCACCCAGCGTTCCCCCAAGTCTTCCGATAAAAATTTTACCTCACTTGTGTGGGTAGGCCTAGCGCCCGCGACAGGAAATGCCCCAAAACACAACGTGGACGCATCCCATTTTTTGACAGAAAACACAGCTGTTTTTTGCAAAGTGCCTACCTGTAGATTTTGGCCTCTAGCTCAGCCAGCACCTAGGGAAACCTACCAAACCTGTGCATTTCTGAAAACTAGAGACCTAGTGGAATCCAAAATGGGGTGACTTGTGGGGCTCTGACCAGGTTTTCTTACCCAGAATCTTTTGCAAACCTCAAAATTTGGCTAAAAAAACAAATTTTCCTTTCATTTCGGTGACAGAAAGTTCTGGAATCTGGGAGGAGCCACAAATTTCCTTCCACCCAGCGTTCCCCTAAGTCTCCGGATAGAAATTATACCTCACTTGTGTGGGCAGGCCTAGAACCCGCGACAGGAAATGGCCCAAAACACAACGTGGACACATCACATTTTTTGACAGAAAACAGAGCTGTTTTTTGCAAAGTGCCTGCCTGTAGATTTTGGCCTCTAGCTGAGCCGGCACCTAGGGAAACCTACCAAACCTGTGCATTTTTGAAAACTAGAGACCTAGGGGAATCCAAGATGGGGTGACTTGTGGGGCTCTGACCAGGTTCTGTTACCCAGAATCCTTTGCAAACCTCAAAAAGTGGCTAAAAAAACACGTTTTCCTCACATTTCGGTGACAGAAATTTCTGGAATCTGAGAGGAGCCACAAATTTCCTTCCACCCAGCGTTCCCCCAAGTCTCCCGATAAAAATGGTACCTCACTTGTGTGGGTAGGCCTAGCGCCCGCAACAGGAAATGCCCCAAAACACAACGTGGACACATCCCACTTTTTGACAGAAAACACAGCTGTTTTTTGCAAAGTGCCTACCTGTAGATTTTGGCCTCTAGCTCAGCTGGCACCTAGGGAAACCTACCAAACCTGTGCATTTATGAAAACTAGAGACCAAGGGGAATCCAATGTGGGGTGACTTGTGGGGCTCTGACTAGGTTCTGTTACCCAGAATCCTTTGCAAACCTCAAAAAGTGGCTAAAAAAACACGTTTTCCTCACATTTCGGTGACAGAACGTTCTGGAATCTGAGAGGAGCCACAAATTTCCTTCCACCCAGCGTTCCCCCAAGTCTTCCGATAAAAATTTTACCTCACTTGTGTGGGTAGGCCTAGCGCCCGCGACAGGAAATGCCCCAAAACACAACGTGGACACATCCCATTTTTTGACAGAAAACACAGCTGTTTTTTGCAAAGTGCCTACCTGTAGATTTTGGCCTCTAGCTCAGCCAGCACCTAGGGAAACCTACCAAACCTGTGCATTTCTGAAAACTAGAGACCTAGTGGAATCCAAAATGGGGTGACTTGTGGGGCTCTGACCAGGTTTTCTTACCCAGAATCTTTTGCAAACCTCAAAATTTGGCTAAAAAAACAAATTTTCCTTTCATTTCGGTGACAGAAAGTTCTGGAATCTGGGAGGAGCCACAAATTTCCTTCCACCCAGCGTTCCCCTAAGTCTCCGGATAGAAATTATACCTCACTTGTGTGGGCAGGCCTAGAACCCGCGACAGGAAATGGCCCAAAACACAACGTGGACACATCACATTTTTTGATTGAAAACAGAGCTGTTTTTTGCAAAGTGCCTGTCTGTAGATTTTGGCCTCTAGCTCAGCCGGCACCTAGGGAAACCTACCAAACCTGTGCATTTTTGAAAACTAGAGACCTAGGGGAATCCAAGATGGGGTGACTTGTGGGGCTCTGACCAGGTTCTGTTACCCACAATCCTTAGCAAACCTCAAAAAGTGGCAAAAAAACACGTTTTCCTCACATTTCGGTGACAGAAAGTTCTGGAATCTGAGAGGAGCCACAAATTTCCTTCCACCCAGCATTCCCCCAAGTCTCCCGATAAAAATGATACCTCACTTGTGTGGGTAGGCCTAGCACCCGCGACAGGAAATGCCCCAAAACACAACGTGGACACATCACATTTTTTGACAGAAAACAGAGCTGTTTTTTGCAAAGTGCCTGTCTGTAGATTTTGGCCTCTAGCTCAGCCGGCACCTAGGGAAACCTACCAAACCTGTGCATTTTTGAAAAGTAGAGACCTAGGGGAATCCAAGATGGGGTGACTTGTGGGGCTCTGACCAGGTTCTGTTACCCAGAATCCTTTGGAAACCTCAAAAAGTGGCCAAAAACAACACGTTTTCCTCACATTTCGGTGACAGAAAGTTCTGGAATCTGAGAGGAGCCACAAATTTTCTTCCACCCAGCGTTCCCCCAAGTCTCCGGATAAAAATGATACCTCACTTGTGTGGGTAGGCCTAGCACCTGCGACAGGAAATGCCCCAAAACACAACGTGGACACATCACATTTCTTGACAGAAAACACAGCAGTTTTTTTGCTAAGTGCCTACCTGTAGATTTTGGCCTCTAGCTCAGCCGGCACCTAGGGAAACCTACCACACCTGTGCATTTTTGAAAACTAGAGACCTAGGGGAATCCAAGATGGGGTGACTTGTGGGGCTCTGACCAGGTTCTGTTACCCAGAATCCTTTGCAAATCTCAAAATGTGGCTAAAAAAACACGTTTTCCTCACATTTCGGTGACAGAAAGTTCTGGAATCTGAGAGGAGCCACAAATTTCCTTCCACCCAGCGTTCCCCCAAGTCTCCCGATAAAAATGATACCTCACTTGTGTGGATAGGCCTAGCACCCGCGACAGGAAATGCCCCAAAAAACAACGTGGACACATCACATTTTTGACAGAAAACAGAGCTGTTTTTTGCAAAGTGCCTACCTGTAGATTTTGGCTTCTAGCTCTGCCGGCACCTAGGGAAACCTACCAAACCTGTGCATTTTTGAAAACTAGAGACCTAGGGGAATCCAAGATGGGGTGACTTGTGGGGCTCTGATCAGGTTCTGTTATCCAGAATCCTTTGCAAACCTCAAAAAGTGGCTAAAAAAACACGTTTTCCTCACATTTCGGTGACAGAAAGTTCAGGAATCTGAGAGGAGCCACAAATTTTCTTCCACCCAGAGTTCCCCTAAGTCTCCGGATAAAAATGATACCTCACTTGTGTGGGTAGGCCTAGCACCCGCGACAGGAAATGCCCCAAAACACAACGTGGACACATCACATTTCTTGACAGAAAACACAGCTGTATTTTGCAAAGTGCCTACCTGTAGATTTTGGCCTCTAGCTCAGCCGGCACCTAGGGAAACCTACCAAACCTGTGCATTTTTGAAAACTAGAGACCTAGGGGAATCCAAGATGGGGTGACTTGTGGGGCTCTGACCAGGATCTGTTACCCAGAATCCTTTGCAAACCTCAAAATGTGGCTAAAAAAACACGTTTTCCTCACATTTCAGATACAGAAAGTTCTGGAATCCGAGAGGAGCCACAAACTTCCTTCCACCCAGCGTTCCCCCAAGTCTCCCGATAAAAATGATACCTCACTTGTGTGGGTAGGCCTAGTGCCCGCGACAGGAAATTCCCCAAAACACAACGTGGACACATCCCACTTTTTGACAGAAAACACAGCTGTTTTTTGCAGAGTGCCTACCTGTAGATTTTGGCCTCTAGCTCAGCCAGCACCTAGGGAAACCTACCAAACCTGTGCATTTCTGAAAACTAGAGACCTAGTGGAATCCAAAATGGGGTGACTTGTGGGGCTCTGACCAGGTTTTCTTACCCAGAATCTTTTGCAAACCTCAAAATTTGGCTAAAAAAACAAATTTTCCTTTCATTTCGGTGACAGAAAGTTCTGGAATCTGGGAGGAGCCACAAATTTCCTTCCACCCAGCGTTCCCCTAAGTCTCCGGATAGAAATTATACCTCACTTGTGTGGGCAGGCCTAGAACCCGCGACAGGAAATGGCCCAAAACACAACGTGGACACATCACATTTTTTGACAGAAAACAGAGCTGTTTTTTGCAAAGTGCCTGTCTGTAGATTTTGGCCTCTAGCTCAGCCGGCACCTAGGGAAACCTACCAAACCTGTGCATTTTTGAAAACTAGAGACCTAGGGGAATCCAAGATGGGGTGACTTGTGGGGCTCTGACCAGGTTCTGTTACCCACAATCCTTAGCAAACCTCAAAAAGTGGCAAAAAAACACGTTTTCCTCACATTTCGGTGACAGAAAGTTCTGGAATCTGAGAGGAGCCACAAATTTCCTTCCACGCAGCATTCCCCCAAGTCTCCCGATAAAAATGATACCTCACTTGTGTGGGTAGGCCTAGCACCCGCGACAGGAAATGCCCCAAAACACAACGTGGACACATCACATTTTTTGACAGAAAACAGAGCTGTTTTTTGCAAAGTGCATGTCTGTAGATTTTGGCCTCTAGCTCAGCCGGCACCTAGGGAAACCTACCAAACCTGTGCATTTTTGAAAAGTAGAGACCTAGGGGAATCCAAGATGGGGTGACTTGTGGGGCTCTGACCAGGTTCTGTTACCCAGAATCCTTTGGAAACCTCAAAAAGTGGCCAAAAAAAACACGTTTTCCTCACATTTCGGTGACAGAAAGTTCTGGAATCTGAGAGGAGCCACAAATTTTCTTCCACCCAGCGTTCTTCCAAGTCTCCGGATAAAAATGATACCTCACTTGTGTGGGTAGGCCTAGCACCTGCGACAGGAAATGCCCCAAAACACAACGTGGACACATCACATTTCTTGACAGAAAACACAGCAGTTTTTTTGCTAAGTGCCTACCTGTAGATTTTGGCCTCTAGCTCAGCCGGCACCTAGGGAAACCTACCACACCTGTGCATTTTTGAAAACTAGAGACCTAGGGGAATCCAAGATGGGGTGACTTGTGGGGCTCTGACCAGGTTCTGTTACCCAGAATCCTTTGCAAATCTCAAAATGTGGCTAAAAAAACACGTTTTCCTCACATTTCGGTGACAGAAAGTTCTGGAATCTGAGAGGAGCCACAAATTTCCTTCCACCCAGCGTTCCCCCAAGTCTCCCGATAAAAATGATACCTCACTTGTGTGGATAGGCCTAGCACCCGCGACAGGAAATGCCCCAAAAAACAACGTGGACACATCACATTTTTGACAGAAAACAGAGCTGTTTTTTGCAAAGTGCCTACCTGTAGATTTTGGCTTCTAGCTCTGCCGGCACCTAGGGAAACCTACCAAACCTGTGCATTTTTGAAAACTAGAGACCTAGGGGAATCCAAGATGGGGTGACTTGTGGGGCTCTGATCAGGTTCTGTTATCCAGAATCCTTTGCAAACCTCAAAAAGTGGCTAAAAAAACACGTTTTCCTCACATTTCGGTGACAGAAAGTTCAGGAATCTGAGAGGAGCCACAAATTTTCTTCCACCCAGAGTTCCCCTAAGTCTCCGGATAAAAATGATACCTCACTTGTGTGGGTAGGCCTAGCACCCGCGACAGGAAATGCCCCAAAACACAACGTGGACACATCACATTTCTTGACAGAAAACACAGCTGTATTTTGCAAAGTGCCTACCTGTAGATTTTGGCCTCTAGCTCAGCCGGCACCTAGGGAAACCTACCAAACCTGTGCATTTTTGAAAACTAGAGACCTAGGGGAATCCAAGATGGGGTGACTTGTGGGGCTCTGACCAGGATCTGTTACCCAGAATCCTTTGCAAACCTCAAAATGTGGCTAAAAAAACACGTTTTCCTCACATTTCAGATACAGAAAGTTCTGGAATCCGAGAGGAGCCACAAACTTCCTTCCACCCAGCGTTCCCCCAAGTCTCCCGATAAAAATGATACCTCACTTGTGTGGGTAGGCCTAGTGCCCGCGACAGGAAATTCCCCAAAACACAACGTGGACACATCCCACTTTTTGACAGAAAACACAGCTGTTTTTTGCAGAGTGCCTACCTGTAGATTTTGGCCTCTAGCTCAGCCAGCACCTAGGGAAACCTACCAAACCTGTGCATTTCTGAAAACTAGAGACCTAGTGGAATCCAAAATGGGGTGACTTGTGGGGCTCTGACCAGGTTTTCTTACCCAGAATCTTTTGCAAACCTCAAAATTTGGCTAAAAAAACAAATTTTCCTTTCATTTCGGTGACAGAAAGTTCTGGAATCTGGGAGGAGCCACAAATTTCCTTCCACCCAGCGTTCCCCTAAGTCTCCGGATAGAAATTATACCTCACTTGTGTGGGCAGGCCTAGAACCCGCGACAGGAAATGGCCCAAAACACAACGTGGACACATCACATTTTTTGACAGAAAACAGAGCTGTTTTTTGCAAAGTGCCTGTCTGTAGATTTTGGCCTCTAGCTCAGCCGGCACCTAGGGAAACCTACCAAACCTGTGCATTTTTGAAAACTAGAGACCTAGGGGAATCCAAGATGGGGTGACTTGTGGGGCTCTGACCAGGTTCTGTTACCCACAATCCTTAGCAAACCTCAAAAAGTGGCAAAAAAACACGTTTTCCTCACATTTCGGTGACAGAAAGTTCTGGAATCTGAGAGGAGCCACAAATTTCCTTCCACGCAGCATTCCCCCAAGTCTCCCGATAAAAATGATACCTCACTTGTGTGGGTAGGCCTAGCACCCGCGACAGGAAATGCCCCAAAACACAACGTGGACACATCACATTTTTTGACAGAAAACAGAGCTGTTTTTTGCAAAGTGCATGTCTGTAGATTTTGGCCTCTAGCTCAGCCGGCACCTAGGGAAACCTACCAAACCTGTGCATTTTTGAAAAGTAGAGACCTAGGGGAATCCAAGATGGGGTGACTTGTGGGGCTCTGACCAGGTTCTGTTACCCAGAATCCTTTGGAAACCTCAAAAAGTGGCCAAAAAAAACACGTTTTCCTCACATTTCGGTGACAGAAAGTTCTGGAATCTGAGAGGAGCCACAAATTTTCTTCCACCCAGCGTTCTTCCAAGTCTCCGGATAAAAATGATACCTCACTTGTGTGGGTAGGCCTAGCACCTGCGACAGGAAATGCCCCAAAACACAACGTGGACACATCACATTTCTTGACAGAAAACACAGCAGTTTTTTTGCTAAGTGCCTACCTGTAGATTTTGGCCTCTAGCTCAGCCGGCACCTAGGGAAACCTACCACACCTGTGCATTTTTGAAAACTAGAGACCTAGGGGAATCCAAGATGGGGTGACTTGTGGGGCTCTGACCAGGTTCTGTTACCCAGAATCCTTTGCAAATCTCAAAATGTGGCTAAAAAAACACGTTTTCCTCACATTTCGGTGACAGAAAGTTCTGGAATCTGAGAGGAGCCACAAATTTCCTTCCACCCAGCGTTCCCCCAAGTCTCCCGATAAAAATGATACCTCACTTGTGTGGATAGGCCTAGCACCCGCGACAGGAAATGCCCCAAAAAACAACGTGGACACATCACATTTTTGACAGAAAACAGAGCTGTTTTTTGCAAAGTGCCTACCTGTAGATTTTGGCTTCTAGCTCTGCCGGCACGTAGGGAAACCTACCAAACCTGTGCATTTTTGAAAACTAGAGACCTAGGGGAATCCAAGATGGGGTGACTTGTGGGGCTCTGATCAGGTTCTGTTATCAAGAATCCTTTGCAAACCTCAAAAAGTGGCTAAAAAAACACGTTTTCCTCACATTTCGGTGACAGAAAGTTCTGGAATCTGAGAGGAGCCACACATTTTCTTCCACCCAGCGTTCCCCTAAGTCTCCGGATAAAAATGATACCTCACTTGTGTGGGTAGGCCTAGCACCCGCGACAGGAAATGCCCCAAAACACAACGTGGACACATCACATTTCTTGACAGAAAACACAGCTGTATTTTGCAAAGTGCCTACCTGTAGATTTTGGCCTCTAGCTCAGCCGGCACCTAGGGAAACCTACCAAACCTGTGCATTTTTGAAAACTAGAGACCTAGGGGAATCCAAGATGGGGTGACTTGTGGGGCTCTGACCAGGATCTGTTACCCAGAATCCTTTGCAAACCTCAAAATGTGGCTAAAAAAACACGTTTTCCTCACATTTCAGATACAGAAAGTTCTGGAATCCGAGAGGAGCCACAAACTTCCTTCCACCCAGCGTTCCCCCAAGTCTCCCGATAAAAATGATACCTCACTTGTGTGGGTAGGCCTAGTGCCCGCGACAGGAAATTCCCCAAAACACAACGTGGACACATCCCACTTTTTGACAGAAAACACAGCTGTTTTTTGCAAAGTGCCTACCTGTAGATTTTGGCCTCTAGCTCAGCCAGCACCAAGGGAAACCTACCAAACCTGTGCATTTCTGAAAACTAGAGACCTAGTGGAATCCAAAATGGGGTGACTTGTGGGGCTCTGACCAGGTTTTCTTACCCAGAATCTTTTGCAAACCTCAAAATTTGGCTAAAAAAACAAATTTTCCTTTCATTTCGGTGACAGAAAGTTCTGGAATCTGGGAGGAGCCACAAATTTCCTTCCACCCAGCGTTCCCCTAAGTCTCCGGATAGAAATTATACCTCACTTGTGTGGGCAGGCCTAGAACCCGCGACAGGAAATGGCCCAAAACACAACGTGGACACATCACATTTTTTGACAGAAAACAGAGCTGTTTTTTGCAAAGTGCCTGCCTGTAGATTTTGGCCTCTAGCTGAGCCGGCACCTAGGGAAACCTACCAAACCTGTGCATTTTTGAAAACTAGAGACCTAGGGGAATCCAAGATGGGGTGACTTGTGGGGCTCTGACCAGGTTCTGTTACCCAGAATCCTTTGCAAACCTCAAAAAGTGGCTAAAAAAACACGTTTTCCTCACATTTCGGTGACAGAAATTTCTGGAATCTGAGAGGAGCCACAAATTTCCTTCCACCCAGCGTTCCCCCAAGTCTCCCGATAAAAATGGTACCTCACTTGTGTGGGTAGGCCTAGCGCCCGCGACAGGAAATGCCCCAAAACACAACGTGGACACATCCCACTTTTTGACAGAAAACACAGCTGTTTTTTGCAAAGTGCCCACCTGTAGATTTTGGCCTCTAGCTCAGCTGGCACCTAGGGAAACCTACCAAACCTGTGCATTTCTGAAAACTAGAGACCTAGTGGAATCCAAAATGGGGTGACTTGTGGGGCTCTGACCAGGTTTTCTTACCCAGAATCTTTTGCAAACCTCAAAAAGTGGCTAAAAAAACACGTTTTCCTCACATTTCGGTGACAGAACGTTCTGGAATCTGAGAGGAGCCACAAATTTCCTTCCACCCAGCGTTCCCCCAAGTCTTCCGATAAAAATTTTACCTCACTTGTGTGGGTAGGCCTAGCGCCCGCGACAGGAAATGCCCCAAAACACAACGTGGACACATCCCATTTTTTGACAGAAAACACAGCTGTTTTTTGCAAAGTGCCTACCTGTAGATTTTGGCCTCTAGCTCAGCCAGCACCTAGGGAAACCTACCAAACCTGTGCATTTCTGAAAACTAGAGACCTAGTGGAATCCAAAATGGGGTGACTTGTGGGGCTCTGACCAGGTTTTCTTACCCAGAATCTTTTGCAAACCTCAAAATTTGGCTAAAAAAACTAATTTTCCTTTCATTTCGGTGACAGAAAGTTCTGGAATCTGGGAGGAGCCACAAATTTCCTTCCACCCAGCGTTCCCCTAAGTCTCCGGATAGAAATTATACCTCACTTGTGTGGGCAGGCCTAGAACCCGCGACAGGAAATGGCCCAAAACACAACGTGGACACATCACATTTTTTGACAGAAAACAGAGCTGTTTTTTGCAAAGTGCCTGCCTGTAGATTTTGGCCTCTAGCTGAGCCGGCACCTAGGGAAACCTACCAAACCTGTGCATTTTTGAAAATTAGAGACCTAGGGGAATCCAAGATGGGGTGACTTGTGGGGCTCTGACCAGGTTCTGTTACCCAGAATCCTTTGCAAACCTCAAAAAGTGGCTAAAAAAACACGTTTTCCTCACATTTCGGTGACAGAAATTTCTGGAATCTGAGAGGAGCCACAAATTTCCTTCCACCCAGCGTTCCCCCAAGTCTCCCGATAACAATGGTACCTCACTTGTGTGGGTAGGCCTAGCGCCCGCGACAGGAAATGCCCCAAAACACAACGTGGACACATCCCACTTTTTGACAGAAAACACAGCTGTTTTTTGCAAAGTGCCTACCTGTAGATTTTGGCCTCTAGCTCAGCTGGCACCTAGGGAAACCTACCAAACCTGTGCATTTATGAAAACTAGAGACCAAGGGGAATCCAATGTGGGGTGACTTGTGGGGCTCTGACCAGGTTCTGTTACCCAGAATCCTTTGCAAACCTCAAAAAGTGGCTAAAAAAACACGTTTTCCTCACATTTCAGTGACAGAACGTTCTGGAATCTGAGAGGAGCCACAAATTTCCTTCCACCCAGCGTTCCCCCAAGTCTTCCGATAAAAATTTTACCTCACTTGTGTGGGTAGGCCTAGCGCCCGCGACAGGAAATGCCCCAAAACACAACGTGGACACATCCCATTTTTTGACAGAAAACACAGCTGTTTTTTGCAAAGTGCTTACCTGTAGATTTTGGCCTCTAGCTCAGCCAGCACCTAGGGAAACCTACCAAACCTGTGCATTTCTGAAAACTAGAGACCTAGTGGAATCCAAAATGGGGTGACTTGTGGGGCTCTGACCAGGTTTTCTTACCCAGAATCTTTTGCAAACCTCAAAATTTGGCTAAAAAAACAAATTTTCCTTTCATTTCGGTGACAGAAAGTTCTGGAATCTGGGAGGAGCCACAAATTTCCTTCCACCCAGCGTTCCCCTAAGTCTCCGGATAGAAATTATACCTCACTTGTGTGGGCAGGCCTAGAACCCGCGACAGGAAATGGCCCAAAACACAACGTGGACACATCACATTTTTTGACAGAAAACAGAGCTGTTTTTTGCAAAGTGCCTGCCTGTAGATTTTGGCCTCTAGCTGAGCCGGCACCTAGGGAAACCTACCAAACCTGTGCATTTTTGAAAATTAGAGACCTAGGGGAATCCAAGATGGGGTGACTTGTGGGGCTCTGACCAGGTTCTGTTACCCAGAATCCTTTGCAAACCTCAAAAAGTGGCTAAAAAAACACGTTTTCCTCACATTTCGGTGACAGAAATTTCTGGAATCTGAGAGGAGCCACAAATTTCCTTCCACCCAGCGTTCCCCCAAGTCTCCCGATAACAATGGTACCTCACTTGTGTGGGTAGGCCTAGCGCCCGCGACAGGAAATGCCCCAAAACACAACGTGGACACATCCCACTTTTTGACAGAAAACACAGCTGTTTTTTGCAAAGTGCCTACCTGTAGATTTTGGCCTCTAGCTCAGCTGGCACCTAGGGAAACCTACCAAACCTGTGCATTTATGAAAACTAGAGACCAAGGGGAATCCAATGTGGGGTGACTTGTGGGGCTCTGACCAGGTTCTGTTACCCAGAATCCTTTGCAAACCTCAAAAAGTGGCTAAAAAAACACGTTTTCCTCACATTTCAGTGACAGAACGTTCTGGAATCTGAGAGGAGCCACAAATTTCCTTCCACCCAGCGTTCCCCCAAGTCTTCCGATAAAAATTTTACCTCACTTGTGTGGGTAGGCCTAGCGCCCGCGACAGGAAATGCCCCAAAACACAACGTGGACACATCCCATTTTTTGACAGAAAACACAGCTGTTTTTTGCAAAGTGCTTACCTGTAGATTTTGGCCTCTAGCTCAGCCAGCACCTAGGGAAACCTACCAAACCTGTGCATTTCTGAAAACTAGAGACCTAGTGGAATCCAAAATGGGGTGACTTGTGGGGCTCTGACCAGGTTTTCTTACCCAGAATCTTTTGCAAACCTCAAAATTTGGCTAAAAAAACAAATTTTCCTTTCATTTCGGTGACAGAAAGTTCTGGAATCTGGGAGGAGCCACAAATTTCCTTCCACCCAGCGTTCCCCTAAGTCTCCGGATAGAAATTATACCTCACTTGTGTGGGCAGGCCTAGAACCCACGACAGGAAATGGCCCAAAACACAACGTGGACACATCACATTTTTTGACAGAAAACAGAGCTGTTTTTTGCAAAGTGCCTGCCAGTAGATTTTGGCCTCTAGCTGAGCCGGCACCTAGGGAAACCTACCAAACCTGTGCATTTTTGAAAACTAGAGACCTAGGGGAATCCAAGATGGGGTGACTTGTGGGGCTCTGACCAGGTTCTGTTACCCAGAATCCTTTGCAAACCTCAAAAAGTGGCTAAAAAAACACGTTTTCCTCACATTTCGGTGACAGAAATTTCTGGAATCTGAGAGGAGCCACAAATTTCCTTCCACCCAGCGTTCCCCCAAGTCTCCCGATAAAAATGGTACCTCACTTGTGTGGGTAGGCCTAGCGCCTGCGACAGGAAATGCCCCAAAACACAACGTGGACACATCCCACTTTTTGACAGAAAACACAGCTGTTTTTTGCAAAGTGCCTCCCTGTAGATTTTGGCCTCTAGCTCAGCTGGCACCTAGGGAAACCTACCAAACCTGTGCATTTTTGAAAACTAGAGACCAAGGGGAATCCAATGTGGGGTGACTTGTGGGGCTCTGACCAGGTTCTGTTACCCAGAATCCTTTGCAAACCTCAAAAAGTGGCTAAAACAACACGTTTTCCTCACATTTCGGTGACAGAAAGTTCTGGAATCTGAGAGGAGCCACAAATTTCCTTCCACCCAGCGTTCCCCCAAGTCTCCCGATAAAAAAGATACCTCACTTGTGTGGGTAGGCCTAGCGCCCGCGACAGGAAATGCCCCAAAACACAACGGGGACACATCCCATTTTTTGACAGAAAACACAGCTGTTTTTTGCAAAGTGCCTACCTGTAGATTTTGGCCTCTAGCTCAGTTGGCACCTAGGGAAACCTACCAAACCTGTGCATTTTTGAAAACTAGAGACCTAAGGGAATCCAAGATGGGGTGACTTGTGGGGCTCTGACCAGGTTCTGTTACCCAGAATCCTTTGCAAACCTCAAAAAGTGGCAAAAAAAACACGTTTTACTCACATTTCGGTGACAGAAAGTTCTGGAATCTGAGAGGAGCCACAAATTTCCTTCCACCCAGCATTCTCCCAAGTCTCCCGATAAAAATGATACCTCACTTGTTTGGGTAGGCCTAGCGCCCGCGACAGGAATGGATCACACAAGGGTCAATGGTAGTCCTTGCATGAGGGCTACGGTTAACCCTGGAGTGATTCATTCCTGAAGCAGGCACTAGGCGCAGGCGCACAAGCGGGGTTGTGTTTTTATCAGGACAAGTGGGGAAACACTGGGGGGTAGGAATTTTGAGGATCCCTGTAGATCCCTGGACTTCTGCTCATTGGAATGCAAGGAAAATGTGTTTTTTAAGCACATTTTGTGATTTCAAGGGGATTCTTGGTGAAGGAAAACTGGTGAGAGCCACGCAAGTCCTGCACCCTTGGACTCCCCTGGTACTAGTTTGTTAAAGTTAACCCACCACTCACACTGGTTGGTTTTAGCACCTCCAGAAATTATGGTTTCAAAGCATGATTACTTATCAAAGTATCTGAATATTGAAACCAAGCCTTCTGAAGGTGGGCCATAAAGCCGCGTCCAGGCACCAACCTCTTTATGGTCCATTCACACGCCATTCACGCACAACAAACAACCCTTTTATATATCGCCAGCCACGGGCCCAATCCAACCAATCACTGCACTCACATTAACTTACCGCTGCCAGACAAGGGCCCATCACATTAACACGCCACAGAACGGAATAAGTTTGACTACATTTTACCATCTGTCAAGTAACTGCCTCCTTCTTCCTTAACATTACCAAATGCATGTGTAACGAACCTTAACTTAGGACTACTGTGACAGCCACCTGAGTCTCAGGAAGACATGTTTTTCATGCGCCTTTTTTATGCACTCTCTGTGCTAAATCCAACTACTTCCAGTTTGTGGATGCAAGTTGGGGGTGTCCGAGTATGCCGTACAAAGCAATTCCTCGAACTGAGTGAGCATATCTACCTTTGAAACTAAGGGAGACATGCTGGAGATTTCTCATGATGTTACCTAAAGAGAAGGTCATAGGCTAACTGCCTCCTTCTTCCTTAACATTACCAAATGCATGCGTAACAAACCTTTACTAATGACTCCTGTGACAGCCACCTGAGGCTCAGGAAGACATGTTTTTCATGCGCCTTTAACGCACTCTCTGTGCTAAATCCAACTCCTTCCAGTTGGTGGATGCAAGTTGGGGGTGTCCGAGTATGCCGTACAAAGCGATTCCTCGAACTGAGTGAGCATATCTACCTTTGAAACTAAGGGAGACATGCTGGGGATTTCTCATGATGTTACCTAAAGAGAAGGTCATAGGCTAACTGCCTCCTTCTTCCTTAACATTACCAAATGCATGCGTAACAAACCTTTACTAATGACTCCTGTGACAGCCACCTGAGGCTCAGGAAGACATGTTTTTCATGCGCTTTTAACGCACTCTCTGTGCTAAATCCAACTCCTTCCAGTTTGTGGATACAAGTTGGGGGTGTCCGAGTATGCCGTAAAAAGCGATTCCTCGAAATGAGAGAGCATATCTACCTTTGAAACTAAGGGAGACATGCTGGGGATTTCTCATGATGTTCCCTAAAGAGAAGGTCATAGGCTATGAAGAAGGGTAGTGTTTGGTACATATGGGAGTCCATGAGAATGTAGCATATGTCCAAGCAACATTATGTGCAGGGATGTGACTATAATGCACTTATACAGCAAACTGAACATCTACTAAGTTCTGATGGTGGATGAACATGAAAAGCAGGTTAAACACTGACCTATACAAGTCATTCTCCTTCAGTGCTGGGATGGCACCAATGGGTTTGAATCCATAGGTGTAGATGATGTACATCTGTACTACCTTTACTATCTGCCTTCTACCTGTGCAATAACCCTGTGAAGGCACTCCTACCATAAGCTTTCCTTACCCATTCATGTCTCTGTTCTCATCAGAGTCCTGGCTAATCCTGTTTAATTGCCAAAAGAACCTATACTAGTTTGTGGAAGCAAGTTGGGGGTTTCCAAGTATGCCGTACAAAGTGATTCCTCGAACTGAGAGAGCATATCTACCGCTGAAAGTAAGGTAGACATGCTGGTGAAGAAAGGGTACTCCGTGGCAATGTGGCATATGTTCTGTCCACTAGTATATGCAGTAGGGGGAATATAATGCATGTTAATTGAACAGAACACCGACCACGCTCTGACGGTGGATTTAGCTGTCAAGCAGTCCAAAAGGAAGTCCATGATGAAGTAAAATTCTGTGGCTCCTTGCCTAACGAAGCAGTGGCCCATGGACGTTCGGTATCCATGCACTGCCACTGAAAGGATTACCCAACGGCAGCTCAACCTCAGTTGATTTCCCAGAACTTGGCTTTAGTATGATACAATGTAAAGCAAGTAGGGATACAGAGGCCTGGTTGTGATGGACACTGGGGACAGTAATACCGACTCTCCTGCCGCTTTCCATGCTTCGAGCACACTTTACAGCAACAACATGGACGATCCTTTTTGGGAGTTTTAGGAATGCGATCAGCAAAGTGTTGCTCCTGCAGCCTTGCCACATCCTCCAGAACATATGAGATGGAGGCTGCTGCTTCTTCTGTAACAGCAGTGAGGCTTTCAATTACAGACAACTGGAAGTCAAGGAAAGTCATGAGTCTTCCTGTGGTTGTCTGACGGTTAACAACATACGCATTATATGTTGCCATCTGAATCAGGTGGGTAAACAGTTTCTTGTACCAAGTGCGAGTTTTACGACACGCATTGTATGGTTGAAGAACCTGTCCACTCCGCCCATATACTTATTGTAATCAAGTATACAGTTGGGCTTGTGGACTTCGGCCAACTGACCCCAAACCGTGATGGGAGAAGTGCTCTCATCATGAATTGCAGTGAGCACGTATACATCACGCCTATCTAGGAACTTGACTGCGAGCAGTTCGTTAGAACGCAATGCAGTACTCTGGGATTTCTGGAGCTTCTTGCAAACAAGCTCCTGCGGGAATCCTTTGCGGTTACAACGAACTGTACTGCAGGCCACAGTGCCAGCTTTGTAGAGCTCACTGAACATCTCTACTCCTGTATAGAAATTGTCCACATAAAGGTTACAACCTTTGTGAAGAAGTGGCTGGACAAGTTCCCATACAATCTTACCTGTGACCCCTAACG
This sequence comes from Pleurodeles waltl, assembly GCF_031143425.1. Lineage (NCBI taxonomy): Eukaryota > Metazoa > Chordata > Amphibia > Caudata > Salamandridae > Pleurodeles > Pleurodeles waltl. The sequence goes on along the minus strand of NC_090437.1, from coordinate 229,577,795 downwards.
CGGGAGGGCAACCTACAGGGTTTAGGGTAGAATCCTTCCCTGTATACACTCTCAAGCTGTACACATAGCCAGAGGAGCTCTCACACAGCATGTACAGCTTTATGGCATAGCGAGCTCTTTTGCTCGCAATGTACTATCTGAAAAGCAGCCGTCCTTTGTACAGGATCAAGGACTCATCGACTGCTATATTCTTTCCAGGAGTATAGATCTCTGGAAACCTGGCAGACAAATGCTCCACGACAGGCCGAATTTTGAACAACCTGTCATGATCTGGATGGTCCCGGGGCAATGCAGCAGAATTGTCACTGAAATGCAGCATGCGCTGCAGTAGCAAAAAACTATCTCTGCTCATGTATGGTGCGAAGATGGGAGTTACCCAAACCGTGCGAGTCGTCCAGTAGGACTGCAAGGTTGGTTTCTGCACTAACCCCATTTTGAGCATAAGGCCCAAAAATATCTTCAACTCCGCCAGCGAAGTGGGAGTCCACTGACATGCCCTAGAACGAGGCCCTAGAGTGCCTCTGCGCTCCCTCAGAAATTGGTCTGCATGCAAAGTTGTTTGCTGCACAACTTTCTGAAGGAAGTCAACATCCAAAAATAGATAGATGTAGTCGACTGGCAAAAAGTTAGCTGTATCGACTTTACATCCAGCGTCACCAGTAAAAGGTGGAATTTGGGGCTGAACTAAACAGGGGGGCTGCCAAGAGAGCACTCTCTCTGTGCTTGTGGCAGCAAGCACATGCTCTCTGGGTTTGGCTAACCCAATGTGGTCCTTCTGCCCAGAATGTGCTTGCGAAGGGACAGCACGGATGTCGTCATTGTCTCCTTCAGACTCACTGGAAGAGGTGTCGTCGGATGGGACTCCGCCAAATGAAAAATCACTCCCAGAATCTGCCCCATTGTCCTCTCCCTCAGATGCTGTCTCAGTGTCTGCTGTCTCAGTCTCTGAGCCTACATCAGAACTGTCCTCCATAACCCGAGTTAGGGCTTGATCAGCAGTCATCCAATGAGACGCCATCTCTGCAACTGGCTAAACTGTCCCTCTAAATTACTAGCCTACGTAGAAGGCAGATAGTCACAAAATTGCTTGTGGGTATGTTTGTTGTGTACAATAGGAAATGTCGTCACCTTACCTTCGCTTCTTCTCCAATTCTGCTGATTCTCTGAAAACACTGAAAAAAAACAAAAAAAGAATGTATTACTTCACCTTACCACACACCCTGTGCAACAGTCATTTTTGGTGCTCTGCCTCCCATTACCTCCTCTTCTAATTCCCTCAGTACTACCCAGCAAAAGTGCCACTCATATCTCCATAGTCCCCCTGGCATAACATTTGTTTTAAAGCGCAGGTAACGCTTGCCTTTACTAATCCACTCAGCTAAATACATATAAATGTATCTCCTTTGCAGCAGGACAATAAACCATCTGCGCTACTTTACGGCAACTGCCACTACAGAAAAGACATGCATGCATGCATATATATAAATTTTGTGAATCTCACCGCACTCCACGAGGTTCAAATTGGCATCTTTTATTGCAAGCAACAGCCACGTACGCGTTTCGACTCTCAAGGAGTCTTGATCACAGTAAATGAGTCCGTCTTTTCTTTCATTTTTTATACTTGCAATAAAACATGTCAATTTGAACCTCGTGGAGTGCGGTGAGATTCTTGTTCACAAAATATTTTCGAGGTTGCTCTCCTCCATCACTGAGCACCGGCAGTGGAGTGCGCTGCGCAACAATCTTTTAACCATTTTGTGTTGCATATATATATAATAATAATATATATATATATATTTAGAAACAAAGTGGTTGAAGGGTTGCTGGGCGGCGCACTCCACTGCCGGTGCCCAGTAACAGAGAAGACCAATCTCGAAATTATGTAATGCCGAAAAATTTCACTGCACTCCACGAGGTACAAATAAACGTGTATTTTATTGCAGTCAATAACCACCAACGTGTTTCGACTCACCAAGGAGTCTTGATCACGGTCCTCATGGAGTTCGGTGAAATTGTTCACCATTATAAAACAACACACAAAAGTAAAACAAGCATTTACAATGCAATGGGTCTCGCACCTGCTCGAGTTAAAGCTATTAGCATTATAAACTCCTAACTCAACTTTTCTTGCCACATAAATTGATAATTGAAAGTTAAACACTTTCACATAAGAGAGCCGATTCACAGCGCCACGGCCACCATGAGCATCTGGTGAAGAGATACACAAAAGGAAAAGAAGTTTGCTCGCAGTTAAACGTAACAGCAAAAGTGCAATTAGCCATGTACCAGGGGCGATGGCGAAGGCGGTAACAAAACCTTCCCAAGAGGGGACAAAGGTAAACCATTTACCAATGTAATCAAAGGATTTTTGAAGGGCAAGCCAACGAACGAGTGGTAGTGATGGGCGTTGTTAGAAGCCCAGATCCACACCAAGTCAGAAAAGCAGCGCATGAGCGCTGCAATGCTCGACCTGAAAAAAAAATATATATACATATATATATATATATACATATATTATTATTTTATATATATATATATATATATATATATATATATATATATATATATATATGAGAGAGAGAGAGAGAGAGAGAGAGAAAACAAGACACTCATTTCACATAACTTTTTTTTTCATACATGTGTGCTTGCCCTTGGCAAAGCACACATGTATTAAAAAAAATGTATAAAATGTATAAAAAAAAAAATGGCCCCATAGATGGTCACCCTAAGGGCTGACCACCAACAATTTTTTTTTTTTTCAGTTTTTGTTACAATTTTTACCCTGGGGGGCGATCGGCCCCCAGGGAAAACTATATGGTTTTTTTTTAGCCCCAGGGGTCGGCCCGTGTTCTGAGGGCCGACCCCGCCATTTTGTTTGCCCTTTTCTGTTTTTTTTTTTAAATGTGGGGGGCGCGATCGCCCCCCAAAACAGTTGAAATTATAAAAAAATGCCCGGGGGGAAGCGGCCCTTTTACAAGGGGGCCGACCCCCCCAAAGAAGATCCCTGGTGCCTAGGGGCGTTTCCTGGCCATGGATTGCAGCCGCGCTGCGATCCATGGCCAGGAAACGGTGCCAGGGAGGCATCGATGGAAAGGGGAGAGCCTCCCCTTTCCATCAATGCCTCCCTGGTATCTGGGGAGGCTGTTTTGGCCTTTTTTTCCCCACCGGAGAACAAGAGAACGCTTACCTGGTTCTCTTCTTCTCCGGTGGGGAAAAACAGGTCAAAACAGAGGCGCGCTGACGTCACAAAGGGGCGGGAGGGGGGCAGGATGGAGACGCGGAAGCTCTTCCGCGTCTCCTACGGGAAAAAAATAAAATAAAAAAATCCTCCAGTGCATTGCACCGGAGGATTTTTAACCCCCTCCCTGGTGTCCGCCACTGGTCGTGACACGCACCAGGCCGACGCCCGCACCTAAAAGGTTAATAACATTATGGGGGTCATTCTAAGTCTGGCGGGCGGCGGAGGCCGCCCGCCAGACTTCTCCCCTCCAAAATACCGCTCCGCGGTCGCAAGACCGCTGAGGGTATTTTGGCTTTTGCACTGGGCTGGCGGGCGACCGCCAAAAGGCCGCCTGCCAGCCCAGTGCAAAAACCCTTCCCACTAGGACGCCGGCTCAGAATTGAGCCGGCGGAGTGGGAAGGTGAGACGGGTGCAGTGGCACCCGTCGCGTATTTCAGTGTCTGCAATGCAAACACTGAAATACAAAGTGGGGCCCTCTTACGGGGGCCCCTGCAGTGCCCATGCCATTGGCATGGGCACTGCAGGGGCCCCCAGGGGCCCCACGACAACCCATACCGCCATCCTGTTCCCGGCGGGAGAACCGCCAGGAACAGGATGGCGGTATGGGCTGTCAGAATCCCCCATGGCGGCGCAGCGAGCTGCGCCGCCATGGGGGATTCCCAGGGCAGCGGAAAACCGGCGGGAGACCGCCAGTTTTCCTCTTCTGACCGCGGCTGAACCGCCGCGGTCAGAATGCCCTGCGGGGCACCGCCAGCCTGTTGGCGGTGCTCCCGCCGACCCTGGCCCCGGCGGTAAGGAACCACCGGGGTCAGAATCACCCCCTATATGTGCTACTTTCAGCTCTGGGTTGTTTACTACCACTCCCATAAGGCATTGTTGTGCCACTTCTAAGATGTGGAATGGACTACTTTTTACAATGCTTTGCACTAATTGCTAATTCCTAAGGGGCATTTTTACATACACAGATGGGGTTACATATCATTATTGCACTTACCTTTACTGGTTCTTGGTGTGCCGGACGTGTCTATGTCAGTGACCCCATTGACAGCTTCTGGGAGCAGTGTCGACTCCACCAGGTCCTCCATGGGGGTGGAGGGTGTCTGGGTGGATGGTCCGCCTCCTGTGCTCCTTGCCTCCTTTAGTCTGCTGGCCACCCTCTCCTTGGCACGGAAACACAGGTCGTACCACCTCTTTCTAATCTCCTCCACTGAGCGCTGCGCAACCCACACTGCGCAGATTTTGGTTTGTATGTCCGCCCAGAGTTTGCGCTTCTTACTCTCTGGGACCTGGAGTGAGCCCTTCCCAAAAAGCCGGTCATGGCTCCTCACCACCTCCTCAATGAGCACCTCCAGTTCCTGCTCACTGTACTTCAGTTTTCTCTTCCTCTCTCCCTTCTCCTTTCCATTAGCAGAATTGGCCAAGGTGATGTGCAGTCTTGGCTTGCTCACAGACTTGCTCCCTGGGGCTGGGATGTGTCTCTCTCACTGCTCCTTTGGGTGTGGCACCTGGAAACAGCCTGGGATGACTCACTTTCTGCTTGTGATGTCATCAGGCTGTACCAGGTGTGCGTTTTCGCAATTTGCGATTTTCAAATACCGAATCACAATTTTTTTTGCGATTCAGTATTTGGGTCTCGCAAATTGCATTTGCGATTTTTAAGAAATTGCTATTTCCGAATCGCAATTTTGTTACATTGCATTTTGCGACTCAGAAATAGTAATTTCTTAAAAATCGCTATTTGCGATTCGCAAAGTTTTTTTTTCATACATCTGCCCCTTACAGTATGGTTGTACCCTATGTGGAACAAGGTCCATTAGTACACCCAGCAAAAAAGCAGACACAATTGACATGGCTATGGCAGCGGGTCACGTATGTCCAGAATTAAAAGCACTAAAGGGCAAGTCATGACTTTGGTGGTTCAACCGTCGGATCACTAATACTACAGTCAGGAGGACGTCGCCAAGCTGGCGGCCTCCTGACTGCAATATTATGATGTTCCTGTGGGGCTGGTGGCACAGACAGTGCAGCGGCATTGGCTTCAGGTCTAAGGGAGAGCCAAGGTCAATGTGAGCTGCATTAACAGCGTCCCCAGCACAGTCGGAATGAGCACTGTTGCAATGACAGACAGTGCACATTCTGACTGTGCTGACAGGGGGGCCACAGCACTGCCCACAACATTGGAATAGGCAGTTCAGGAGCTCCCTGAGGCCCTTTCCCTGCTTTTCCACCGACCTTTTCATGGCAGTGTCCCCACCATGAAATGGTCTTCAGAAAGGCAAATCGTGATCAGCATGGCGGTGCTGGCACTGCTGTGATTGACCATGACTTTCCACTGCAACCGTGGGATCTGAGATCCAGGCAATTTTGGCGGTCTTGTGGCAGTCCGACCGCCATCCTTGAAACCTGGCAGTCAGACCGCTGAAGATGTAGATGTCAGACTCCCACCGTGGGTACGACTTCTCAGGACCGCTGTACTAGTAATCAGGCCCAAAGTGGTCAAGTAATTGGTGGATGTGTGTTATATAAAAAAACACATAATATAACACAACTCTTTGATAACATTTAATTGTTACATGACTGTAAAGATAGTAGGAAAATGCTCAGCATTTAGGCACTTATAGAATAGTGTGAGACAGTTATTAAACATTTTGGAGCTTAGGTTTATGGTTGTATTGCTGCAATATAGTTTACAATGTTTCATAATTATTCAGCAATTTGGATATGGAGAATTTCAGTGACATAATCAAAGAAGCACTGCTACAGAATCTTGCAGCAGGAGTTGAGCTTTCCTGAAGTAAACTGCTCAGGAAAGCAGTCACTCGTTGTTAGAAATGGGGTCTCTGGTTGGCAGTCAGTTTGCGCTTTGTCCAAGCAGGGACCCTCACTCTAGTCAGACTAAGGGAGATACGCAGCTCAGATAACCCCTGCACACCCACTTGGTAGCTTGGCACAAGCAGTTAGGCTTATCTCAAGGCAATGTGTAAAGTATTTGTACAAACACACACAGTAACACAATGAAAACGCCACAAAAGTACTCAACACCAGCTTAGAAAAATAGCCAATATTTATCTGAGTAAAACAAGACCAAAATGACAAAAATCCAACATACACAAGCAAAGTTAGGAATTTTCAAAGATTAAACTTCAAGATAGTGCTTAGAAACACAAATGCTTCAATTTGGTGTTATCACAGCATTGTGACGAAGTCATTTGAAGTAGGCAAATGTCAAAGGAAAGTCTCTGTTGTTTGCAAAATCTTTCCTTGCCCAGGCCTGGCCCCAGAAACACACCAGGGGGTTTGAGACTGCATTGTGTGAGGACAAGCACAGCCCTTTCAGGTGTAAGTGTCAGCTCCTCCCTCCCCACTCTAGCCCAAGAGACTCATCAAGATATGCAGGACACTCCTCAGCTCCCTTTGTGTCACTGTCTAGAGGGAATTCACAAACAGTGAAACAGTCAGTCTGATCCAGACGTGGATTCCACAGGCAGGCAGAGGCACAGAATGGTTAAGCAAGAAAATGCTCACAATCTAAAAGCCAACTCCTTTTAAATTGTGAGTTAAGAGACCCCAAACTCCACATCTCTATCTGCTCCCAATGGGATACTGAACTTAAAAGATATTTAAAGGCAGTCCCCATGTTAACCTATAAGAGGGATGGGCCTTGCAATGGTGAAAATCAGATTTGGCAGTATTTCACTCAGGACATGTAAAACACATCAGTACATGTCCTTCCTTTTAAATACACTGCACCCCGCGCATGGGGCTACCTAGGGCCTACCTTAGGGGACTTAAATATAAAAAAGGTGACACAAAAAAAATGAAAGGTCTAGGCCTGGCAAGTGTGTACACTTGCCAGGTTGAATTGCCAGTGCAAAACTGTGCACACAGACAATGCAGTAGCAGGTCTGAGACATGTTTACAGGACTACTCATGTGGGTGGCACACTAATGTGCTGCAGGCCAACTTGATTTACGGGCCCTGGGCACCCATAGTGCACTTTACTAGGGACTTACCAATAAATCAATTGTGCCAATCATGGAAAACCAATTATCAATATCCTTTAGACAGAGAGCACTTGCACTTTAGCACCGGTTAGCAGTAGTAAAGTGCCCAGAGTATCAAAGCCAGCAAAAACGAATTACAGCACAGGGTCCAAAAAAAGGGGGTCAGAAACAAAAAGTACAGTCCCATTTCAGGTCTTCTTACAGACAGTTCTAGTTGTCTGTTACAGGCCTACTGTTTCCATTACGTTAACCGGTGAACGTTAACCGGTCAGTTTTGGGTCAGTCTCTCGCTCATGATTGAATTTCTTTGCTGTCTATCTCAGGTTACTGGCACTGGCTGATTTTCATTCCATGTTTGTTCAACCCCAAAGCATATCATAGTGTTTTGAATGGATGAGCTGTATTCTTTCAAAGGTGTTTAGACAAAGTATCAAGTTTTTAATATGGGGAGACAGAAATATCAAAACATAAATATTTGAATGCAAAGATATTGCTGTCAATAATATTGTTTTTTCAAGCAAGTAATATTGAAATAAATATATTTTTCAATAATATAACTGCAAGGACTATTTGTTTTTTAATACATTTAATGTGTTTTCGTTTATATACAAATTTTGTGTGTTAACATTGTCTGTATAATTTTTGTTATTTTTTTAAATACAGTTTGCAATTTCATGTGATTTAGAATGTTTAATTTTTAATTATTTTATAGTGTAGTAGTGGGTTGCTGGGTTAGTCTATGGATTTGTTGGGAAGTTAAGTAATAAATTAACAGTTAATGTTAAACTTATTATTAATTATTTTATTTATTATTAATTATGGAAATTGTGTGATAATCTTATATTGCAGTTAGGTGCAGTCTTCCGGGTTTGTAGAGGTATAAGGGGGGAAGTTAATTAAGTAATAAATATATTACTCATTTATTATTAATTATTTTATTTATTATTAATTATGGAAATTGTGTGATAATCTTATATTGCAGTTAGGTGCAGTCTTCTGGGTTTGTAGAGGTATAAGGTGGGAAGTTAATTAAGTAATAAATATATTACTCATTTATTATGAATTATTGGCATTATTCTCAATTATGTAAACTATGTAATGCTGAATAATTTTAGTTATATTTTAGTTGTGGGGTGCCAGGTTTGTAACAGAATGAGGTGGGAAAGTAATTAAGTAATAATTTTAAAACAATCGTTTTTAACGTATAATTAAATATTTATTTGATTAATAGTTATGTAAATTGTGTAACAAATACACACAAGTAATATTTTAGATGTGGGCTGCTAGGTTTCTAGGGTTGTTGGATGGTAAGTGTATTAAGAAATTGTTAATTGACAAATTGTTAATACTTATACATAAGTTATTTAATTGATTATCAATAAAGTGAATGGTTTTATACTTATTTATTTTAGTTATATTTTAGATGGGGATTACTAGGCTTGAAGCTTGAAGGTGTAGAGGGTGGCAAGTTAACTAAGCAATGGTAAAATAATGTTTTTAAAATTGAAAATTAATTATTAGATTGTTTCAGAATGTTTTAAATGAGTTAATTGTTTATTAACTGTCTATCTATATGTATGTGTGTGTGTATATATATATATATATACATACATGTCTTTAATTGGGCCTCACATACAAACACAGTGGACATGTTTTATTACCCAGTCCTTCCTCAACTTTATTGGCCATTGAGCACTAGGCCCACAAGCTTCTATTTACTTCCCAGGTGAAATATAGCGTCCATTTTTCCCTGAGTCATTGGTTCAAGGTTATGGTACAATGTGAGTAGTTCCATTCACCACACACATATATATATATATTGCCTACTGGCGGTCGCCAATAGGTAGTCATAGTTAGAACCTGGTTTCCATTGAAAACGCGTTTTTTAACTTGGCTATATCTTTGGCACTGTTTGATGAATCTTCATTAAATTTTACCAAAAAGTGTCTTCTTGGGTCTTGTTGTGAATAAAAAGTTGATCTGTCAAATGGTGGGGTTGAGAAAAAAGGAGGTAAATAAAAGTGTGTTTCCCATGCCAATTCTCATTGGCGTTTTTAACATGGCTACAGCCCAAACTGCTGGACAGAATTATATCAAATTTGGCAGAAAGGTGGGCTCTTGGTCCAGAAAGCATGCTTTTTGTTATTTGGTGCAAATCTGTTCAGTAGTTTTGGAGTTATTGACAGAAAAGGAAATTTGTATATCTGGGTAGAGCTAAGCACAGATCACATGGTGAGATCCGATTGGCTGTCAGAACTTCAACTAGGAAGTGCTGGCAGCCATCTGAGGACAAATATGCATGATAGTACCCTATTGAAATGGATTTTAGTGAATTACAGGTTTGAAGCGTTACAAAAAGAGACTATATCAAGGGTGATAAAGGGTGATCAAAAATTGTAGTTACAAGATAAATCATGTGTTGTTAGTGCCATAATAATTTTAGGAAGAGCGGTGTGTTCTAAGGTGATTTTACCATTCTAAGGTGATTTTACCCTGCTAGGATTTCATGAATCATGTTTGAGAGAAAACTGTTTTCTCATCATTTTCCCATAGAAGTAACAGAGGGTGCTCCAGAAGCTAATGAGAGAGCATATTTTCTGAAAATTCACACTATCTTTCTCAGCCATATGAGACTGAAGTCTAACATTCTCAGTAAAACATGTATGCCCAACAGGAGCACCCTGTCAGTTGATTCCCTTGTGTTATCTGCAGCCTCCCAGAGTTTTAAAAAACATCTAGAGCACTAACAGTCTTACTTATGACAAATGTGATGCACTCCTGAAGCCATCTTGATTGAATCAAACTGGTAAACTTAAAACATTTAATTTAGAAAGGAACAAAATGAGGGGGTTCATTTTGTCATAGAAATTATGGTGAGTGCTGTAAAAAGAAAAATTAGGATACGTTTTAAGTGAGTTTTCAAATATCTTCCTCTTCTATTTCATTAAAACACTCTGACATGCAGACCGAAACATGCACTTTCAACACCAGCAGCAGACTGCCAGTAAACTCTCTGGTGATTAATGGTTTTACTACAGTGTTCTAATAAGCAACTAGAGTGCTAGCATTCTGAATTTATGCTAAAAGTGTGACACCTTTGAACGTCATCTTGATGAAATCGAAGTTGGAAACTGAAAGCATTTTCTACTGAGGATACTGCAGTAAATTAGGAAGTTAGGGAGCTTCGTAAGAAATAAGTCTCCCAAGATGGCCACCAGAGAAAAAAGAGCCCTTATGTAGCAGAGATATCACCCAAATGTAGCCCAAGTATAGCCCAGTGACAGAAGTGTGCCAAAAACCTAGGGCCTCATTACGAGTGTGGCAGTCCGAGGACCGCAACACTCGCATTGACGGTCGGTCAGACCACCCAATTACAACTTTGGCAGACAAACCCCCCTAAAGAACGCCATGCCTGCCAGGATCATAGATCCTGATAGAGTGACGGCAGTCAGACTTGTAACCAACCATGGCGGCACTGAACTCAGCACCGCCTGGCTGATTACAACCCCACTTTCTGCCGGACTATTCATGGTGGGGACCCCATCATGAAAAGGCTGTCCGAAAGCCAGTGCCAGGGGAAACAGGGGAGCCCCTGCTCTGTCCATGCCCCTGGCATGGGCAGTGCAGGGGCCCACCCTGCCCAGCAATGTTGTGATGCACACTGTCTCCCTTAAGGGAGCTGAGTCCTATCCTGTAGCACTGTTCCTGCTGGACTGACTGGCAGGAATGCTCTATTACAATGTTCCAGCCAGTCAGCCCGGTGAGAACATTGTAATAGAGTAGGTGGGACGTCACCGGTATGAAGGTTGCATCCTTCCCGTGGCATTGGTGGTTGGGTGGTCCGGCCACCAATGTTGCAATCGGAGCCTTAATTTCTTAGCTTTTTTGTAGTTTTATAATGTGCGGACTTGACCCAAAGGTATTGGAGTACTTTACATGACCATCAGTTACATTTCACAGGGACACATTCATTTTTGGTTTTAGGCATGTGGAGATTGAGGTCCTGATTTAGACCCTAGTGCAGGGGAATACTCCATTACAAATGTGACCAATATCCCATCAGCCGTATTACGATTCCATGATTTCCTATGGCGATTGTAGAACAGTGGGTAGGTTATCCATCAAGTTTGTGACAGAGTGTTCCCTCCACCATGATCTAAATTAGGCCCTTAGTGATTGGCCCAGAATCACAGGGTTTTGAGCACATGCTAAAACTCAAACCTAGTTCCCCTGTTGCAAAGTCTGCAGCTGTGGCACACACCACATCCTCCCCACCTAAGTGAAACATATAATCAAGTGACTAACAAGTTAACCATGCTGGGCAGGCGAGAGGGACAGTGACAGCACAACAGACCATAGAGGGCAGGGGAGAGGTGGGAAGACCACCATGCACTGCTAATTACACCAGATATAACATCACTCATGATATCTATGACATCACTGATACTATCACTCTAACATTTGCAGTAAAATTATAGATGAGAAAACTGTGCATGGCAAGGGCGCGACCTATAGTTAGCTTAGGGCACGAGTTATAGTTTTTTTAAATAACTCTAACTATAATAGCTGAATTTCTATGGTTTTGGTGTGAGTAAAATCTGAACCTAACTATAATGTCCATGTAACCTTTAGTTTTGTAGTGTATATACATATGTATATTTGTGTGTGTGTGTATATATATGTATTTTTATATATATACACACACACACATATATGTATTAAGAAACATTTGAAATATTTTTTTACAAAAATATTGTGAAATTAAAATTTTTGGTTATTTTTGTTCTTTTGTACTTAGCATTATAAAGATAGGAAAACAATATTTTTGTAAACAATGTTTTTGACACACTATTTTATATTTCAGAAGTGTGTTACACAATATTGTTGGTTTCAATATTACGTCAGTGATTGCTTTCTATACTAAACTCAAAGAACAAATGATTTGCCTGGCGTCAGCAGCTCTTGCTTAGCCATTATTCTCACAAAACTGCATTTTGCCAGAAAGGAAGTAAATTACTTAAAAAAACATTGAATGAATTTAGAGCTATTTTAAAGACAATAATCGTCACAACGCAGCATTCAAATACATATTAATGACATAAACAGTGAGCAAAATAGATAGACTTGGGAAAGAGAATAGACAAATTTATATTGAAGCCACGGGCCCCAATATGATCAGACCTGCTGAAAAGAAAAGTAGAGTCATGTTGTTCCACCATTTCTATCAACTTTCAGCAGAAGATAGTCAAGTACAACAGTACCATTCAAACGTTTTTGATATTTTGAGATTACTGTGGCAGGATGGATACCTGCCGGACCTTGGTATATTCTATTAGGTACTGCAGCCTGAATGCAGAAGAACATATGTCTGACCCCAGGGACCTCTAGTAGTGGCATCAGGTACTACAGCATGTTAGGAACAGATTTATTTCTGATTCCAGGAACCTCTAGGAAAAGTCGCACATTACTGCACATAACATTACACAACTCCCATCTTAGACAACATTTACTTGCAATATGCTTGCAAAGATTGGGGAACATGCCTAGCATTGAGGCATTTTTAGAATAGTGTGAGAAAATTCTTAAACACTTTGGGGCATGTGTTTATGGTTGTATAGTTGCAATATAGTTTATAATGTGAAACACTTATTCTCAGCTAGGAATAGATTTGTTTCTGACTTGATTGACCTCTAGTAATGATGTAAAGTACTGCAGCATACTGCAGAAAATGATTTGTGTCTTACACCAAGAACCTTGTGTTGATTGGACAAATTCTACTTGCTCATAGCTGCCATCAATGCATTTATTATTTTTTACCATGTTTCTGTCCCATTTTACTTTGAGTGGACAACAATGGATGTGGTGCTAGCTTCTCAATTCCTCCCACAGTGTGCTTTTTCTCATGTTCTCTCTGTTTCTAACCTGTTGCTTTCTAAATACAAATGCCTGGTATTAAGTTGGAATATTAGGGTGATGTATTCCCAAATGTATAAAAAATGTATCCAGAGCCATGATAATGACTATTGTCACACATCCCCATATTAGCCTATTTACTTAGGACACAGAAAAAACAATCATAAATACACCACAACGCTCTGTGTTCTGGCCTGCTGAAAACATAAACACAGCCATATTTTCCCCACTGTCAACACCACAGTCAACAAAAGACATTCAAAGACATCTACTCTGTTTACAGGAACAACGAATGTCTGACTCCAGGAGTTTCTAGTAACAGCCTAAGTCACTGCACTGTGATTCAGAAAAACATGTTTAAACATGTTTCTCACTACAGGGACCATTAAGGACTGCAGCCTGATATGGAAAAGATTTGTTTCAGACAACAAGGACCTCTACTAACAACTTAATGTACTGCAGGAGGTTATGGAAAAAATTCCAGGGCCTCTAGTAACAACCTAACGTACTCCATACTGCTACAGAAAAGGATCTGCATCTGACTCTAGGGACATTGTTTTGTTCAAATGAGTTGTATCATTCCACTGCTGATGTCAGAAAACTATTTTCCTTCTTGTACATTGCAGTACCATTTCACCTTTACAAGACGGTAGATGTTCGGCCTCACTTTCTCACTCCATGTTCATGCTCTCACACTTTCTCTCCTTTCACCACTTGCCTGTTTCTACATACACGTGCCCGTAATTGGCTAAGAATGTTACTGTGAGTTGCAACTTTAGGTGCTGCAGCCTGCTTTAGGAAAAGTATTTATGACTAATTCTAGGATGCCAGATTCAGAATTTTTTTTATATCATCGGGGACCTCTAGTATTGAGCTAAGGTATTGGACCCTGATAATAGAAAAATAATAGGCCTCATTCCGAGTTTGGCGGTCTTTTTGGAAGACTGCCGGGGTAGCAGCCACCAAAAGACCGCCGTGTTGGCGGTAGTCTGACTGCTGTATTAAGAGTCACACTGTGAAGACCACCAAACCTCAGCCAAAAATCTGAAACTGCCAGGACACTGGATGGTGGGAAAGAGACGTTCCCATCAAAAAACACCACCATCCCGACACAAATCTAGCCACCAGATTACAAGCCACAAATCACCACAGTGGTCCTTACATGGTAAAAAACCATTGGTGGTGTGAACCGCCACCGTCAGTTTCACATCAGTCAGAACAGCACACCACATTGGATAGTCTGAACACCCCACACCTGACACCCATCCACACCCCAGACACACCTAATAACTGCACCATATAACGCACCACTACACAACCCACAATCCTTTGCAACAAAAACACCATTCAGATAGCCAGAGAGTAGGCAATATTACAGATATAGCACCTTTACACAAGAAGCAGATGTACACATCACATTCAGCATACACCCCACATCAGTACAACGAACACAGTACACACATCACAAGCACATACAATCAGCGACAATCGTCTCACCCTCACAACGCATCACCCACACCTCACCAATTACCCAACTCTGCACCCTTACACTCACACACCATCTACACAACCACTGCCATATCCTCACAAAAACACCCATGTTTCACTGTGACGAGTTGAGGGTAATGGTGGATGAAATTGTCAGGGTAGAGTCACAACTGTGTGGAAACACAGGTCCAACAAACAGCAATTGCCAGGAAAATGGAGTTGTGGCAAAGGATAGTCGACAGGGTCAATTCAGTAGGCAGCCATCCACAGCCAAGGGAGGACATCAGGAAGATGTGGAACGACCCACAGTTCACATCATGGCAGGAGAAGGTCATGGATGTACTGCATCCTCAGGACTTGACTAGAATTCTTGGGGGACTAGAGTCTGGTAAGTACCCACAATAGTCATGTCACACATTTGTCTTGTCCGGCATGCTTCCTCATCACCCAAATACTCCCTAATTAACTAAATGTCATACTACACCTCCCAACTAATCACCTAATGCCCCTCTCCTGCATGCCACCACTCCACTCAGCCCAACTGCCCTCACAGCCCTTGGCTATGGCACATTAACTACTGGCTATTGATATCACTATGACTCCCATAATGCACTAACCCATCATTGTGAAAACCTTTAATGTGCACGGCACATCACATGTATTGCAGGTACAACTGAAGTACTAGCTACACCATCTTGATTGTTCTAGTGAGGACCAGTACATGGCAATGACAGCAATGCAATGGCACGCTTACAATAGCAAAGCAAAAAAACAGCTACAGCTGAGTGACCATTCCTGAAGGCCACAGATCAAATATCCCAAGCCAGAAATAGACTGACCTGGGTTCGAAAGCAAGATGGGTAAGTCGATGCACATACACAACATCAAGACACAGGACTATTACCCTTGCTTACTTGCATACTGCGTTTCCACTAGGACACCATTGCGCATTGTGCAGCTTCATTGCTTGGCATCTAGCAAGCCTGACTATTCACTAGGTAACAGAGGTGATCAGTCATGTTAATTATCAGACAAAACCAGAACCCATCTGCAGTACAATCTGTACTGCACTTGTATGACAGCTCTCAACATGGATTATGCAAATCAAGTCACAGAATTGTATACACACCAAAGGTATGCTATGCAGCATCTGTCAATGTCATTGCAGGGAATCATGTAAAGCTACTGTCTGCATCTCACAAAGGGGCAACCAAACACACATTCTAACCTGAACTCTGTGTCTCACTCCCTCCACAGGTAACCCTGCCATTGCCACCATGGAAAGGATACCTGAGACTGCCTAGTCCCCCTCAGGATGAAGGCCCCAGTGAGGACAACATGCCTGGATGTCTGGACAATGATGAACAACCTGGCCCATCAGGACACCTGGTCAGTCAGCAACTCCCTGCCTCACTCTGCCAACATCAACTACCCCCCCACCCCTGGTTCACCCACATCACAGGCAACCATTTGCCCCCAAATCTGCATCTCAAGGACTGTTCAAACAATAGTGTCCCTTACAGTACAGGGACCCGAGTCGAAACTTAACATCCCTAACAATGAAGGACCTGCTACTACTGGGAGTGGGCACAGCATGCCAGGGCACAGGCACCTGGGGGTAGGGTGCATTGGAGGGATGCTGTAGGTCAGAGGATGGGCCCCTAAATGGACTCCACTGGCCAGAAAACCATCTCCCAGGTCCTGGGAGCATACCTAAGTTCCCCGAATAGGGTGGGCTAAATAATCACCATGTTGGGGGAAAATCAAAGGCTGCAAAGGGAATATCATCAGGAAGTCATGCAGCAGTGGCAGGCACAAAATGCCCACATGGCTTCCATTGCAGGGATACAGAGTGACATCAATAGTAATGTCATTGGTTTCTCAACACACCATTAGGTTCCTTTCACTAGCCACGTAAAATCTGCTCCATCTACATCTGCGTCAGTTAGTTGAATGGAGGCTCTGCCAGGGGAACCACATGCCTCAGACATCCCACCCTCTGTAGCTGAAGAAACTCCCAGCAAACGTGGACGTCCACCCAGACATCTGGCTGGAGCAGATGCCAAGACCAAACCCACTGCCAGGAAGTGAACCTCTCCTAATTTGTCACCCTTGTGTGCCACTGAGACACCCTGTAGACTGTTCTGAGATGTAACTCCATTTTCCCATGGTACAAGGACACTGGACCTGTGTAACCAACTGGTGTGGCAGCTACTCCAATGAATCCATCTACTGTGACCTCACTCATCACTTTATTTTTCATTTATGCACATTTATTTTGAATTTGAGTATTCTGATATTCACAATAAATCACAATTGAACACAGCTACAGTATTTGTGTCATTATAACACATCAACAATTGTCATTTGTTCCTCCTGTGCCCTGGTAATGCTCCTCTACATCGAACAGCCATGCAGTGGTCATCAGACGGAGGCTCTCTCAGCAGGAGACACATGACAACAGAAATGTTAAATGGCAGATGTCAGAGAGGTCGAAATCCAGGGATACACAATAGTATAATCAGTATACCAATCTGAAAATAGAGCATGAGACAGCGTACCATCAGGATGGAAGGCATGGTGGCCCACAATGCACATATACAGGTTGTCGCGCAGGCTCTCATTATTCTAATGAGACTACTGGAATTTGAGCGGCAGAATCTCCCACGGTGTGGGAGACTTAGGGGGTCATTACAACATTGGCGGTAAAAGCCGCATACCGCCGTGCAGAAGACCGCCAATACGCCGCCGCCGCCGCGGAATTCCGCCACAGCTATTATGACACACATCTCGGAATCTGCCGAAACTCAGACACCCACACAAGTCCGCCACACCAAAGGTCAGTGATAAACTGGCGAAAACAAAACCTCCACCATCACGCCAACAGAAACACGCCCATGCTATCACGACACACGAATCCATGCGGCGGTCTTTCAACCGCGGTATTCCATTGGTGGTACACACACCGTGCTCAAAATACACACACATCTCCAAAACACCGCCGCATTGGACAATTCAAAATACACACACCTGATACACATACAAACACCACTCCCACACACCAAACACAATATAAAACACACACCCACATCACCCACAAACCCCTACGACCAAAAATTAGAGACGAAGGCGACAGAGAGATAGCACAGCAATAGGCAACCCCACCACACAGAGGCACACAACACCATCACCCACACAACATCCACGCACAAAATACCACACACCACTACACATCACCACACTCATCACCACATACACCCCACACACATCACCTACACCACCCCATGGCACGACAAAGACACCCCAGATTTTCGGAGGAGGAGCTCAGGGTCATGGTGGAGGAAATCGTAAGGGTAGAGCCACAGCTATTTGGATCACAGGTGCAGCACACCTCTATAGCTAGGAAGATGGAACTATGGCGGAGAATCGTCGACAGGGTCAACGCAGTGGGACAGCATCCAAGAAATCGGGAGGACATCCGGAAGAGGTGGAACGACCTACAGGGGAAGGTGCGTTCAGTGGTCTCCAGGCACAACATCGCGATTCAGCGGACTGGCGGCGGACCCCCACCTCCTGCCCTACAACTAACAACATGGGAGGAGCAGGTCTTGACCATTATGCATCCAGAGGGCCTCGGAGGAGTCGGTGGAGGAATGGACACTGGTAAGTCTAATCTTAACTATCATATCCCCCACCCTACCTGCATGCTATCACACTCCCCCACCCTCACCGCCTCCCCTATCACTCCAACTCCTCACTAATGTACTAATAACACAAACCACACATCCCAACACCAAGCCCTGCATGACAAAACAAAGCATGGGCACCCATCACTAAATGATGCCCACTGCACATACCCATAACAACCCCCCAACCATCATCACATAAGCCTCCACACAGGAATGCTAGCACAGGGGTACACGCTCACCCACCCATTGCACACCATGAGACACAGAGATGCAATAATCATGCTTTTACACCCCAGCAGGGCCACTACCTAATGCCACCAGACAGGAGGGTCCAGACATCTCCACCCCACCCACAGAAGAGGCCCACAGTGATGACAGCAGCTCTGGCCAACTGGATCCAGATGACCAGCCCGGACCATCGTGGGCCTCGGGACAGTCGGTTCCCCTTGCACAGGCACAGCCCAACACTGATCTTCCACCCTCTGGTAACACCAGCACAGCACCCACCCAGCGGGCCCATACCTCCGTACCCAGGACACGTCAATCAGCTGTGTGTCCACCACTACAGGGAACCCAGGATAAACCACCACCCCAACAACAACAGGGACCTGGGGGCAGTGGCAGTGGGCACACGGTCCAGGGGACGGAGGCACAGGAACACAGGGGAACTGGGAGGGCTGCTGTGCGACAGGGGGCGGACAGGCCCAGACAACCCACTCTCCACGAGGCCCTCTCCTCCATCATGGGAGCCTACCACCACTCCCAGGAGAGGATGGCTACGGTCCTGGCCAAGTTTCAGGAGACCCAGCGCACGCAGGACGAACAGTATTTGGGGTTCAGGGAGGAGCTCAGAACCATCAGCTCTGCCCTGGGCAACATCGTAGGGGTGCTGAAGGACATACAGAAGACCATGAGGGACACCGTGGCACTCCAAGGGGCCCCTGACACTAGCCTGGACGATGAACTGCCCACCACCTCCGCCAGCGCTAGTGGACAGGACGCCCCACCACAGGACCACCACACCAGCACCCCACCCTCTGCAGACGGACAACCACCCCGCAAGTGGTCCCTGAGATCCAGGAACAGGACAGAGCACGATGGCAAGACCCAGCCAAGAAATGAGACCACCCTGATTGACATCCCATTGTCCCACTTTGTTACCCTGTCCAGATTGGAACTGCCCCAGCTCCACTTCCTATGCCCATATGGGCAGTGCACATGTGAGACTAATAGACTGGACTCTGCCATGGACATTCCTCCACCATCACCCATCACCATTTTGCCACCCCCTCCAATAATTAGCACTTCAATAAACACCCTTGAACCACAAAACAATCTGGAGTCAGTCTGTGATTTAGAAAATGTGTATTATCTACGACAATGACAAAATCCGTTTGAAAATGTAATGTCAACATACCTATGTAACACATCACAAGCCAATGAAGGATGCAAGCAGATGACACACGTTGGTAACCACACCTGTGAAACCGTAATGGAAATGTACCACTCAGTTAGCAAATACTGCTTCCAATTGACAGACAGGATAGAGGTAGAAGTGTGAAAGTAAATATATTAGTAAAAAAATTGTGTGTCACTGGAAATATTGCTGTATGACAGAGTCCCTGTTATCAATGTCTTCTTCCTCTGCTTCCTCCTCATCACTGTCCACAGGCTCCACAGCTGCCACAACACCGTCATCTGGACCATCCTCCTGCAGAAAAGGCACCTGGCGTCGCAAAGCAAGATTGTGAAGCATACAGCAGGCGATGATGATCTGGCACGCCTTCCTTGGTGAGTAGAATAGGGAACCACCTGTCATATGGAGGCACCTGAACCTGGCCTTCAGGAGGCCGAAGGTGCGTTCGATCACCCTCCTAGTCTGCCCATGGGCCTCATTGTAGCGTTCCTCTGCCCTGGCCCTGGGATTCCTCACTGGGGTCAATTGCCATGACAGGTTGGGGTAGTCAGAGTCCCCTAATAGTCACACACTTGCCTCTGGAGTTGACCCATCACATAAGGGATACTGCTATTCCGCAGGATGTAGGCGTCATGCACTGAGCCAGGGAACATAGCATTTACCTGCGAGATGTACTGGTCTGCCAAACATACCATCTGTACATTCATCGAATGATAACTCTTCCGGTTCCCGTACACTTATTCACTCCTGTGGGGGGGGACCAAAGCCACATGGGTCCCATCAATGGCACCTATGATGTTGGGGATGTGTCCCAGGGCATAGAAGTCACCTTTCACTGTTGCCAAATCCTCCACCTGAGGGAAAATGATGTAGCTCCTCACGTGTTTCAGCAGGGCAGACAACACTCTGGACAATACGTTAGAAAACATAGGCTGGGACATCCCTGATGCCATGGCCACTGTTGTCTGAAATGACCCACTTGCTAGGAAATGGAGTACTGACAGCACCTGCACTTGAGGGGGGATACCTGTGGGATGGCGGATTGGTGACATCAGATCTGGCTCCAACTGGGTACACAGTTCCTGGATTGTGGCACGGTCAAACCTGTAGGTGATGATTAAATGTCGCTCCTCCATTGTCAACAGGTCCACCAGCGGTCGGTACACCGGAGGATTCTGCCATCTCCTCACATGTCCCAGCTGACAGTGCCTAGGAAGGACAACAGCGACCACAGAGTCAACCAATTCTGAGGTATGTACCCACAGCTACACAGAAAACGACACAAAATACAAAAATCTTCCTGTATGTGTGTTGAGTCAAGGCCTAGGTATGTGTGACGCAGTTGTAAATGAAGCCATGTGGGTCCCTGAAATGGCGGATGCCTGACCTCTAAAGTGGGACAATGGGATGTGAGGTAACTGCGCTGGCGTTGTACACCGTCGCGGTAGGCGGTCGAAGACCGCGGCGCAATGCTGAATTCCTTAACATTGGACCCTATGGGTCCCAGGAGCCAGTGACGAAGTGCGCCGGCGGTGATGATATGCACCGCCGCGGACGTCACCACTGCGGACGTGACCGCCATTTTCTATCTGTTCAATCACTCGATACCTGATCTTCGACATGAAAAGACCTACACTGCAAGTGCTGTGGATGGGCGCATGAGGGCATCACAGCAGACACAAGGGAGTGAGTACACTCACATTATCATGACTTTGCGTGCAGTGGAGGGGTCTGGGTGTGGGAGGAGGGCTGTGGGTTTCCCCAGGCCAGGGCGAGTTCCGTAGGATAGGACCCTCCGTAATGCAGGCAATGTGCCACTCCACCCCACCTCTGTAGAGTGCCAAAAACACGGCGTAGTGCAGGGGGCGGCTGTGTCTGTATTGTCCCCCAACGGTAGCGGTAAGCCATGCACTCAACCTGTCTTTCTTCTGTTTCCCCACCCCTTTTTGTGCTCTCCCTGTTCTTTTGTGCATCAGCATCATTAGGCGGAGGTACAGGGGCACCGGAGCACGAGGGGGCTGCGTCCCACATGGCCATGGAGGGCCACACCACGGACTCCGAATACACCAGTGGGACGGAGGGCGAGGGGAGCTTCACGGCGGTCAGCGGATCAGCAAACAGCGACACGGACTCGTCCTCTGATGGGAGCTCCCTTGTGGTGGCGGCGGCACCATCTATGCCCCCCACTTCTACAGGTACAGTCGCCACCGCCCCTACCAGCACCGCCCTCCCAGCAGCCCCTCAGCCTTTGCCCCGTGCCCGCTCATCCAGGAGGGTGGGCATCACCTTCGCCCCAGGCACCTCAGCCCCTGCCCCTGTCACCCCTGCTGCCCTCAGTGAGGAGGCCATTGACCTCCTCAGGTCACTCACTGTTGGGCAGTCTACCATTGTGAATGCCATCCAGGGTGTAGAAAGGGAGTTGCAATACACCAATGCATTCCTGGAGGGCATTTATTCTGGTCAGGCTGCCCATCATCGAACCCTGCAATCTCTGGCCTCAGCACTGATGGCAGCCATTGTCCCTCTGTCTAGCCTCCCCCCTCCAACTTCCTCCACCCAGACCCAATCCCCTGTACCCCAGCCTATCCCAAGTACACCATCAGACCAGCCTGCACACACCTCACCACACAAGGGCAGCTCAGGCAAACACAGGCATCACACATCCCACAGGCACTCACATAAACATCACCCACATACAGACACAGCAACATCCACTGCCTCCACTGTGTACCCCTCCTCGTCGTCTCCCTCCTCCCTCCCAGTCTCATCTACACTCTCACCTGCATGCACTACCAAAACAGAGCAGCACGGCGGAGAAGGCCGCCATCCTCCCCGCTGCCCAAGACGCCACCGCCAGCCCCATCGTCACTGGTCAGGAGAACACCGCCGGAGTCAGTGCCCAGGAGTGCAGCACTATCGTCACTGGTCAGGAGACCACCGCCGGAGTCAGTGCCCAGGAGGGCAGCACTATCGTCACTGGTCAGGAGATCACCGCCAGAATCAGTGCCCAGGAGGGCAGCATTATTGTCACTGGTCAGGAGACCACCGCCGGAGTCAGTGCCCAGGAGGGCCCCGGCAGCCACAGCCCCGCTGGGCAATGAGGGACTGCCATGGCACACACCGCAGCACAGGTCAGAGACAGCAAAGTCAAGCACCGCTGAACAGGGCAAAGACCGCCATGGCAAGCACCTCTGAACAGGTCAGAGACACCAAAGTCAAGCACTGCTGAACAGGGCAAAGACCGCCATGGCAAGCACCGCTGAACAGGGCAAAGACCGCTATGGCAAGCACCGCTGAACAGGGCAAGCACCGCTGAACAGGGCAAAGACCGCCATGGCAAGCACCGCTGAACAGGGCAAAGAACGCCATGGCAAGCACCGCTGAACAGGTCAGAGACAGCAAAGTCAAGCACCGCTGAACAGGGCAAAAACCGCCAGGGCAAGCACAGCTGAACAGGGCAAGCACCGCTGAACAGGGCAAAGACCACCATGGCAAGCACCCCTGAACAGGGCAAGCACTGCTGAACAGCACAAGGACCGCCATGGATAGCACCGCTGAACAGGGCAAGCACCGCTGAACAGGGCAAAGACCGCCATGGCAAGCACCGCTGAACAGGGCAAGCACCGCCAACTCAAGCACCGCTAGCCCATGAGCGGCAGGGGCAGTGACGCAACAGGGACCGTCACGGGGTGAGTGATGCACTCTGGGCACCAGTCCCCCTCCAGAACCAGTGGAGACATGCATCCACTCCATCTATCCTTGGCAGGATGAAGCACTCTGGGCACCAGTCCCCCTCCAGAACCAGTGGAGACATGCATCCACTCCATCTATCCTGCACAGGATGAAGCACTCTGGGCACCAGTCCCCCTCCAGAACCAGTGGAGACATGCATCCACACCATCTATCCTTGGCAGGATGAAGCACTCTGGGCACCAGTCCCCCTCCAGAACCACAGGAGACATGCATCCACTCCATCTATCCTGCACAGGATGAAGCACTCTGGGCACCAGTCCCCCTCCAGAACCAGTGGAGACATGCATCCACTCCATCTATCCTTGGCAGGATGAAGCACTCTGGGCACCAGTCCCCCTCCAGAACCAGTGGAGACATGCTTCCACTCCATCTATCCTGCACAGGATGAAGCACTCTGGGCACCAGTCCCCCTCCAGAACCAGTGGAGAATGTTATCCACTTGAGAGACTTTGGCTTTGCACTCCCCAGGATGGTACAGTGGGCAAGCCATCCACTGTAGAGACTTGTGAGACTGTGGCTTTGCACTCCCCAGGATACAGCAGTGGGCAAACCACCCACTGAAAAGACTTGTGAGACTTAGGCTTTGCACTCCCCAGGATGGTACAGTGGGCAAACCACCCACTGTAGAGACTTGTGAGACTGTGGCTTTGCACTCCCCAGGATGGTACAGTGGGCAAGCCACCCACTGTAGAGACTTGTGAGACTGTGGCTTTGCACTCCCCAGGATACAGCAGTGGGCAAACCACCCACTGAAAAGACTTGTGAGACCTTGGCTTTGCACTCCCCAGGATGGTACAGTGGGCAAACTATCCACTGTAGAGACTTGTGAGGCTGTGGCTTTGCACTCCCCAGGATGGTACAGTGGGCAAGCCACCCACTGTAGAGACTTATGAGACTGTGACTTTGCACTCCCCAGGATACAGCAGTGGGCAACCCATCCACTGTAGAGAATTGAGAGACTGTGGCTTTGCACTCCCCAGGATACATCAATGGGTATGGAGCCCCGTCGTGGATCTGGCATGGTGCAGTCATCCGGCTGAGGTGCCCCCCTTCCCTTCCCCCTGAGGTGCCTGTTGTATTTCTATCTGATGCCCCTGCAGTGTTCTCTCCGTTCCAGGACAGGTATCGTGTGTGGGCCTCGCCCATGCATTTTGGGCCCAGTGGTCCACGGACATTGAAATGTGCATACCTGTACTACTAATCGTGATGTATATATTTGGAATGTGTATGTATTGATGTATATATGAGCTAACTGTTTTTTGATACATTACAATGGTTGAACTCATTTCCTTTTGTCTTAGCATTCTTCCGGGGGGGTTGGGGGTTGTTACTTTGATGTTCGGAAATGCATTGGTGTGTGTGTTGTAGTGGGTGAGGGTCGGGTTGGGGGTAGGGGTGTTGCATGTGTGTGTCCGTGACTTTTGCCTCCCCCATCCCCTATGTCGTACGTGCAGTACTCACCGTTGTCTTGGCGCCGCCGTTGCTGATGTTCGTAGAGGAGCAGGAAGACAAGCGCAGGGAGTATTTGGAGTTCCGGCTCCATGGTGCCCTCCTTCCTCGTGGAGTTTGTTCAGGTGAGCGTTTTCCCATTGAAATGTCTGTTTCCGCCGTGTTTTTATCCACGGTGAATCCGCCCCGGAAAAGGTGGCGGATTGGCCTGTTGTAATACTGTGGGCGGTACTTTGTCTTTTGCCTGTCTGTTGGCGGTGACCGCCGCGCTGCTTGTCTGTACCGCCGTGGCAGTCGGAGTGTTAAAGTGGCTGTCTATGTTGGCGGTTTCCGCCCCGGTCATAATTCCCTTTTTTTTTTGCCGGCCTGTTTGCGGTCTTACCGCCGCTTTAACACCGTCCGCCAGGGTTGTAATGACCCCCTTAGTCTAACCCACTGCTAGTGACACCTGTCGCTCCAATCCGGGTTTTGCTCCGGCTAACTAGCAGTGCCTCATCTCTACCCAAGGATAGGGATGACTGGGCAGCCAAGCGCATGACATATTTGGCTTCTCAGGGAAGTCGTGGTCACTCAGGTCTCATCCGGTTCTCTCATTTACAATTCAGTCTCATATATAAATGACAAACAGAAGGAGTATATATTTCGATAATGAGTTTAATAAAACAACTGCATCTTAGATAGCATGACATGAGCTGCAATAACCAGGACGACACAACATGACAGTATTAAAATTGTGACGAGAAGAGTGAAGCACAAAAACAATGCTATCATATTGTCACTATTGTCAATGGACTAATCCCTACATAGGCTAGGATAGAGCACAGCATATTAAGCTCTAAGTCTGCCCTTCAGGTTCCCCTGGGAAGACATCAACCCCCATACCTGAGCAAAGGCCTGCGGTCTGCGTTAGCATCTGTAGCAAAGCATTCGGCAATCAGCATACAGTCGTGGTTCCCTGGCTGGAATCTCCCTCTAACGTGTAAGGGACAAGGAAGTGTTTTTATAATAACAGAGCTGATATTCTGGGAAAGTGTCCCTATGTAAAGATGTGTGTTTTCTACAAATGTTGGAGACTAAACTTCTACCACGTTCACCGGCAATGTACCGTGCTGTAGCCTTGGAAAAAGCACAGAGTGATCAAGAATGTCTTGTTTGAGAGCAGAGTGCTGGCCTAGGTAAAAACAGTTAGATAGACGGAAATAAAACAAGTCCGTAAAAATGGTTATCTAGGTTAAATTGCACAGTGGCCTAGTGTGTTAAAATAACGTGCATGGAGCTATAACTAAAATGGCTACACAACACCCTCCCCTTGTCGGTTGAAAGTGGTTCAAAGCCAAAGATATATAAATTTATTGCTAAAAAGTTTAACCTAAGATATATATAAAAGCAATGTCAATGAGGACAAGTCGAAGGGACACATGAGCATCCAGCGTGACAATTGAAAGCATGTGGCATAAGACCTAATTCAAAAGGGCAAGTGAATTTTGAAAAGTTCCTATTGATTCCTGAGTCATGGATAATAGTAGATCTTCTACTTCGGCCGATGTTAAGGTCGCAAAGTCATCGCCAAGAAGGGTCAAGGAGCAGATGTGCTCCGTAGCCTCAGCCTCACCCAAGCTGGCATTGCGTGGTGTGCCCAGTGATGAGTTGTGAGCTACATTCTCCAAGAAGGGTAACTCATAAGTAGCTTCTCGTAGCAAACGCAACCTCAATGCGCATGTCCGGTAATGAACCCTCAGCGAGAACATCAACAGATCAGCGTCCAATGTCGGCAAGCGCTGCGTCGAAAGACAAACTTCCAGTGTATGTTCAAAAGAGCACCAGAGGCACTGAAACATGGGCTGCACACAATGAAAGACCGGTCTGAATGACAAAGACCATACACACTCCAATTGCTCCAGGAGTGTTGCTCCAAAATACTGTATCATGCGTTCACGACACAGCTGCGCTGATGGGAGCGCCGTCATTCCTCCTCGTTGCGGTGGGACAGCCATTGCGCATAAAAAATAGCAACAGCAAGATGTCAGCTAATAAAGCCAAAGTTATTGGAAATCCCCCGAAAATACTAGAGAAAATTGAGTGGATTGCTGATGGTATCAAACCGAATACGGAGGAGAAGGTGTGAATGAAACCAGAACCAACAGCTTTGAAAAAATGTGCGATTCCAGTTGTACTGGATGCATTAAATATTCGGCCCACGAGTTCACCAAAGTGTCTCGGAACGTTTGTATTTCATAGGGACTGTATCTCTGCCGACGACCTTACCACCTGAAGTGCATAGGTAACGCGCGCAGATTTAAGGGCTACATGCTTTTGAAACAGTAAAGCCTTGAGTCTGCTCAACTTGTCAAAATTCACATTTGAAGTAGCGATGTGAGGTCAAATGTCAGCTACCTCTTTAATTTTAGTTGGGGGATTGAGTATGTTCCCGCAGCATGTAACGACCTTAGAGACCGAAACAACATAAACTATTCCGGCTTGCATGCCACAACAGTCTTCACCATTGAGGTAGACGTAGCTGCCTTTTGAAAGCACCTGGATCGTAGGTCCCATGCAAGGACAGCTGTTTACAAACTATTGAGTGGCTGACTGAAGACTAGCATTCACTACCGCTAAGAAAGACTTCTTTCATGCCACTGAAGCATTTCTACGAGAAGGGAAGCTCCCACACCTCATGAATGTAACTATCTCCCAGCCTCTCATATCTGCCTACCGGAATGTGTTTTAAACACGAGGTGAATTGAAGTGTAGAAATAGGCAGATTAATGACCCTGTGTATTAGCCACTCAGCAGATGGTATTTCAGCCACAGTAAAAGGCACCTTTTCAAATTTCTCAGTGTTAAGTATGACATAAGTTGCTTCCTTCTTAGCCATCAGTTGTTGTTGTCACGTCAAATTAAAGGAAGAAAATATCTCCCTCGCACTGACATGCTGCCAGGGAACGCGACCCGCCTTCAATGTTTGAAGTGTCCAACCCAACTGCATAATGGACCTTAGCTGACTCTGTCCATGGTGTAAAGAAGACATATCTGTTTGTATAATGTCTATAGCAGGAGAAACGATATTATTTAAAATATATATCCGGTCAGAGAAGGTATTAATCTCATTATCCACAACAGCTAATGCCTTTTTTAGATTTTCCTGCTCTATTTGCCTTAACCGGGCAGTTGCTTCTTGTTGGGAAAGCTTCCAAATGTAATTATATACTTTATATAAGAAACGCTTCCTATTGTGTTTTCTGGGGCCTAACAGGAAGTCCTGCAAATCAGTGTTATTAGACAGGAGACTGAGGTGTTCTCTAACCGCGTCTAGTGAGGATAATTTTAACCATTGCTTGCACAATTTTCCTACACTACATGTCGTAACTATACTTGCATGTTCGGATGATATATAGCGAGGGTCAGGCCTACTAGTTCTAAAAACCCCTGAGGAGTTAATAAAATATTGATGACACCCATTGGTATCTATTGGCCACAATAACCACCCGCCAGGATGTGTCAGTGAAACATTAACTGTACCATTCAGGACCCATTCGTCCAGCTGATCTTCAGTTCCATTTTTATATTTTTGCCATTTATATAATTTTGAAGGGGCAGGTATACTGGGCGTGTTTAATTCCTTAACTTTAGCTAAGCCTAAACAACTAGTTTGTTGTACCATTTCATTCAAATTAAAAACTGTTTTGGGGCTGCTCGCTCTATGTATGAAATGGTGCCCATAATAATTATAGCAAAACATATCACCATAATTCTCTTTAGATTGATAAACATATTCGTTTTTAAAGACAGTATAATACTGGAATTCAGTCATCATAGAATCAACTGTTTTCACATCCCAATCATCAGAAACAATGCCTGGTATTACAAAATCCTTCATTGATAATTTGAACACATATGGTATTTGAGTTATTTCCGTGGGACCATATATATCAAATATTACTTTGTCCCAAACAATCCCATCAGGAACTGGTACTGTGGAAATGTTCACAAATGATAAGTCTCTTCGGATCTTATGTGATGAAAAATGTGGTTTTAAGACCTCCTCCACCAATTCAACTGTTGATTTTTCAGGAAGAAAATGACCATGTATTAATAAGAAAAAAGTAATGACAAAACCAATCCATAGTAGGAAAGCTAGGACTGTCAGGAGAGCCATAGATGGTTCCATGGAAAAACAAAATATTATTCTTTAAGCCAGTTTTTTAGCTTACGTGTTCTTGACAAGTCAGGTTTTGAAGAGGCAAATGAGTCTGAGAAGTCGCCATTGAAGTCAGCAAAAGATCCAGAAGCAGTTTGTGCAAATGGTGGGGCCGTGGTCAGTGGTGGAGTTGGTGTTTCCCTTGATGGCACAGTGTAAATTGCACCATCCGGCTGTGTTGGAGTTGAGTCAACTCGGTCAAATGTTTCTAAATTGTTTGATGTTAGTGGAACCAACGCTAGATCATCTTCCACCCTCCCCAACCTCAGAGAGGTGTCAGTGTTGGTATAAACGACTTGTAGAGGAACTTCTTTGCCAGTAGTGAGAGGGATTCGGGAGCTACTGGATGTTCCTCTTGATCTGCTGTGCAGGATCGGCCACATAGTATAATTTGATATTGTCGATGGAGACAAAACGATTTTCTTTGGCACCTGCCAACGGAGGTAGAAAAACAGTTTTTGTACTGTGTATCCCTAGTACTGGGACTGCTGCTCGATATGAAGGGCCAAATTCCTTTTTTACAGCCACTTTTTAACATACAAGATCTCCAACTTTGGGAATCCAGCCAGTAGATGTTACAGGCACATCCTTGATTCCTGTGGAGGCAGCACTGATGGAAGAATTATCATCACAGAACTGTTGTAATTCCTGTAAGACAGTGACACGTTCATTTATGTCAAAAGGTGTTTCTGCTGACTCCACGCCAGGACCATCAAGATCCGGAACATACATTTGAGTTCCGAACAGGCACTCATATGAAGTACGATCCCCCAGGGACCTCCTAGACAGATTATTAAGTGCTCTCTGGACTCCATATAGGTGGTTAAGCCAACTACAGCCCGTACCTAGGACTCTGGCTGTTAAGGATTGCTTTAAATCACGGTTTAATCGCTCCACAACACTATTTCCCTCCGAATGAAATGGAGACGAGTAATGGAGATGGACCCCAACTAAGCCATGGCGTCCCTGAATGCCCTTGAGGCGAAAGCAGGGCCCTGATCCGAATGGAAAGCTGCAACCGCATAAGTACCGATAAAGACTGGCAAATCTTTTATAACATTCAGAGCATCAGCCGAGCGTTGTTGCCACACCCATAAAAATCTGAAGCATGAATCAACAGCGACTAAAATATACTTGTATGCACTGTCCAGTGTTAGGGGACCAGAGTGGTCCAAGTACACACATTGTAATGGTTTGTTTGAAATCAGGAGGCGTTTTGCAGTGGAAACTTTAATTTATTGACAGATGTCACAACAAAAGACATACTGCTTGGTCTCTTCATAGAGACTTGGCCACCAATAACGGGTCTGCAAGATCGAAATTGTAGCCGCCACACCAGCATGGGCAGATGCCAGCCCCCTCATACGCTGCTTAAACCAATTGTGATCTTATATCTCTATTGGGAATGTGTCGTACCCCATGCCTGGTATCTTAACCTCAGCGTTCAGCATACCTCCCATTCTGTAATGATACTTGTTAGGAAATCCTTTAGGATAGGGCGTACCATCAGCCGTAGCTGTCACTGCAGCCCATATGTCTGCATCCGGTTTTGAACTCAAGCGAGTCACTGCAGCTACAGCAGCCACAGCCACAGCTGACTTTGCTGCTTCATCAGCCAATGTATTTCCAGCAACGTGTATCCCATCGCGCTGGTGTCCAAGTGTATGTACTACATGGACATTTGGTAGCGTCTCTTTCAGATCTGCTACTTTATCCCACAGAAGTCTGTGTTTGATGGTGTTACCTTTGGAATCTCTAAACCCATTCTGGCGCCAATAATGCAGGTATTCATTAAAGGACTGGACACAATAATATGAATCACAAACAATCAGCGTAGACTGTGCTGGATCTGTGTGCTCTAACGCCATCAGCAGAGCCTTTAGCTCTGCCAACTGTGCTGTGCAATCCCCTAGGGTTTGCGTGAAGGTATGTATAGGACAACATTTATCGCCCTCCATTTAGCCACTTATGACTGCGCAAGCAGCAGAATATTGGTGTGTTGTGCCAATCGCAGGTTGTGCTGAGCCATCGGTGTACATGACTCTATGATATTGTTCAATAGGCAATGTATTTGCTGGGACTGGGTACTCTATTTTGTACTGTAAAAATTCTTGAGTTTGTAATTTTGGGTCTAAAATGTAGTCTCATCAGTGACGTAGCCCATTGTATCCAACGTGAATGTAATGCTTTTGCATTCAGAACGCTGGTTTTTGTAACAGCCTCTAGGGCTGGGATCAGAGAAACAACAATAATGCTTTTTCCTTGGGCAGGAGGTCTTTCTTTAATAACCGCCGTCTGTACAGCATTGATAATTTTCTCAGTGGGAGCAAAGGGTTGTTCTGCCACTGAATATAAGTGTGATTTGTATGCAATTGGGACTGTCTCGTCTTCATTAAATGTGACATAGGTGAAACCGATGGCACCAGCTATTACTCTAATGACCAAATGTGTTTTGTTGTTCCTCTTATGTAAATGTTTTGCTGCAAGCATGTTTGTCTGCAACTCTCGAATAATTTGTGTGTGTTCAATTGTCCAGAATTTACTTGCAAAATCAGGACGTATCAGATCATATAAAGGTTTTATGCGTGTAGCATAATGTGGAATGTAAGTTCTGCCAAAATTTAGGAAGCCCAATAGAGATTGGAGTTTTTTAATCGTATTTGGTGGTTGTAACTGTGCCCATTTTTCAAAGAATTGTGCCACTAGGCTCTTTCCTTCACTTGATAGCTCATATCCCAAAAAACAGGTTGCTAAAGAAGGCAATTTTAGTTTTTTTTTAAATAAATTTGTAGCCAAATTCTGCAAATCCTACCACAATGCGGGCTACCCGACTTAGATGTTGTAGTAGTTCATCATCCGTAAGATAGATATCATCTACATAGGACAATGCTCCAGGGTCAATCTCATGCAAAATTGCAGTCACGCAAGCTGCGAACAGTCCTGGACTGTTCTTGTACCCCTGAGGTAAATGACAGAATTGTTTCTGGGAGCCTAGTGCTCTGAAACTTGTTAAGTCTCTACTCTCTGGCGCTATATTCTGGCAGAAAAAAACATTGGAAATGTGCAGTGTTGTTTTGTATTTTTTATGCACTATATTGTTCATTAGTGCCGTGCTATGTGAGTTCTGTATAGCATATGTGCGTGTATGACTGTTTAAGTGTCTGTAGTCTAAGACTATTCTATATGAATGGTCTGGTTTAGCTACTGGGAATAATGGATTATTCATTGGGGAGACACAAGGTTCAATTACACGCTGGTACTCTAATTGCATGAGTATTTCTCTCACAGGTGCTTTTGCTTCATGTTTTATTGGATACTGTCGTTGAGGTTAATTTTTGATTGGAATTACATGGTAGGGAGATTCTATATCCCATCCTACGTGATTTCTGAATAATACAGGTGCCTGTGCCAAAGCCCAATCAATGGCATAGAATTCAGCGAGTTCCTCTAGAACAAGGGACAAGAAGGAAGGCTTAATAATGTCTTCTCTGTATGGGCAGGTACAGACAAATTCAGGTGGCCAATCTTGTTCAGCCAACAAGGCATCATATATGTTTACTACGCGATCCCAAATGATTGTGTCTATTATGCGCTCAATGTCTCCTTCTAACTGTAGCGTTACTTTATATACCCTATCAGGCGTGGAGACACGCATGTCCGCAGTTTCTACTTGTATAAAGTCATCAGTTGCTTTCACTTCCAGATACTCTAGAAGATTCCGGCGAACTGTTGTGACCTCTGCCGCACTGTCTAGCAGTGCTAGAGCCCACTTCTTAATCTGCAAAAGGACCCTCTTCGTGAGTGGCATGTCAAACTGAGACTGCTGCCACTTTTTTCTTTTTGAAATGTGGTTTTTGTTGGGTGGGATTCTTTTCCTTTTTAACAGAAACCCCTGAAGAGCATTGTGATTCCTGTCTCGGTTTCACATACTCTGTCCTTCGCTCTGATCGCCCACCTCTCTCATTTTGTTTTTCCGATGAGTCCTGAAAGGAACGAGATTGGCGTGTATCAGTATATTGATATCTATCAGGCGTTTTTATATTATCTCTATTTCTGAGATTATATCTGTTCTCTGGGGTCTCCATACGCGGAGATTCTCCCCTCTCTTTTTTAGGAGTTTGCTGTTTTTTATCCCAGCATTTCTTATTATCCTCAGGAGCCTGCTTGGGAAAATCTTTAGTTGATTTGCCCTGAAATTGTGGTCTGGCCCCTAAACTGTCTTGACCTATGCTAGAATAAGTCTCTGCGATTATTTTAGGCAGCTTGTGTTCCTGATCCTGTTGCGGAGCGTCATGGAGCCGCATGCGCACTTCAAGTGCGGCTGCTTCCCCTTTAAGGTTACTTAAAATGATTGAGGAAACTGTGGCAAAATTGCCCATCAATTGCATCCCCAAATCCAGGGCCGGGGCAGCCCCATACTCATCTTGAATTTGTTTCAACACCTCCGGTAAATTGGCAAGTGTCGGTGTACTGTGCGGAGTTGTATAGAGCGTGGCAAATACCGTGCCCCAAGTATCACAGTTATCCACTGTAGGGACCATCCCAAAAGGCAAGCACATCGTTAATATTCTATGTTTATCCTGAGGTCCCATCTGGGGAAATACTGCCTCCAGCGCATACATTTTTTGTGCTAATCAAAACAGAGTTTCCTCATGTTTGGCGGGCACTTTACCCATGATTGAATATACAGTTGCAGGGTTTATACCTGGTGTTACTGCATGTGGATGCGCTGGAACAGCACGTGCTGGGTTTGTATTTAATGTTTGCATTACAAATTGTACTAATCGGCTATATATCGCTGTTAATTCTATAAATAAGCGACGAACCTCAGCTACCGCTAAATTGGCAACTGCAGGATGTGGTGTATAGGTGGCCAATAAAGGCCAGGTAGGACAATTGTTACTTAGAGGACCTAACCTTACTGGTAAAATTGTGTGGGGTGGGGCTCCATCAAGCCAATTGTTATGTTCTTGATAAGAGTGTCAACACTATGGCTGAGCACACGCTCTAGGGCCCGCCTGATGCCAGAATCTGTGTATTCATATTTCCACCACACAGTCTTAGTTCAGAATCTGCCATTTGCAGAATCTAGTAGCTGCTGCAGTGCGCTATACACGCATTATCTTTATTTCATGGCATTGGTCCCAAGTATCTTTATAGCAGCCATCTTGGGTGGGACACTTTGGGTGTGGCACTTGGGGCGGGAAACTTTGGGTGTGGCACAAGTCTATTTTAGTGACCCCGCCCAGTGCTCACTGCTCACTATTCTGAGGATCTAGTGAGGACCGGAGCTTTTCTGTTTGAGGTCGGGTGTTTCCATGATCCTGCTTGTTCACCTGGGATTTCCCAGTGTTGAGGCATTTGAAGCAGCGAGTTGCAGACATTCAGGGCGGTAAGACGGATGGTGGTTTCTAGCTTCCATCATCCATTTGCTTATTTGATAAAACTGTTTAAAGGTTGGTGTTCTTTTTTTTGGAGAAAGTAGTAATCTTTGGCAATCAGCTGTAAATATTTAAATTGATAACAAACTAAGTGAATGTTTTGCTGTTACAGCGTTACCACTTTCTCGCGGTCACTTTTCAACTTCAGCTGCTTACTTATGGAGTCGCTCGGTAGCGACTGAGATACATTGTATAAGCGTGGTTATTCAGAAGAGGTTTAAATGGTTATGGATAAAGGCTAAGGCAATAATTTGAACTCAAGGGAATATTTGATTATGGTTAATGAAAAATACAGACACAAACTGAAATTGTGTATCTTGGAAAGTTTTTGAAATGTGAAGTAACATTTCTTTGAGTCAATACCGTGTTAACCTTTCATTTCTTTGAAACTTATGAAAAGCGCTATGATTTACTATTGTTCCAAGCGATTGCTGGAAAACACACACACAACTACATACACACACATGCACACACAAACCACACATATGCACACCAAAAATACACACACCACGGCCAACACACATGTGCCAACACACACCACCCCACACACACATCGCCACCACTGGCTAACACACACAAACACAACACCATTGAGCCACACAACGACATCACAACCGCAACTACACAAAAGCTTTGCAAAGTCATTGCACTGCACACCTACACATGACAACACATACTGACAGCAACACAGAATGACAATTCACAACCGATCAACACTACCACACACCTACACCACATACTGAATGTTACACCACGCCCACACAACACACAACACACATGACATAGTAATCACCACTCACACAAATGCACGCACAAAAACCACACAACACCACTACAACACATCGCACCATGAACACTGTACAATATAGCTACACACATGCATGTAACTACACAATCATATCCCACACACAATTTACATCCATCACAACGGGACTGATGGCAGTGCCTCACACACACATGCAGGCCATGCACAACAGCACGCACAACCAACACACACACACACACACACACACACGTCATGCACCCACAAACTAAGGCCACAAACACAAATCTGGCATGGAGAAAGAAAGGTAGGACAAGTAGTGTTTGATGGATGTCAACACTGTTGGCCCAGAGGTTTTAAATTGTGAAAATAAATAAATAATAACTATGTACAATAAAAGGCCGTAGGCCAGTCCAATGTCACGTACAAAAGGCACATTAGGCACCTCACTGTGCCCCAACTTGAATCCTGACTGCAAAATGACCTCCACAGGGTAGGAATATCAAGGGGGCAGGCAGGCACCTCAGTGGTGAGGGGAGGGGATTGATGGGGGGTTTGGGCTTGGGAGAGGGTTCTTGGGTTTGGGTTTTGGAGGGGGGTCATTGGGTCTGGGCTTGTGAGGGTGGCCCTTGGCCTTGAAGGGGGTCGACTTTTTGGCAGGGGAGGGACATGGGCATTACCCGAGGTGGCAGGGGAGGACTTGGAGGTAGAAGGGCTGGCTAGGGAGGGACACAGAGTGCTTCAGAGTCTCATTAGCTGGGAAAGGAGTAGGGAATAGGGAAACCTCAAAGAGGAAACTTTTCTTTGGCACACAAGGATGGTCATGGCAAAAGGGTGTGGGAGTGGAGGGAGAGGGAGTGGTGATAAGATGTGTCTTTGTGGGAGTCTTGGGTGCAGGTGCGTGTGTGGAATGCTTGTGTGTGCCGGGTGTCTCTTGGGTGGCTGAGTGCGGGTGTTTAGGTGTCTTGGGAAGAGGGGGAAGGAGGTGCTGAGAGATACCATGCTAGATGGGTGACCGTCTGTTGGTGTGGTGTCTGCAGGTATGATATATGTGCTGCATGTGGAGGTGTCAGTGGTTGTGGTGAGTGAGGATGTGGTGACTGAGGTGGATATTTGAAGGTCTGATATTGTGGTGAGTGTGGGTAAGATGGGACTGGTGGCTGGATCTCCAAAGGATGATGTGCTGGGTGCAGGAGTGTCAGATGTAGTGTCTGTGAAGGAGGGGGTTGGTGGGGGAGTCTGTGCAGGTCATGGATGTTGTTGTGTCTGCAGGTATGTGTTGTCTATGTGCATGCCAGTGGTGGGTCTTGTGGTGCTTGTGTTTGTCAGTGCCAACCTTGTCTGTTGAGGTGGATGCATGCCTGAATGAACGTTTTCTCTGGATGGGTGTGGCGGGAGGGGTTTGGGATTGGGAAGAGGTAAGTGGAGGGGGGACTGTAGACAAAGGGATACAGCTGCCATCAGTGAGGAGGCCAGAGCCTGAAAGGATTTCTGGCGGTCAGCCAGGGCACTGTGAATGCCTTCAAGGAACACATTGCTCTGTTGGACTTGAGCTGCCAGTCCCTGGATAGCATTCACAATGGTGAACTGCTCCACAGACATGGACCTCAGGAGGTGAATGGCCACCTGTCTGAGACCAGCAGGGCTGACTGGGGCAGGGGCAGAGGTGCCTGTGGCAAATTAGATGCCCACCCTCCTCAGTGAGCAGACACAAGCAACTTTATGGGGAGCTACAGGGAGGGCAGTGCCAGTAAGGGAGGTGGTGGACAATGATGGTGCTCGGGTCGTCCCAGATGGGCCTGCCATCACCAGAGAGTGTCCACTTGAGGAGGGTTCTGAAGTTGAGCTGGTAGATCTGGTCTCCCCCGTGGCACTCCGCTTGCCCTCCGTTCCACTGGGTCCCTTGGCTTCAATGGTACCAGCTTCCTGGGTCCCATGGGCTGCTGCATCCCCACTCACCTGTGCTCCTTTTCCTTCCCCTGACGATGCTGATGCACACAAAGAGAGAGAAAGAGAGGGAGGGAGAGAGAGAAAGATAGAGTGGAAAATGGTCAATGCATACCTCCCATAGACACATATGAACACTTGCATCTCTTACATTACATATCATGGCTATGTAATTGCATATGGCAATACACATAACCAACAACATGTCATTACATGACACTACTGCCCACACCTGTATGCTAACACTCACACTTACAACAATACCTAAGTAGGACTGTACTACTAGAGTCATCCCCATGATGCTAACCAAAGGCATTTTAACTTGCACATCAATGCCTCAATGCTGTGTCTATAGTATGACTGAATACAGATCTCACCTCTCCATTCTCCTTTCAACCATTGGTTGGACAGCTGACAGAACACAACACTTCTGGCCTCTACAGTTACAACACCTGATTACTCCATGCCCACTGTAACATGTCAATTACACTGTAGAAAACTCCACTCACAGACCACACAGCATCTAGCTGTCATTACCTGTCGACCCTCTCAGTACAGTGATGGCAAAATGGAGTACTATTTGGATCCTGCCAATACAAGTCACACACCCAAGCATTTCACATGTGAGGTGTACCATGTGAATCTGTGGCATACCCATTTGACCAGTCAGACCCAATGACATAGTCAGAGCAGTTGACCCCCAAAACATACATCAGTACTCAGCATACTGCTCACTGCATCGACCATGGGCCATGTACCACATATCACACATCCACTGAGTTGAGGTTGACAATATATGTACCACTGGAACACACATACCACTTCATAGACCAATTCCAATGTCACCACACATGTAGGACAACACACCATGACAACTACAGCCACACACAAACACCATTCGACAAATGGAGAACCCTGTCACTGAGCCCAGATAACACACATCTTAGAGGGGAATAATGTGCTTTCATGTGGCACACATGGACAAATACCACAACTTGTACTACAACTACATATTCCACTACCACATAAACTGGACTGAGGACCCTGGATTGGAAATTATCATAACATGAACACGCAATGTGTCATGCCACATCAATACCACTACAATTCTGACACTACATATTGCCCAAGCTATAACAGTCATAGGACATTAGGTGTGCACCCAATTTAACATATTGACATGATGAAAGCAGTTGCTCTTCACTGTAGTATAGGAATTGCTAGGTCTTTGTCATACATGACATGAGCACACAATGGTGAAACATCAGGGAGCCCCCAGGCCACGTAGCACATCTAGTACCATCCCATTGTTGAAAGCTAAATCCCCACAATAATAGCTCCAGGGACTGCATTATCTGTGCATTCTCCCTCATAAAATATCATTTATCAGTATCCTATTATTATTTCCCTACACATACCCTACAGTCTCAAGAATCACCTACTGGACCACTCCCATTGGGGAGTTTTATTTTATAAGGTCGAGCTATTTTTAGATTTCACTTGACCCTTCTGGCAGTGGACAAAGAACAGGTGTTCTATTCAGTCAGAAACTGAATTAGCAATTAAGATGTCTTTAAGTCTTATTAATGTCACATTTGCTCTGTGTTCAGAGATAGAGGTCAAATGTCAGTTTGTCTTCTTACAATGGAAAGACTTTTCCTTCTGACTGCAGAGTTTCAGGATTTTGTAAGGTGAACTGTCTGACCTATGTGAAGTGAAAGGTTTTTGGTATCACAACATTTATATAACTAAGTCAACTTTGCAAACATTTCAAAATATATTTCAGTGGCTGTGAAAGACCATTTTTTGTGCTTCTGTGTGATGAATAAAATATTTTAATAGGATGAAAAAAAATCAGAACACTTTACTTGGTGATGTGTGAATGATAAATGTTTTTCGAAACTCAATTTTCACAGATTATTGCTAATACATTTTATAGTTTTATCAGTAAAGCTGCAAGTTAGTGGGAGGGGTTTTGCACATTTCTTGGAAATGTACTCTCTTTAAATGACAGTGGGCTACCACATCATGCTTTAGTAATATATTTATTACAAATGAGTGTTTAAACATAAACTGAGAAACACTCCTGCACTGATGGCAAAGTTATTAGTAAACTAAGAGGCAAGTCATGCATGGATCATGTGTACCCTAAATGTGTGAAGATGGTGAATATTTGGCCCATATTGTCCTGGGATTAGTGGTATGCTCCCAGGACTTGGGAGATGGCATACTGGTCAGTTGACTCCCTTGGTTGCCCTGTCCCCTGGCTCACAGGTGCCCTCGCATGCCCCCTGCCCAATGTGCCCGTGGCCCTAGCACAGTGTGCCCACTCCTAGTTATGTTATGTTATGTTATGTTATTTTTATTTGTACCACGCACAGCTGCCCAGCAAAGGGGCGTCCCGGCGCTTTGAGAAGGTAAACACAACACAGCACTAAAAGCGGGCAAAAGAAGACAAAACACAACAGATAAGCTTAGACAAATAAAAAGGTCTTAATAGCCCGCCTAAACTGAAGGAGCTCATCAATGGCCCGGATTTGTGGAGGAAGAGAATTCCACCAACTCGCTGCCAGGACTCGAAAAGAGCGGCCCCCAATTCTGCTCAGCTTAAAGCGCGGAACCACTGCTAAGTTCTGGCCTAACGATCTAAGAGTGCGAGAGGGAACATAAGGAATCAGCAATTTCTCCATGATTTGCGGGGAAGTAGCCGTTAAGATTTTAAATGCAAAACAGAGAACCTTAAATCTAATCCTCTGCTGCACAGGGAGCCAGTGGAGAGAGCGCAGAGTATTGGACACCGAACATCGCCTGGGGAGACCAGTCACCAGTCGGGCCGCAGCGTTTTGAACCCGCTGGAGCCGCCGAAATTCTGACTGGTTTATCCCCGCCAGTAGGGAGTTGGCATAGTCCAACCTAGACAGCACTGATGCTTGAACCACCAGCTGTCTTGTAGGTGCATCAAAGATTTTTGAGGATAGGTCGAAGTCCTCTGATGATGCCATAGCAAGAAGCCGCCACCTTCTTGGTATGACAGATGAAACTCAGAGAAGAATCAAACCATACCCCCAAGTTTTTTATCTCTGACGCTGGGAGGGGAGTCACACCCAACTCCGAAGGCCACCATTTATCATCCCACAAAACCACCTGTTTACCAACCACCATAATCTCCGTCTTTTTGGTGTTTAACTGGAGACAGTTGGATTTCATCCAGTTAGCCACTTCCCGCAGACCATCACAAAACCTGGGAGCCTCCAGGTCTGAGTCCCCACTCAGTGTGACCGCCAGCTGCGTATCATCTGCGTAGGATACCATGGTTAGGCCCCACCGCTTGACGACCGCAGCCAACGGTCTCACATACAGATTGAAAAGGGTGGGACTCAGTGAAGACCCCTGTGGGACTCCCTGGTCTAACGGGTAGAGTGACGACTTACCGGGCGGGATCGCCACCTGGAATGACCTATCCATAAGGAAGGAACGAAACCAGTGCAAGGCGGAGCCAGAAACGCCCACCTCCTCAAGACGCCGAATCAGAATTCCGTGCGAGACCGTGTCGAAGGCGGCACTAAGATCTAATAACAACAGTGCCGCCGTCCGACCGGAATCCATCACGGAGCGCAGATGCTCGACCATCGAGAGGAGGGCCGTCTCCGTACTATGACCCGCGCGGAACCCGTTCTGGGTAGGATCAAGAATGTTAAACCTACCAAGGTGGTCTGTAAGAGTGGCATTCACATGGGCCTCTGCTATTTTCGTGGCCCAAGGAAGAAGGGAGATAGGGCGGTAGCTTTCAGGTTTAAGGGGGTCAAGGGTCACCTTCTTCAGAATTGGCGTAACTACTGCCTGCTTCCATCTAACGGGAACCACTCCAGAAGAAAGAGACAGGTTGATCAAGGACAGTACCGGGGAGCGGCAAACCGGTGCCAGAGTCTTAAGTTGGGCGGGTTTCAACGGGTCAGCCGGAGAGCCAGACTTAATTTTGGCGCTGAGATAGTCAAACATCTCCAGAGATAAGGGGGGTAAGATGGAAAGACATTCCCCCTCACCTAAGGTGCGACCAACCTGCTCTAGCATCAGGGAACCCGTTGGGAAAGTGCGATAGATGGCTTGCACTTTTTCATGAAAGAAAGAGGCCAAACCCTCACAATGTGAATCCGAGCATATTTCCCCTGCAATTACTCTCTTCGCCATCAGGTCCTTTAATACTTTAAAAATAAGTTTCGATGGATTGGTAGAATTCTGAAACTGTTGAGCATAAAAGGAGGCACGAGTTTGACACACTGCCCTGTGATAAATCTTGATTTTAGCAAGATAACATATTTTCAGATCAGAGTCATATGACTTCCTCCATAATCTTTCGGCCTGTCTACAGACCCTCTTAAGAGATGCCAAGGAAGTGTCATACCAAGGGCTCGGCTCCTTCCGGTGACACTTAGACCAACACATAGGAATCAGAGAATCGAGGGCACCAGAAATCCACTCACAGAAGGAGTCGTATCCACAATCGACCTCAGTGAGCGGACCTAAAGGAGCCTTCTCGAGCTGATGATAAAAATCCTCCAGACTTAATTTGTTCCAGTGTCGTTTAAGAACAAATCTATCCTGAGATACAAAAGGAGAGTCAGACAGAGAGCATGCCATTTTCACCAGCATGTGGTCTGTCCAGACCAACTGAGAGGAACCAAGAACTCTGAGACCTTCTAAATTTGTGAAGAACGGGTCAAGAATATGACCACCTTTATGTGTGGGGAAGGTAATCATCTGCGAGAGCTGTAAAGCCTCAAGATCCGCCAAAAAGCTCCTAATAGTAGGTAAGGAAGGACAGTCCAAATGGAGATTAAGATCTCCCACAACATTAAAATTTGCGCATCCTAGTGCCTCTATGCTAATATACTCAGGAAGAGTAGCCCTAAAAACAGAATCACAGCCCGGAGGCCGGTAAATTAATAACCCAGAGAAGGTAAACTGATGACTAAACGCTATTTTAAATAGGGCACCCTCACACCCCAAAAGTTCAGCAGCTTTCCACTGACAGGGATAACACCGTTTGGTGACCATCGCAATACCTCCACCTCTAGTCGTACGATTTAAAGTAAAAATAGCATATTCTGGGGGAAAAGCTAAGTTAGTTATCGAGGAGTCAGAGTCCTGGAGCCACGTTTCCGTCAGAAAAAGCACATCCGGCGAACCATCAGCAAGAAGGTCGTAAATCTCCTGATAGTGCTTTACCACAGATCTGACGTTTAAGCTCCAGATACTCAAGTCCCGTTGTCCTATCCTCTTTACAGCAGGCCCTAAGGAGCGTATAAGGGAGGGGGGTTCCAATGACCATACACCGCACCTACAGTGATATGGGCCACACAACGGGCCTACAGGCGAACACTCGCAACATGTACATTGACCCTGAAGGGCCAGTAAATCGGACCTACTATAGGTTCTCAAACGAACAGTCATGATTACCAGGTCCAGAGTTCTGCCACGAGCCGCGCTTCCTTAGCGCGGACAGGCGCAGACGGGCACGACTCTGGCACGACTCTGGCACGACTCTGGCCAGTATTTCTAGTATTTCTTTCTAGTATCACCAGGACCTTCATTGTCTTGGGTGTGAGGGGTCGACTTTGGTCCCTGTACCGTGGGGGCACACTATTGAGTGCACAGTGCTTGGGATACAGGTTTGGGGACAAGGGGTTGACTATGCTGTTGATGCCACAGGGTGGGGGAGTTGGATGTGGACAGGGTGAGGTTGAGAGTGGTGACTTGACCAGATGTCCCCGATTTGCCAGGTAAGTCATCAATGTCCAGACATCCAGAGGCATTTTCCTCACTGGGGCTTCATCCTGGGTAGGACTGACTGTTTCTGGCATCCTCTCAATGGTGGCAGTGGCAGAGGTACCTGTGGATGGAGTGGAAGAGGGTTACATGGTGGAGGTGTGATTGGTTGTCTCTTTGTCTGATGCATTCAGTGGCTTCACTTAATTCTCAGTTATGGCAATGACAGATGCAGCACTGTATACATTGTTTGAGGGTAGTGGATTGTGACATAAGTACCATGTTCCATTGAGGGTAGAGGAATGAGGATTGCATTGCTGTCATTGACATGTAGTGGTCCTCAGTCAAAGCATCCAGTTGGTGTAGCAGGTGCAATAGTTATACATGCAGGAGTTGCACTGTGAAGTGGATATAGCAGGTTTTGGTGTAGATGCGCTAGTGCATTGTGGGAGTTATAGTGATTGTTATTGGCAGTGCTATCCGTGCACTTGACAGGGACTGTGGGGGTATTGTGGCTGAGTGGTGGTGTGGCATGCAGGGGAGGGGCACAGGGTGATTGGGTGGGAGGTGGAGTGGAAGATAGGGTGACTTGGGGATTGATAGGGTGGTGGGGAAGCATGCTGGACAGGAGTACTTAGTGCCAGGGAAGTGATAGTTACTTACCAAAGTCCACACCTCTGGGTATTCCAGTCAGATCCTCAGGATGCAGGATGTCCAAGACATTCTCCTCCCACGTTGTGAACTCTGGGGGAAGAGGTGGGGGCCAACTGCCAGTCTTCATGATGGCAATGTGGTATCTGGATGCCATAGAACAGACCTTCCCCCGTAGGTCGTTCCACCTCTT
The DNA here is from genome assembly GCF_031143425.1 of Pleurodeles waltl. Classification (NCBI taxonomy): domain Eukaryota; kingdom Metazoa; phylum Chordata; class Amphibia; order Caudata; family Salamandridae; genus Pleurodeles; species Pleurodeles waltl. The sequence goes on along the minus strand of NC_090437.1, from coordinate 229,533,882 downwards.
CCTGATGTCCTCCCTTGTGCATGGATGGTTGCCCTCTGAATTGACCCAGTTGACAATTCTCTGCCACAACTCCATTTTCTAGCTATGGAGGTTTGCCGGACTGTTGCTCCAAACTGTTGTGGCTTTACCCTGACTATTCCATCGACCATGACCCTCAATTCATTGTCTGCAATGTGTGGGTGCTTTTGACGGGTCATGATGGTTGTGTTGTGGGTGTTGGTGTGTGTTGTGTGGAAAGGTGCAGTGTAGGGTGCTTGGTGGGGTGAGGGGTGCTTGGTTGTGAGTGCTGGTTGGATGTGCTTTTTGTATGCAGTAACAATGTGTGTATTGTGTTGATGGTGCTGTTGTGTGGTGTGTGCTTAGTGTTGAGTGTGACAGTGCCTAAGGTGTACAAGTGCAGAATCTTCAGTTTGTGTGCTCCTTGCTGTCTATGTTAGTAGTTGTGGTTGCAAAGGATTGTGGGTTGTTTGGGGGTGTGTTATGTAGTGCAGTGAGCAGGTGTGTGTATGTGTCTCAGGTGTGGGGTATTCGTACAGTCCAATGTAGTGTTGTGTTCTGGCTGAGGGTTTTTTTTTTGTCCACGGTGATTTGCACCTCCAATGGTTTTCTACTGTGCAAGAACCTCTGTGCTGATTTGTGGGTTGTAATCTGGAGGGTGAAATATAGTCCGTGTGGTGGTGCTGGAGGATGGACTACCTTTATTCCGCCCTTGTTTGTCCTGGTGGTCTCAGATTTGGGGCTGTATTTTGGCGGTCCTCAATGTGTGACTTGTAATATGGCAGTCGGAATACCGCCTCCATTACGGACTTTTGACGGCCGCCAATGAGGCGGTCTTCAGTAAAGACCACCAAAGTCGTGATGAGAGCCTTTGTGTCAGTTTTTGTCACTTTTGTTTTGCTAACACAATGAAAAGTGTTAGTAAATCTGGGCCTTCTTGTACAGTTAATAGTACGATAGTTTAACATTATATATTGTTAAAAACAAGTGCTGTAGGGTGAAAGATGAGCAGTTAAGCTCTAGAATATGGATTTATCGTTCCACAAAAACACACATGGTCACTTGTAAACTTATAAAAAAAAGTTTGCAAAAACATTTGTAACTCACATAACATCCAGGTACTCTAACCTAAGACCATACATGTCTGTTCCAATGTGCCCAGTCCTGAATTGCATCCTGCAATTCATCCAGCAACAAATCAGTACACTGGAGAATTTGCAGAACACATTTGCAAGTTTAATATGCTGTACTTTCCTCACCGGACCATCACTATGCTTACTACATAAGCTAAATCTGATGACTTTGTATGCATAGGGGAGCCTGACAAATCACCTCTAAATCAGAATAAGAAAAACAGATATATAATTGTCAAAATCAGAGAATACACTAAATCAAATAAAGTCCTTAAGCTCAGCAGAGCTGTAATCAGTGCTTGATTTGAGAAGGTGGATTCCGGTGCTACTAATTGTCAACACCGGCACTTGTGACAGTCTGCTACATGGTGATAATGGTTGTCTCATTTACAGATGAGCACAAAACCATTGTTTACTAGTTGAATAAATTAACAGTTTCAAATACCTGCCTTCCAAGCCATTCCTATAGCTTCGGGGACCTGGAATAGTCTGAATGGTCACACTTCCAGCAGTGTGATGGAGAGTAGCTTTGTTGGTGCTGTCCTTGGCAGCCCTGGCAGGGGCAATGGGTGGTGCAAACTACAGCTGCCTCCTGACGAGGGCCCCTATACTTATTTTGTTACAAATTAAGCACTGGCTGTAATGAATTGCTGAAATGGAAATCAATAGAGTACAGAATGTCCTACACTGGGTAAATGCTGTGAGCTGCCTGAAAAAGCCCGAAGAGAAAAATTAATCAATAAAAAAGAAGTAGAACAAAACTCATGCAAATGACATGCATCAGATAATGGAATTTGAGCACCATAATAATATTAATATAATGACTTCAAAATGATCCATTTGTACTAATGTACATTAGAGGTTATTTTTTCTTAAAGTAATAAAGACATACATTTAGCAGAAGAATACTGCTCCCAGAACTACTGAAAATTATACAAACTAGAGGATAGAAGGCTCAGGAGTAACATTAGAAAATACATATTTTCTTTTTTAAGAAATGAAACAATGGAACTGGAAAAAGGAAGTGGGAGGTAAACAAGTTCATAAAAGAAGTGCTGGCATTCGGCGAAAAAACTAAAGTACAGAATTAGCAAGGTTAAAGAAGGTGCCCTTGTATATCTAGAAGTCTACTGCTGGAAAATTATGTCATCTGATTGGATGCACCCAGATGTTCCTTCTGCTGCCAGTTTTTATGCTTAATGTTTTAGAATCATACTTAGTTTACAACCACTATTGCTTGGATCATAAAAGATAACCAGGTCAATAAAAGAAAGTCTGGATCAGTTGAAACTCTGTTGGGACACATATTTATACCCACTGACGTGAAAAGGGGCTAAGGACCTTATTATGACATTGGCCGTAAGTCCCGCTTACCGCCATGCCGACTGCCGCCAACATACCGCGGTGGTATACGCCACCCATATTATGAGCCACACATAGCAATCCGTCGCTATACAGACACAAACAAAAGTCCTCCAGCCCAAAGGTCAGTGATGAAATGGTGGTAGCAAAACCCACACTGTTACGCCAACAGAACTATGCCCACAGCATTATGACCCACGAATCACTGCAGCGAATATTCAACCGCGGTAAACCCTTGGCGGTACATACCACTGCGCTCAAAATACACACACATACAAAACAACACCACATTGGACAATTCAAACTACATACACCTGACACTCATACACACACCACACCCACACACCCACACCACTATAAAACACACACCCACACCACCCACATCCCTTTACAACTCAAAGAAATTGACAAATGAGAGAGAGACACACCAAGAGCACCCACAGAACCAGAGCCACAGAACACCATCACCCATACACCATCCATGCCCCTCACAGCACACACCCCAAAACACACTCACACACACCACTCACACTACACCCATGGCACCACAACAACACCCCAGGTTCTCAGAGGAGGAGCTAAGGGTCATGGTGGACGAAATCATCTGGGTAGAGCCACAGCTATTCAGATCACAGGTGCAGCAGGCATCCATTGCTAGGAAGATGGAGCTATGGCGGAGGATCGTGGACAGGGTCAACGCCGTGGGACAGCACCCCAGAACAAGGGATGACATCGGGAAGAGGTGGAATGACCTACGGGGGAAAGTGCGTTCTGTGGTTGCAAGACACCAGATAGCTGTACAGAGGACTGGCGGTGGACCCCCACCTCTTCCCCCACAACTAACAACATGGGAGGAGCAAGTCTTGGCAGTACTGCATCCTGAGGGCCTGGCAGGAGTAGCAGGAGGACTGGACTCTGGTAAGTCAAATCTTCACTACTTTCACCCCCTCCCTGCATGCCATCACATACCCCCACCCATCACGCCACCACCTCCAACACACCCCACCATCATAACCCACCCATCCCAGTACCCAGCATTGCATGCACCACCAATGCAGGGACACCACTCACAGACCTGCATGGACACCGATCACCACAGCATGCACACTAGAGAGAGTCACCTAGCCCACAAAATAACTACTCACACAAGGCAAAGCTCACAGGGCACTCACAACCATACAGGGCAACACACCCATGCACAAGATGTCATGCACAGAAACAATAACACTGCATTTACATCCCCACAGATCCCACACCCAATGTCACCGGAGAGGAGGTGCCAGCAACATCCAGTCCCCCCCACAGAAGAGGTCCCTAGTGATGACAGCAGCTCTGGACGCCTGGATCTGGATGACCAACCTGGCCCATCAGGGACCTCCGGACAGTTGGTTAACCTGCCACAGTCCCATACCACCACAGAGCCTCTACCCTCAGGAAATACCAGCACAGCACCCACCCATAAGGCCCATCCCTCTGTCCCCAGGATATTTCAATCAACAGTGTGACCACCCCTACAGGGACCTCGGGGAACCTCACATACACAGGACGATCAGGGACCTGGGGTCAGTGAGCACACGGTTCCAGGGACAGAGGCACAGGACAACAGGGAAGCTGGGAGGACTGCTGTGCGACAGGGGGAGGACAGGCCTAGGGAACTGACTCTCCATGAGGCACTCACCAACATCCCTGGAGCATACCACCAGTCCCAGGAGACAATGAGCCAGATACTGGCCAAGCTGCAGGAGACCCAACACCTGCAGGAGGGGCAGTACCTGGGGATCAGGGAGGACCTGCAGGGCATCCACACATTCCCTGGTCACCATTGCACAGGTGCTGGCAGACATAGCCAACACCATGAGGGAGGCAGTGGCACACCACCGGGCCCCTGACACTAGTCACTCTGATGAACAGCCCTCCACCTCCGCTGACGCTAGTGGACAGAAGGCCCTGCCACAGAAACAACAGGCCACCAGCACCCCTCCCCCTGCAGAAGGAGAACCACCACACAAACGGTCCCTGCGATCCAGGCAGAAGCCAGAGAACATTGCCAAGACCCCTGCCAGGAAATAAGACTCTTCTGAATGTCACCCTTGTGTCCCACTCTGTCAACCTGTCCACCTTGAACTGCCATTGTTCCACTTCCTGTGCCCCCTTGGACAATGCACCTGTGATCCACATAGAATTGGCTCTATCCTGGACATTCCTCCACCATCACCCCAGCCCATTGCACATCCCCATTATATTTTCAGCAAGTAAATAAACACCACTTTAAAAAATACAAGTATGTAGTATGTCAAATGATTTAAGTATGCATTCCTTTTACAATCTGTAGACATTGTAAGTAGACTGTACAGTAATGTATACATAGGTATGACCTGTATTGTGCTGCAGTCAATACACCAGGAGCCAGAGTAGGGCACAAATATCTGTGAATAGACATGTCAAAGGGTACAGTAAGTGTCCATAGTAGTGTGAACAGCAGCCTGCCAGTGACAATTTATAACACAAAACTGCAATGGAAGATTGAGTTACAGTGTCTTACCTGTGTGTCACTGGAAGTACTGTCGAAGGATAGACGTTCTGTTGTCCACATGCTCATCCTCTGCCTCCTATTCATCACTGTCCACAGGCTCCACTGCTGCCACACGCCCATCTCCAGCCTCATCCTCCTGCAGAAAAGGCACCTGGCATCCCAAGGCAAGGTTCTGCAACATGCAACATGCCACGATAATCTGGCACATCTTCTTGGGTGAGTATTACAGGGATCCACCTGTTAGATGGCGGCACCAAAACCTGGCCTTCTGGAGTCCAAAGGTTTGCTCTATAATTCGTCTTGTTCGCCCATGTGCCTCACTGTAACGTTCCTCAGCCCTTGTTCTGGGATTCCTCAAAGGGGTCAGAAGCTATGAGAGGTTTGGGTAAACAGAGTCTCCTGCAAATATTGAGGGATACCTGTTAGCCAGACACTCACCCTTAGGACCAACCCCACACCGATATACCAACATACACTGGGTGGGCCCCATGGACTCACCTATTAGCCACACCCAGTGCCTCTGGAGTTGAGCCATCACATATGGGATGCTGTTATTCCTCAGGATATAGGGATCATGCATAGACCCAGGATACTTTGCATTCACATGGGAGATGTACTGGCCCGCCAGGAACACTATCTGCACATTCATAGAGTGAAGCTCTTTCGATTTCTGAACACCTGTTCATTTCTCCCCGGGGGGGACAAAGGCAATATGTGTACCATCAATTGCCCCAAGAATGTTGGGGATATGTTCCATTGCATAGAAATCAGCTTTCACTTTGGCCAAATCCTCCACCTGGTGGAAAACAATGTAGCTGCACATGTGTTTCATCAGGGCAGACAACACTCTGGTCAGCACGTTTGATAACATTGGCTGGGACATTCCTGCGGCCATGGCCACTGTCACATGGAAGGAGCCACTCGCCAAGAAATGGATCACAGATAGGACTTCCACAAGAGGGGAGATCCCAGTGGGCTGACGGATAGCTGAGATCAGGTCTGGCTTCAATTGGGAACACAGCTCTTGGATTGCGGCCCTATCAAGTCTGTAGGTGAGGATAATGTGCCTGTCCTCCATTGCTGCCAAGTCCACCAGGGGCCTGTACACAGGGGTGATGTCTCCATCTCCTATTCATCCTCAGCGGTTGTACTCTAGGGGGCAAAACGAGCAGCATCTGGTCAGTTCCAAACCTTTCCTCAATGTACAATGCATTGCATGTTGTGACAGAAACAGTATCTTTATGTTTAACTGCAAAAATGTGCTTATGTCGGCTGTGACACAGTTAGGTGCCATGGCCTCCCCCCCCCGAAATGGCGGATACCTGTCCTGTGTGGAGGGACAGGTGGAAATGAGGTAATGCCGCTGATGTTGTGCGCCATTGCGGGAGGCGGTCGAGTACCGCTGTGCAGCTCCTCATTGGTTAACATTGGGCCCTATGGGTTACAGTGGCCAATGGTGATGTACGCCGGTGGTGACGGTACGCACCACTGCAGACGTGACCACCATTTTGTATCTATTCACTCACTTGCTACCTGACCTTCAACAGGAGAGGACCTATAATGCATGTGCTGCTGTGACCTGTGTCTGGAACCAACCATGGCTCGTGTCACTGGGGAAAGGGCCCCTGCCTTTACCGTTGCAATGTTGGAGAAACTGGTGGATGGGGTCCTACCCAGTACCGATTGCCTTATGGGCCTCCAGACCAACAGGTGAGTACACTGTAGGCACGATGTGTGGGGCATGAATGCATGGTGTGATGTGTGTGAAGGCCTCATGTAAGGGTGGGTGCGGGAGGGGTCCAGGGCAGTGTGCAGCATGTATGGTTGTCAATGTATGTGCATAAGAGGATGGGAGGGATATGGTGGGCCATGGGTGTAACAGGCCGGACGGTATGACTGATCCCTTTTCCATTTTCATTTTTCTGCAGGTCAGCACCCATCAAAAAAGGGGTATATGGTGTGCCATCGCCAAGGCAGAGCACCTACTGTCGCAAACGGTGGGACGACCTGGGACCCTGGGCAAAGAAGACGCCGGAGGCCCAGCTGGGAACAGCCTCCCAACGAGGAAGAGGTGCCCGTTGAACCCTGACCCCACTGATGTTCCACTCACTTGCGGTGGTCTATCTGGAGCTCGATGGGCGCTTGAGGGCATCACAGCAGCCACAAGGGGGCGAGTACAGTTTCAAAATCTGTAAATTGTGCGTGGTGGGGTGGTCTCTGGGTCAGGGATGTGAGCCTGTGGGTGCCCCTAGGCCAGGTCGGACATTCCAGAGTAGGTTCCATGTTGGGCAGGGGCTGATGCGCTCCACCCCCAAACATGCTAGTGGGAATCTACTACTGGGCAGGGATCTGTGGGTCTCAGGTATGCTGCTATTGGCGTTAGGTATTACTGTCTATGGCCTGGTGACTAGCATTGTGAGTGGTAGTGCATCGCCTAGTGCGTAGGGCTGTCCCCTGTGTGTTGTGTACGCCAACGGTGTTGTTGTTGCTGGCATTGACCAAGTGTATCCTCTGTCTCTCCCCCCCTTTTTTGTTTTGTAACCCTGCCCTTCTGTACATTAGCATCATCTGCCGGAGGAGCAGAGGCACCGGCGATGGAGGGAGCTGCATCCCACATGGCCCTGGAGGCCGAATCCACCAAGCACTACAGCGGAGACGAGAGGGGACAGTTCTGACAGTGATACCTCCTCTGATGGAAGCTCCCTGCTGATGGCAGACAGCTCTGTGGCCAGCCCAAGAACTGGTACAGCTGGCACCCCGTACCAGCACTGCCCTCCCGCCAGCCCCTCAGCGAGTTTCCCGTGCCCACTCACCCAGGAGGGTGGGCATCTACTTCACCCCAGGCACCTGAGGCCCTGCCCCAGTTTTTGCCATTATAATAACTCCTCTAATTCCTGTTTGATTATGGGTTTTTATTTTTGACATGGCATGATCGTTAAAAGGTGTTAGCTTGTATAATGAGGATTTACGAGTGCTCTGCTAAAATTGTTCGTCCTGGTGACAGTTAGTGTTGTGGTAAGGATAGGTGTATTTCCGAAATATAAGATGGTTTGCGCTCTTCATAGTGGCCTATTGGTAGATATTTGGCCCACATGTAAACGTCTGACAAATGGCAATTGTTGAGCTTTTGGCTGTCCAATTTGATCAATTATTAACAGTTTGACATTAGCGTTGTCTCCCACTTGACATTTATTTTAGTGTTTTTGGGCAGTACCTTTGACAACGTTATCCCTGGTATGATATTTTGTTTTTTCCTTTGTATATTAGGGAGTATGCCGCTTCCAGGCAGCAGGATGTGCATATGTGCGACTTAAACAGAAACAGTGTTAATTGACATGAACAAAATATAACTAAAATAAGGTATGGTCATCTTCATCATCATTTTATATATCTTTTATAATTAGAATTAGTAATATAGCACTATTGTAGCCATTTAAATTTTGATGCATCATTTCTTAGGTTTATATATGCGGTGGGGCATTGTTAGCCAGGGGTTAGGCACATCATAGTTACACTCTGTAAGGTTCAAAGTACATACAACTATTACTTCCTACAACAACTATATCTATGTTATGATATTTCAGGAGGTACAGAACAGCACTGCACAGCTGTTCATGGTTTTTAATCAGTGTATATTTCTTGTTAGGTATATAGTTATGTATTTTGTAATATGTTGATATTCTTTCTGTTTGTTTTTACTTTTTGTCTGACATCTTTCCCCTTTTTTTGTTTTTGTTGATGTGTTGGTCATATATTATACGTGTATGTATAAATGCATTTTGTAAAGTGCATCAATACATGTGTTTTATATATTCAAGATGTTTGTCTTTTACATTGTAGTAACTTGGTGATGGGGTCCCTTGTCTGCATGTATCATTATTAGATTAAGTATATTAGTAATTGTTAAGTATTTCATGTTTTATTTGACTATATATGACATGTATGAGTGTTTTATAATATATTTAGGGCAATATTTCTGTTGCATTACAATCCTGAAGAAGTCCTGCTTTTGAGAACGAAACGCGTTGGCTGATGTTTCTTTCATTGTAACAGAATAAAGAGAAGACAACAATGTGACGACATTGATTAACTGGACTTTATTTGATATATGCAAAAAGTGGTGCACCATTGAAGTATCTTTTATCCATGGTCCAATTTGGGACAGCACCCTGGCAGTAGGTGCAGTGATGAGTGCACACATAAGAGTATGATATTATGCTGAAATGTTTCCCTCATTTTCTAGGTGATAGGGAATAGGTGCATTCTCCAATTGAACCCACTGCCAATTTTCTATTATTCCCTGCCCCAGTTAGCCCTGCTGCCCTGAGTGAGGAGGCTGTTGACCATAGTGAATGCCAACCAGGGCCTGGCAAGGTATTTGCAACATGCAAATGCATTCCTGGAGGGCATTCACTCTGGCGTGGCGGCCCAACATAGATCATTCCAGGCTCTGGCCTCCTCCCTGATGGCAGCCATTGTCCCTGTCTCTAGCCTCCCCCTCCAACTTCCTCTACCCAGTCCCATTCCCCTGAACCCCAACCTATCCCAAGCACACAATCAGACCAGCATGCACCAAGACAACACACAGGAGTAGCTCAGGCAAACACAAGCACCACACATAATCCCAAAGGCACTCACACAAACACCATCCAGAAACAGACACACCAACATCCACTGCCTCCACTGTGTCCCCCTCCTCCTCATTGTCCACCTCACTTACAGTAGCGTCTTCATTCACACCTGCATTCACTACATCCTCATCCAGTACCTCCATCACCATCACGCCTATTACTACACACCCCTTACTGGCAGTCACCACCCCCACATCCATGCACACGTCCCCTGTGTCCTCTCCCACTGTGATGCACCACCAACTGCGAATGGCAAGGAGGAACCACCAGCTGCCAAGGGCAAAGGGCCTGCCCCTGCAGGCAGGAGGGACAGGAGGCCTGGTGCTGTGACAGGATCTGAGCCCCCACCACCAACCATGCTGCTTCAGCTATCCACAGCTGCAGGGGAAGTGCTGGAGCCTTCCCCCACCACTGGCAGCACCGACACCAGCACCGCCAGCAGCACTGCCACTGACACCGCCAGCAGCACTGCTACGGTCACAGCCACCAGCACCACTGGCAGCAGCAGCCCCAGTGTGCAGCTGTCCGAGGCTGCAGGGGAAGGGCTGGAGCCTCCCCACACCACTGGCAGCACCAACACCACCAGCAGCACCGCCACCACCAGCAGCACCACCACCGTCACAGCCACCAGCACCACTGGCAGCAGCACCAGCCCCAGTGAGCAGCCGTCCGAGGCTTCAGGGGAAGGGCTGGAGCCTCCCCCCACCAGTGGGAGCACCGCCAGCAGCACCGCCACCACCAGCAGCACCACCACCAGCACCACTGGCAGCAGCAGCAGCCCTAGTGGGCAGCCGTCCGAGGCTGCAGGGGAAGGGCTGGAGCCTCCACCCACCACTGGCAGCACCAATACCAGCACCGGCACTGCCACCACTGTACAGCCATCACCGCCGGCGGATGGACTGTACTCCTGCCTCCATGGAGTATCATGCATCCTGCCCACAGCAAATCTCGTGGATCTGACACCCAGGTGAGAGACTGTGACCTTGCACTCCCATGTGCTACATCACAGGGCACAAAGCCTCCTCCAGAACCAGTGGAAGAAGGCAGTGACTCACCCCCTCCTTGCCAGGATGAAGCACACTGGGCACAAGGCCCCCTCCAAAACCAGTGGAGATGCCATCCACTTGAGAGACTGTGGATTTGCACTCCACAGGACCAAGCAGTGGGCAAACTACCCACTTGAGAGACTGTGGCCTTGCACTCCTAAGGACCAAGCAGTTTGCATGTAGCCTCCTGCAGTAGCAGTGGTGTTGTACCATCTTCTGGCTGAGGTGCCCCCCCTTTCCCCCGAGGTGCCTGTGTATTTTCGACCTGATGCCCCAGCAATGTTCTCTCCATATTGAGGCAGGAGTCAAGTGAGGCGTTGGCCCATGTGTTATGGCCCTGTGGCCCACGGACATTATGGACTGGGCAGTGTCCCTCCATTTGTATATATGTAAATACTGTTTTGATTTTTGAGGACGTATTTCTAGTATTTTATCTTATTACACTCATTTGATCTATTCCTTTTGTCCGTGCCTTATTCCTGAGGGGTACGGGTGGATATGTATTGTTGTTGCATCTGGTTGTGTGTATGGTTTTGGGGGTGTTGCGTGTTGCGTGGGGGTGTCACTCTCTTTTTCTTCCCCCCTCCCCTATGTGCTAGGCAGCAGTATTCACCGTGGTCGTCACCTGCATTGGTATTCCTGGTGTAGGCGGAGGTAGACCAGCATGGGGAACACCTGCAGTTCAGGCTCCATGGCGTTGTGGTTCTTCCTTGAGTCTCCAGAGGTGAGTCGTTTCCCTTCTGTGTACTGTTTCCGCCGTGCTTTTGATGGCATTGGTACCGCCCCAGAAAAGGTGGCAGATTGGTGTGTCATAATACAATGGGCAGAACCTTGTCTTCCATCTGGCTGTTGGCAGTTACCGCTGCGGTGCTTGTTGCTACCGCCATGGCGGTCGGTGTGTTAAAGTGGCTGTCTGTGTTGGCGGTTTCCGGCATGGTTATAATTCCATTTTTTTACCGCCGGCCTGTTGGCGGTATTACTGCCGCTTTATCACCAACTGCCAGTGTTGTAATGAGGGCCTAATTTTTTTTAGACAAAGATAGCAGAATTATATAACCACAGAAAATATAATTCTGAAATGTTTCTGTGCACTTGGGATACTTTCTGTGAATTCTTTACAGAACAGAGAAATGTGAACTTCTAAATTATCTCTCTGTGTGTACTACTGGATAAAGCACTAAGGGGCCGATTAGGAGTCTGTCTGACCTCCATGGTATGACATCCCTGTGGGGCTGGTGGGGCCGGCGGCACAGTCAGTGCAGCCAGCATTGTCTCTGGCTGCTGGAGCCTGCTGACATTGACTGCACAGCCAGAAAGTTTTGTGCACTGCTGTCATGCACCATGTCGTTCATGGCAGACAGTGCACTGCAACGATGCTGATGAGGGGCCCTGCAATACCAACAACATTGGCAATAGCCATCCTGGGACCACCCTCAGACCCCTTCCCTACCTTTCTTCTGGTTCATGGTATCCCTGCCACTGTTGGCACTGTCTCCATTTTCCCCAGGTCTCCTGACCACTGCTGTCGCAGTGAGGCAGACGTTGGTGGCTGTTTTGTGGCAGTCTGACCCCCACCATCCAAATCGGGCAGTCAGACCGCCAAGAAAATGGCAGTCGCACCACCAAAGTTGGAACGCAGGCCTTGGGACCACCCTACTCGTAATTGGCCACTAAATCTGAAAAACATTAATTAATGGGGAACAGGGAAGAATACTATTGTATGTCAATGTCTACTCTTTTTAAATAATTTTGTGCAGAATATTTTGGGCACATGAACAGGATAATTAGTAGTAATGCAGTATATGTATTGTATGGAAAATATTAGGATTTACATATGAGGCTGCTACTGATACACATTTACACTTTTAAAAGCGTCTCGTATATCCTATTAAATTATTGTAATTTTGATCTATTTTCTAAGATCCATTAAAACAAACAATCCTGCATTAAGAGTCTGGTACTTTCATAGGCATGTCTTAGCTGAACTCTTCCTTATTTTTTATGTGTGAGGCTAAAAAGACAAACCATTAAAAATAGAGCCTAAAAACATGGGCTATGAAGTTACAGGTAGGAAGTCGGATTTTCAACCTTTTGCTAAACAGAATGGCATAAGATTGTGAACGAAGGATCAACAGCAAGGAGTTCCAATCCTGGGTGGATACTGAGAATCCTCTCCTGGCATATGTACAGAGCCCAGTGGCATAGCGAAAAATGATGGAGCCTCCCCTGCAGAATGTGATATGGGGGTCTGTCTTCCATTTCTCACAGATATTAATTGAACTTGATGTGCAGGAGCCACCCTTGTGAGTTGAGTCCACCTCTGCACTACACGGCCAGCAGGGGCATGTGTTATGCCCCTGGAACCTTGATTTAGGTATAGGCAACAGAAACTGGTCTGCAGATTACAGGATTCCGGTTAGTTTGTACCGTGAACTTTTAGAGGCTTTAAAGGCTGGACTATGGAGGTAGTTGCTTTATACATGGTTGTCACAGATGTGAAAATGACTCTGCTTTAAATGGCCAGCCAGTGGAGGGACCGCAAAACTAGGGTGATAGGATGTCATCTAGATCGACCTTCTGTCACGTGGGCTGCAGAGTTTTGTGAAAATTAGTGACAGTAAAGTACTTTTGCTGCAATACTGGGTAGGTTGAGTTTCAATAATCCAAACTAGACTGGATTGAAGCATTGATAACTGGCAGATGTAGGTGTGAATCTAGAAAATATAGACTTTCAGCAGCTGCTGGTGGCCTTAGTTGCTTGGTGTTCAAGGGTGAGTGAAGAGTCTTAAAAGATGCCATGGTCTCACAATATTAGTTGGCACAAGGCAAGACCCCATAATGGAGGAACAACACATGCTATTCCAATTATCTCAGTTCTCAATAGTGACTAATACATATCATCCTATTTTAATAAGCAAGATGTGTCTAGTATTCTTTATAATACTAGTTCAGCAAAGGAAGGATGAAATAGATGAGGTGTGGCCCCATTTGCAACAAAATAAAAACATTCCATCTCTTAATCTGGTTCCACAGTGAACCAAATGGCACTATAAATGGTACTTTCAAAACATTTATTCAAACATAGGGCCTCCTTACGAGTTTGGAGGTCCATCGACTGCCATGTTGGAGGTGGCAGACGACTGCCGTAACTCTGACTGTCCTACCGCTGTATTACTAGTTTGGCTATGGGACCACCAAAAGACCGCCATACTGACTGCTGTATGGCGGGGACCGCAGCAGTCCTTCACAGTGGCAGTCAATGTTAGAGATCCTGGCACCGGGCCACCATGGCTATTACGACCTGCTGGAGAGCCAAGTTTTCATTGAAAATTCTACTGCCAAGGAAAGCTTGTCAATCAGCAGATAAGGGGCCCAAAATGTGGGGCCCCATGAGGTACAGCTGCATGGAATGTGGGGTTTAGGGGGGCACTGTGTGTCATGCACATTATGGTGCATAGGAAACAGGCTTCCCATCGTGCTGACAGGTAGAAGAGCATGGCCAGCAGTAGCTCCATTGTACTGCCCCATGCCTCTGCCTGCCAATCACTTGAGCCCCACATTGATCTCATAATATGGCAGTCCTAGGACCTTCAGCCAGGTGCCGTTCGAAGGACCGCCACCATGGTGGTCCGACAGTCAAACTGCCAAACTCGCAATGAGGCCCATACTCTCTTTTTACAAAACTATAAATTCAGACAACTGACTAAGTTGTTCTCGTTGAGATATGTTTACCTTCCAATTCAAAGCAGCAGGAATTATAAACATGAAGGCCCTCCTGGGTACCCCATCCCACACTTACACTGTCCTTCCCATCTAACTTGGGAGATGCTGTAACTTTTACCAGGTAATGGATGCCTAGTTTTCTCTGTCCTTCCTCTGAGAATAGATTCTTGCAACATCACAAGTCAGCAGCCCAAGCCAGACAATGACTGTGTTGATGGTTCCTTCAGTAGTTTGGAGGCTGGGCTGCCTCTCTTCCTTGCATCTGAAGCACACAATGCTGGACAAGTATGTTCACTTGAGGGCTTTGCTCACTAGTGTGCAATACCAGAGAATTTTGAGGTTGGGCAGCAGCCAAACCCAAACATTTTCTTCAGAGTGCAGCACCTACTTCACATAATAATAGGGAAAAAGGGGGATACTATTGTATGTCAGCTTCTGCTCTTTTTAAAGGTGATAAGCGCAGGCTATTTTGGGTTCTTTGAATAGCACGAGAAATAGCGAAGGCAGTTTATGTATTGTATAGAACATACTCAGATGTATCTATGAAACTGCTGCTGACACACATTTACACTTTTAAAAAGTACCTCATATATCATATGTTGTTACTGTACAAATTAACACATTTTGATCTATTTTCTAACATTTAATAGAACAAACAATCCAGTATTAAATATCTGGTGCTTTATTAGGTCCTTCTTAGCTGAACTCTGCCTTAGTTTTTATGTTTCATGTTTTATTGGAACATTGGAATGTTGAGAGCTCCATTGAAGGCAATTGAGTACTTCCGAGCATAAAATGGCTGGTATAAGCCTTCTGCTCCAACAGTACAATGTGTGTCTTTATTTTTCTCCCTTTTAATTTATTGAAAATGAAAAGGAAAAATAAATATATATTTGAAATATTAAAATATGTAAAAAAAATATCTTACATTAAAAACACCATATTAATTTTACAAAACATAAAAATAATTGAAGAAGTAGTCTTATTAAAAATACAAATTAAATTAATAAAATAAATACATGCATTTAATAAATACATGCAATCTTAAATTATTTTATTTATTGAAATACTTGTTAAATAAAAATGAATATAGGATTACTAGTTTATTTAGAAAACAACTATATATGTGTGTGTGTGTATATATATATATATTTTTTTTTTTAGTAAAAAATTATAAACAAATATTAAACCATTATATTTCTTGAAAGACATAAACATATTTTTAAATACTTTAAAAGTATGACACCATTAGATACAGATCATTTTAAAACCCATAACAGAAAAGATTTTAGACAAAAGTAATTTATAAGATATGCTTTTAATTTATACATGATCAAATGATCTGAAAGTATTTTTCTACAGAGAGGTACATTTATTAATCTAACTCAAAATCAAAATCCAAAATAAAAACTGTATGAGTTAAAAACAATCAAAAGCAATATTCTAACCTTAACCCAACAAACACTAAGGAGAAGGAATACATTGAGAGAAAGAGAGCAGATTTACCTTTCTTACTCCAGTGTGAGAAACACTGGGAAAAGTGTATATATTTGGTGTGTCGTATGTAGTAGTGTAAATCTCGTCCAAGAAACATTGAGGAGCACTAAGTGGAGAAAGGCAGGTATCTATGCAAAATGGCACATTACTGTTCTTTCCAACTGTGCTGGTGCCCTTTTTTGTTTCCTAGCGCCAAAGTAGGCACCCTTGCACCATGGTGCAAAGGTGTCTGCATTGTAGGCAGGATTGTTTTCATGCAGGAAGGAGTATCTTTGTGCACAAAAACAATCCTGAGGGGCTTTTTCCTCTTTCCATGTGTGCTGCAGGATGCAGCACACAAAGAAGGAGTACCAAATGAGGAGAAATAAAGATATTCTCCTCATTGCACCTCCCCTGGTGAGATGTAAGGTTTTGGCACATCCCAGGTATATAGGCTCTTGGAAAACTGAGGATGCATCAGAGTCCATGGGTGTTGAGTGTGAGCACCCATCGCAACTCCCATGGAACTCCTTCCTAATGCAGAGTAGGGCAACAATGCAGCCATTTGCACAGCCTTGCCTTACTCCAAATCTATGAAGGCATTCAAAGGCATGCAAAGTGGCTTTGAATGGCCTCATAGATATGGCTGAAGGGTTTGAGAAAGTGATGCATCGGCAGCACAAGTCTCTCATAAATATACCACTTAGTGCTTAGGTATAATAGCATCAAGGAACCTACTGATAAGTCCTAGAGATGGGCACCAGCAAACATCACCACAAATCATGTACACTATAGGCAGAATGAGGTCTACACAGTTTACTGGCAAAAAAAGAAGAATAACATCTCATATCATTTGCTGTCCAGTGGTGTTCATTGGCTCATTCTTGAGCAAATGCGATCTCTTTATGAATTATGCCTCACCACCTATTTTATCCCACAATGCTGCAAGTCACGCTCTAGACACTGCAAAGCAATTAGTGAAATATTTTGAGTTCTTTTCAGTTCACTTGAGTTCATCGGACAATTAAAATGAACCATTGAACAGAATCATACTCTGTTGTATATCAGAAAATAGACCACAAAAGCATTGATGTGCCATTACACATTCATAATCAAAGTACCAACATTTCAACTCCATAAATATCCTGGTCAGTATATTGGCACTCAAACACATTTATTTATAGACAACATTATTTAAAAGTATAAATACAAATTAAGTATATTTTTAAAATAGTAATGTATTCCAAAAAAGATATTCAATTAAAAAAGAAGATTGAGAAAGTGCTTTCATTTGAGGAGGCATATTTACAGCATATATACTTAAAATAACGTAACAAAGACTCCCATTTAATAACCTTTCCTAATATATTTAAAATCTTATTTACAATAAAGCAGTTACTTTAATACAGTGGTTCCCAACCATTTGACTTCAATGAACCCCCACTTTATCATTATTGGAACCCCGGGACCCCCACTGAATCATTATTG
Organism: Pleurodeles waltl; assembly: GCF_031143425.1. NCBI lineage: Eukaryota > Metazoa > Chordata > Amphibia > Caudata > Salamandridae > Pleurodeles > Pleurodeles waltl. The sequence continues at coordinate 229,516,493 of NC_090437.1, read as the reverse complement.
GATTCTAGGGATTTTTCTAAGAAGTCACAGACCCCCTGAGGAGGCTTTGCAGACCCCCAGGGGTCCCCGGACCATAGGTTTGGAACCCCTGGTTTAATAGATAAATATGTTTTTTTTTTTAAATACTAAAATGAGTCACATTTCAAATTTTTAGTATGTAACAACAAAACATTAATGAAAAATATATATTAACAAAACACAAAAAACAACTCATTGAAACATTTAAAAAAATATAAATACAGAAAAATGAAATGTATTGATACTTTAGTATGTCATTTAATAATTGTGTTCAATTTGCGATTATATATTAGTTGTAACTATAAATACAATTTGTAAATCATTTGCTCAAAAACATTACCTCAAACCCAAACAAACTCACATTAAAACACATTAAAACACATCTGCCCAATCCAAAAAGAATACCAATTAAAAAATATATATATTTCTAATTATTAATTACTTCTTATAATCCTCTACACCCACCAAGTTACCCAATAAAGCCATCAAGTGAAAACAAAACATACACACACATGTGTGAATTAATGGATAAATCAATACTTTTAAAGTTAACAAAAACAACTTAAAACAAGTAATTAATATTAACGGTATGGTACAATCTTGGTAGATGGAATACAAACGGATTGGATCTTCCATCCACCATATTATCTCTATTGGATATAATGGGGTCGTAATACAGCAGACAGGATAGTTATGATGGAGTAACTCCATCCTCCTAGAATCATAATCATCCCTTAGTTTCCTAAAGGCTAGAGCCAAGCACACCCCAAATATATCCCACATGCCAAAAATCTAAACAACATTAAAATATTTAATCAAGTAAATACATAATTACCAATTCAACAATTTAAATAATTAATATTATGATGATTTGTTTTCCAATTGATAAATACTGTGAATAAAACACTGTCAACACATTCTCCTACAAAACACAACAAATTCAAATTGAATAAAATAATTTCAAAATAATTTAGCACACAAACATATAATTAACACAAATAATACATATCTAACACATTTCTTAAATTAACGTTATTTAACATGAACTTTAAAAAAAACACTACTTACTCAAGCCCTCTACAAACTCAACAACACAATAAACTATTAATATAATTTATTGGAAATAAAAATGAAAATACATTTACCTGATATATTATTTGAGAAATGAAAATGAAATACATTACATTAAAATAATATGATAAAGATCAATATTATAGTGAATATTTTTGATATTTTAACACAATAATGAACAATATACTTACGTTCCATAATTTCGGCCATAATATTTACAATATTTAGACCACGGTTTTATGGTCAGGTGATATTTTAGAAATTACATTTGGGATGAATACCACCACATTAAGACCTGGAAACATTGCAGGAATACTTTGCCAGGCAGTCCAAATTTCTGGAGAGGATATAATGAAGGCTTCCCTCTCAAGGGTATTCACGGGACATTCAAGCATGTAGTCTTTACCCTTCTGGAGACATCCAGAGTACTGGTGTATCGGTACTTTTGGCCTGTCTGGGAAGTACTCTGTTGTGGCCAAGAGCATGGAATGGTGGCTTGGGTAGCCCAGGTGGTTCACTAAGATAGGGGATGCTGCATTGCTAAAGTCACAATCTAAAGAGATGATGATTGCCAGCCCTCAGACTTAAGGTTAGAATATCAAAGTTCCTCACTTGTGCATACCTTTTTGTAGCAGGTCTAACATGGCAATATAACGCATGTGATGTGCTCCTCCATGAATGTTACATTATACATGATTTACAATTGCTGGAATATTTAAGGCTCCACATGTGAAATATGTATTACTACAAATGCGGCTTATAGAATTAAAGCTCCCTTCTTCAATGTCCTTTTACTCACCCAGTTATGTGCATTTATAAAGTGCAATATTACCCGCAATGGTATCCAGGTGCACAGCAGGTGTGTGTCTCTAGCCTTGACAATGTTAGGTGGTTAATTGAAAAGCCAGGTCATCAGCTTCTATCTGAATTCAAGAAGAGAAGAGGATGTCCTGATGGAGAGTGGAAGGATGTACCATGGTTTAGGAGTGATGCAAAAGAATGCTCATACTCCTGATCTGCTCCTACTCGCACATATCCTATGCACATTCCATAGGCTTTGTGTGAGTAGGAGTACGGCAGAGTGAAGGTGTCCCAATGGTTGGCGGAAAGGGATGTAGCAATTCAGGTAGGTGGGGCTTAAGTTGCGTAATACCTTGAATGTGTGTGAGGAGTTTGAAAGGAGGCGGATCCAGTGGAGCTCCCTGATGTGTGGTTGTTAGACTTGGCCTCCTTGCCATGGTTTTCCCTGATTTTTGCCTTCTGACCTGTTTGTTTACTGCATTTTGCTGGCTTTAGGGTTCTGTGCACTTTACCACTGCTAACCAGTGCTAAAGTGCAGGTGTTCTGTACTCTAAACATGGTGACATTGGCTTATCCTCAATTGGCAAACTTAATTTACTTGTACGTCCCTAGTAAAGTACACCATATGTGTCCAGGGCCTGTAAATTAAATGCTGCTAGTGCGTCTGCAGCACTGATTGCACCACTGTGAGAAAGTAGCCTCTTTCTAGCATGGTTACCCCCACTTTTGGCCTGTTTGTGAGTGTATGTCAGTGTGTTTTTACTGTGTCACTGGGATCCTGCTAGCCAGGACCCCAGTGCTCATATTGAAAACCCTAATTGTCAGTGTGTTTTTCCTGTCTGACTGGGGTCCTGCTGGTCAGGACCCCAGTGCTCTTAGTGTGTGACCTAATGTGTGTGTTGTGAATAGTGCTTAACTGTGTCACTGAGGCTCTGCTAATCAGAACCTCAGTGCTTATGCTCTCTCTGCTTTTAAATTTGTCACTATATGCTAGTGACTGAATTTACCAATTTCAATTGGCACACTGGACCCCCATTATAAGTCCCTAGTATATGGTACCTAGGCACCCAGGGCATGGGGGTTCCAGGAGATCTTTATGGGTTGCAGCATTTCTTTTGCCACCCATAAGGAGCTCAGACAAACCCTTCTACAGGCCTGCCATTGCAGTCTGAGTGAAATAGTGCACACAGTATTTCACAGACATTTCCACTGCACTTAAGTAACTCATAAGTCAACTATATGTCTAACCTTCATTTACTGAAGGTTAGGTGCAAAGTTACTAAGGCCCATATTTATACTCCCTTTGTGCCGGATTAGCGTAATTTATTTATACTTTGACGCTAGACCAGTCTAACGTCAAAATATCCCAGTGTGAGTCATTTTCTGGATGCTTGAAACCGCCTTGCGTCAATGAGATGCAAGGTAGGCGTTCCTGTCTAAAAAATGACTTAAACACCCGTGCGCCATATTTATCCAACCACGCAAAAAAGGTGCCGGAAAATTTAGCAAATCCCGATTAGTGGCAACATTTAACGCCTGGTCAGGGCAGGCGTTAAAATGGGGCAAACACACCAGTACTTAAGGAAAACTCACAGAAGCAACATCAGAGCTCTAAATGGATGACATGGAGGTGCTATTCATCCAGCATGCGCGAAGACCAAGAGCACAGGAGCAACAGCAGCAGCTTCCACCACACCAACATGGACCCCAAGGGCAACGCAGAAGGCAGGAGAGGATATTGAGGACCAGGACAACCTTTCAGGGCCTCAGGGAACATGACATCATCCAGAGGGACAGACTAAACTGGCAAGCCATACAGCAGCTGCTGCACCACATTGAGCCACAGTTGGCACCCAGCTTGCAGACACCCCACATCATTCCATTGGAGAACAAGCTGCTAGCTGCCCTGCACATGTTGGCAAGTGGCTCTTTTCAAACCACTGGTGCCCTGGTTGCCGGGATCTCACAGCCCTCATTCTCTGCCTTCCTTCCCAAGGTACTTGATGCCATCATCTCCCTCACACCCAGCCACATCAGCTTCTGCAACACACAGCAGAAGCAGCAGGAGACCAAACAGGGGTTCTATCAAATCAATGGCTTCCCACACATGCTTGGTGCCATTGACTGCACACATTTATGGATTGTGCCACCTGCTGCAACCTAGCATCTATACCACAACAGGAAGCACACACACTCCATCAACATGCAGGCCATTGTGGATCACCGTGGATTGATCACAAACATCGTGGCAAAGTATCCTGGGAGTATACATAATTCATTCATTTTCCGCCACTGCACCATCAATCAGCACTTCCAGGATGGACGATATGGCAATGGCCTACTTGTTGGTAAGTACAGAAACCTAGTAATTTGCACACAGCACAGCAACTCTGTAGGACACACAACACATACACCACCACATTGACACGTGGCCAGGAAGACACTGAGGTTGAGACACTGGTAGTCATGTTTGATATCCTGACCCAATGGGATACACACCTATGGACAAATGACAGATGCAAATAACAAGAGATGCCACTCCAGAGCCACACAGGACCAATTTAAAACCACACAGTGACAATGACATGGCCTTAACTGGCAGTACAACTTGGAAGATGAATCTTCCAATATCACATCAATAACACTCAATCACACACCCTTCCAAGCAATACATTCTGTGTAAGGGGTGTGTAATGTGTTTTGCTGCAGGTCAAACACCAGGAGACACATAGCATGATGACGCTGACTCTATTAAAGGTGACATGGAATCATTGAGGCTGTACCAACATCTCACAGCACTCCTGGGGTGACATTGCCAGCTAGCAATAAGGAAGCGGACTGTGCTATGAAAACATGTGTATGTGACACTAATCCAAAGTGCACACTGCTACACATACATATTGAGACAATTCCCCATATATATAACAGATGTACAGGCAGATGGACCTTCTGACACTAAAACCTTCACCCCCACAACCAAGTTAGCCAGCTTACCTGGAGCAAATTCAGTGTTGTAGGTACATGTTTGCACATGAGCCAACTCGGTGAGGGCACAAAAATAGGTTTGCATAGAACTTGTCACACATGGGATAATTGTGCGCTGTCAATTGTGAACACTTCAGTGCTGCCAACATATGGAGATGTGTTGTACATTGTCACCTAGACAAATCATAGGACCTCACGGTTGCATTTCACAAGCATTTACATACGTCAAATTTGATGGGATGTTCAGCCCATATAGTGCAACCGTGTTACCACCACAGTGGAATCGATTGTGTGTGTGGAAGTATCATGTCACCTCCAGTGAAGGCCCATGGACACTTCTTTCACATGACATAATGCATGGAGGATACACACTGATCTTAAATTTTTGAAATATACCGCTGATATCAGGTCAATCAGCCAAACACCAATTTTGATAGTTAACCACCCAATGCAGAAAGAACATCTTAGAAGCCTAGGATCCCACACAATACCACAAACACAGATGAGTCACAGACAACACAAGATAACAACTGCCAGGCTAAGTGATAATCAAGGTGCAACCAACATCCAAATATTTACCCTCATTTTCTTTTTCAGCTGATCAGGATTACGGGATCCAGCTATGGATCATAACCCCATTTGCCAACCCAAGCACAGCAGCAGAGCGTGCCTATAATGAGGCACATCGTAGGACGCGCACCATAGTTGAGAGAACTTTTGGCATCCTAAAGTCCAGATTCAGGTGCCTGGACATCACCGATGCAGCCTCCTATATTCACCTGAAATGGTCTGCAAGATCATTTGGACCTGTGCCATCCTGCACAACATTTGTGTAAGGAGGAACATTCCCCTCTATGAATCAGACCCACAAATGCCTGAAGAGGAGGAAGTGGAGGATGCTCTCCATTAAAATTGAGAGGACCATCCAAACACTGCTGCAGGATTGCGTCGCAGAAGTTCATACAAAACTTCCTCTAACTATAGTCACCATCACCACTTTGTTATCATATGTCATTAAAGACCTAACTTTATCACTCAATCATGCTCTAGGTAATTTTTTATGCATCACATGATCCCTAGGAATCATAATCAGAGTTTAGCCTCATGGAGCATAGCAGAAATACAGATTAGGATACTGAAAAAGCCAATTCACATTTGATGGGTATGAATGTACAGCCAACATCACACACGGTGTAAATGACACATATCCTGTCAATTGCACATGTGAAGGGCAATATCAGAGGACCACAGCTATGAGACACATCCATGTTGCCAACATGGTCCATTGCAGCACATGACACACAACTAATACACCATCAATCATAAGGAAAAAAAGTGTCTCATACGTGAGGCGGTGGATGTACTATTGCATTGGTAACAGGAATGTATGACCAGACCCTTGACAGCAGGAATTGTGACATCAGCTATCTCTGCAAGGAGCATGTGTGACAAGAAGTCCATCTAATATGAAAATGGATAGCACGAATGCCCCAAGTATGACAAGCATTGCTCACAAAACATGCCCTGCTCAGTCCATCCCAGGTAATAAGTCCTGCCACTGCCATGTTTTAAGTCTTTCCCCACCCTTCTCTAGGGGGCCCTGTAAATGGACTATCTGTACCCTGAGATTCTTCAGATACACACACCCAGACTCCCATTCTAACTCCTGTGTGCTTCCCATAGTCATAGTTCATCAATCTGCATGGACTTCTGGTCAAATAATGCACTGCCTGGTAGCCGGTAAGACCTGTAATCAGCTGTCCATTGCTTCCCATGTCAAAGGTCCACTTGGCCCTTTGAACTTGATTTGTTACACGACTTGTGAGAGACTGATGCTGCACACACCTGTGAGCACTACCATGCAGGACAGCCATTTGAACCTGCCCTGCCCTTGCTGCTGCCTGGAACTGCTTAGATGCTGCCATTTTCAGAATTTCCTTGTTGCGCATTGGCGTACAAATCACTTGTGTACCAGAGCCCTTGGGGGATTGTGTAACATTGCAGACCACAGCACAAACTGTTTTCAGTTCCCACAGTGTTGTTCCTTCTTGTCCCAGTCAGAGTCTGCTCACTGTGTATTTGCCTTCTTCATGTTTTTTCCTGACAGAGCCTGAATCCTGTTAGCCAGACTGGTTCCAGTCTGTGCGTTAAACATAGAGGTTCCCTGTGGCTACATTTGGCTCATTGTTGCTTTCCATGCCCTCTCTTGCCTCATGGGTTATTGTGTGTTGTAGGTCTACAATGAATCCTCAAATAGATAGTATATTTTAATCATGTTACTCATCGTAATCAGTTCTGGGACATGTATTCAAATGGCCAAATCCAGCCCCCATCCCTTGTCTGTTATTGCCTGTAATTATTTTAGCCAAACAGTGACAGTATGCTATGGCTGAATGCATGGATTTGGTACGGTGCCTCCAGCACAACAAACAAGGCTTGCCAATGTTTATGTGAGGACAAAACATGTTTGTGCCCTGACAGTCAAAACACAGAATCACACATGCCACCACCTTTTGATGGTACGTGCGTGGTGACTACCTGTGAGATTAATTAGCACAGAGGCACTGATGTTCCCTGTTGCAGTGGGAATTTTCAAGACCACCCTGTGTACACATGTTGTGATGAAAGCTGCCTGTTACCTACTACTCATCCATTACGTTTTTGAGCACACCAAGGTTGCCCTGTCATCAGCCTTAATAAAGTTCTGCAGTGCAGTTGCTGGAATATCACCATGTGTGTCGTTAGATGATCTTTGGCGTTAGGTCAAATCTGCTTTGAAGGATAATCTGTTCATTTAGGGAATGGCTCCACAGACTCATGACTAGACCTGCACATAACTATGACAACATGGAGGCCAATACTGACACAGGGTACACATGGCCACACACTTGAACTGGACACCTTTGTGCAATGAACCACTGGAAATATGTGAACACATGCAGCATGGCCTGCTGGTCCTCCACAGCCACAGGAGAAACATAGGTCATTTACATGACTCAAACTGTGGTGTACCAAAACAATTTTGGATTGGATTTGAGACTCTGTGTCACAAACACTGTACCAATCTAGCATGTTCAAATGCCTGACTCATGCGTAGTATACACACAAGGGACCATTAAGTGGTATCCAACATTTCATCACATGTGATGGGTTACATTTCTGACATTGCCATTATCAACTGTCCTCTATCTATCCTGTGTAAAGTTTGTCATGGGAGATGTTTTGTCCCCAAAGTCAGAGAAGTTCACACAACATAAGACGCAACCTATATAACAAACTCATATCATGAATGATGTACCTCAATGAATGGCATCTGATGGTTATCCACAATTACAACATATTCATACAAGTACATTATGCAAAACACTTCTTGTGACGTTCACACAGAGGCACAACAACAATTGAAATATCCAATTCATAGACATAAACACACAGGCCATGAGTGCATTTTTTTAGTTGTGTAGCCTTGCTATCCTCTATTGATGCAACACCTGCTCAAACTAGGAAATACCAATTTCATTCCAAAAGTTTGTGTTGCTTTTGCGTTAGTTAAGAGAGCCAATCCGGCACAACAACATGAGTATTATGGTCTGCAGTAGTGTGGTCTGCCACATGTGGCCAAACACTAGAACACGCACAGCAGGTCATAACATCCTATCTTTGTATGGTCATATCCTTCATGTATGTTAAAAACTAGAAAAATGACACAAACACAGCTATAAGCAGATTTTTTGACGCAAAAGCGTTAAAAAAGATGCATATGCGTTAAAAAATGACACTCACACCCATAATACATCGATTGGTCCCTAGCGTTAATTCCAACACTGCACCCCATGAAATCGGTTATCCATTAAAAAAGTATTGATCCTTGAATGCGGGGGAATTTTTAAGCATATGCGTCAAAAATATTGACACAAAGCCTGTAAGCATCATAACATTTCACACATTATAATAAAAACGCACCACATTTGAGACAGGAAGTGATGTAATAGGATATCCTGTTTACAGAAATGGTACAGTGGGTGTACTTTCACTTTCACTTTGCAGTCTGTGATTCTTCTAGACTGTATGGGTGTGTATAGAGTTGGGTCTGTCAATATTGTGCTTTTGTCTCCTGTGTACTATTTCCATTGTCATCTGTTGTTTTTGTAAGTGTCTGTGTAAATCAGTGTAAGTGTGTTTTTGTCATATTTTTAGATTAAATTTGTCTTTGTACTGTTGGGAGTGAGTTAGTGGGTATTGTTAGTTGGAGTATTGTTGGGCTGTTTGTGGGCCCTTTCCATACCTCCTTTCACTGTATTCCCCTCTTTACCCTTTCCTACCCTTATTATTTTTGAGATGTTGGGAAGGCCACGTCTGGGGAGAATGGGTGAGGAGGAGCTGGGGGCCTTTATATGGCTGGTGTGCCACTTCCTCCCCCTGATGTTGGAGGCTGGTGGCAGGGTGACACAGGGGTATCACACCAAGGCTGGAAGGTTCAGGTAGGCAGAGGTGCTGTTCCACCTAAAAAGACTGTTCAACAGCCAGCACAATGACCACCAACTGAAACATCACTGGGCTGACCTGGTGGCCAGAAAGCAGGACCTGCTGGACCACCTAGGTGTGGTGATTGGTGGTCCTGTTGGTGAGTACAAATTAGACTAAGGTTTAAAGTTAAATGCTCTGTAGTGACAGAAGCAGATTTTTTGACATGCTGCATGCAATGTTTGTGGACATGTGGAATGCAAGTTGAACAAACTGTGGCCCTGATGTATACTATTTTTGCTACGCATTACTGTCATTTGTTGACGCAAAAGCTGCACAAACTTACAAAAGACAACTTTATCTTGTTAATTAGTGCTGCTTTGACGTCAATAAATGATGGTAATGCGGCACAAACAAAAGTACTATTCAGGGCCTGTGAGTGTACCAGGAATGAGATGTATGTCACATGCTAATGCAAGTAACCAAAGTAGGCCCCAAATGTTTTAATACATTTCTGCACAGTATTCATGGCCATACGTACAAAGATCTTCCTAACCTCTGGTAATATCTTAGGCTGATGTTTGGACTTGGTTTGTGCAGCATTTATATTAATTATGGATGCCAATGTAATGCACACTTGATAATATCTAAGTTTTTTTTGTGCTACTTTCCATAGCTGTAGCATAAGCAAATTAAGCAAATGCTACACATGTAAAAAAATAACATCTGGCCCTAAGTTCATTGTTTCTGTGTGTTTACGTTTGGACAGATAATCTTTCACATGGCCAAACGTAATTGTGCCCGGATTCTACCAGATTGCAGTAGCAGTACACATGTTACTCTTGCGGCTTTTCAGAGTAGTCGTAGAAATCCTATCATTGAGTAGCATGGCCCAACAGCATTTTTGCCTCGGGCACAATTACTGGTACAGAGCTGGTGCATTTTCCATCTGTGTAACTTTATAGCCAAAATTGTTCTAAAGTTAATGGGTCATCATGGGATCCGTGAACTTTGTGAATGCATGGTCAGAAATAATTTATTTGCATGATGTTGGGCAAGGGACCACTGACTGCTTCCACCATACAGTTAAAGTGACTAAATAGTTTGCTAGTTTCCGTTTGGTACACACCTGCTGATCTAGTTCAGCATGGTGTGTACAATTGTTAACTTCTCAGTATGAAGGCTATCACAGACATGGTTGTATGCTAAGATCAGCAGGACAGCATTCCTGTGAGTGCCACAATTCCCAAGGTGCTTACAAACAGAGACATACCTCATCAAGTTTGCAGAAGTAGGACATTTTCTAAACCATGTTTCAATTAGAGGACAGTGTCATTTCGGTTGTATAACCACAGATCACCCAACTTGGCAAATGTAATCTAATGAATGTGGCAAACTGTGATCTACAATACCTGTTATAGGCACACAGGGCCCAGGGGAACACATTGCAGGTGCAATGACTACACCTGTGCCCATGCATTCTGTCACGGATGATCAAATTAGACACTGTCAGCATATCTTTTTGTTGATATTTTGATTTAGATAAATGGGCAATCCATGTTTAGCGTAACATTGTCATCAAGTAACACACAGGATCCCTGCCATCATGGTGTCATAGGTGGCATATAGGGCTCTGGGTACACTGCCAATGTGGCATATGTAACCTACAGACAACACAGGCACACATATAATGTGCCATTGAAAGTGCAATAAATCCTGACAAAACTCAACCCACATTAGCATCACACAGTAACTCATTGTCTCTTGATGCACAAGACACAATACCTGAGTCACTGGTAAAGCAGTGCACCAGGAATGTGGCTTGGCATGTCTCTCATAATAACAAATGATGAAATGGAGTACCCTCTAGAAACCATTCTGCACAAAATTGAGTAATCATGTTTGACACCACATGATTGCTAGGGCCAGTGCATGTGTGCATATGTGTGTCTATCACTCAATGGAGTGACAGTGTCAAAGCATGTTTGCAGTAGTATGTCTGTTGGGGTGTCTACATACTTGATGTGCTGCTCTATCATATAAAATGTCACACACAGTAATTTGTTGATCCAAGTTTTGTACAGGGAGCAGACATTGAGCACAGCCTGGCCCAGGTCCCCAGCACTCTATTCTGTGACGCTCAACTCGCTGAGTTGTTTTCTGGCGGCGTGGGACCCTCCTTTGTAGTGCTGCACCAACTGCATTTTGCACCTCCTTTGTCCCCATGTCCTGGGACTCCTGTGGGTGCTGTCTGGTCAACTGAGGGCTCTCTGGAGTGCTGAGGGCCCCCTCTTCCTCCTAACGCAAATTTGAGGCCCCCAGGTCCCTCCTGGGTCCGGACAGCGCCACTTTGATGTAAAACACGACTTTGGCGGAACCAAGGCTTGTTGGACGGATCCAGTGCCAAAACTCGCCTGCATCCAACATCTCTTCGTGTGACATCCATTGCATCATGCTGGAACCCACTGACATCTTCCTTGGGTGGATTTTTGTAGTCTTCATCCAACTGGGGACTCTTCTTTTGCACCCTCTTCTGGGTTGGCAGGGGCTCCTGTCTTTCCTGGAACTTTTTCTGACTTCTGGACTTGGTCTCCTTCCTTTGACGGTCTTCAGGTCTAGGAATCCACCATTTATTGTTTGCAGTTTTGCTTGGTTCTTGCAATAACTCTAATCATGACATGTAGTGTGTCCTAAGGAAACTTGCAGTACTTTACTCCTACTTTCCTGGGCTCTGGGGTGGGATAAATTACTTCCCTTTGCTGTATTCTTACTCTCCCAGCAATTCTCTACACACTACACTTGTCTAGGGGAGAATTTGTGATTTGCATTCCACTTTCTTAGTATATGGTTTGTGTTGCCCCTATACCTATTTTCTCCAATTGTATTCTTTGGCATTTAGTATTGTTTGCACTATCCCATGTCTAATTGCTTGCCTTATTTTGGTGTCTAGTGTATATATTGTGTATAATACTTACCTCCAGAAGGAGTATTGCCTCTAAGATATTTTTGGCCTTGTGTGACCCAAATAAACTACCTTTATTTTTGGTAACACTGAGTATTGTCTTTATTTGTGTATAAGTACTGTGTAACTATAATTGGTATTGCAGGAGCTTTATATGTGTCCTAATTCAGCCTAAGCTGCTCTGCTATAGCTACCTCTATCAGCCTAAGCTGCTAGAACACTACTACATTTCACTAATATGGAATAACTGGACCTGGTGTAAGTACCTAAGGTACCCACTACAAACCAGGCCAGCCTCCTACAGCCACCCGCTAAGTATCACTTTGAACATGTCTCAGGCTGGCCACTGCAGAGACTGTGTGTTCAGTATTAAACTGTCATTTCAACCTGTCAAGTGCACCCACTTGCCAGGCCCAAAACTTTATTTTTATTGTATGTAAAATACCCCTAAGGTAGGCCCTAGCTAGCTCCAAAAGCAGGGTGTAGTACATTTAAAAAGCTGAACATGTGCTTTTAAGTTTAATATGTCCTGGTAGTCAAAAACTATTAAATTATTTTTTTCACTACTGCAAGGCCTATCTCTCCCATAAGATAAGCTTGTAATTGTCTTTATGTACAATTTTCAATTGGGAAGGGTTAGAAATTTGGAATTTGATATCGCTGGACTCACAATGTAAAATCACAACTGACAGTGAAGTTGAATTTCAACTTGTAAGTCTGAAAACACCACTTTTAGAATGTTGGCATTATCTTTAACAATTCTGGGCCTCTGCCTTTCTCTGAATATGTGTCTGGGGTGGATGAGAGCTGGGCTTTGTGCATTCCCTCTAGGCAGTTGGACACAAAGGGGGCTGGGCTGTAATATTTACATCCTGATAGCCCATCATCAGGTCCATAGGCCTTAGTTGGCTTAATGGAAGGGAGAAGCTGGCACTTGAACCTGGATAGGGCTGTGCCTGTCCACACAAAGAGCTGCATAAGCCACTGGAGAGTGTCTAAAGCCAGGGAAGGAAGGGGAGGGACAGGGTGCACTTCAAAGGCCTCTCTTTGGAGTCTCCCTCACTTCAAAGGCTCAACTGGGTATAAGTACTGGACTCCAAACACCACCAAATCAGTACATTTCTAGATTTGAGGACATTCTGCCAGGTAGAAGGACTGTCCTGCTGCCAGGAAAAACAGTAATTCTGCTGAACTGCTTTGCTGTGTTGGCCTGCTGCCTGCTATCTCTTCCCTTGGAGTTAGAAACACTGGGGTCACCTCCCACATCATCCAAGAACCTAAGTGACTCTAAGGGCTTGCTGGCTTGCCTCCTCTTCTGAAGTCTTAGGGGCATCAAAGACTTCCTTCCATCCTACTTCAGCTGCTGGACTCTGCCAACTGTCAGTCCTGCCCTGCCAAGAGATGCTAATCCAGTCCTGGGACTTGGAAGTAGGCTTTGCAGCTGTTCTTCTACAATAATCGATGCATCAATGCTGTTGTGCCGATAGGAACTGCCATATCCTCCCTCGATGCCAATGCATCGCTGCTGCTGCTAAGGATGAGGTCTTCACATCACTGACTACACAGCTTAGGATCGACTCATCGCCTCCAGCCCGGTGCATCACCTTAGCATTGCCGGCTGCACAGCTTGATGATGATGCATCACCTTCATTGCAAGGGGTTCGATGCAGCACCTCAAGGACGACGCTTCAACAATTGCATGGCTCAATGACGACTTATCCCCCGACTGTGCAGACCAAAACCGACCCATTGCCTTCGCATTGTTGACATCGCCGCAATGCTCCATCCAAGGTACTTTTCAGCAGGCCCTGCATGGGTCCTGTACCTGGCCTGCCCTACATTGCAGTCAGCCTGAACCTTTGATTTACCCCGGTCTAGCATAACCTCAAGTAACCTTTTTGCGCTATTGATTTCTAAACACTCTATTGAAGTTTATTCTTAAAAAATTCATATCTTGAGTTATACTTATTGGATTTTAAGGCCCATATTTATACTTTTTTAGTGCTGCATTTGTGTCATTTTTTTATGCAAAAGCAGTGCAAAGTTACAAAATACAATTGTATTTTGTAAGTTTGTGCTGTTTTTGCGTCAAAAAGCGGCGCAAATGCAGCACTAAAATGTATAAATATGGGCCTAATTGTTTTGGTCTTGTCTTATTCATGAAAATATTATGTATTTTTCTAAACGGGCGTTGAGTCTTTTTGTGGTGTTTTCACTGTGTTATTGTAATGTAAGTGTTGCACTAATACTTTACACACTGCCTCTTAAACTAAGCCTGACTGCTCTGTGCCAAGCTACCAGAGGGTGAGCACAGGTTAATTTAGGTTATATATCTGACATACCGCAACTAAGTTTGTGGTCGCTACTTGGACAGAGTGTATACCTCTGCAAACGAGAGACGATTTTTTAAGAGTGGTGTAATGTGAGTTCTGTGTGTGGCGTTGAGAATGAGCCTGGCTTCCGAGTTCTGGATATTTTGGTGCGTTGCTTGGTGATCCTGGTGTAGAGGGTCTTCCTGTAGTATAATATTCTGGTGACTATGGTGTGAGTGATGGTTTCTCAGGTGTTGCTGGCGAGCCATTTGAAGATTTTCCTTAGAATCTTCATAGTGTGCAGTTGGATTCCCATGGTGAGGTGTCCTTGCCAAAGATTACTACTTCTGTCTTGTCAGTGTTGAGCTTCGGCAGTTGGCTTTCACCCATTTAGGGCCTGATTACAACTTTGGAGGAGGGTGTTAATCCGTCCCAAATGTGACGGATATACCACCAGCCATATTACGAGTCCATTATATCCTATGGAACTCGTAATACGGCTGGTGGTATATCAGTCACATTTGGGACGAATTAACACCCTCCTCCAAAGTTGTAATCAGGCCCTTAGTGTCTTTGGTTAAGCAGGTGGTGAACTTGTTTCTTGCTTTGGGGGTTTTGTCCAAGAAGGAAAGTATGAGTTGCGTGTTGTTCAAGTAGGGGAGGATTTTTATGTCATATGCACGGATGACATTAGCCAGTGGGCTAATGTTTGCATTGGAGAGAGTGGGGCTTAGCAATGAACTTTGATCCTTATTGAAGATGAGTTTGCTAGCTTCCAAGGACTAAAGTGCCAGGTGGCAGTTTGTGTTCTATATAATAAAGAGGAGCAGATCCAGCGGAGAGTGGGGCCTTTCAATGCCAATCTCATGCAGACATCTGATGAGGATGAAGTGTCTGACCATGTCAAATGCTGCAGAAAGGTCGAGAACAAAGTGGGCTGCCTTGTCTTCTCTGTCAAGTATCATGTGGATGTTATCAGTAGCAGCAATGAGTGCTGGTTCTGTGTTGTGGATCGGCCCAAATCTGAACAGTGAGTGTTGAGGAGCTGGTGGGTGCTGAGATGATCATTGAGGCATCTTGATTAGTTTGTCTAAGACATTGGCCAGGTATGCTAGTACAGACATGGTTCAGTAGCTGGAGAGCATGGCTGGGTCAGTCGATGATTTCTTAAGGCGATGTGACAGTGGCATGTTTCCAGGTGTCTGGGAATGTGACTGAGCCAACTGAAATGGTCAGGATGGATGTTAGTGCTTCATCGATTAGTAGGAGTCCATTGGTGAAGGCATGGTGAGGGCAAGGGTCATATTGGTCTCTGAATGGATTGTTCTCATGGTAGCTGCACTTTCGACATTAGTGAGAGTGGGTTACAGAAGAATTCTGAGAGCTTGTTGCAAAGGTCTTTCCAGGGGTGATGTTGCTGGGGGCAAAATGAGGCACTGTGAAATCTGATGATGGCAAATATTTCCCTCCTACTGTTTGTGCTGTCATTGATGTGGTCTACAAGGGACCACATGGTGTTCTGTATCTGCTGGTGTTAGTGTTTTAAGGAGAACTTCAAGATGTCTTTATTTGTGGTATTTTGACTTGTTCTCCATTTACACTCCAGTTGTTCCTCTGTGTACCAGTAGGCTTGTGTTTGGACTATTGCCATTGGGTAGCACTTGAGGGGAGGCAGGTTGCTGGCAAATGCAGTGATCCAGCTGCTGAGGCTGTTGATGGCTTTCTGCAAGTTGCTGGTGTGCCCAGGCTGGTGCACAGAGAAGGAAGATGCTGAGTCCTCTTCGGTAATGCTTTTTCAGCTGTGGTAGCGCATCCAATGATGGTAGGCCTGTATTGGTACAGAATGGGAATGTTGAAACTGCTGAGAGCATGGTCTGTGTAGGTCACAGTTGCTGGCTTGTCAAATGTGATGTTTCTCATTGAGGAGAAAATTGGGTGCAATAGCTGTCCTTCAGTGTGTGGGTTCAGTAATGTGCTGGGTGAGGCTGAGGTTTCCAATGTTTTCTAGAAAGGAGGTAGAGTTTGGTTCGGGGTGGTCTTTCAGGTAAAAGTTAAGATCTCCAAGGAGGATGAAGGTGCTGGTGTTGATGATGCGACGAAGTCTGAGATGTCAATGGTGAAATTGGTGCAGGGTCCTGGACATCTTTATATGGGGGTTCCACCCAGGGAGAAGTTGGATGTGATGTATATCTTGAATGCTCCCTCCCTATTGTGTTGTGTGGTGTGGCAGCAGTGCATCACACGGCAGCCGAGGTTGAGAGCATGGAGAAGTGCAGCAGTGAAGCGGTAGGTGAGAAGAAGACTAGAGCTTTTGGCAGTGGGCATGGTCCAGGCCAGGATGGGCACCAATGGGTTGACATTTGGCACATCTTTGATGCACTAGTGGTGCACATGTTGCACGCATTGTCTGTGCGTGGCTGCCCTGCAGGCTCCATTAAGTCAGCCCCAGATGGAGGAAGGAGCACAGTGAGGTTTGAGCAGTGTACAGACAGATGACGCAGGAGAACAGAGATGACACTATGGGCCTGATTACAACTTTGGAGGAAGGTGTTAATCCATCCCAAATGTGACGGATATACCACCAGCCGTATTACGAGTCCATTATATCCTATGGAACTCGTAATACGGCTGGTGGTATATCCGTCACATTTGGGACGGATTAACACCTCCTCCAAAGTTGTAATCAGGCCCTTTCTGTGTAGATGGATGATGAGAAATCCAATAATACCTCCTATTAAGATGAATCATGATAAATGAAGCCCTCTTGCTTGGCTTCTTCTTTTAAATGTTTTGGTGGGAAACCAGCTATGTCACTTCTTGTGCAGATAGATGATGAGAAATGCAGTGATGTTATGTCCTGTGTAGAGGGATGATGAAAAATTAAGTTTTCTTTCTTGGCTTCATAATTTAAAGGCAGTTTGTCAGGAAACCAGAGCTGTATCTTCCTGTGTGGTTTAAATTGGGAAATCCAGTGACATCACTTCCTGTGTAGATGGATGATCAGAAATGCAGTGATATCACTTCCTGGTTAGATGGATGATGTGTTCCAGCTCCTCCCTTCTTTGCCTAACTATTCAATTGCCTGCTTCTTTTCATTTCCCTGATGTGCCAGCAGTGCGCTATCAGAAAGTACTAACCTTGTACTACAGGATCAATGCACTCTTTCATATCTCACCGCATCCCTCATTGACCACACAATATATTTGTTAAGAAATAGCAGAAACACAGAAGGGGGATGGGCTACAGAAAAAACTGTTGTTATGTATATATACAAACACTCGGCCATGTCACTCTGCTGGGCTCTGATGTCTGTACGTTGGAATGGGTATGTAATGATAAATAAAGACATCTCAATTGCTGGTCATGATTGTTTTGCATCTAACCTGGTCAGTGAAAGAACATACCTTACAATATCTCTTCATAACCTGCTCTCTGTATGCTGAGCGTGGAACTGATATTCTTGAAACTGAAAAAATATATGCTCACAACCTAACTTCTCTATTGGTAAGTTCACTGCCTCTAGTTTCAAACATATGTGCTTTCTGATACTAGTTGACAAAGTTTCTGACTTGTTTCTTATGGAACTGGAAAATCATTTACATTTATCATTATGGTTTTATTCCTACTTTATAAGTATTACAGAATTTAGGTCAGAGTTTCAGTAGGATGAGTGCTTATTGTTTTACTAATAATGTTAGCACAATTTGATGAATCTTCAGAAAACGTTTTTAAAAAGTTCATTCACATCTGCTCCTTCCTGAAAATGCTCGTGGTGATCTGTTAAGCAGGGATCATGCAATTCTCCATAGGAATTTTTATCAAGCATTTTAGAAAAAACAGCTGAGCAGAATTACAGCAAATTTGACAGAAAACTAGATATTTTATGAGAAAGCAAAACTGGATGGGTGGTCCTGCAGCAGTACCTCAGTACTCCCGCAGTACCATCAATTAAAAACATAACAATTTGATTGGTCAAGGGGGCTTTTGTTTCCTCTGTGTTGTCTTCACAGCTGCAACCACAAACAGAGCCCCTGGGCCCACATAAAAAAAACAATCATGCCATGGGACCTGCGTAGGTGTGTGTGTATTATCTACTGGTGGTCGCCAGTAGGTAATTATAGTTAGGACCTAATTTTCAGAGGTAGAGTGTTTTTTGTTTTGTCAATAACTTTGAGGCCTCTTGACGAAGCTTCAACCAATTCCCAAAGAAAAAAGGGAAAAAAAGGAAAAAGGGCCAGGGTAGGGACACTCTGAGCCCCTACCCTTGGTATAGGGTCACCCGGGACCCCACCAGGGTTAAAAAGCATATTTTTTTTTAAATAAAAAAATCTGTGAGTGCTTCACCAGATTTTTCGGTGATTTAAAAAAAAGCCTGGGATGTAAATTTATTTGGCCGCTTGGTGGGCCAAGTCCTGGGGACATTAGTGAGTTAAAAAAGGAAGTGGTGCATGAGGCCCCAATCCAATGGGCTTTTAGTAGCCCAATAACCACCACCTTCCTGGGATGTGATAAAATATTATGCAGGGGGTGCTGGGCAGGCCCCAGGGTGCCGCCACCTCCTCAGGGCAATCAAGGAAAAATGCAGGGGATGCTGCACAGCCCCCCCCCTCAATATGCCAGGGACTGCCTGCTCCCTGGTGCAATCAAGGAAAAATGTAGGCGGTGCCATGTATCTCAGTGCGAGTAGGTTTGGAGTATTGTATATAATTCTGCACCACCTGAGCCATGTCTAGAAAGTCAGGCATCCTAACACCAGCCTACATATCCAACGTCACTACTTTTAAACATTACTCTGCATTCGCAGAAGTCCTCCTTCTCTTCAAGAGTTCTGAGCCTGAACTTGGCTGCACCTGCTTCAGGATGTCCACTCCTGTCTTCTGTCACTTCATGACTTGCAGGATTTCATTGCCCTCTCCATGCTGATGTGGTTTGCTGTTAACCTTAGTGGTTTTAGGTACTCAGCATGCCACCACAAACGGTTCAGACCTTTCTCTTCAGTAAAGAAGACTCAAGAGAGAGCCAACACCGAGCATATGTCTAAGTGTGCTACTTTTGTGCTCGCAGTCCTAGCTCATACGCAAAACTCTCATGGGATTAAGAGCTCCCCTTTGAATTATTTGGCGAGTCTTCTATATTGTAAAAACCCTGTAAAGTCACTAAAGTCACAGTAGCAGTGTACCCCTTTTACTTTGGAAGTTACATACATGTAAGAAACAGAGTAAATAGGAAGAGGATTGCATATGTATGAGCACAAAACCGAACGAACACCTTTTCAGTTCCAGGTAGAGATCATGAATCCCTTGATCAAGTTTTCGACTGAAACTGTGAGCAACCAGCAACAGTAAGTTCACGGCAGGTCTATGTATTTCTGCCTGAACACAGTCCCTAATTAGGCATTCCAGCACTCAGGGCCCCGTAGGACATACACCAATCTAAGGCCCACATTTATACTTTTTTAGCGCCGAATTTGCGTCGTTTTTTTCGACGCAAATTCGACGCAAAACTAACTCCATATTTATACTTTGGCGTTAGACGCGTCTAGCGCCAAAGTTCATGGAGTTAGCGTAATTTTTTTGCGTGAACACCTTCCTTGCGTTAATGATATGCAAGGTAGGCGTTCCCGTCTTAAAAAATGACTCCGATGCTATTGTGTCGGATTTATACTCCCGGGCAAAAATGACGCCCGGGAGTGGGCGGGTCTAAAAAACCTGCATTTGCGCCGGATTTTAGCGCCTGGGTCAGGGCAGGCGTTAAGGGACCTGTGGGCTCAGAATGAGCCCAGAGGTGCCCTCCCCTGCCCCCAGGGACACCCCCTGCCACCCTTGCCCACCCCAGGAGGACACCCAAGGATGGAGGGACCCACCCCAGGGACATTAAGGTAAGTCCAGGTAAGTATTTTTTTTTTTTTTTGGGTGGCATAGGGGGGCCTGATTTGTGCCCTCCTACATGCCACTATGCCCAATGACCATGCCCAGGGGACACAAGTCCCCTGGGCATGGCCATTGGGCAAGGGGGCATGACTCCTGTCTTTGCTAAGACAGGAGTCATTTCAATGGGGGATGGGTGTCGTAAAAAAATGGCGCAAATCGGGTTGTGGCGATTTTTTTGCCTCAGCCTGACTTGCACCATTTCTGGACGCCCATACGCCATTTTCCCCCTACGCCGTTTTGAGTCAAAAAGTATAAATATGGGCCTGTATTTTGTAAGTTTGTGCGGCTTTTGCGTCCAAAAATGAGTATTAGGATGTCTCACTGCAACCCCACAGACTCACAGGCCTTCCCTGCTCCGGAGGCCACTTTGTTTTTTTGTCTGAATTAGATATGTCTTTTCTACCAAGGGATTTAAGCAGGCAGGATTTAAGGAAGATATTTAATTTGATCCCGGACTGATTTAGTACTATTACTCCTGGGTACCTTGATGAACTGCTATGAACTTGACAAATAGACAATGAGTGAATTTTTATAATAATACAAGTTTAATGTGATGCTGCAATGAACTATATCTCGTTTTATTTATTGTAACTATTATTAGAGTGCCCCCAGCATTTCGCGATTTTGCGGTTCACAAAATAATTGCAAAATCGGTTAAGGAGCGCGAAGGCAACGATCGTTAATATAATGGCCGAAAAAACAGAAAATAAATATCTCTCAGAAGAGAGATGTGTTTACTTGAGTTGATTAATGGCTCTCATAGAATTATCTTTAACTTGCAGAGCACTTGACCAGCTCAAAAAGTCTAGAGTGTGACAAGAGGACAGATAACAAGCATAGGTTATTAGAGGTCGCCCTCAGGACACAAAAAAGAAGGTTTTGTGGTCCCAGTGGGTCAGCACAGTACTAAGGTGCAAAGTGCACATAGCGCTAGCATGTAGATGTTCACATTATAGTTCTGGACTGAGAAGTATATGTTAAAAGTGATAATTTAATTTATACGCAGATAATTATTAAAGATCCCTTTCCTACATCGTGACAGTACCATTAATGAAGTAAGAGGCTAGACAGTTGTGATGTGAACCCAGTATGTGGCCTAGGGTCTTGTAGACAGAACAACATTATAGTATGTTAAATCAAACACAACATGGTCTTTTTTACAGTTAGCATTCTGAACTCATATATTTGAAGGTGCTTGAATATGTGATAGTGAAGAAAAGGGAGGATCAGTAAAATAAAATAATTGCCTAAGATCATGCAATTTGGTTAAGGGGGAAGCTGTGATTAATTCATTTTTTTTGGTTGTGCATTGTACAAATAAATGTCTCTCTTTTTTATCTCAAATGTTAATGTTTAGTTTTCACTCCTTGGAGTGGGAGGGTAGAGCGATGCTTGAGCTTTCAATGGCCCGCCCCCCTCTACAGTCTGTCCTGGGAGGGAAGGGGTGGTTGAGGCAGGAAATGAGAGACTAAGGCAAGGGGTATTACACCCACACCCTTTCCTCCTGCATGGAGGGCTGTGAGTGCTGTTGGAATGAGAAAGAGGGATGCAGGGAGTGTGTGAGGAAACAAGCTTTTTGCAGATTCACTGGCACTTTTGCCCCCATTTTGACTACCAGGCACTGTGTAGTAACTCTGGAATGCCACAAGACCTGCTAATCAGTCCTTAGTGCATATGCTCTGACTCTTATAAAGGTGCATGATTAATTGGCTTACTGCCGATTGGCATACCTCAACTTGCTTGTAAATCCCTAGTATATGGTACCTAGGGATTGTAAGTTAAAATGTGATCACTAGTTGTGCCACCACGAGTATGAAAGGCAAAGGCATGACTCCCAGCCTGCCCCTGCTGGCTGACAGAGCAGCTTTACACTGTTAACTTGACTTTGCCAGTAATAGCAAAGCCCAGTCCTTCCTTTTCATTAATGTTTGTAAGTCACCCCCTAAGGCTGGCCTACAGAGTCCTGAAGGCAGGGTGCATTATACTGAAAGGTTGCACCTGTAGCTGCCGTTTCATGTTTTCAAGGCCATAACAGTAAAAATCACAATAGGCATTTTACTGCTGAAAATATAATAGCCCCATTGGCAAGTGCAGAGCTACAGACTGATATCTCAGTCTTAATAACTGAAGTTGGCACTTCAAGGTATCAAAAGAATAGGGTGTACTTAATCAGATTTAATGGTTAAATCAAATTTAATGTTGCTGGTGGGCAAAGTGTGATGTTAGTACGCTGTCACTTGTTGCCCACGGTTTCCAGTACCTCCTTACCATTGCACACAAAGGTCTGTCCTCAGGACAGCCTTATGGCATCCTGGGGAGAAGTGCATACGACTCCTAGGAATGCCTACAAAGAATCTACCAAGGGAAGAGATGTTTTCTCCTCCTGGACTTAATAGCCACACAGGGTATGAGCCCAAAAGGCATGCTTCAAATGGAAGCCCCTTTGATGGGCAAATGGCAAGCACACACCAGAAGGGTTGTTCGTTTGTCTAGGTAGACAGAAGGGGATAGGGACCAAGATGAGAAAACACTAATCAGACTAGTTTTCTCACATGCGTGTAGCCCAGAAGTAGCCACACAAAGCTGAGCTACAAAGCTCCACATGCCAAGAGAAGGGTTCAGACACTTTGTGAGTGGGCAGATTAAAGCTCTCTGGGATGGCTAAAGGCCACACTTCACTGGATGTTATCTTCAGGCAGGAAAAACCCAGTTAGCCTTTTAGTTATTCTCCATCACCTCATGTAAGGACTGTTTCCGGGCATATGAGAGGCATCCTTGCCCCCCCAAACCTGGATTTCACTTGGATTGGAGAAGAGAAACAAAGAAGAATCGCCCTGAAGCACCTTGGAAAGCCGCAAAGAGAGGCTTCACCAAAGCTGGACCGTATCTGCGGCTTCTTGGTCTAGTGAAGATAGGACTTTGCTGTGGTGTTCTGCTCATGAAGAAGTCCTCCCCCAAGCCCAGCCAGAAGGAGAGAACTCCAAGAGTCAACTGTCTGACTCCTTGTTCACAGCACAGGGCCACAAAAGCTGAGGAAACCTGCTTGGGTGCGTTTTTTCCCCAGATAACTGGATCATCATTCCTTGCCACAATGCAGCCTGGTAGGTCGTGTCTTGATGTTCAACAATTTCCCCCAAATCTGTGGGACCCAGGAGACTCAGCAGAATCGGAGTTTGGTCACCCAGAAGGAGAGCTATTGCCAGAAAAAGGAAACCACTGGTTTGGCTGTGAATGGAGAACAGTAGTCCAGTGGAGACTGGACTTTGGCATGGCAGTGCAGCCCCCCGTGATCCCCAGCACTGGCTTTCCACCAGCCTTTTCATGACAGGGACCAACCATGAAAAGGCTGGTTGAAAGTGGGCTTGTACTTGGCTGGTTACAAGCCCAACTGCCGTCTCCCCGTTGGGATCTATGATCCTGGCGGGGACGGCGTTCTTTAGGTGGGTCTGCATGCCAAAGTTGTAATTGGTGGTCAGACCGCCTGGAGTGCGGCGGTCTGACTGTCAATAAGAGTGTGGCGGTCCTCGGACTGCCACTCTGGTAATGAGGCTCGACGTAACTACATTCATTCTTGAAGTCACTTTTTTACTGAAAAAGTTTATGTGTCAAATCTGTTGAATTTATCAATGCTTGAAGCTTGAATACTCAAAGCCGCAGCTACCCATTGTTAAGTGAAGGTTTGACAAATGAAGGCTGACTGGTCCGTAAAAAGGTTGAATGCGTATTACACAGTGAGATCTAACAACCACATCACATAATATGCCCCATTTCACAGAGTGCACCTTTATTTCTGCTCATCCATTGACAAAGATGAGGAATGCAATGAGGTACTGCATGTAGGGATGCGAGGGGTGCTAAGAGTGAGGGCAAGGTAGTGAGGGTGGTAGGGTGGTCCTGCTGGGAGCTTTGTGAGGTCACAATGAATTAATACAACCTGACATAGCTCCCAGCAGGGACACCTGAAGGATGCGGAAGCAGATGTGCAGAGTGCCTCTTCTGGGAGGCGAGTGAGTGATGCAAGGAGCTCTTGTAGTGAGAGCTGTGAGGAGCTCAGGGAGCTCATGCAGGGGTGGAGAGTTGTGAGGGTTCATTGAATTTGTGCAGGGGTGCAGTGGGCTACTGTAGAGTGGAGAGTGAGGGGGTGTTGTGACTTCTTGGAGGAAACATTTTGAGGAAGCATTTGAGTGCCTGCAGGGAGTGTTGTTAGGGTTTTGCATCAGACCTGCTCTAAAAATTAACACAAACCAAATGCAAAACCTTTGTAGATCTAGTCCCAGGTGTTTTAGCACCAAGTACCTTGAGGAGTTAAGCCATTGTTGCTTACTTTTTAGGATAACTAGTAGGTTATGAGTTCGAATCCTGCCAGAATCAGATCAGGCTTTGCTATTCTGATTTTAATAAACTCAATAGTGATAGCAAACTAACACTCTCAGATACCTTAAACATGTCTATACCAAGGCTGAAAGTTCTGCATTATGCTGCAAAAAGTGCGACGCTGTGCGGCAAAATGTACATTTTTGTGCTGGAAAATTTGCCAGTCTATGCCGCGAAATCCTGGGGAACATGTAACAGCTATTTTTATTTAATACATTTCCCATAAAAAATAATAATAAAAAAAAACACAGGAGCATCAGACCTAAGCTGTCTAAGATAAAGACATAGGGCGATATTTAATAAAATGCCATGCAACGCAATGCAGCAAGCCATCTTGCTGTGCTGTGTGAAAGGGACAGGGAAGAAATGTGCAATATCCAACATAATACAGTGCGTTCCTGCTCCCTGCTTCTTAGCACCAACACACACACCCTTGCACACTAGTGCAAGGGTGCTTGTGTTGTAGGCAAGATTGTTTTGTGCAGAAGGGGCACCTACCTGCACAAAAACAATCCTCTAGGCTTTTTTCTCTTTCTGCATGTGCTGTAGAATGCAACACACATAGAAAGAGGAAAACACAAGGAGAAATGAAGAAGGGCTCTGTAAATCTGGATCAGTGCACAGCAGCGCAAGTCACTGTCTCACATTACTCTGCCCCAGGGAGGCTTCCATGGGTGGGGCGTGGGTGTTCCCACACATCCACCCATTGATACTGAAGTATTTCCATATTTACCATACTGGTAGACCTCAGAAGGTGTCAAAATGCTAGGCCTCACCAGGAGAGGCGTAAAGAGGAGCAATATCATCATTTCTTCCCACTTTTCCCTCTTTCTACATGTGCTGCATTCTGCAGCACATGTTCAAATGAAAAAGAGCCTCATATGATTGTTTTTGTGCAGGAAGGTGCCCCTTCCAGCACAAAAACAATCCAGTTTACAACACAGGCACCTGCGTTGGTGCTAGGCAGCAGTTTGTACGATAGCGCAGGCAGAGAGCAGGAACGCACTGTATTATGTTAACTACGCTGCATTCCCATCCTCTCGCTTTCATGCAGTGCAGCAAGGTAGCTTGTTGCATTGCATTTCATGAAATTCTGATAAATATGCCCAAATTGACAAAATCTCAGAATTACATCCACATTGAAGATGGCTTAAGCCTGTCATCATACTAACCACTGTATTCAGATTTTGATGCCTGGCCAGGGAGTTTGAGCTTCAGGATGTACCGAATACCAGAAAAATACACAGCAAAGCTTTGCTCATTTGCACTACACTTTGACATATTTATTTACCAATTGTATAAGAGGAGATTGAAAGTGTTGTGCATGGTGTGTTTATGAAATAGCCTAATTTCAGTAAAATAACTACACAATCATTCAAAGCTTACTTCTTCATAAACAATGTCTTCTAATATAACAACTGGCATTGAGTGCTACTTTTAAAAGCATCACGATTAATGACAGAATTTCATCCATTATTAAACACATTATGCAGACAGAATCTTTCCAAAGAAGCTGCTGTTTCTGTGTTTGTTTTACTCCCTGCTAGACACAATCCTCCTCCTCTGTTGTTGTTTGGCTTGTTGACCAAATATTTGTTTAGAAAAAAGGCAAACAAGCAGCTGTTCGACCAAATCTTTTCAGCATAAGTTAAAGCAAATAATACACAGTTCCAACTGAGCTGCATAAATATCTCAAAATGCATTTTAAGTACATTAAATGTAGTGGTATGAATATTTCATTGCTCATTAGTATCAGAGTTATGAAGCTGAATTCTTAATGTTTTACATATCCTTCATAGCTCTGAATTTAATTTAAAAATTAACTTTACATAGCAAGGTGCATATTTGTCAAGCCTTTACGTTTTCCTTGTGTCACACAAGGTTATGCATGGACACCCAAAAGCCTTCAGTAATATTTACAAAGCCACACAAGGGGTGATTTATGGTGCATTGCGTGGCTTTGTAAAGAAATGTAATTGAAAGCAGCGGACTGCGCTGCATTAAGTTACATGTCAAGCTGGAAAGTTTTCCATGTATGGAGGATGGCGGGCCTTAGTAAACAAGAGAATGCACCAAAATGCTATGCCTTCCCCAGTCAGGTGTAATGAGGAGAAATATCTTTGTTTCGCCTCACTTGTTTCTCTTCCTATGGATGATGAATTCTGCAGCACAAATAAAAATAGGAAAAAGCCTCCGGGGATTTATTTTGTGCAGGAAGGTGCTCCTTCCTGCACAAAAACAATCCTGCGTACAACATAGACAACCTTGCACCATGGCGCTAGGGTGCCTGCATTGGCGCTAGGCACCAAATTGTGCACCATGCTGGGAAATGACCGGAATGCTCTGCACAATGTTAAAGATGGTGCATTCCTGCCATTTCCCTATCACTTGCTGTGCTGCCCTAGCATGCTATTTTAATAAATCTGCTCTTGAGGTCTTCAATCATAAGCCCAGCAACTCGAGCCTGCACGCTGTTACATGTGGTGGTGCATCAAGATGTAAACCCTTGCAGGTCGCAAGCACCCAAAAAATGTTGACTATTAAATTTAGTTGCACAAAGTGTATACCTGTTGTTAGCCGTCGTTTGCCATGCTTACTGCTGTGAGTTCCATGCCTCACTGGACCAAGATTAACGGCTGCCAGTCCTCGCCCAAAAACTGCCCAATCCAATCAACATCGTCACAAATTATGTGTGACCGAGTTCCCGGGCATCTTCCTTCCTGCAGTGCCACCACCAGCTTTATCTGGATCAATGTGCACCTTCAATGCTACCCACTCTTCCTTCTCGCGGATGCCCCTCTGCCCTTCCTGATACTTGCCAATGTTCAGTTGGAGAGTTTAGCCCTCCCGTGCCAGTTTCTAAGCTATGAGGTCCTGCCCAGGCACATCAAGGAGAAAAAATTGGCAGTGTAAATATTGTAAGAGAAGTTGGTACTGCGTGATTTTTGCCTTCTGAACACGTATATATATTTAATAATTTGTACACCCACGGCAAATGATTTTCTGAGAATTCGAGACCAAAAAAAAAATGACATTTACGAAACGATGCTCTGTGGGCCGATTTACATGGATTTGGCCCATGGTTAACACTGGTTTACGCCTTGGATCCGGAGTAAATTATACTTTTGTAATGTGCATCACATATAAGGAGGTGTCTGATGAGACCGAAGTCTGTCAAATGTGGTTTCAACATGCCCACACACGTATAATCTGCTCACTTTCCTATTTTACTCTAAAATACACTAGTGGGCATTCATTTGCGTATCCCAGTGTAATAGTCAGCAAAAGTCCACTCAAATGTGTAGATAACCTACTCAGGCATAATTTAGTGGTTATTCAGTGTTGACTACATGTTTTTTTGCTCACCTCAGCTGGACCTGAAAGTTTCAGACGTAAGGGGCATATGTGCAAGAAAGTGACGCATCAGTCCCGATTAGCAACTTTTCTTGCATCGCCCCTGCCCCACCCAACAACACCATGGTTGCGCCGTATTTACAATATGGCAGTCGTTAGGACAATAGCGTCAACATTTTTGATGCTATTGTGGTGCTTTACTGCACAAGCGTAAAAAGCTAGTGCAGCAAATTATAGGGAGGCCTATTGATTAAAATGGGTGCATCATTTTAACGCCTGCTCTGAGCAGCTGTAAAAAATTATGGTAAAATGGCACAGGGAAACGTTGTAAATTTCACTGCACCATTTTATGCTCCTCCCTGCGTCGGTATACCCCCTTTGCATCCATTATGCAAGCATTGCACCACTTTGTAAATACAGCGTGAGGGAAAAGCAATGAGGGAAAAGCCACCTTAGTGCCATCTTAGCATAAGAAAATGACAGAATGGTAGTGCAAGGTGGCTCTAGAAGCTTGCACACATGCCCCTAAGTGCGGTAGAGAGCATCGGAAGCTACATGAATTAATCCTGTTCACACAGGAAGGGTGTACAGAGATCACAACAAAGAAATATTATGTCGAAAAAAGGATTTCTGAAGTTAAGAGAAACGTGGCAACATTCCTACCCCTACATATGTACATCTTTCATAATGTGCCTGGTGTGTAATTATAAGGCTGGGGAGGGTAACTTATAAGCAAGTACATATAGTAGTCCCTTTATTTATTATATTTATTGAATTGAAATGCACTACAGCACACTGCTGAAAACATTTGATTGTAAAAAATAATAGCTGTGTTTTGGTTCCTGTGGTTTTCACAGTGTGGCTTCCACAATATTCTCAATATCTGCACAGAAAGATGTTTTTTGTCAGGGAAAGGAGGGGTGTGGGACCTCGCAGACGTTAAAGAATAAAAATACTCCCTCCTTTATTTTAAGAGAAAGTGGTAAACCACAGCTTTCTTCTGAGACACACAGGGGCAGATTTATACTTTTTGAAGCAAAACTGCGCTAACGCAGTTGAGCGTAATAAATATTACCGCCTGCTAGCGTCATTCCTGAGCGCAAGCCGGGTGCCATAATAATGGAATGGGGAAAGCTGGTGGAAAGGAATGGTGAGCATAAAAAAAACATGTTGCAAAAGTGTTACCACTATTTTTAGCCTGCATTAGCACCAAATTTAAACACACAAACAGGAAAAAGTGCAAGTGCAACTGAAAATGGAAGAATCAGGCCAGAAGAGACTCCAATGAGACCCCATTCGCCCAAGCACCAGCCAGGAGGATATAAAGACGTCCCTGGAGAAGAAAATGCTCAAGTGTCACTTCAGTGAGGAGGAGCACAACATCCTTGTCAGAGACGTGATGGAGCACCAACACCAGCTCTTATTCACTTCCAAATTGCCAATTGGTAAGAGAGGCTACATGGCATCTAATAGTGGACAAAATCAACTGCATGGCAGAGGTGAAGAGAACTGTCACTGAGTGCAAGAAGCGCTGGCATGATTGCAAGCGTAAAACTAAGGAGAAATTGGAAAAGAACAGAAAGGCAGCACTGAAGACTGGAGGTGGAAGTCCTGCACCAAAGGAGGACCTGGATGAGCTGGAGGAAATGGTTACAGCCATCATCCCAGAAGAGCTGGTCACAGGAAACCAAGGACAGGATAGCACAGACTACCAACCACCACCACAAATGCAGGGTATATTGCATGGGGGAATTAACAGGAATCTCACAAATGCCAGAAGGTAGAGTTAAATAGGACACCCCCAGTGCACACTAAAGGATTTCATGGGGACACATGCGCCCTGAATCAAGATGCCCCGTCCCCACACATGCAACAGGGCTATACTCCAGCACGTAAATATGCAGTACATTGGCTGAAAGGGATGTGTAAAGAGTGTGCCTGTGGCTGTGCCATCACAACACCCCTTGCACATTGTTTAACTTCCTGTACCCACGCACTTAGACATCTGAGACTAGGATGGAAGTCAATACCATTAAGTGGGCTCAGGGTGGTGTATCTCGCAAAAATACTCCCCTACCTCATTGTTTGCACTGCCATTACACATGTGTGTTTCATCTTGCATCACACATTGAAATGCCATTTTAGCTAACATGACTTGTACATGTGCAGAAAGGGACACCACTCTGCACATAAACAATTCAACCCCTCAAGGCAGCCACTTCTACATCATGCTGCAATGATGCCTGTCTGGGTGCAGTGAGAACAAATCAGTGCATCTGCAGGGGGAATTGCAGGGCTGTCCCGTATCCCAGTAAACATGGAACTTCCCTGCGTAACTAACCTGGTGCAGTGTTGAGCTACACATATTGCTGCTGACTTGAACAGTGCCACAAGAAAAAAATCTGCACTAAAACTTGCAACCTGTGGAACACAACACATACAGGGTAAACCCACAACAACTCAGATACATCCATTTTACCCACATGGGAATGGGCAAACAATAGAACAAATACAACACATGGTGCAGGTCTGTGGACATTATGGTGCCCATTACTAATTTGGCGGCGGCAGAGGCTGCCTGCCAAAGTCCTGTGTTGGAAAGACCTCCAGTGCGGTCTTCCCTCCATGTTAGGCATTACGAGATTCTGGCTGGGACAGTGGGTGGAAACCATGTCTCTGGCTGCCAGCTCTGTGGGAAACTCACCACAACATTGACACTGGCATGTAATATAGCAGGCTCCAATGTTGGAGTGCTCTTATCACTGCCCATAAATTGGGCAGTGGAAAGCGCAATGGGGCTTCCCATCGGAGCCCTTGCACTGCCCATGGCTAGTGCATGGGCAGTGCAGGGGCACCCAGGGGCACCCCATACCCCATTACCACAAGCCTTTGCATGGAGGATGGACTGCCATGCAAAGGCTGGTGGGAAAGTGGGATAATAATCTGGAGGGCAGCTCTGATTGCAGTGCTTGCCCGGAGGATCAAGACCGGTGGCACCCTGTCTGTGCCAGGCCGTTGGACCTTGGCGCTTACAACATAATCCCAATGTGCCATTTGGACATAAGGTGATTCCTTTTGTGCCTCTTGGTGCCTGCTTTGAAAATCCAACACCAACTTATAAAAATAGATTATATTGTTATCCTTAAAATAACACCAAAATGATTAAAATTGGATAAGGGGAACCGGAGATATGAATTTTGAAAGAATTACTGTTTTCTAGTGCATAGAAATGAAAAGCACCAATCTGGTTTCCGGCCGCAACTCGACCGGGGCAAAGTTAAAGTTTAAGGCCGACCGTGATGGAGCCCTGCTCAGCTACAGCCAGAGGGAGGCCTCAGTCAAAAGTTTACCTTTGGACTTAGTTGTTTTCTTGAAGAATTTCTTCAGCGGGACCAAGTCGCCTGTCGAATCCGACCTCCTGGAACTCTTCCTCGGATACGTGTCATGGAGGACTTCGGTTGAGATTTTTACCTTCGGACTTAGTCGTTTTTTCGAGATAAAAATCCTTTAACCGGGGCAAACCTGAATCTTGATCTGACGTCCCTGAAGCCCTCTTTGGATACACTGCCTGGGAGGTCCTGGACAACGTTCAACTTTTGGACGTAGTCATTTTTTCTGAGATTTTCTTCACCGGGATGAACCTGCAAGTCAGGCCGGGTTGTGGTTGAGGCAAGCTGGCTAGAGTTGCCATGGCGGGTCAGTCCGTTTAGGGGGCTTTTTTCCAAAAATTCGCCAAACTTCTCCAAACTTCTGGATCTTCTTCCAGATGTTCTTTTAAGATTCTTTTGAATTCCACAGCTCACCTCAAGGTTTCAGAATCTCTGAGATGCTCCTTGAGCGTGCAGACTATAGCTCCCAGAATGCACCTGACACAAATTCCAAAACTGCCACTGGAGAGTGGTCAGCTGGTCAGCTTCTTCAGGAGTTGGTACTGGGGACTCTGGTTAGCAATTTTTCACCTAAAGTAAACACGGTGTCTCTTCTTGAACCAGTTGAAACCAGGCAAATTCCTTCTTGTGGTGAAGCCCAAGTGTGCAGCTAGTGCAGTCCTCCAGAGTGCAGTGTCCAGGTGCAGGTCAGGGGTCCAGCAGGGCAGTCCTTCTTCTTTAGTTCTTCCTTGTAGGGATCTGGTAGGGGTCTGAGGTGTGGGTGCAGGGCTGCAAGTTTTATCCTTGCTCCTGGGTGAAAAACAGTGGGTCCTGGTTCTCCAATCAGGACCAGGGTCCTTCCCCTGTGATGACCACTTCCTGGGAAGTGTGGCAAAAATTAAACCCAGGGAACAACATTCCTCAAAAATCCAGCATGGCTGAAAATGATTTTTGGAGGTTACATCTGGCTGAGCCCACCCACTGGTGTGGCTAAAAATCCTAAATGCACCCCTCTCCTGCCCTCTCATAATCTAATCAAGGGGGCACCTAATTGGGTTTGCAGGATGCGGGGGAGGTGAGGGGTTGCTCCAAATGTCCTTCCCTGCCTTTGAAGTCCAGTTTGACAGCCCTCCCCACTTCCGGCTTCCCCATCTGCTGAGGGAAGATCTCCTCCCCAGGCACATCTCTTTGTGTTGAGCCAGGCCACTTCAAACCTCATCAAGGCAGCCTGGCCAGGCTGCCAAAGGCTGGCCAATCAGAGTAAAGCAGCAAAACCCCTCGGGCTGAAGTTGGCAACTTTTCAGAGTAAAGTTTAAAACTCTTTACCTGAACAAGTTATATTAAATTCAACAATTGTAAGTTGTGGGAATTATTATAACAATTAATTTGATACTAAACGTAAGGTATCTGTTACTTAAGGGGTCTTTATAAATTAAAATAAAGTCTCCCCATTCTAGCCTATGAAGGCCATTCACTGCAATGAGGGAAAAACTAATTTGGCTGTTTTACCTCACCAGGGCTTATAAAATTATTTTCATAAGGTTCCTGCTTATACTTACATAGCACCCAGCCCTAGGGGCACATAGGTGTAGGATATTTCTTGGCATGTTACCCCCAATTTCTGCTTGTTTGTCAGGGTGTTTTGCCTGTTTCACTGGGAACCTGGTAGCCAGGACCCCTGTGTTCATAGTTTGTGGCCTATGTGTGTTGTCAGTATGCTTAACTGTGTCACTGAAGTTCTCCTAACCAGAACTCTAGTGCTTATGCTCTCTCTACTTACCAAATTTGTCACTACAGTTTAGTGACTCCATATTCCAATTGTGATTGGCACACTGGACCCCCCCCCTTATAAGCCCCTAGTATTTGGTGCCTAGGTACCCAGGGCATTGGGGTTCCAGGAGATCCTTTTGGGCTGCAGCATTTATTTTGCCACCCGTAAGGAGCTCATACAAACCTTTCTTCAGGACTACCACTGCAGCCTGAGTGAAATAGTGCCCACACTATTTCACAGCCATTTTCACTCCACCAAGGTAACTTATAAGTCACCAATATGTCTAACCTTCATTTACTGAAGGCTAGGTGCAAAGTTACTGTGTGTGAGGGCACCCTTGCACTAGCAAAGGTGCCCCCACATTGTCCAGGGCCAATTCCCCAGACTTCGTGAGTGCAGGGACACCATTATAAGTGTGCACTACATATATGTCAATACATATATGAAGCTTCACAATGGTAAGTCCGAATATGGCCATGTGAGGTGTCTAAGATCATGGAATTGTCCCCCCAATCCAAATTTGGTCTTGGGGAGCCAATCCCATGCACCATGGGGGCTCCACCATAGACCCCCAGTACTACCAAGCCAGCTCAATGAGGTTTCCATTGCAGCCCCAACAGCTGCCACCTCACAAACAAGTTTCTGCCCTCCTGAGGATTGAGCAGTTCAATCCCAGAAAGGCAGAACAATGCATTTCCTAAGGGAGGAGGGTGTTACACCCTCTCCCTTTGGAAATAGGTGTTACAGGCTTGGGAGGGGTAGCCTCCCAAATCCTCTGGAAATGCTTTGAAGGGCAAAAATACTGCAGTTAAGCAGGAGAAAGCACAGCAAGTTTTGTCAGGACCCACTACAAGTTGCGATAAGAGATTTTGCAAGAACCAAGCAAGACTGCAAGCAAAAAATGACGGATTCCTGGCCCTGAAGACCTGTGGAGAGAGGAGACCAAGTCCAGAAGTCAAAGAAGAGTCCAGGAAGGACAGGAGCCTTTGTCAACCTAGAAGAAGGTGCAAAATTGGATCAGAAGAAAAGTACAGAAGCGCACCAAAAAAAATGGCTGCAGGTTCCTGCTTGGTGCTTGGTTCCTGCTTGGTGCATGGTGCAGGTGATGTCCCACGTTGAGTTGTTGGACGCAGGCCTTGGTTCAAGCAAGTATGCGGTTTGCATAAAAAAGGAGCAGCCTGGACCCAGGAGGGACTTGGGTGTCTTAACTCAGACTGAGGAGACAGAGGGGGCTCTTGGCACTTCAGAGAACCCTCAGAAGACTAGGCAGCACCCACGAGAGTCCCAGAACACGGGTACAAAGAGGATGCAAAGTGCAGTCGTCACAGCACTACACTGGAAGGTCCCACTTCGCTGGAGAACAACTCAGGGAGCTGTTCGTCACAGGATGGAGTGCTGGGGACTTAGGCTATGCTCTGCACAAAGGATACTTGGAAGAAGTGCACAGAAGCCCAAGGAGCTGCAGAAGACACGGTGCACCGGGGTACTATCGCAGCACGGGGAGGCAAGCTCTTACCTCCACCAAATTTAGACAGCTGGACCTTTGGACAGTCTGGATCACCTCGGTGTACCACCTGTGCTCCAGGGAGCATGGTCGTCGTCAGGAGAGGAGTCCCAGAGTACCGATTGTCATCACAGAAGGGTGCATGCAGAATCAGGGAAGTGACTCTGTCTCTCCACTGGAGATTTCTTCAGTTCTTCTGTTGCAGGGTGAGGACAGGCAGTCCTCAGAGCGTGCACACCTTGGAAACTGTTGCAAATGCTGGCTGGAGCTGAAGTTGCAGGTCACAGGAGTCGTCCTCAATACTTTGTTGCAGTTACTGCGGTTCCCACAGCAGTCTGAAGTTGATCCGAACGTCAGAAGCTGAAGCAGAGGATTCAGAAGAGTCTTGGAGGAATCTTGCAAACCGAATCTGAGGAAACACCCAGAGAGAGACCCTAAATAGCCCAGAGAGGGTGATTGGCTACCTACCAAGGTCTACACCTATCAAGAGGGATCTCTGACGTCACCTGCTGGTACTGGCCACTCAGAGGTCTCCAGAGGGTCTCCACAACTTGGAATCCAAGATGGATAACACCAGGGATACTCTGGAGGAGCTCTTGGCACCACCCCTGGGGTGGTGATGGACAGGAGAGTGATCACTCCTGTTTCCTTTGTCCAGTTTTGCACCAGAGCAGGGACTTGGAGTCCCTGAACTGGTGTACACTGGATTATGCAAGGAGGGCACCATTTGTGCCCTTCAAATAATTTCCAGAGGTTCTGGGGGGCTACCCCTCCCAAGCCTGTAACATCTATTTCCAAAGGGCAAGGGTGTAAATACCCTCCTCCCAAAAGAAATGCATTGTTTTGTTCTGCCTTCAGCTGCTCAGTCCCCAGGAGGGTAGAAATCTGTCTGTGATGTGGCAGCAGCTGGAGCTTCAGTGGAAACTTCAGAGAGCTGGATTGGCCGTATTGGGGGGTCCTTGGTGGAGCTCCCAGGGTGCATGGGATTGGCCCCCCAAAACCATATTTGGATTGGGGGGGACAATTCCTTGATCTTAGACACCTCACATGGCCATATTTGGAGTTACCATTGTGAATCTTCATATATGTATTGACATATATGTAGTGTATGCTTATAATGGTGTCCCTGCACTCAAGAAGTCCTGGGAATTGGCCCTGGACAACGTGGGGGCACCTTTGCTAGTGCAAGGGTTACCTCACACACAGTAACTTTGCACCTAGCCTTCAGTGAATGAAGATTGGACATATAGGTGACTTATAAGTTACCTTAATTCAATGAAAATGGCTATGAAATAGTGTGTACACTATTTCACTCAGGCTGCAGTGGCAATCGTAAAGAAAGTTTTGTATGAGCTCATCGGAGGGCCTGGGCTGCAATATCACCCCGGAGGCCTGGGTAAATTATTTTTGCCGAATTTTTGAGGGGATCCCCCTAAGAAATAACCGGGAGAATGAGTATGATGTGGCTCCTAACCTAGCAATCAAGTTTTCACTCCAGGAGGTTATTGATGCACTCCAGGGTAGTGCTAGTAACAAAGCTCCGGGCCCCTATTCGATCCCCATGGATTTGTATAAATCCTGCCCTCAGTTATGGGCACCTATTCTTTTAAATGTCCTTAATGCAGCAGTTACTGTGGGTATTCCTGCCTCCTGGAGGCTGGCTTGTATTATCCCAGTATTTAAAAAGGGTGACCGGAATGATCCTATGTCTTATCGCCCCATTTCCCTCCTTGATTCTTCTGCGAAGATTCTGGGGCGGATCATCTTAAGGCGTATTGAGGCCTGGTTGGTAGAAAATGAAATTCTTAGCCAGGACCAGTACGGATTCAGGGAAGGGCTTGGCAGGCAGGAACAGTGCCTTAACTTATTGATGATGATTGGGAAATATACGCAAGCAAGGAAGGGCACCCTCTACCTTGCTTTTATGGACCTTGGTTGTGCCTTTGACAAGGTAAATCGGACTATACTGTGGGAGAGGCTAAATCAGTCAGGGTTGGATCCTAATATTGTAGAGTTGCTCCGGTATCTCCACTCAGGAACGGCTGCAAATGTGAGGGTGGGGATAAATGGGGAATGTTCAGAGGCTTTTAAGCTCACAAGGGGCGTTCGCCATGGGGTGTGTTTTGGCCCCCACTCTGTTTCTTTTATATGCAAATGGATTGTCAGACTTCCTGATGGAACACTGCAGGGATGTCCCTAAGGTGAATGGTATTAATGTCCGTGTGTTGACGTCTGTGGATGATGCGGTCCTTATGGCCCGCACTATGAATGGCCTCCGTGAAGTAGTTAGAGCTTATGCCTCCTTTATGTCAGCTCTGGGCCTAGAGATTAATTATAAGAAATCACATTTCATGGTATGTGGTAGACCCTTGAGTAGGGTGGGGGAGCTAAGGATTGAAGATCAAACTATTAGCAGGGTCCATGAATTCCCATATTTAGGGGTCATTTTTGATGATAAAGGTTCTTGGGAACCCTGTTTTGCCAGAAGGGGTGCGCTGCTCCATGCCAAAGTTGGTGCTACATTTGATTTTGCTTTAAGAGTAGGAAGTAAACCTATCAAGCCTTTGCTTGAAATCTACAGGCAAAAATGTCTTCTTGTCCTGTTGTATGCTGTAGCACTCTGGGGGCATGTGGATACTCGAGCCCCTACTGTAGAAGAAACTCGTTTCTGTAGAAGGTTATTGGGAGTTAGCCAAAACACTTCTCGTTTTTCCCTTCATTTGGAACTAGATCGCGAGTTTGTACAAGATACTCTCCAGTTGGCTCCCTCCTGTTATGGGTCTCTATTTGGCGTAATGAACATGCTACTTTTACTAGGGAGATTTAAAGGGATTGTCTGGCCTGTGACAATGTAAAGAATATTCCTGGCTGACGTATATAAGAAAGACGGCCCATGTTTTGGGGCGGCCTGATTTGTTTGATACTACTGAGGGTCTGACTAGCTGTGATAAAAACTGGGTTAAGGACAATTTTTTGAGAATTCAGGGAGCAAAAAGAGAGGGGGAGGTCTTAGGAAAAAAATCGGTAAGGGATTTTATTATGTTAAAGATGGGGGCGGGCCCTGAGCTCTATCTCTTAGAGATAAATGATGTGAAGGAACGGTCTCTCATTACTCGATTTCATTTTGGGGATCATTAGAAGTAATCTATGTTTCCCGTTAGGCCATTATGGTGAAAAATCTATCAGACCTTGTCCTTGTGATGGGGTGTCCCTGCAGACCTTATCCCATTCTACATTATTCTGTATTTTATATGCACCTTTTAGAATTCATTTTTTATTACCTTTGTTGAGGCCCAAGGGTTTTGTGTAATATCGCCCTGCTTTTATGTGGCTGCAAATGGCCTCAGATGCACTGGTGTGGAGGGGGTTGGGATCGTTTCTGAGGGGAGCTATTACTTGGCACAGCAATGTAGAGTTTTTAAAATAATTTTTCTTTTATTTCTTTCAATAATGAGGTTTTGTCTGTTTTAATTTGATGGATATTTTTTAATATATTGTTTTATTGTTATTTTGGCTCATGTATTCTTGTTTATTTGTTTTAATGGTTGAACTATTTCATACCGAATAAAGTCTTCTTCTTGTCTGAGCTCCTTATGGTATGCAAAAGAAATGCTGCAGCCCATAAGGATCTCTTGCAACCCCAATGCCCTGGGTACCTAGGTACCACATACTAGGGACTTATAAGGGGGGTCCAGTGTGCCAATCAGAATTGGAATATTGAGTCACTAAAATGTAGTGACAAATTTGGTAAGCAGCGAGAGCATAAGCACTGGAGTTCTGGTTAGCAGAACTCCAGTGACACAGTTAAGCATACTGACAATACATATAGGCCACGAACTATGAGCACTGGGGTCCTGGCTAACAGGATACCAGTGGGACAGGCAAAACACACTGACAAACAGGCAGAAATTGGGGTTAACATGCCAAGAAAGATGACACTTCCCTACAAAACCCCCCACCCCAAACAAGGGGCAATAAGGCTAACCTTGGCCAGATGAATCTTCATGGTCTAAGTGGAAATATCTGGAGAGTCTATCTGCGTTGGAGTAGGTACTCCCAGGTCCACTGTAGGGAATTGGACTACCTCAACAATTTAGGGTTTTGTCCTTTCATCTGTTTTAACCATAAGAAAGGTCTGTCTGAACAACAAAGTTAGTCCCAAATAAGTATGGTCTCAACTTCTTCAGGGCCCAGACCACAGCAAAGGCCTCCCTCTTTATGGCTGACCAACGCTTTTCTCTAGAGGTCAACCTCCTACTATTAAAAGCAGCAGGTTTATCCTGGCCCTCTGAATTCAGTTGAGATCGCACTGCCCCAACCCCCAGTTCAGATGCATCTGTCCAAACAATACATTTTTTAGAGGAATTTGGGCTTTATAGGATAGGTGCAGTACACATAGCCTGCTTAAGCTCCACAAAAGCTCTTTGACAGCTGGCTGTCCACGATACCTTTTTAGCCATATTTTTAGAAGTGAGGTCATTAAGGGGGACAACAATGGAGCCATTGTTCTTAATTTACCTCCTGTAATACCCAGTGAGACAAAGAAAGGCTCTGACCTGGGTCTGATTAGTAGGGGGAGCCCAGTCTAAAATAGTCTGGATCTTTCCTTGTAGTGGCTCAATCTGTTCTCCACCTACCAGGTGGCCCAGATAAATCACTTTCTCCTGCCCTATCAGGCATTTTGGAGCCTTGATAGCGAGGCCTGCGCTTTGCAGGGCCTCAAAATGTTCCACGGGTGGACCAGGTAGTCATCCCAGGTGGAGCTAAATACAGCAATATCATCTAAGTATGCAGCACTGAAAGCTTCCAGACCTTTGAGGACTGCCTTCACTAGCCTCTGGAAAGTGGCAGGTGCATTTTTCAAACCAAAGGGCATAACTGGAAACTGATAATGCCCTCCAGTGGTTGAAAATGCAGTTTTTGGCTTAGCATCCTCTGATAACTTGAATTGCCATTACCCTGTACTCAGATCAAAGGTGCTTAGATATTTGGCAGAGGCCAGTGTATCTACGAGCTTATCTGCCCTGGGTATAGGGTGAGCATCTGTTTTAGTTACAGTAGTGAGCCCTCTATAGTCCACACAAAACAACATTTCTCTCTTTCCTTCTTTGCTATGATGTTTGGGGACAAGCCCCACTGGGCTAGCGCAGGGGCTATCTGAGTGCTCAATAACACCAAGGTCCAACATTTTCTGGACTTCCGACTTAATACAGTCTCCGACATGGTTAGGCCACCTATAAATCTTACTTTTGACAGGCAAACTGTCTCCAGTATCAATGGTATGCTCACACCAAGAAGTGGTACCAGGTGTGGGTGAGAAAAGTTCATAAAACTGGCCTATTCAATTCTTGGAGTCCTTCCTCTGCTCTGCTGTGAGACAGTCTGCAATCACAACTCCTTCCACTAAGCCATCAGCTTCAGTGTTGGAGAAGAGGTCAAGGAGAGGGTCACTCTCTTCCTCCTGCCCCTCATCTGTGGCCATAAGTAGGGTTATATCTGCCCTAGTGAGGTTTAAGGCAGTTGACATGAAGTACCCTAAGGGGACTTCTGGCAGTGCCAAGGTCTACCATGTAGGTGACCTCACCCTTTTTCTCCACAATAAGATGGGGTCCACTCCATTTGTCCTGGAGTGCTCTTGGTGCCACAGGATCCAAAACCCACACATTCTGCCCTTGGTGGTACTCAGTCAAGACAGCCTTCTGGTCATGCCATTGCCTTTGAAACTCTTGACTGCCCTGAAGGTTTTTAGTGGCCTTTTTGATATACTCAATCATCCTTGATCTTAGAAAGCTGTCTTGCTTAGGGGTCTTCAGTGGTTGTTTCCATCCCTCTTTCACAAGAGCAAAGGGACCCCTAACAGGGTGACCAAAGAGGAGCTCAAAGAGGCTGTAGCCCACTCCTTTCTGGGGTACCTCCCTGTAGGCAAAAACTAGGCATGGCAGTAGGACATCCCATCTCCTTCTGAGTTTTTCAGAGAGTCCCACGATCATGCCTTTGAGAGTTTTCTTAACTCTCTCAACCAGTCCATTTGTCTGTAGATGATAAGGTGTGGTGAATTTGTAGGTTACATCACATTCCTACACATACCTTTTAAGTATGGAGACATGAATTTACTACCCCTGTCTGATACTACCTCTTTAGGAAAGGCCACCCTGCAAAATATCCCTCAGGAGGGCCTTTGCCACTGCAGGTGTTGTAGTGGTCCTTAAGGGGATGGCTTCTGGATATCTTGTGGCATGGTCCACTACAACCAAGATGGCTTTGGGGTGCCACCAGTCTTGCCACTGGCTTGGCAAGACACACAAGAGAGACAAACCTCTTTTGTGTCCTCTGACAAATGAGGCCAGTGAAAGTGAGGGACAAGTCTGTCTTAGGTTTTGCTTTGTCCCAGATGTCCAGCCAAGGGAATATCATGTGCCAGAGTTAGGAGGAATTCCCTATACTGCAAGGGAATGACCAGTCTCCTGGTAGCACCAGGTTTAGGGTCCCTTGTCTCAGTATAAAGGAGATTGTTCTCCCAGTAAACTCTGTGAGAGTCACTGATATCCCCATTTTGCTGTTTGACAGCTTGATGTCCTAGACCCTGTAGTGTGGGACAGGTTTGCTGTGCCACACTCAATTCCTCCCTGGCAGGCCCCCGTGTACCCAGGAGCTCAGCTGTGTCAGCTTGATGCTCCTCTGGTGTAGGTTCTGCACAGGGAGTTGACTCATCATCAAAAGAGGAATCTTCTGGAGACAGAGGGATAGTGGACAAAAGTTTGCCCTTTCTACCCCTAGTTTTTGGGAGCACTTAGTCCATTGTTCCAGGATCCAAGTTTCCCTGTCCTCTTTGCTTCTTGTAATACCATATACTAAAATAGTGGAATGTGAATGACAAATTCCCCCCTAGGCAAGTGAAGTGTGTAGAGGGGCACTGGAGAGTAGGAAAACACCAAAGATAAGTAAAGTATCCCACGCCAGAGCCCAGGAAAGCAGGAGTAAAGTACAGCAAGTTTCCTCAGGACACATTACAAGTCTTGATAAGAAATTTTGCAAGAACCAAGCAAGACTGCAAGCAACAAACTATGGATTCCTGGACCTGAAGACCTGTGGAGAGGGGAGACCAAGTACAGAAGTTGAAGAAGAGTCCATGAATGACAAGAGCTCCTGCCAACCTAGAAGAAGGTGCAAAATTGGATTCTCCGGTAAGAAGAAAATTACAGAAGAGCACCATAGAAGATGGCTGTGGATTCCTGCTTTGTGCAGGTGATGCCCCACGTTGAGTTGTTGAATGTAGACTGTTTGCGTCGCTGAATTCCGCCAACAAGCCTTGGTTCAAGCAAATACGCAGTTTGGGTCAAAAAAGAGCTGCCTGGACCTAGGAGGGACCTGGGGGTCTCAACTCGGACTAAGGAGACAGAGGGGGCTTTCAGCACTTCAGAGAGCCCTCAGAAGACCAGGCAGCACCCACGGGAGTCCCAGAACATGGGGACAAAGAAGATGCAAAGTGCGGTCATCGCAGCACTACAACGGAAGGTCCCACGCCGCTGGAGAACAACTCAGGGAGCTGTGCATCACAGGATAGAGTGCTGGGGACCAGGGCTACGCTGTACACAAAGGATTCTTGGAAGAAATGCACGAAGCCCAAGGAGCTGCAGAAGACGCTGTGCACAGGGGTACTGTCACAGAATGAGGAGGCAAGCTCTTACCTCCACCAAATTTGGACAGCTGGACCTTTGGACATTCTGGGTCACTTCGGTCCACCACCTGTGTTCCAGGGAGCATGCTCATCATCAGGACAGGAGTCCCAGAGTACCGGTCATTGTCCTAGAAGGGTGCCTGCAGAAGCACCACAGGAGATTCCTTCGGTTCTTCTGGTGCAGGGTGAAGACAGGCAGTCCTCAGAGTGTGCACACCTTGGGAACTGTTGCAAAAGATGTCTGGAGCTGAAGTTGCAGGTCACAGGAGTCATCCTGAATACTTTTTTTGCAGTTACAGCGGTCCCCAGAGCAGTCTGCAGTTGACCCGATGGTCGGAAGCTGAAGCAGAGGATGCAGAGGAGTCCTGGAGGAATTTTGCAAACCGAATCTGTGAAAACACCCAGAGGAGAGACCCTAAATAGCCCTGAGAGGGGATGGGCTACCTACCCAGGTATGCACCTATCAGGACGGGTCTTTGACGTCACCTGCTGGCACTGGCCACTCAGAGGTCTTCAGAGGGTCCCCACACCTTGGAAACCAAGATGGCTAACTCTGGAGGAGCTCTTGGCACCACCCCTGGTGTGGTGATGGACAGGGGAGAGATCACTCCCCTTTCCTTTGTCCAGTTTTGCACCAGGTCAGGGACTGGGGGTCCCTGAACCAGTGTAGACTGGATTATGTAAGGCGGGCACCATTTGTGCCCTTCAAAGCATTTCCAGAGGCTTTGGTAGGCTACCCCTCCCAAGCCTATAACACTTATTTCCAAAGGGAGAGGGTGTAACACCCTCCTCCCAAAGGAAATGCATTGTTCTGCCTTCCTGGGATTGAGCTGCTCAATCCCCAGGAGGGCAGATACCTATCTGTGAGGTGGCAGCAGCTGGGGCTGCAGTGGAAACCTCAGAGAGCTGGTTTGGTAGTACTGGGGGTGCATGGTGGAGCCCCCAGGGTGCATGGGATTGGCCCCCCAATACCAGATTTGGACTGGTGGGACAATTCCATGATTTTAGAGACCTTACATGGCCACATTCAGAGTTACCATTGTGAAACTACATATATGTATTGACATATATTTAGTACACACTTATAATGGTGTTCCATGCACTCAAGAAGTCCGGGGCGTTGCCCTGGACAATGTGGAACACCTTTGCTCATGCAAGGGTACCCTCACACTCAGTAACTTTGTACCTAGCCTTCAGTAAATGAAGGTTAGACATATACGTGACTTATAAGTTACTTTAGTGCAGTGAAAACGGCTGTGAAATGGTGTGTGCACTATCCCTCTCAGGCTGCAGTGGCGGTCCTGATGAAAGGTTTGTATAAGCTCCTTATGGGTTGCACAAGAAATGCTGCAGCCCATAAGGATCTCCTGGAACTCCAATGGCCTGGGTAACTAGGCACCATATACTAGGGACTTATAAGGGGGGTGCAGTGTG
This sequence comes from Pleurodeles waltl, assembly GCF_031143425.1. NCBI lineage: Eukaryota > Metazoa > Chordata > Amphibia > Caudata > Salamandridae > Pleurodeles > Pleurodeles waltl. Next base: position 229,472,467 of record NC_090437.1, on the reverse strand, counting down.
CCAATCAGAATTGGAATATGGAGTCATTAAAGTGTAGTGATAAATTTGGTAAGTAGAGAGAGCATAAGCACTGGAGTTCTGGTTATCAGAACTTCAGTAACACATTTAAGCATACTGACAACACACAGGCCACACACTATGAGCACTGGGGTCCTGACTAGCAGGATCCCAGTGAGACAGGCAAAACACACAGACAAACAGGCAAGAATTGGGGGTAACATGTCAAGAAAGAAGATACTTTCCTACAGCTGTGGAACAAATTACTTTCAGTTGGAAGAGAACCCGGTAGCAGCAGTCTCTGCCACATGGATAATTCTCCTTAGTTCTGGCCTTAAGATCATGCCAGTGTTGTGACAGTAGGAAATGTGCTCTCTTCACCCTCCCACTGTTGACTTGTCTTGTATGTACTGTCATTTTCTCTGACATACCAATTGGCACATATTTCTCCTCCTCACTTATGGACACTACTCCTAAGCATGTCTTATGACATGTCCCCCAACCCTGGACCCTGACTGTGTCACACATCCATAACTTCCACTGATGGGGTCTCAGACCAGAACATTGTAAATAATTCACTCTCAGTCTCACACTTTCACCTGTATTTAGACACCATGTGCACATTTAGCATGTCTACGTTATCTGTGATCCAACTACTTAGCTAAATGATGCGGTACATGAGTGCAGGACTGTAGGACACCAAGCTACACACAAGTATGCTAACATGAGAAAGGTGTATGATGGTGTTGTCTGATACAACCAATTAACTGAGTATAAAAACTTAAATGTTTGCATATATCATTTACTTCTGATATACGGCAGGTATGGCTGAGAACCAAGTCAATGCCAATATAGACAGCTGGGAGTCACAGAACAACTCATTTGGGTGGTAAAGAGGTAGCCTGAGAAATAAAGTCAGAGGTCCAGGGACAGCAGCAAACTCTCCTCACAGACTTGGGAAGACTTTTATTTTTATTTTTCCAGTAAGGCACTGAAAGGAGGAGTGCGGGACAGGAAAGTAAGGGCCAGATGTAGCAAACGATTGCGACTCGCAAACGGGCCGAATCGCAATTTGCGACAGTGCAAAATCGGAAATGGGATGCAAAAAGCCCATTTCCGACTCGCAAAAAGCGATGGGACCCGTTTGCGAGTCGCATCCGGTGCGACCCCATTTTGCGACCCGCAAATTGCAAGTCGCAATTTGCGAGTCGCAACCCATATGCAATTGCAACTCGCAAATTGCGACTAGTCGCAAAAAGCCCAGTTTGCATGTCCCATTTACCACTAACTCAGAGCAGGTGGTAACCATTACCAAAGTATAAAAGGGGACCCAGAAGGTATCTGGCTTACTCAAGATGGCGGAGACATACCTGATAGCAGTGAGGAGGAGAGTCTACGCAGCCCAGCAGAGGAGGAGGAGGGGCCACAGACAGGAGAAGATATATAGAACCAGGCAGACTCTTTTTCTGCAAACTGAAGAGGAGATCTATGACAAATACCGCCTTAGCAGCGCAGCCATTCTAGAATTAATAGATTTACTGAAACCACAGCTAGAACACAAGACTCTGCGTGGCTGCGCCATCCCTACGCATGTGCAAGTACTATGCGCACTGCACCTCTTGGCCTCAGGGAGCTATCAGGGGTCATTGCCGTGGCAGGTGGGGTATCCCAAAGTGCAGTGTCAAGGTGCCTCAGGGCATTCCTAGATGCCTTAGTCACGCACATGTCTCACTTCATATACTTACCAAGGAATGAGGCAGAAATTAACAGCACCAAGCTGGACTTTTACCGCATTGCCCACGTTCCCCATGTCACAGGGTGTGTAGATGGGACACACATTCAAATATGCCCCCCTGCTAATCTGGAACACATTTTCCGCAACAGGAAGTGTACCCACTCACTCAACATACAGGTTGTTTGTGATGCCCATTCTGTCATCACGGACATCGTAGCTAAGTTTCCTGGCAGTACCCATGACTCATACATTTTTAGGCATAGTGGGATACATCAACACCTGGAACGTGGGGAATTTGGAGACGGTTACCTCCTAGGTAGAGCCACAGACACTTGCACACATACACACAGGTCACTGTGCACGACTATCTGGACTTCCTAACAGTGTACTTTTGTGCCCAACAGGTGACAGTGCATATGCTCTCAGGCCTTGGATCATGACTCCGTTTTTAACACCCAGAACTGAATCAGAGAGGCAATACAACAGTGCGCATAAGAGGACCAGGAACCTGATCGAGCGCACCTTCGGACTGCTGAAGGCAAGATTCTGATGCCTCCACCGCAGTGGAGGCGCCCTCCAATACACCCCCATGTCATCATCATGTGCCAGGAAGTGTTTCCAGAGTGTTCTGGTATGCTTTCTGGAGTGTTCAGCTGCACCTGCAAGCAATTTTGAAGGTAATCGCAATTTGCGACACCCACTCGCTAATTGCGAGTTCGTTTTTTGCACACTCGCAAACAGCGACCTCGCAAACTGCGGACTCGCACACAGCGTTGCGAGTCCGGCTGCGAGTCGCAAAATCGGATCGCTTTTTTTTCTGACATTCCAATTTGCGACTCGCATTTTGCGAGTCGCATCAACTCGCAAAATGCGAGTCGCAATTTTTATTTTTGCTACATCTGGCCCCAAATGATTACACAGGGTTGTATAATCTGATCCTGAGAGAGCATTTGCTCAGTTTTTGCTTTACAGAGTTGCGCCAGACCTAGTTGACAGTAAGCTGAATGATCCTAGAAAGCTTGCTGAGGAGGGGGGCCTCTGGCCTAGCACCAGAGTGTCCAAAAAGGTATCTGGGGGAACACCCACAAATGTGGTCAAGGTTTCCACCAGAAGAAAGAGGGGGGAGACAAACTTAAAAATAAGGAGTTCTCTAAAGGTCCCCAAAACAATTCTGAGAGGAGGCCAGGGTTCCTTGATAAGAAGAAAGGGAAGTTTGTACCCAAATGCTTAGAGTGCACTAAGTTTGGTCACTACAAGGATGACTCCAAGTGTACCCTCACTGGAGGGCCAACACCTGGGTTGTTTAGTGTAGCGCTCGGGGAGGAGGTAGACCCAGCAAGTTTTGGGGAACAGATAGAGGTAACCCTAGTGTCCCTAGGAGATGAGGAAATGATGCTAAAAGCCCACATGCCTGCCAATACTTCTAAGTATAAGCAGTGGGTCACCATTGCTGGTCAAAGGATGGAGGCTCTGCGTGACACTGGAGCCAGCATTACTACTGTTAGGGGCCAGCTGGTGTCAGCAGAGTAGGTCATCCTCAATACATTCTACCAGGTCATAGTCGCTGACATCGTGAGAGTCACCTACTGATGGCTTTTGTTCCCTCTGAGTGGGGGGGTATCTGGTACTCTAAAAGTAGTTGTGAGTCCTGCCATGTCTGTAAATTGTCTGTTAGGCAATGACCTTGAGCATACATACTGCCTGGAAGGAGGTGGAGCTCAGGTCTCACCTGGGGATGTTAGGTTTTCCAGAATGGGTCTGCATGACCACATGGTCCGGGGCTGCCCAGGAAGGGAGTCAAGGGTGTCTAGAGCCTGGAACAATGACCCAGACAGCTGCAAAGAGTAAGGGAAAGGGGCACAGGAAACTGGTCCCAGATGTTCCCATGGTGGTTGACTGGGTCCCAGAGCAGGAGGCCCCTGAGCCAACTGGGGAGGACGTCGCCACCCTGGGTATCCTGCCTGAGCTTGCTGGCTGCAAGTTGAGGGTGGGCCAACTTGGGGAGAGTTCTGCAAAGTGCAGAAAGACTGCCCTACTCTTGAGGGTTTGAGGTGACAGGCCACAGCCCAGGCAGCAGATAAAGGCTCAGGCGATCACCATATCTATTGAGAGAAAGATCGCCTTTACAGTGGGCCTAAGGTGCCGGAAGGTAGGGCAGCATGTGTGCTACTGGTCCCCCAGTGCTACTGGGCCTTCCTACTGAGCTTGGCTCACGACATCCTCTGCTGAGAAGGGCTTGGATTGAGCTTGCCTCCTGTTCCTGAAGTCTCAGGGCCAAAACGTCTTCATCTCTGCAAAGAAACTCCTTGTGCGGTTAAAATTGATACACAGCCTGCAGTAAACGACACACAGACTGCCTCGCGGTCAAAGAATCACTGCACTGCCGACCTGGAATGATGCAGCCCGGCTCACCGAATGGAGATCAACGCAGCGCCAACGTTGCAACCAGAATTTTGACGCACATCCCACCGGATCAAGGCATCATCGGACCGGAACAATGCAGCCCGACTTCCTGCATGAGGAATCGACGCAACACCTGCCATGCAACAGAAACTCCAACGCATCGAACACTGGACTGACGCAGCCCCTGTGACTTTGTGTGCCCAGGATTTTTCTGCATCGTCCCTGTGTGTCAAAAGACCCTGCATCGCAAAGAGGATTCAAGCCTGCACGCTGTAATTCGACGCAAAGCCCCTGCCGTGTGTAATTTTGGCGCAAACCAGGTAATTTGTGTTTGCAAGAACTTAAGGCTATTCTTATTGATACCAATGTGGTATTTTGAACTTGAGATTATCAAATCTTGATAGTTTTGACCCTAATTTAACCCGATAAATAACTTATATTTTTCTAAACTTGTGTGGTGTTTTTCTGTGCTGTTTTCACTGTGTTATTGCATGATTTATTGCACAAATACTTTCCACACTGCCTTCTAAGTTAAGCCTGACTGCTCAGTGCCAAGCTACCAGAGGGTGGGCACAGGATAATTTGGATTGTGTGTGACTTGCCCTGACAGGAGTGAGGGTCCTTGCTTGGACAGGAGGTAACCTGACTGCCAACCAAAGACCCCATTTCTAACAAGTTCCAATTATGCCTGTTGTCAGATGTGTCACAGTTCCCAATATTGAAACTTCAGGACCCCACCAATGACAGCTGAAGTAACAGACTTACCTGTCCAAGACAAAGTACACATGGACATTGTGAATGGCAGATACACTGGAGGGCAAATACATAGACCAGTAGACGTGATGTTGCAGCTAAAGTGAAAGCTCCTTTGTTGATAGGGGAATCACATGTTAAATCAGGGATTACAAGAATGTAAGGATTCCATTGGCCATCCCCCCAATTTGCCCAGTGCACTCATGAGAAGATCTAGATACTAAAATAAAGATGATTTATTATAAAAACATCAACCTATATAGTAACTAAAACCTTCCCTATCCTCAGCTAACCTTTACTAACTATACTCATCAAACAACTACATCTGTCTAACCTAATCTAAACTTATCTTAAACATGGAACACCACACTGTAAAGATTGGCCCCCACCCCCTTAAGAAACAAGATACAAGTAGGCCAACAATTACTAAACTACACATGTACTAACTTATCCTATGTCCTATAAAAATATTTATATTTTTGGAATTTTCTAAAAAAAAATCTGTATTTTTATTTTTTACTTAAATGCACATACCCCAACATGACCCCACACCCAACCCCCACCCAAACCCCACCAATAATTATAATAAGAACCCACCCCCACCATACGTAACCTAACTTATGCCTACCCTACACTAACCTATTACTAAATATCTATTACCCAACCCAAAACTAACAAAACTGCAATAGGGAGGGGAAGGAACTTAGAGGAAGTCCAAAAGTCCTAAAGTTAATTTTTTCAGTTTTTTTATTTTTTTCTTGATGAACTTTAACATTCTTCGGTTGTCAGCAGATTCCTCCTCCAGTTTGTCCAGTCTCTTGAGGATTACATTCAGGTCCATCCTGAGGTCCAGCTCAAACTGAGTCAGTACACTGGCTGCTGGTGGGTGTACCTGTGGCTGTGTGCTGACAGGTGGTGCTGATTTGGAGGGCGTCGGTGGACCTATGACCCCATGCATCTCTGAGGTGCTGGCTCCTGTGTCCCTTGGTGCCTGCTTCGTGGGACCACCATGTGGAAAGGCACACCATTCCCCGGAAGCTTTCTCATGCCTGAAATGCCTGGCCATCCTGAGGTATCCCGCTTTCACCTCTAGGATGTGGTATTAACGGTCTGCCCTCTTCATGAACATGTGCCTGTGCTCAAGAGTCATGTTGGCAGCTGAACTATGAGGACAAGCAAGCATTAGTATCAGCAATGGGTTCAGTTTGTACAGAGTTTTAATTTACACTACAACAGCAACTAACACATACACTCCCACACACATTCCACAATAATGACTTTATCCTCATCTATGTCTAATAGTAACCATACATCACCAGTAGCATGTACATCACAGTGAGATGATGGCGATCCATAGTAAATCAAAAGGACCAGAGATGACAGGAACAAATATAACCCTCATCAACATTTGTGTCATCTAACTTGTGAAGAGCACGTGACTCTACAGGTCTGAATTTACAATCTCCTTGTCAGTAAGGGGGTCTGGGCATGCTATCCATCTCCTCAACACCCCTGGTGATACATCCTGGCCTGACCACTCACTATGGAGTCAAGGTGTGGCCCATATCATTGTGGGGCTACTAATTGCCAACCTGCTATTCTGAGGCCAGATACATCTACATTAATGTGTACTGGTGTAAGATCTGCCCGGAGGATATGTTGCAAGGCGTCACCCCATATCCCACTATGTCCCCACATGTACAACTGATGCAATGTTGGCAGAAGAACGGTTGGGCAAAGTCTGAGCTCCACATCACAGTTGTCAACACATTACAGAACTGAAGCCCCTATGTGCTATGTAGTCCAACATGTGTAAAACAGCACACACAAGGTGGTTGTATGGATAGAAGGAGGCTGTATGGATGGCCTTAAGCCCACAGTGATATTGGCATTGCATTTAGTGCTGCAACTGTATCCTGAAAGGTGTTACATCATTAGCACATGCATGTCATACATCATCAAGGTACCACCTACACACACACACACAATTCACATCTTTTGCATATGTGATGTGGCCTAAATCAGTCACAATTATCATGGTAGCAGGACCATGTTGTGAAAACTGCAGACGTCTGGGCCCATATTCATGGGAAAATGAGGGAGCATGATGCAGCACCAAACTTTGCAGCGCCACGCTCTGTCAGTTTCACAACACAGGAATACGCCGTATTTAATTGGATATGGTGTACACCTGTGTTGTCCCGTGCATTGTCCCTAAATTTAGCTGTCCACGCCAAGCCAGGCAGCCTTGCCCTATCGTGCATGGATGTCTGTGTTGAGGGTTGTTATTGTTCATGTGCGGGAAGGTGCCCCTTCCCGCAGATAAACAATAATTTCTGGCAATTTTGCTCTTTCTATGCATGCTGCAGAATGGAGCACGCATAGAAAAAGGAAAAAACAAGGAGGATTAAGGTATTCCTTCTCGTAGCACCTTGCCAACACCACCCCTGGGGTGGCATTTGATTTTGGTGCTGCCTCAGGCTTACGGAATCTCAAAGATCTAAGGCAGCACCAAAATGCAATGGGTGTTGCTGTGGCACGCCGACAGCAAAACCCATTGCACGCCCCTCTGACACCGAACACTGCGTCAGAGGGGCCCATATTTACAAGGAGGTGTAACGCCACAAAAAATGATGTTACTCCTTCTTGTAATTATGGAGCAGAGGTTAGCGTAACCGGATTGTCACGTTATCTTATGCCCCCTGGTGTGGGAGAATCATAGACTTTTCACACAACCATCTGGAGTGGAGTTGTCCACAAATTGTGTACACTACTGACTGTTGTGCAGCACATAATGGCTCCCTGCTATCCTACAAACACATTGGATCTGAAGGTTACTGAGGCAACTGTGGTGTGTGTGTTTCCTACATAATCCCCCTAGTGACTTCTGCAGATAGAACCCACATCTGTACCATCATGTCAATAAGTTTATGGTATGTGTGGCACACAGTGCTGTCAATGGTGCTGTGACAAAGTGGTTGTCAACAGGCATGCTATGTACATGTACAGCCGCCATGTGACTCATTATGGTAGACAGCAATGAATATGTGGTCAGCCATAACTATTCCTATTAGACAGAATGCCATGCGAGCACTTATTGGCCCGTGAACTACACGCAAGCCATTCTCATTGCATGACATTCCAAAATACATGATGTCACTATCCATCCTCCTATGAAATCAGATCACTGGTCATGACCAAATACTTCTGTCATTGCATTCCACACATCTGACTGACTCACAGCATTCTCTGGATTGGCTTACAGGACGCACAATATGACACCTACTGGATGCTTCGGGGTCTTTTTCTATGCAGCACCTCTCGAATGGTCCAGGGGGCTGGTCTACCTGCAAGACACTAATGGAAAACATTGCTTAGTTAAAAGCCAAGTTTCAGTACATGGACAGCATTGTACAGTGTAAATTTGTTAGGATGAATGAGGCTGAACTTCTGTGATCACTCTATCACACATACTCTCAGTTAAGGTAGACCCACGCACCTACAAACAATCACTGTCCCTGACACTCCTGTGGTGCTTCTCACCACACCATGTATAAATGACATTATCATGCAGCTGTCTGGTAGCACAACACCTCCATTACCATATGATACTGCTTGATAATGTTTATTCCATCTGAGGGGCATGCAATTGTTGCATCCATGGCATTTCAGCCTGCATGTGATGTGATGCCAGCAAACTGACAAATTACTACCCTGGGGTTGTGTAGGTATTCCAAGGTCTTGAGGAATGGCATTATACATCCTTCAGTCAAGTAACTAATCTGTGTGTGCCATCTCAAGGCACATATGCTTTCAAATTAGCTATAGGAGTGTACACATGTGATGATGATGTACCTACCTGCACATTGACTGGATGAAATCATGGATGTAGTGTCAAGAGTGTGTGGCCTGCTATTGCTGCCATGGTATACCATTGTTAGTCTAGTGAGGAATTAGTACATGGGCATGGAAATATGTCTCAACTTGGACACACTTGCTCAGTGACCAAAGGATGCATCTGGTGGTGCGGGTTAGTGAGTGGTATGCCATTGATTGAGCTGATGCAGGGCAGCCCCATACGGTCAGTGAGAAGCAGCAGGCTTGTGGAACTGACTCAGCACATGTGTCTGATTATTGACATTGTATAGTCTGTCTGTGATAGACAATGAACTGGAACATGGAACAGCCAGCAGTCTAGACCATTGCATGATCAAGCACTCTTGCATGGCCTTGACTAATTACACAAAGGGCCCTATAGAACTACAGTGGTGCATTACCAATTGCATCTGTACTGTCCTGTTGGCCCCTCAGAGCACCCCTTGCACACTACCATGTGTATGCATAATCAGAAATATGTCACAGCATGATGCATGTGTTGTTCAACATCATCTATTCATGGGAAGGTCAGTGATGCACTAAGCAGGAGATGCAACAGATCATCAAAACTACTGCTGATTACATAGGGGCCCTTCTCATACATTTGTATGCCCACAATAAACAGCTTCTCACATCAGCCGTTCTGAGTGCTGGAAAATGATACTTAGGGAATTATCTTCTGACCCAGCGGATGAAACTTTGGGATCACAACAATGTTTTGGGGCCCCCTTTCATGCATGTTGCATGGCACAGGCCTCATTTGTAGCTGCTCATTACCTAGTTACACTATGCATGCATCACAGCACTTGGAGATGGTTGTGCATCGTAAATTATACATCTGTCCTGCATTTGCTTCCTTGTTGTACAATTGAAATGCAGCCCCAACATGGGGCATAGAGTCTTCGTACAGGTCGCACGCAACATGTCCACACCCATTGCATGCAGCACTCAAATTAACAGCAACTGTCATGCATATGCTAACAAAATGAGGTTGTAGGGCAATGGGATACTTATCAACTGTTCCACCAATCTCTATTCCCAGATGGTCGAGCAGATCCTGCTCCCTCAACACCAGATCTGCCCAGCAGTGCTTGATTTGGTGGTCGTCCAGTTTTGAAAATCCAGGTAAGGTGGTGGAGCACCTTGCAGGCACAGCAGCCACCTTGCCTTCGTGGGATAGCCTTGGCTTAGCCGGCCACCCAGTTGCAGCATCATGGGGAGGTAGTGTGTCACAAGCCAGATGAACCGCCCCAGCTCATCAGCAGACATCTGGCTCATCCTCCCTTTCCCAGACATTCCAGTGGTGAATGGCGTTCACCCAAATAATAAAGAAATTAAACCTAACCCCTGCATCTACCCAACTACCCAAACTACCCCAACTACTAAACTACCCCAGACAAACTCCCAACAATACATAGACAATTACAGTACACTCAATAGACAAAATACAAGTAGTGAGATAATAATGATACAAAATTGACACTGGACACAGCACAATGTACACAACAAACACAGCAAACACTCCATAAATCCACCAGCACCAAAAACACAATCTCACACAGTCACAGAGAAACAGACTGTTAAGTTAAAGTGAAACTACACTCACTGTAGCATGTTTGCAGGCAGGATCTCCTGGTACAGCACTTCCTGGGTGTGTGAGTCAAATTTTCAAAGATGCTGTGTTTTTTCAACGTATTGCGGTTTTGCACCGTATTTTCACACCATTAGCATGAAAAAGGCATGTTGATGTGCGATAGACACACTGAGGCTTTGTGTCTGTTAGCCTAATGGTATTGTGTGGCAAATGCACAGGTGTGAAAAGTTTTCAAGCATGACGGAATTGTGTGGATTTTTGCATTTTGTCCCTTCAGTGTACTCTGAGTGACTTCACGTGTTACATGGGTTGTAAAACTATGGTGTATATGTGTTATGACACCATTTGGGTGTACGTCCAGTACTGTCATTATGGTGACAATGGCATGTTGGACCTATGGATTCATTTGTGAGTGTGCTGTATGTGATTGCTAAATACCTCATGCACATGTACATGTGTAGCTACACAATGTCCACAGACATGTTGGCACATGTGTGCTATGTGTGTATACATGTGTATGTAAGCTAATTTGGGTGTGGACTACATTATTATGTCTGAGATACAGATGTACATATACCTACAACACCAAACATGTTCAGTGGCCTATGTCCAAACATGGTAATGCATGTGACAACCATGTAAACTTCTACACACAGTACTCAGTGGACTTGGACTGCATTAATAGCATGTCAACCCAACCACTTTGCCTGTGTTTGCATGTTCACTCTGTGTTATGTCGTGGGATTTCCCTTCATGTTGCTCTGTTACAAGTGTGCCATTTGTGCCCCCATGCACCATAGTTGCAGGAGATGTCATGTACACATGTGTTGTGCAGGATTGGTATCTGTTGTGTGTGTGTATGGACATATGTTTTGTGATTTCTGTCACATGTGATGAATGTGGTGAGTTCATGGGTTGTGAAACCTCACATTACATTCTTCCTGCGTGGACACATGTTGCCATTTGACAAATGCATGTGTTGTCACATCAGTGCCACCCATTTTCTCTATGTCGGAACACATGTGTAGCTCATGTCTGTCAGTCACTGATTTTGGGAAACCTATGCCCTACATTTGTGCCAGGTTTCCTTTTGCTCTCAATCCTTGCACATTTCCATGGCTGAGACAATACAGTGGCCCATTTGTGCTGATATATGTGGCATATGTGTGCATTCCATCAACTAGGCACCCATATTTGTCCACATCAGGTTAGTAATGACTGTCACAATACACAAAGGGAGAGTATGTGGGAGCGGGAAAGGACCCACGCCGTACTCGACTCCCCAAACACAATACTAAATCACAAAAGAGAGTACGGGGTTCTGGCAACTATAAGTAGACTGATAGTGTGCCAGTTGCGACACTACACCAATCTTGTACCTCGACTAAAGGTAAAATGTGGATGGATTGTGGGGTGGTATGGGGTCTGTAGAGGGGGATTTCCTTTACGGACTAGGTGGTCTCACACACTATATAGTGTCATGCTTCATCATATGACCACCTAGCCCCACCCAGGTAGGATAATACCACCTGGGCAGACTCAACCTCACGGTTAAAAGAACAGGAGGGAGTGCGTAAATTAATTTGATTTCTGGAAAGAGGGGATCCAGCTATGCTATGGGAATAAAAACACCTACTCAGATACCCGGGTGAGTTTAATAGAAGGTTCTGTGTGGTGTGATTAAAAGAAGTGGGGAACCAGTGTGAGAACAATGACTCACAAGGTCACCTATCTAAAAGAAGTAGCATACATGTTTCTGCCCTTATGATTGAGCTATGGAGGGTCTCTGGGCATTCATCAGGGAGTTGGATCCCTGTTGCAAATGCTTACTACACGCTGCAGAAATAATCACAGTAGAAAAAGGGGGTGAGGAAGGGCCTACCTTAACCAAGGGAATACCTGGGGAGGACCTACAATAAATAAAATAATAAAAACAGACCAAAATTGACAGTGAGAAGATAATCCACAGCAAACCACAACACACGTGACAAATTTCATGCAGAACACAGGAGTACTGATTGCAATTATAACTAACAATCGCAGCAATGCTGGCTATGCAAGGCGAACAATAGGTAAGGGCAGACAATTCCTTACACTAACACTGGAGGCTAATAGCTTCTGGTATCCTGGAGAGGGAGCGTCCCCTTATAGTCAGACTCTAGGGTTAGGAGGAAAAGAGCAGAAGGGGAGAACAAAGATGAAAAAATAGAACAGGGGTAGTCAAGAAATAGACGGTAGAAGCCAAGGACAGGGTGAAAAACTGTAGAAATCTGAGTAAGAGGTCAGTGGGGAGGGGAGAAAGAAGGGGGGAGGAAAAAGGAATAACGGGGGAGGGGGCAGGGAGGGAGGGGGGAGGACAAAGAAAGGAAAGAGGAAGAAAGAAAAGAAGAAAAGAAAACAAGAGAAAAAAGAAAACAAGAGAAAAAGGGAGGAGGGCACAGAACCAGAGAAAGAAAAGAGAAAAGAAAAGAGAAAAAGAGAAGGGAGGCTTCTTATCTGTGTCTCCAACGTTGGCCGACTGACTGCATCAAAGGTGGGCGCTCTCTGTGCGCCTATACTGACCTCTCCTTCAGGACCGCTTGGGTAAAGTGGCCTGATTGTCGGTAGCTGATATAGTGGTCTTAATAGGGTAAAATTAGCTGCAGCTGCTGGCAATCACCGCCGCGGCCCGGGGGCCGGAAGTCTTGCAAGCTGCCTACGTTTCTGTGAGCCAAGGAGGACTCCGGCCGCCCCGGATGTGTTGGGGGCCGGAAATGGCCAATAGTGCAAGGGGGCGCCCGTGGGTGATGCTGCCCTCATGTGCTGGTCCTTCTCTGATCACCGGAGTTGCCGTGGTCGGCGGCCGCGGCTGAGGGAGATCCCTTGTTTGGGCGGATACGCCCAACCCGCGAGTGTTGTCGGGAAACGTAGTTTCCCGGCAGCTCTGCGGGCTGCCTACACGCGTGTCGTTGGGAAACGTAGTTTCCCAGCGGCGAGCGAGGCTGCCATGGGTTCGGTATGTCCGAAACGAGGAGCACAGGCGGGGTGGAAGGAAAGGAGGGAATGGGGGGGAAAAAAAGGGAACAAAGGGGGGGGTGAAGAGGGGAAAGGGAGAAAAAAAAGGGGGGAGGGTGTTGTGTAGGTTGGAGAAGGGGGGAATAAAAAGGGAAAAAGGAAAGAAACAAAAATAATAATATTAATAATAAGAATATAACACAAATTTATAATAAAAGTTATAATAAAAAGGGGGGAAAAAACTCTATAATGTAATAAATAAAAGCAAGAGGGGGAGACAAACAAAAGAGGGTGGAAAAAAAGGGGTGGGAAAAAAGGGGGAAAAAACGGAGAAGAAAGTAGAGAGAGGGGAAGCAGATGGAGGGGAGGGGGGATAAGGGATAGAGATGGAGTGAGGAGGAGAAGAGAGCAGAGGGGAAGGAAGCAGTAGAAAGAGAGGGGAGGAAGAGAGGGAAAGAAGGGTGAAGGGAAGGGGAAGAAAAGAGGGGACCAAGGGAAGACTGAGGGTCGAGGAGGGGGGGGAAAGGTGAGGGGGTAAGAAGGTGAGGGGGTAAGAAGGTTTGAGGGACAGGAAATTTGTGGCAGGAAGGCGAAAAAGAAAAGAAAAATGTAAAGGAAGGTGAGAAAAGTAAGAAAAGGAAACGAAAGAAGAACAGAGTTAAGAAGAGAAGGAAAAAGGGGGAGCAAGGCCAGAGAAGGGGAAAAAAGGGAAAAAAAGGAAAAAAGGGGAATCTAAGAGGGTTCCAATTATGAAGAGAGAACCAAGGTATCTCGTCATTTAATCCAACCGTGTCGGTGTGCAATCTCCAAATCCAGCGTTGCTCCGCCCTAAATAGTTTTTCTGACATGTTAGGGGTCAAAGGAAAGAAATGTTCCAGGACCGTCCAAGACATGTCATCTGGGTAGTGATTTCTTTGTAGGAAATGGCTAGTGAGCTTTGTTGCGTCTCGTTTGCACCTAATCGTGCTTCTATGTTCACAAATTCTGGTGCTAACCTTCCTCGTAGTCATCCCCACATATTTAAGTAAGCAAGGGCATTTGATTAAATAAACTACGTTTTTGCTGTTACAATTTGTAAGTGATTTTTGCACCCATGGGGTTTTAAGGTCAAGATCGATGGTGGTAGATCTGTGGGTAAAAGGACAAACGCTGCAGTTGCCGCATGGGTGATGACCTACGGGGGGGCCATTTGCCAAAGTCTGTGTGGGACGTCGCTTCTCCTTTGGTCTTGTGTGGACCACCATGTCCCGTATATTGATTGCTCTCTTATAGGCGTGTAATGGTGGTTCAAAGGGTAAACCACCTGATGTCAAAATCTTCCAATTCTCTCTTATAATCTTCTGGATTTCATTGGATAGGGGATTGAAGGTGGTGACACATACGATCTTGTCCAGGCTTGGTTTCTGTGCTCGGGGCTGTAGCAACTGGTCTCTGTTATTGTTGCGTGCCCGTTTTCGTGCCCTATTAACCAGATGTGGGGGATAATCCTTGGTGTGTAGCTTGGTAGACAGTTTGTCTGCATGTTTGCGGTAATCGGTGACGGATGAGCAGTTTCGTCTTAACCGTAGGAACTGCCCAACCGGGAGGTTATCTCTTAGGGCTCGTGGGTGGAAACTCTGGTATTGTAATAAATTGTTGCAGTCCGTTGGTTTATAGTAAACTTCAGTAGCTAACCCGCCGTCATGTTCATAGATGAGTAGATCGAGGAAAGGTAGTTTGTTGTCATCTATGTTCATTGTAAAGGTTAGAAATGGGTTAGCCCCGTTGAGCCACACAGCGAATCCCTGGGCCTCTTCTTTACTACCAGTCCATATGAGCAATACATCATCGATGTATCGCTTCCAGAGTTTGATCTGATCTCGGTAGGGATTGTCCTCATGCAAGACCGTATGTCTTTCAAAATGGTCAACGTATAGACATGCTAGACTTGGGGCAAATGTGCTACCCATCGATGTGCCTTGTGTCTGCAAGAAGAAACTATCTTCAAACTTGAAGTCGTTTCTGGTGAGAGCGAGGTGTGCTAAGTCCAGTATAAACCCAGGGGGGTTTGGGATTCACCCATGTGTATGTCCAGCAGGTTGCTTATCACTTCCAGGGTAGCCTCTTGCGGGATGTTTGTATAAAGTGATTCCACATCAAGAGTAATTAGAAGTTCCTTAGATTTGTCAAAGGCTATAGACTCCAGTAAAAGGAGGACATGGGTAGTGTCCTTAATATAGGTCGGGATTCTTTTAACTAACGGTTGTAGGAAGAAATCCACAAATTTTGACAAGGGCTCTAGTACTGAGCCTATCCCGGAAACTATGGGCCTTCCGGGGGAGGGATCTTCTCTTTATGTACTTTTGGTAGAATATAGAAGTACGGGATTTTTGGGTTGGTCTGTATCAGATATGATGCCTCATGATCTGTGATCCAGTTGTTTTCCTTCCCTTTTGACACTAGGAAGGTGATTTCTTCTTGGACATCAGTTGTAGGATCACGTGCCAGACGCTTGTAGTGTTTGGTATTCCCCAGCAGTCGCTCACACTCGTCTCTATACATTTTTTGTGGGAGAATCACTGTGGCCCCGCCTTTGTCTGCTGGTTTGATGATAATATTAGGGTCGGCTGTCAGGCTCTTCAGTGACTCTATTTCGATTTTGCTCATATTGTGGAATACTTTGTTGGATGACTCAGTCAGCCCATTGATCTTAAGGGATACTGATTTCTCGAAGGCCAGTACCTCTGGGGGCATTTGCCCTGCTGGGGGGCAAAAGGTAGATTTTGGGCGTAGTCCTGTATTCTGTACGAGAGTATCATATTCTTTCCCGAGGAAAAAGGTTTTTAGGTGGATCTTACGAAACAGACCTGCCAGTTCTGTTCTGGTTCTGAATAGGTCTACTTTTGGGGTAGGCACGAAATTCAGGCCTTTATTTAATGCTTGGGTTTCGATTTGACTCAGGGTCCGATTTGTTAGGTTAATGATGTTAACTGTATTCTCTGAATCGGGGTTCACTTTGCCTTGCTTGTTCCTGGTATGGTGTCCCTGTGCATTGGGTTTTCCAAGGCATCCTCTTTTGGACGCCACTGTACTTCTTTTCTCCTCCCTCTGTTCCTCCCATGACCTCTGTCTAAAAAAGGAGGTGGGGGTTCAGAGAAGGACCATTGGGCAGGGTGTTGCAGGTAAGGTGCTTGGTATTGTGGAGGGGGGCCATACTGGTTAGGCCAACCCCATTGTTGGTTAAAGTATGGAGGGTATTGGGGAGGTAAGGGTGGATAGTTCCATCCTCCTCGACGTTGGCCACGTCGTCCGCGGCGTTGTCGTGTGTACCCTGACGAGTTGCTATCACTATCTGAGCTGATGTTGCTCCCTGAGGAAGTATCAGATGTGTTAGTGTAATTTTTTTTTTGCTACATAGTCAGGTTTTGTGTAAGGGTATATCTTTTCTATGGAAAAACGATTTAGGTCTTTTTGAAACTTTCCTATTTTTTGCTGGGTTAAGTATTCTTTGTATTCATTCATATTTTTATTTACCTCCTCCAGTTTCTTTTTGAAGGAGAGAATGCTTACACCTGACTTCAGGTTATTTTTACTGGTTTTTATCTGGATCAGTAGGGTTTCAGATAGCCTAGTAGCGGTTTTTATAATTAATATCAGCCAATCTCGTGTGCATTTCCATGCTATGAGCGACCAATCTTTACGAAACTCCAGGTCGTCTAGGAATATGCGAGGCTCATTGGTGACAAGTAATCCGTTTGGTGCAGAGTTACTGCGCAGGTATTCAGTGAGGACAGCTCCGTGTAGTATAGTCTTAACCTGGGAGCGTTTCAATTCCACTAGGGAGTCCCAGTCCCCAAGCTGGGATAAGCTTTTAGACAAAGCCGTGTCCCCAAGGAGTGAGGGGGCTGAGAGGATAGCTGATACTTCCTCGTCGTTGAAGGAGAGACCTTCTGCCATAATGTGGCAGGCGTGGTGGATGGGGGGGAGGGAAAAAAGAAGGGTGAGTGGGTAGGGGGTTAGGTCTACAGGTCCACAAGTAGAGGGAACGTCAGAAAAAGGAGAGGACCTAAAGTACTGAGGGGCAAAGGCAAAGCAATGCGCTTGCTAGGTGGAGAAAAGGTGAAGAGCAAACAACTCTCGCAACCGGAAGGCTGCTCTACTATGACAATACACAAAGGGAGAGTATGTGGGAGCGGGAAAAGGACACACGCCGTACTCGACTCCCCAAACACAATACTAAATCACAAAAGAGAGTACGGGGTTCTGGCAACTATAAGTAGACTGATAGTGTGCCAGTTGCGACACTAGACCAATCTTGTACCTCGACTAAAGGTAAAATGTGGATGGATTGTGGGGTGATATGGGGTCTGTAGAGGGGGATTTCCTTTACGGACTAGGTGGTCTCACACACTATATAGTGTCATGCTTCATCATATGACCACCTAGCCCCACCCAGGTAGGATAATACCACCTGGGCAGACTCAACCTCACTGTTAAAAGAACAGGAGGGAGTGCGTAAATTAATTTGATTTCTGGAAAGAGGGGATCCAGCTATGCTATGGGAATAAAAACACCTACTCAGATACCCGGGTGAGTTTAATAGAAGGTTCTGTGTGGTGTGATTAAAAGAAGTGGGGAACCAGTGTGAGAACAATGACTCACAAGGTCACCTATCTAAAAGAAGTAGCATACATGTTTCTGCCCTTATGATTGAGCTATGGAGGGTCTCTAGGCATTCATCAGGGCGTTGGATCCCTGTTGCAAATGCTTATTACACGCTGCAGAAATAATCACAGTAGAAAAAGGGGGTGAGGAAGGGCCTACCTTAACCAAGGGAATACCTGGGGAGGACCTACAATAAATAAAATAATAAAAACAGACCAAAATTGACGGTGAGAAGATAATCCACAGCAAACCACAACACATGTGACAAATTTCATGCAGAACACAGGAGTACTTATTGCAATTATAACTAACAGTCGCAGCAATGCTGGCTATGCAAGGCGAACGATAGGTAAGGGCAGACAATTCCTTACCCTAACACTGGAGGCTAATAGCCTCTGGTATCCTGGAGAGGGAGCGTCCCCTTATAGTCAGACTCTAGGGTTAGGAGGAAAAGAGCAGAAGGGGAGAACAAAGATGAAAAAATAGAACAGGGGTAGTCAAGAAATAGATGGTAGAAGCCAAGGACAGGGTGAAAAACTGTAGAAATCTGAGTAAGAGGTCAGTGGGGAGGGGAGAAAGAAGGGGGGAGGAAAAAGGAATAACGGGGGAGGGGGGAGGACAAAGAAAGGAAAGAGGAAGAAAGAAAAGAAGAAAAGAAAACAAGAGAAAAAAGAAAACAAGAGAAAAAGGGAGGAGGGCACAGAACCAGAGAAAGAAAAGAGAAAAGAAAAGAGAAAAAGAGAAGGGAGAAGGGAGGCTTCTTATCTGTGTCTCCAACGTTGGCCGACTCACTGCATCAAAGGTGGGCGCTCTCTATGCACCTATACCGACCTCTCCTTCAGGACCGCTTGGGTAAAGTGGCCTGATTGTCGGTAGCTGATATAGTGGTCTTAATAGGGTAAAATTAGCTGCAGCTGCTGGCAATCACCGCCGCGGCCCGGGGGCCGGAAGTCTTGCAAGCTGCCTACGTTTCTGTGAGCCAAGGAGGACTCCGGCCGCCCCGGATGTGTCGGGGGCCGGAAATGGCCAATAGTGCAAGGGGGCGCCCGTGGGTGACACTGCCCTCATGTGCTGGTCCTTCTCTGATCACCGGAGTTGCCGTGGTCGGCGGCCGCGGCTGAGGGAGATCCCTTGTTTGGGCGGATACGCCCAACCCGCGAGTGTTGTCGGGAAACGTAGTTTCCCAGCAGCTCTGCGGGCTGCCTACACGCGTGTCGTTGGGAAACGTAGTTTCCCAGCGGCGAGCGAGGCTGCCATGGGTTCGGTATGTCCGAAACGAGGAGCACGGGTGGGGTGGAAGGAAAGGAGGGAATGGGGGGGGAAAAAAGGCAACAAAGGGGGGGGGGTGAAGAGGGGAAAGGGAGGAAAAAAAGGGGGGAGGGTGTTGTGTAGGTTGGAGAAGGGGGAATAAAAAGGGAAAAAGGAAAGAAACAAAAATAATAATATTAATAATAAGAATGAAACAAAAATTTATAATAAAAGTTATAATAAAAAGGGGGGAAAAAACTCTATAATGTAATAAATAAAAGCAAGAGGGGGAGACAAACAAAAGAGGGTGGGAAAAAAGGGGTGGGAAAAAAGGGGGAAAAAACGGAGAAGAAAGGAGAGAGAGGGGAAGCAGATGGAGGGGAGGGGGGATAAGGGATAGAGATGGAGTGAGGAGGAAAAGAGAGCAGAGGGGAAGGAAGCAGTAGAAAGAGAGGGGAGGAAGAGAGGGAAAGAAGGGTGAAGGGAAGGGGAAGAAAAGAGGGGACCAAGGGAAGACTGAGGGTCGAGGAGGGGGGGGAAAGGTGAGGGGGTAAGAAGGTGTGAGGGACAGGAAATTAGTGGCAGGAAGGCGAAAAAGAAAAGAAAAATGTAAAGGAAGGTGAGAAAAGTAAGAAAAGGAAACGAAAGAAGAACAGAGTTAAGAAGAGAAGGAAAAAGGGGGAGCAAGGCCAGAGAAGGGGAAAAAAGGGAAAAAAGGGAAAAAAGGGGAAACTAAGAGGGTTCTAATTATGAAGAGAGAACCAAGGTATCTCGTCATTTAATCCAACCGTGTCGGTGTGCAATCTCCAAATCCAGCGTTGCTCCGCCCTAAATAGTTTTTCTGACATGTTAGGGGTCGAAGGAAAGAAATGTTCCAGGACCGTCCAAGACATGTCATCTGGGTAGTGATTTCTTTGTAGGAAATGGCTAGTGAGCTTCGTTGCGTCTCGTTTGCACCTAATCGTGCTTCTATGTTCACAAATTCTGGTGCTAACCTTCCTCGTAGTCATCCCCACATATTTAAGTAAGCAAGGGCATTTGATTAAATAAACTATGTTTTTGCTGTTACAATTTGTAAGTGATTTTTGCACCCATGGGGTTTTAAGGTCAAGATCGATGGTGGTAGATCTGTGGGTAAAAGGACAAACGTTGCAGTTGCCGCATGGGTGATGACCTACGGGGGGGGGCCATTTGCCAAAGTCTGTGTGGGACGTCGCTTCTCCTTTGGTCTTGTGTGGACCACCATGTCCCGTATATTGATTGCTCTCTTATAGGCGTGTAATGGTGGTTCAAAGGGTAAACCACCTGATGTCAAAATTTTCCAATTCTCTCTTATAATCTTCTGGATTTCATTGGATAGGGGATTGAAGGTGGTGACACATACGATCTTGTCCAGGCTTGGTTTCTGTGCTCGGGGCTGTAGCAACTGGTCTCTGTTATTGTTGCGTGCCCGTTTTCGTGCCCTATTAACCAGATGTGGGGGATAATCCTTGGTGTGTAGCTTGGTAGACAGTTTGTCTGCATGTTTGCGGTAATCGGTGACGGATGAGCAGTTTCGTCTTAACCGTAGGAACTGCCCAACCGGGAGGTTATCTCTTAGGGCTCGTGGGTGGAAACTCTGGTATTGTAATAAATTGTTGCAGTCCGTTGGTTTATAGTAAACTTCAGTAGCTAACCCGCCGTCATGTTCATAGATGAGTAGATCGAGGAAAGGTAGTTTGTTGTCACCTATGTTCATTGTAAAGGTTAGAAATGGGTTAGCCCCGTTGAGCCACACAGCGAATGCCTGGGCCTCTTCTGAGAGCGAGGTGTGCTAAGTCCAGTATAAACCCAGGGGGGGTTTGGGATTCACCCATGTGTATGTCCAGCAGGTTGCTTATCACTTCCAGGGTAGCCTCTTGCGGGATGTTTGTGTAAAGTGATTCCACATCAAGAGTAATTAGAAGTTCCTTAGATTTGTCAAAGGCTATAGACTCCAGTAAAAGGAGGACATGGGTAGTGTCCTTAAGATAGGTCGGGATTCTTTTAACTAACGGTTGTAGGAAGAAATCCACAAATTTTGACAAGGGCTCTAGTACTGAGCCTATCCCGGAAACTATGGGCCTTCCGGGGGGAGGGATCTTCTCTTTATGTACTTTTGGTAGAATATAGAAGTACGGGATTTTTGGGTTGGTCTGTATCAGATATGATGCCTCATGATCTGTGATCCAGTTGTTTTCCTTCCCTTTTGACACTAGGAAGGTGATTTCTTCTTGGACATCAGTTGTAGGATCACGTGCCAGACGCTTGTAGTGTCTGGTATTCCCCAGCAGTCGCTCACACTCGTCTCTATACATTTTTTGTGGGAGAATCACTGTGGCCCCGCCTTTGTCTGCTGGTTTGATGATAATATTAGGGTCGGCTGTCAGGCTCTTCAGTGACTCTATTTCGATTTTGCTCAGATTGTGGAATACTTTGTTGGATGACTCAGTCAGCCCATTGATCTTAAGGGATACTGATTTCTCGAAAGCCACAGAAACGTAGGCAGCTTGCAAGACTTCCGGCCCCCGGGCCGCGGCGGTGATTGCCAACAGCTGCAGCTAATTTTACCCTATTAAGACCACTATATCAGCTACCGACAATCAGGCCACTTTACCCAAGCGGTCCTGAAGGAGAGGTCGGTATAGGCGCACAGAGAGCGCTCACCTTTGATGCAGTGAGTCGGCCAACGTTGGAGACACAGATAAGAAGCCTCCCTTCTCCCTTCTCTTTTTCTCTTTTCTTTTCTCTTTTCTTTCTCTGGTTCTGTGCCCTCCTCCCTTTTTCTCTTGTTTTCTTTTTTCTCTTGTTTTCTTTTCTTCTTTTCTTTCTTCCTCTTTCCTTTCTTTGTCCTCCCCCCTCCCTCCCTGCCCCCTCCCCGTTTTTCCTTTTTCCTCCCCCCTTCTTTCTCCCCTCCCCATTGACCTCTTACTCAGATTTCTACAGTTTTTCACCCTGTCCTTGGCTTCTACCGTCTATTTCTTGACTACCCCTGTTCTATTTTTTCATCTTTGTTCTCCCCTTCTGCTCTTTTCCTCCTAACCCTAGAGTCTGACTGTAAGGGGACGCTCCCTCTCCAGGATACCAGAGGCTATTAGCCTCCAGTGTTAGGGTAAGGAATTGTCTGCCCTTACCTATCGTTCGCCTTGCATAGCCAGCATTGCTGCGACTGTTAGTTATAATTGCAACCAGTACTCCTGTGTTCTGCATGAAATTTGTCACGTGTGTTGTGGTTTGCTGTGGATTATCTTCTCACCGTCAATTTTGGTCTGTTTTTATTATTTTATTTATTGTAGGTCCTCCCCAGGTATTCCCTTGGTTAAGGTAGGCCCTTCCTCACCCCCTTTTTCTACTGTGATTATTTCTGCAGCGTGTAATAAGCATTTGCAAAAGGGATCCAACGCCCTGATGAATGCCCAGAGACCCTCCATAGCTCAATCATAAGGGCAGAAACATGTATGCTACTTCTTTTAGATAGGTGACCTTGTGAGTCATTGTTCTCACACTGGTTCCCCACTTCTTTTAATCACACCACACAGAACCTTCTATTAAACTCACCCGGGTATCTGAGTAGGTGTTTTTATTCCCATAGCATAGCTGGATCCCCTCTTTCCAGAAATCAAATTAATTTACGCACTCCCTCCTGTTCTTTTAACCGTGAGGTTGAGTCCGCCCAGGTGGTATTATCCTACCTGGGTGGGGCTAGGTGGTCATATGATGAAGCATGACACTATATAGTGTGTGAGACCACCTAGTCCGTAAAGGAAATCCCCCTCTACAGACCCCATACCACCCCACAATCCATCCACATTTTACCTTTAGTCGAGGTACAAGATTGGTCTAGTGTCGCAACTGGCACACTATCAGTCTACTTATAGTTGCCAGAACCCCGTACTCTCTTTTGTGATTTAGTAATGACTGTCACAAGCAATGGCATACCACTGTCTCACAGTGTTGCAGTCTGGCATAGCTGCCAGCCTACTCATCACCACAACAGTGTGAGTTCCTATAGCAACACAAAACCATGGTTGCTTGTGAAGAGGTAAGTCAATGGAGCCCCATTTTAATCACACCCCTGTGCACATGCATCAGGCCCCTTACAATGTAATATGTTTATGTAGCTGGAGCAGTGGTGTGTGGGTTCATTGAGCAGGGACCTAGCCTCTTCATGTTTGCCACTCAGCAGTACTTTGCGCACTCCCCAACAGACACATGCACCATTGTGGTCATACAGTCCTGGATCTCACATTTACCACTACCATACTTGATGTTAGCTTTCCCCTCTCACATACATCACTCTGATCCTGGACATTTTGTACATGTGACATATTTTGATGTCTTTAGCATTTCCCTTAGGCATCTTTTTGATCTAGTATCTCTGTTGTGACTTCAACATTGGAAACATGCCAGGGTACAGAAGGTATTATCTGTCACAGCCTCCTGTCATGGTTGCGTGTGATAGGCAAATAGCATGGTATGCAAGTGGGCAACATGACTGGGTGATGAACTGACTCGGCCACCCTCCCTGTACATTTGTGAAATGGTAACATGTAGACATTGAGATGTCATACAGTCAGTGTTGGTCTATGTATGTCCCTTTTCCATGTATGCACTATTGGTGAGGCATGTCACCTACACTGCTCCCATTCTTTAGTCTGTTTGCACTTTGTGCACATCTCATACTGCAACAGTGTCTGTATATACATGGACATGATGCAACATGTGACTTGTGTTCATGGACGATGGTCACATCTCCTTCTCCTGCCAACTTGATAGGTACAGTTCCATTGTCTGTATTTGTGAGTTGTCATGTGTTCCACGCACACATGACATCACTCCTTCCACACTACTTCTGCTGTCTCCATTAGACATACCATGTTGTATTTATAAGTATGTGTGGGTGTCTGGAAGCAGTCCATCCAGTATGTACATTGTACATGTGTTAGCATTTCTTCCAGCATGGCACAGCCTAGGTAACCCTTACCATGACTGACTGATGTTAAGGTGTCACATCATCTCAGTGCTGGAGATTTAATTAGCCAATTGCAACATATATGGGTAGTTCTACTCCCACTCTTTTTGATGTTGTGTCTCAGACATATTCCAACAATGCTGGACAGAGTAGCACATCCCACACCTGATTGCGGTGTTGGAGGCCACGACATGCATAGGACTAATTGTCAATATTGCCATCATGCACTGTCAGGTGAGTGACAATGGGTGGTGTGTATTGTTTTGTGCTGTGTGATGTAGTTGTACACAGCATACTAGATATACATTCTGTCACATCAAGCATTGTTGATCCTGACAAAACCGTTGCTACCTAAAGCATACACCATTACATCAGTATGCACAAGTTTGCCTAGATTTGGGATAGCCATGTGTCAGGACTGGAGATTTGTGTGACAAATGTGCACCTTATGTACATTGTGATTATTTGCTACTCTGACTACATTCAACCCAGTTGAATACGCGGTGGTTCATTATCCCAAAATATCCATGGATGGTGACAATGGGTAATGTGTTTGGATAGTGATTCTGCACCCATTGTTACTTATGCAGTCAAGGCAAACCATTGTGCACTCCGCAGCCAACGTGTGTGCAATATCTGAGGTACAGCCCACCATGTTCCCGAGTTGTGCACATTGGCAGTGCTGGGACACATTCCCATGGATACAATGTGCAGGCTGAGCATGGGACATTGGTTACAATCCCTGAGCTTTAACTGAGGGACCACAGATCACAATGATGTACCACCCTTGTCACACATGTACCATGCACGCAATGCTACTGTTACCAGGAGGTATGAAAGTGTACTGTTCCTACGTGACTTGTTATCCATTTGGTGACCGCCCCCACCTCATGTGTGCCCCCCTTGCATTCATCCTGTTATGCATGGTGTTGTTGTGGTGGATGGGCTAGATATTGACACCTTTGCCACTTGATGGGACAATACATGTGGTGTTGCATGGATCTAAACCTTCAGGATTCCACTGCCTGCAAATTGCTTGTCACTGATATTTGATATGGTGGCAGTAGACCCACTCATGTCACAAACGTTGTTGCTACCATACTGGTCACCTTTGTGTTACCTGCCTGCTCACTGTGGTTAGAGTCACATTCCAAAGGAGTATCTAGTCAAGAATGACTCAGCCAAGGAGATTCAGGTGCAAAGTGATTTATTAGTGCTATTTACAAGGTGATGTTCAAAGTATTGTGATTATGTGTAGAAGCTCTACACTATATGGAGTCTCCTACGAACTCCGGTTGCAGTGTTAATTTGCCCCCCCTCCACATGATCTACTCCATCATCTTGCTTGCCCTTGCTGGGAACATCATTCTGTTCATCCAAGAGGGTATTTGTCTGGACATAAATGTAGTGCAGGATTGCACATGCCAAGATGATCTTACAAACAATCGGTGGAGCATATATGAGGCTTCCTCCTGTCAGGGCCAGAACCTAGATTTCAGGAGGCCAAATGTCCTCTCCATCACATTGGGGGTTTCCCTGTGTCCCTCAGTGTAGGCCCGCTGTTCCACTGTCGTGGGATTGACAAAAGGGGTCATCACCCATGGCTGGATGCTATACCCTTGGTCAGCTGCAAAGAATAGAGAGGAGATGTGTTGGTAAGTGTTGATAGTGGTTTGGAACGTCCAAAGGCAGCTCTGCTTTTTCATTGGAGTTGTGACGCAAACTTGCTTGTGGTGTACTGTATATACTTGTTCTGGTGAAATGGTTTCTTTGGGTTGTGTTGATGGACATGACAAACTTTGGTAAAGGCTCAAAGGCCTGGGAAGCTTTTATGTTGTTTCCAGAAGTTATGGTCATGATTTGGGCCTATGTGTTGTGTAGTCCATATTTGGAGCAGTGTACTATTCTTACATGGCACATACCACTTCCTAGCAGCACAATGGTGTCAGATGTTGATACAGCATTGTTGCCCTACAAAGCAAGATTGTGCCGTCCATTTTAACATGTTGCACTATGCATGCAGTGTGACATAAGTTTGAGCCCAGCCATGAAGTGTACGGGAGTGTGTGTCCCACATTGGTAGGATGAAGTAATTTGTTGCAGAAGTTTATCCTGCTTTTTATTACATGATTTCTGACAGGCACTTTCAACACATGCACAGTGCATGCTTTGGGAGGGCCCACCGCTATTTTTCACATGGGTTCCTTAGTACGGTGCATAAAAGGTCAGATATCTCCACTATACACCTTCCACATCCGACTATGTCATCCATGAATGTTAGTGTTTTTTTCACAGACACAAGACCATAGTGGAGCATTTCTGGTAGTTGGAACAGACATGGGGCCTGATTCTAACTTTGGAGGACGGTGTTAAACCGTCCCAAAAGTGGCGGATATACCACCTACCGTATTACGAGTCCATTATATCCTATGGAACTCGTAATACGGTAGGTGGTATATCCGCCACTTTTGGGACGGTTTAACACCGTCCTTCAAAGTTAGAATCAGGCCCATGGTGTTCTAAGTGGGCACTAGGGGTCCATGTGAGGTGACACTGGAGTAGATCCGGTCCCATTTCTCATGATTCAACCCCATGGTCTTCAATGGCGAATATTTTTGTATATGTATATATGGAACACAATGCAGCAGACAGGTGTATGTGAACACTACAGGTATGTCAGGTATTTGTAGCTGATGTATACTTGGATATGGCACTACTTGGGTGGCATTGGATTTAGGTTCTGCCCGAGGCTTACACACCATGATTTACGTGGTACTGTGCCTATGTGTAACTTCCTCAACATAACCATAGCCTATGCCATTGACATACCTGTGCGCTTCTTTGTTTGGTGTAATGTGTGTGTGTGATCTGTATTTAGATGTCAACCTGTGGACACTTGTAATGATTTGTGAGCAGCTTCTGCATGCAAAGAAGACTTAGCTCCACCTGTCCATACGTGGTATGCCAGTGAGGGTGTTGCTGTGTTATGTAGATTTGGGTGTATGTGTTTGTGACATGCAATGTGCGCAGTGTGGTATGGCATGTGGCTTATGTGTTATTGCCTGTACATCTCGGTGGCCCTGCCAATGTGTATTTATTGTTAAGTTTGTCTGGTTTGTCCTCAATGGTTTGTGTGTTGTATGGTATTATTGGTATGGTGACTTACCTATGAGTAGCCCATTGCATTATTCGCCATCCTGGAACCGCTGCTTGATGGTGCAATGGTGAAAGATGTATGTATCATGGACGCTTCTGGGATGATTCAACAGGATGTTTGTGAAGACCCCATGGTGGTCCACGATGGCCTGCACATTGATGGAATGTGTGTGCTTGCTGTTCCTGTAGAGGTGTTCCTTTGCTGCAGGTGGCACCAGTTGGGCTTGGGTACAGTCCATTGCACCCAGCACATTTGGAAACCCAGCTATCTGATAGAAACCTTGTGTGGTCTCATGCTGCAGCAACTTGGTGTTTGGGAAGCGATGTGCTGTGGCGTGAGGCGTAGGATTACATCCAGGACCTTTGGTAGGCAGACGGAGAAGGATGACTGGGAGATACCAGCCATTAAAGCACTTGTTGGCTGGAAAGATCCAGGCGCCATCATTTGAGGACAGCAAGGAGTTTTGTAATGGGTGCGATGCTATTGGGAGTTTGCAGCCTAGCCGTGATGTGTGGCACTATTAGGTGCAGCAGGCGCACAATGGACTCCCAGTTCAGTCTGTACATCTGGACCACATCTTGTTCCCCCATTCTTAAGATTGTGATTCATTATCTAAATATTCTTCCCCTCCTTCTGCGCTGCCTCTGTGGCTGTTGTGGTAGTGTTTGAGGCTGCTGCAGTGGTGGTGGTTGGATCAGCTGTCTTTACAGATGTCTGTGGTGTGTGCCAAGCTGGAGCAGCAGCACTTCCATGTTGTCCTGGCAGTTTCCAAGACTCCTTCTGGGTTTTTTCTATGAGTGATGGCGTGTGACCCTTTTTTTAATGTCTGGGCCTGACCAGGTGTTAATTGTTGGTGCTAATTGTACTTTGCAATATTTTTTCATTCTGCTTCCTTCGTTAACGCTGTTTTTGCATTGCTGGAAAAATATGGCACAAAGGGGTTAGCGTTGTGTTTAGGACGGGAACGCCTACCTTGCATCTCATTGGCGCAATGTGAATTAGCGCATCCTAAACATGGTGCTAACTTCAATAATTTGATGCTAGACGGGTCCAGCGTCAAAATATAAATATGGAGCTAGCCCTGCGCCGCTTTAGCATCAAAATCTTTGCCGCCAATACAGCACAAGGCAAGCATAAATATGCACCACAGTGTCCTTATAACGTAATTTTAAGTAATATGGACCACATCCCTGGCAACACCAACTGATATACCAGTGTTACTTCAGGGGCATAATTAATAAGTTGTAATTTATGAACTACTTAACTATTACCTCTTGGGCCATTCTATTGTGAACAAATTTATGTCCATTATTAATTCATTAATTGTTGAGTAATTCTCCTTAATTTAATTAGAGAATCAAAATATGCCTATCTGGGTCGATGTACTGGGGAAATATTATCCCTTTCAACTAGACTGCTTATTTGTTTTATTTATTACATCGTTCCCAGCATACTCGTACAGATATAGCTCTTTCTACCATTGGACATAACAAAGTGGTGAAAGACAGGGCCGGACTGGGAACCCAAAGTAGCCCTGGTAAATGCTGCCAGCCCAGCCCCCATAGGGTGCATAGTGAGCAAACCTGACCATGCGATCAGGTTGAAGGTGGGGGGGTGTCTTCCCCAAAACAATTTTGGAAAAAATGGCAAAAAAGATGTATTCGTCAACACATTTTGTATTATTTATTCAATGGTATTAGTTTTTAAAGCATAGTAAATGATGACTGTTCGGATTGGGGTCTCTGGCTGGCAGTCAGTTTGCACTCTGTCGAAGTAGGATCCCTCAATCGAGTCAAGACAATGGAGATACACATTTAGGGAACCCCTGTTGACCCCCCCGGTAGCTTGACGCAAGCAGTCAGACTTATCTCAAAGGCAATGGTGTAAAGCATTTGTATCAAAACACATAGGCCCTCATTCTGACCTTGGCGGTCGGCGGAGAGGCGGCGGTCGGACCGCGAACAGACCGGCGGTGTTAAAAATGGCATTCTGACCGCGGCGGTCACCGCCGCGACCGACCGCCACTTCCCCACTCCGACAGCCACGGCGGTCATGACCGACGGGCTGGAGTCTGCGCACTCCGGTCCGGTGGTCGACCCAAGACCGCCAACGGTATCATGACCCTGCTTACCGCCGCGGTTTCTGGCGTTCGGGAACCGCCATGCGAACCATGGCGGTAGGCACTATCGGGGCCAGGGAATTCCTTCCCTGGCACTGATAGGGGTCTCCCCCACCCCCCACTGCCCCCCGAGTCCTCCCCCCACACCCTCCACCCCCCTGCCACCCCCCAGAGGTGGTACGAACCCCCTCCCCACCCCCACCCCGACATGCACATACACGCACCCCGACATGCACACACCCCCAACATGCACATATACACACCCCCTACACACACATACACAACGGGGACACATACCCGCACACATACATGCCGACATGCGCACCCGCCGAACTACACACATCGCCCATAGGCACAGCAGCACTCCCCGCCCGCATGCACGCACTCACACCCCCCCTCTACACACTCACACGCACACCCCCATGCACGCACACATCACACAACACCCCCCCACCCCCTCCCCTCACGGACGATCAACTTACCTTGTGCGTTGGTCCTCCGGGAGGCGACGGGAGCCATAGGGACGTGACCGCCAACAGAAGACCGCCAACAGAAGACCGCCACACAGAAATGTGGGTCGTAATTCTGTGGGCGGTGTTCTGCTGGCGTGGCGGTGGAGGTTGACCAGTCTCCACTTTCCCGCCGACCGCCAGTGTGGCTGCTGGCGGTATTCCGGCGGAACGCTCCCAGCGGTCGGAATACGCGCAGCGGCATACCGCCGCGGTCGGCGGTCTTTACCGCGGCGGTAACTCGGCGGTCTTGCGAAAAGACCTCCAAGGTCAGAATGAGGGCCATAGTAATACAGAGAAAACACTACAAAATGGACACCAGTTTAGAAAAATTGGCAATATTTATCTAAATCAAACAAGCCAAAACAACAAAAACGCAACATACACAAATAAAATAATGCATTTTTTAAGTATAAAGAGTCTTACTCCACAGAAAACAATGGAAACTTTTTTCTCACACAAAGTACCTGGTTTGTGTAAAAAATAAAGCTGCACAGGCGGGCGAACGTAGGAATAGTCAGCAATGCATCGATTCCTTACTCGCAAGTGAGGCCATGCTTCATTTCTTCCCCGGTCGGGTAGGCGATGCGTTGTTTTTCTCTTCCTCAAGAGAGCAAAGCGTCAATTTCCAAACAGGACACCTCAGATCCATGCAGTTTTACAATGATTTTGATGCCAAGTGACGATGCATGTGAAATCCGACTGCATGGTGATGGATTGTTTTTACCACCATGGTAGCAGGTGGTGCTTCAGAATTTTCCCATCACATCGTCCTTTGTGTGAATTTCACCCTTTTTCTACCAGCTTTACCTTTCATAGACCCAGGGACTGGGTAGTGCACCACTTGACAGGGCAGGAGTCTCAGCAGAGATTCCAAGTGCTGGCAGAGGAAGTCTTTGATGGCCCTGAGACTTCAAAAAACAGAAGGCAAGCTCTGGTCAAGCCTTTGGGGATTCTTCACGAGCAGGAATATGTCACAAAGTCTAGTCTTTGTCCTCTTTCAGGCAGAAACAGCAACTGCAAGCCAACCCAGCAAAGCACGGTCACAGGCAAGGGGACAGTATTCCTCCTCCAGCTCTTCTCCTTGACAGAGGTTCCTGCTGGTTCCAGAACTGATCTGAAAATCTGAGGTTTTATGTCAACTACATATACCCTATTCTGCCTTTGAAGTAGGCAACCTTCAAAGGTAAGTCTCTGCTGTTCATAGGTTTTTGTCTTGCCCAGGCCTGGCTCCAGACACACACCAGGGGGTTGGAGACTGCATTGTGTGAGGGTAGACACAGCCAATTCAGATGGCTCGTCAGGATATGCAGGCTACACCCCAGCTACCTTTGTTTCACTGTCTAGTGGACGTTCATAAGCAGCCCAACTGTCAAGTCTGACCCAGACAGGAAATACACAAGCAGGCAGAGGCAGAGAATGGTTTATGCAAGAAAATGTCCACTTTCTAAAAGTGGCATTTTCAAACTGACAATTTTTTAATTGTGAGTTCAGAGACCCCAAACTCCAATACGCCATCTACTCCCAATGGGAAATTACACTTCAAAGTTATTTAAAGGCAGCCCCTATGGTAACCTATGAGAGAGACAGGCTTTGGAACAGTGAAAAACAAGTTTGGCAGTATTTTACTGTTAGGACATGTAAAACACATTAGTAAATGTCCCACCTTTAACATACCCATGGGGCTACCTAGGGCCTACCTTAGAGGTGCCTTACACGTATAAAAAGCGAAAGTTCGGGCCTGGCAAGTGGGTACACTTGCCAGGTCAAATTGGCAGGTTAAAACTGCAGACACTGCAGTGGCATGTCTGCGCCATGTTTACAGGGCTACTCATGTAGGTGGCACCACCAGTGCTGCAGGCCCACTAGTACCTTTGATTTACAGGCCCTGGGCACCTCTAGTGCACTTTACTAAGGACTCACTAATAAATCAAATATGTCAATCATGGAAAAGCCGCCAATTGCACATACAATTTATACAGGGAGCGCTTGCACTTTAGACCTGGTCAGCAGTGGTAAAGAGTCCAGAGTACCGAAAACAGCAAAAACAGAGTCCAACACACAGTCAAACCATGGGAAGCAGAGGCAAAAAAGACAGGGAAGACCACACCAAGGATGCCAGGTCTAACAAGGACCTTACATTGCACCAGGATACAGCAATCTTTATTGGGGTCTTCCAATGATTCCCTCACCATCATCCTCTAACAGTGCCTCTCGTTTCTCCGCAGCCCAACTCTCACATGTATTTCAGATGTTTTGTAGTGCCTCTCTTACTAGCAAAGGGTGTTGGAGCAATTAACATCACACACACACACATACAGAGACAGTGAATCAGATGTGTGTAAATCAGTGTATAGAAAATATTACATAACACAAAAGTTTATAGCTCACTGTGCTGTATTATAATTGTAATCTATGAACTGTACAGTAACAAAAGGACCTCTGTGACAGAAGCAGTATCCCACTGCGCTATGAGCACAAACTACTATTCTCTGATCTGCATAATACACGTTATTTGCAGGAGGCATATTAACACCCTGGGCTATTTTAGATGAGTGAAACTGCAACTAGGCATAACTCCAATCCCTGTCCAGCAGGCACATTAATCACCAGAGGTATGATGG
Source organism: Pleurodeles waltl (assembly GCF_031143425.1). NCBI lineage: Eukaryota > Metazoa > Chordata > Amphibia > Caudata > Salamandridae > Pleurodeles > Pleurodeles waltl. The sequence goes on along the minus strand of NC_090437.1, from coordinate 229,439,824 downwards.
CACTTTTATTGTTGCCTGAAAGCTGTTGGATATACAAGGATCTCTGCAATGTGCTTAAAACTGGTGCACTGCTACAAATGCCACCCAACCTCCAGTAACCAAAATGCCTTCCCACCCTTCTAGCCTCCTGGGGAAACTCCTGATGCCTGGTACAGTAATTCCAGCCTTGGTTAAAGAGTACAACGCTGTATGTAAAGATCCCTAATGGGTTTCACACATGGAAGTCAATCAAAGCCAACCAGGGAGAGCACCTGCTGCCCCTGGACGGCATTTTAGTGCGCCTTGAAATCCCCTTGCTGTTTTTGGTTTCTATAGTCATAACATTCAAGGTAGCACTGGTAAAATGATTGGTACACATCCAGTAAAAATAGTGCTGGGGTAGTAAATGTTACAATATACAGTAGTTAATGAGGAAGTGCTACCACAAAACCCCTTATCCCAAGGCAACACCAAAGCTTCTGGCCATAAGCTCTCAACTATTGACAATGAGAAAAAATTGTACATCGACCTGAGCACTCAAACACCTTAAACTGCAATCAAACAGTCCAACAGTATGTTGTCTTTTCTGTTTATTTGGCATTGAGGAAGCACATTCCCTCTGTTAAACTGATAAAAACCTGTGCACATACAGCCAACACGTGGTCCTAGGGACTTTTTCAGTGTTTAGCACAAGAATGTACGGAGCACATTTCTTTCTTGAAGTGGTGATTGAAGTGAAATACATGGTTGTTCCAAAAAGTAAAGATAGTTGTTTCTCCATGTGATGACAGAGCTCGACATTCTAGTCAGCAGAGGTAATCAATGAGTGTGCAGAGATCACATAACTTGCTCATTAAAAGGCAAAAAAAGCAAATCATACTGTTGAAAAGGTCTGACAAAAATAAATAAACTATCCTATAAGCAGGTCTGTCTTTTACGAAAGGAGTTCAATAGCTAGGTTTAGCCTGCCTAAGCGTGTGTTCCTAACCCCAAGACTGGGGGACTCTCCAACTACGACAGACCCGTACTAAGCCTTGAAGAAGTCTGAAAGGAAGACGACACCAGGAAGGAGTGCACCAGTTTATTCCTTCTTCTCTCCACGTCCCGGCAATAACTACCAGTTCTTCCTCGCCCCTGACATTTCACATTCGATGCTGGGAATTGGAACTAAACAACCTTTAACGTTCTACACACAACAACCCAACACACCACCCTTCCTACACAATAACAGAAAAATGTGTGGACAATAAATTATCTAAGACTAACATATACATGGCTACACATGTGATTGACTATATTGTTTGATGTACAGTGTAATGTTTGAATTTCATAAGACATGACCTCATCCTCCCTGACACTCTCATGTCCATAAACTCCTTCATGCAAATTTAACTGGCTTCCACACCCAATCTTCTGCTGGCATAATCCCCTATTAGATTCTGGCACAATGGAAAGGAAAGACTGTTCCCATTCTCTAACACGACCACGTGATCCAGAACTTTTCTCACTTTAGCAGAAGAAAACCTAGATAAACCTTTCAGCATAAAACCCAGTTTATTAATTCTCACCCAATCTCCTTCTTGATCAACAAATCCCTTGCATTGCGTCCCCTTTGTTCTGTATCTTTCCTGTACCTCTGATCTCACATCCACCACATTTCCCAACTTGTCCAAATCAACATTCTTCCTAGCCATCCATTCCTTATTTAACTTTGAACCCCAGCCACTCTAACTCTTGGTAATGTGACTGGGGATATCCCTGTACTAATATGGGGTGTTGTCCCAATCCCCCGCAGCAAGTCTTCGACAGTTTCCTTCCACGGTAACCCATTGATCAATGCCAACTGCAAATTTTCCTTTATGACACGGTTCAATCTCTCCACCAACCCGTTGCTACGTAGATGATAAAGAGATGTTAGAGTGTGCTTTATTCCCAAACTTGCCAGAAAACCTGCCATCTCTTTAGGAACAATGTGGTGTCCCATTATCAGTTACAATCTCTTCCGGAAAACCTTCCCTGAGGAACACTTCTTTGAAAGAATTTGTGACTGAATCAGTATTCATGTGATCTATAAATTTCACTTCAGGCCACTTGGTCATGTAGTCCACCATCACCAGAGCATACTTAGGTGTACTACCAATCACCCCAAATGGTCCTGAGATGTCAAACTCCAATTTGGACCATGATACATTCTTAACCTCAATGGGGTTTACCGGGGAACACACACACAAAACAGTCACCCACATAATGCTCAATTACTCTATCCACCCCAGGCCACCAGAAATCCTCTCTTACCCTACGCTTCATAGCGTGAATCCCAAGATGTCCCTTGTGTGCCAAATCTAACACTTTCTTCCATAAACTGTCAGGGACTATCAGGGACATCAACCTCTGTGCATAATATTTCCGACAATGGATAACTCCTCTTCAACTCTTTTGTAGGGGATTAGGTCTTCTGGTGTGTTTTTTGCACTGGGCCATCCTCCCATGATGAAGCTCTTAACTTCTTGCAACACTCCATCATTGAAACACGCACTTACCCACTCTTGTTCGGTTAATGCTCACTTGGAAACATCACTAACAGCATTCACTGCACACACAATTTCCAATTCATCCACTGTTTCTGATTCATCATCACCTCCCGACAAAGGTAATCTGGACAGGCAATCAGCCACCTGATTTTTAACACCTGTCATATACTCCAGTTTATAGTTAAATTCCTGCAGTCTATAGTGCTACTTTGTAATACGGGGTGTGGCCCTGCCCCCACCCTTTGTGGTAAAAGATCTACCAATGGTTTATGATCCATTCTTAAGACAAATTCCTTTCCCTACAAGAAATTCTTAAAATGTTCTACACCCCACCACATGGCTAAGGCTTCTTTTTCAATTGTAGAATATGTGCATTCCACCCCCGCAAGGTTCTATATGCAGAAGCATTAGTTTACTCCCTTGCATTGCTCCTCATTTGCATAAGCATAGCACCGAGTCTTATATTGTTTACATCAGTTGCAATAATGCATGTGTCATTAATGAAAAAAAAGCCTTGAGAGTGTTCGTATCGGCTATGCTCTTTTTGATTAACTTAAATCTTTTGTCACACTCTGTCCTGTGTACACTTGACATTTTTGTCTGAAAAAGTGGGCACAAATTTCTCATAGTATTCTACTAAACCTAGAAAAGACCGTAGTTGATGTTTTTCCGCAGGTGTAGGTGCAAGTTGAATCACATTCAAAATTTTCATCTTGGGCTCCACACCCTTTTCTGCTACATGGTGTCCCAAATAATCTATGACACCCTTTACTCTCTCATTGTACACAGCAACTGTTTCCCCAAATATCAATATATCATCTTGGAAGTACAGAACACCTTTTTTGTCATCAAACAACTTGTTCATGAAACGCTGAAATACAGCAGACGCAGATGCCAGACCAAACCGCATACGTATGTATCTATATGTGCCTTCTGGAGTCACAAATGATGTGTAGAATCTAGAATCCCTGCTCATTTCCACCTGATGATATTCAGAAGATATGTCAAGTGAGGTGAAATACTTTGCTCCATTCAAACTTGCCAACATTTCATTGATGTTGGAAATATTTGCATTCAAGTCTCTCAAATCCACCCAGAGTCTTAAGGATTTATCTGCCTTACGCGCCAAAACTATAGGTGCCAACGATTCAGATCCTTTAATAGGTTCAATTATGCCCAATTAACACAATTTCTCTGTTTCAGACTTCAATTCACCACAAAGTGCCAATGGTGCTTTGAGCACCTTGTTAGCCACAGCCTTTGCACCTTGTTTCAATATTATGCAATGCTGGAATCCTTTGAGTTTTACTACCCCTTCTGCAAAAATGTCTGGGTAATCTTTGATCCAATCCTTGGTTGCTCCTGTACCCATTTGGCAAATGCTATTATTTTTTGCTAAAAACCAACCCAATAAATGTACACCCTTCTTAATCACATACACCGTTCCTACTTCACATTTCCCTTTGAATCTTATGGTTGCTTTAAATTTTCCGACAACTTCTATGTGTTTTCCTCCATATGCAACAATTTTTATACGAGATTCCTGCACAACCATTTCGTCAATATCCTTGAAACCAGCCACATTAATTAACGTGAATGGGGAGCCAGAATCTGCTAGAAACTTCATATTCTTATTGTTGACTGAAACCACACAAGATGGCGGTCTTCTCTTCTGCGTCACCATCATGGAAGACATCTCCACAGTACCGCTGTCCTCTTGACTCTGAGACAAGAGCATGAGGATAACATTCTCATCTTCATCTGAATCGGCGTAGCTGTTGTTAATCATTTTGACTGTCTGCACCATATTTTTCATGCCAATGCCTCCCTTGCATACTCTTGCAAAGTGATCTCTCTTTCCGCACTTAAAACACAATTGATACACAGCTGCACAGTTTTTTGAATTACCTACATGAGATCTACTTCCACACCTGTAACAAGTAATTTCGCTAGTGATGTTTTTGTTCCTGGACAGTAAGACTTGGGCCCTCATTACAACCCTGGCGGTCAGTGTTAAAGCGGCAGTAAGACTGCCAACAGGCCGGCGGTAAAAAAAAAATTGAATTATGACTGCGGCGGAAACCGCCAACATAGACAGCCACTTTAACACTCCGACCGCCACGGCGGTACAAACACACAGCATGGCAGTCACCGCCAACAGACAGGCGGAAGACAATGTACCGTCCACACCATTATGAGAGGCCAATCCGCCACCTTTTCCGGGGCAGGTTCAACGCGAACAAAAACACGGCGGAAACAGGACTTGGAAGGGAAAACTCTCACCTCTACAAACCCCACGAGGAACCAGCTTACCATGGAGCCGGAACTCCAAATTCTCCCTGCGATAGTCTTCCTGCTCCTCTACCAGGAGCACGACTGACGGCGGTGACGACCACGGTGAGTACTGCACCTAAAACACAAGGGAGGGGGGAGGGAAAAGAGAGTGACACACACAACACACAACACTCCCACCCTCACACACAACAACACACACACCAATACATGCTGAAACATTACATTCCCCCCCCCAACCACCCCTGGAAGAATGCAAGGACAAAAGGAAGTGAGTTGAATGATTGTAATCAGGAAAAATCCATTACTCAAAAATATATATACACTATTAACAAATATGTACACCAAGAATGCAAGTCCATGTACTGCACCTACATAGTCCGTGGACCACAGAGCACAAAATGCATGGGCGAGGCCCACACTCAATACCCGATCCAAACGGAGAGAACACTGCAGGGGCATCATATCGAAATAAAACAGGCACTTCAGGGGGAAGGGAAGGGGAGGGCACCTCAGCCGGATGAGTGTACGACGCCAGCTCCACGAGGGGGCTCTACGCCCATTGAGGTATCCTGGGGAGTGCAAAGCCACAGTCTCACAAGTCTCTCCAGTGGGTGGTTTGCCCACTGCCTTATCCTGGGGAGTGCAAAGCCACAGTCTCATAAGTCTCTCCAGTGGGTGGTTTGCCCACTGCTTTATCCTGGGGAGTACAAAGCCACAGTCTCACAAGTCTCTCCAGTGGGTGGTTTGCCTACTGCTTTATCCTGGGGAGTGCAAAGCCACAGTCTCTCAAGTGGATAACAGTCTCAACTGGTTCTGGAGGGGGCTTTGTGCCCAGAGTGCTTCATCCTGCCAAGGACAGAGGTAGTGGATGCCTTTCTCCACTGGTTCTGGAGGGGGCTTTGTGCCCAGAGTGCTTCATCCTGCCAAGGACAGAGGTAGTGGATGTGATACTCCTCTGGTTCTGGAGGGGGCTTTGTGCCCAGAGTGCTTCATCCTGCCAAGGACAGAGGTAGTGGATGCCTTTCTCCACTGGTTCTGGAGGGGGCTTTGTGCCCATCCTGCCAAGGACAGAGGTAGTGGATGTGATATACCACTGGTTCTGGAGGGAGCTTTGTGCCCAGAGTGCTTCATCCTGCCAAGGACAGAGGTAGTGGATGCCTTTCTCCACTGGTTCTGGAGGGTCTTTGTGCCCAGAGTGCTTCATCCTGCCAAGGACTGAGGTAGTGGATGTGATACTCCACTGGTTCTGGAGGGGGCTTTGTGCAAGAGTGCTTCATCCTGCCAAGGACAGAGGTAGTGGATGCCTTTCTCCACTGGTTCTGGAGGGGGCTTTGTGCCCAGAGTGCTTCATCATGCTGAGGACAGAGGTAGTGGATGTGATACTCCACTGGTTCTGGAGGGGGCTTTGTGCACAGAGTGCTTCATCCTGCCAAGGACAGAGGTAGTGGATCTGACACTCCACTGACTGTGGGGCAACATGGTAGCTGTCCAGGCCCATGGAACTGACCACCAGCCTCGTACGAATGACCACTGGGGATGGCAGTCATGTCTGCGGTGGTGCCACTGGCACAGGATGTGGCGTGGCCGCTGGCGGTGCTGGTGGTGAGCTCAGTAGTGGAGGTGCTTGCAGCGCTCATTGGGTAGCGGTGCTGGTGGGGGGCTCACTGAGCGTGCTGCTGGTGGCGGTGTCCTGAGCGGCGGTGCTGGTGGGGGGCTCACTGAGCGTGCTGCTGGCGGTGGGGTCCTGAGCGGCGGTGCTGGTGGCGACCTCACTGAGCTTGCTGCTGGTGGCGGTGTCCTGAGCGGCGGTGCCCGTGGCGGCAGTGCATGTGGCGGTGACGGTCGCGGTCTTGTCCGCCATGCAGGTTGGCGGTGACTTCCCTTTCTTTCTCTGGCCCTTCCACACCTTGGATGCTGGTGCATCTGTCTTGCCACTCCCAATTGTTGTCCTGGCTGAGCCCTCGGTGGCAGGTGTTTTGGCCTTCTCCCTCCGGGCTGTGGCCAACTTCTTTTGTTTTGGAGGTGGGGGAATGTCCTTGGCCTCGCTCCTTGGGACACTGGCTGCCCTGCTGCTTGGCGCACTCCAGAAGCCAGTTACTGCTGGCACCACTGGTTCCCAGTGATGTGGTGGCTGAGGTGCTTGGTTGGGACCTGGAAAGGCGGGCCCTAGGGGACGGAAGGGGTGGGGAGGTGAAGGGAAGAGGTCAAGGTTTGACAGGAAAAGTTTTTTAGACACAGTGGGACGGGTAAATGGTGGGGGTTTGGGAGTGGAGGAAGAGGTAGTGGTTGTAGGAGGTGTTCGTTTGCTGACTTTGGGTGAAGGTGCATGGGCTGGAGGCTGTCGTGAGGTGGATGGCTGTTGGGTGGGTGTGTGGCTGCGTTTGTGTAGTTTGGGAGGAGGGCTCACAGACACACTACGGGAGGACACAGGGGATGTGTGAATGGTAGTGGGGGTGGTGTGTGGTGATGGGCGTGCTGGTGATGGAGATAGTGGCGGAAGATGTAGTGCATGCAGGTGTGATTGGAGACGTGACAGGGAGGAGGGGGACACAGTGGAGGCAGTGGATGTTGGTATGTGTGCATGGGTATGATGCTTGTTTGAGTGCCTGTGGGATGTGTGGTGCTTATGTTGCCAGAGCTACCCTTGTGTGTTGAGGTGTGTGCATGCTGGTCTGATGGTGTGCTTGGGATAGGCTGAGGTACTGGGGATTGGGTCTGGGTGGAGGAAGTTGGAGGGGGGAGGTTGGACACAGGGACAATGGCTGCCATCAGTGCTGAAGTCAGAGTCTGAAATGCTCACTGTTGGGCTGCCTGGCCAGAATGAATGCCCTCCAGGTATGCATTTGTCTGGTGCAACTGCCTCTCTACACCCTGGATGGAATTCAGAATGATAGACTGCCCAACAGTGAGGGATCTGAGGAGGTCAATGGCCTCCTCACTGAGAGCAGCAGGGCTGACTGGGGCAGGGCCTGAGGTGCTTGGTGCGAAGGAGATGCCCACCCTCCTGGGTGAGCAGCCAAGAGGCACACCCTGAGGGGCTGCTGGGAGGGCGGTGCTGGTAGGGGGAGTGGCGGCTGTACCTGTGGATGCGGTGGGCACAGAGGGGCCCGCCACCGCAAGGAAGCTCCCATCAGAGGAGGAGTTGGTGTTGCTGGTCTCAGCTCCTGTCCCCGCCGTGGAGCTCCCCCCGCCCTCTGTCCCACTGGTGAATTCTGTGTCCGTAGTCTCGCCCTCCAGGGCCATGTGGGATGAAGCTCCCTCCTGCTCCTGTGGCACAGCTCCTCCGCCTGATGATGCTAATGCACACAAGAACAGGGAGACCACAAAGAGGGGGGGAACGAAAGTAGAAAGACATGTTCAGTGCATGCAATACCGCTACCGTAGGCGGACACTACAGACACAGCAGCCCTCTGCACTACGCCATGCACTTTGAGTTCCCTAATTGATCACAGGGACATGGGGTACAAGGCCTATGCCCGATTGCTGTACACATGCAAGTCACAGGAGCCTGACTAGGTGCAGATGGCTCTTGCCACTGGTGGGGATGGGGTGCCACTAAGTCTGCCTCACAAAGGCTCCTTGCCTACAAGGCTCGCCCTAGCCTAGGGGAACCCAAAGCCCACCTCCCCCACCCAGACACCTCCAATGCACACTGAATCAGATGGATGTGAGTGTACTCACCCCCTTGTGGCTGCTGTGATGCCCTCAAGCGCCCATCCAACTCCTGATACACCACTGCCAGGATCCGGAACATCAGGGGGGGTCATGGTGCGACAGGCACTTCTCCACGTTGGGAGGCCATCCCCAGCTGGGCCTCCACCGTCTTCTTGCTCCAGCGGCGAATGTTCTCCCATCTTTTCCGGTAGTGGGTGCTCCGTCTGTGGTGGACCCCCAGGGCCCGGACGTCCTTGGCGATGGCACGCCATATATCCTTCTTCTGGTGGGGCGCTGACCTACAGGAATAGTACAGGGGAAAAGGAAAACTATAACTGTCAGGACCGTCACAGTCATTGGCCCACGTTCCCACCCTTGCCCTGACGCACATCCACTCACCATCGTTTCACCCACACCTCAGCCCCCCCGTATCTTCCATCCTCACCACTCCAAATAGGCATTGCCCATACAGCATACTCACAGTGTACTCACCTGTTTGTCTGGAGGACCGTAGAGTAGCGTGTACTGGGGGAGCACCCCATCCACTAGTTTCTCCAACTCCTCCGATGTGAAGGCAGGGGCCCTTTCCATTGTCGCTTTCAGACTGAGGTCACAGCAGCACTTGCAGTGTAGGTCCTCTCCTGTCGAAGATCAGGTATCAAGTGAGTGAACAGAGAGAAAATGGTCACGTCCGCGGCGGTGCATACCGTCACCACCGGCGTACATCGTCATTGGCTCCTGGGACCCCATACGGTCCAATGTTGACCAATGCAGGGATGCGCAGCTGTCTTCGACCGCCTACCGCGACGGTGTACCTCATATCCCCTTTTCCCACATTACAGGTCAGGGAGCCGCCATTTCAGGCGGCCACATGGCATTAATTTTAAATGCGTCACACATATATAGGCCTTGCATACACACTAAGACAGGCACATAGCGGATTGACAAATGTGTGCAATAAAGTTGTTTTTTCGTACCTCAGTGTTGGCTGACCCTCTGATCGCTGTTCTCATCCATAGAGCACATCCGCTGGGGCAGGTGAGGAGATGCGGCATCCTCCAGTGCACAGACCGCTGGTGGACCTGTCGACAATGGAAGAGTGACATGTAATAGTTACCTACAGACTTGATTGTGCCACAATCCAGGAACTGTGTGCCCAGTTGGAGCCAGACCTGATGTCAGCTATCTGCCATCCCACAGGAAACCCCCCTCTAGTGCAGGTCCTGTCAGTACTCCATTTCCTGGCAAGTGGGTCTTTTCAAACAACAGTGGCCATTGCATCAGGCATGTCCCAGCCAATGTTCTCTAACGTGTTGTCCAGAGTGTTGTCTGCCCTGCTGAAACACATGCGCAGCTACATCGTTTTCCCTCGGGGGGGATTTGCCTACAGTGAAAGGTGACTTCTATGCTCTGGGACATATCCCCAACATCATAGGTGCCATTGATGGGACACATGTGGTCTTGGTCCCCCCTGCAGGAGTGAACAGGTGTACAGAAACCGGAAGAGTTACCATTCAATGAATGTGCAGATGGTGTGTTTGGCCGACCAGTACATCTCCCATGTGAACGCCAAGTTTCCTGGCTCCGTGCATGACGCTTACATTCTGAGGAATAGTTGCATTGCTTATGTGATGGGGCAACTCCAGAGGCACAGTTTGTGGCTATTAGGTGAGGACATGGACCCTATACAGTGTGAATAGTTGTATGGGTTTGGGGTTGTCCCTAAGGGTTAGTGTGTGTCTAACAGTTGTCCCTCGACATTTGCAGGTGACTCTGGCTACCCCAACCTGTCATGGCTACGGACCACAGTGAGGAATCCCAGGATAAGGGCAGAGGAACACTACAATGAGGCTCATGGGCGAACTAGGAGGGTTATAGAGAGGACCATTGGCCTCCTGAAGGTCAGGTTCAGGTGCCTCCATATGACAGGTGGTTCCCTATACTACTCACCAAAGAAGGTGTGCCAGATCATCGTGGCCTGCTATATGCTGCACAACTTGGCTTTGCGACGACAGGTGCCTTTTCTGCAGGAGGATGGTCCTGAAGGAGGTGTTGTGGCAGCTGTGGAGCCTGTGGACAGTGAAGAAGAGGAGGCAGAATAAGAGGACATAGACAACAGAAATACCATGATCCATCAATACTTCCAGTGAGACACAGGTAAGAAGACATCACTGCCTCCTACATCTGATAAAATTGTTCGACCTCTCATCTGTCTGTCACTTTCACCCAGTGCATGGACCCTGATTTGTCACTTTGCCTTTCGATTTCACAGATGTGGGTCCCACTGTGTGACCTCTGCTATGTTACCTCATGGACTAGAGCTGTGTGACATAGGTATGTTGACAATACAATGGACATTGCTATTTTCCTCAGTTATTACAAATACACAATTGTGAAAGCACAGACTGACTCCAGATTGATTTTGTGATTTAAAGGTGTTTATTTAAGTGCTAAATAGTGGAGGGGGTTGTAAAATGGTCAGGGGTGATGGTGGAGGAATGACCATGGCAGAGTCCAGTCTATTTTTCTCACAGGTGCATTGTCCAAAGGGGCATAGGAAGTGGAGCTAGGGCAGTTTAAGAATGGACAGGGTGACAAAGTGAGACAGAAGGATGACATTCAGGGTGGTCTCATTTCTTGGCGGGGGTCTTGGCATTGTTCTCTGTCTTTGTCCTGGATCTCAGGGACCGCTTGCGGGGTGGTTCTCCATCTGCAGGGGGTGGGGTGATGGTGTCGTGGTCCTGTGGCGGTGCCTCCTGTCCATAGCGTCGGCGGAGGTGGTGGGCAGTTCATCGTCCAGGCTAGTGTCAGGGGTGCCTTGTTGTGCCACAGTGTCCCTCCTGGTGTTCATGAGGTCCTTCAGCACCCCTACATTGGTGCCCAGGGTGGTATTGATGGATTTGAGTTCGTCCCTGAAGCCCAAACACTGTTCCTCTTGCAGCCGCTGGGTCTCCTGAAACTTGGCCAGTACCGTTGCCATCGTCTCCTGGGAATGATGGTATGCTCCCATGATGTTGGAGAGGGCCTCGTGGAGAGTGGGTTCCCTGGGCCTGTCCTCCCCCTGTTGCACAGCAGCCCTCCCAGTTCCCTGGTTTTCCTGGGCCTCTGCCCCCTGAACCGTGTGCCCACTACCACTGCCCCAGGTCCCTGCTGTTTTTGGGGTGGTGGGTTAGCCTGGGTTCCCTGTAGCGGTGGACACACTGCTGCTTGACGTGTCCTGGGAACAGAGATATGGGCCCGCTGGCTGGGTGCTGTGCTGGTGTTTCCTGAGGGGGGAGGCTCTGTGGTGGCCTGTGACTGTGTCAGGGGAACCGACTGTCCTGAGGTCCCAGATGGGCCGGGCTGGTCATCTAGATCCAGTTGGACAGAGCTGCTGTCATCACTGTGGGCCTCTTCTGTGGGGGGAGTGGACATGTCTGGAACCTCCTGTCCGGTGACGTTGGGTGAGGGTCCTGCAGGGGTGTAAAGGCATGGTTATTGCATCTGTGTGTGCCATGGTGTGCAATGGGTAGGTGACCCTGTACTCCAGTGCTTCCATTCCAGTGTAGGACCTTGTGCGATAATTGTTTAGGGGTCTGTGTGGGTATGTGTAGTGGACATGCATTGGTGATGGGTGTCCATGCTTTGTTGTTGCATGCAGGGCTTGGTGTTGGGATGTGTGGTTTGTGATAATGGGACACATGTGAGGAGTTGGAGTGATGGGGGTGAGGGCGAGGGTGGGGGTATGTGAAAGCATGCAGGTAGGGTGGGGGATGAAGTAGTTAAAGATTTAACTTACTAGAGTCCATTCCTCCAGCTACTCCTGCGAGGCCCTCAGGATGCGTTATATCCAAGACCTGCTCCTCCTATGTTGTTAGTTGTCAGGGGGAGGTGGGGGTCCGCCGCCAGTCCTCTGAACCGCAGTTTGGTGTCTTGAGTCCACGGAACGCACCTTCCCCCGCAGGTTGTTCCACCTCTTCCTGATGTCATCCTGTGTTCTTGGGTGCTGTCCCACTGCGTTGACCCTATCCACGATTCTGCGCCATAGCTCCATCTTCCTAGCTATGGTAGTGTGCTGCACCTGTGATCTGAATAGCTGTGGCTCTACCCAGATGATTTCCTCCACCATGACCCTGAGCTCCTCCTCAGAAAACCTGGGGTGTCTTTGCAGTGCCATGGGGTGGTGTGTGTTGCAATGTGAGGGGTGATGTTTAGGGGTGTGTGGTGTTTTGTGCATGGATGTGTATGTGTGATGGTGTTGTGTGCCTCTATATGATGGTGTTGTCTTTGCTTTGCTGTCTCTCTGGCCTTCTTCAAACTTTTTGGTAGTAAGGGTTTGTGGGTAATGTGGGTGTGTGTTTTATATTGTATTGGGTGTGTGGGAGTGGTGTGTGTATGTGTATTCGATTTGTCCAATGTGGTTGTGTTTTCTAAATGTGTGTGTATTTTGAGCGCAGCGGTGTGTACCGCTAATGGAATACCGCAGTTGAAAGACCACCGCGTGGATTCGTGGGTCGTGATAGTGTGGGCGTATTCCTGTTGGCGTGACAGTGGAGGTTTTGTTATCGCCAGTTCATCACTGACCTTTGGTGTGGCGGACTTGTGTGGGTGTCTAGATTTTGGCGGATTCTGAGCTGTGGGTTGTAATAGCTGTGGCGGAACTCCGCTGCTGCGGCGGTGTGTTGGCAGTCTTCTGCACGGCAGTAAACGGCATTTACCACCAATGTTGTAATGAGGGCCTTAATGTTCGCCACATCCACTCCCTTTGTTACTCTTTATGGTTGATTTTGCCACCTGTTTTGTTTTTATATGTCGTATCTCTATGGTTTTGACGTTTACATTAATTTCCCGCATGCACATTTGCGAATGTTCTATACTCCTAGCCAAGCTCAAAGCAGTTTCTTAATCCGGATCCTCTGTGGCTAAAAGTTTTTCCTGTATCTTTCTGTTGTTTGTTCTCTCAATTAGCTGATCAAGTATTATCTCATCCCTGAACTCTCTGTAATTGCAACTCAGAGTTCGTAGTAGTGCTGCTACAAAACCGTCAATTGATTTTTCCGGAATCTGTGTGCGCTGAAGAAACTTAAGCCTCTCAAGAACGATGTTTTTCAATGGGTTAAACCTCTTATCTAACGTGCTGATTATTGAGGCATATTCATCGACCATAGATGTTGACTCTATTCCATCATCCCCCACCGTTAAGATACTAACTGCTTCTAAGGGCAATGTTTTTAAGATGTTCCTTCCCTCTGTACCCAAATTATATATTAAAAGTGCTTTTTTCTTTATAGAAATAAAAGTGTCACCCTCTATGGCCTTCCAGGTATACCTCAAATGTCTCCTACCATGTTTGCCAATTAACAGGCAGTGTTCCTGACGTCTGTAAGAATGGTGCAGTTGCCACTATTCTCTTCATATAACTGAAATATTTTATCTTCCATATTTGTTTTAATTAAGTCCTTAATATACTTCTGCTATCCAGTTTCCTTTTGCTGTAAAGGTATGTCTTTTCTACCCCTTCTTTTCTTTTTTTTGTTGTTTATAATTGCAAATGCATTAGTGTTTTTTTTTTTTCCATTCCTGTCAAAGTACTTGTATTCCTTCTGCATAACTTTATGTGTATGGGCATGTTTAAAACTGTATCCCAATTCTCCAAAATGGCTGTCAGTCATGCATGTTCCTTCTTTGTTTTTAAATGTGGTTGAGCACGTTGAAATACCTCCCCAACATAAAAAAATGGCCATCAGACATGCCTCTATAGAAAGGTGTATGCGCACAATTCACTCGCAACTCCGCTGTACACAAATTTCCTTGAAAGCGTACACTCACTCGTGTACGCCTCGGCCTCCTCCTCTGCACTCTCCACCTCCGCCATAATTTTTGGAGCTCAGTGCGCCCCGAGCTCAGGTCGTACTTATGCCATCATCGAAACTCGGCTCTGAGATCGTGAAGCCACTTCCTGCAAGATTTAGGAAGTAGCTTGTCGCATGGATTTCTTCACCCACTTGTCACCACTGAAAGGAAGAGGATACGGGGTAGGAGTGCACCAGTTTATTCCTTCTTCTCTCCGCGTCCAGGCAATAACTGCCAATTCTTCCCCGCCCCTGAAGTTCCAAATTCCGTGCAGGGAATTGGAACTAAACAACCCTTAATGTTCTACAAAGGACAACCCAACAAAGTCCATAAGAGGAAATACGTGTTCAGTGTATGATCAATGGTTTTTATCAATTTAGCAGAGGAAACATGTAGTTGTGACATTGAATAAACAACCAGGAATTGACTACATACTGGTGAACTGCTTGATTACAGTGTAAACTGTTTTGAGTTCTCTGATATATATTTTTTCAGTGCTTTCTATAGTTTCTTCTTACTGGCCTTACACTAGTGGTTCACCATTAAATAGGAGCTATTTGAATGGTTTTCCAAGACGTAAAAAGCTCAACCCTGTGATGTCACATGAAGGAAAATAGTGCTTGGTGCTAAATTTACTTCTACTGACAGTTTGGAGCATGAGCATCCAAGACATGCCCTCCCCCTCCTGTGCGTCATTTTTGCATGGGAGTATAAATAAGGCGCAAATGCCTTTGAGTAATTTTTGCCCGGGAATGTCTACCTTGCATGTCATTAACACAAGGTAGGTTTCCACAGTAAAAAAATGACTCTCACTCCATTAATTTGGCAGTAGACGGGTCTAGCGCCAAAGTATAAATATGGAGTTAAGTTTGCACCGAATTTGCATTAAAAAATTACGCAAATTCGGCGCAAACGGAGTATAAATATGCCCCTTAATTCAGATATATTTTGGAGGATGACTGAGTATCCATGATGCATAATAATTTTGGAATCTTACACACGTTGGGCCTGATTCATAAAGGCAATAGCAACTTAAGGTACTTGTATAGATTGCTGCAATTGGTTCTATATTGCAACTGTTTTTGTAGTTCACAAAATCTTTTGTAGAAACATGAATAACATACATGTGTTGTATGCAATAATTGTATGTGCATTGGATTTACCACAACAACAAACTTGTGGATGAACTCTGTTCCCACTTTAAAATGTCAGCATTAATAAAACTTTTTTAATCTACAGAAAAATAATTTTCTATTTAATGCCATTTTCCTACAAGCACTTCTTTCGGGAATTATAGACTTTTGTGCGCCTGTCCCATATTTTTAAACTACTTAGCTTTGACGTATTCAAGTATCAGCAAAATGTGTTTGAAAATGTGTAGGGAAAACCATTGGGGGCTTAGTTTCAGGGGGCTTTATGTGTGTTAATCCCTCCTAATAAATGATTTTTCTTGTTTATAGTTAGGTCCAGTGACATTCTTGCATGGTGATGTATTTTGGTGATTTTACCTGGGGGTCAGAAGCACATGAATCACTTAAGCTTTTTTTTAAGTTTACGTTTTAATTTAGATCAGCATCTTCTATTCTATGTCTTTCACTTTCTCCCTCTCTCTCTCTTTTTGACGTGTTGTTCTTTAGATGTTTCTCCAGAAAGAAAGATGTGCGCCTTAGTGGGCTATACTGGCTATTAAAGGCCCACTCCGATTTTAAAGGCCCAAGCCAAAGGTGCGGGCCTTTAACACGGGAGTGGGACTTTAATTGCCGGTATAGCTTAGCTACAAAGGGCTATAAGGCTATTAGAACGCTGGAGGGCAGAAATGTTCTAATAAATAAAACAAAGTTCTCATGGAGCCCGAGAGGACTGAAATCCCCTTGGTTTCTGTGAGGCCTTTGTTCACTTTGTTTTATTTATTAGAACATTCTGCCCTATAGTGCCAGACTCTTGTTATAACCCTTCGTAGCTGGGCTATACTGGCCTTTGGCTTGGGCCTTTAATGCTGGAGTGGGCCTTAAATGGCTGGTATAGCCCACTGCAGCGGGCTCTAAGGCTTTATTAAATACCTACCACACAATACCATATAACCAAAGTAATTTAAGGTTACCCACATTCACATGACAAACACAAACCCCTGTAAAATTGGTGAATTACCCCACTAAACATTCTTATTATGTTACTGGCATAGGAGCCTAAGATTTGCAGGTTACCAAAATATCAGTGTGCCAAACCGAAGAGAGTTAGAGGCTTAGAAACATCACAAACCCTCCATACACATAACCCTAGAACATCAAAGATGCAATAATAGAAAAACATTGTTTTCTTTACCGCAGTGACTTAGTCATATGGACAACAAAGTGCAAATTGGATGAGGAAGTCTCACCCACATTTTTGTGGCATGCTTTATCAAAGTTGACCTCAGCCCACCCTGATAAGAGAGTGTTATCAGGATGGATGCAACCTCTATGCAAGCCAGTTCTCAATAATAATTACTGGACAATTTATCAATCTAGATCTTCAATAAAAATACTGCAAGGTAAACCCAAATGATCTACGCTTACTAGTGGGTATCTAGGGTAAGAATATAAATAGAAAAGGCTGAAGAGTGATGAGTACTGTGACTCAATCATCCTACATAGTGTCACTTGCACAGGGGTTGAGTTCACCCTGTTAGTACTGTTCTATTAAGGTGGGATAAGGTTGCCTATGCAGAAGCATGATTTGGGATTATTTTGGGTCCTTTGACTATTTGTTTGGGTTTGTTATTTTTTACTTTTCATGCTTAATTGTGACATAAACTCAGAGCGTGATTCACAAAGGTAAACTTAGACCGGAAGTCTAAGTTTAAATCTGAAGTCAGAGTTGAGACCTGATTTCTAAACTTAGACTTCAGTTCTAAATTTAGGGCCTGATTCACAAAGGGATTTATCTCCACACTCAGAGCAGAATCTCCTCACTGAAGTGCTCAGTTCGGAGGTTCTGCCTGAGTGCAGAGATTCCGCCATTAGTGTACAGACTCCACACTCGTAACTTTATGAGTCAAAGGTCCCTTTGTGAATCGGGCCTAAGTTTAGACCTAAAGTCTAAAGGGCACATTTATCAGGCATTTACATCATGCTTGCATCAAGCAGCATGGTACATGCATGGTGCAACCCATTAAATCATATTTTTGAAGCCATGCAAAGCCACTTTGCTTGGCTTTGAATGGCTTCAAACATATTGAGTTAGGCAGCGCAAATCATATTGGTTTACTTTGTGTTAGAGAGACATTCCCTGGTAATTGCATATGTGTTCCCACATTACTTCCATGGTTTTTATGGTTTCCCAGATTTACCAGAACTGGTAAACCTAGGAATCTGCCAAAATCCTACGCCTTCGTCGTGAGACATAACGAGGAAAAAAACGTTTATTTCACCTCGTTTTTTCCTTTTTCTATGTGTTTTGCATTCTGCAGCACCCATAGAAAGAGGGAAAGGCCTCTCAGGATTGTTATTGGGCAGGAAGGTTCCCCTTCCTGCACAAAAACAATACTGCATGCAACACAGGCACTAGGCAGCCAAAAGGGCGTCAGCGGAGGGGGAAAAGGAAGGAAATGCACTGTATTGGATAAATACAGCGCATTACTGCCCTTCCTCTGAGACCTAAGGCAGTGCAGCAAGGTGACTTGCTGTGCTGCCCTGCTCCACAAAGCCCATAAATCTGCCCTATGTTTAGATTTCAAGTCTAAACTTAGACTTCAGATCTATGTTCTCCTTTGTGAATCAGGCCCTCAGTTTCATGGTTAGATTTAGGATTAGGTTAAGTTATGTGATTTAGGGTTGAGAACTGATTTAGGTTCTATCTATTCTTAGGTTTAGGGCTACAATGAAGACGGGAGGGCTAGAGTAAGGTTTGAGGCTAGGTGCTGATTCATAGCTTCTTTTTGTTTGGTTTGAATGTAACAAAATATTTTTTTTGATGGAATAAGAGAAAAATATGTTCATATAGCTGTTGATTTCAGTTCAAATTATTTATTCAGCGCATTGCAATAGCCATAAAAGCACAAAACACATCAATAAACAAAATATAATAAAATAAACAAAGAAAAGAATAAAAGAAAAGAAAAAAAACAATCATCAGTAACCAGAGAACTTATTTTCAACGGTGTTAAACATTTCCTCGTATGTATTGCTCCCCAGATATGAAGTGAGGTGCTAAAACAGACCAATTGATTTTCAAGTGATTACACGTAAGTATTAGCTCCTCTATAATCCCTAATGTTTTGTGCAAGAAAAATGGGTTCTAAAAATTCCCTTCTAGACCCTAATAGAGACCAACAAATAAGATAAAGTGCTGCGTGATCTGTGTTGATGTACTATCATGGAGACAGGGGTCATGGCTGACGGATGCTTCTTTATTTCAGGGAAGGCAACTAAAGGGTGTACTGTGCCCATCTGGAGTCTAGTTAAGACATAACGGTGCTGAAGATTGGTCACCCCAAACTTAAATATGGGTGGCACCCCTCATAAAGGCCATATATTATGTAAGAAGCTACAGTCTGCTTCTTCATTTCCTCACATACCCTATGTTCCTGCCAATGTCCTAAAAAGGAGGACTTAATAACACTCTTCCCCAAGGTGAGAGATTTTAGAAGGTCACCATTGATAGTTATATTAAAAACTGGTAAAAATGATTCATCAATATAGGAGAGTCCGAGAATTCTATGGCTGTGATCCAATGCTAGACAATATAAAATGATAGATTTGGTAAAGCCAGTTTTCCTTTTCGACCATATAGACTGTCATAGTAGTAAAGGTTTTGTTACTAATCTGTCTTCCATAAAAAATAACCCAACCTCCTCCTGATGTGCTATATATGAGGGTGTCGAGGCTGAGACACACAATAACTACCAAAAGAAAGAATTCTTCTCTATCTGTAAGGTGTTACAAGAGGTGTAGCCCCAGCAGCACCGACTCTCTCGCCTAATATATTTCCACCATTTCCCTGACTGATGAGAGCCTACTTCATGTGCAAATCTAAAACTAATTTACAAATTTAACTCATCTTAAGTCAAGTATTTAAAATCTGTTGTGCCCAAGACTCTGTGCCACTAAACAAAGGGGCATATTTATAGGCCCATAGCGCAACCTTGCACCACATTAACATAATTTATTTTGACATTAATGTGGCCCAAACGAGGCCAAAATGTCTGTGCCATATTTGCAGAGTGGCGCAATGCATGGATTGCGCCACTCTGTAACCCTTTGCACTACATTATGCCTGAGCCAGGCATAATGTATGCAAAGGGGGCATTCCACCGATAGGGGAGCCAGTAAAATGTGCAAGGAAATCTATGAGGTTTTTTTGTGCCATTTATTACGACACTTTTAAATCCTGCTCAAGAGCTGGCATTAAAAAGAGGCTTCCACTCATTAGAATGGGCCCCTATCTACTCTGCAGGAGTAGCACCAACATTTTGGCGCTACTCCTGCCGAGTACATCAATAGCGTCATAAAAAATGACACTTTTGCCCCCTACCCTGTGCCATGGTGCACTGTATTTTAAATGTGTGGTGGTAGGGGGGTGCAAAGGAGTGCAGGGAAAGTGGCGCTGCACTCTGTGCAGTGCCATTTTCCATACATCTGCCCCTATATTCCTAAATAATAAAAGGTGCTAACATTCATGATCAGTGTACCCGGTGATAAAACATTTCCTACGCTTCTTCTATGCTGCAGAGATTGAAGGGTATCATACACCCCGTTAATAAAAAGCACAAAAAGAAACAGGGTCAACACACATCCCTGCCTGACACCCCTCCTAATTTTTACAGTGGGGAGCACTGCCCATTCGGGTCATATTGTACTGTTGAGGTTAAATTCTCCTACGATCGTTCAAGAAAGTTAACTACATCAATCGGGCTCCCAGGGGTATCAGTCTGGACCAAAGAATTTGCTTATCTACCAGATCAAAGGTGTTACTCAGATTGGCAAAAGATTAATAAAGGTGCCCATTCTTAGCTTTGGTATACATCCCTATGAGTAATTCAGAATTAGTGCACTGTTCCATTGCATCTGAGCCTTTCCTAAACCCAGATTGCATCTCTGATATGATGGAATTACTCTCAGCCCACTCTTCCAATCTATGCAACAGGACCTTGCCCACTAATTTAGCTGAGGAGTCAAGGAGGGAAATGGGACGGTAATGCTCAGCGTCTGCTTTGTTGCCTTTTATGAATATAGGGATTATAATTGAAACAGCCCATGAATCTGGGAACTACTTTCAATTCTAGTCAGAAGCCTCCCCCCCCCAATTCCTTTGGGGCTTTAAATGCATCAACCAGTCCAGGGGCCTTCCCACCAGCAGTCGTGTCAATAGCATGAGTACCTCCTCCAAGGTAATAGCCAGTGAGATCTGATTCTTAGACTGTTCTCCCTGACCACATCCTCCAAAGAAGGAGCAAAAACCTCTGAAAATGCTAACCCATGCCTCACAAGGTACATAGGAATTATGTTCTGGTATCGAATCACCATTTAAAAAGGGTGCATTTACAGTGCTTCAGAAACAGTTGTGCGTCTCAGCTGCCTTAACCACATTTGACCATGCTTCC
Organism: Pleurodeles waltl; assembly: GCF_031143425.1. Lineage (NCBI taxonomy): Eukaryota > Metazoa > Chordata > Amphibia > Caudata > Salamandridae > Pleurodeles > Pleurodeles waltl. Next base: position 229,418,953 of record NC_090437.1, on the reverse strand, counting down.
TCTTGTAATTTCTTTTTTCTAGCAAAAATTACCTGCTTATAATTTTTACGTAAATTCCTAATAACCTGGTGGTCCCTAGGGGTGCTATTCAATGCACCCCTCATCTGTTTGGATGCTTGGGTACATTTATGGCTGAACCACCCCTGTTTTCCTACATTACCCTATCAAGTGGTGCCAAGGAAGTGATGCATTTAGTGACCTAAGGATCATTTTAGAAGCAACCAGCATTCTACGATGGTCCACTATTCCACCAAAGCATTTATTAAAATCAGCACGATTCCTTATCAAAAATTCTTGCAACACTATGCCTGGATTAATTCCTGGCCATTTAATTCTTACACCATTAAGTCTAACTGGGGTAATATTTGTAACACAAGTAACCGTCTCGGTCTCATAGACTAAGAGTATCACACAGATCACCGAAGGATTATTGTCACTAACTGCTGTTGGGACAATGTCAATGGAACTAATCAGGTTCCTTGCGAAGCGCGAAATCAATGCATGATCAATAACAGTATGTGCGTCTCTGCCGATAAATGAAGTGGTAAAACTGCCACTATCTGCATTATTACTTTCCAAAAGTATAAAATCACACCTGTAGATTAAATAGTTCAAGGCTTTCCTATATTCATTACAACAGAAAAGCACAATCCCCTCCCCCATAGAGTTAGATATACCACAGACACGACTAGCAGGAAGGGAGCACTTCTGGATGCTGAAATCTCCTACCCAAAGGATAATATGCCTAGAGTGTGCTGAACTCGAAAGTGCCTCTATTCCTGCATCTAATGCATGGACGAAATTGCAAAGTGTGGCATAAAAAACATTAGTGTATTAATTGACTACTATCAGATCTAGTCCATATTTAGAGGTCAGCCAAAGAAGCAATGCACATGATGAGACTGGTATCACCTTCATTTTAACGACAGGCAACAAATTTGAGATGAAAATTTTCAAACCTCCTTTGGCCTGGCCGGCTGCGGATGGAGTTGCTGCCAGAAAGAACAATGTGAACCTTTCTATGTGAGCTGGACCAGTGCACTAAGTCTCTTGTATACAAACAATACTGTGGCCTGAAATGATATTAATCCAGCCCAGAGAGTCCAACTTACTTCGGAGTACTGCGATGTAAAATGATATGCCCTCTTCTGCCCACAACATTCAGGGCCTCATTACAACACTTGGGGTCTTAAAACCGCCACTGCCGCAGTGACGGTTGGAACAGTGCCAATGTGGTGCTCTGACAGCCACATTACGACTCTGGCAGTTGCGCCCCGGTCGAACTGCCAGCACCGCCACTTCTCCCACTGGAGGAGTTGTCGGTTCTGGTGGTCCTAATCCACCAGGGCAGCGCTGCAAGCAGCGCTGCCCTGGGGATTACGAGTCCCTTCTCCACCAGGATTACATGGCAGAAGCACCCCCATGCAAAGGCTGGTGGAGACGGGGTGCAGGGGGCCCCTTGGGGGCCCCTGCACTGCCCATGCACCTGGAAGTGCAGAGCCCCCCCATGGACAGCCCCATCACACTTTTCACTGTCAGCTTTGCAGACAGTGAAAAGCGCAATGGGTGCTGGTGCACCCTGCGTATAGCAACATTGCCGCTGGTTCTTTTATGAGCCGGCTTCAATGTTGTGGGCCTTTTCCCACTGGATGAGTGGGCAGAAACTCTGTTTCCTCCTGCTGACCCAGCGGGACACTAATAAAGGGGGCCCAGGGCAGGGGACTGCACTGGTGGTAACCTGATTGTAGGACTTTGGCGGACAGCCTTTTCCATCTGACGAAGTCATAATTAGGGCCTCTGTGTCCAAACGAACATTAGATTGAGGTAGCTCTTCCAAGTTAGTCTGCACACTTCTCACAGATATACTAGCCAGTCTGTTAGATGGCATGATCACCACAAGAGTTTCTCTCAACGAAAATCCCCTGTTACCATATACAACATTCTTATTGTCATCCTCTTTTCTGCTTATTTGATCTGCAGCCTTGAGAAAGTCAATATGACGAAACACGTGTCATCTGTTTTTGGATGTACCATTGGTTAACAGGAACGAACTTCGATCAACTACAATAACATGTTTTTGGACTTTGAATTTTCTTCTCCACTTGGATGAATACATCTGGACTACATTGGTTTGCCCTGGTTAACATTGACATTGTCTTCAAGATTTGATGGCTTTTTCAACAGGGAAAATGAATTTAGTATGCAGCTAATGAAGGACATTATTCCATAACTAATCTGCTGTTTTATTGCACCAGAGGCCAGAGGTGCAACATTTACCACTATCACAACAAATGGACCACAAGCTGGGGGTAAATCAATAGGTAAATCATTTGTTCCCCCCACAATGCCATTATTTCCTTCATTGTTTGGGATCTGTGAATAAAGAGCAGGATGAGTCACAGCCTTCAGATTGGCCTCATGAGTCTGTGCCATGATATCTGAGGGAACTAACTAGGGCTTCAACTGTCTAGTTCTTAACAATTTCCCAACTCCCTGGATACCGGTCTCCTGTATCATAGTTTAGTTGCTGCAGTTGCTGCAATAGAAGAACCAAGTTCAAGTTGTTTTTAGTTCGTCATTTGGTCCTTAGCACAACCCTGCATTACATTTCTGTTGTTAACATCAGTGGTGAAGTCCTTTTGGGCAGGCTCTGATTGATGTAACGGAGCACCCAAGTCCATGGATCCATTGCCCACAGATTGGCACATTCTAAGTTTGTGTAGAGAATCTTCAATTAACCCCAAGCACTTATTAATGGGTACAAGTAAACTTTACATCAGCTCCTTCAAACTTTCCAGGAGCCCTGACTGCAATTGACTTAGAAACTCAATGGAACAGGAGTTTAGCTCTTTAGGAGTGTGAGTAGCCTGGGTTTCTAATTAGGTTGCCCTTTTCTTTAATCTTGACGCAACTTCCGTTTGGCTGCAGGTGCATATGTTTGTTGGGGAACTATTTGCTCACTATTATTGTCTAGTAAACAATCATCAGGAGTCATATCAACATAATGCGCTTCATGCAGTGCTATGGAAGTTACTCTTGACAGCTCATCCAAAGTAACTATACGGTTAGAAACATTCTCCACCACAGCCTGGGGTAGTGGCTCAACAGATGTTAACTACCCAGGTGTTAAAGCAATAATAGCTGATAGGTGGCATTCTGCATGTGCAATTTCTTTATCAAGAGCTAATTCAACTTTCCTAATAATAATACAACCCACTGGCAACTCTAGAACAGATGCCGAACAGATACTGTAGTGCTCATGCCCACCCCACCGCCAATCCCGCAGGAGTTACAGTTGTCACCGTAGCTGCCGCTTGCCAGTTGCTTGGCCCACCCTGAGTGTAATTTGTGGATTAGACAGCAACAAAACCCCTGCAAACCCCAGCTGCCCTGGAAGTATTAATTTGGCACCTGCATGATCAGGAGCCGTTACTGTGTCAGCAAAACCCAGGGAGTTGGGTTTAAGCTGGCGCATAGCAGAGACTGCATGCAGCCAAAAGAGAGTAGTTTATAAAAAAGGACAATGGAGGTCTGAGGAGTGTTGGAAGGCTTGAACGCTCGGACAAAGGCTTTAATCAGAATCATAGCTACTGTGCGCACCTGAAGCCATATAGCAGAGAAGGGGAATCCAAGTGAGGGGCAGTGGAACAAATTGGAACCTGTGCACAGCACTGGGAACATATGTACATTTAGGAAGGTTGAGAAGGAGGGTGGAGGCATCAGCATCCTCTGGCCAGGTGGATGTGGTAAGTGTTGTCTAGCTGGTTGACTGCATGAGTGAGAGACTGAGTGGCTTAAATTAATCCACCGCATTGTGCGGCTGGCACATTGTGGCACTTATTGGAGTGAGGAAAGCATACAAAGCAAGTCAAGCCCTATAGCCTCTCGATCCCTACATAGAGCCCAATATTGGGTATAAAATTGTGTGCCGGGGGATTTCAACCTGAGGTAGGAAGACATGGCCCCAACAAAGCTCAAGGTGCACAAGGGACCAACTCAGAAGGAGGGAAGAAAGGGTGCTGAGGAAAAGCTTCTAAGCGATCCACATGTGTAAACTGTAGAATATGTGGGAAATCCACCTGGTGAGTTGGGGAAGGAGCAGCAAAATAGCCCACCGTCAATGGAGTCAGGGGGACAATCAGTATCTAAATCAGTTAAGAACCTTGTGGACAAGCATTTTTATAAGACGCCGGCACAGGTGGATGGATCATTTATTAGAGGAAGATCTAATCAGAAGTTCTAAAGAAAAAGCCAGTCTATAGTCTCTGGACCTAAGTTCCTCAAGCATAAACAATTTTGGGGCATATTTATGCTTGTTATGCACTGAATTTTTACACTTTTTTTTAATGCAAATTTATTGCAAAACTAGCTCCATATTTATACTTTGGCGCTATACCCGTCTATCACCAAAGTTATGGAGTTAAAGTAATTTTTGGGACATGGAAATCTACCTTGCATCAATGAGATGCAAGGTAGGCAGTCCTGTGCAAAAAATGACTCAATGGCCTTAGCGCCATATTTATCCCCTGTGCTAAAATCACGCATGGGGGGGAGGAGGGGTCTAATAATGATGCAAAGCTTGCTTTGCACCATTATTTAATGCCTGGATCAGGGCAGGCTTTAGGGGACCTGTGGGCCTATTTCTATGGTGGAACACCAAGGAATAAGCCTGCAGGTGCCCTCCCAAGGCCCCAGGGACACCCCCACCCACACCAGAGGGACAGCAGAGGATGGGTGACCCCATCCCAGGTAAGTATAGGTGAGTACAGGTAAGTATCCTGGTTCCCTGTGCTGGCCATTGGGGTAATGGGCTTGACTCCTGTCTTTTCTAAGACAGGAGTCATGTGGTATGGATGGTTTTGCATCAGAAAATGACGTTAGGCTGGTTAGAGTCATTTGTTTTTACTCTAACCAGCCTAACATAATTTTTTGTTGCAAAACCCCATTCTCCCATAACTCCACCCCCACCCAGCTAACGTCATTTTTTTATGCTAGCCTACCCTTTGTGCCGGCTTCCATAAATATGGTGTCCGGCTCGCACTCAAGTACAGTGCAAGCCGATTCAAAACCTTTTGATGCAAAACTGCGTTAGTGCAGTTTTGCACCAAAAAAGTATAAATATGCCCCTTTGTCTGTACAGAAGACGATCACCCCCAGCTGGAGCCCAGACTGTCATACTCCCCTCGGTTGTTTTCCCTGAGAGACTATAGGCCTCCGCAAGATCATGAGAACTGGGAATGGGAGACATGGTAGGGGAAATACGGTTTGGTCAGGTGAGGAGGGAGTCAATTTGTAATACAGGGGGACAGAAGCAGGGGATACTCGATAATAAAGGGTGAGGGATGGAGCAACTAAGAACTTACAACCACTCCCTCTGTCTCAATGTTAAAGATGATGGTCATCATGCAAAACCACTTGCAAGGTACCTTTGAAGTTACAGTGCTAAATGAGGATATTCTAAAATCCCAGAAAGACCAGCTACAGTCTACAGCTACAGAGCTGAAGCAAATAAGAGAACATATGCTGAATGTAGTTGACCTGTATAGGTAATCAAAAAGTTTACGACCAATGAGCTAGATGAGAGTGCTGGTGTATCTGGTTCATCTGCTGATAAGGCGGAAAAGGGTACAACGCACATTTCCAGAAGCCCTATGCTGATAAAGAAATGGTGACAACCTAAGCAATTCAGCCAATTTATACCACGTCTGAAGGAGATTAGAAAGGGTCGAATGGATACGGGGCTCATGGGAAGGGTAGAAGGTGAAAGGGAAGCCAAAAGCAGAAGAAGTAGGAAGGTGTGCTGTGAAAACCCCTAAAGTGATACCACATAGGGGCACTGAAGAGAAGCCTACAAGGAGTTATAGGGTTATCAGGGAGCCTAAAGGAGTGATAGGTGTTGACTGTGTGCTGCCAAAGTACCAGGAGACAGGATATTTAAGAACACAAAGGGTTGGACATAAAAGGGCAAGGACAGGCAAGCAAGGTCAGGCAAGCCATAAAATAGTAAATAACAAAGTAGAAGGAAACCCAAGGGAAGAAGGCCCCCCTTGCAGCACACAGCAACAGGTGGGAGAGGGTGGAAAATATTAATGGCTATATTAGAGCCTCTACATAGAGGGAAAAAAGGTAAAAATGTTAGGAAATTAGTTCTTTTAAATAGCTCTCAGTTGGTATTCTCACTATGGAAATGCCCAAGCCTGAAGGCAATATCTTCAAATGATGTGAGACTTGTGGGATCTACAAATGAGGTAACAAGGCAACAAAGGTTTTATTGCACTCAGCAATGGTAAAGGAAGCATTAGATAATGCAGAAAATTAGCTGCTGAGAGAGGGTATTAGATTGGTGCCTGCAGGTGAGGTCCCTGAGGTAGGAAGTCCCATGAGCCCTTTCTTAGGCACCATACAGGCCTGGGCTCAGGGCAAATTACCTTTCATACATCTGTGGGTGGGCTTAAGAGGTATGTGTAGAATAGCAGGCAGAGTGTGTTAAAAGTTACAATTCCACACCTAAGCCCTGAAGTATATATGGGAACCTGAAGCAGAGATAAATGCACATTGAATCTGGCAGCACGATGCATATAAGGGTGATTGACGGAGTGATATTGATTAGGATTTGGTTGGGTTCCTATCATGGAACATCTGAGGCTTTATAAAGAAATTTACAGAAGATGTGTTTAAAGAGATGCTGTAAAGGCATGAAATCCTCTGTCGGCAAGAAATGTGGCAGTGAGACAAACCTCTTGTTGTAGATGGGTTTTTGCAGGTAAATAGAAGAGCCGAGAAACAAAGTCAGGTTCACCCATCGGGGGCTGCTAACACGTGTATCTACAAAAGTGGCAAAAAACATAACAAGGATAAAAATAAGTTGTAATTGTATTATAGCCTGTAGAGCACATCTATATACTGCAGATCCAAGGTATGAGAGCATGTTTATAATGAATGTGTAAATTCACATGGGCAATCTGGAGGAGTCACGGACGTCACTGACACGGCACTCTGGACTTACTATGTCATGGGACGTCATCCAGCCTGTAGTGGCATCAAGCCTATGATGTCAGCAGAGGTGTTGCACTCCAGCAGGGACCATGTCTTCTGTTGCAGGTGATGTACCGGGCTCAAGCAAGCGCGTTGGTCCGGGCGTCATCCAGAATCGGTGCACTCTTTTTTTTCTTGTGTTTCAACCAGCTTTTATTCCCAGGGACTCAGAGTCTACAGTAGGCATCACCTGGCAAAGCTAGGATCCACAGGAAGTAGACCCAGAGGCTGGTAGTTAAAGTCTTTGCTGTCACTGAGACTTCTTAACACAAGACAAGCTCAGTCCAAGTCCTTGGATATACTTCACAAGCAGGATTACAGAAAGCAAGGTCCAGTCCTTTCCCTCTTAGGCAGAAACAGCAGCAGAAGGCCAGCACAGAAAAGCCACAAGCAGAGTGGCAGGCCCTTATCAAGCATCAAGCTCTTCTCCTTTGCAGAGGTTCCTCTTGGTGCAAATCTGAGATTTTGGGTCCACTACTTATACCCATTTCTGCCTTTGAAGTAGGCAAACATGAAAGGAAAGTCTCTGTTGTGTACAAGATCCTGCCTTGACCAGGCTTGACCCGAGGCACACAACACGGGGTTGGAGACTGCATTGTGGGAGGACAGGCACAGCCCTTTCAGGTGTAATTGTCAGCTCCTCGCTCCCCACTCTAGGCCAGGAGACTCATCAGGATATGCGTAACACTCCCCAGCTCCCTTTTTGTCACTGTCCAGAAGGAATTCACAAACAGCCCAACTGTCAGTCTGACCCAGAGGTGGATTCTACAGGCAGGCAGAGGCATATAATGGTTAAAGAAGAAAATGCCTACTTTCTAAAAGTGGCATTTTCAAACTGGCAATCTAAAAATCAACTATACCAAAAAATGTATTTTTAACTTGTGAGTTTCAGGGACCCCAAACTCCAGATCTCTAACTGCTCCCAATGGGAAACTGCACTCATTTAAAGGTAGTCCCCATGTTAACTTATGGGAGATATAGGCCTTGCAATAGTGAAAAACTAATTTTGCAGTATTTCACTATCAGGGCATGTAAAACACATCAGTGTTACCTTAGAATACACAGCACCCTGTCAATGGGGCTACCTATGGCCTACCTTAGGGGTGCCTTACATGTATTAAAAGGGAAGATTTGGGCCTGACAAGTGGGAGGATAAGGGCAGGCCAGCTTGGGCTGAGGTAGAAGAGGAGTTTAAAGAAGCCTCCTTTCTGTTATACAGTGCTTGCACTAGCATAATTGGGCCCAGTTAATTATTGATATAGATGGCAGATTGGCCGGCAAAATTCCAATCAAAAATGGCCTAAGCCAGGGATGTGTTTTGGCCTCTTTGCTTTTGTCTCTATTTATTGCCGATTTACCAGCCGCCTTTACAGAAGCAAAGGGACTCAGCCCAAAAATGGATGGTGGCCACTTGGACTGTCTTCTGCATGCAGATTATTTGGTCATAATAGATATGATGGAAAGAGGTCTCCAAAATAAATTGGATATTTGTATGGAGTACTGTAATAAGAAAAAGTTGGTGATCAATAGAGATAAGACCAATGTGTTGGCATTTGGGAAACAACCAGTAAAAACTGCATGGTATCTAGGGTAGCATAAATTAGAAAATGTGAATAAATATAGGTATCTAGGGGGCTGATTTGAAAACAATCCACTATGGAAAGAATATAATGGGGCCACTATAGTGAGATCCTTAGCATCAATAAACGGCTTATAAAAGTTTAACTAATATTATGGAGACATGTCCCTAAAATCCATTCTATGTAGCTTTGGTTTGCCCACATTCTCACTATGGTGTCGAACTATTGTTCTTAGGTGGTAAATTGGATTGGGACAGTGAAGAAGGGAAATGCCTGAAAAACTTGTTATTGCTTCTGAGGTCAGCAATGAATCAGGCAATTAGAATGGAAACAGGTCTAATTGCCTGGAACTATTCAGCTTCCACCGATACAGTAAGATTTTGGCAACATCCGGAGATAGAGGAGGGAAAAAGATCCCACTGAGTTGTAAAAATTAGATCTTACATAGTGAGCTGAAGTGGGCTAAGCAAGTAAAAATAAATCTGGGCGAAGTATGTCAAAGATATATGGGCCCTCATTATAACATTGGAGGTAAATCCCAACATACCGCTGCCGTGGCGGACATCCATTAACCATATTATGACACACACACACACAACAATCCGTCACTATTCAGGCTCACACACAAATCCGCCACACCAAAGGTCAGTGATAAACTGGTGGTATCAAAACCCACCCCGTTACACCAACAAAACTGCACCCACCGCATTATGCCCACGAATCACCATAGCGGACATTCAACCGCGGTAAACCATTGGCGGTACATACCACTGCGCTCAAAATACACACACTCAAACAAAACAACACCACATTGGACAATTCAAACTACACACACCTGACACCCATACACATACCACACCCACACTACTATAAAACACACACCCACAGTACTCACACAACACCCATGGCACCACAATGGCACCCCAGATTCTCTGAGGGGGAGCTGAGTGTCATGGTGGAGTAAATCATCCTGGTAGAGCCACAGCTATTTGGAGCACGGGCGCAGCAGATATCCATTGCTAGGAAGATGGAGCTATGGCAGAGGGTTGTGGACAGGGTCAACGCCGTGGGACAGCACCCCAGAACAAGGGACCACATCAGGAGAGGTGGAACAACCTACGGGGGAAGACACGTTCAATTGTATTAAGACACCAACTCGCTGTACAGAGGACTGGCAGTGGACCCCCACCTCCTCCCCCACAATTAACAACATGAAAGGAGCGAGTCTTGGCAATCATGCATCCTGAGGGCCTGGCCGGAGTAGCAGGAGGACTGGACTCGCACCCTCACCCTCACTCCCATCACTCCACCACCTCACACATCCCTCACCATCACATCTCACTCATCCCAATGCCAAGCCCTGCATGCACCACCAATGCATGGACACCACTCAAAGACCTACATGGACACCTATCACTAAAGCATGCACACTAGAGCGAACTAATCATCCCACCATACACCAAAGTACACAAGTGAAAGTTGCCAGGGCAAAAACAACCATAGAGGGCAACCCATCCATGCACAATATGTCACACACAGAAACAATAACACTACATTTACATCCTCACAGGTATCCCAGCCAATGTCACTGGAGAAGAGGTACCAGCAACATCCAGTCCCCCCACAGAAGAGGCCCACAGTGATGACAGTGACTCTGCTCGCCTGGATCTGGATGTCCAACCTGGCCCATTGGGGACCTCCGGACAGTCGGTTACCCAGCCACATTCACAGACCACCAGAGAGCCTCCCCCTCAGGAAACACCACCACAACACCCACCCAGCATGCCCATACCGCTGTCCCCATGACATGTCAATCAGCAGTGTGTCCACCACTACAGGGACCCCAGTGCACACCACAAACCCAAGACAATCAGGGACCTGGGGTCAGTGGCAGACGGTTCAAGGGACAGAGACAACCAGGAAACTGGAAGGACTGCTGTGGGCCCAGGGAACCGACTCTCCAGGAGGCACTCACCAAGATCCTGGGAGCATACCAATATTCCCAGGATACTCTGGTCCAGATCCTGGACAACGTGCAGGAGAACAGGCAGCTGCATGAGAGACAGTACCAGGGGATCAGGGAGGACTTGAAGGCCATTAACACCACCCTGGTCACCTTTGAAGGGGTGCTGGCAGACATGGCCAATATAATGAGGGAGGCAGTTTCACACCAGCGGGCCCCTGCCACTTCCAGACTACTGAACAGCCCTCCACCTCCGCTGCCGCTAGTGGACAGGAAGCCCCGCCACAAGACCAACAGGCCACCAGCACCCCTCCCCCTGCAGAAGAAAAACCACCCCACAAACGTTCCCTGCGATCCAGGCTGAAGCCAGAGACTAATGCCAAGACCCCCGCCAGGAAATGAGACTCCTGATTGTCACCCTTGCATCCACCTCGAACTGCCATTGCTCCCCTTCCTATGCCCCCATGGACAATGCACCTGTGCTACAAATAGACTGGAACTATACCCTGGACTTTCCTCCATCATCACCCCAGCCCATTGCACTTCTCCCTTTTCTTCATAGCACTGAAAATAAACACACTTTGAAAAAATACAAGCATTGAGTATGTCAAATGATTGAAGTATGTATTCGTTTTATAAGGTTTAAACATTGCAATTCAACTGTACAGTAATGGTAACATAGGAAAGACCTGCAATTGGCTGCAGTGACATCACCAGGAGCAATAGTGGGGCACCAACATCTGCAAAAAGAGTTGCTAAATGGTACAGTGAATGGGCATAGAATTGGGAAATAACAACATGCTAGTGACAATGTGAAGCAAAAAATTGACAATTAAATATGATGTAACACTGTCTTACTTGTGTGTCATTCGAAGTATTGTCTAATCACTGCAGATCTGTTCTCCTAATCCTCATCCTCTGCCTCCTCATCTTCAGTATACACAGGGTCCACTGCTGCCACATGGCCATCTCCAGCCTCCTCCTCCTGCAGAAAAGGCACATGGCATCTCAAGGCAAGGTTATGCAACATGCAGCATGCCACGATTATCTGACAGACCTCCGCAGGTGAGTAGAAAAGGGATCCACCAGTCAGATGGAGGCACCGAGCTTGGCCTTCAGGAGGCCAAATGCATGTTCAATAAACCCTCTGTTCACCCATGTGCCTCATTCGAACGTTCCTCAGCCCTTGTTCTGGGATTCCTCACAGGGGTCAGTAGCCATGATTGGTTGGGGTAACCTAAGTCACCTGCAAACATTATTGGACAACTGTTAGCTACACACTATCCCTTATGGCCCATACCAAACCCATATACCAACATCTACTGGGTGGGAACCAGGGCTCTCCTATTAGCCACACACGGTGCCTCTGTAATTGGGCCATCACATTTGGGATGCTGCTATTCCTCAGGATAAAGACATCATGCACCGCCCCAGGATACTTAGCATTGACGTGGGAGATGTACTGGTCCACCAATCACACCATCTGCACATTCATCGAGTGAAAACGTTTCTATTTCTGAAGACTTGTTCATTTTCCCGGGAGGTGGGACAAATGCAATATGTGTTCCATCAGTCGCCCCAATTATGTTGGGGATATGTCCCATTGCATCGAAGTCAGCCTTCACTGTGAGCAAATCCTCCACCTGGGGGAAAACAATGTAGCTGCACATGTGTTTAATCAGGGCACACTCTTGTCAGCACTATTGAGAACACTCTTGTCAGCACTATTGATAACATTGGCTGTGACACTCCTGCTGCCAAGCTCACTGTCACTTGGAAAGAACCAGTTGCCAAGAAATGGAGCACAGATAGCACTTGCACAAGAGGGGGGATCCCAATGGGGATACTTAGCATTGAAATGGGAGATGTACTGGTCCGCCAAACACACCATCTGCACATTCATCGAGTGAAAAGCGTTTTGATTTCTGAAGACGTGTTCATTTTGCTGGGGGGGACAAACTCAATATGTGTTCCATCAATCACCCCAATTATGTTTGGGATATGTCCCATTGCATAGAAGTCAGCCTTCACTGTGGGCAAATCCTCCACCTGGGGGAAACAATGTAGCTGCACTTGTGTTTAATCAGGGCACCCAACACACTCTTGTCAGCACTATTGAGAACATTGGCTCTGACATTCCTGCTGCCAAGCCCACTGCCACTTGGAAGGAGCTAGTTGCCAAGAAATGGAGCACAGATAGGACTTGCACAAGAGGGGGGGTCCCAGTGGGGTGACGGGTAGCTGAAATCAGGTCTGGCTCTAATTGGGCACACAGCTCTGTGATTGTGGCCCTGTCAAGTCTGTAGGTGAGGCTAATGTGCCTGTCCTCCATTGTTGCCAAGTCCACCAGGAGTCTGTACATGGTGGGATGTCTCCATCTCGTATTCATATGGAGCGGTTGCAATCTATGGGGCAAAAGAGTGATGAGCCGGTCATAAAATGTACGTTGTAGCCACTACAGTTCAATGTGTGATATGAATTATAAATGTATTAGTGGCATACGTCCTGTATGTACAATTGTGATCTGTGAAACAGTTATGTTGCATGCACTGCCCCCCCTGAAATGGCGTCCGCCTGTCCTGTATGGAGGGACAGGTGGACGTGATGTAATTCAGCTGACGTTGTGCGCCGTTGCGGGAGGCGGTCGGGACCTGCCGTGCAACGCCTCTTTGGATAAAATTGGGCCCTATGGGGTACAGTGGCCAATGCTGATGTACGTCGGTGGTGACGGTATGCACAGCCGCAGATGTCACTGCCATTTTCTATATGTTCAATCACTTGCTACCTGAGCTTCAACAGGAGAGGACCTGCACTGCATGTGCTGCTGTGACCTGTGTCTTGAACCTACCATGGCCCATGTGACTGAGGAAAGGGCACCTGCCTTCACCTCGGTGGATTTGGAGAGACTAGTGGATGGGGTCCTACCTCAGTGTGGACTGCTGTATGGGCCTCCAGACCAACAGGTGCGTACACTGGGAGCACAATTCATGGGGCATGAATGCATGGAGTGCTGTGTGTGAAGACCTCGTGTAGGGGGGGTTGGTGGATGGGCCCTGGGCAGAGTGCAGCATGTATGTTCTGCCATGTCTGTACGAAAGGGGATAGGAAGGGCAATGGTGGGCCATGAGTGTAACAGGCAGGATGGTCTAACTAATATCTTTCCCTGTATATATTTCCTCTGCAGGTCAGCGCCCATCAAAAAAAGGGTATATGGCGTGCCATTGCCAAGGATATGCAGACCCTGGGGGTCTACGGCAGGCGGAGCACCCACTGTCGGAAACGGTGGGAGGACCTGAGAAACTGGGAACGGAAGATGGCAGAGGCCCAGCTGGGGATGGCCTCCCAACGAGGAAGGGGTGCCCGACGAACCCTGACTCACCTGATGGCCTGCATTCTGGCGGTAGCCTATCAGGAGCTGGATGGGCACTTGAGGGCATCACAGCAGCCAAAAGGGGGTGAGTACAGTGCCCATTATTACAACTTATGCATGGTGGGGTGGTATTTGGGTGTGGGATGTGTGTCTGTGGGTGCCCCTAGACCAGGCCTGACATTGCAGATTAGGTCCCATGTTGGGCATGGTTCTGATTTGATATTCCTCCTACCTAACTAGTAGGCATCCACTACTGGGCAGGGCTGGGTGATTCCAGGAATGCTGCAGTTGATGGTATGTGTCCCTCCCATTGCCCTGGTAACTAGCATTGTTACTGGTAGTGCATTGCATAGTGCGTAGGGCTGGTCCCTGTGTGTGAGGGTGGTATGTACGTCAAGGGTGGTGTTGGTGTAGCCATTGACCAAGTGTATCCGTTGTCTCTTTCCCCCCTTTTTGTTTTGTCACCCTGTCCTTATGTGAATTAGCATCATCTGGTGGAGGAGCAGAGGCACCGGTGACGGAGGGAGCTGCATCCCGCAGGACCCAGAAGGCAGAGCCCACCGACGCTGAGGGCACCAGTGGGACTGAAGGCAAGGGGAGTATCACAGCGGAGCCTGGAGGGGACAGTTCCGACACGGATACCTCCTCCGATGGAAGCTTCCTGGTGGTGGTGGACACCTCTGTGCCCAGCTACAGGTACAGCCGCCACCCCCGTACCAGCACCGCCCTCCCAGCAGCCCTTCAGCGAGTTGCCTGAGCCCGCTCACCCAGGAAGGTGGGCATCTCCTTCACCCCAGCCACCTCAGGCCCTGCTCCAGGGAGCCCTGCTTCCATGTGTGAGGAGGCCATTAACCTCCTGAGATCCATCTCTGTTGGGCAGTCAACCACTGTGAATGCCATCCAGGGGCTGGCAGGCCAAATGCAACAGATCAATGCATTTCTGTAGCGCATTCACACTGGCTTGGCGGCCCAACAGAGATCAATCCAGGCTTTGGCCTGGTCTCTGATGGCAGCCATTGTCCCTGTTTCCACCCTCCCCTCTCCAACCTCCTCTTCCCAATCCCATTCCCCTCAACCCCAACCTAACCCAAGCACACAGGCAGAAGAGCATGCACACAGGACAACACACACAAGTGCACATGGCAAACAAGCGCCACACATCATCCCACAGGCACTCACACAAACACCATCCAGATGCTGACATACCAACATCCACTGCCTCCAATGTGGCCCCCTCCTCCACGTTCTCCACCTCCCTCCCAGTTGCATTTACACGCAGACCTGCATGTACTACATCCTCATCCACTACCTCTAGCACCAGCACACCTATCAGAACACACACCTCACTGGCAGTCACCACCCCAGCATCCATGCACACGTCCCCTGTGTCCTCTCCCACTGTATCTGTCACCCTCCTCCCAAACTACACAAACAGAAGCACTCAGACACCCAGCAGCCATCCACCTCACAATAGCATCTAGCCCATGCACCTGCACTCAAACACAGCAGACAGACATCTCCTACAACTACTCCCTTTTCCTCCACTCCCAAACCTTCTCCCTCTTCCCGCCCCAATGTCCATAAGCAGCTTTTCCTCTCAACAATTGACCTCTTCCCTACCCCCGTCCTTCACATCTGGCCAGGGTGTGTAAAACCCAGACAAGCACCTCAGCCACTCTGTCCACGGGCCCAGTTGTGTCCACAGCAACTCGTGGTGTTAAAGGATCCAGGCCACCAGCAAGCCACACAGAAAGGGTGCCTGCCCCAAGTGCTGCCAGGAAGGGCAAGGAGCCCTCCCCAGCTGCTGCCTGGAAGGTCAAGGTGCCACCCCCATCTGCTGCCAGGAAGGGGAAGGAGGAATCCCCAGCTACTGCCAGGAAGGTCAAGGTGCCACCCCCAGCTGCTGTCATGAAGGGCAAGGTGCCACGCCCACCTGCTGCCAGGAATGGGAAGGTGGAATCCCCAGCTGCTGCCAGAAAGGACAAGGGGCCAGGTGCTGGGTCTCGGTTGGAGCCCCCACCACCAACCATGGTGGTGTAGCCATCCGAGGCTGCAGGGAATGGGCAGGAGCCTCCCCTCCACCACCACCGGCAGCATCAGCACCACCACCAGCACCAGCATCAGCAGCAGCAATGGGCTGCCATCCGAGGCTGCAGGGGATGGGCAGGCGCCTCTCCCCACCACCAGCACCACCAGCACCACCAGCAACAGTGAGCAGCCGTCCGAGGCTGCAGGGGATGGGCAGGAGCCTCCCCCCACCACCAGCAGAAGCAGCAGCACCACCACTGAGCAGCCGTCACCGCCTGCGGACAGTCTGTAGTCCTGAGTGCATGGGCTGTTGTGCGGCCTGCCTCCTGCAAATCCTGTGGGTATGATACCCAGCTGAGAGACTGTGACCTTGCACTCCCCTAGATCTGCATCACGGGCTCGATGCCCCCTCCAGAACCAGTGGGTATGGCACCCACTCATCCCATCTTTTCCAGGATGAAGATCACAGAGCACAATGCCCCCTCCAGAACCAGTGTTGAGGACACACACTCACCCAATCCTCTCCAGGATGATGATCACAGGGCATAATGCCCCCTCCAGAACCAGTGTTGAAGACACCCACTCACCCCATCCTCTCCAGGATGAAGATCACAGGACACGATGCCCCCTCCAGAACCAGTGGTGAAGACACCTACTCAAGAGACTGTGGCTTTGCACTCCCCAGGACCAAGCACAAGGCATGTTGCCCCCTCCAGATCATGTGGGCAAGTCACCCACTTGAGAGTCTGTGGCCTTGCACTCCCCAGGACAGCGCACAGGGCATGTTGCCCCCCCTCCAGAGCATGTGAGCAAGTCACCCACTTGAGAGACTGTGGCCTTGCACTCCCCAGGACAGCGCACAGGGCATGTTGCCCCCCCTCCAGAGCATGTGAGCAAGTCACCCACTTGAGAGACTGTGGCCTTGCACTCCCCAGGACAGCGCAGAGGACATGTTGCCCCCTCTAGGACTAGTGGTGCTGTTCCATCTGCCGGCTGAGGTGCCCCCCGTTCCCCATCCCCCTGGGGTGCCTGCATATTTTCGAACTGATGCCCCTGCAGTGTTCTCTCCGTGTTGTTGCAGGAGTCAAGGGGGACTTGGTCTTTGTAATGTGGCCCTGTGGCCCGCACATTTAGGACTGGGCAGTGTCCCTTGTTTGTACATATGTATTACTTTTAGATTGAATTTTCGTATTTCTACTATATTTATATTACTACACTCACTTTCATCGATTGATGTTGTCCTTGCATTATTCCTGAGGGGTACAGGGTAAATATGTTATGTTACTGTATCTGCTTGTGTGTATGGTGTTGGGGAGGGGGTGTTGCATGTGTGTGTCACTCTCTTTTTCCTCTCCTCTGTCTGAGCTCTTTCCACCATGGTCATAATTTGGTGGTATTTCCCACCAGCCTGTTGGCGGTATTACCACCGCTTTATCACCAACCGCCAGGGTTGTAATGAGGGCCACAATATTTTACAAGTCATTTGATTTTTTGCAAGAATTTGTAAAGACTATGGTGGTCATTACAACCCTGGTGGACGGTGTTAAAGCGGCGGTAAGACCGCCAACAGGCCAGCGGTAAAAAAATTTGAATCACAACCGTGGCGGAAACCGCCAACAAAGACAGCCACTTTAACACTCAGACTGCCACGGCGGTACAAACAAACAGCTTGGAGGTCATCGCGAACAGACAGGCGGAGGACAAAGTACCACCCACAGTATCACAACCTACCAATCCGCCACCTTTTCTGGGGCAGATTCACCGCGGACAAAAACACAGCGGAAACAGGACTTCAAAGGGAAAACGCTCACCTCTACACACCCCACGAGGAACCAGGATGCCATGGAACCAGAGCTGCAGATCCTGCCAGCCCTTATCTTCTTGCTCCTCTACCAGGAGCACGAACGCCGGCGGCGAAGACCACGGTGAGTACTGCACCTACGTCACAGGGGAGGGGGGAGGGAAAAAACAGGGACACACACACGCAACACCCCCACCCCCACCCTCACCCCCGATAACACACACACTAATACATCATGATACATTATAGTTACACCCCCCAAACCCACTGGAAGAATGCAAAGACCAAAGAAAATGAGTGTAACCATTGTAATATATTAAAATGCAGTACGCAAAAATATACATATATACACTATAAACAAAATATACACCAAGAATAGTAGTCCAGGTAGTGCTCCATTGAAGTCCATGGAACACTGGGCCCACACGGTATGGGCGAGGCCCACACAAGATCCCCGACCATGACGGAGAGAACACTGCAGGGGCATCAGATAGCAATAAAACAGGCACCTCAGCGGGAGGGAAAGGGGGGGCACCTCAGCCGGTTGAGTGCACAACGCCAAATCCACGAGGGGGCCACATGCCCACTGTTCAATCCTGGGGAGTGCAAAGCCACAGTCTCTCAAGTCTCTACAGTGGGTGGGTTGCCCACTGCTTTATCCTGGGGAGTGCAAAGCCACAGTCTCTCAAGTCTCTACAGTGGGTGGTTTGCCCACTGCTTTATCCTGGGGAGTGCAAAGCCACAGTCTCTCAAGTCTCTACAGTGGGTGGGTTGCCCACTGTTCAATTCTGGGGAGTGCAAAGCCACAGTCTCTCAAGTCTCTACAGTGGGTGGTTTGCCCAATGTACAATCCTGGGGAGTGCAAAGCCACAGTCTCTCAAGTCTCTACAGTGTGTGGTTTGCCCACTGCTTCATCATGGAGAGTGCAAATCCACAGTCTCTCAAGTCTCTACAGTGGGTGGGTTGCCCACTGTTCAATCTTTGGGAGTGCAAAGCCACAGTCTCTCAAGTCTCTACAATGGGTGGTTTGCCCACTGTACAATCCTGGTGAGTGCAAAGCCACAGTCTCTCAAGTCTCTACAGTGGGTGGGTTGCCCACTGTTCAATCCTGGGGAGTGCAAAGCCACAGTCTCTCAAGTGGATGCCTTTCTCCACTGGTTCTGGAGGGGGCTTTGTGCCCAGAATGCTTCATCCTGCCAAGGACTGAGGTAGTGGATGCCTTTCTCCACTGGTTCTGGAGGGGGCTTTGTGCCCAGAGTGCTTCATCCTGCCAAGGTCTGAGGTAGTGGATGGATCTCTCCACTGGTTCTGGAGGGAGCTTTGTGCCCAGAGTGCTTCATCCTGCTAAGGACAGAGGTAGTGGATGTATCTCTCCTCTGGTTCTGGAGGGGGCTTGGTGCCCAGAGTGCTTCATCCTGCCAAGGACTGAGGTAGTGGATGTATCTCTCCACTGGTTCTGGAGGGGGCTTGGTGCCCAGAGTGCTTCATCCTGCTCGTGACGGACTCAGTAGCGTCAGTGCCCTTGGTGCTCATGGGCCAGCGGTGCATGTGGCGGCGGTGCCCTACTCAGCGGTGCTTGTGACGGCGGTGCCCTGTTCTGCGGTGCTTGTGGCGGCGGTGCCCTGTTCAGCGGTGCTTGTTGCGGTGGTGCCCTGTTCAGCGGTGCCTGTGGTGGCGGTGCCCTGTTCAGAGGTGCTTGTGGCGGCGGTGCCCTGTTCAGCGGTGCTTGTTGCGGTGGTGCCCTGTTCAGCGGTGCTTGTGGCGGCGGTGCCCTGTTCAGCAGTGCTTGTGGCGGCGGTGACCTGTTCAGTGGTGCTTGTTGCAGCGGTGACCTGTTCAGCGGTGCTTGTTGCGGCGGGGTCCTTTGCAGTGACTCAGCTGCTGGTGGTCCTTCATGGGACAGCGGGGCTGGTGCTGGTGGTCCTGTCTGGCCCAGTGGGGCTGGTGCTTGCGGTCTTGTCTGGCCCAGCGGGGCTGGCGGTCCTGTCTGGCCCAGCGGGGCTGGTGCTGGCGGTCGTGTCTGGCCCAGTGGGGCTGGTGCTGGCGGTCGTGTCTGGCCCAGCGGGGCTGGTGCTGGCGGTCCTCTCTGGCCCAGCGGGGCTGGTGTTGGCGGTCGTGTCTGGCCCAGTGGGGCTGGTGCTGGCAGTCCTCTCTGGCCCAGCGGGGCTGGTGCTGGCGGTCGTGTCTGGCCCAGCGGGGCTGGTGCTGGCGGTCGTGTCTGGCAAAGCGGGGCTGGTGCTGGCGGTCCTCTCTGGCCCAGTGGGGCTGGTGCTGGCGGTCCTCTCTGGCCCAGCAGGGCTGGTGCTGGCGGTCCTCTCTGGCCCAGAGGGGCTGGTGGCGGTGGCCTCTTGGGCAGCAGGGCAGGTGCTGGCGGTCTTGTCTGGCCCAGCGGGGCTGGTGCTGGCGGTCCTGTCTGGCCCAGCGGGGCTGGTGCTGGCGGTCCTGTCTGGCCCAGTGGGGCTGGTGCTGGCAGTCCTCTCTGGCCCAGTGGGGCTGGTCCTGGCGGTCGTGTCTGGCCCAGCGGGGCTGGTGCTGGCGGTCCTCTCTGGCCCAGTGGGGCTGGTGCTGGCGGTCCTCTCTGGCCCAGCAGGGCTAGTGCTGGCGATCCACTCTGGCCCAGCGGGGCTGGTGGCAGTGGCCTCTTGGGCAGCAGGGCAGGTGCTTGCAGTGGCCTCCTGGGCAGCGGGGATGATGGCGGTGGCCTCTGGGCAGCGAGGCTGGTGGCGGTGGCCTCCTGGGCAGCGGGGTGGGTGGCGGTGGCCTCTTGGGCAGCAGGGCAGGTGCTGGCGGTGGCCTCCTGGATTGCGGGGATGATGGCGGTGGCCTCCTGGGATGATGGCGGTGGCCTCCTGGGCAGCGGGGATGCTGGCGGTGGCCTCCTGGGCAGCGGGGATGATGGCGGTGGCCTCTTGGGCAGCAGGGCAGGGGCTGGCCTCCTGGGCAGCAGGGATGATGGCGGTGGCGTCCTGGGCAGCGGGCTGGTGGCGGTGGCCTCTTGGGCAGCAGGGCAGGTGCTGGCGGTGGCCTCCTGGGCAGCAGGGATGATGACGGTCCACCGTGCAGCTTTTCCCAGACCTGCTGACTTTCTTGTGGCCCTTCCCCACCTTGGAAGGTGTCGCAGCTGACTCCACACTCCCACCTGTACCCCTGGGAGCGGCTTTGGTGGCTGGAGTCTTCCCCCTCTTCCGCGGGGCATTGGCCAACTTTTGATGCTTCACAGGTGGGGGACTGTCCGTACTGTGGCTCCGTGCCACACTGGCTGCCCTGGTGGCCGGTGCACTCCATATTCCAGTGACTACAGGCACCACTGGTCCCAGAGATGTTGTGGCTGAGGTGCTAGGTTGGGACCTGGAGAGTCGGGCACTAGGAGAGGGATGGGGTGGGGGAGGTGTGGGAAAGAGGTCAAGGTTGGACAGGAAAAGTTTTTGGGAAACACTGGGACGGGTATCTGGAGGGGGTTTGGGAGTGGAGGAAGAGGTTGTGGTTGTAGGAGGTGTTAGTTTGGTGACTTTGGGTGAAGGTGCATGAGCTGGAGGCTGTTGTGAGGTGGATGGCTGTTGGGTTGGTGTGTGCCTGCGTTTGTGTATCTTGGGAGGTGGTGTCACAGACACACCGAGAGAGGACACAGGGGATGGGTGAATGGCAGTGGGGGTGGTGACTGCACGTGAGCGGGGTGTGGTGGTGTGTGTGCTGGTGATGGCAGTAGTGGCTGTAGATGTGGTGCATGCAGGTGTGAGTGTAGACGAGATCGGGAGGGAGGAGGGAGACGAGGAGGAGGGGGACACAGTGGAGGCATTGGATGTTGGTGTGTCTGCATGTGTGTGATGCTCGCGTGAGTGCCTGTGGGATGTGTGGTGCTTATGTTTGCCTGAGCTTCCCTTGTGTGTTGACGAGTGTGCATGCTGGTCTGAAGGTGTGCTTGGGATAGGCTGAGGTAGAGGGGATTGGGTCTGGGTGGAGGAAGTTGGATTGGGGAGGCTAGACATAGGGACAATGGCTGCCATCACTGCTGAGGCCAGAGTCTGAAAAGCTCGCTGAAGGGCAGCCTGACCAGAATGAATGCCCTCCAGGAATGCCTTTGTTTGTTGCAATTGCCTTTCTACACCCTGGATGGCATTCAAAATGGTAGACTGCCCAACAGTGAGGGACCTGAGGAGGTCAATGGCCTCCTCACTGAGGGCAGCAGGGGTGACTGGGGCAAGGACTGAGGTGCCTGGGGCGAAGGTGATGCCCACCCTCTTGGGTGAGCGGGCACGGGGCAAAGGCTGAGGGGCTGCTGGGAGGGCGGTGCTGGTAGGGGGGTGGTGGCTGTACCGGTAGATGTGGGGGGCACAGATGTTGCCACCACCACAAGGGAGTTCCCATCAGAGGACGAGTCCGTGTCACTGGTGTCAGCTCCTGTCCCCGCCGTGGAGCTCCCTCGCCCTCCATCCCACTGGTGAACTCCGAGTCTGTTGTCTCGCCCTCCAGGGCCATGTGGGATGCAGCTCCCTCCTGCTTCGGTGCCACTGCTCCTCTGCCTGATGATGCTAATGCACACAAGAACAGGGACACCACAAAAAGGGGGGTACGACAGAAGAAAGACATGTTGAGTGCATGCATTACCGCTACCGTTGGTGGACACAACAGACACAGAAGCCGCCTGCACTACGCCGCGCACTTGGGCTCCACTGTTCAGTCCCTGGGACATGACCTACAAGGCTATGGACGACATCTGCACACATGGATGACAGGAGCCTGACTAGGTGTACTTGGCAGTGTACACAGGTGGGGTGGGGGGTCACAGTGTCGGCCAGAACAAGGGGACCTTGCCTACTAAACTCGCCCTGGCCTAGGGAAACCCACAGCCCACCTCCTCATCCCAGACACCTCCATAGCGGGCAAAATCAACAGAATGAGAGTGTACTCACCCCCTTGTGGCTGCTGTGATGCCCACAAGCGCCCATCCAACTCCGGGTACGCCACCGCCAGGATCCTGAACATCAGAGGGGTCATGGTGCGACGGGAACCCCTCCTACGTAGGGAGGCCATCCCCAGCTGGGCCTCTGTTGTCTTCTTGCTCCAGTGGCGAATGTCCTCCCATCTCTTACGGCAGTGGGTACTCCGTCTGTGGTAGACCCCCAGGGTTCGGACGTCCTTGGCAATAGCACGCCAAATATCTTTTTTCTAGTGGGCGCTGACCTACATTAATTTTACAGGGGGAAAAGAAAAGTTATTACCAAATGCACCGTCACAGTCATTGGCCCCCATCCCTACCCTTGCCATGATGCACATGCACTCACTGTAATTTCCTGCACGCCTCAATCCCCCCCCATCTTTCATCCACCCCACTCCACACAGGCATAGCCCATACAGCATGCTCCCAGTGTATTTACCTGTTTGTCTGGAGGACCGTAGAGTAGCGTGTACTGGGGGAGGACCCCATCCACGAGTTTCTGCAACTCCTCCGATGTGAAGGCAGGGGCACTTTCCCCAGATGCACAAGCCCTTGTCTCTTCCAGACCGAGGTCACAGCAGCACTTGCAGTGTAGGTCCTCTCCTGTCGAAGATCAGGTATCGAGTGATAGAACAGATAGAAAATGGTGGTCACGTCCGGGGCGGTGCATACTGTCACCGCCGGCGTACATCATCATTGGCTCCTGGGACCCTTAGGGTCAAATGTTAACCAATGCAGCTTTGCGCCGCGGTCTTCGACCGCCTACCGCGACGGTGTACAACGCCAGTGCAGTTACCTCACATCCCATTGTCCCACTTTACAGATCAGGCAGCCGCCATTTCAGGGGCCCACATGGCTTATTTTCTAACTGTGTCACACATACCTAGGCCTAGCTTCAACACACATACAGACCAATTTTCGGATTATGATTTGTGCTCTGTGTAAGCTGTGGGTACGTACCTCTGAGTTCTTTGACTCTGTGCTCGCTGTTGTCCTTCATAGGCACCGTCCGCTGGGACATGTGAGGAGATGGCGGCATCCTCCGGTGTACAGACCGCTGGTGGACCTGTCGACAATGAAGGAAAGACATGTGATCATCACCTACTGGCTTGACCGTGCCACAATCCAGGAACTGTGTGCCCAGCTGGAGCCAGACTTGATGTCAGCTATCCGCCATCCCACAGGAATCCCCCCTCTAGTGCAGGTGCTGTCAGTACTCCATATCCTTGCAAGTGGGTCATTTAAAAAAACAGTGGCCATAGCATCAGGGATGTCCCAGCCTATGTTTTCCAACGTGTTGTCCAGAGTGTTGTCTGCCCTGCTGAAACACATGCGGAGCTACATCGCTTTCCCTCAGGTGGAGGATTTGCCTACAGTGAAAGGAGACTTCTATGCCCTGGGACATATCCCCAACATCATAGGTGCCATTGATGGGACCCATGTGGCTTTGGCCCCCCCCCCTGCAGGAGTGAAAAGGTGTACAGAAACCGGAAGAGTTATCATTTGGCAGACCAGTACATCTCCCATGTTAATGCCAAGTTCCTTGGCTTAGTGCATGATGCCTACATCCTGCAGAATAGCAGCATCCCTTATGTAATGGGCCAACTCCAGAGGCACCGTGTGTGGCTAATAGGTGAGCACCTGGAAGCAAGTCAGTGGGAATGGTTGTCTGGGTCTGGGGATATCCCCACAGGTTAGTGTGTGTCTAACAGTGTCCCTCGCCATTTGCAGGTGACTCTGGTTACCCCAACCTGTCATTGCTACTGACCCCAGTGAGGAATCCCAGGAAAAGGGCAGAGGAACGCTACAATGAGGCCCATGGGTGAACTCGGCAGATAATAGAGCGGACCTTCAGCCTCCTGAAGGCCAGGTTCAGGTGCCTCCATATGACAGGTGGATCCCTATTCTACTCACCAAAGAAGGTGTGCCAGATCATCGTGGCCTGCTGTATGCTTCACAACTTAGCTTTGCGACGGCAGGTGCCTTTTCTGCAGGAGGATGGTCCAGATGGCGGTGTTGTTGCAGCTGTGGAGCCTGTGGAGCCTGTGGAGCCCGTGGACAGTGAAGACGAGGAAGCAGAAGAAGAGGACATGGACAACAGGAACTCGGTGATCCTGCAATATTTCTAGTGAGACACAGGTAAGAATACAAACCTGCCTACTACATGTACTTTAACACTACTACCTCTCTACTGTCTGTCGTTTTCGCCCAGTGTATGGTCACTGAGTTGTCACTTTCCCTTACGATTTCACAGATGTGTGTCCCACAGTGTGACATCTGCTTTGTTTCCTCATGGACTAGAGCTGTGTGACATAGGTATGTTGACATTACAATTGAAAGAGCATTTTGCCACTGTAATTGCTAATACACTATTTCGAAATCACAGACTGACTCCAGATTGTTTTGTGCTTCAAGGGTGTTTATTTAAGTGCTCAATATTGCAGGGGGTTGTAAAATGGTGAGGGGTGATGGTGGAGGAATGTCCATGGCAGAGTCCAGTCTATTAGTCTCACAGGTTCATTGCCCAAATGGACACAGGAAGTGGAGCTGGGGCAGTTTGAGGATGGACAGGGTGACAAAGTGGGACAGTAAGCTGACATTCAGGGTGGTCTCATTTCTTGGCGGGGGTCTTGGCATCGTACTCTGTCTTTGTCCTGGATCTCAGGGACCGTTTGCGGGGGGGTTCTCCCTCTGCAGGGGGTGCGGTGCTGGTGTGGTGGTCCTGTGGCGGTGCGTCTTGTCCACTAGCGCTGGCGGAGGTGGTGGGCAGTTCATCGCCCATGCTAGCGTCAGGGGCCCCTTATTGTGTCACAGTGTCCCTCCTGGTGTTGAGTACTTCCTTCAGCACCCCTACGATGGTGCCCAGGGTAGAATTGATGGCTCTGAGTTCCTCCCTGAAGCCCAAATACTGTTCCTCCTGCAGGCGCTGGTTCTCCTGAAACTTTGCCAGTACCGTTGCCATCGTCTCCTGGGAGTGGTGGTAGGCTCCCATGATGGAGGAGAGGGCCTCGTGGAGAGTGGGTTCCCTTTACCTGTCCTCCCCTGTTGCACAGCAGCCCTCCCAGTTCCCCTGTGTTCCTGGGCCTCCATCCCCTGGACCGTGTGCCCACTACCACTGCCACCAGGTCCCTGTTGTTGTTGGGGTGGTGGGTTATCCTGGGTTCCCTGTAGTGGTGGACACACTGCTGATTGACGTGTCCTGGGGACAGAGGTATGGGCCCACTGGGTGGGTGCTGTGCTGGTGTTTCCAGAGGGGGGAAGGTCTGTAGTGGCCTGTGACTGTGTGAGGGGAACCGACTGTCCCGAGGCCCCGAGCCAGGCTGGTCACCTAGATCCAGTTGGACATAGCTGCTGTCATCACTGTGGGCCTCTTCTGTTGGTGGTGTGGACATGTGTGGACCCTCCTGTCCGGTAACGTTGGGTAGGGGTCCTGCAGGGGTATAAAAGGATGTTTATTACATCTGTGTGTGCCATGGTGTGCTATAGGTGGGTGTCCGTGTACCCCAGTGCTTGCATTCCTGTGTGGGACCTTGTGTGATGGTGGTTTAGGGGGGTGTATGGGTATGTGCAGTGGCCATGCTTTGGTGATGGGTGTCCATGCTTTGTGTTGCATCCAGGGCCTGGTGTTGGGATGGGTGGGTTGTGATAGTGGGACATTTGTGAGGAGTAGGAGTGATGGGGGTGAGGGTGAGGGTGGGGGTATGTATTGGTATGCAGGTAGGGTGGGGGATGTAGTAGTAAAGCTTTGACTTACCAGAGTCCATTCCTCCATCTACTCCTGTGAGGCCCTCAGGATGCAGAATCACCAAGACCTGCTCCTCCTATGTTGTTAGTTGTGGGGGAGGAGGTGGGGGTCCGCCGCCAGTCCGCTGACCCTCAAGGTGGTGTCTTGAGACCACGGAACACACCTTCCCCCATAGGTCGTTCCACCTCTTCCTGATGTCATCCCTATTTCTTGGGTGCTGTCCCACTGCGTTGAACCTGTCCACTATTCTTCTCCATAGCTCCATCTTCCTAGCTATGGAGGTGTGCTGCACCTGTGATCCGAATAGCTGTGGCTCTACCTGGACGATTTCCTCCACCATGACCCTGAGCTCCTCCTCAGAGAACCTAGGGTGTCTTTGCCGTGCCATGGGGTTGTGTGGGTGATGTGTAGGGTGGTGTGTATAGTGATAAGTGGGGTGATATTTAGTGGTGTGTTGTGTGAGGTGCGTGGAAGTTCTGTGGGTGATGGTATTGTGTGACTGTGGATGCTTGGTAGTTGTTTGTGGTGTCTCTCTCTGGCCTTCTCTCGGTAACTGTGGTTGTTGGGGTTTGTGGGTGATGTGGGTGTGTGTTTTATATTGTAATGGGTGTGTGGGAGTGGTGTGTATGTGTGTATCAGGTGTGTGTATTTTGAATTGTCCAATGTGGTTGTGTTTTGTAAATGTGTGTGTATTTTGAGGGCAGCGGTGTGTTCCGCCAATGGAATAGCGCGGTTGAAAGACCGCCGCGTAGATTCGTGTGTCGTGATAGTGTGGGCGTATTTCTGTTGGCGTGACGGTGGAGGTTTTGTTTTTGCCAGTTTATCAGTGACCTTTGGTGTGGCGGACTTGTATGGGTGCCTGAATTTTGGCATATTCCGTGCTGTGGGTCATAATAGCCGTGGCGGAATTCCGCAGCGGTGTGTTGGCGGTCTTCTGCACGGCGGTAAGTGACTTTTACCGCCAATGTTGTAATGATCACCTATGTTTTAGTGTTTATCATAATATATGTTCTATCTCTTGTATACAGGTTTTATACATATTTGGTTCACATACTATCCATTAGTGGAGCTATTAGTTTTTGCTTCCCCATCTAGAGTGCTTTGAAAGCAATTAAAATCTGAATTCTGAGTACTTGCCTATAACTTGAGCAGTTTATGTAGCACAGCCTAGATGCCTTCAAAACAATCTAAAAGCTGTGATTCTCTATCTTTTTTTGCCGAAGACGGATTCAGGATCATATAGCAATTGGATAGAGGCTGGGGGTGATGCAAATTATAACACATTTTGGGGCAGATTTATATAAAAGTAGGACAAATTGACCCAACAAGTTAAAGATGCTTTGTTTTTTGCCTAAAGGGGGAGGGAGCAGCATAGAGCCATATTTACCTAATATGACCTGCTCCAGCTCTCTTCCCCTGCACTGGTGACAAACAGATCTACACACACCATTGTACCACGTGTGAAGTGTGTAAGTAATGTCTAGCAAAGGTTTTGTACTGAGAGGATACAATTTTGTACAAGATTCTACACCTAGCTAATTGTTAAAGCATTTCACACATTTGACGTGTGCTGTGCATTGCAGCAAACATGCAATATGTGAACTGTTTGGAGGAATTAATATATCTCTCCAACTTTCAGCCTGCCTCAAACAGGTATTATTTTTTGGCAGAAAACTTGGTCAATTTTAGTAGCTTTTAATCAATAAGCGTGAGTGTTTGTGCTGAACACCCGGCCAAAAAAGCGTAGTTGACCCAAAATGGCACAAACTGAAAAAGGGACTATTTTTAAGCACAAAATAAGTGGACAGTAAGGCCCATATTTATACTTTTTGACGCAAAACTGCGCTAACGCAGTTTTGCGCCAAAAAAATTAGCGCCGGCTAACGCCATTCTGAAGCGCCATGCGGGCGCCGTATTTATTGAATGGCGTTAGCCGGCGTTAGCCGACCGGCGCTGCCTGGTGTGCGTGAAAAAAAAACACGTACACCAGGCAGCGCCGGCGTAGGGAAAAATGGCGTTTGGGCGTCCAAAAATGGGGCAAGTCAGGCTGAGGCAAAAAAATCGTCTTAACCCGATTTGCGCCATTTTAATTGGGCACCCAGACGCCATTAACATGACTCCTGTCTTAGCAAAGACAGGAGTCATGCCCCCTTGCCCAATGGCCATGCCCAGGGGACTTCTGTCCCCTGGGCATGGTCATTGGGCATAGTGGCATGTAGGGGGGCACAAATCAGGCCCCCTTGTGCCAAAAATGTTTTTTTTAAAAATACTTACCACAACTTACCTTTTCTTCCCTGGGATGGGTCCCTCCATCCTTGGGTGTCCTCCTGGGGTGGGCAAGGGTGGCAGGGGGTGTCCCTGGGGGCTTGGGAGGGCACCTCTGGGCTCATTCTGAGCCCACAGGTCCCTTAACGCCTGCCCTGACCCAGGCGCTAAAATCCGGCGCAAATGCGGGTTTTTTAGTCCCGCCCACTCCCGGGCGTCATTTTTGCCCGGGAGTATAAATACGACGCATATGCATCGGAGTCATTTTTTAAGACGGGAACGCCTACCTTGCATATCATTAACGCAAGGAAGGTGTTCACGCAAAAAAATGACGCTAACTCCATGAACTTTGGCGCTAGACACGTCTAACGCCAAAGTATAAATATGGAGTTAGTTTTGCATCGAATTTGCGTCGAAAAAAACGACGCAAATTCGGCGCAAACGGAGTATAAATATGCTCCTAAGTACCCTTTCAATACTTTTCAATGATACAGGTCAACCTGCATGACTCCGTGTCAGCAAAATATGGATAAATGTAACCCCTATTTTTTTTTATTCCAAATTAAAATGTGTTGCTTGTAGTAAAGCATTTCTTTAATGATGTTTTCAGGATTTTGTTCCCCCAAATTTCCTGATTAAAATGAAAGTATCAAAATTGGATTTGGAAAGTTATATTTTGTAGGTTATGTGTAGCATTATAAATGTGAAATTTTTTTAGGGGTTGTGTTTTTTGTTGTTATGTATAACTGATTTAATTTCCTTGTAAGTAGGAGTTTGATTGTAAATTAGGGTGATGTAGAGACATGTTCTGGCGAAATTCCATTTATAATGAGTCTTAAAGAATTAGGAGGATCCTTTCTGTACTGGATATAATGTGTGGGTCTTTGTTCAGTGTGATTGTTGTAATTGATGATATCATAAATTAGGGTTGTTTTTTATGTTAATATTAGATAGCTGAAATTCAGATTTATTAGTAGGTTGTGGGTCCAGTTTCCTGGTCTATTTTTCATTTACGATTTGAAAGTGCAATTTTAGTTTGAGGTGGAAGGCTGACACTGCACATTAGGGAGCGAGGTGGAAAGTTAACCGCTGTTCCATCTTAACACCCCACCCAGAGCTCTCAGTGACTGGCTGGTAATGAGTACCCAGAATTTGTATCTCAATCCAACAGGAGTCCTCCAAAAAGTCATAATAATGAAGACCCTGAGATTTCAACCAATGAGGCATGGCTTACTGTGGAAGAGAGAACATGTTTCCTCTATATCAACACCCTACATTTAGAATTGGGATTAGGCACCATTAGGGGCGAGGAAGGCAGTAGAAGCAGTACTGGATGGGCAAACACAGTGGATGAGGGGATTGGACAGGAGCAAAATAAACCACTACAGATAGTGCAGGGGCAGGAGAGTGTCAAGCTAATGGATCAGAGATGCCTATTAACAATTTGAGAGCATATTTACTAGGCCTTTGATTTGTCCTTGCGTCATGAAATGTGAAACAAGGACAACACAAGGCTTCAGTAAAATTTGCAAAGCCACACAAAGGACAATATGCTTCACCTTGCATGGCTTTAATGTTCGTAGTTGGTAGACAAGCCATGGGAGAAGCATGGTCTTCCCACGCATCCGCCATGGATTTGCTTCAATTCCAGATTTATAAAGGTTTGTAAACCTCAGGTGCAATAAATCGATGCACTTACGGATGATAGCATAACGAGGAGAAAAATCTTTTTTTGTCTTGCTATTTCTTCTTTCTATGTCCATGGATTCTGCATCATGCATAGAAAGAGGAAAATGCCTCCCTAAATTGTTTTTAGGAAAGTTGGTATTCCTTCCTACACAAAAACATTCTTGACGGTAATGCAGGCACCGTTGCACTGTGGTGCAAGTGTGCCCACATTGGTGCTAGGCAGCACACAGTTTGCCATCACAAAGAGAGAGAGCAGAAATGCTCCATATCTTTATAAATGTGGAGCGTTTCTGCTCTCTCTGTTTCACGCAATGCAGCACAGCAACTTTGCTGTTGCTCGCCACCCTGCATTACGTGAAACATTATTAAATATCCCCATGGGGACTTTTAGAACTGTAGCAATTGAAGAGATCCCCAGTCTAGATGCCAGACCTGAATTGCTAGATAACTTACGGCAACTGTCGGCAACCTGCCAGTGCCAGGCCTGTGGCCCATTCCCATGGACAACATGTGCTACTTCCACCTGTACTGTTGGCAGTGGTCACATTGCCAATGACAGTCTGGTGGTCATAGGACTGCCAGACTTGTAATGAGGGTCCATGTATGCAAACTAGCTCGAGGCCCTGATCTAAGTTTAACATTAGTCAACTGGCAGTGTCCATTATTTTGTGCCATCAGGCACTGTCATGTAGAAAATGATGTTCACATCAGCAAATGATACCCATTCTGGCTATCCCTGGGTCTACCCTGTGCCAGTGTCAAATTAGCTGCACTACTACAATGCTGCATCTCTTGTACCATAGTGCAAGGATGGCAACACTGAGGGAGAGATCATAGTTGTGTAGGAAGGAACACCTTCGAGCACAACCAGAAACTGGAATGGCAATCTACTAGGTCCATGTGTGCTGTGCAATGTAGCCCACATACACATACATCAACATGAGGAGCAATCAAAGTACACAACAATATAGCACCTTGGTAATGCCATCCCTTGGGTTGTGTAAGGTTTAGGTGCCGCCCTGGTGAATGAAAAACATGTAAAACTGGGAGAGGGCAAATTGCAATGTGTGTTGGTGTAGCTTGACTGCTGCAACAGCTATTGCAAGGCCCTACCATGTAAATGGATGCATGGGAAGGGTCCAAAATAACAAGATGGTATCAAGCCACCAAAAGGAAATATATCACACCTTGTAAATATGATGCAGCCTATTGCACCACCTGAGGTTCCCTTTACGTGACACTCAGGTGGGGCAAAGGGCTGATAAGTTGCACCCATAATGTACAAGAACAAAGTCTGGGTTGTAAGTTGTCACTGAGCCTCCAATAGCAATTCAATGATGTGACATGTCAACTGCAACAACATAGAAAAAATTATTTTACACCATCTCATTGCAGAGGATGATGGATCTCCTGCTGATCTGCCTTTCCTGGAGTTCTCCGATGATCTGGATGACCAGATGACAACCATCAGCCAAGAGACTCTCCAGGATGTCCTGGTATCCCTCCAGACACCACCTTCAGTTGCAAGGGGGACAACCAATGTAGCAGGCATCCCAGATGACCCACCCAAAACCCCAAATTTGCAACCTGCCAGCACCGACACAGCTCAGGCCTCTGAGGACCTAGGGACAAGCTTCCAGAGGGCAGTGGTAGGAGTCCAGCGAGAGCTAGCCAAGCAGGTGCGGGTGGGGATGGAGACTGTGGTAGCCAGTCTAGAGGGAATGTGCACGTGCCTTGTGACGGCTAATGAACAGACAGCTGCCAACCAAGGCACACACTCCCCACTGCATGAGTTCAGCTGTGTCTGATGGACATAGCTGCTGCCATGAGGGAGAGGCCACAACAACGTCCCCTCCCAAACTGGCAGCAGCGTGATGGAGAACAAGCTGGACTCCATTCAGCGACCTACCTGTCCAATACAAAGTATACATAGTCATAATGAGTGGTGGGTACAATCAATGGTAGATGCGTGGACTAGTAGATGAGATGTTGCAGTTAATGTGAGAGCTCCGTTGTCAATAGGGATTACACATGGTAAATTAGGTTTTTGTGGGCAAGATGGATTTCATAGGCCATTTCCCCAATTTGGCCAGTACACACATGTGGAGAACCCTGAGACTCACACTAGTTACACAAACTGCTTGCAATGATAACATGATATTGTAAAGAATCTACTCAAAAACAACTAAAATCTACCCTATTCTAAACTAACCTATGCTAACTATACTTATCGTACAACTAAACAACTGAGAAAGGTTGGGCAAACCCTGACCTGCACAATCACTGTTGTCAAGACATTACCGCTCTCAAGCCCCCTACCCTGTACCATGTAGTGCTATGCGTGTTCAATTGCACACACTTGGTGGCTGTATGGATGCCCTGAAGGCCACAACAATTGTGTCACAGCTTTGCGTGCTCAATTGTATCTGGGAGTGTCTCACATTTTCAACAGATGTGTTTCAGATATCCTCACAGCACCAACTACACACACAGCATTGCCTTCTTATGCATCTGTGATGTCACCTACATCAGTCACAATTTACATGGTGGCTGCACCATATTGGTTACACTGCTGAAATCTGGTGCTAGGAGGTTAATAGACTTTGACCGGAACGTTCTTGAGTGGAGTTGTCCACACATTGTGTACACTGATTACTGCAGTACAGGACATTATGGCTCCTTACTGTACCACTACCTCATCATCTCTGGAGGGTACTGTGGCACCTGTGGTGTGTGTATGTCTCCCACAGAATCCCCCTAGTGAGTAAAGCAGTTGGGACCCAACATCTGTGCCATCTTGTCATCAAGTGTGAGCTATGTGTGGCACACATTGTGGATTATGGTACTGTGTCAAGGTTGTTAACAAGAGGCATGCTATGTACGCATACGGCTGGCCTGTGACCTATGATGGCAGACATTCATAAATATGTGGTCAGCCATCACTAATCCTTTTATACGCATTTCCATGCCAGCACATATTGCCCCTAGAACTACATGCAAGCCAGTCTCATTGCACAACCCCACAACATACATGATGGGAATGTGACGGGCACCATTCTGATGGACAATTGGCAGTGCAGCACTCTGACTAATTCAAAACACAGGGATGCACCGTATTGAATAGAAGACAGCACATCACTGTGTTGTCACCTGTGCCGGCGATAATCCTGCTTCCAGTACTCGAACCAGCCACCATTACCCGATGGTGCTTAGCTGGCTGCGTTGAGGGGGATATAGTCATTGTACATGGAGGGACACCTTCCTCCACAAACAAAATCTACAAAGGGACTTTGCACTTTTGATGTGTGCTGCGAAATGCAGCGCCCATTGAAAGAGCAAAGTATGGAAGGCATAGCAACATATATGTTAGCCGGTTGTGGCCTGCTAAAGTCACAGCTTGGTGTGTTTGCAGGATTGGCTACAACCTCTAGTGTAAGGAAATGTGTAGGTCTGGGACACTGTCTAATTGGTATGGGTGTTGCTATGGCACAGCCACTGCAACACTCTTTGCATGCTCTTTCCATGCAAAGTACTGTATGTGAAGGGGCCATATTGACAAGTTGATGTGAAGCCACAAAATGTATACTAAGCCTACCATGTATACACGGTGCAGGGCATAGCATCCCCAGAGCCTCTCAAATATTAAGGCTGCAGTGGTGCTTGGGCCTCTTACACATGCCCCATGATGTCACCATGCATCCTACCATGATTTCTTTCATTGGTCCGGAAAACGACATCACTCATTGCATTCCACTCTTCAGACTGACACACTAAACCCTGGAGTAGATAACAGGAGCCACAATATGGCACTTACTGGATGCATCAGGGTCTTCAAATCTCGCCACCTCTCTGATGGCGTAAGGGGCAGGTCCACCTGCAAGACATTGCTTAGTGTAAATCCTAGTTAATGCAAATGGACAACATAGTTCAGTGTATTAGGCTGAATCTGATACACAATGCACAGGTCAAATGGAACTGCCAGTAGTCCGGACCCAGATGATGGTCAGGCTCTCTAACATTGCCTTGCAAAATGGCACTAAGAGGACGATAGGACTACAACATTGCAGCACCTATGGCATCTAGACTGCCCCTGTGGGCCTTAGTGCACGTCTTCCTCACATCCATCTGAGTGAGTAGTCATTATTAAGTCACAGCATGCTAGTAGTGTGGGTCAACATCATGTTTACATGTGAAGGACAATGATGCACTCAGCAGGAGATGCTACAGATCACGGAAACTCCTGATGAGTACATAGGGGCCCTTCTCAAACATTTCTATGCACAAATTTCACACCTTCACTCAGCAAACCTAATGAGTGTTTGGAATCCACACTTTGGAACATTTGTTGTGACACTGAGGCCTGGATTTTGCCCTCCCTAACTAACTTTTACACATCCTTTCATGCCTGTTTAATGACACAGGTGTCATTCCTAGCTGTATAATTGGAAAGTTGCATGTACTGTGCATGCATCACTACACTTGGGGCCATAGATAGGGAAGTGGGGCAGCACCTAGTGCTGGGCCTGTTGAAGTGCGGGCCATAGCGCACTCCTGATACCACAAGAATACGTAGCTTTCCAATAGACTGCGAACCGTGGTGATAGTTAGGGGGATTAGTGTCAAAATTGTTTGAC
Source organism: Pleurodeles waltl (assembly GCF_031143425.1). Classification (NCBI taxonomy): domain Eukaryota; kingdom Metazoa; phylum Chordata; class Amphibia; order Caudata; family Salamandridae; genus Pleurodeles; species Pleurodeles waltl. The sequence goes on along the minus strand of NC_090437.1, from coordinate 229,383,907 downwards.
AGTAGTCTCGAATTAGCATCATTATTTATTTTTCTGAGTACCCAGGGGCCCATTGATCATGATGGGAGCTTATGTTTAACGGCAGCAAAGAGCAGGTACTGGACGGCACTCAAAAAATATAATAAAGGAAACGTAAACTCAACACCTACCCCAAACTCCCAAAACTACCCCAACAATTAAACTACCCCAGACAGACACTCCACAATACAATGACAAAAAACAGTACACCAATAATACAAATAACAATTAAATAGACAATTTATACACAAAAACACAGGACACAGCTCAAGGAACACAACAAGACTTCCAAAAACACCACAAATCCACCGGCACCTCCAAAACACAACCACACACTTTCACAGGAGTGAAAGTGAAACTACACTTACTATACCATGCTTGCAGGCAGGATATCCTTGTGCATCACTTCCTGGGTGTGTGCATCACATTTTTAGCATCATGCTTGGTTTTGGTTTTGAAGCATTAGAGTCATGCATCGATTTTTGTTCATGGTGCACTAAGAGTAGTGGTAATGTTGAATTGCCACTCAGGGCCCAGGCGTAATTTTCGCAACGTTGCTGTGTGGTGTTGATGCTTTAGCGTAATTCTTTTGACACTTATCGAAATAGCGTCATTATTTCCGCTGTAGCCTTTGAATGCACCCTGGGTCATTTCACATGTTACATGGCCTGTTCTATTATGTAGTATATGTTTTTTGGCTACACGTGCAAGTCTATGCATGAATTGCATTGCTCTGACATTGGTATCTGCAACCAATACCTGTTTTCCTGACTCAGCTGTACGCACTCACTCATACTTTGTGCATATGTGTCTGTGTCCTATACTGTGTCCACATGTATGTTGGCACATGTGTGCTATGTGTTCACATATTTGTATAACTAGTGAGTAGCAGGTGGAGAACATAGTTATGTCTGTGGGCAATATATGTCTACATACCTACAAACATATTTTTATGTAGGCCCTGTGTCATACACATGCTAAGGCATGTGTCCACCATTACATTTTGTACTCAGAGGATACAGTGGACTGGGACTGCATTGACATCACATATCCCTTGTCAAGTTGAGTGTGCATGTGTGTCTCCTCAATGGTTACTTCTAGTAATTAACTAGTTATGTGACAGCTACACATGTGCCATGTACTTTCCTATGCATCTTAGTTGCTGCAGGTGTTATGGACACGTGTGTTGGTGAAGAATGCTACATGACGTGTCTGTATGGACATGTGTTGTGTTGTTTGTATCATACGTCACGACATTGCTATGTCATGGGGATCTCACACTGACATCTTCCTGCATAGACAGAAGTTGTCCTTTTAACAATTGCCTGTGTAGTCACATCACTGGCACATATGTACTGTACGTCAGTACACAATTGATAGGTTCATTAATACTCTCACAGGTTTTGTGACACCTATGCCATTGCTGCTAGGTTAGCTTTTGTAGTGAATTCATTCACATTACCATGGCTAGCCTGTTATTGTGGCACATGTGGGCGAGATCTTTCGGATATGTGTGCCTGCCTCCATATGTGTTTTCTGATCTATCAACATCATGTCAGTCATGACTGTCACATACAATGCCGTACCACTGTGTTGCAGTGTTGCAGTGTAGCATAGATGGCAGGCCTACCCATCTAAATCAATATGTGAGTTTGTGTGGCAACACAAACCCATGGTTACATGTGGAGGTGCAGGTTAATGGTGGTCCACTTCACTATGCCTCCTGTGCACATGCATCAAGCATGTGACATTATCATACGTTGATGTTGTCAGAGCAGTGGTGCGTGGGTTTATTAAGCTGGTATCCCAACCATTTATGATAGCTAAGTTTCAGCCTGTGTGCACGCCCTAGTGGATGGAAACATGCAAAAATATGGACAAACAGACCTGGTTGTGATTAATTCCAATGGAGTACGATATGTCAGTCTTCCCCTCTCTGGTACAGAAGTCATGTGCTTACACATGTTGGATATGTGTAGATGTTCAGGAGTCCAAAGTTGGGTCCATGTACAGCCTGCTTAGGGGTCGCATGACTAATGTGATGTAAAGGTTGGACAAATGAAATGGTTAAGATTGAGTTGTATGTGACTGTCTCCTTTTCTGGTACCATGTGAAGGGCAATTACCATGGTATGGAGGTGGCGAACATGCCTGGGTCATGTACTAACGTGCCCACCCTCTCTGTGCATATATTACAATCTACACAGGGTAACCCAATAAATATCCAAAGGACCTGGGTTAATCATATTACAAAACTGCATTGATCCATCAAAGAAAACATACCCAATAACAATCATTTCCGAACATGCAGCATAGACACAAAAAAATATTAAGAATACATCAATTACTCCATATTAAAAATTCTTTTAACAATTCACTATATATTTATAGAACATCCTCCCATATCAAAACAGAAAGAGGGACAGAAGAAGTGCAAAAGTAAAGTGTTCGTGATTAGAAACACAGAAATCAACAACCAATCTCCCACATATCCAATGACACATTGAATTTAAGAAGTCTGTTGGTTGACCATTTCCACAATTAAGTAAAAACTTGTTTATGTCCGGGTTAAATTTCCCAATTTTGTCCACTTGATTCCGTAAACCAATCCAGGCTAAAACATTATCATCGACATTTCAACCCAATAATAACACTAGGGCCAATTCCGGGCTCCAAAACGGGTCTTCCTCAGGACTCAAAGGTAGGGAACATCTATAAAAAATTCAGTTCCAACTTCCAATAAACATCTTTCAGTCATATCCGCAAGTTTCCTCAAATCCATTGTATTTAAAATCCATTCGTATCATCAGTTCATGAACTTCAATGACGGAGGTCGCGGTTGAATGCGGGGATGAACGATTAACTCGTAAGGGATCCCAAGGAGAAAATAGCAATAGTGGTGACGGATGTATCACCTTACCCAGCTGAAGAAGAGGATGATACAAATGGATTTTACATACTATGGATTTGATGAAACTTGGTATGTATGCCATAACCTTGGTCAGCCGCAAAGATAAGAGGGAGACATTTAGTGAAGAGTTGAGAGGGACCATGAATATTCCATGGCAGTAATTGGTTGAAGTTTGAGTGGTTACTCAGAGGTGTTTGTGGTGTTTTGTATGTTGCAGGTCTTGTAATCTGGTTCATTTTGACTATGTTGATGTACATGTCATTCTTGGGTACTGACTCAAGGACCTGAATGTGACCATCTGGATTCCAATATGTGTGCTCATCTTGTATGTAACATGTTTTGTGTAGTCCATTTCAGTAGCAGGGTCCTCATATTTGATGGAGGCTACCACCTTCCTTGCAGCACAATGGTGTCAGATGTGTGGCTAGCATACTTGCCCTACAAAGCCAGCCTATTCCGTCAATTTAGGCATGTGGCATTACACATGCAGTGCAACACTTAGAAGGCTTTAGTTGCAGATGTGGTTGTATCACCCATCTTGGCCCCCATTACAAATCTGGTGTTCTCAAGTATGCCAGACTCACATTGGCAGTTAGACCGCTGCGGTCATGACAGGATAACCCCCACATTATGACTGTGGTAGACCCACCACGTTTGGACTGCCAACATTGCCAGGTTGCCACCAGCCAGCTGCCTGGCAAACCCAGCGGTCTCAATCTGCCAGGGCAGCACTTCAAGCAGCGCAGCCCTCTGGATTTGGACTCCCAAATCTGCCAGCCTTTGCATGGCGCTTCCACTGCCATGCAAGGGATTGCAGAATGGGGTGTCAGGTGCCCCCTGGAGGTCCCTGCACTGGCCAAGCAAAAGACGTGGGCAGCATTGTCCCACATGGACAGAAATGTAGCACTTTCCAATGCACAAATTAAATGCAGTATTAACCGTTATCGGTGCTGCTGCACCCACAACAATGCCACACTGTAGCGGGATCACTTACAAACCGGCTGCAATGTTTTGGCCTTCATTCCAGCTGGGCTGGTGTATGGAAAATTATGTTTCCACCAACAGACCCAGCAGTGAATTCCTAATTAAGCCAGCAGGGTTTACTCCACAATGGCGGTCCAACTGTGGTGGAAGTTTAACAAGCGGCTTCTGCTGGACAACAAACTCATGATGAGTGTCCAGGTGTCCAAGAGTGTGTATCATATATTAGCATGATGATCACATTTGGTACCGGTGTATGTACTATCTTCTTAGTAATTGGATTCTCAGCCAGACTTACAACACATGCACAGTGCAGACTTTAGGAGGGGGGGCTGCTATGTTTCTGAAAGGTCACTTAGTACAGTGCATGTATGGCCAGTTATGTCCTCCATACTCATACAGGGGTCTACTATGGCATCCATATAAATTTCAGTTTAGCAGTAAATCTGCGCCATGGTGTACTATTGTTAGTCTACAGTGCAGGCATGATTGGTTATGGGGTGCTAAGTGGGGCATGTGAGGTGTCAGTCGAGTAGTTGTGGCACCATTTCTCATGATTCTGCCCCATTGTCTATAATGGCAGGTACATTAGTCTTCCGATGTGTGCAATACGATGCATTTGACAGATGTATGTGCAGCCTACAGGTATGTCAGGCATGTGTAGATGGGATGTAATTGTTGTTGGCACCACTTGGGTGTCATTTGGTGCGGATTGTGCCTGAGTTTTGCATAGCATGAATGAGGTGGGGGAGTGCCTAGGTGTGACTTTCTTTACATGGTCATACCATAGGCCATTGACATGGCAGAGCTATTGATGGTTATGTCCTATTTGTGTGAAGTATACTTAGTAGTCAACCAGTGGACAATTGTAGTGGCTTGTGGTCTTATTCTGTATGCAAAGTGAACATAGCTCTTCCTGTCCTTCACTTGGTGTAGCTATTCGTTTGTGGCTGTATTAGGTACATGTGGGTGTCTGCGCTTGTGATGTCCAATCATTGTTGTGTCCTGTGACATTTTGCATATTTTGTTGCCAGTACATCTGTGGTCCCATGCCCATGTGTCTTTGTTGTGGTGTATATGTTGTTTGTCCTACAGGGTTGGTCTGTTGTGTGTGTATTGATTGGTTGGCTGACTTACCGACAAATAGACATTGTCACATTGTCCATCCTGGAGCCACTTGTTGATGGTGGTGTGCCGGAATATGTAAGCATCATGGCGTTGCCGGGGTACTTGACTGAGATGTTGGAGAAGAGTCCACGGTGGTTCACAATGGCCTGCACATTTATTGAATGTGTGTGCTTGCGGTTCCTGTATAGGTGTTCCGTAGCTGCAGGTGGCACCAGTCACACATGGGTGGAGTCCATTGCACCTAGCACATGCAGAAACACAGCAATCAGATAGAATCCTTGCTTGGTCTCCTGCTGCAGTTGCTGGGTGTTTGGAAAGCAGATGTGGTGGGGTGTGAGGCTGATGATGACATCAAGGACCTTAGGCAGGTAAACATATATTAATGGTTAGGAGACACCAGCCACTAGTGCCTCTGTTGTCTGAAAGGATCCAGAAGCCAGCATATGCAGAACAGTGAGGAGCTTTGTGATGGGTGGTATGTCGTAGGGAGTTTGCAGCCTTGCTGTAATGTCTGGTACAGTCTGGTTTAGCCAGTGTAGAATGTACTGCTGGTTAAGACGGTAAGTCCTGATGATGTCTTGCTCCCTGAGGCCAAGGAGGGTTGTCCTCTGCCAAAATAGCCTCTCTTGCCTCCTGCGTTGCCTTTGTGGGTGCCGTTGTGGTGTTTGTGGTTTATGTTGTGGAGGTGGGGGGAGCAGCTGTCATTAAGGACATCTATGGTGTGTGCCTAGCTGGAGCAGTACGACTTCCATGTTGTCCTGGAGGTAGCAAAAGTTTCTTCTGTGAATTTTCCTTATATAGGGGTGTATGTGCCTGATTTTAACACCTGGTCAGACCTAGGCATTAAAATGTGATGCACAACGGGGTTAACGTCATTAACGCAAGGTGCTTTCATGCATCTGAAAAATTACGTTAACTCCTATATTTTGATGCTAAGCGGGTCTAACATCAAAATATAAATATGGGGTTAAGTTTGTGCTGAATTTGGAGAAAACAAATGACGCAAATTAAGCGCAAACAGAGTATAACTATTCCCCTTGATGCCTCAATAGATGGTAGTGTTGTGTCCTTGTTTGAATGGAAATGTGTGCATTTTTGTGTTCAAAGTATATAGGGCCAAAATTAAGAAGGGCCTAGTGCCAACTATTGCCACATTAGTGTCATCTTTTGACACTAATGTAACTATAGTGTGGCAAAAATGCTGCACCACATTTACAAAGTGGTGCAATGGACGAATTGCGCCACTTTGTAAACCCTTGGGCCACATTATGCCTGAGACAGGCATAATGTATGCAACGGGGATGTTCTTACTTCAGGGGTCCTGCAAAAATTGCACAGTAGAATCTACGACATTCCACTGTACCATTTTTAGAGGCATGTTAAATGCTTGCACACAGCAGATGTTAAGAGTCACACCATTATTTTTAATTGGCCTCTATGTACTTTGCAGGATTAGTATCAACATTTCTGGTGCTGATCCTGCAAAGAACAGCAAGAGTGTCAAAAATTATGATGCTATTGCCCCTAACCTGGACCATGGTGCGCCATATGTTAAATGTAGAGCACACATGGTGGCGTTAGGGGGGCACAATGGGCCTCAAGAAAAGTTGCGCTTCATGGCATGAAGCGCCACTTTTATAAAATCTGGGCCTTAGTTTGTAGCAAATGTTTCTATTTTTTTTAACTTATGCTTTTTGGTAGTATTTAGGTCTAGTTTTTAATTTTCCTAAACTTTAATGTATACTATATTTACTTGCCAGGGCTTGCAGCGAGCCCTCTTCCTCCATTGGTCTGCTATTGTGTCATTCAAATTTTTCTTACACTCAGTGCAGTATATAGCATTGAGTGGAAGAAAATATGTAATTGGCTGGCCCACTTCAGCCAATGGCTAACATGACTGTGAGTGACGGTGTTCTCACGGATCACGTCTTCATACAAACTAGTTCATTTAATTTCCAGAGAAAACTTTTGCAATGTGTGCTTTTGTAGACCAATATATATATATTTTTTAAGTCAACTTTTTTAGATTAATGAGGGCCAGGCAGCTTCTCCAACAATAAAATTTAGCAAAAACCAGGACAAAACAAAGCAAGCACTGACAAAGCCAAAGGTCTGTTGACCAATGCCAGACCAATTGGAATTGCCTATGCTTATTTTGATTGTTTGCTAGTGTTCGAATTGTTCTTTATTTATTATTATATTTTTCCATTGAGTTTATTTTTATGTGTTTGGGTGTTAGTGTAATTGAGTAGTGGTTTTATCTGCGATTAGTTTAAGGAACACTGAAAGAAAAACATTTTTCTAAGCGTGATGGATTCTGCTAACGTGCTTTTGTATTTCTGGAACTATAATATAGCGAAAGCATTTTTGCAAAAATATCGCATTCCATAGTTTAGAATAGAATCAAAGTTTTATTTAGTGATGCCATGTTTTTAGGATAACAAATTCTACACAATACTGTTGTTCTTATTATTGCATATTACAACCCTCTCTACTATCTTACAAATCAGGGCCAAAGTTTCACTGACAAGTTTTCACATTTGTCACACATTTTTTCACAAAACACAGATCTTTCAAAACGTATACACATTTGAGGGTCTTGACAAATGTTGTTTACTTTCCAAATACTTTTTTATCTCCAAACCCCATAACATTCTCCAACTCTCCAGCCTCCCAATGCCCCTATACACTCCTCTTCCAATGCAAATTGGATCTTCGTTTTTTGTTGTGCACGTCATTGTGCTTTTGGGAACTAATATGCTTAGTGACCAAAACACGCCCCTGAAAACCGGTGCAAACTACACAGTAGGTAGGCATACATTTTTTAAATCTATGTATATTAACTACTCTCCAGGCATCCACTCATTGGTGTAGGTACATGTAAATGAAACAACTGCCGAAAGATTTCCTTCTGGATTTTTTATGTGCTTTATGTCGAAGTTTGTTTGATCATATTATTCAAGGAATAATTTGTATATAGGGATTTTGACTCATATTTTACTATATCATTGCGATACATTTGCAGGCCATTCAAGATGCCACACCTGATGTGCCCAAAGCTGAGAGGAACACGACATCCTTGTCAGGTATGAAGGGGTTGCCATCATGTGTTTAGATTCTGATGGAAATGTGCTTGCAGTGGAGTGTCAGACTGTGAAACAGCTCAGTGTTGTGGTGGGTTTTGGATTAGCTCTAAAAAGGAGAGTTTACAGATGGGCTACCAACACAACAATCCAACAGGATTTCATCGGACACTCACAAAGTAGGGTCAATGTAAAACCCTGGGTTTTGGGAAGGACCAAGCATGAACTGATTTCCTTTGAAGGTTGGACAGAACACTCGAGGACCTAAAAGCTAGATGAGCTTGGACAAGCCTAGGTGTGAGCCATCAGAGGCCAGTTTCTCCGAGGCCATCCCATAACCATCTTCACAAGACACAAAGGTATGTGACAAAAAGGAATTGGAGGGGATCTTGAACCATACAACTTTTAAGTGGCAGTAATTGAGCAACACAGTGCATGTTTTCACTTTTTGAGTCCTACCCTATCTCACCCACCGACTAGGGTAAGGTGGGAACGTGCACCTTTGTGGGTCAAGTCCTGGACTTGTCTATCAGCTGAATTCGAGCTACAGGTTTCTGAGCCAGGCACTCAATGCATACCTGACTTTCAGTTGATCTCTACAGGACGCAGGAGAGTTAGACTTTCAGATGGCCTCGCAAACACCTTGCATCTCCTTCATCGATGGTTATTGCTTCCCGCCCTCAGGGAGGTTGTTCGTTTTCAAATACTACATGGAAAAGGAGAGTTTGTCTGCGTCCTCAAGCATCAGCATCTGGAAGTAATTACATCTGCTATGTAAGATTCCAATCTGGTCTATTTTCTTTTTGTTTCACATTCTACCTCTATCAGTTCTCGAGTCACTCCTTTTCCATTTCATTTCTCCTCTTGGCTTCACTTTCTGACTCACATCCACCCATTTTCTCTCCTTTCCAGGAGTGTGAATGACACTCAATAACAGAACACGTACTCCTAGGATCGCTAAGTGAGACGTTGATACTATGCTATAGATTCATAAGTTTGAAATACATCCTTTAAGTTTTGGCACGTTGTGTCAATCATTCACAATATGTCTTAAGTCAAGACACATCTGAAAGGTAATACAATGAATGAAATATTGACAACCTTTTGTGACAAGCAGGCATGTCTACTTAACTTGCACTGATCAAAGCTGTTTAATCCAATTCATATTGTTGTTTCAGTCATGAAGAGATGGGTAAATCATGTCTATTTAACCTCACATACAGAGTCTGCCCCAGGGGGCATATGGGCAGATGCACATGATGATAACTCAGGTCCTCTTTCAATATGAGCACAGACACCTAGCATTATTCAAATACTGTCACCCCTTTTGCACGAGAAAACCCAACGGTTACCCGAAACCTCCATGATCCTCAATTGCACACCTAATAGCAAAGATGACTCAGCACACAAAGTGATGATCAATTCACTAAAATGACTTGCTCTTATACAAATGGCATCATTTGAATCTGCTGGTTGTCCACATGCTCATGTATGTGTGACCCAACCACATATGTGCACATCACCTTTACCATCATCCTAAATACACACTGCAATTTCAGATGAATGTACTGTGTTGCACAGTTTGATGTTGTGGATTAGCCATGTCATGGTAATCTGTGCCTACATTTTTGCTTGCACAAGCACTCGATTTAGATCAATGAAGTTACAACTTTGCACTTATACCTCCGATGCAACTTGCCAGCCATAACCAGCGAATGTACAGCGAGTCACCACTAGCCATTATTGATATGGACCACCACTGACTTCTGAGCCCTCGACCCAGGGTGCATCAACAGTGACTGCTGCTGCACATCACCACGTACCACCAGAGGACCGTTCTCTTGCCAACACGACTGCCTCACCTTCAGCAATGAAGCAACCAATGGCACCAGTGACACCGCAGCCACAGCCGACACATCGACTGAGACCACCACAACACAACTTCAGTGCACCCTAGTCAAGACACGTTCACTCTGTAAACATGCCATGGAGGTCTGGGACACAATCCCCTCCCTCACCTTGGAAGTCACCTTTCTCAAAGAAACCTGGCTAAACCCTGCCTTAGCACCAGTCATTGCCACCGCCATCCCCAAAGGTTACAATATAACACACCTGGACTGAACTAACAAGCATGGAGGCACAATCGCAATGATCTACAGGGACACCATCCGCTGTGCAACTTCCTCAGATGGCCCGATACTAGTAATGGAACACCTCCACTTCCAATTACACACAGATGGAAAAAGCAGCATCAGAAGCACCCTTGCCCACATGCCACTAGGACGGTACCCCAGCTTCTGCAACACCATCCTAGAACTCCTCACCCTGCATGCAATTGACGCCAAGCACTACATACTCCTAGGGGAAATCAATTTCCACCTCAATGACTCCAGTGATACCAACTCCACCAACCTCCTGAAAAGCATGAGAGGCCTCTAGCAGCTCATCAACGACCCTAAGAACATCACAGGACTCAGGTTCAACCCCATCTTCACCTCCAGTAGTGGAGTCAGGTATACCCCCACCACACCACTCACCTGGTCAGACCACCACAGTATACACTTCACCATCTCAGGGCCCACTTACCCCAGCACCATGCCCCCCAGGTCCATGAAAAGAGAATGGAAAAATGAGGACCAGTGGAACAACACTCTTTGCTCCCACCTCGCAGACTCTACATGCAACCCTGAACAAGCAGCAAAAAGCTTCTCCCAGTGGATCACGGAATGCACTGACGCCACAGCCCCCACCAAGACAGGCAAGGTCAAAGAACAAGGCAAAAGAGCAAGCTGGTGTGCCAAGGAACTGCACCCCACCAAATGCAATTGCCTACAACTTGAAAGTAAAAGGTGCATCAGCAAAAAAACAGAAGACTGCACTGCCTTCAGGACTGCGCTCTAGTGCCACCGCCTCCTGAAAGAAACAAAGAAGAACGTGCCAGCAGACCTCATCAAAGCCAGAACAAACCACAGCAAACAACTCTTTACCATCATGAAGGAGTTCACCAATCCCACAGACATCGAGAACAACATCACTCTCTCCCACCAACCAGCTCACAACCATGAACACAAACCCTGTGCACCTTCTCACCCACTGCAAACTCCTCACCATGCAAGACACCCTCTCCAACATGAACTCTGTGCACTCGTGACCACACACGGACCCTTGTCCACCACACCTTCAACTTCAGAAGCATGGGAAGGTCCTGAACACCTTCTTCACCATAGTCTCCTTCCCTGAGGCCTCAGCCCGAACCTTTTCAACACCAACAAAAACCCCCGGGCCATCACGGTCAGATCACATGGACTCAACATCATCTCCTATGCTGATGACACACAGCAAATCCTTTCAATGTCCAAAGATCCTTCCACCAGAAAAGCTAACTTTCATAGATGCATGACAACTATCTCAAACTCAACACTGAAAAAATTAAAGTCCTCATCTTCAGAAATACCTTGCCATGAACAGACTGATGGTGGCCCCCCAGCACTCTGACCACCACCTGCCCCAACACCTCACGCCTGCAACCTCAGCATCCTCCTACATGGCATGCTATCATGAAAAAACAAATTGACACAAGTCTTATCCATCTACTTCCACACCCTTCACATGCTCCGCAAGATCTTCAGGTGGCTCCCATCAAACACCAAAAGGACCGTCATGCAGGCCCTTATAACCAGCAGACTGGACTAGGGAAACACCCTCTATGCCGGAATCACTACACGCCTCGTTAAGAGACTCCAGACAATACAAGACTCATAATTGACCTCCCCGGAAGGACCCACATCACACCCCATCTCAAGGAACTACACTCACTCCTGATCCAGAAGAGATGCCAGTTCAAGGTGCTGACCCATGTCTACAAGGCCCTGTACTATGAAGGACCAGCATACATCAACAAACGCCTCACCTTCCACCAACCGACCAGACAGCTCTGATCAGCTTCCCTCTCCCACGCGGACACCCCACAGATCAACTAATACAACAGTGGCTCCTTCTCACACCTGGCACCTAAGGCTTGGAACAACCTCCACCTACACCTCAGGACTGCACGGTCACTCCAGCACGTCAGAAGAGAACTAAAGACCTGGGTGTTAAAATGATCATACATCCACACAGCAGCATACGGCTCCAGAACCTTGAGACCCTCACAAGTGATTTGCTGCACTCTATAAATGTTTAATTGATTGATTGATTATTGACAATATCAGTCCTTGAAAAAAGTGGCTCTTCTCCTTGGCACTGAAGCAACTCAAACTGGAGCAAAAGAGAGGATGTATGGTACTCACTGTTATATGGTATTTTCAGACAGATAAAATTGATCTACTGTTTGGCTTCAGAAACCTCTTTGGAGTTGTTTTCTTTCATAGTTCATTTCTCATTTAATGAACTGAGAGATTCTTTGTGAAAGGCGATGGCTCTTCTGGGAAGGTAGCGACCAAGCTGACTCCTAGTTGGATTAACCACAATAACAGCACAATGTGTGGGGCTCTGCACTTAGATCTCATTAGTATTCTAAGATGGGTGAGTCAAAGGAAATCCAACGGTGCAGGTTCTCAGAAGGAACTTCTATTTGACTAGTAACTGTCTCTGCTTACTCACTCCCATTCCCCCACCACTAACCAAATTGTTGTGCTCAGGAAGGACTAATAAACAACCGATTGCTAAGAAGGTCACATGGGAATTTAAAGGCAGTCCTGTCTCCATTCCCCTACATTTCTGTGCCTAGAGTTGCACTCTGTTCCCCAGAAGTGTATGTAATACAATTCCACTGTCTGGGGACTTTTTAACAAGGCCTATGTTGTTTCATGACAGATCAGGCCCAATCCAAAATGTATCCCACTGGTACCATTAAACATACAAAATCACAAACAAAATGGAGCCCTACTACCATACATCATAGATACACACACACACATTTATCATTCACACAGGGTATCAGCAAAGAGATTGGTCCTGACACATGAGAAAAACTTTATTCGAGTGAGCATCTAGATGTTGTGCTCATACCTTTGAACAGGTATAAAGGCTTGTCCAGCTTCTGATCACTAAAAATATGGTAGGTTACCACCATTACTCACTGTACAGTCAATATTTTTATGCCCAGTCAAAGCTAAGCTTTTGGCACAACTCCATCACTTCAAAGCTACGCTCAGGCCTCCATGTAAATTTTGAGGCCAGGCCTGCAGCATGCACATTGGATTTTGTGTGTGCTGGAATCACATTTAAGTCACGATAATTGATTCACTTGCAGTTGAGTCACTCAGAGCAGTGGTACATAATTATTTACTATGCGCAGGAAGATTCATGTTCCAACAGTGAACCTGAGAAGAAACTCACATTGTTCTTAGCATATCCATAGAAAAAAATATGGGGGGTCATTCTGACCTCGGCGGTAAAAGGCCCTTACCGCTGGTCAGAAGTCCGCCATTCTACCGCCGCGGCCGCGGTAAACCGCCACGGTCATTCTTACCCACAACGGCGGGACCGCCAAAATCCCGACATCCAAGGAAGGCCGCCACATCAGCGGGCCGCGGAAAACTGGAGATGACCAAACCTCCACCGTCACGCCAACACAAACACGCTCATGCCATTCTGACCCACGAATCCACGCGGCGGTCTTTCAACCGCGGTATTCCATTGGCGGTACACACCGCCGCGGTCAAAATACACACACAGCCCCAAAACCCAGCCACATTGGACAATTTGAAATACACACACCTGACACACATACAAACAACACTCCCACACATCCAACCAACTATAAAACACACACCCACATCACCCACAAACCCCTACGACCGAAGATCATAGACGAAGGAGAGAGAGACACATCACAGAATAGAGAGCTACATCACACAGAGGCACACTACACCATCACACACACCACATAGAAGCACAAAGCACCACACACCAACACACTCTTCACCATATACACCACCCCACACCTCATTAACACCACCCCATGGCACCCCAAAGGCACCCACGCTTTTCGGACCAAGAACTCCAGGTCATGGTGGAGGAGATCATAAGAGTCGAACCCCAGCTCTTCGGCTCACAGGTGCAGCACACCACTATAGCCAGGAAGGCGGAGCTATGGCAGCGGATCGTGGACAGGGTCAACGCGGTGGGACAGCATCCCAGAAATCAAGAGGACATCCGCAAACGTTGGAACGACTTACGGGGAAAGGTGCGCTCGATGGTCTCGCGACACAACATCGCAGTGCAGAAGACTGGCGGGGGACCCACACCACCCGAATTCACAGCATGGGAGCAAGAGGTACTAAACATCCTGCATCCTGATGGCCTCGCTGGAGTACACGGAGGAATGGACTCTGGTAAGTACAATCTCAACTACTTCACCCCCCCCGAGCATGCCAACCCCCACCACCACCCTCACCCCCAACCCCCCATCACACATCCTCCCTGAGAATGTCTCCCCAGCACAACCCACCCAACACCAACCACTGCATGCCACCACAAACTATGGACACCCATCACCTAAGCATGACCACTGCACATACCCCCCCCCAACACCCCCACAACACCTCCCCCAAGGGAATGACAGCACTGGGGGACAAGGGCACCCGTAAATCGCACACAATAGCACACACAGAAACAATAACCATACTCTCTTACCCCATGCAGGACCCGAACGCCAACACACCGACCAGGAGGGTCCAGAAATGTCCATCCCCCCCCTGGAAGAGGCACCCAGTGATGACAGCAGCTCTGTCGACCTGGAACCTGACGACCAGCCCGGACCATCGGGGACCTCTGGACAGTCGGTTCCCCACACACAGGCCACAGCAGACCCAACCCCCTCTGGGAACAACAGCACAGCTCCCACCCAGCGGGCCCATGGCTCTGTCTCTAGGACAGGTCAATCAGCGGTGTGTCTGCCACTACAGGGCCCCCAGGCTAACCCACCACCCCCACAACAACAGGGACCTGGGGGCAGTGGTAGTGGGCACACCGTCCAGGGGACAGAGTCCGGGGGAAACAGGGCAACTCGGAGGGCTGCTGTGCGACAGGGGGGGGGGAGAGGCCCAGGGAACCGACTCTCCAAGAGGCCCTCACCACCATCATGGCAGCCTACCACCGCTCACAAGAGACGATGGCGACGGTACTGGCCAGGTTCCAGGAGATCCAGGCACAGCAGGAGGAACGCTACATGGGGTTCAACAATCATCTCACCCACATCTCTTCCGCCATGGGGAGCCTAGTCCAGGCCCTCCACCGGATAGAAGACACGTTGCGGGACCATGTGGCACCACACAGGGCCCCTGTCACTAGCCCGGACCAGGAACAGCCTACCACCTCCGCCGGCGCTAGTGGACAGGAGGCCCCACCACAACGACAGGCCACCAGCACCCCACCTCCTGCTGAAGAACAACCACCCCGCAAGAGGAGCCTGAGATCCAAAAAAAAGACAGAGTAGGATGTCAAGACCCCCGCCAGCATGAGATACCCCCTGAAGTCATCCCACTGTCCCACATTGCCACCCTGTCCAACCTTGAACTGCCCCTGCTCCATCCTTCCACAGGCATATGGACAATGCACCTGTGAGACTGAGAACTGGACTCTGCCATGGACATTACTCCACCCCCACCCATCACCGTGTGAATATCATGTACCATTATCTAGCACCAAAAATAAATCACTCAATGCACTGAAATCATGCTGGAGTCAGGCTGTATTTTTTACAAATGTAAAACACATTACCAATCAATTATGTTCTGTAAACTTTGTGCTGAACACATACCGAGATCAATAAGCATTAGTCCATGGGCTAACCAAGCAGAAGTCACGCAGTGGGTCATACAGCACTGAAAAGGGAAGGGAGAATCAAACATCAGTTTCAAATAACTGGGGGGTCATAGACAAAGTTGAGAAAAACGAGGCAGTCAGGAAAATTTAAATGGTGTGTGTGATTCTTACCTGTGTGCTACTGAAAATACTGTTGGATAACTCTGTCCCTGTTGTCTGGGTCGTCCTCTGAGTCTTCCTCCTCTTCACTCTCCACAGGCTCTACAGCTGCTCCAACACCACCATCTAGACCATCCTCCTGCAGGAAAGGCACCTGACGTCGCAATGCCAGATTGTGAAGCATACAGCAGGCCACGATGATCTGGCACACCTTCTTTGGTGAGTACATCAGGGATCCCCCTGTCATATGCATACACCTAAACCTGGCCTTCAGAACCCCAAAGGTCCTTTCTATGATCCTCCTAGTTCGCCCATGGGCCTCATTGTACCGTTCCTCAGCCCTGGTCCGAGGATTCCTCACTGGGGTCAATAGCCAAGGCAGGTTGGGGTAACCAGAGTCACCTATTAGCCACACACGTTGTCTCTGTAGCTATTCCATCACAAAAGGGATGCTGCTATTACGCATCACATACGCGTCATGCACTGAACCAGGGAACATTGCATTCACATGGGAGATGTACTGGTCAGCCAAACAGACACCTGGACGTTCATAGAAGGGTAACTCTTGCTGTTTCTGTACACCTGCTCATCGTCTTTTGGGGGGACTAAGGCTACATGGGTCCCATCAATGGCACCAATTATGTTGGGAATATGTCCAAGGGCATAAAAATCACCCTTCACAGTGGGCAAATCAACCTCCTCTGGGAATATAATGTAACTCTGCATGTGTTTCGTCAGGGCAGACAACACTCTAGACAAAACCTTTGAAAACATTGGCTGAGACATTCCAGATGACATGGCCACTGTTGTCTGGAATGAGCCACTTGCAAGAAAATGGAGGACTGACAGCACCTGCACCAGAGGGGGAATTCCTGTGGGTTGGCGGATGGGGGACATCAGGGCTGGCTCCAGCTGGGCACACAGTTCATGGATGGTGGCACGGTCAAGTCGGTATCGTAGTATGATGTGGCGTTCTTCCATTGTCGACAGGTCCACCAGCGGTCGGTACACGCGAGGATTCATCCTTCTCCTCGCAAATCCCAGCGGACGGTGCCTAGGAAGGACAACATGGAGCACAGAGTCAAGATAATCACTGGTACGTTCACCACTGCTTGCATGGCACACGGTTATCTAGGTATTGAAAGGCGTGTATGTGTGGCAATGCCAGGCCTAGGCCTGTGTGTCGCAGTAGAGATTATGCCATGTGGGCCCTTGAAATGGCAGCTGCCTGACCTGTGAAGTGGGACAATGGGATGTGAGGTCACTGCGCTGGCGGAGCACACCGTGGCGGTAGGCAGTCGAAGACCGCTATACGGAGCCGCATTGGATAACATTGAAGCCTATGGGTTTCAGGAGCCAATGACGATGTGCGCCGGCGGTCGCGGTACGCACCGCCGCGGGCGTGACCGCCATTTTCTATCTGCTTAATCACTCGAGACCTGATCATCCACAGGAGAGGACCTATACTGCAAGTGCTGCTGAGAACTCGGTCTGGAAGTGACAATGGCTGCTGCGACTGGGGAAAGGGCCCCTGCCTTCACGTCTGAAGAGTTGGAGAAGCTCGTGGATGGGGTCCTCCCCCAGTATGCGTTACTCTACGGTCCTCCAGACCAACAGGTGAGTACACCGGGTGCACATGGAATGGGCGATGCCTGTGTGGAGTGGGGTGGATGTAAGTTGGTGGGGTGGGGGGCGAATGTAAAGGAGGACACCAAAGGGCCCAGGACTCCGTCACCGAAGGGCCCAGGAACATCACGGCCGGAGGGCGTCTGAGCACGGAGTCCAGGCCAGGTCTGGCTCCCTTGAACCTACTGGATGTGCACCGCTGAACAGGGCCCGCCGTGCAGAAGAGCACCGCTGAACAGGGCCCGCCGTGAAGATAGGCACCGCTGAACAGGGCCCGCCGTGCAGAAGAGCACCGCTGAACAGGGCCCGCCGTGCAGAAGAGCACCGCTGAACAGGGCCCACTGTGAAGATAGGCACCGCTGAACAGGGCCCGCCATGCAGAAGAGCACCGCTGAACAGGGCCCGCCGTGAAGATAGGCACCGCTGAACAGGGCCCGCCGTGAAGATAGGCACCGCTGAACAGGGCCCGCCGTGCAGAAGAGCACCGCTGAACAGGGCCCGCCGTGAAGATAGGCACCGCTGAACAGGGCCCGCCGTGAAGATAGGCACCGCTGAACAGGGCCCGCCGTGCAGAAGAGCACCGCTGAACAGGGCCTGCCGTGAAGATAGGCACCGCTGAACAGGGCCCGCCGTGCAGAAGAGCACCGCTCCGCTGGGCCCTTCCTGTCAAGCACCGCTCCGCTGGGCCCCGCCGGCTCCAGCACCGCTCCGCTGGGCCCCGCCGGCTCCAGCACCGCTCCGCTGGGCCCCGCCGGCTCCAGCACCGCTCCGCTGGGCCCCGCCGTCTCAAGCACCGCTCCGCTGGGCCCCTTCATCTCAAGCACCGCTCCGTGGGCCCCGCCGTCTCAAGCACCGCTCCGCTGGGCCCCTTCATCTCAAGCACCGCTCCGCTGGGCCCCGCCATCTCAAGCACCGCTCCGCTGGGCCCTTCATCCCAAGCACCGCTCCGCTGGGCCATTCATCTCAAGCACCGCTCCGCTGGGCCCCTTCATCTCCAGCACCGCTCCGCTGGGCCCCGCCGTCTCAAGCACCGCTCCGCTGGGCCCCTTCATCTGAAGCACCGCTCCGCTGGGCCCCGCCGGCTCCAGCACCGCTCCGCTGGGCCCCGCCGTCTCAAGCACCGCTCCGCTGGGCCCCTTCATCTCAAGCACCGCTCCGCTGGGCCCCGCCGGCTCCAGCACTGCTCCGCTGGGCCCCGCCGTCTCAAGCACCGCTCCGCTGGGCCCTTCCTGTCAAGCACCGCTCCGCTGGGCCCCTTCATCTCAAGCACCGCTCCGCTGGGCCTCTTCATCTCCAGCACCGCTCTGCTGGGCCCCTTCATCTCCAGCACCGCTCCGCTGGGCCCCGCCATCTCAAGCACCGCTCCGCTGGGCCCCGCCATCTCAAGCACCGCTCCGCTGGGCCCCGCCGGCTCCAGCACCACTCCGCTGGGCCCCGCCGTCTCAAGCACCGCTCCGCTGGGCCCCTTCATCTCCAGCACCGCTCCGCTGGGCCCCGCCGTCTCAAGCACCGCTCCGCTGGGCCCCTTCATCTCAAGCACCGCTCCGCTGGGCCCCGCCGGCTCCAGCACCGCTCCGCTGGGCCCCGCCGTCTCAAGCACCGCTCCGCTGGGCCCCTTCATCTCAAGCACCGCTCTGCTGGGCCCCGCCGTCTCAAGCACCGCTCCGCTGGGCCCCGCCATCTCAAGCACCGCTCCACTGGGCCCTTCATCTCAAGCACCGCTCCGCTGGGCCATTCATCTCAAGCACCGCTCCGCTGGGCCCCTTCATCTCAAGCACCGCTCCGCTGGGCCCCTTCATCTCAAGCACCGCTCCGCTGGGCCCCGCCGGCTCCAGCACCGCTCCGCTGGGCCCCGCCGTCTCAAGCACCGCTCCGCTGGGCCCCTTCATCTCCAGCACCGCTCTGCTGGGCCCCTTCATCTCAAGCACCGCTCCGCTGGGCCCCGCCGTCTCAAGCACCGCTCCGCTGGGCCCCGCCATTTCAAGCACCGCTCCGCTGGGCCCTTCATCTCAAGCACCGCTCCGCTGGGCCATTCATCTCAAGCACCGCTCCGCTGGGCCCCTTCATCTCAAGCTCCGCTCCGCTGGGTCCCTTCATCTCAAGCACCGCTCCGCTGGGCCCCGCCGGCTCCAGCACCGCTCCGCTGGGCCCCGCCGTCTCAAGCACCGCTCCGCTGGGCCCCTTCATCTCCAGCACCGCTCCGCTGGGCCTCTTCATCTCAAGCACCGCTCCGCTGGGCCCCGCCGTCTCAAGCACCGCTCCGCTGGGCCCCTTCATCTCAAGCACCGCTCCGCTGGGCCCCGCCGTCTCAAGCACCGCTCCGCTGGGCCCCTTCATCTCAAGCACTGTTTATGGTTCACTGTGCCCCCCATGCCTCCTCCTTGACCAGTGGAGACTGTTATCCACTCGAGAGACTGTGGCTTTGCACTCCCCAGGATGGCAGAGTGGGCAACCCACCCACTGTAGAGACTTGAGAGACTGTGGCTTTGCACTCCCCAGGATGGCAGAGTGGGCAACCCACCCACTGTAGAGACTTGAGAGACTGTGGCTTTGCACTCCCCAGGATGGCAGAGTGGGCAGCCAACCCACTGTAGAGACTTGAGAGACTGTGGCTTTGCACTCCCCAGGATGGCAGAGTGGGCAACCCACCCACTGTAGAGACTTGAGAGACTGTGGCTTTGCACTCCCCAGGATGGTACAGTGGGCAAGCCACCCACTGTAGAGACTTGAGAGACTGTGGCTTTGCACTCCCCAGGATGGTACAGTGGGCAAGCCACCCACTGTAGAGACTTGAGAGACTGTGGCTTTGCACTCCCCAGGATGGTACAGTGGGCAAGCCACCCACTGTAGAGACTTGAGAGACTGTGGCTTTGCACTCCCCAGGATGGTACAGTGGGCAAGCCAACCACTTGTGAGACTTGAGAGACTGTGGCTTTGCACTCCCCAGGATGGTACAGTGGGCAAGCCACCCACTGTAGAGACTTGAGAGACTGTGGCTTTGCACTCCCCAGGATGGCACAGTGGGCATGGTGGCCCCTTCGTGGATCTTGCGTCGTGGACTCATGTGGCTGTGGTGCCCCCCCCTTCCCTTCCCCCTGAGGTGCCTGTAGTATTTTCATCAGATGCCCCTGCAGTGTTCTCTCCAAAGGACTCAGGTCTCCTGTGTGGGCTTTGCCCTTGTGTCGCTACACTGTAGCCCACAGACTGTTCCATTTGACTTGGATGTAGCGGACTAATTGCCTCGGTTCGCCATGGCAGTGTGTATAGTATTATTTTGTTATGGATATTTTGCATAGTTGCCGATACGTCTCAGAGTCTATTTTTTATATAAAAATTTGGTTCAAAATTTAATTATGTCTTTGCATTTTTCAGGGGGGTTTGGGTGGTGTCACTGTGCATTGTTGCTCTGCATTGGTGTGTACATAATTTGGGGGGGTGGGGGTCGCATATGTGTGTGCCCGTAACCTTTCGTCCTCCCCCCTCCCGTGTGTCGTAGGTGCAGTACTCACCGTTGTCGTCTGCGCCGGAGTTCGTACTCGTGGTAGATGAGCAGGTAGACGAGTGCAGGTAGGATGTTTAATTCGGGTTCCATGCTGTCCTCCGTACTCGTGGAGTGTGTTTTGGTGAGCGTTTTCCCGTCCGTAGTCTGTTTCCGCCGTGTTTTTATTGGCGGGGCTCCCGCCCCGGAAAAGGTGGCGGATTGGTGAGTTGTGATACTGTGGGCGGTACATTGTCTGCCGCCTGCCTGTTGGCGGTGACCGCCGTGCTGTTTGTCTGTACCGCGGTGGCGGTCGGAGTGTTAATGTGGCGGGCTGTGTTGGCGGTTCCCGCAAGGGTCAGAATTCCATTTTTTGGACCGCCGGCCTGTTGGCGGGTTGGCCGCCGCTTTATCACCGACCGCCAGGGTTAGAATCACCCCCAAGGTGTTCTGCTACAGATGAGTAATGTGATTTACTACTGTGTCATATCCACATTTTTTGGGTTCTTCCATGAGTTCCTGCATAAAACAGGTTCTGAGACCATGTTTTAGTTAATATACTTGTGGAAATGTTTGCTTTTGGGCCTTTCCCTCAAAACATTATCTAGGGCAGAGCATTCTCGATCTTCCATGGATAAAATGTAGCTCCACTCAAAGAGTGACTAAACTCACAACACATAAGTTAAGCACACATAAACCTTCCACTGCTGGGCATAGAAAAAATGATTAGAAAGAAATTGGAAAGTAGTGGGTGGTGGAAAGTGGACTCATGTATCCCCAAAAGACTCTGGTTCTCATTACAACATTGGCAGTGAATGCCGCTTACCGCCGTGCAGAAAACCGTCAACACACCGCCGTGGCTGCGGAATTCCACCACAGGTTTTACAACCCACAGTTCGGAATCTGCCAAAATCTAGACACCCACACAAGTCCGCCACACCAGAGGTCAGTGATAAACTGGCAATACCAAAACCTCCACCGTCACGCCAACAGGAATACGCCCACACTATCACGACCCACGAATCCACGCTGCAGTCTTTCAACTGAAGTATTCAATTGGCGGTACACACCGCCGCGCTCAAAATACACACACATCTACAAAACACAACCACATTGGACAATTCCAAATACACACACCTGATACACTTACACACACCACTCCCACACACCCAATACAATATAAAACACACTCCCACATTACCCAAAAACCCTTACTACCAAAAATTCTGACGAAGGCCAGAGAGACAGCACAGCAAAGACAACACCAGCATACAGATGCACACAACACCATCACACATACATATCCATGCACAAAAACCCACACACCCCTAAACATCACCCCACACATCCCAACACCCACCACCTCACACATCACCCACACCACCCCATGGCACCGAAAAGACACCCCTGGTTTTGTGAGGAGGAGCTCAGGGTCATGGTGGAGGAAAACATCCAGGTAGAGCCACAGCTATTCGGATCACAGGTGCAGCACACCACCATAGCTAGGAAGATGGAGCTATGGCACAGAATCGTGGACAGTGTCAACGCAGTGAGACAGCACCCAAGAACATGGGATGACATCAGGAAGAGGTGGAACGACCTATGGGGGAAGGTGCATTCCGTGGTTTCAAGACACCACATCGCGGTTCAGAGGACTGGCAGCCGACCCCCACCTCTTCCCCCACAACTAACAACATGGGAGGAGCAGGTCTTGGCTATACTGCATCCTGAGGGTCTCGCAGGAGTAGCTGGTAAGTTAAATCTTAACTATTACATCCCCCACCCTACCTGAATGCTATCACATACCCCCACCCTCGCCCTCACCCCCATCACTCCAACTTCTCACAGATGTCCCACTATCACAAACCACGCATCCCAACATCAGGCCCTGCATGCAACAACAAAGCATGGACACCCATCACCAATGCATGACCACTAAACATACCCACACAGACCCCTAAACAATTAGCACACAAGGTCCTACACAGGAATGGAAGCAATGGGGTACAGGGTCACCCATCCCTTGCACACCATGGCACACACAGATGCAATAATCATGCCTTTACACCTCTGCAGGGCCCCTACCCAACGTCACCGGACAGGAGGTTCCAGACATGTCCACTCCACTCACAGAAGAGGCCCACAGTGATGACAGCAGCTCTGTCCAACTGGATCTAGATGACCAGCCCGGCACATATGGGACCTCGGGACAGTCGGTTCCCCTCACACTGGCACAGGGCACCACAGAGCCTCCCCCCTCAGGAAACACCAGCACAGCACCCACCCTGCAGGCCCATACCTCTGTCCCCAGGACACGTGAAGCAGCAGTGTGTCCACCACTTCAGGGAACCCAGGCTAACCTACCATCCCAAAAACATCAGGGACCTGGGGGCAGTGGTAGTGGGCACACGGTTCAGGGGACAGAGGCCCAGGAACACAGGGGAACTGGGGGCTGCTGTGCGACAGAGGGAGGACAGGCCCAGGGAACCCACTCTCCACGAGGCCCTCTCCAACATCATGGGAGCCTACCATAATTCCCAGGAGACGATGGCAACGGTACTGGCCAAGTTTCAGGAGACCCAGCGGCTGCAGGAGGAACAGTATTTGGGGTTCAGGGAGGAACTCCATTCCATCAATACCACCCTGGGCACCATTTTATGGGGTGCTGAAGGAACTCGTCAACACCAGGAGGGACACTGTAGCACAACAAGGGGCCCCTGACACTAGCTTGGACGATGAACTGCCCACCACCTCCGCCGGCGCTAGTGGACAGGAGGCACCACTACAGGACCACGACACCAGCACCCCACCCCCTGCAGATAGCAGATAGCACCCCGCAAGTGGTCCCTGAGATCCAGGACAAAGACAGAGAACAATGCCAAGACCCCAGCCAAGAAATGAGACCACCCTGATTGTCATCCTTCTGTCCCACTTTGTCACCCTATCCATCCTTAAACTGCCCCAGCTCCACTTCCTATGCCCTTTTGGACAATGCACCTGTGAGACTAATAGACTGGACTCTGCCATGGACATTCCTCCACCATCACCCCTGACCATTTTATAACACCCTCCACTATTTAGCACTTAAATAAACACCCTTAAATCACAAAACAATCTGGAGTCAGTCTGTGCTTTCACCAATGTGTATTTACAATTACTGAGGGAAATAGCAATGTCAATTGTATTGTCAACATACCTATGTCACACAGCTCTAGTCAATGAGGAAACATAGCAGAGGTAACACAGTGGGACACACACTGGGTGAATGTGACAGACATATTAGAGGTAGAACAAGTGTATCAGATGTAGGAGGCAGTGATGTCTTCCTACCTTTGTCTCACTGGAAGTATTGATGGATCACGGTGTTTCTGTCGTCTATGTCCTCTTCTTCTGCCTCCTCTTCTTCACTGTCCACAGGCTCCACAGCTGCCACAACACCTCCTTCAGGACCATCCTCCTGCAGAAAAGGTACCTGTCGTCGCAAAGCCAAGTTGTGCAGCATACAGCAGGCCACGATGATCTGGCACACCTTCTTTGGTGAGTAGTAGAGGGAACCACCTGTCATATGGAGGCACCTGAACCTGGCCTTCAGGAGGCCAAACGTCCTCTCTATAACCCTCCTAGTTCGCCCATGTGCCTCATTGTAGCGTTCCTCTGCTCTTGTCCTGGGATTCCTCACTGAGGTCAGTAGCCATGACAGGTTGGGGTAGCAAGTCACCTGCAAATGTCGAGGGACAACTGTGAGACACACACTAACCCTTAGGGACAACCCAACACCCAGACAACTATTCACACTGTATAGGGTCCATGTCCTCACCTAATAGCCACACACAGTGCCTCTTGAGTTGCCCCATCACATAAGGGATGCTGCTATTCCTCAGAATGTAAGCGTCATGCACTGAGCCAGGAAACTTGGCATTCACATGGAAGATGTACTGGTCGGCCAAACACACCATCTGCACATTCATAGAATGGTATACCTGTTCACTCCTGCAGGGGGGGACCAAGGCCACATGTGTCCAATCAATGGCACCTATGATGTTGGGGATATGTTCCAGAGCATAGAAGTCGCCTTTCACTGTAGGCAAATCCTCCACCTAAGGGAACATGATGTAGCTGTGCATGTGTTTCAGCAGGGCAGACAACACTCTGGACAACACGTTTGAGAACATAGGCTGGGATATCCCTGATGCAATGGCCACTGTACTTTGAAAAGACCCACTTGCCAGGAAATGGAGTACTGACAGGACCTGTACTAGAGGGGGGATACCTGTAGGATGGCGGATAGCTGACACCAGGTGTGGCTCCAACTGGGCACACAGTTCCTGGATTGTGGCACGATCAAGTCTGTAGGTCACAATTACATGTCGCTCTTCCATTGTCGACAGGTCCACCAGCGGTCTGTACACCGGAGGATGCCGCCATCTCCTCACCTGCCCCAGCGGACGTGCTCTATGGATGAGAACAGCGAGCAGAGGGTCAGCCAACACTGAGGTACAAAAACACAACTTTATGGAACACATTTGTCAATCCGCTATGTGCCTGTCTTAGTGTGTATGCAAGGCCTAGATATGTGTGACGCATTTAAAAATAATGCCATGTGGCCCCCTGAAATGGCGGCTGCCTGACCTGTAAGGTGGGACAATGGGATATGAGGTAACTGCGCTGGCATTGTACACCGTCGCGGTAGGCGTTCGAAGACTGTGGCGCAATCCTGCATTGGTTAACATTGGACCCTATGGGTCCCAGGAGCCAATGACGATGTACGCCGGCGGTGACGGTACGTACCGCCGCGGACGTGACCGCCATTTCTGTCTGTTCACTCACTTGATATCTGATCTTCGACAGGAGAGGACCTACACTACAAGTGCTGCTGTGACACCAGTCTGGAAGCGACAATGGCTACAGTATCTGGGGAAAGGGCCCCTGCCTTCACATCGGAGGAGTTGGAAAAACTAGTGGATGGGGTCCTCCCCCAGTACACGCTACTCTATGGTCCTCCAGACAAACAGGTGAGTACACTGTGAGCATGCTGTATGGGCAGTGCCTGTTTGGAGTGGTGTGGATGGGAGATAGGGGGGGGGAATGGGGCGTACATGAAAGGATGGTGAGTGTATGTGCGTCAGGGCAAGGTTGGGAACGTGGGCCAATGACTGTGACGGTCCAGACTGTAATATTTTCTCCTTTTCCCCTGTACTATTCCTGTAGGTCAGCGCCCACCAGAAGAAGGATATTTGGCTTGCCATGGCCAATGACATCCGGACCCTGGCGGTCCACCACAGACAGAGCACACACGACGGACTCCGAATTCACCAGTGGGACGGAGGGCGAGGGGAGCTCCACAGCGGGGACAGGAGCTGAGACCAGTGACACCGACTCCTCCTCTGATGGGAGCTCCCTTGTGGTGGCGGCCCCTCTGTGCCCACCGCATCTACAGGTACAGCTGCCACCCCCCCTCCCAGCACCGCCCTCCCAGCAGCCCCTCAGCGTGTGTCCCATTGCCGCTCACCCAGGAGGGTGGGCATCTCCTTCGCCCCAGGCACCTCAGCCCCTGCCCCTGTCAGCCCTGCTGCCCTCAGTGAGGGGGCCATTGACCTCCTCAGATCCCTCACTGTTGGGCAGTCTACCATTTTGAATGCCATCCGGGGTGTAGAGAGGCAGTTGCAAAATACAAATGCATACCTGGAGGGCATTCATTCTGGTCAGGCAGCCCAACAGTGAGCTTTTCAGACTCTGGCCTCAGCATGGATGGCAGCCATTGTCCCTGTGTCCAGCCTCCCCCCTCCAACTTCCTCCACCCAGACCCAATCCCCAGTACCTCAGCCTATCCCAAGCACACCATCAGACCAGCATGCACACACCTCAACACACAAGGGTAGCTCTGGCAAACATAAGCACCACACATCCCACAGGCACTCACACAAGCATCATACCCATGCAGCATACCAACAGCCACTGCCTCCACTGTGTCCCCCTCCTCCCTGTCACGTCTCCAATCACACCTGCATGCACTACATCTTCCGCCACTACGTCCATCACCAGCCTGCCCATCACCACACACCGCTCACGTGCACTCACCACCCCCACTACCATTCACAAATCCCCTGTGTCCTCTCCCAGTGTGTCTGTGAGCCCACCTCCCAAAGTACACAAACGCAGTCACACACCTACCTAACAGCCATCCACCTCACGACAGCCTCCAGCCCATGCACCTTCACCCAAAGTCAGCAAACGAACACCTCCTACAACCACTACCTCTTCCTCCACTCCCAAACCCACTCCATCTGCCCGTCCCAGCGTGTCTAAAAAAACTTTACTTGTCAAACCTTGACCTCTTCCCTACACCTCCCCCACCCCTTCTGTCCCCTAGGGCCCGCCTTTCCAGGCCCCAACCCAGCGCCTCAGCCACCACATCACCGGGAACAGTGGTGCCAGCAGTAACCGGCTTCTGGAGTGTGCCAAGCAGCAGGGCAGCCAGTGTGCCAAGGAGCCAGCCCAAGGACATTCCCCCACCTCAAAAACTAAAGAAGTTGGCCACCGCCCAGAGGAAAAAGGCCAAAACACCTGCCACCAAGGGGTCTCCCAGGACTACAGTTGCGAGTGGCAAGACAGTTTCGTGGGGAAGGGCCAGAGGAAGAAAGGGAAGTCGCCCCAACCTGGGCGGCGGACAAGACCGCCACCGGCACCGCCACATGTACTGCCGCCACGGGCACCGCTGCCCAGGACACCACCCCCAGCAGCACTCTCACTGAGCCACCCACCAGCACTGCTGCCCAGGACACCACCGCCAGCAGCACGATCACTGAGCCACCCACTAGCACTGCTGCCCAGGACACCACCACCAGCAGCACGCTCACTGACCAACCCACCAGCACCGCTGCCAAGGACACCGCCGCCAGCAGCACGCTCACTGAGCCACCCACCTGCACCGCTGCCCAGGACACCGCTGCCAGCAGCACGCTCACTGAGCCACCCACCAGCACCGCTGCCCAATGAGCACCGTAAGCACCGCCGCTACTGAGGCCGCCGCCAGCACTGCCAGTGGCCATGCCACATCCTGTGCCAGTGGCACCACCGCAGACATGGCTGCCATCCCCAGTGGTCATTTGTACGTGGCTGGTGGTAAGTTCCAGGGGCCTGGACAGCTTCCATGTTGGCCCACCGTCAGTGGAGTATCACATCCACTACCCCAGTCTTTGGCAGGATGAAGCATTCTGGGCACAAAGCCCCCTCCAGAACCAGTGGAGAAATACATCCACTACCTCAGTCCTTGGCAGGATGAAGCACTCTGGGCACAAAGCCCCCTCCAGAACCAGTGGAGAGATACATCCACTACCTCAGTCCTTGGCAGGATGAAGCACTCTGGGCACAAAGCCCCCCAGAACCAGTGAAGAAAGGCATCTCCTACCTCAGTCCTTGGCAGGATGAAGCACTCTGGGCACAAAGCCCCCTCCAGAACCAGTAGAGAGATACATCCACTACCTCAGTCCTTGGCAGGATGAAACACTCTGGGCACAAAGCCCCCTCCAGAACCAGTGGAGAAAGGCATCCACTACCGCAGTCCTTGGCAGGATGACGCACTCTGGGCACAAAGCCCCCTCCAGAACCCAGTGGAGACTGTTATCCACTTGAGAGACTGTGGCTTTGCACTCCCCAGGATAAAGCAGTAGGCAACCCACCCACTGGAGAGACTTGAGAGCCTGTGGTTTTGCACTCCCCAGGATAAAGCAGTGGGCAAACCACCCACTGGAGAGACTTGAGAGACTGTGGCTTTGCACTCCCCAGGATAAATCAGTGGGCAAACCACCCACTGAAGAAACTTGAGAGACTGTAGCACTCCCCAGGATACATCAGTGGGGCTGGCGTCGTGCATTCATCTGGCTGAGGTGTCCCCCCTTCCCTTCCCCCTGAGGTGCCTGTTTTATTTCAAACTGATGCCCCTGCAGTGTTCTCTCCGTTTGGATTGGGTATTGAGTGTGGGCCTTGCCCATGCATTTTGGGCCCAGTGGTCAACGGACTATGTAAGTGCAGTACATGGACTTGAAATCTCTGTGTACATATTTGTTAATAGTGTATATATATATATATATATATATATACATATATATATATATATATATATATATTTGACTAATGGATTTTTCCTGATTACAATCGTTCAAATCATTTACTTTTGTCCTTGCGTTCTTCCAGGGGAGGTAGGGGGGTGTAAATGTAATGTTGTTGCATTTATTTGTGTGTATGTTGTGTGTGGGGGTGGGGGTGGGGGTGTTGGGTGTGTGTGTCACTCTCTTTTCCCTCCCCCTCCCCTGTGTCGTAGGTGCAATACTCACCGTGGTGGTCGCCTCCGTCGGGCGTGCTCCTGGTAGAGGAGCAGGAACAGAATGGCAGGTAGAATTTGGAGTTCCAGCTCCATGGCGTCCTGGTTCCTTGTGGGGTGTGTAGAGGTGAGCGTTTTCCCTTCCAAGTCCTGTTTCCGCCGTGTTTTTTGTTTGCATTGAATCTGCCCCGGAAAAGGTGGCGGATTGGCCTCTCATATTGGTGTGGCCGGTACATTGTCTTCCGCCTGTCTGTTGACGGTGACCGCAATGCTGTTCGTTTGTACTGCCGTGGCGGTCGGAGTGTTAAAGTGGCTGTCTATGTTGGCGGTTGCCGCCATGGTCGTGATTCAATTTTTTTGCCGCCGGCCTGTTGGCGGTCTTACCGCCGCTTTACCACCAACCGCCAGGGTTGTAATGAGGGCCTCTTTTGCTTAACACTGTCACAGTGTAAATGCAAAGGTCTTTCATAATTAGGGCTGTGGACAGTTTTTCACAATTATCAATGTGAGTTGCACTGCGAACAATATGAACTTTGGTAGTCACAGGGATAAGGCATGAAAAATAGGCATTGCCCTTCACCGCCACTCATTTGGAAATGGACAAGTACACTAGACACAGAAGTATTGGGGGGGTGACAGGACTGTCTTTAGAAAATCCTATATGAACTTCTTTGTAATCTGTTGTTGATTAATCCTTCCTGAGCACTCCATGGAGTTAGCAACTGTACCTGGATTGTGAAAGGAAGTAAGAGTGGTCTGGCTCTTGAAAAATCCTACACCTGATCCATAAATATTGAATGTAAGAAATTGGGTTGTTGGTTGCCTGAGATATGAGCCCTGGACAAGCAGCAATCAAAATCCTAGTCAGGGTAAGGTACAGGCAAACCCCTAAATCAACCTTTGTCACTCTCTTGTGGCTTAGCACATAGTAGTCAGGCTTAATTCAGAGGCAGTATGTATAGTATTTGTGAAACACTTCAAACAGTAAAACAGTGAAAGAAACATACTTCTCACCAGTTTAGAAAAGTAAATATACATTTAATAAATAAAACAAGACCGAAATGACAAAAGTAAAATTATTAGAACTGGAAATATAAAATTTCAAAGTTTTAAGTAAAAATAGCCCCAAGAAGGAGAAAGGGGTGTTGGGGATATCTGATTGCACTGTACTGGGACACAGTCACAAGTTCAGCCCACTGAAATGGAGTTTAGGCTGGATACAGGGACCCACTTAGGCCAGCTGAACAGAGTACCTTAAATCCTGGTTGCGGAGCATTGTGTGGATCCGCATTGAAGATGTTTTGCGCACCCGAGGCGATGTGTCAGTTTGGAGACACAGCGAAGCTGTAGTGCAAGGTCCTGTTGCGTTGACCTCAAGGTGCGGATCTACAGGGTTTGCGATGTGTTGTGCAGTCAAGGTGATGTTTAAGTTCAGATGGTCGGTGAAGCTGAGATGCACAGTTCCAGCATCATCGTTGAGGCTGCTGTCTACAGGAGATGCAAGGAGCTTGCACGGGGAAAAGCATCAAGCAGCAGCGGTTCCAAAGGTCAAGTGATGATGCAGAGATGCAGCAGCGATGCAAGTGTTTTGTGATGAGTCCAATCCATGCGGCAGTGGTGATTCGTCAGTTCCACTCAAGGATGCGCCGCTCAGTTGAGAAGATGCATCTGTTCTGCACAGAGAGGAGATTCTCTGGTAAGCACCTCAGGTCCACTTCTAAGGGTCCAGGATTGGGGAGGCCCACATGGGAGGGTAGACTCACAGATGGCGTCCACATGAAGAAGCAGAGTGGTTGGAAATCATTTATGTTGCTGAGACCTCAGATCAGGATGACAGTCAACTAGCCCTTGGAGTCACTTTGCCTTCTGGGTTCAAGTGATGTAAGTCCAGTTCTTCTCACCTAGGCAGAGGTCAGCAGGCAGCAGGTCAGCAGAGCGAAACAGGAGGTCAGCTGAGTGCAGTCCAGCAGACTGGCAGTACTTCAGCAGCATAGCAGTCCTTTGTCCTGGCAGAGTATCCACAGGTCCAGAATTATACTGAAATGGTGGTGTTTGAGATCCAGTTCTTATACCCAGTGGTGCCTTTGAAGTGGGGGAGACATCAAAGACAGGCCTTTGAAGTGCACAGAGGTCCTACCCTTCCTGCTCCAGCTCAAGCCTTCCTACAGGGGAGTATGCAGCCCTTGTGAGCGGACAGGACACAGCCTAGTCAGGTGTAAGTGGGGTTGGGTCCAGGGTCTCCTTCCCATCCTGCCAGGATGGCCCATCAAGTCACACTTAAGCTTTCATTGTGTGTGGCTGTCTAGGGGAATACAGAAAGCCCAGCTGACACGCATCCCAGACATGTGATGAGTGACAGGCAGCAGGCATGAAATGGCTAAAGTAAGAAAATGCCAACTTTCTGTAAGTGCCATTTTCAGAATTGCAATTTAAAATCTGACTTCACTTTAACGTAGGCTTTCAAGTTGTTATTCCAGAGACACTGAACTTTAAATAATTATCTCTTCTTGCTTGGAAATTATGTTTATAAAGGGTAATAAGGCAACTCCAACATTATCATATGAGAGAGACGGGCCGTGCAGTAGTGAAAAATAAATGTAGGAGTTTTTTTTACCAGGACATGTAAAACTTAAAAGTAGATGTCTTGTTTTTTAAATCCATTGCACCCTGCACTCTGGGCTGTCCAGGGTCTACCCTGGTGTGACCTATATGTATTATAAAGCAAGGTTTAGGCCTGGCAAAAGAGATATTTTGCCAGGTGAACATGGCAGTGTGAAACTACATATACAGGCTCTGCAATGGCAGGCCTGAGCCATGGTTAGAGGGCTACTTAATTGAGTTGTGCAATTAGTGCTGCACGCCCACTAGTAGCATTTGATGTACAGGCCGTGAATACGTGAAGTGCACTTTACTAGGGAAGTAAAGTAAATTAAATATACTAATTGGGGATGAGCCAATACTACCATGCCATGGTTAGAGGAGAGAGTCAAGCACCTTAGCACAGGTTAGAAGTGGTTAAGTGATAGCAGCAAAAAACAAGGTCAGATAAGTGACAGAGACAGGGAAAAAGTTTGGGGAAAACCACTCCAAAGATCTCAGGTCTAACACTAACTAACTACTATCTGGTGTTGCAGCAGTAGTTTAAAGGCAACCTTCTGAAGAGAGAGGCATGAGTCTCCAACTATCATTTTACCTGGAATCAAACAGTATAATGAACATAACCTAAGCAGGATTTCTCCCACTTCGTGGTACAATGGCCACATTACTGGCAGTAACAGATGACATTCGGATGACACTGGGCATGGGTGACATTGTAGCACTTATTTTGTTTGACCTAAAGGTGACTTCTATTATTATATCTCATGATTCCCCCAATGCCAGTGACAAGAGTATTGCAATCTGTGGGTGTTAAACTGGTCACAGGCGTTAGTGTTTAAGCCGTCCAAATCAGAGGCAACAAATTATGGTTTGGGGTCCTTCAAGGGTGAGCACCAAGCTCAACTCTGTTTAACATCTAGAAGACATCCATAGCGGAGCTCATTCAGAGTTATGGTTTTGGCTTGATATCTTTTGCAGACGATACGCAAATAGTGATTGTTAGACTTTTTCATCCTTGCCGTGGTCTCCCTTAACTTTTTGCCTCTGTTCCTCAGGTTGTTGATGCGTGCTGGACTCTGATTTTGCTGTTTTTGTTACTCTGGTCACATTACCACTGCTAACCAGTACTAAAGTGCAAGTGTTCCTTTACAAAATGTGTATGTAATTAGTTTATCCATGATTGGCATATTTGTTTTACTAGTAAGTCCCTAGTAAAGTGCACTAGAGGTGCCAGAGCCTATAAATCAAATGCTACTAGTGGGCCTTCAGCACGGGTTGTGCCACTCACATCAGTAGCTCTGTAATCATGTCTCAGACCTGCCCCTGCAGTGTCTGTGTGTGCAGTTTTACCTGTAAATTCAACTTAGCAAGTGTACCCACTTGCCAGGCCTAAACCGTCCCTTTTCTTACATATAAGACACCCCTAAGGTAGGCCCTAGGTAGCCCCAAGGGCAGGGTGCTGTGTATGGTTAAGGTAGGACATATAGTAATGTGTTTTATATGTCCTGACAGTGAAATATTGCTGAATTTGTTTTTCACTGTTGCAAGGCCTGTCCCTCTCATAGGTTAACATGGGGGCTACCTTTAAATCTGATTAAAGTGTAGATTCCCTTTGGGAGCAATTGGACATGTGGAGTTTGGGGTCTCTGAGCTCACAATTTAAAAATACATCTTTTAGTAAAGATTTTTTTATGATTGCGTGTTGGAAAATGCCACTTTTAGAAAGTGAGCATTTTCTTGCCTATACCATTTCTGTGACTCTGCCTGTTTGTGGATTCCCTGTCTGGGTCAGTTTGACAGTTGGGCTGGTTGCACCTCACACTAGGCAGTGACACAAAGGGAGCTGGGGTGTAGCCAGCATATCCAGATGAACCATCTGTGCTAGGAGGGAGGGGAGGAGTGGTCACTTATACCTGAAAGGGCTGTGCCGGTCCTCACACAATGCAGTCTCCAACCCCCTGGTGAGCGGCACATTCAAAAGAGACTTTATTTTGAAGTGGGCCTACTTCAAATGAGAAATTGGGTATAAGAAGGGCACCCAAAACTACAGATTTCAAAAACACTTCTGGAAACAAGAGGAACCTCTGCCTGGAGAAGAGCTGAAGAGCTGAGGAAGAAGAGCTGCCCTGCCTGTTAATGTGCTTTGTGGAGCTATTCTGCAGTTGCTGCTTCTGCCAGAGTAAGAGGGCAAAGACTGGACATTGTGGGCCATATTTATACTTTTTGACGCAAAACTGCGCTATCGCAGTTTTGCGCCAAAAAGATTAGCGCCGGCTAACGCCATTCTGAAGCGCCATGCGGGCGCCGTATTTATTGAATGGAGTTAGCCGGCGCTAGCAGACCGGCGCTGCCTGGTGTGCGTGGAAAAAAAACACGTACACCAGGCAGCGCCGGCGTTGGGGAAAATGGCGTTAGGGCGTCTTAAAATGGGGCAAGTCAGGTTGAGGCAAAAAAATCGCCTCCACCCGATTTGCGCCATTTTTAACGACGCCCAGACGCCATTTACATGACTCCTGTCTTAGTAAAGACAGGAGTCATGCCCCCTTGCCCAATGGCCATGCCCAGGGGACTTATGTCCCCTGGGCATGGTCATAGTGGCATGTAGGGGGGCACAAATCAGGCCCCCCTATGCCCCAAAAAAATATAAAAAAATAAATAAATTATACTTACCTGAACTTACCTGAATGTCCCTGGGATGGGTCCCTCCATCCTTGGGTGTCCTCCTGGGGTGGGCAAGGGTGGCAGGGGGGGTCCCTGGGGGCATGGGAGGGCAGCTGTGGGCTAATTTTGAGCCCACAGGTCCCTTAACGCCTGCCCTGACCCAGGCGTTAAAAAGAGGCGCAAATGCGGGGTTTTTTGCCCCGCCCACTCCCGGGCATGATTTTTGCCCGGGAGTATAAATACGACGCATTTGCGTTGCAGTCATTTTTTTAGACGGGAACGCCTACCTTGCATCTCATTAACGCAAGGAAGGCGTTCACGCAAAAAAATGACGCTCATTCCTCATACTTTGGCGCTAGACGCGTCTAACGCCAAAGTATAAATATGGCGTTAGTTTTGCGCCGAATTTGCGTTGAAAAAAACGACGCAAATTCGGCGCAAACGGAGTATAAATATGTCCCTGTGTTCCTTCTTGAGAAGAACTCTCCAAGGGCTTGATTTAGAGCTTACTCCTATTGCTTGAAGTCTCAGGGACAGCAAAGACTTGTCCCTGCCAGCACCTGTCTCTGGAGAGACTCCTACTCTGCCTTGTGGTGCCCATCCAGTTCCTGGGACCCTGAAAGGAGAAGCTGGCAGCCTTATGACAAGGAAATCCACGCACAGAGCGCTGTGTGGGGAAAAGATCGATGCGACTCCGATCTGCGGCTGAAGAAACTATGCGCCACCGGCTCCGCAGCTGAGAAACGACACTCACAGGAAATGTGACCAAAGAATCAATGCACGGAGCAGGAGAAACGACATGCAGCATTGCTGATGGAGGCTGGGAGATCACAACCCGCGCTGCGGGGTTTGCGGATCATCGTGCAGCGGGATTTCCGACTCAAGTACTGCTGGGTGTGGAAAAACAACTCAAAGCCTGGCCGGACCCGAGAGGACTGACCAGATCGACGCATCGCTCTCCTGCGGAGAGAAGAAACGGCACGCCCGACCTGGGAAAGGAGAAATGACACAAGGTCCCGCTCGTGAGTGGAATCAACGCATCGCAAGCCCTTTTTGACACGCATTCGGCCGTGCTGGGTTATTTTTGACACACCCAGGGTACTTTTTCAGGCTGACAGCGTTAGTGTGTGTTTGAAACTACTTAAAGGCTCTTTTTGATTTTTAATTGATAACTTGACTTGTGTATTGCGAATTTGTGTCGTTTTGGTCTTGTTTTGTTTAGATAAATATTTCCTATTTGTCTAAACCTGCGTTGGGTCATTTTGTAGTGTTTTCATTAAGTTACTGTGTGTGTGTGTTGGTACAAATACTTTACACCTAGCACTCTGAAGTTAAGCCTACTGCTCTGCCAAGCTACCAAGGGGGTAAGCAGGGGTTAGCTGAGGGTGACTCTCTTTTACAATGACTAGAGTGAGGGTCCTTGCTTAAACAGGGCGTAACCTGACTGTGAACCAAAGACCCCATTTCTAACAGTGATGTTATTAGTTCATGACTCTAAGGTTTCCATAGGGAACTTCCAGAACTGCATGAGAGCTGCGGCACAATGGATGGTGTCCACTCGCTGAAATCGACTGGGGGGAAGACAGAACTGATGCTGTTTGGAGGAGTAACATTAATTAGGCACTCTGAATGGTGGCGGTATGACATTTGTCCCATACAAATCCCAAAACAAAACTGTAAGGAATTTGGGTGCTATGGTGAATGAGTCACTATCTTTCAACCAACAAATCATTTTCCCTAGGCCTTCCTATTTTTATTACCTAAAGAGGGTATGCCATATGCTGCCTATTGTTACTGGAGAGTACCCGATAAACAGCTGTCTGAACAACACTACTGTCATAGATCCACTATTTAGATTCAGAATGCATCAGTAATGGTTCTATCAATGTTGCCACCTTCAAGTCTGATGGAACAACACCATTGGCTTCTTTGAGTCTAGTAACGGATGAGTTTTAAACTACTAATAATATGATTTTGTCAAACTAGACTGAAACAATTTGTCTTGAACCACACATTGTGGTCTTTGGATGCAGAGTCAATGGCAGTTGCATGGTTAGGTATTCTAACCTAGGTGGTAAAGTGATTTCTCAACTAGCCATAATCAGTGGACCTCTTTGCCTGAGCCTTCAAAGGCAGAGGAACATTTACTGAAGTTCTGAAAACTTCAAAAGCTTGGCTTTTTAACTAAGTAACTGCCGACTCTGCTTCTTCCAGCAGAGTCGCCAGTTTTAATTTGAGCCCTGGGACACCCATATGGGTAGCTGTTCGTGCTCAATAAAAATGTCTCACAATGAAGATGTTAATATGCGCACAGGTTGCTGGCAGGTTGTGGAGGGGAGCAATAGTTCCATGGGTGGTCCCTGCTTCCTGTGATGTTCCTTTCATGCTGTGCCTCTTTTCTGGCACTATGACCTTATCCCTTTTATGGTGGTCATATCTGCACATATTTAAAAAGTGAGTGCTCATTTTGAAGTTTACAGTTTCCATGCATTTTTTTACTGAACACAGTTGGATAATATCAATATACACATCATCAATATTCAAGATAAACATGGCCATCTTATTAAGTATTGAGGCGGTTAGTATGATTTTGCTTAAATCTAATTTATTCGGAGTATAGAATATTTCCCCTGAGGTATATTTGCTGAACTGAGTGGCAAATAGTGGTTCTTAAAAAAGATAATATTAGAAACCTAGAACTAAAATTGTAGCACATAAGGACAGCTTTACAAAGGTATAGGGGGATTCTCTCCCAAACAATATTGGGAAATGTATTTTACCCTTGATAGATGTTAGAGTAAATTTAAAGAGTACATGACCGGTGTTAAGCTACATTAGTGATACCCTGCCAACAACATTGTTTCTAGGTCCTTTTACGAGAGACATGTTCTAGTTGAGTTATTATTAAGCTATAATGACAGACAGCCTTATATATTAATTTATTTCATGTATATGGTTCCTATGAGCTTGGAACTGTTCAACAGATTAATGGCTTGTAAAGGTAGAGAGCTCAAATTAAATTTTTCGATCTGAGAGAGATACCTCAGGAGCTTTCTCAAGGCTTCATTTTGATTTCAAATTATTCAGTAAGGTGGAGACTTCTAGCCTGATAAAGAACAGATGTACTGCATATTCAATGCTGTTTGTGAGCAGCAAACTCTGTTCATCCAGGGACAAAATCAATTGATATGGTTGTTTGTTTTTCCATAATTAGGGCACTACTGGGGTTCGAGACGTTTTACTGTAAATAATATTAATTTCACATATATTTACTGAGAATTATTGTACCTCTGTAAAACAGATTATCACTTTGCACCTATGATGCGCTTATCATGCTTTGATACTAAAAATAAAGCATATGATACAGCATATGTTATGTCTCAACTACAGCAAAACTTGTGCCTCTTTCAAAGGTGTTTTTCTTTGTTGAGTAACTAAAAGAAGAGTGCTATATTGATAAACAACAAAGTCTTGTGCACTGTCTCTCAGTTGCTTTTCAAGGTCCCATGCTTTCCATCTAGTATTTGCTAGAATTTGCTTGTAAATAATATAAGCTTTTTAGAACCAAGTTGATGATGCACAGGGCTTGTCCTTCAAATTACATCTCTGAGGTCAAACAGCCAGGGTATTGCATGAAAGTAAATTTCATTTTGTTTCATTGATGTTACATTTATCTGTCTTCTTGTTTTTACCTCTTTGTTACTTTCAGCTGAAAGTTAAATGTAATGCCCAACACCACAATAACTTACAGTGTATATGTTTTAGATGTTACTGAATTTATTTTACAAGACTTATAGCCTCACAGTAACTTTGAGATTAAGCACAAACATTGTTTGGGCCTGAGTTCAAATGACTGATTCTGTGCGAAGTGTACTTGGTCATGAATAGGTTTTTGCCTGGGTAAATTCCTACAGGTAACAATAAGAGGAAATTGTGGTACCATCCACAAAAACTATTCTTGCATATTATTCTCCATGGAAGAAACCACAGATTCATACGTGAAAAGTGACCTAATTTTATGTTGTCCCAGTATTTTCCTTGGTAGATTTATTTCCTGATTTCCCACAGTAAAAATGAGTGAGAGTCCATGTTTTGTCCTTGCTGTTTGGAGATGCAAAAAGACCATGTTGATGAAAGTTTACTGACAATCTTATTAAAGACCTTATGAACAAGGTGGTAATGAGGAAAAGAGGTAATGATTGTGCTAAGTGATGTAGGTCTATGCCAGTCAGGGTACTTTGTATGCATGTGAATTGATATTGAAATGCAGCTAAGTAGAGTTTAATGAATATAAAATGCCTCCTACTTGCTCCATATTTTGCGCTTTCAGGATGCGCCTATTGAAGCTCTTTGGTTGCAGTGAGTGACTAAAATTAAATTTAAAAAATGTTCAAAGAGAGGAAAGCTAGCTCCTAACTGTGATGCCTACATTGAAGCAAGAGATAGCTTTTCCTGTTGTATAGAAGTATATTGGGCCTATTCACAAACTATGGCAAAATTAAAGAAAAGTTAGTGCTGCACCATTTGTTTTACACAAAAGTGAAGCTAACCCACGCCACATTTAGATAATGCCGCTAGAGCAGCCTAGAGACAAATTTCCTGACTTTGCGTAATTTTTTAGGAGCGCCTCCTCACTTTGCGTTGTTTAGCGACAATGATATGCAGGGTAGGTGTTCCCTCCTAAAAATTGACGCTAACCTGCTAGCCCAATATCTACAAGCCAACGGAAAAATGACACAAGCCTAGGAACAGGCCTGAAAAATTACACTAATTCGGATTAGCATCAAAATGTTAACACCTGGTCAGACCAGCCATTAGAAAGAGACCCAACCACAATTCCTTAAGGAAAACACACAGAAGGAACCCTGGCAAGCAACTGGACAACGTGAACCTATTACTCCTACAGCGTGGCATCTGGAGAAGACTACAGCGATGATGCCAAGTGCCACCAGCACCACCACAGCAACCTCAAACACTACCACTGCACCCACAAAGGCAGCAAAGAAGGAGAGAGAGAATATTCCACACACATGCATCCATCCTTGTCCCCAGTTCCAAAGAGGTCATCAGACTGTACCATCTCAACCGGGAGTCCATCGTACGGCTGCTCCACCACATTGATCCTGACATCACAGCAAAAGTGGAAAGTCCTACAGCCGTACCCATGAGAAGAACTCTCCAATGATCAGACTCCGGGCTGTCCTCCACATGCTGGCTTCTGAATCATTTCAGACCAATGTAGCACAAGTGGGTGGGATATCATAACCATCCCTTTCTGCCTTCCTCCCTATGGTTCTGGACGTCATCATCCACCGCACACCTCACCACATCCGGTTACCCAACACCCAGCTACTGCAGCAGGAGGCATAACAAGGATTCTACCAAATTGCTGGGATCCTGCATGTGCTGAGTGCAATGGACTGCACACATGTCCAATGTGTCACACCTGATGCAACGGAACACCTCTTCAGGAACAGGAAACACACACATTCAATTAATGTGCAGGCCATTGTGGACCATTGTGGAACATTTACAAACATCCTTGCTAAATATCCGGGCAGCGTTCATGATGCCTATATCTTCAGACACTCAACAATTAATCAACACATCCAGGATGGACAGTATAACAATGGCCTACTCGTAGGTAACCCAGCTTACACTTCATAACACAGACAACACACTAACATGTGGCAGAAACAATACATACACCCCACTACACACACATCATCAGGGAAACACAGATGTGTGGACAACAACACATATGCCACATGCCTCACTACCCTGCACTCAATGCACATCACCTTCACATGCACCCATATGTACAAGTTCTTAGCACCACTTGACTGACATTTTACATTATGGACTGGTGGTGTAATGTCCCCTTTGCATTTAAAAGCTGGGGTGAAACCACTACATGTGTTGACATGTTTATTACAAAATACAGATTCTTTACACATGACACTTAGCATGGAATAGCTCAGCTATGTGTATTGCATTGGCCATGCCACTATCAAACAACTGACCTATTGGTACAGTCCCACATTTACCATGCCGTAGAAACCTGAGGCAGTACTCACAATTGATGCCACCTATTAGTGGCATTACCTTCTACACATCATCAAAATATACCTACTATACTCATTGTGCTTACCTTTTCCTTGTGTAGTGCATTGTGCTTCACACATTGAAGATCACCATCATTGATAGATCATGCTCAGGAATGGACACCTCACAGCACACCAACAATCATATCTGTAAATCCCACATCTCCCTAACATTATGCAAGGGGGCCAACAGTGGACTGTGACAGCTGTACTACTGCCAGTGCACTGGAGGAGGCAAGGAATGCACAATAATAAGGAGACATGGGTTTTTGCAGGGGCTGTATAAATGATGCAGGGCAATGCAAAACAGTACCTTACCTGCCCCACAGGTGTCTGGAAACTCACTGCATACATCTCAATACATTCCGTACAAATGTGCTGCACTGTGCTTATGAACCACATGCACATAGGCATGCTAGCCAGCAACTGTCAACAACAACACATTGTGGAGTGCAAGGGAGGCACTTCAAGGCAAAGGGGGTGGTATTCACATGCAACACACAGGGCAACACCTGTCCCATGGCCTGCAAAACACAAAATAGGTACAAATTAATTACGCAAATATCACTCTTCTGCAGGTCTAAAGTAATGGGACTAAAGGACAAATATAGACAACACCTCACATATTCTGCATGGGAAACTGTCAGTCCAGAAATTAATCAGCAATTACCAGGTCTCTGAGGCACAACCCATGGAAAATAACCATGCATTCAAACAGGAACTCACCCAATACTAGATGCAAGTCTCAACCACCACTCCACTGAAAACAACCATACATTCAAACAGGAACTCACACAAAACTAGATGCAAGTCTCAATCACCACTCTACTGAAAACAAATATGTGCCATGGCACATAGCAAGTAGAAAAAATATACTTGTCTGACAGGGGACTGTAATATGCAAAGGAGCCTGTAATATGCACCACCCCTTGTGTGCAAATGAATACTTGTTGGTGCAATTTAGCACAACATCTGTGTACACACCAATGTACCCTGAGACAAACAGGTGGATGCCCCCAGAGAGGAGGATGAGGATAATGATGCAAACAGGAGGATGGGGAACAACCAAACTCTGCTACTGGAGCATGCAGAAGAGTCCAAATTGTGCACAACGTTTTCACTTAGAGACTGTACTCCAAGCATCAATAAATAAAAATTGTAAATACTTCACTTAAACTCTGATTTTTTATGTTGTACTTTTCACCATCACATACCTATTTAACTCGCCCACATCTCAGAGAGCATGACTAGATCACAACAGATGAACAAAAAACATAGGAACATAGTCAGGAACTAAAAACAAATTAAAACCATGCACTACCACATAAATGTGTGGGTGAAATGTAGGCATAGTCTGTCGCACTAACAGTTTTCGTTGTCACACACATATCACACAAGTGTGTTGGCTTGACATGTGCCTGCAGTAATCCTGGAAATACATGTGAAGACTGCAGTACAGATGTATAGCTTAGGTAGGAAAGGTGTAGCAATTACCTACAATGGCAGGTTTGTGTCAGCTATTGTAACCAAGCAATGACTGAATGTCACTATCACAGGTGATAACAGAAAATATACTCCTCGGTGTCAGACACATGTTTGACCAAGAGAGAGTGACATACAGGGATCAAAACACCTAAATGTCTAGGCCTATCACACTCAATCTAGTTTGAAATGTGCCTGTAAGTCAAGCAATGTCTAAACAAGTCACAGACCCTTGCCAAATTGTACATGTGATCAAGTACACAGATAGGTTGAATGTCACATCTTCTCTACTCATAGCTGTCATGAGTAATCACACAATCTAAATACACTCATTGAGAATGTGACTAAGGTTGTAGAATGCAGATGTGAGTCCATGCCCATGTCGATTAAATGATGTGGAAGGACAGCTGAGAGACTCCCTTACGTCACTTTGGAATCCAATATGTGGAGGTCACTCAGACACTACACAAGTGCTTTGGCTGGTGTTCTGTAATGTGTGGAGGTCAGAGCTGTGATCTAGCAAAGCCTAGACATTTGAGGGCACACATTACTTAGCCTGTGGAAGAAGCTATGTCTATCAACAAAGTTCACAAGTCTGACATAGTATGCTATGCATGAATGAAGAAGCAATGTTGATGAGGAAGATCACTAAGGGTAATCTGCAGAAATTATGCCAGCAATATTGAACTAC
Organism: Pleurodeles waltl; assembly: GCF_031143425.1. Lineage (NCBI taxonomy): Eukaryota > Metazoa > Chordata > Amphibia > Caudata > Salamandridae > Pleurodeles > Pleurodeles waltl. The sequence continues at coordinate 229,340,898 of NC_090437.1, read as the reverse complement.
AAGCATACCTGACATAATATGCCATCAATGTGTGTGAAGGAACACACATTGACTAATACTCACTGTACAACACAATGATGTTTCCATGTAACACCAGACTCATATTCACAGAGATTGTAAAAAGCTGTACACATTGCAGTCACAATGGCAACAATTACATTATAGAAATAATCTCACCTATGTTTGTCACATCATGACAAACCATAGCAAATGGTGAGACATGTCCAACACAAACAAGCTTTAAGTCCCCAGTAAATAATAGGGCTTGCCTGGCATCAACAACCTCAAAGGCAACAAAACATACATGGCCATGGGACCACAAATGTGCAGATCTATGTCTGCAGGTGATTGTGCATTGCAGGTCCTCCACACACACACACCCCCAATCCTCAGAGGGGGCTACATCAACTCTAGATACAATCAGGGGCCTGCTGCCTGTGCACGGTGAACTGAGCTGAGCTGAGATGACTACAGTCAACCTGTGTCAACACAAGCAACAATGGGCCTGTATGGGCATACAAAGTGCCACCGGAGCACTGATGACTAGGGTGCCATCACTGCCTGAGAGCAGCCCTGCCATACAGATGGTATGCTAATAGGGAAATCTGGCTATAAAAAGGGTGAGTCATTGTACATTCCAAGTGTATGTGCTAATCATATAATTCCTATATCTTAGCACACGTGTCCCACCTAGGTGGACCAGGCTTGGTGCCGTCTATTTGCGTATGGACAAAAGAGAACAATTTGCATGTGAAAATGTGCATGTGTCACCTATTTACTTACAAACCTCTGAGAACAGTACATATGTTTCCACATAGGGAAACATAGTAAACACAGATATGAGTACACAGCTTGAGACAATGGGCTACATACATCCATGCTGGAATAAAGAATTGGTACTTGTCACATCCATAAACACATTGCTGTACTATGCATTACTTATCATACATGAAACATAACTTTTCACACAAAGACATGTCACATATATAGCAACAATGACACATGGCAGCACACCATCTCCAACAATTTGCACGCATGGGGAACTATACGTTACGGTTGCTGCATTTTGTCATGAAGCCTGGCCCTTAAAACACACCAGAGTATGGGACACACTTGCACTTACATTTTCTTGGGTTACCAGATCATAACCCAGCCTTAGTCAACAGCATCCTTTTCTAAATATTTGGCAAGGGTATCATTTGCATGAACATGTTTTGCACATGGCCCATCCTATCTTATGCTGTGTTGTGGAAAGAACAGTGGAAATTTAGACATAACAATGGGGTAGATCTACTAAATGAGTTCCATTACATATGTACACTCACAGTACACACATTGTACACATATGTAAACATGTATGTGGAAAAGAGACTTCATACTCATGCACATTTGCAAACAGTATCAGTCCTCCTATGCATCACACACACCTACAAACGTATGGAAACAAATTCCTATGTTACCAGTACACAGTGAAATACTTATGCATACATATGTTGCCATACCATGCAAACAACAAAGATGCATAGCACCTGTAACTAGGAATGTGAATCTAGGTGCCCTGTCAGCCTTCCCTCTAAAATCCATGCATGCCCATCATGCGTCAAAAACAAATGACGCATACGATAGTTCTAGATAAATCGCAAATACAGAAAAAGATGCCTCGCACCTGCACATCTAATCTTAATTGTTATGCCTTGTCAACCTTCATACAAAATGTCACACATGGCTGTCATGTGTAAAAAAACAATGTATATCAGAAAACATGACACATATGCCCAGGAAGTGATGTAAAAGGACTTCCTTAATGCACACATGGAAAAGTGAACTTACTTTCACTTTTACTTTATGTCTTGTATTCTGTGATTGTGTTGTGTGGTGCTTGTGCTGGTGTGAGGAGTGGTGGAGCTTGAGTCTTTTGTGCTGTGTGCTGCCTGTGTCTTTTTCATCTAGTAATTGTTGTCATTTTATTGTAATTTTTTGTCCTATTATTGTGTCAGTATTGTCGTTTGTCTGTCTTGGCGCAGTAAAGTTTGTTGGGGTAGTTGTGGTTAGTTGGGGAATGCTATTTTTCTTATTTTTGGGGGGTATTTAGGTTGCAGTAGAAGGAAACTGCAACATGTCAGGGAAGGAAAAGGTACAGAGGATGACTGGGGATAAACTGGGAGGGTTCATCTGATATGTGTCCCACTACCTCCCTAGCATGGTGGCTATGGGTGGCTGTGTTATTATAGGCTACCCAACAGAGCCACAGAAGCTGTGCTGGGCTAAGGTGTTGTACCAGCTCAGACACATCTTTTCGATTGAGCATACTGATCACCAGCTGAATCACCGGTGAGCAGACCTCATGACCCATTAAAGAGATCTCCTGGATCACCTTGTTTTTTGGGTCGGCGGAACCGTTAGTAAGTACCCCTTATATATATCTACATCCTTATGTGCATTTGCTTGACAGTAGGACATAAGGATTAGTTTAGCACGTCATGACAAAAATGAGGACAGCAAGTTCTGTGTCTCAGACAACCTACATTCATGAGAGTCAGCAATGCACTGGTTGCTGACAATTTGCAAATTACTCTCTTTGCACCTTGTGCATTGCATATACATATTAAAGTGCCAAAAACAAAACACACGTGTGCAATGGTGCAAGGGTTCCTGTTTCCCAGGCACAACTGTCCATGTCCATCATGGGATTGACAACTGTGGAAATTTGCGAAGTAATGTTTAAGTGATGAAAATCTTGACGCTGGAGTATAGGTAATCATGGATGTGTGTGTTCCTTGAGTCATGTATGTGAAGAGTAACACAATAAAGACTCAAAGTAAGAAGGTTCCTACTGCAACATTAGTGTCATAGTTTTTTAAGGTAATGTGGCTGATGGAGGCAAGTATTGCCACACCAAATGTAAAAAGTTGTGCAATGCAAGCATTGTGGCACTTTTAAAACCTGGTGCCACATTATGCCTGCGCGAGGGGTGTGTTCTGGTAGCAAGAGGCACACCAGAGCTGAGCAGTCAAATCTACTAGATTCCCTGTGCCATTTTTGGAGTTAGCTTGAATACGTGCCTAAGGCAGGTTGGTAAAATGACACTCCCATTGTTTTCAATGTGCCTAATTTCACTTAGCAGGTTTGGCACCTTCATGTATCGTGCAAAGCATGCAAAGGGCCACCATAATGTCATAGTTTACAACATTAATGTCCTAATATGTGCCATAGTGCGCTGTATGTCAAATATGGCAAACACATGGTGGAGTTATGTGGTGGTAGAGGGTGGGAGAAAAATGAAGCATCTGAGTTTATTCTCCTTTTTCACATAGATTTACTACAAATTACTGAACTTCTGTCAATTGACGGTGTCCTGTCCCCAAGAAATTGTTTCATATTTACTTGAGACATGTACGTATGGGTGAATACCATATCTGTACGTGTTTTTGTGGGCTAACGAGGTCTGTCTTAATGATGTGTTATGGATGCCAGTTGCTCATTCCTAAACCTACTTTACCTAGGTCAATCAGCTAAACAAGTGGAATGTGTAATAGTTGTCCATGCTTTTCTTTATATAACAATCACAAAGCCAAATTTTCCTGTCATGTCTTGCAGGTGGACCTCCACCCCACACCATTGGCGAGGTTTCACAACTTGAAGACCCAGATACAGCCCGTAAGTGTTAACTTGTATGTCCAATGTGTAGATCAAGGGTTGTGTGTGAGAGAGTGTGATGCGTGCAATGCCAGGTTAACATAGCATGCGTGTCAATTAAGACACAGTTATCTATCCTTGGGTATCAACATCATGTCTGATGTTATGTTGAGGATGTAGAATAAGAAAAAATTATGCACAGGTGCCAACACGTGTTGCAATGGATTTGTGAGTCTTTGGGAAAGGTAAATATGTGCACCAACATAGTGATGTCAGTCAAGATATTTGTCAGAGGTTCTGGCTCTCAAAAATGTATGGATGCTGGCAACATATTTGTCACAGAATATCTTACTGCACTATGTGTCACAGGTCACCAAGGGGCTTAACAATGAGACACTTGTGCCACTGGTGCTTCACTACTTGTCCAAAATGAAGTGATACACTGGCCATGCAAGGAGCTTTTTGACAAGGCCAACAGTTAGTTGAGAATACACATTGAGATTTCAGCTTTTCTTGTGATGATTGTGGTCCATGTCTATGGATTGTAGTAAATAATATGTGTGCAGATGAACCTATATGGTCTACCCATGATGATGAGTGTGAGCGAGCATGGTCACATCATGTGTGTATGAGATGCACATGGTACGTAGGAGATGTTTCAAGCTTGTGCACATATAGGCCTCATTACAACTTTGGCGGTAAAAGCCGCTTACCACCGTGCAGAAGACCGCCAACACACCACTGCAGCCACGGAATTCCACCACGGTCATTATGACCCACAGCTCGGAATCCTCCAAAATCCAGACACCAACAAGAGTCTGCCACACCAAAGGTCAGTGATAAACTGGCGATAACAAAACCTCCACCATCACTCCAACAGGAATACGCCCACACTATCACGACCCACGAATCCACGTGGCGGTCTTTCAACCGCGGTATTCCATTGGCGGTACACACTGGCGCGCTCAAAATACACATACATATACAAAACACAACCACATTGGACAATTCGAAATACACACACCTGATACACATACACACACCACTCCCACACATCCAATACAATATAAAACACACACCCACATCACCCACAAACCCTTACGTCAACAATTGCAACAGAAGGCCAGAGAGAGACACCACCAGAAAGAACAATAGCATCCACAGGCACCCTACACCATCACTCACACAACATCCAAGCACGTCACATAATACACCTCTAAATATCACCCCACATATAACAACACACACCACCCCACACATCACCCCCACCACCCCATGGCACTGCAAAGACACCCCAGGTTCTCTGAGGAGGAGCTCAGGGTCATGGTGGAGGAAATCATCCGGGTAGAGCCACAGCTATTCGGATCACAGGTGCAGCACACCACCATAGCTAGGAAGATGGAGCTATGGCGAAGAATCGTGAACAGGGTCAACACAGTGGGACAGCACCCAAGAACACGGGATGACATCAGGAAGAGGTGGAATGACCTACGGGGGAAGGTGCGTTCCGTGGTCTCAAGACTCACTACATGGGAGGAGCAGGTCTTGGCTATACTGCATCCTGAGGGCCTACTACCTTATCCCACCACCCCACCTGCATGCCATCACATACCCCCACTCTCGCCCTCACCCCCATCACTCCAACTCCTCACATATGTCCCAACATCACAAACCACACATCCCAAACCCAAACCCTGCATGTAACACCAAAGCATGGACACCTATCAACAAGTCATGTCCACTGCACATACCCATACACCCCCCTAAACCATTATCACACAAGGTCCTACACAGGAATGCAAGCACTGCGGTTCAGGGTCACCCACCCATTGCACACCATGGCACACACAGATGCAATAATCATGCCTTTACACCCCTGCAGGACCACTACCCAACGTCACCGGACAGGAGGGTCCAGACATGTCCACTCCACCCACAGAAGAGGCCCACAGTGATGACAGCAGCTCCGTCCAGCTGGATCTGGATGACCAGCCCGGCCCATCTGGGACCTCGGGACAGTCGGTTCCCCTCACACTGTCACAGGCCACTACAAAGCATCCCCCCTCTGGAAACAGCAGCACAGCACCCACCCAGCGGGCCTATACCACTGTCCCCAGGACACGTCAATCAGCAGTGTGTCCACCACTACAGGGAACCCAGGCTAACCCACCACCCCAACAACACCAGGGACCTGGGGGCAGTGGCAGTGGGCACACGGTTGAGGGGACAGAGGCCCAAGAACACGGGGGAACTGGGAGGGCTGCTGTGTGACAGGGGGAGGACAGGCCCAGGGAACTCACCCTCCACGAGGCCCTCTCCAACATCATGGGAGCATACCACCATTCCCAGGAGACGATGGCAACGGTACTGGCCAAGTTTCAGGAGACCCAGCGGATGCAGGAGGAATAGTATTTGGGCTTCAGGGAGGAACTAAAATCCATCAATTCCACCCTGGACACCATTGTAGGGGTGCTGAAGGAACTCGTCAACACCAGGAGGGACACTGTGACATAACAAGGGGCCCCTGACACTAGCCTAGACGATGAACTGCCCACCACCTCCGCCGGCGCTATTGGACAGGAAGCACCGCCACAGGACCACGACACCAGCACCCAACCGCCTGCAGATGGAGAACCACCCCGCAAGCGGTCCCTGAGATCCAGGACAAAGACAGAGAACAATGCCAAGACCCCCACCAAGAAATAAGACCACCCTGATTTGTCATCCTTCTGTCCCACTTTGTCTCCCTGTCCATACTTAAACTGCCCCAGCTCCACTTCCTATGCCCTTTTGGACAATGCACCTGTGAGACAAATAGACTGGACTCTGCCATGGACATTCCTCCACCATCACCCCTGACCATTTTACAACCCCCTCCACTATTTAGCACTTAAATAAACACCCTTAAATCACAAAACAATCTGGAGCCAGTCTGTGCTTTCTCAATTGCGTATTTGCAATAACTGAGGGAAATAGCAATGTCCATTGTATTGTCAACATACCTATGTCACACAGCTCTAGTCCATGCAGAAACAAAGCAGATGTCACACAGTGGGACCCACATCTGTGAAATCGTAAGGGAAAGTGACAACTCAGTGACCATACACTGGGTGAAAATGACAGACAGATGAGAGGCAGTAGAATTAAATCAGATGTAGCAGGCTATGTTGTCTTCTTACCTGTGTCTCACTGGAAGTATTGGTGGATCACTATGTTCCTGTTGTCTATGTCCTCTTCTTCTGCTTCCTCGTCTTCACTGTCCACAGGCTCCACAGCTGCCACAACACCTCCATCTGGACCATCCTCCTGCAGAAAAGGCACCTGTCATCGCAAAGCCAAGTTGTGAAGCATACAGCAGGCCACGATGATCTGGCATACCTTCTATGGTGAGTAGAATAGGGAACCTCCTGTCATATGGAGGCACAGGAACCTGGCCTTCAGAAGGCCGAAGGTCCTCTCTATAATCCTCCTACTTCGCCCATGGGTCTCATTGTAGCGTTCCTCTGCCCTTGTCCTGGGATTCCTCACAGGTGTTAATAGCCATGACAGGTTGGGGTAACCAGAGTAACCTGCAAATGGCGAGGGACAACTGTTAGACACACACTAACTGACAGGGACATCCCCAGACCCAGACACCTATTCACACTGTATAGGGTGAATGTCCTGACCTAATAGCCACACACGGTGCCTCTGGAGTTGCCCCATCACATAAAGGATGCTGCTATTCCTCAGAATGTAAGCGTCATGCACTGAGCCAGGAAATTTGGCATTCACATGGGAGATGTACTGGTCGGCCAAACACACCATCTGCACATTCATCGAATGGTAACTCATCCGGTTTCTGAACACCTGTTCACTCCTGCGTGGGGGGACCAAGGCCACATGTGTCCCATCAATGGCACCTATGATGTTGGGGATATGTCCCAGGGCATAGAAGTCCCCTTTCACTGTAGGCAAATCCTCCACCTGAGGGAAAACGATGTAGCTGCGCATGTGTTTCAGCAGGGCAGACAACACTCTGGACAACACGTTGGAAAACATAGGCTGGGACATCCCTGATGCTATGGCCACTGTTGTTTGAAAAGACCCACTTGCTAGGAAATGGAGTACTGACAGGACATGCACTAGAGGGGGAATTCCTGTGGGACGGTGGACAGCTGACATCAGATCTGGCTCCAACTGGGCACACAGTTACTGGATTGTGGTACGATCAAGTCTGTAGGTGATGATCACATGTCGCTCCTACATTGTCAACAGGTCGACCAGCGGTCTGTACACCGGAGAATGCCGCCATCTCCTCACCTGCCCCAGCGGACATTGCCTATGGAGGAGAACAGCGAGCAGAGAGTCAACCAACTCTGAGGTACATAAACACAACTTAATCGGAAAATGTGTGCAAATCGACAGATGGCTGTATTAGTGTTTAAGCAAGGCCTAGATATGTTTCACGCAGTCCAAAATAATGCCATGTGTACCCCTGAAATGGCGGCTGCCTGACCTGTAAAGTGAGACAAGGGGATATGAGGTAACTGCGCTGGCTTTGTACACCGTCGCGGTAGGCGGTCGAAGACCGTGGCACAATCCTGCATTGGTTAACATTGAACCCTATGGGTCCCAAGAGCCAATGACGATGTACGCCAGCGGTGAAGGTGCGCACCGCCGCGGACGTGACCGCCATTTTCTCTCTGTTCAATCACTGGATACCTGATCTTCGACAGGAGAAGACCTACACTGGAAGTGCTACTGTGACCTCAGTCTGGAAGAGACAATGGCTCAAGTGTCTGGGGAAAGGGCCCCTGCCTTCAGCATGGAGGAGTTGGAGAAACTAGTGGATGGGGTCCTCCCCCAGTACACGCTACTCTACGGTCCTCCAGACAAACAGGTGAGTACACTGTGAGGATGCTGTATGGGCAATGGCTGTTTGGAGTGGTGTGGATGAATGATGGGGGGAGAATGAGGCGTGCATGAAACGACGGTGAGTGCATGTGCGTCAGGGCAAGGGTAGGGATGTGGGCCAATGACTGTGACAGTGCGGACGGTTATATCTTCTCCATTTCCCCTGTACTATTCCTGTAGGTCACCGCCCACCAGAAGAAGGATATTTGGCGTGTGATCGCCAAGGAAGTCCGGACCCTGGGGTTCTACCACAGCCGGAGCACCCACTGCCATAAAGGATGGGAGGACATTCGCTGCTGGAGCAAGAAGAGGGCAGAGGCCCAGCTGGGGATGGCCTCCCAATGTGGGAGGGGTGCCCAACGCACCATGACCCCCCCTGATGTTCCGGATCCTGGCGGTGGTGTACCCAGAGTTGGATGGGTGCTTGAGGGGATCACAGCAGCCACAAGGGGGTGAGTACACTCTCATTCAGCTGATTCAGCGCGTATTGTAGGTGTCTGGGTGGGGGAGGTGGGCTGTGGGTTCCCCTAGGCCAGGGCGAGTTTAGTAGGCAAGGTCCCTTCTGAAGGCAGGCCCTGTGGCACCCCACCCTACCTGTGTACAGAGCCAACTACACCTAGTCAGGCTCTTGTGACATCCATGTGTGCAGCAATCAGGCATAGCCTTGTAACCCATGTCCCTGTGATTGATTAGGGAACTCCAAGTAAACGCATAGTGCAGGGGGATTCTGTGTCTGTAGTGTCCGCCAACGGTAGCGGTATTGCATGCACTCACCATGTCTTTCTTCTGTCCCCCCCCCCTTTTTGTGGTCTCTGTGTTCTTCTGTGCATTAGCATCAACAGGCGGAGGAGCAGTGGCACCGGAGCAGGAGGGAGCTGCATCCCACATGGCCCTGGAGGGTGACACAACGGAGTCTGAATTCACCAGTGGGATGGAGGGCAAGGGGAGCTCCACTGCGGGGAGAGGAGCTGAGACCAGCAATACTGACTCCTCCTCTGATGGAAGCTCCCTTGCAGTGGCGGTCCCATCCGTGTCCCCCGCATCTACAGGTACAGTCGCCACCCCCCCTACCAGCACCGCCCTCCCAGCAGCCCCTCAGCGTTTGCCCTGTGGCCGCTCACCCAGGAGGGTGGGCCTCTCCTTTGCCCCAGGCACCTCAGCCCCTGCCCCTGTCACCCCTTCTGCCCTCAGTGAGGAGGCCATTGACCTCCTCAGGTCCCTCACTGTTGGGCAGTCTACCATTTTGAATGCCATCCAGGGTGTAGAAAGGCAGTTGCAACAAACCAATACATACCTGGAGGTCATTCATTCTGGCCAGGCAGCCCAACAGTGAGCTTTTCAGACTCTGGCCTCAGCACTGATGGCAGCCATTGTCCCTGTCTCTAGCCTCCCCCCTCCAACTTCCTCCACCCAGACCCAAACCCCTGTAGCTCAGCCTATCCCAAGCACACCATCAGACCAGCATGCACACACGTCAACAAACAAGGGAAGCTCAGGTAATCATAAGCACCACACATCCCACAGGCACTGACGCAAGCATCATACACATGCAGACATACCAATATCCACTGCCTCCACTGTGTCACCGTCCTCCTCGTCTACCTCCTCCCTCCCTGTCTCGTCTCCACTCACACCTGCATGCACTACATCCTCAGCCACTACCTCAATCCCCAGCACACCCACCACCACACCCCGCTCACGTGCACTCACCACCCCCACTACCATTAACACATTCCCTGTGTCCGCTCCCAGTGTGTCTGTGAGCCCACCTCCCAAGGTACACAAACACCGGCACACACCCACCCAACAGCCATCCACCTCACGACAGCCTCCAGCCCATGCACCTTCACCCAAAGTCAGCAAACGTACACCTCCTACAACCACTACCTCTTCCTCCACTCCTAAACCCCCTCCATCTACCCTTCCCAGTGTGCCCAAAAAACTTTTCCTGTCCAAACTTCAACTCTTTCCCTCACCTCCCCCACCCCTTCAGTCTCCTAGGGCCCAGCTCTCCAGGTCCCAACCTAGCGCCTCAGCCACAACATCTGCGGGAACAGTGGTGCCAGTAGTAACCGGCTTCTGGAGTGCGACAGGCAGGAGGGCAGCCAGTGTGGCAAGGAGCCAGAGCACGGACAGTCGTCCACCTCAAAAGCAGAAAAAGTTGGCCAGTGCCCGGTGGGAGAGAGGAAAAAAATCAGCCACCAAAGCCGCTCCCAGGGGTACAGTTGGGAGTGTGGAGACAGCTGCGCCACCATCCAAGGTGGGGAAGGGGCACAGTAAAACCGGCAAGTCTGTGAAAACCTGCACGGCAGACAAGACCGCAACAAGCACCGCTGAACAGGACACCGCCGCCACCAGCACCGCTGAACAGGACACCGCCGCCACCAGCACTGCTGAACAGGACACCGCTGCAACAAGCACTGCTGCCAAGGACACCGCCGCCACCTGCACCGCTGCCAACGACACCACCGCCACCAGCACCACTGAACAGGAAATCATCGCAACAAGCACCGCTGAACAAGATACCGCCGCCACCAGCACCGCTGCCAAGGACACCGCTTCCACCAGCACCGCTGAACAGGACACCGCTTCCACCAGCACCGCTGAACAGGACACCGCCGCCACCAGCACTGCTGCCAAGGACACCACCGCCAGCAGCACCGCTGAACAGGACACCGCCTCCACCAGCACCGCTGAACAGGACACTGCCGCAACAAGCACCGCAGGCCAGTTAGCGCCAAAGATTCCGACGCTACTGAGGCCACGCCGAGCAGGATGAAGCACTCTGGGCACAAAGCCTCCTCCAGAACCAGTGGAGAGATCCATCCACTACCTCAGTCCTTGGGAGGATGAAGCACTCTGGGCACAAAGCCCCCTCCAGAACCAGTGGAGAATGACATCCACTACCTCGATCCTTGGCAGGATGAAGCACTCTGGGCACAAAGCCCCCTCCATAACCAGTGGAGACTGTTATCCACTTGAGAGACTGTGGCTTTGCACTCCCCTGGATAAAGCAGTGGGCAAACCACCCACTGGAGAGACTTGAGAGACTGTGGCTTTGCACTCCCCAGGAAAAAGCAGTGGGCAAACCACCAACTGGAGAGACTTGAGAGCCTGTGGCTTTGCACTCCCCAGGATAAAGCAGTGGGAAAACCACCCACTGCAGAGACTTGAGAGCCTGTGGCTTTGCACTCCCCAGGATAAAGCAGTGGGCAATCCACCCACTGGAGAGACTTGAGAGACTGTGGCTTTGCACTCCCCAGGATAAAGCAGTGGGCAAACCACCCACTGGAGAGACTTGAGAGCCTGTGGTTTTGCACTCCCCAGGATAAAGCAGTGGGCAACCCACCCACTGGAGTGACTTGAGAGACTGTGGCTTTGCACTCCCCAGGATAAAGCAGTAGGCAAACCACCCACTGGAGAGACTTGAGAGACTGTGGCTTTGCACTCCCCAGGATAAAGCAGTGGGCATGGAGCCCCCTAGTGGATCTGGCACCGTGCACTCATCCGGATGAGGTGCTGCCCCTTCCCTTCCCCCTGATGTGCCTGTTTTATTTCTATCTGATGCCCCAGCAGTGTTCTCTCCGTCTTGTTTGGGTATTGAGTGTGGGCCTCACCCATGCATTTTGGGCCCAGTGGTCCACGGACTATGATGGTGGAATCCCTTGGACTTGTATACTTGGTGTATATATTTGTTTATAGTGTGAATATCTTTATATATGTATATATTATTGATTCATGTATTTGAATATATTACAATCATTCAACTCATTTCCTTTTCTCCTTGCATTCTTCCAGGGCGGGTTGGGGGGTGTAACTGTAATGTATCATGATGTATTAGTGTGTGTGTTGTTGTGGGTGAGGGTGGGGGTGTTTGCGTGCGTGTGTCACTCTCTTTTGCCTCCCCCCTCCCCTGTGTCGTAGGTGCAGTACTCACTGTGGTCTTCGCCACCGTCTTTGTTCTTCCTGGTAGAGAAGCAGGAAGATAAAGGCTGGCAGTACCTGGAGCTCGGGTTCCATGGCGTCCTGATTCCTCGTGGGGTGTGTAGAGGTGAGCGTTTTCCCTTCCAAGTCCTGTTTCTGTCGTGTTTTTGTTTGCGGTGAATCCACCCCGGGAAAGGTGGCGGATTGGACTGTTGTAATTCTGTGGGCGGTACATTGTCCTCCACCTGTCTGTTGGCGGTTACCGCCGCGGTGTTTGTTTGTACCACCTTGGCAGTCGGAGTGTTAAAGTGGCTGTCTATGTTGGCGGTTTCCGCCACAGTCGTGATTCCAATTTTTTCCCACCGGCCTGTTGCCGGTTTTACCGCCGCTTTAACACCGACCGCCAGGGTTGTTATGACCACCGTAGTGTGCAACATTGGATAGCTGTTATCCCTTCAACATGAACAATATATTGTAGATGCGTGTGTGGCAGAATGGTATAGACTTTGGGCTGGATATTGTTTTATGAGGTTTAGTGGAGTACATGTGTCACCTGAAGATGCTGTTTCCATTGTATGCTTGTTCTTCCTCTACCCAACGCAGTTTCTGATGACATGGTCCCCATATGTTTTAGCGGCCTCAATGACTCCAGCAAAGAAGCGTGCCTTTGAAAACATGGCTGGGAGATTCCAGCACATCTGTGATGTCCAGAGAGGGTACCGCAGGATGTCCAAGTGTTACAATTGTGAGAAATCATCGGGGTCATGGCAGGCATTTCCTCATGGAGGACCAGCCAAACAGCCTGCAACAAGCACAAAAATGAGTGGAACCTCAACGCAGAGGGTCAGGGGTGGGTCTGCAGGTTCTGCCCCCTCAACTCAAGAACCCCTACCAGTATCTCAGCCACTGCCACCGCCAGCTTCCATTGCCTCCAAATTTGAGGACGAAATGTGTAAGGGCATGGCCAAGATCACATTGTGGTTATCCCAACTGGAGGAGGCTAATGAGCTAAATTATTAACTTTTAAAGTTCATCAAAAAGAAACTAAAGAAGCACTGACTTTGAACCATTTCCTCTTCCCAGTACCTTCCCTTCCTCTAATGTTTATTGTAAATAGTTTTACTGGGTTTTAGATGGGTAGGCATAGGTAAGCTAGCATTGAGTAGGTTAGATTTAGGACATAGTTGGTATAGTTAGGGGGTAGGATTTAGGGATCTTTTGTGATTTTGGGGGACTGGGGGGTTATGCATATGGGTATATGGTAAAAAATTACAAATATATATATATATATATATTTGTTTAGGCAATAGGTTTAGGTAGTCTATGTTTAGCATTACTTCATGTTGTCCTTCTCATCTATTGTCTCTTAAGTGGCATTGGTGGAGGCAATGTTTATTGTGTGGCATTACATGTACAAGATAAGATTAGGGCTAAGGTAAGATTAGGTAGTATAGGTTAGGTTAGTGGAGGTTCGTGTGTAGTTTTGACTTTGTGTTAGGAAGTGATTTCTTGTGTTAATAAATCTTGTTAGTTTCCTACAATATGATGTCCATGATGATAGACTGTCTGGATGTTATCATGTTTGCACTGCTCACGTTAGAATGCCCTTGGGCATGCATTCATTATTGATTTACATGTGTGACTATGTGTATCCCCTATGACCAAGGACCTGTCTGATTGGCAGTGGTATGACATCATCTACTCAGTACACTATTCAGTGCAGTTCCTGGTACTCTGATTGTGCATGGATATAAATTCTAAGACAGGTAATCAGGCAACATCTATTGTTTGTGGTAAGTTATGTAACATTTATTGTTGGGAAGTTTCGAACATTGCTCTCTACCTCATTTGTGGAATGGATACTGGCACACTAATGGCTGCCCCTCACAGTCTTACATATGCCTATTTCATTGATAACATCAACGTTGTACTGGTACAATCATCAGGGATACTTCCAGACACTTGTGCAAATTTTGTTGCATTCCACAATGCTATCAGTCACCTTAATCATGTTTGGGTCTATGTGTGTGGCTTTGTGTCTGATAGAAAGCCACACATGTCCTTTTGTGATGTAGTCATTGTCTTGGATTCACTCAAAGCATGCATTTGAATCAGTTGATGAATCACTGAAAAAAAAAACATATATGATTATGGTAGTTTAATTACATGTGCAAGTTTTGTTTTAGATGATGTACAATGTATAGTTCACTGACCCCATGAGCGATCCAAAGCCAATTAATGTCTAGTCAGAGTCCAAGGGTGAGGAACATGTCATAAGACATGTGGAGAAGAAGGGAGCATCAGTGAGGAGGTGTCCAAATTGACAATAGGTAGGAATTAAGACTATGGCAGTCCAGGCATGTTGGGTCAACTGTGATAGAGTGAAGAGGGCATGTTAGCAGCTGTCACTACACTGGCATGATCTTAAGCACAGAACTAAAGAGATACTGTCCACGTGGCACAGATTGTAGCTACTGGGTGGTTTTGTTGGTGAATGTTGTTCCTTCCACATTGTCATCCTCTGATGTGTGTGGTGCCTCCTGTACCATGGGTGGTGCTGTTGTTGACGTTGAGGGGGGCACACACACACATCAGGGGATAGAGATGTCAAATCAAAGGTTCCGGCAGCTGCCATTTGTGGGAAAGAAAAAGGCATCACTACGTCAAAGAGGAACTGCTGGTTTTGCAACATAGGAGCTAAATCACAGTGGTAGACAGCCATGTTTTCAAGGAGGGAGGCCAGATTCCGCTGCATGGACTCCAGGACATTTGGATACCCCCCAGCCTGTTGGCAATCATGCTGCTGCTACTTTAGGAAGGCAACTGCTCCAGCTTCTGCCTAAGGACAGCAGCTATGTTGGCCAAGGACTGCTGGAGTCCACGTTAAGGAGAGTGTGCACCTCCGATGGCACAAGAGTTTCACTTATTTGGACTAAGGCACCTCTGCACTCCCTCTAGGTTGCCCACCATGGTCTCCAACCCCACCCGCACCTGCTGTGCCCGCTCCAGCTTGACTCCTGAAAGGTCTTCTGAAAGGTAATGTCTTGCTCCTCAGAGTCCAGGACTGTGGCTGAAATGGGCAGTGCAGTGCACTGGAGGGAACCCAGGACATTGTGGAGAGTGTCAGCATTGATGGCCATCCAGATCATCTGAAAGATCACTACTCCCACATGCCCACATAGCTATTATTATGTTGTATTATATATAATGAAATGACACTGAGCAAATCATGATTCTAGTTTAAGTAAATAACAAAAGATTGAATTTACATATGGGCTTGGTAGGTACATAATATTTTAGATGTTATCAATTTAAGGTTTGCTTTAATTATACAGCGTGGCCCATTCTTCTGCATATGTACCCCTTGTATTGATTTGACTGTGTTACATATGCATGCCATGGGCATTGTTGGGGATCTGTGCACACACCACAAATAGAGATGTACAGAATAATTTGCATTTGATTTCATATATATTTGAGTAAATAACTGACTCCTCTGCCATCCTATGTATGTTGTTATAGTGATGGAATGGTGTGAGCTATCAACATGCATTCTCCTAGCCACTTTGAGTCATGTGTCCAGCATTTAATTAATTGACATCAAAATGATAAAAATCCAGTCAGTAGAACCGAAGTTATGAATTGTTTAGTAAAAACTAGTGCCTAAAAGAAGAAGGCACAAACAGCAGTCTTCTAGTCAGTGAGACCGGAACAAAGTCGAAAAATATTGCAGTGAGGTGTGGTTCGGATACAAGCAGGGAATTGGACCCGGTCAGCGCTTACCTTTGGACTTAGAAGAACATTGAAGAAAAATATTCTGACAAGATAAAGTTCAGCAGAGCAAGGCTGCAGGCCATGTCCGAGGAGGGAGTGTCATTATGAGGGAGCCACTGGATGAAGTTATGGTGAAGAGTACTACATTTGGACTTTACCCCTGTTTTGGAGGTTAAAAATCTCTAGCGGGACATGGGCATAAATGAAGACAGTTCCAGGAGGTCAGACACTCTTTTGGCGAAGGATTACTGAACAGTACTTTCTGATGCGGTAGAGAATATAGTGGGAGCAACTACAAAGGCAGGCAATGCTCCTTGGGCAGATCGACAAGCAAGTTGGTCCTAGTCTTCCCCCAGTTCTCAGAGCAGTTTTTAGCCAAAAAGTCTCAGGTTTTGGCTATCTGGGTACCTTTACCACCACAACCAGTGGTCCATGGTTGGTTGGACACCACATGTAGGTACGGGACTCACTCAGGCTAGGTAAAAGTGTGGGTTCAAGATGGTAGGAGCCTTTTATGCTCCTGCAGCTCACAACAGGAGGCCAGAAAACTAGTCATTGTAGTCACTCTGGTTCTCCTGGGTTAAGGTGATGATGCTGGGTTCAAATAGCAGGGCTGGCCTCTGACAGTTCAAGGCAGGCTTCAGGCAGCAAATCAGTCCATCAGGTGCAACAAAGCAGCCTTGTGAAGTACACAGCTGGCCACAGCAGCAGACAATCATCTAATAGTCTTTCTAAAGGTCCAGAAAGGGAACTGAAGAGTGGGTCTGAGAGCCCTAGTTTTATACATGTGGCCTTCTTTGAAGTTGTGAGATGCTCCAGAGGTTTCTGTTTGAATTGCTTGTAATTTACTGACTTCCTGCTCTAGTTCCAAGCGTGCAAGTGGGGCTGTGCCCAGCCCCCAGCATCCTGCCAGCAGATGGCCCATTCAGACAAGCCTAATCCCTATATTGTGTGACTTTCTGGAAGGAATTAAAACATTCTGTCAGTTGCACCCAGTCATGTGACCCAGGGGAGGCTGCAGGCACCAAATGGCTAAGGATAGGAAAGTGCAAGCTTCTAAAAGTGGCATTTGCAAAACTGAATTTTAAAATACAACTTTACCATTTCACAAATATGGCAGGCCCCAGGGGGTGTAGTACCCCACCAGTAATTAGTTTGGTGTGGGGGGGCCACACATATCTTATGAAAAATGTTCCAGGCCCTGTGGATGGGTTCTCTGGAACCAAAATCAGGTCAGGGAGAAGGGCAGCGCACCCCCCCTTTCAGAAGTTTGGTGAATTCCAGGGAATGGTGTCCCCAAGGCTAAAATCACCTTGGGGAGAGGGGTCCCATGCCAGCCCCACTCCCCATATTTATATTAAATAACTATGGAGGTTACTTTAATTAAAAATACAATTGCATTTTTTATTTTATTTTTACTGCAATCCCATGGCAGAACTGCAGGATTAAAAAATATAGTTTTTTATATTTTTGCTCCAGGGGATCACAAAGGCTGGGGGACATTTATTTTTATGTTCTGGCCAGCCAATCAGAAAGCTTGCTCCCAGAAGACACTCACCCTTGACCAATCAGAACACTCTATTTTTTGAAGATGTGTCCCACAAACTCAGCTGTGCAGATCTAAAAATATTTTGGAAACTCAATTTCTCAAAAACTACTGAACGGATGTACACTAAATCACAAAAAAAACAACTTTTTGGACTAAGATCCAGTCCCCTGCCAAATATAGTGAAGTTCAGCCATTTTGTCTACAGTTAATTCCCAAAAACTCAATGAGAAGTGCATAGGGAAATTCTGCTTTCGGACCCCTCGTTTTCTGAGCCCCAATTTGAAGGATCACCCAAAATCTTTCCAGGAAGGAGCTGAGCGAAAAATATGTCTTTTTTTGTAAAGTTTTGTGAAGATTTGCTAAACAGCACTGAAGTTCTTAGCAAACCCAAAAAACGTTTTGTATGGAAAAAAGATCATTACTGTATATATCCAATTCTGAAACCGTGTCCCACAGTACATTATCTTGTTTGCTCTGGCAATTTCAGTGCTGGTGGGCAGGCTGCGAGTCCTTTTAATGTTATAAAGAAACAAACAGAAGACACCACTGCAGCTCCCCTTCTCTTTATTTGTTCTCTTATGATATGTTTCTGCTAATTAGCCTATCAGAATTTGGCCTGTGGCCAGGCCTTGCATCCAACTCCCTGCTGGCAGCCAACCCTGTACTGTGCATGGCCTTTGGCAGCAAGGGTTGGCCAACCCTTCATGGGTGCAGCAGAAGCCATCAATGTTTTTTATTAATATTGGAGAGAAACATACAGTCCCCTTCCCTAAGTCTTTAGGGCAAGTAGGACCCCATCCATGGGGACCTTTTTATATTTTAAAGGGAGGGAGGTAGGGAGGCATACGGTGCCGTCCCCTGAGTGAATAGTGGCCCAACGACCCCTTCTGAAGGTGCCTGGACATATATTTAAAGAAGGAGAGCTGAGCCCATAGTGGCCTGGGGACCCAATGCCTAGGGCCTAATCATATACTAGCAGAAGAGAGGGGTGCATGCCATCCTCTATGGGCCACTATGTGCCTTAGGGACCCACCCCTGGTGCCTTCATGTTTTGACAGGAGGGGTGGAGTGGCCACCGCCTTGAGACAATAATGGCATCTGGGACACCATTCCCTCTAGTGTAGGTGCTCCTGGGTGGGTGCCTACCCAGGGTACCCACTAAACAGTATATTGGGGCTCTGTGGGGAGCCACAGGACCCCCATAGTCCAGTTTAGCTACCTGCATGCACCTATCCTGAGTGCTGCAGGACGCAGCATTGCTCCCGCCTCATGGGTTCAGCTGTTTTGTTAATCTCAGTTTCCCTGCCCCCAAAAGAGTGGACAGGGAAACAAAAGTTTGCTCACACCTGGAGGGAGCAGTTTGAAAGCTCTGATCAACTGATAACATGCATGCCTTCCCTGCCTGGAGCATATTACAATCAACATTGACTCTATAGGGATGGATCCAGCACAATTCTCCAGACTTCAATGCCTGGAAGTCTGCTTCAACTTGCTGGAACTATTACTTGCACTCCCACCAAGACCATCGTCATCAAATATTTTATTTCAACGGTCATCGGTTACGTCATAGAACATGTCATAAGTGATGCAATATGTGTGGTCATAAGTAGTGCATGGCAAGGGTGTGAATAATAGTTTCTTCAGTTAAATATAACTGGAGAATGTCTTCTGGTTGATTTTAAAACGTTATGTTTTAACTGAGATTTTAACCTAACTATAAAGTCACTTTAACCTTTGGATTTTGCTGTGAAATGCTTAGGATTTTTTAATGTAAAATATATCAAATATAAAAGATTTAATTTTATGGAAGGCACACTTATTAACTTTGTCAAAGGGTCAGCACACTAAAATATGAAAGGCAATCTATTGACTTTATCTTGGATTCAGAACATTAACATTCATAAAGCAGACTATTGGCTTACTCAAAAAATCCCCACACTAGGTATTAAGTAATCACATCCCAAAGAACTCCTTATGTATGCACACATGGCAAGAAATAATAATAATTGTAAAAAATGTGTTAGTCAAAATAACCACAAATTAATGTTTGAGACTTTCTTTAACATCATTTAAGCCACAAAATGCAACCATATGACCAACCAAAAAAAGCCCCTGCACTCCAGCTAAAGAGCCTGCAACTCAATTTCAAAGAGCTTTAGAAATTATGATAACCTCTCATGGGGTTGTGCTTTCAATGACCAAGGAGACTTACAGGTTTAAAAAAAAACTTTACTGGGTGGCTGCTGTGCTTCTTCAGCCCTCCACCAAACTTTCATAATTTGGTATTGGTGTCCCTACCACTTCTTGGGGTACCACAACAACATTTAACCCTTTGTGTGCCTGGGACTAGCTGGGCTTGACCTCGGCCATGGTTGCTATGTGCCAAGGACGAGCGCAGCTCATCCTGCACCCGGCCCAGAGGAGGGAGTGCAAGCGCTCCCCCCGTGGGCCTCCCACCCACACCCCCCCGTCAGGGATGTAAGGGGAACCGCTTCCCCTTCCACCCCGCCACCGATCCATCCCCAGTGACATCTGATGATGTCAGCATGTGATTGCGTACTGACCTCATCAGAGGTCACCTCCCATCGCAATGGAAGCATGCTTCCAGCACGATACAGAAGAGAAATGCTAAGCATTTTTCTTCAGCTTGTGAGGAAGGGCCAGGCAGAGGCATGAAAGGAAAGGAAAGGCCTTTCCGTTCCTTTCATGTCTCTGTAAGCATTTCTGCAGCCCGATCGAGACGTGATCGGGCTACATAAATGCCCACTACACACCAGGGAGGTTTTTATTTAGGTTATTTACTGATAAGGGGAGCGGCCCTTTGGGCAAGGGGCACTCCCCAGGGGGGACAATTTATTTTAAGGCCATTTCTGCCCCTGAGGGCAGAACAGTCTCTATAGATTAGGACGATCTGACCCCAGGCCTCTGGGAGGGTGGAAGCCGCTAAAAACCAGAGATTTTGTTTTATTTGTTTTGTTTCATAAGGGGAACGACCCCTTAGGCAAGGGTTGCTCCCCAGGAGGCAATCATTTTTTTAGTCCTTTTCCGGCCCCCGGCGGCAGATCGACCTATATTGATTATGCCAATATGCACCCAGGGAGGGCAGAAACCAATTGACACCAGGGATTTTTTAATGACATTGGCATAAGGGGAGAGACCCCTTTGGAAAGGGTCGCTCCCCAGAGGGCAATTTTTTTATTAGGCCTTTTCTGCCCCCCCTGTGGGCAGATTGGCCTATATTGATTAGGCCGATCTGCCCCCGGGCGGGCAGAAGCCACTAGACACCAGGGATATTTATTTTTAGGTCAGTTTCATGCAAGGGGGGAAATAGTTTTTAGGCCATTTCTGCCCACCTTGGGGGCAGATCGGCCTATTTTTTTTTAGGCCAATATGCACCCAAGGGGGGGGCAGAAACCACTAGACTCCAGGGATTTTTTTGGGTGCCAATTTCTCTCAAGTGGAGTGACCCCTTAGGCAAGGGTCGCTCCCCTGGGGGGCAAATTTATTTTAGGCCATTTCTGCACCCATGGGGGGGGCAGGTCGGCCTATTTTGGTAAGGCTCATCTGCTCCCCAGGGGGGCAGAAACCCCACCAGATACCAGGGAATATTTGTTTTTCAAAAAAGAGGGTGGGGGTATGGCCATAACCTCACCCCAAACAAATGGGAATAAAGTTGTTCTGCACACCGGTGGACAGATGGGTTACCCCCGATCCTCTCCCCGGGGGGCAAAAAGCCTACTAGATGACAGGGAATTAAAAAAAAATAGTAGGCTGGTGGCTACCAACCAGTATGGGCATATTATGCCCCTACCCCACCATTTTGAGGTTTGCAAAGGATTCTGGGTAACAGAACCTGGGGAGAGCCCCACAAGTCACCCCATCTTGGATTCTCCTAGGTGTCCAGTTTTAAAAAATGCACAGGTTTGGTAGGTTTTCCTAGGTCTATCTACGCAAGTGAGGAAGCATTTTTATACGGATACTTGGGGAAACACAGAATAGCAAAACAAGTGTTATTGCCCCTTGTCTTTCTCTACATTTCTTCTTTCAAAATGTAAGACAGTGTGTAAAAAAGAAGTCTATTTGAGAAATGCCCTGTAATTCACATGCTAGTATGGGCACCCCCGGAATTCAGAGATGTACAAATAAACACTGCTTCTCAATACCTTATCTTGTGCCTATTTTGGAAATACAAAGGCTTACTTCATACCTATTTTTCACTCTTTATATTTCAGCAAATGAATTGCTGTATACCTGGTATGCAATGAAAACTCATTGATTGGCTCTTGGTACCTAGAGTCCTTGATGAACCTACAAGCCCTGTATTTCCCCGCAACCAGAAGAGTCCAGCAGACATAAGGGTATATTGCTTTCAAAAATCTGACATTGCAGGTGAAACGTGGAGAAAAATGGCTGTTTTTTTTTTTACCTCAATTTCAATATTTTTTTATTTCAGCTGTTATTTTCTGTAGGAAAACCTTGTAGGATCTACACAAATGATCCCTGCTGAATTCTGAATTTTGTCTTCTTTTCAGAGATGTTTTGCTTTCCGGGATCCAGCATTGGCTTCACACCTATTTCTGTCACTAACTGGAAGGCGGCCAAAAAGCACAAAACATAGTAAAAATAGGGTATGTCCCAGTAAAATGCCAAAATTGTGTTTAAAAATTTAGTTTTCTGATTCAAGTCTGCCTGTTCCTGAAAGCTGGGAAGATGGTGATGTTACCATTACAAACGTTTTGTTGATGCCATTTTCAGGGGAAAAAAACCAAACCTGCTTCTGCAGCCCTTTTTTCCTATTAAAAAAAAAAAAAAATGCAATATTTTGCCTAATTTCTTGATCTCCTCCGGGGGAACGCACAAAGTCTGGGTACCTCTAGAATCCCTAGGATGTTGGAAATTAAGGACGCAAACTTGGGCTAGGTAGGTTATGTGGACAGAAAGTTATGAAGGCCTAAGCGCGAACTGCTTCAAGTAGGCAATAAAAGGCCTGCCACATGAAGGGGAAAAGGCTTGGCAGTGAAGGGGTTGAAAACAAAGCCCACACAGGGCATTATGGGAGCCCCTGGAGGGAGCTGTGAATACTGAATGAGCAGACTCAGTGCTTCAATATTGAAGAGGCAAGCTCACATTTATTTTTAAAAAAAAATATTTTGTGGGTGCTGTGGGTGGGGTCCACAGCCTACATTTTTATTTTATGGATTGCAGTGCACCAAACCCACTCCTGTGGTGCTGTGCTATGTTTTCTTTCTTTGAATGAGTGCCCTGATCCCACCCGGGGAACCAACAACCATTTTATTTTAAATGGCAGCAGGTGAATGTGACTTCTGCAATGCTATGGCATTTTATCCCTTTGGTGTGTTCAGTCCCACCCAGAGCACTTACAACTTTACACAACAGGGGGCTACATAAGGAGGCCCAGGGCCCCTGTGGCCCTGCCAGCTCCTCAGTCATCCCACATCCTGGATGTTGGTGGGAGGCAGCAACAGTATATGTGCCCAGACCCAGTGCAAGCTCAATTTCTGCTTCTGCTGTAGGAGCTCATTCACTGTTGCCTACTCAAGCTGTTGCGTCAAGGGTGTTGTTTTGTACTTCTGGCCAAGGCAGAAATAATGTTAACTGTTGGCTCCAGAGTATGGGGTCCTTGGTATCAATAAGTGGCTATAGGAAAGGCACGACACACAAACCCCCCCTTCCCATTTAAAAATAAATAAATTGCAGGACCTATGATTAGGGTCTGGAGAACCAATAAGTGGCTCACATCCGAGGGGAGTGTTGCACTGTGTGGTAGAGCACTGTAGATTGTGGTACAGTGAAGTGTCATATAGTGGAAAGGCATAGAGTGTTAGTGAGTGGAGTGACATAGAGCAGAGAAAGAGAGTATAGTGAAGTTGTGTGACTTAGAGTAGAGTAGAGTAAAGTGGTATTTGGAGTGGCATAGAGTGAGTTACGTAGACTGTCGTAGATTATAGTGTAGTGTTATACAGTGGCATAAAGTGGACTAGAGTGGAGGAGTGGAGTAGAATGCTGTACAGTGGAGTAGAGTGGAGGGGTATACAGTGCTCTGCCATAGAGTGGAGTGGCATTGAGTGGAGTGGCTTAGAGTAGAGTGGCATGCTTTACAGTAGACTGGAGTGGTATAGAGTGGAGTTGCATGTTATAGAACGTCTTGGAGTGTAGGGGCACAGAGTAGAGTGGAGTAGATTGTAGAGCTATGTCATAGCCTCTGTTCACTAGTCTACTGCTTAGGTTTTTGGTATTGTCAAAATAGTCATTGCTATTCATGCAGTCTATCCAGATACAGAAAAATTGTCCATATGGATGATGTTCTTTAAGGGTATGGGGTGACCACTTGAGAAATGTAGTATGGTGTTCCTGACTGTGGGTTTAATGTACAGACTGTCCTCGATCCTGCCTTTTTCACACACTTTTTTGTGTGTCAGAAGACATTGAACTTTCACAATTACTACATGGCATTTGGCTAGTTTTTTCACAACCATCACAATTTGAGTGCTATGTCCACACAAGGTTCCTGGTGCTAAACAGTGGCTTGTAGGGGTCCCTCTCCCTCCCATCATGTTTCCATAGGTTCTCTATGGCTTTGTCTTGGCATTGTCTATGAAGCATGCTCAATACTCAGAATTTTGATTTTATGCATCTGTTTATGTACATGTATTAATTATTCACTAGGTTCTTCTTTCGTTCATGGTCCTTAGGAGGCCCATATTTGACAGGGATGGAAAAGCATAGACATCTTTGGTGGAGGAGTTGCTTCAATTTTAAAATTAACTGAACAGAGGATGTGGGACTCACATTGAATAATCTGAGGTCATGAGAGCCCTTAGCTTATGATTCCTTGAGGAACTACCTAATTTGTGGTCATCACAAAAAAAAAGGTTGAAAGATTGAAGTTTGGCATTTTCCGCCGTACTTTAGTCATGTAGCCATTAGGCTATCTGTGTGTATGTTTTTTATGTTGGGTGTCATGTTATATGTTTTATGTGGTGTACAGTATGTTGACAATTCTGATGCAATGATTTCCGAATTCAGGTTTAATGATTCTGAGGTGGAGGAGATTGTATTATGCAAACAGATTAAAAACGTGTTTGGTGCTGTAAGAAATATTGTATGTTCACTGATGTATTAACAGCTGTTTGATTACTCCCCACTACATACCACTTGCTGTTTTCACTGATTGTTGCCCAGATATCCCTACCTGAAGAAAGAGAGGCTCCACAGATCCCATCCTCTGGGCTGTCATTCAAATAACTCACCCGTTCTCCATGCACTAGTTATACCTTTGCATATTACATAAGTTGTAGCATGTGAAATCATAGCATTGATAACAACACTTATGACATCTGAAATTGCATGATTTGCCAGAACACAATGCATGATGGAGTGGCAAATTATAGTTAATGTAGTGTGGTGATTGAGATGACAAGACTACCTATGGACGTGTACAACTTATACTAATCTGATGGTAGTGACTATGTATACATTTGAGTCATAACAATGAGTCATAGTAATTTGAAAGTGTTTTGTGAATCACAAATTTAAGTTAGACCTATAACTTTACAATTTCTAATGTATGTGTACTTCCTGGGCACTGCCCTGATGGTTATCCTGTAAGAGGAACAGAACACCTCCCCACACCCAAGGCCTTTGTCCCAGCTCTAGGAGCAAATGTACACCTCAAGAAGGAGCTATTTTGTAAAATATGTGTTCCAAATGTGACTTTGCAGTGAACTGGATTTGTAAGAAATATTTTAAAAAGTCCAAAAAGTTACTTTTTAACTGGTTCCTAGGAAGAGATAATATTATTACATTTCAACTTGCTAACTTCCAACCCTTTGCTATGAAATAGCTATCCTTACTACAGTTAAAATAGCTTTTACATTTTCTTATTAAGGGCAAAGTTTTACATGCCCTACTCTTACGTACCATGCACCCTGCCTTATGGGTAGTTAAGCTTAACTTCGGGGTCAGTTTTGTCGTTCTTTAATACCATTCGCCCTGCCTTGTGGGCATTTAAGGTTAAATTAAGGGTAACATATTCATATTTAAAAGGAAAGTTAAGACTTGTAAAAATAGGTTGATGGGATGCACTTGCAGTTTAAACCTGCTCAGCCAGGACACCTATGACACATACTCAGACATGTTTGCTTTGTCATTTTAGTGGTGGCACAACACCTGCTGTAGTTGACTAATGACATTTAACTTACAGTCCCTAGCTACATTTGCACCAAATACTAGGGACCTATAGGTAAGTTACATTTGTACATCCAATTTCAACATGTTTTAGGGGTCAGAGCACGTGCACTGGGGTCTGGCTAGCAGAGTGAAAGTGCAGAATTAAAAAAAACAAGAGCATCAGTCCAAAATAATGATGCCCGAAATAAGCATGTTCTCACAATATCTATCAATCTATCTATCTATCTATCTATCTATCTATCTATCTATCTATCTATCTATCTATCTATCTATCTATCTATCTATCTATCTATCTATCTATCTATCTATCTATCTATCTATCTATCTATATATAGAGCCAATATCTTATGAAATTCTTCTTCCTGTGTAGTAAGGAAACAGAATATATACCACAGCTTATTTTCACAGAGCTTATTTATTCTTGCATCGTGTAGGCTACAGAAAAATAACGGCCCAACACGCTTCGGGCCTTCGATTCTTGGTCACGGGTCAGGTTTCGTTCTTTGTGTTTACACCACATCACCACACAACAAAGTATTTAATTAACAATAAAAACAGACTAACAAAACATAATGTGTTCAGTTTGTTTGTAAAGGAAAAAATGGCGGCCATTATTAAACATTACAAATCTCGGGCCAGATACTCACACCATGCACAATATATACATGGCATGGGCAAATTTCTATTTGGCCCAGTGCAAGGTTTGGAGCTAACATATTATATGTTGTACTTCTTGCTTTTTATGCCAAGCCTAGAAAAACAACTCCACCCAAGTGAGTAATTGTACATAATATACAACTTCATTAACAATGTTTCCACATCAGAATATTTATCTTATTGTATTCCTGTGAGCAAATCTATAAACATTATAGCATATTTCTTCACCAAGACACAGAATTAAGAATTCAATAAATGACACAGCATGCTTCATACTGCTTCCTGATACTGTCCAAGTGAGCCTTACAACATTATCTCTTCTTTTCCTATATTATTATCCAAATAAGCTCAATCCATACCTATTTTGAATTAGAAAAGGGAAACCACATTGCACCATACCCTCATACTTCTTGTATACTGCTTTACTTTAACCTGACCTAGGGCTAAGTTACATCAGATAAAAATGGCTCTTTTGCTTTCCTTTTTCTTTTTAAAATTGCTGACTCAAATCATCCCTGAAAACATAAATACAAAAACAAAAAACATTAGCACCAATCACCTTAAATATTATATTGCAACACTCACATCCACCTAAACATATACAAATCCACATAAAAACCCTCAATTGAAGAAGCAGATCTACAAAATGTAGTCGGACATTTGATTTCCTACATAAACCCACTAAGCTCCCACTCCAGGGCCCGCTCCTCCTCATGCAGCAAATATATTTTTTTTAATTAACAGGTCTGCGACACGCTGGATTCTCAAAACTGGGCTTGATCATTGGCCTGGTGAGCTGGATGCGAGGGGATTATTTTTTTGATAGAAAATATGAGATCCATGCTTATGGGGAGAAAAAGAAAACACATGAGAAAGAAAATAAATTGACTTGTACATACAGACAGGAGAAAGTAGATTAAGGTTCCATTCCCAATAAAGGGCCTCCATAGAGGTGAGTACTAAAACTGATGTATACACAAAGAGCACAATGGTTTCCAGCTGCTAAAGGTGCCACCTTTGGCGTCCGCTAAATGACTTCAATGGACAAGATGCAGACTTATTTTGTCAACAGCTATCAGGATTCTGCCAACCTGCCACTAGACTGTGCTCACGAAGGCCATCTGTACCCCTGCCTTTATTGCTAAATAATAGGTTATACACTTCTACACCTTGACTTGCCAGAGACACTTTGAATTCTATTCCCGGCTTCCATTCTGTTGTCCTGATGCATCATGGTCCTTTTAGTTCCCTCTGTCTTCAGACCCTTTATAGATCATCTCTTGGTGGGCGTTTCTTATTCGCTAGATTTGATCCTGGGTCCTAAGGTTATTTATGTATATGTTCTGGGAGCAACTCTGTTGCTTCGATCCACACTCTGTTCAATGTTTTCCTATTTCTGGCCTTTTGTCTCCTGGTTTCCTTTGTTTTCCTTCTTACAAGGCTCAGTTCAGCCTTCCATTCATTATGGGGTTTCCTGGTTCCCTACACCTGGTTAATTACTTGCACCTGGCTTTCTCCCTGCACCTATGCTCCTCCCTTGAGCGTCAATCTATTTTAGCCCTGTGAGCTTACAGTGCACTGGCTTGCAATTGACTCCTGATAGGTCTTCTTCTGGGGTGTTCCTGCTGCTGTTCCTACAGGCTTTTCCTTTGATTCTGCTTCCCTTTTCTCTCAACCCATTGTCCTGTTTTTGGCTAATTGTCGTATCTGTGTCCATAGTTGTCCTGCTTTACTGTTCCTGTGTTAGTTATAGTTCATAGTCTCCTGATTCTGTTCCTTCTTTTAATGCATCTCTGTGCCAATGTTAGCCATAGTTCATATTTTTCTGTCTGAACTCTTCTTGATTTGCCCTGTTATATGCAAGCGTCCTGCTTTGTATTCTGTGTTGCGGTTTTTCTGCATATTTCCGTCTTGCCTTGTTTGACTGCAGAACTTTCCTAGCCTTTTCTCAGAATGTCAGTCCTGTTTCGGACTCTGATTACAGTTCTGCTTTGCCTGACCTTAGTTTCTGTTTTGGTGTTCCTTGATCTGCTCCCTGTTGTTCTGTCTTGTGTTATTGTCTGAATTTTTACTGCTTCTAGAGGTGTTAGTTAAATTCCAAGGCTTGTGCCTCTGGCAGAGAACCGCCCAGTGCACCTTCTCCATAGGAGATGCTGGGTGTCTCCTAGAACTCTGTGAGATTAATCTACTTATTGATTTGGTATAAGATCAGGAAACTGCCTTTATTAAGTTGCCGGGGCCATGCACACTGTAACCATGTAAGCGTTATCACGCTTGCTCTGAATCATGCATGTGCCTGAACCACGCAAATGTGTGGTCAAGGCACCATGCTTATGTGTGGTTCAGGCACACAGTGGGAGAGGAATGCGGTGGATGGGTAAATGGAGCTGGAGCAGGTGGGTGGAGTAGTGTTTTAACCAGAGGGCTGGGAGGAAAGGGTCAGTTTTGGGGGGTTGGGTGTTTTTTTTTTTTAAGCGAGTTGGTGTTACGGCTCAGGGTGGAAGGAGGCTATGGTAGTTTTTCAGGCAGGGTGGGCTTGGAGGGCTGAGGGCAGAGGGAAGGGACAGTTTTGGTGGGCAGCTTTAGGCCTCAGTGTGGGTATGAGAGTTTAGGTGTTAAGGGTGGGGGAAGGTTTTAGGTCTCAGGGCAGGGAGGGTCTGGGGCCAGGTTTTGCAGGAGTGAAGTTTTGTGGGTTGAAGAATGTTTTAGGGCTTAGGGCAGGTGGGGGTGGCAGGGTTATTTTCTTTTAAGTGTGGGGAAAGGTTTTAGGCCTCAGGTAGGTGGGGGGTCTGGGGTAGTTATTTTTTAACAAGGCCAAGTGTTTTAGAGGGGAGGGGGCAGGGTACTTTTTTTGCAGTTGCAGAGTTTTAGGACTTAGGACGGGAAGATGCTTAGGCTTTCGTTTGGGGGTGGACATGCTTAGTGGTGGGGAAGTTTTAGGCCTCAGGGCGGGTGGGGGAGGTTGGAGTACTTTTTTAAGTTAAGGGGGAGGGTTGTATGATATAACCATGGATGTGTTTACCACACATACCTTTACTAACCATGTTTATAAAACGAAATTAATTGTAAAGGCATGTGTGGTAAAGGCATGCATGGAAAAGACATGATCCTGGTTCCGACTGCGTTGTTCAGCCACGATTGGTTCTACCATGCATAGTTCAGTCATACAACCATTAGATCTTTTCACCTCACAGAGAGATAATTTAAAAGGAGCAGACATACAGTCATTCATGATATTTTGCCTATTGTTTCCCTACTTTATATTCCTTTTGTGTGTATTTGTGTTTTCTGTGCAGGCTTCCAATGCCCAGTTCACAGCCTGTTCCAATTTACCTCAGTCCTCTGCTTCCCTTCCAACCTTTTGTCACTGTCTTGTTTGTATTCCCTTGAGAATCCACACACAAATCCAGTACCCACTCTTGTCCTAGTTTCACCCAGTTAGTCCTCTCACCACTCACTCTAGTTCCCAACTAGACCGTCAACAATGGCAGGGTTTTTTCAAAATGACAAGCTGCAAAGTCTGTCCTAGTGGTTCGGACAACATATTGTCACTCTGGCAGGCCAGCCTAAATGTGTGTACTGAACATTCCTTTTATCCCAGACTGGATCAGAATAATGCTTTAAAATAAAGATTATATATAGAATACTACATGTGTGTTTTTTTTAAATAAATGAAAAATTACATTTGATGATAAATGAAACCCACACATATCAATCCAATGGTTTCCTTCAACAGCCATACTTAAAGAAAACTAGGAACATACTCTTTCAAGTCATTGCAGCATGGGAATATATGTCTTATTACTGGTCAATGTAACTACTTCACCTTGGATGTCAATTCACTGAAATGCCAGGGGTAGCAGAAGTGACTTCACACATCCTTTGTCCACCCCTTTCACTCACACACAACCTACTTACACATACACACAAGTATACACTTACACCCTCTCTCACATAAACACACACTAGCAAGCACGTACACAACATATATTTAAAAGCATTTTTTACTCACCTCAGCAGCCATGGAAGGGCATATTCCATATAATTGCACTCCATTTTTAAAAAAGTGACAGAAAACAAAGAAATTGAGCCCCAATGGACATGTATAAGAAGGGGTGACACTGTGTCCCTGGAACTAAATTTGCCACCTCTGAGGCCAGGGGTCGCAAAGGCAGTCCCAGGTGTAGCAAAGGGCAAGTCAGGGGTTGCAGCTGGTTCTCGCAATATTTTGCATTCAGTTTTCTGTATGAATCGGCATTGTCAGCCGTTGAGTGAGTGAGTGTGACGTCACAAGGTCCACGCTGAGATAGGTCAGTTGGTGAAAAGGAGCCTTGAATGGGTTGGTGGACAACCTTAAACAGTTATTGGTTGAGAGTAGCAAGCAGAAAGGATTTTGGGATTGAATCACTTCGTGTTTTGAATTTATTTAGCAGTCTTGAGTCAATTTAAGGTAAAAATGAAATTTTTCAATGCATTAAAGAGTGGCATAAGGGGAGATGCTTTCATTCCAGTTAGACTAGGAGAAATCACCCCACCATAAGGTATACCCGCATACATAGTAATTGAAGAGAAATGTCCATCAGCATGTATTTGGTAAAAACAGAGGTGCAAAATAACAGAGAAGGAACGGAGTGCAGTGTTTCCTGCTCATGAAGTTTTGATATGAGAAATTTAGAAAACTTGAGAAGAATACTTTATGAATTAAACCCTCTCCAAGACAAGCATAATTTGAAGCTTTTGCTACTTTGGCATTAGCAGCCAGACAACAAGAGAAATTAAAATTTGAGAGAGAAGGAATACAAAAGTTGAGAAAACTTTGCTAGATGCAAAATAAGATAATGAGCAGAAATTGTGGAGAACACAAACCCTACATTGTATTGGAATGAATCCTGCAATTATTCAAGAGAAAGAGGACAGTGTCAGAGCAAAGATAAAAAAGGAACAAGGATCCTGAAGAAGCTGAGTCGAAGTCCGATGAAGCTAGGAAATCATTGACTTATGAAAGTGACTCAGATGATGAAGAAGGAAACATTTACTTAGGATAGTGACTCGGATGATGAAGAAGGAAATCATTGACTTATGATAGTGACTCAGATGATGAAGAATGTATAACTCCATTATTGGGAAATCGTCCTCCTCAATATGCAGAACAAGAGTCTGACAAGTACAAGTTCTAATACTAGTCCAGGTGCACCACCTCCAGTCATGGTAACATAATGTCAAGTACCTAATGTTCCTGCTACTCAGACTCCTGTGATTCAAACTGTAGCTCAGCCTGTAGTTTATTCTACAATTCCTGTTGTGAGCTCTGCACCGTGTATTAAAATACCGGTGGTACCACAGATTGTTCAAAATTCAGTGATAGCTCAGGTGGAGTCTAAACCTAATTAGTGACTCCACTGCAGATCCAGATAATTCCAAGGTGTACTCCAGTAACAATATTGTAGTCGAGTTCCTCAGTAATCAAGAAATCAGAATGCTCCATCAAGTCCAGAAGCCTTAACAGTTCATGTCACTATTGGTGTGAAAAACTGATTTCTTAACTTGGCGTGAGGGCTCCATCTTGTCCATTTGTTCTGTGCTACTAACCAAATTGTATGCCTTCATCACTTGTTTAATTTCATTTGTTGCAGACGTGAAACTTTGTAGATGTGTTAAGCCGCCCTATGTTCTAGAAATGTTATCTCTGTGTTTGAACATCCTGTTCTTGTGGTTTAAAGGTGCTACAGGAAATGTTTGCTTGAAGACGTCTGGAAATTGTGACACATGTATAGTGTGGTAAAGTGGGGTTTTCTTGCAATAAAGGCCATCAAAGGCTAAGGGAAAGGGCAGGTGCTTTGGCCAAAGAGTTCCATTTTGATACTCTTTGGAGGTGACCGCTGCAGCCAATAAAATACTATCTTGAAGGATAATCCAAATCCTTGTATTCTATCTTTTATACAAATTCAGCCTCTTACAAGAAGAGACTCTTAAATGTATTTCACATTGGTCCAGTTGTTCCATTGTATGCTCAAGGAAATAATGAAAGCAGTGTACAGAATCTTTTTAATACAAATGCAGAAATGGAGACACTCAATGCTACTTCAGTAGTTATGTCTTTGATGAATCAGACTTTTGGCAGAACAGGTCGGCTTATAGACTTAACTTATTCCAGGATTTCACAAAATTTGGAGATACCAAATTAAAATTCAGTTCTAATGTCACCTTAAAGAATAATGAGTCTGCCACATAATACCCCACAATGTGTGCCTAATATGAATAATAATGTTTCTTCACAAGGCTTGACAGCTCAACAATTAACAGACTGGTTGGAAAAAATGAGTGGGGTGAAAGTAGTTGCTGAAGGGGGAAGAACACTTAAAGTTAGAATTAAATTAAATGATCGAGGGAACACTTGAATTAAGTAGAATTGACTCATGTAGTAGAGAAGAGTAACGCTTCATGTGTAAAGATGTCACAAACAGAGCAGGATTGGCACATCAGAACTTACAGAAAAATATGAAGTGGATATTGAGAAATCCAAACGATTAAAGAGGAGTTACAGATTAGAATTCAATTCAAAAGATATTGAAACCATGAGATCACCTGGAATGAAAATTCATATTAAGGAATTAACCAAAAATATTCAAACATGGGGAGCATTAGATGGGTAAAGATGGGTAAAGAAAAGGGATCAGAAGAAAAGAGAGTCTGCAAATTCAAACTCTACTTGCACAGATCAGGATCAGACTGATAGCTTAGTAAAGATATTACCAATGAGAGAAATTCCTGGAAGGAATTATGTTCATGTTCCTTGAAGCAGGAGTGATATTTCATTGTTCACAAATGATGAGAGAAACCAGTGGAATGGTACCAGCAAACAGATAGATTTGTGAAACACACAAAGTGCCTGTGAGAGGATTTAAGTACCTTTTTAGAAATAGGGGTTCTAGCTGATCTATGGTTCAAATGCAAAGAATTGTTGATTGGCTAACAAGTTAGGCTCCATGAGATCCAGTTACAGGTGCACCATCTCCTGATGTAATGAAAAGCTATTACAAAGTGATTGAATTTTTGAAAACGAGAATTTCCCCTAGAAGCATTGATTGACAGAGAATAGATAGGACAGCACAGGAAGCAAAAGTCAATAAATGCATACTATGAAATGTTGCTGCAGGTATTTAAACATGACAGTGATACAGAGACGATTGAACCTAAAGATATGATTCATTTGTGTGTTCAGATTTGTTGAAGGATTGAGACCTGAATTTGGTCACATGCTTAAAAATCATTTAATTTGCTGGCAAGCAAAACCAGTTGATGAGGTATTGCAGTTTGCTAAATACTGCAGTGATTAGATCGAAATGAAAGAGAAGAGATTGAAAGAAAAGGCAACGGTGATGCGGTCTAAAGCAGCGCAATCAGGGATCCAGGGAATTTATCCACAGCAACAGCAAAACACGCAGGTGATTCAGAATCAGGGACAGACGAGAGGCAGAGGACATGATGGTGATTGTGGAAATTGAAATGGAAATGGTGTTGTCGGTGTTGATTCATTTACTAATGTTAATTCAGGTGATGTGCAGACAATGAGAAAGATGTGACTTTGTTATGCCGGCGGGGGTCTCGGGCACTGGAAATGGGAGTGTCCAATGATGGTACAGGAAGGAGTTGTGCAGAAAAATGAAAACAATCTTTTTCTAAATTTGACCAAGAATCCTAAATCCTAAATTAAATGCCCAGAATATGAATAATCAAATGCAGGCTCTGTGGCAAATGCAAATTCCCCAACAGCAGGTGCAACATTTTCATGTACAACAACAATAGCAAATTAAATTGCAGATGCAAATGATTCCACATAAGCAACAAATGCAGCAATTCCCATTACACAATAAGGATAAATTGAGGGATGAAATTGTGAGTGAGAGTTCAAATGAAGAAGAATTTGTGTGCGAGCAGCTTCATTAGAAGTGGATCTGAGAGGTCCTCATGTAAATGGAACAGTAATGGGTCATCAAGTCTCATTTTGGTTGTCACAGGAACTGCACACTCTACTATCAGAACAGCAGAAGTACAGTACAAGTTGTAGGAATAGCTAATCAATTCCTGACAAATCCAATTACTTAACCGAAAGATTAATGATATTGTGATCCAATGTTGTCCAGTTGACCCAATCCTACAGTGATTATATTCCAAATTCCATGTGACGCAGAATGGCTCATAGTAGTGAACTTGTCGCAAGCATTTTTCTCAGTGCCTCTACATGAGAACAGCCAGTTTCTTTTCTGTTTTTAATTCTGTAATAGTGTGTATTCCTGGTGTAGGATGATTCATTAGATGCTACAAAGACTCAGGAAGTGTGCAGGCAGAAAACTATTGCCTTAGTGAATCATTTGTGTGAAAATGGACACAAAGGGCCTCATTCTGACTTTGGCGGGCGGCGGAGGCCGCCCGCCAAAGTACCGCCGTCAGAATACCGCTGCGCGGTCAAAAGACCGCCGCGGTAATTCTGAGTTTCCCGCTGGGCTGGCGGGCGACCGCCAGAAGGCCGCCCGCCAGCCCAGCGGGAAACCCCCTTCCACGAGGATGCCGGCTCCGAATGGAGCCGGCGGAGTGGAAAGGGTGCGACGGGTGCAGTTGCACCTGTTGCGATTTTCAGTGTCTGCTATGCAGACACTGAAAATCTTGGTGGGGCCCTGTTAGGGGGCCCCACGACACCCGTTACCGCCAACCAGGTTCTGGCGGCCAAAACCGCCAGAACCAGGCTGGCGGTAAGGGGGTCGGAATCCCCATGGCGGTGCTGCCTGCAGCGCCGCCATGGAGGATTCCTCAGGCCAGGGGAAAACCGGCGGGAAACCGCCGGTTTCCCTTTTCTGACCGCGGCTTTACCGCCGCAGTCAAAATAGGCCTGGATGCACCGCCAGCCTGTTGGCGGTGCATCCGCGGTCCCCGGCCCTGGCGGTCCATGACCGCCAGGGTCATAATGACCCCCAAAGTGTCCCCAGCGAAATTACAGTGCTGTCAAAAAGAAGTGAAACACTTGGAACATCAGATAGAGAAAGGTGCAAGGAAGGTGTCAAGAGAAAGGGTTATAGCTATTTTACAAATGGATCCTCTGGTTACTCAAAGAGATGTCAGGACGTTTTTGGGAATGGTGAGTTATTGCCACAAATGGATTCCCAATGTTTCTGTTATTTCATAGCCACTGCAGAGATTGACACAAAAAGATATTACTGACCCAGTCTATGAAACTTGTATAAAACCTTTTATTGAGCTGAGAGAGAGTCTGTGCAGAGCACCAGCTTTAGGAATGCCTGATTACACAAAATAATTTTCTTTGTTTTGCCATGAATGTGACTGCTGTGCACTTTCTGTTCTAACACAGGTACATGGTTATGTAAATCGTCCTGTAGCCTATTTATCAGCTCAAAGCAAGAACATTGTAATGGGATGTCCTTTAACTGTACTAGTATCTCACGCAGTTGAGGTCTTAATTACCAGGACCAAAACTCAGTATTTGACAAATGCCAGGTTGATGAAGTATGAATTGTTGATTTTAGGATCCCCAAATGTGATCCTCAAAAGGTGTACTGTACTTAATTCGGCAACCTTGCTACCAATAGACAAAGTTGAAAATGAAAATGTAAAAGAATTTGAACACGGCTGCCTAGAGGTTACTGAGCTGTGTATCAAACCAAGACAGGATACTCCATTCGAAAAAATGATGAAATCATTTTTGTTGATGGTTTTTGTATGGAAGATCATGCAGGAACGTTGAAATCTGGATATGCTGCAGGCACCATTTTTGGTGTACTCAAAGCTTCATGTCTACAAGGAGTATTTTCTGCAAAAGTGGATGAATTGGTGTCTTCTACTAGAGCATGCTGTATTTCTGCACAGCTTAAAATTATGGTTTTTTCAGTCAGCCAATGTGATTTTGGTGTTGTGCATGACTTTGGACAGTTGTGGTCACAACAAAGTTTTATGACCTCTTCTGGCTCACTAATCAGAAATGGTGATAGAATTCATGATTAGTTAAAGCCCTACAACTGCCTGAAAGGATTGATGTGGTTAAGTGCAGTTCTCACCAGAAGCCAAGGAAATTCCTTTAAACTGTGTCACACTTAATGAAGAATAGAAAAATGTTGGTGCGATAAATACTGATGAAAGAAGTCAAAGTTATCTATTGACAGTCATTGACACTTGGGAGGGGATAAAGAGACTCCAAGATGAGGTTACAGAAGATGAAAAGAAAAACTGGATAAAATTGGGTGCATTCAAAGAGAAATTGATGAAATTTGGGTTTCAAATAAAGGACAGGTGGTTTTTCCAAACTGCCTACTGCCGCAAATGGCTAGATATTATCATAGTCTAATACATTGGCAGAGATGCAATGATTCAAACATTTAAGCAATCCTGGTTCAATCCAAAGTTTAGACAGGTTGCTGACACAATTTGCCATAGATGTATTACATGTCAACAAATGAATGTGGGAAAAAGAACTGTTGTTAATTTGAGTCACATTGGAAGAGCAGGAGGTCCATTTAACAGAATGCAGATGGATTGCATTGAAATGCCTGTGTGTGGTGGTTTGAGATACATGTTGGTGACTGTGTATTTTTAGACACTGGACAGAAGCCTACCCTACATGCAGAAATGATAGTCTAACAGTGGTAAAGCTTTAACTTAGGGAGTTAATTCCTAGGTTTGGTTTTCCAGACTCTTCAGAATTAGACAGAGAAAGTGACTTCAATAATGAGGTGATTAAATTACTATGTGCAGCCTTAAAAATTGAGCTGAAGCGGCACTGTAGCTATCGCCCTGGAGCCTCTGGATTAGTAGAGAAATGAATGGCACTCTGAAGGCTCGACTAGCAAAAATATGTGCATCTACTAGTCTGAAATGGCCTGATGCATTTACTTTGGTCTTAATGAGCATGTGAAATACACCTGACAGAAAGACTGAACTCTCTCCCTATTAAATCCTAATGGGCAGAACAATAACATTTTCCGCTGTTCCTGCAAATGCACTTGTAAACATAACAGCTGAGTTTGTGCTGGATTACTGCAAAAGTCTAGGTGATGCAGTTTGCTCTTTTTCTCATCAGGTGGAGGCTACAGCCATGCCACAATCCCAAGATCAGTGTCATAGTCTCCGAGCTGGAGATTCGGTGGTGATCAAGAAGCATGTGTGGAAATCTTGCTTGGAAGCTAGGTTGAATAGTGACATCGACTGCTGTGAAGTGTGCTGGAATCCCAAACTGGATTCACACCAGTAATACACATAAAGTGCCATATCCTTTGGATGACGAAAATTCTGTGTTGCTGAGAGCACCAGCAGAAGTTGTAGTCTCAAGAAGAACAAGTCACAGAAACAGAGCAAGAGATTGCAGAAGCAACGACAGTGCAAACTGGTGAAGATCCCAGAGGAGTACCTCTGAGAGATGTAATAGAGGACAATCCTGATATTCCTCTATCAGCATCAGCAGACTCAGAGGTGGATGTAGCAGGAGAGTCAAGTCTGAGCCAAAAGACTCTCCCAGAAGCAGATGATTGGGAAAATCAGTAGAAACAGATCGTGTTTCCTAAAGTAACCGAGAGTGGAGTTGAGTTGAATAAAAATCATGCAGATTTGACTCCTCCTGAAGTGGCTGATGGTGCAGGTGAAACAAATCAAAGTCCTGCTGAACCAAGAAGAATGGTAAGTCCACTTTTACCATCACTGTCTAGAAAAACTGAAAGTAGACAAGTGACATACACTGAATGAAACAACTGAAAAGGTTCCTGATGTGTTGTCGACTATACATGAGAAAGCAGAAGAAACAACAGAAGATCTGAGCGAAGGAGAAACAAGTGCAAATCAAAGACCAAAAAGAAAAAGATTTGCAAGTCGAAGATACTCAGGTCCTGAATGGGCATACCTTGTAGCTGATAAGTAGGAACACAAGTTTATGTCCTTTTGTTTTGACAGTGAGAATCCAGTTCTACATTTTGACAAAGCTGCTAAACCATTTTTTTTTACAAGTTCTGGAGAAAGTCTAAATCTGCTGTAAATAATCACAAAGAAGAGTGAAGATCATTTTTGATTTTTGGTTGGCTGCGTTGTTGAATTTCTTTTTCTTTTTCTTTCGCTATTTGATTCTTTACAGGCCGTGGATACTGATCTAAGTCGCGAATCAATCAATGGGTGTTGCAAGTGTATGTGTATTGGATTGGTAGTTGTATGTGTAGTGATAAGCTTGCTGTTGATTGTAAGTATGAGTGTTTCTGATAAGGCTGAAACTAGCTATAAACCTTCTCCAGAGATTAGGACACTTTCTAAATTAGAGAATTTTAATAGAGACTTAAACAACTCACAAGGAGATCTTTCCTTTAATGTTTTCTATTGCTTATTGTGTGAATATGTTGAAACAATGGATGTGAGAGAATGTTTTGTGTGTACGGAAATCCCTTCATCAGTACAAGAAGGAATTTGATATCATAGTTTACCACTAACATATGGAATTATTTGCAGTCTTCTATTAACAAGGTTCTATAATCAAGAATACATACAATATTTCTACTCCAACTTTGATGTTGTTTTTTCTTTTGTTCCAGTTAACCAACCCTTGAATAGTGTTGCTAGAGCTAGAAACATTGACACTGTAGGAGGTTTCTTTGGGCCTACACTGACATATGGTACTGCCTAGACACTTAGAAACAACCATACATGTACACTTTCACCAGCTGAAAACACTTTTCTGGATCAAACTGATGACAGAAGAAAGGCAATGAAGGGGAAAATAGAGAAGGGTTTAGTGAAACATACATTTACGAATGATCATTCATATA
Organism: Pleurodeles waltl; assembly: GCF_031143425.1. Classification (NCBI taxonomy): domain Eukaryota; kingdom Metazoa; phylum Chordata; class Amphibia; order Caudata; family Salamandridae; genus Pleurodeles; species Pleurodeles waltl. The sequence continues at coordinate 229,301,442 of NC_090437.1, read as the reverse complement.
GCGTACCTAACACACAAGGAAGCTTTCTTTAGATTACCAACATGTAAGAAAGCTTTGCATATACAGGCCAAAATTCAGAACTGATACTAAGTTTGTGGCAATAATTGAATCCAGGCATACATTTTATTTTAGGAATACATGGGACTTTATGCTGAATGGACGAGATCCTGCGATTCCTGTTTTTTTTAAACCTGTGGAAAAAGTGCTTATTATCATCTCCCGAGGTGATGGTATGGGACTTGTTACCTGGGACTGGTCTTTCCTAAGATTTATCAAATTGACAACATAGACGAGACACATGATACACAGGAAATTCAAAGACCACAATAGAAAAGGGAAAGTTATTCAGAAATAGTAGCGGATATATTTGGAGCAATTATTCCTTCTGTAGCAGTTGTTCTGAATGACATGAACATTAGAAAGCTGTCTACCATTGTTGATAGAATGCTAACAGATTTTTCTGGAGAGTCACACTGATGGATACTGCAATGGCTGCTGTGCATTCAATGGTTCTTCAGAACCGTTTTGCGTTAGACATCCTTTTAGCAAGAGGGCGGAATCTATAGGATGCTTAAAGCCCAACATTGTTGCACTTTTATCCCTGATAACAGTAAAGAAATTTGTAGATTTATTAAGAATTTGACAGATCTAAATTCTGACTTGAAAGAGCTGAAAGAGCCAGGTGTGTGGGAAAATATAGGCAAAAGTTACACTGAAATGAAAAATTGGTCGGGAAAACTTGGTCAGGGTGCTGTGGGAATGATTCTTAAACCATTATTAATAATGGTTGGAACTATTATTCGCATAATCAGATTTTACAAACTGTCTAATACAAAGACAAAGGATGAAAAATGAACAGAGGAGGGAGAAAATTAAAATGGAAAAGATGAGAAGAAGATACTTAGATGATCTGAGAAAGTTTGAAGAATAGAGGAAACCGAGAAAATGCAATAATAGATATGTTACACAAAGTAAAGGGCTTATTTAAGAGCCCCTAGTGCCCCCTTGCGCCACATTAGCCTACTTTGTTTGTACAATAATGTGTCCCAACAAGGCAAAAATCAGCATGCCAAATTTACAAAGTGCACAATGCATGCATTGCACCATTTTGTAACACTTTGCGCTTCATTATGCCTGCACCAGGCATGATGTATATAAAGGCAGCATTCCTCTGTACGGGGGTGTAAAAATGGAGCAAAGGAATCTAAGAGGTTTCTTTGCATAATTTTTGTTGGCACTTTTAACACCTGCTCTGAGCAGGCATTAAGAGGAGGCACACCATTGATTACAATGGGCCTCAATGGGCTTTGCAGGATTAGAATCAACATTTTTTACGCTTATCCTTCAAAGCTCCAAAAAAGCGTCAAACGTTTTTGACACTAGCTCTTATGGTGCTATGGTGTGTTGTATCTTAGATACGGTGCTCACATGGTGGCGTTAGGGAGGAGCTAAGAGGTGCAAGTAAAGTGGCACTTCACTGGGTGGAGCGACACTTTTCTTAATTCAGGCCCTAAGTTTTGAATTTTCATGTTAGTAATGATACAAGTATTAATATTTATTTATTTTGTGATGGCACATATAGCCGTCAGAGGAGGGATTGTTAGAGAGCAAACATTATTAATAAAATGAATTACTAAAATACTGTGAAACAAATTGTATTTAAAGGCCCAAATGAAAAAACATGTGTTTGAAAAATAAACGTGCACCTTTATAAAATGGCTGACATGGTGTGCACCTCAACATTTTATATGACATAATAATGTTTTCTGAAAATGTATTTTGATTTATCCTAATTATATGTGTTAAAGAAGAAGAATTGTTAATGCACTGCAAAAATAATTGTATGAAATTACTAGAAATTCTTTTTTTATTCGTGTTTAGCATTAGTTAAAAGACCCACGTTTCAGTATTTATCCAGAAGCACAATGTTTTAAATGTTTCTGATTTCACTGAAATGTTTTGCAAGCAGTTTATTAAACATTCTGTGTGACTTGTACAGTGGAACAATTATGTTCTGTTTCTACTTCACTTGTCATATTTGCTTGAAATAAAAATTCCAAGTTTTAACAATGGGCTTCAGTGCTCAATGTCAAGTTCTATGATGCTTTTTAGTTTGTAGTATTTTACAGAAGCTGTGGACCGGAGAGGAGCGTAAGAAGAATGAATAGAGATACATCTGAAGCACAGATGAACGTTTATTGGCTGCGCACTAAATCACCTCATAGCCTTGTCAAATAGAAACCTAGCTAGTTACTTTTGAGTCTTAAATTTGGCAAGCTTTAGGTGATGAGATGCGGATTCATTTTAGTTCCATTCAGAGTCAGTTTTAGTTTAGTTTTTCTTTGAGCCCCATGCAGTTCAGCTCTTTGCAAATGCTATTGTCTAACAGTCAGAAACAGTAGGCCCCATTATTACTGAACTGTTGCCCCATTCATGTTCCTGTTGCCTGATGCTGTCTGAAGACCTGCAGTTCCTGCGCCCTACTGACTACTGTTTCATTTAGGAGAGGTATCACCAGTGTGCATTTACTTTTTCTCTGCAGGTTTTCCCTTTAGAAAATCCAACTGCATGTTTTTGGTTAGCTCCTTAGTTAGATGTTTTCCAAATGAGTTTTTGTATTGTTTTAATTTTTGCATGAAGCCCACACATGCTTTTCAAATTAGAGGAATAGATAGGGATGCCTGACCTGATATTTTATTTTAAATGTTTATTAATTGATTGTGATTAATTCAATTGCACAAATTAAATGTATGCTGTTTTTATTTTTCATTTAATTCTGCTGCTATTCTGTATTGTTCTCTTGGAGTGTCTAATGTTAAAGGTTTAACAAGATTGATATTCTTTAAATGTTTTGGACAACCTGTGTTGTTTATGCATTTCTACCATTTGGTCTTGCGCATGATCTATGTGATTTCAGCATTGACTTGAGGAGCCACATAGGCTGTGGTGTGTTTAAATTAATGACTCAATATTGCATATTTTGTTATTGTTTGGCAGTTATTGGTTCTCATTGTTTGACTGGATGATTTCTTACTACTGTCTGAGTTAAAATATTTGAGTCGACCTCTGAGGGTAGTAGATGTCACTGCCCTCTTATGTGTCACCTTAACATTATAATATAAAATAATATAAGGTCACACACCAACACCATCTGTCATAAATACCTCCTACTCTCAGGCTTCTTTCGAAAAGTGGGTAAAAACATGCAACGTGTATCTATATTCACCACACATTTTGCCCTAGTAAATCTCCTCAGGGTTGAACTGCTGAAATTTCCTAGGGAAAAAACTGCAAGAGGTGTTGTCCTAACAAATTATAACCACACTTTTGATTGAGACTAAAAACTACTAAGTGAGTTCCAATAAACTATACACTGAAATGGGGCGTTTGGTCTACCAATTCAAAACCAAGATAAATAAAAGAAGAGTTTTAAATCACACCCCTCGCATCCCTGGAACAAGCTGTTTGGGTGATAGCTGGAGAAAGAATTCAGACAAAAATGTGAATGAAATGAGGGACCCTAAAAGCTGTATTTTCTCCGATTCTACTTTTAAAAGAAACGCACCAGAGACCGTGACAACACTTAATATCCAGCTGTATGAAAACAGTTTTCACTTTTTAGTGCAGACCTCCATCAGGACTGTTCCAAGTTTTGGGTCGATGACACGTGGGTTTTAAGACACAGTAAGCAAGAGAGAATGAGGGTGGGAGGAACACAGACAGTTTGAATAAAATTACTCTTTGATCACAGGAAATGCTGTATTCATGGAAATAGATTTTGTAACGCATAACGTGTTTTACGATGTCTTTTTATACGATTCCAGTTCAAACCCTGCTCTGCTGCCAATAATGTATGTCCCAGAGGAACAGTTGCAATTATTCATTGCAGCTTCTTCATTCTTGGCTGAGGAGTCTTCTTTTATTCAAGAGAGCTGAGTGCATTTTGCAATGGCCAAAGCAGTTTGGCACTAATCCATCTGAGGAAGCTGTTCTGAATGTAGTACATAAAAAATGTACAGTATGAACCCAAAATAGGGCATAGCTAATCGCCATGAGGTGCTTGATACAGTAGAATCTATATAAAAAATCGCTTGCATTTATAAATGAGGTTTCTGGGCTGTACATGCGTGGAAAACATGCAAAGCACTTAGAATAAGCACTTTTTGAGTGTGAAAAATACTTTTCCCAAAAAATCTACAGCCCACGTGGTATGCAACATTTCTGTTTTTAATTTTCTTTTTTTACGGGACAAGAAAAAAGCATTCCCTGGAGTTAATCAAGGGGAACATTTTGGAAAAAAGGATTTATGCCAACTGTGAGTGTTTTGCAGTGGCAAAATGTTCTATAAAAAAAAAGCTATATGTCTTTCATTTACTTCATAGTGCTAAGACAGAGAAAGTCGTTCTCGGTATTACTATATGATGTACTTTGGCACCTAATCAGGGACTGTGAAATCACTGCCTTTTTAGTGTTCAAAATGGTACAATGTCCCATGAATGCTGGCCTTCTTCAGTCTGGCTACAGAAAGCTTTAGGGCCTCATTTATGAAAAGTGGCACTGCATCCAATGAAGCGCCACTTTTCTTGCACTCATTAGCACCCCCCTACCGCCACCATGTGTGCGCAGTATTTAATATATTGTGCACCATGGTGCAGGGTAGGGGCAATAGCGTAAAAATTGTTGACGCAATTGATGTACTGTATAGTGTAGGATTACCACCAAAATTCTGGCGCTAATCTTGCACAGTACATAGGATCCCATTGAAAGCATTGGTGTTCCTCCTTTTAACGTCTGCTCTGTGCAGGCATTAAAAGTAGCCACAAAAAATTATGCAGTGGAATCTCTTAGGTTCCACTGCACCACTTTTGCGGTCACTCCAACGGGGGAATGCCCTCTTGCATACATTATCCCTGTCGCCACTTGGTAAATATGGCACTGCGAATTTGGCCTTGTTGAGCCACATTAGCGTAAAAAAAAAATTACGTTAATGTGGCACAAGGAGGCACTGGGCCCTCTTAAATCTGGGCCCTAATCTTTCATTAATTCATGCAATAGTTTTTTGTCAGAAAAGTACAACAACAGGAAAAACAGAGGGTGTGTGAGCTTTCAAACATTGCCGTTCATTTTTCTTCACAGTTTACTCGTGCTTGTGTGGGCTGTCCATTAAGACCAAGCCATTTTGTGCCATTTGGCATTGTTTCATTTGTGATCCAACTAGGTTTTCAATAATGAGGCATCAAAGTTGTAATTTTTTGTGGTGTGTGCGGAATTGCTTTAATATATGTTGAGATAAAGTTACATACAACACAGGCTTTGCTGTATGCTAACATTGCCATTGTATGTTGAATGTATTGGATGGCAGGACACAGCATTGCATGCAATGTAGGGTTTTTTCCTAGTTTTATAGCCATATTTGTTCAATAGGCATCTATTTTTTTAATGCTAATAATTAGGAGCCACAGGAGGGGTTTCCTTTTTCTCTGCATCACTTGACACTTCACAGTAGCTAAAGATCTGCCTGCAGGTATGAATGACTTTGTCTTAGTTCCATGCTAAGGGCACACACCAGCTTTCACATGCTTCTTGAAGTTGAATAGAGACATTGTTCACTATCCTATACATCGGATGCAGGAACTGAGTGTGATCACCCCTCCCAGAGACTTAACACACACCCCTGCAGCCCCTGTCATGAGGGGGGCATTTATTTTCAGGGGCCCCCCAACCCTTCACGGGGCCCCATTCAGTTCAAGGCTAAGACATATATGTGAGATATGAAAGACTAAGGGGCCCCTCTTCACATTCTGTGGCATGCCTCATCATTTTGTGTTACGTCACTGACCTATCTTTGCCACAAAGACTGCAATGTATTAAAAGGTTTGTAAAACTCTTACAACTGGGGTGGGGTAAGACAGAGGAACTGGGTGCTGTAGGGAAACGGAGAGACCGGATTCTGATATAAAACATAATTCAGAAAGGTATGGTGGGGCTGTATAGGACTTGGCAAAGTAATCTAATGTACTTATGAAATAACTACACTGTAAGTGAGCTAAACATTATATAGGTTGGGAAATATACTAATTGCTCATAAGTGTGTGATGAAATATGCTTGCAGTGTCTCTAGCATTCACCTTGTTTCTGTCATATTCGCTTTGTTATTATTAATAATACTTCTTATCCTTACTCATAATATTTGTAATTGAATAGCACATAATATATATTAGTTTGTGGTTAAATACCAATTCTTGTGGGTGTGCTGATTTCAGGGTTTGACTGTACAGCTCAGAAACAGAAAGAGCCCTGTAACCGGACGCCTCCCGACGCCGGTTTACAGGAAGATGCGGCAACTGCGGAGGAATACCCCGGGGGCACCCGAGAAGCTCTCGACGTCATGACGTCGGACGCCATGTACGTCAAGAAAAAAATTTCAAACAAAAACGGCGCTGAGGACGAGGAGATGGAGAGGGAGAGAAACGCTCGGGAGCACGAAGAGGAGAAGACGAAGACATTGTTGGTCCTCTCCTACCCTCTTCCAGAGGCTACCGTTACATATTAGTGTTGGTGGATTACGCCACAAGATACCCCGAGGCCATCCCTCTCAGTAGTATTAACACCAAGAGTGTTGCCCACACCATGATAGGGTTCTTCTCCCGAATTGGCTTTCCCCGAGAAATCTTAACAGACCAAGGTACCCAATTCATGTCCACCTTGATGACACAAATATGTCAACTTCTGGGGATCAAACAATTGCGGACGTCGGTTTATCATCCACAGAGTGATGGCCTGGTGGAACGGTATAACCGGACTCTGAAAAATCTTCTAAAGAAATCTATCTCCGAGACAGGTAAAGACTGGGATAGGAAACTCCCCTTAGTATTATACGCTATCATGACCCATGAACAAGCTTCTACGGGCCATAGTCCGTTTGAACTGTTGTTCGGAAGACAGCCCAGGACCTTATTAGACATGGCAGCAGAGTTATGGGAGGAGGAAGATGGGGAAAAGACCCTTCTGAAATATACCCGTGAATTAAAAACCCACCTACACACAGTGTGGGAAAACGTAAGGGAACACATGGAGAAGGCTCAAGAGAAACAGAAAAGGAATTATGATAGGAATACCCAATTGAGGTCTTTTTCCGTAGGGGATAAGGTGTTAGTGCTTCTCCCCAGTTCAGACAACAAACTGTTAGCAAAGTGGCAGGGACCATATAACGTGACAGGAATAGTAACACCCGTGACCTATAAAATTCAGCTCACCGATAGTCCCAATAGGTCACAGATCTTTCACGTTAATTTACTAAAAAAATGGGAAGAGCCTCTGACCGGCCAGAACCGAGGATGTCTAGTTAACACGTTAAGGAATTAGAGATAGGGTGGTGCCCCACTGATCGCCCTAGCGGAAGCGAGGTGCCTGTCATAAATACAGAAATCTCGATTCAACAGAGTAAGCAGTTAAACAAACTCTTCGATGAACATACCCAGATGTTCTCCTTGATGCCCGGTAGAACCAAGTTGGTACATCATCAAATCATAACCCCACCTGGTAAGATAGTACGGTTACGCCCTTATCGTATCCCCGAAGCTAGGAAGGTTCTGGTAGAAAGTGAAATAGAGAAAATGTTAGACCTAGACATTATAGAACCTTCCCAAAGTCCCTGGTGCTCGCCTGTGGTATTGGTGCCCAAGCCGGATGGGTCTATACGTTTTTGTATTGACTTTAGACAAGTCAATTCTATATCCCAGTTTGACACGTATCCCCTTCCAAGGGTAGACGAACTCTTAGAAAAATTGGGAAAAGCTAAATACATGTCTACTCTCGACTTGACAAAAGGCTACTGGCAGATCCCGTTGGCCCCAGAAGACAAAGAAAAAACAGCCTTCTCTACTCCCTCCGGACTATATCATTTTAATGTTCTCCCTTTCGGGTTACATGGGGCACCCGCCACCTTTCAACGTCTCATTGACACCATTCTACGACCTCATACCAGATACGCTGCCGCATATCTGGATGATATCGTTATATTTAGTGAGACTTGGGAAGACCATTTAACGCATATAGACAAAATCTTTACAGCATTACGAAGGGCTGGACTGACAGCCAACCCCTCCAAGAGCCGACTGGCGTTTAATGATATCTCTTACCTGGGCTATCACATAGGAAAAGGTATACTTAGACCCCAAATGAATAAAATTGAAGCCATCCTACGCATCAATGCTCCCACATCGAAAAAGGAGGTCCGTTCTTTTTTAGGCCTAGTAGGATACTATTGACGCTTTATACCACATTATTCCACCTTGGCCGCCCCCCTGACCGACCTTCTGAGGAAAGGACAACCCAAAAACATTACTAAATTAAACCCGGCTCAAAATCATAACTACCGTACCTTACAAAGATGTCTCACTACTCAACCGGTTTTAAAATGCCCTGAGTTTAATAAACCCTTCCATCTTCAAACGGATGCCTCCGACGTAGGATTGGGAGCCGTGCTTTTTCAGAAAGATGAAAACAAAATAAGCCATCCCGTGGTCTTTATTAGTCGTAAACTGTTTCCCAGGGAACAGAAATATCCCATTATAGAGCGGGAATGTCTTGCCATTAAGTGGGCAATCGAAAGCCTCCAATATTACCTTTTGGGAAGGTCCTTCCTATTGTATACAGATCACGCTCCCCTTACCTGGCTCTCGAGATATAAAGATACCAACAATCGTATCCTGAGGTGGTTTATCGAGCTTCAACCTTTCTCCTTTCAGGTTTGCCACCTCCCTGGTGACCTTATGGGTCAGGCGGACTATTTATCCCGGTTTCCTGGACCTGTGGGACTCGAACAGCCCCATTCAAGTGAGGGGATGTGTAACCGGACGCCTCCCGACACCGGTTTACAGGAAGATGCGGCAACTGCGGAGGAATACCCCGGGGGCACCCGAGAAGCTCTCGACGTCATGACGTCGAACGCCATGTACGTCAAGAAAAAAATTGAAAACAAAAACGGCGCCGAGGACGAGGAGACGGAGAGGGAGAGAAACGCTCGGGGAGCACGAAGAGGAGAAGACGAACGGCAAAACGCGCGCACCGACAACGAGGGTCCCATAGCATCGTATGATCGTACCGCAACTGGGAGTGGGGCTCAGGGTGGTTACTGGGATTAAGGGGGACTAAGGGGAAAGAATTGAGGTCCTATAAGGAAGGGGAGACGGTATAAAGGGAACCATTAAAACCCTCTAACCTCACGGAAACCCAACCCTAAAAAAAATAACTGCTGCCAAAGAAAGGGGGATTTAGACAAACGCACAGGGGGAGAAACACCAGACAAAAGTAATCCCTCACCTACCTGCACTCCTACCTATTCCCCACCACCCTACTAAACCTAAATAACTATAGATAATTACTTGGTTCCCACTTACCTGTTTTTTTTTCTTCTTTATTCTGGGGAACCTGGGCCGCTGACATATGGGAAGACCAGAACCTTCTCCAAGTTGGACCAGACCACACCAGGAACCTTACCCGAACCCTGAAAGAAAGAGAAAAGGGATTTTATTATTTTCGTTGAGGGACCAAACCATCACTGACATTGTGAGAAGATGATAACTTCATCTTAAAAACGAACAGAAATAAATTAGTTAACCCCTTGAGTACGCGTCTGTCGCCTTCTTCCAATATCTCTTCAACCCGGGATAAAGAACCCGTCACAAGCCCTGCTGAGTGTTTCCAAGCTGTACTGTCTGAAGATTAAGCCATGACTCTGAGCAATATCAGAATTACATGCATTTTCTTCGCTCATTGCAGGCACATAAAAACAAGCATTGGACTGCTGACCTGCTGCTGACTTGCTGAAATGCTGCCTTTCTGCCATGCAGCCCTCTTGCCCAGGGAAGAAGAACTGCATCTGCAAATTCATCCTGAACACAGTGCTACCACAGTGATTCAAAGGGCCAGTATGCTAGCCTCATGCGCTGAGACTCAGGAGCACAAATGGTTCCTCAACATCTTGTACCAGCCTGTGGACCCAGCTTCAGCGAGTTCCTAACCCCAAAGAGGTGCCTCTCAGTATCTTGATGCTTAGCATTGCTCGCGGGCACTGATCTCTCTTTTGGGCTCTACACAACCACTGAGACCTTGTTGCTCACACTGCAAATCAGCCCGAAGCTCCATCAGCATGACTCTTTGCACTGCAGCATTGACCCTTGTGGGCACTGTCACTGTGAAGCTCCAGCAACGCCCACCCATCATGCCAGCCAACGCCTCGAGCTTCACCAAATGAATCCTGCAACGCTTTCCCTGCCCCTCACAGCCCTCTGCAATGCAAACTGGACTCTTGACACAAACTTGAGAATGTAACCTTTCCACAAGACTAACCTGGGACTGTATCTGACCTGCACTACATTGCTGACATACTGAACTTTTCAGTTTGACCTGGTCCAATGTGACCAGATATCCCAGTTTACGCTTTGTGCTTTTGGCCCTATATTCATTTTATTCTTTAGAAATTGACATCTCCACTACTACTGATTGGATGTTTGCTATTTGGACTTGTTTTATTTATTAAATTCGGCTCTAGTTTTCTAACTTAGTGTGGGATCATTTTTGTGTGATGCTTTCACTGTTTCACTGTTTTACTGCTTGAAGTGCGTGTCTAAGTAAAGCCTGAATGCTCTGTGCCAAGCTGCCATGGTGTTGAGCACAGGTTAATTTGGGTTTTGCTTGTGCCTGAAACTGACATATGAAGTGAGGTCTTTGACGCTTGTTGTGGCTTCAAACAAGCCAAGACCTTGCCAGCTGTGTTACCATTCAAAGTGAAGCTTCACTGGTCGCCTCTTCGTGCTACAGCATCGACTGCTTACTGGAACCTTAAACGTGAAGCTCCAGCAACGCCTGTCCTGACGCCTGTACTGCTCTTTATGCTTCTCCGGTGCCCTCTCCACTGCAAACTGAAGACTTGGCACTGATTTGAGTAGGTAAACTTTCAGTGAGAATAATCTAGTGACCGTAGCCGACTTGCAGTCTATTGCAGTCGGCCTGAACTTGTGACCTTGATCCGGTCCAGCTCGGCCAGATACCCTAGTTGGTGCTTTATACTTTTTAAACTATGTTCACTAAAATCTTTAAAAATTCATGACTCATTATATTTGTGTTGTTTTGGTATCAAATCATTTAATACAATCTACTCTATGTTTTTAAACTGGTTTGGGATTTTTTTTGTGTTGTGTTTTTGCTTTATTACTGTTTGTGTGCTCCATAAATGTTTTACACATTGCTTCTAAGTTGAGCCTGACTGCTGTGTTTGAGCCAGGCTACCCAGAGTGAAGCAGGGGTTAATTTAGTGACTTTTTGGGGTTCACACTACATGGGAATTATGTGGCTGTTGTTTGACCAGGGCTCACATGTTAGTTAACCTATAACCCAGTTTCTAACACCCATTTTCTCAGGAGTCCTTGAAAACTGTTATTATTTAAATCAGTTCCTTGCTGGAGGATATCTGGGAGACAAAGGTTCAGCAGCCAAGCCTCTCTGTCCTTTTTGGCTCACCTGATTGCTGACAAGCAAACTCTACTCTAGATGGCGAGCCAGCAAAAACATCTTTGAAACAGGTGAGGTGTACTCCTGCCTGGTACAGTTGAGATACATGCCTGCCTGGTTACACCTGAGATCAGATGAACAGCATCATTTTAAACCTATTGCATGGGATGTAGTCATTTTTCCAGATAGGGGAGGTAGATTATTAAGCATAATCCTGCCAAGACTGTATCCAAGCACATATGATAAAAAACTGTAATTGCAATTCAATGAATTAAACAGATATCAACTACCTTTGTTTCTTCTGCATCTAATACAAGGCTGCAGTGAATTAGGACACCAAGGGGCATGGTTAAGAGCCCCTAGTGCCTCCTTGTGCCACATTAGCGTAATTTTTTTATACACTACTGTGGCCAAATGAGGCCAGAATCCCCTCGCCATATTTACAAAGTGGTAGAATGCAGGCATTGCGCCACTTTGTAACCCTTTGAGCTACACTATACCTGCGTCAGGCATAATGTATGCAAAGGGGGCGTTCCCCCATTAGAGGGGCTGAAAAAATGGTGCAAAGAAATCTAAGAGATTTCTTTGTGTCATTTTGTTTCCGGCACTTTTAATGCATGCTCAGAGAAGGCGTTAAAAGGAGGCACACCATTGATTGCAATGGGTCTCAATGTGCTTTGCAAGATTAGCATCAAACTTTTTGGCATTAAGCCTGCAAAACTCCAGACTAGCATCACAAATTATGATGCTAGTCTCCTAACTACTGCCATGGTGCACTGTATTTTAAATATGGTGCACACATGGTGGTGGTAAGGGGGCACTAAAGGGTGCAAGAAAAGTGGTGCTGCACTGTGTGCACCACCACTTTTCTTAAATATGCCCCCAAGATTCCAAACTACCTTGGCCCAAGGATCTAGTGAATTAAATATCATTTCTTGTAACTTAAAGCTGTAGTTAGATGTCACATGTGAGGAACTGAACAAAGTGTCTGTCTGTGTGATTCAATTTTGGAAAATTTTCAGACCTCCATTTCTGAGTAATGGCTGATTAGTCTGCCAAGACTTCAAAGGTATTAGTGGGGTTTAAATGATGGATGACATAGGCAAACAAATGAGTTGTGTGTCCCCACTCATTTTTAAAACCAAACCCCTACTTGATAAAATACTATAGCAATGAGTTGCACGCACAGGGTGAGAAGGACCAGAGATAGAAACTATGCTTCTGGGTCACCACAGCTCAAAACTTTGGGTTCTGATGAAAAAGTTGATAGCATGACCAATTGATCTCTTCCCTTTAGGAAGACTAGATCCAATTCAAAACTGTGCCCGAAAGACGTCATTTAAACGAGGTAACAATGAATCAGTCAGAGAAGGCCAATCGTGTGGAAAGCAGCAGCCAGATGTAATAAACTCAGGGATCTGATACCACCTCTGCCTACTAGCAACTGTAGGGAACCCAAAACATATATCATCATTAGTGTAGCACTGTGGCTGGGATGGAAGTCTGCTTGAAAAGGATCTAATACCTTTCTTTCCTCTGCAAACGCTTAATATCATTTTATATTGTTGCATTTACTTTGGAATTTGGGTGTTCTAGCCTCATTATGTTGAAATGCAGGTTCGATCTGTTATTAAAATATTTCCATTGTCTGAACATTAATTAATATACTAAATAATAATTTCACTGTTAGCAATATCACAATCCATCCAATCTACATCTAGCATACCTCATATTACTGATGATCCAAAAACCATTTTAAAATTGTGGTGCACTGACACAAATGAGCCCTTTGATTGGTGAGTCACCAATTAATGGTCAATTTCATGCTATTAAAAACTTTTTCTCAGTTATAGCTGAACGCTATAATGCTGATTGGAAGTCATAAGTCTCTGAACTCTTTCAAGTTTGTGCATTGTAATTTGATCCTAATCCTAACAAATGCATGTTTCTAATTCACCCCTGAATTCATCTGCAAAAGCTAATAAGCGCAACAAAATGGAAACATTAAACTAGCAAAATAGGTGTTGCCATTGAGGAGTTCAACAAACCAAGGGTCCAACCCACCAGAAAGATAACAGCTGAATGCCAGGTGCCACATGGGAAAATGAGTCAAACAGGCATTTGTTCATCCTGCCAAAGTCCCATACATTCTAGGTCTGGGGATTCCTCAAACCTCTTCTCAATGAGCATTATAAGTGATTTGGTACTTAAGTAAGTACATCAACCCATGAACATGTCTTCCAAAACCTATTTCTTATCCACACTTCAAGAAATGGCACCAGAAACATGGAAGCTCATATGACACATCCATTATGAAGCATAAAGTTAAAGCAACAACTACCGATATAGAGATCACTATGAGAGTATTCCATTAGAAAGACAGTACAGTACGTTCAACCTATGAAAACAGAGCCAGAGGGCCTCACCTGATGATACATATTCAGTAAACAACACCCTCTGAAATTGTCACTTTATCTGTGCACGTGAGAAATGGACCCTAACTTAGGGCCAACCTTTGAGCATGGAGGACAGGTCATTTCTTCACAGACGTGATGGATATCTCATCTGCCTTATTACAAGTGTCATGGAACATAATGCACTTGTAACAAGGTGGACAAGATACCAATTTTGTTTGTGACAAATTAACCTTTAATCATTAAAACGTCTGTCATATTTTGAAAGGCTACACTTAGCAACATCAGCATTCCACACGCAGCAATTAGTTTAAACGCCCTGGGCCTCATTTACAAGAGGCCTACACCACTGGAACATCACTTTTTATGCTCAGGTGGCGCAGGTAGTGCAGGACTTCGAATCAGATCTATGAGGTGATGCAAAGGCACCCTGCATTCTGCAGCGCACGTGGAAGAGGAAAATGCCTCCATTGATTGTTTTTGTGCAGGAAGGTGTCTCTTCCTGCACAAAAAATAATTGTGCCAGCAACACCCTGGCACCATGCATTGCTGCGGACAGTATGGACAGGAATGTGCTGTATTTCATTAATCTGGTTCATTGCTGCCCTTTCCTTTTGACGCAGGGCAGCAAAGTGACTTCCTGCACTGCCCTGCATCAAGAACTTATAAATGAGGCCCTGTGTTTGTGAGCTTCAGCTCAGTCTTCTTTGACAGCTATCTGTCAAAGGCAGGATAGCAGTGATCAAACACCTGGTCAGAAATAAAAAGACTTGCCCCTGCCATGTGTTCTGAATGCAACATGAAAGGTAAAGTTTGGCACATCTCAAAAGTTAACTCTAGAAAAAGCATATTTCTTCCTTTTTTGCAGCTGGATTCCAAAAGGAAAATCACAACAGGAGAGTGCCTTGATGCACTGAGGTAACACAAACAACGATAAGCCTTTCTCCATGGGAAGGAAGCTGTGATGCAGCAAGAACCGGCGGCGCCTCATTGACGGGCTGCGGTCACATCGGCGGTCCGCGTCTCCGACGCCCGTTTCTGTTGCCGTCCACTTTTTGGCTAAACTTTCCCCTTGGGCACTGTTTTAAGCTGCCCCCGCTCCTTGCCCTCTTTAGTTGCTTACTTGTTCTTGCTGTTTTCCGCTTTTCTTCTTTTTTCTTCCTTTTTTCTTTTTTCTTGCCATGGCCATGCTTCTTCTTCCTAAGAGTATGTGTTCCTTTCCCTACATGCTTTTCTCACTACCTTTCTATACTATGGCTATTTTTCCATTCACCTGAATGTGGTCTTTCCCAATCCAAGATGGTGTCTTAATAATTTCCTGCATGTCACTTCCTGTTTTTCAGTATATAAGCACCGTTGGTTTTCTGTTCCTTGCGTTGCAAACACTTCCTTCGTGGTTGTGCGCCTCGCTCCTGAATCCTGTGATTTTGAACTTCTCCCATTCTTTTTCTGCCTGCAGATTTTTCCAGTTCTTTTTTGTGCTTTTGTTCTTCTTTTTCACGAGTCCTTGATTCTGAGGTTTTTTCCCACGTTGTTTTTTTTCCCTCTGGGACTCCTTCTGGAAGTTACAGCCTGCTTGGTGTTATATTATCAGCAGAACCTTGGCTACTGGAAAGGGTCGCCCCTACCTTGGTCAATCCAGAACAAGCAAGAAACCAAGTGGTGTCCAGAGACTGGCTGATTATAGCGGTAAGAAGCTCTCAAGTTGTAACAGATTGCTACGCCCGAAATGTCTACGTTGCTCTGGAGCCATGGACGGTCCACCAGGAGATGTCATGGATACTGCACAGTCAATGCTTCATACCATACAGCAACATGCACAAGAATTACAACAACTACGTACCGAAAATACTTCTCTAAGACAGTCCCTGGTGACTCAATCCATTCAGGTACCTACTATCTCCGCCTCAACACCACATTTTTCTGGAAACCCAAATAAGTTAAAAGAATTTCTGGATTTCTTAACAGTATATTTTGCTTTTTGACCCTCTCAGTTTACCCAGGATAAGACCAAGGTGGGTTATTTGATAAGATCCCTGTCTGGTCCAGCCCTAACCTGGGCAACCCCATTGGTAGCCACCATTGACTCCTTATTATCTAACTATTCAGATTTCCTTCAGGCCTTTAAACAAATGTTCGAATGACCTGGACTGGAAGCTGTTGCTGAAGAGGTGTTATGCAAGATACAACAAGGGAATCAGGATGTCCTTACTTACATAACTTGTTTCAAACAATTAGTAGCTGAAACCACATGGGTTGAACATACTTTTATGACACTCTTTCGTTGAGGATTAAAAGACAAAATAAAAGATGAACTGGTGCATTCCATCCAGGCATCATCATTGAATGAACTGATGGATCTGGCACTTAATATTGAGTACCATTTACAAGAGCGTAGATTGGAGAAACAAAGGTCCAGGTTTCCATCTCAGCCTATGTCTATGCACCCCTCTGCACATCGTCTTAAAGAAGATCGATCAGAAAAATCAGTTTCTACAGATAAAGAACCTATGCAAATAGATGTTGCACATGGACCGCTATCTGAAGCAGAGTGAGAAAACAGATGAAGCAAAGGCTTGTGTCTTTATTGTGGCAGTGCGGGGCATTTAATTCAAATGTGTCCAGTCCATCCCATCAGACCTTCGGGAAACACCAACTCCCGTCCCCTGTGAGAAGGATGGGAACAGGAGGTATTGAGATACCATCTATCTGCTCCTCCAGAGAAAGTACCAAAGCTCTTTTTGTATTCTCAGTAATTCTACAGTGTCCTAATCAGGAAATATTCGCATTATTTGATTGTGGAGCCAATGGAATGTTCCTAGGTGAGAATTGGGCTTAGGAAAAAGGAATACCCTGTGTTCCTAAAGAGGTTCCCGAACATGTTCAAACAGTTGATGGCTCTCCCTTAACTTCCGGACCAGTGGTGGATACCACTCCTACTCTTTGCCTGCAATTCGGAAAACATAAGTAATATGTTGCTTTTTACTTGATATCTTCCGCTAACCATAAAATTATTCTGGGTAATCCCTATATCAATTGGGAAACAAGGACCATGTCACTTTCGTCCTACTTTTGTCAAGTACATTGCTGTTCAACAGATTCCTATTGGTCTCAAAGAGGGTACATTTTTTCTTCCACTGATGCAAGCGATACTATTAATCTGATTCAAGGAGTACCCAGATGTTACCTGGATTACTCTGATGTGTTACAGAAACCTCAAAAACCCATTTTGCTTCCTCATCAGGAGTATGACTGCACTATTCCTGTGATACCTGGAGAGGTGGTTCCATTTGGAAGAATGTATTCCTTATCAGAACAAGAAAGGAATGTTCTTAAGGAATACATTGATGAAAACATGCAAAGTGGCTTGAGTGTTCCCTCTACATCACCTGCTGGGGCTCCTCTTTTCTTTGTACCAAAGAAGACCAAAGATCTCCGTTCATGTATTGACTTTCAAGGGTTAAATAAGATTACCATCAAGGATAGGTATCCCCTACCTCTCATTAAGGATGTTTTGGAAGCAGTTCAAGGGGCCACGAATTTTACCAAGTTAGATTTGCGGGTGCCTATCATCTGTTACGAATCAAGGAAGGAGATGAATGGAAGACCGCTTTTCGTATCCCGTTAGGTCATTTTGAATACCGGGTCATGCCTTTTGGCCTGACTAATGCACCTTCCATATTCCAAAGATTCATTTTTCTCAGATATTTTGAATCAAAGTGTCGTAGTCTATCTGGATAACATTCTGATATATTCTCTGTCTTATCCAGGTGACTGGCTGACACCTGTTGGGTATAAGTCAATAAGGATGCTCAATGAAGGACCACACGCCAATTATGAATACAATTTAGCTTTACTAGAATTTCAGGTAAATGTAGGCATTTAGCACATTAACAATAGTAGAATAAGAATAGCAATGAAAAGCATCTATTTATATATAAGTACACTACGAAGAGCATCTATGTATATATATAAGCAAAGAGTTCATTGACAGATATAAGCTTTGATTAACTGTATACCAAAATGCATCACACTACGATGTTCAGGAAGCAAAATATAAATGAGTTGAATACTTCAGATAAGCTTTGATTTACTGCACACCAAAATGCATGTTTCAGTTACTGCAGCAGGCTCACACTACGATGTACAGAAAGCAAAATATAAACAAGCTGAATACTTCAGATAAGCTTTGATTTACTGCACACCAAAATGCATGTTTCAATTACTGCAGCAAGCTCCCACTACGATGTTCAGAAAGCAAAATATAAACGAGCTGAATACTTCAGATTATAAACACAGTGCAAGCATAAATAATCAATCATAATAATAGAGCAGAGAAACAAAGGCCTTTCATCCCTGTGTGGAACTTAACTTAGTCTACGAAATGCTGGTAAGCCCTCTACCGCCTGCTTGGACCTCCCTCCCCCTCAAGAATCACGGTCTCCGAACAGCAAAACAGGGAGGCTGCGCCGGCCCATGGCAGCTTTCACTACCCCATCTGCGAGCTACAAATCCCTCACCCGCATTTCAGTGCTTAAATAACTCAATGCTTGGATTCTATCTCTTTCTGGCATTTTCTAGCAATGTTATCAGCACTTGGCTGCTCTGCCCTTCCCCGGCTTTTGTTTTCATTCCATCTTCTCCCTGTACTCTCGTTCTCAAGGTTGAGACGGAGTCTTCTACACAAACAAGCTTGAAAATGTTATCATGAACTTTTCCACGTTGTTCGGGGGGTTTCAGCAGGCATCACGCTCATCTACACTGCTCAAGCTAATTAACCCTTCACGTCACAATGTCTTCCGCACCTTTCCCTATACTGATCATTCTCATTGTCCCGAATATCATACTAAACATGTGCATCAGGTTCTGGAAAGACTCCGCCAGAAGAACAATCTATATTGTAAGCCTGAAAAGTGTGAATTCAACAAGACCGAGGTAGATTATCTTGGTTTCCGAATCAATCAAGTTGGCATTTCTATGGATCCAGAAAAGGTACAAGCCATACTAGATTGGCCATCACCCACTTCTGTCAAGGAGACACAGTGCTTTCTAGGGTTATCCAATTTCTATAGACAAATTATAAAGGACTTTGCACTACAACAAGGTTTGATAACCCAGACCATCAAGAAAGAAAACCTAAAGAAAGGTTGAACAGAAGTAGCTGAAAAAGCTTTTCAGAATCTAAAACGCGCCTTTACATAAGCCCCGATACTACATCATCCTGACACTACAAAGAAATTTATAGTGGTCACGGATGCATCAGATAGAGCCATAGGAGCCGTGTTATTGCAAAAACAAGATGATGACGACCTAGAACACCCTGTATTTTGTCTGTCTGATGTCTTATCAGATGCAGAACAAAACTACTCTGTGTTGGAAAAGGAATTACTAGGAATGAAAACTGCCTGCAAGGAGTGGAGGCAATTTCTAATGGGTTCATAGGAAACTTTTGAAGTCAGGACAGATCATTGCAATCTATAATGTCTCCGCAGTTTTCAATGCACGAATAGTCGGCAAGCCAGATGGGCTTTCTTCTTTAGCCAATATGACTTTGTGGTAACCTATATACCGGGATCCCAAAATATTGTGGCTGATGCTTTATCCTGCTGATATCCGGAAAGCACAATTACCACCTTTTCACACATAATAGAGCCATGTTGAATAGTGGGGGTCGTTCAGTCCTTTCTCGACCGAGTGAAGACCGAGTATCAGAAGGTGCCTATGAAAGAATTGAACACCTTAAGTTCCATGTACAGAAATACTAAGAGTATTACTATCATAAGAACACCTTATTTTTGCCTACTAAGAAGGTGCAAACGGAAGCCCTGCAAATGTGTCACAACTCTCCTATTGCTGTACATTGTGGAATACAGAACACACAGGAACTGCTCCTTCACCGCCTTTTGGTGGCCCACATTAAAATCTGATTTGGAAACATATGTAAGATCTTGCCCAATTTGTGCTCAGACTAAAACACATCAAACTAAGCCAGCAGGTTTATTGATGCCCTTGCCTGTGCCTTCCATTCCATGGCAAACGGTGACCACAGATTTAATATGTTCATTACCATCATCTGCAGGATATCAGGTCATAAAGGTTACAGTAGACTCTTTCAATAAGATGGCTCATTTTTGAGCCCTAAAGAAGTTACCCACCAGTAAGGAATCAAGTCTTTCTATGAGATATTTACTGATTACATGGCCTCCCGCAAGTAATCATTTCTGATCGAGAACCTCAATATGTGTCTCGTTTTTGGAGAACTTTTTGTACGTTTTTACATATAGAGGTGGCTCTATTGTCCGGTTTTCATCCCCAGACCAATGGTCAAACAGAATGTTTAAATCAAGGACTACAACAATTTCTACGTTATTTCTGCAATGCAACTCAAAGTAATTGGTCATATCTACCATTAGCTGAGTTTTCCTATAACAACGCAGTCCGTAGTCCAACAAAGTCCACACCTTTTTTTTGTACTTATGGTTTTCATCCTACTGCTTTTCCTACCATCACTCATAAAGACATCCCTTTTCCAGCAGTTACCTCATTTGCCCGAAATGTCTGTCAGGTTCAAGACCTGCTGCGTACAATCTCTTATTCACAAAACGTTACATGAAGAAGGTAGCTGATATTCAGCGTAGTCATGCTCCATCTTACCAGCCTGGAAACAAGGTTTGGCTCTCTTCTAGGTTTTTGCCTTTTTGCCTCTCCCAAAATAAGTTTAAACCCCGTTTCTATGGTGCTTTTTGAGTTCTGCATGTCATCAATCCAGTTCAACTTCATTTACCAGTGACTTGGAAAGTTCATCCTGTTTTTCATGTTTCCCAACTCAAACCTTTTGTTCCTGATCCTTACAAGAAAAATGCCCATTGTCCTCCTCCTCTTCTAGTTGATGGTCATTCTGAGTATGAGGTAAAAGAGATATGCGATTCTCACATTTTTCAGAATCATCTCCAGTTCTTGATTCGCTGGAAAGGATATCCCATCAGTGATTGTTCATGGGAAGATGCCTCCTCAGTCCATGCTCCTCATTTGGTCCGCTCATTTTTTCAAAATTTTCTGGACAAACCAGGGGCTTTGTGGAGGGAACCTACTGTGACGCTGTGAAGACCAGCGGCGCCTCATTTACGGGCTGTGGTCAGATCGGCGGTCCACATCTTGGATGCCCATTTCTGCTGTGGTCCGCTTTTTGGCTAAACTTTCCCCTTGGGCACTGTTTTATTGTGCCCCCGCTCTTTTCCCTCTTTAGTTGCTTAGCTGTTCTTGCTGTTTCCCACTTTTCTCCTTTTTTCTTCCTTTTTTCTTTTTTCTTGCCTTGGCCATGTTTCTTCTTCCCAAGAGTCTATGTTCCTTTCCCCACATGCTTTGCTCACTACCATTCTATACTTTGCCTATTTTTCCATTCACCTGAATGTGGTCTTTCCCAATCCAAGATAGTGTCTTCATGATTTCCTGCATGTCACTTCCTGTTTTTCAGTATATAAGCACAGTTGGTTTTCTGTTCTTTGTGTTGTGGGTCTCGCTCCCAAATCCTGTGATTTTGAATTTCTCCTGTTCTTTTTCTGCCTGCAGTTATGAAAATGGAGAGATAGGCCTCACAGAAGTGAACAACAAATTTGTGAGTTTTGTACTACCAGGAAATGTATGGCACCATGGAAAGATGAACAGTGTGGCCTTGTGGGAGAGAAGCTTTCTATTATATATTACAGGAACTGGATCACATTGTTCCGGTATGTCGAGACATTGTGAAAAAATAGTATGATTTATTTAAGGAACTCTACTAATCACCACTGGGTCAATCTGTAAAACTGTACTTCCATCATTTGCAACTCAAACCAGTTACCAGAAGCTGGGAGACCGCCTGCTTTCTGTAGATAATATTCAGATTTGCCTCCTTTCTGCAGACCTTCATTCCCTTGTGTTTTGGGGAAGTGCAAAAGATCCAAATGGCAGACAAAGAAGTGTACTCTTTGAGGAAAAGCAACAAGGTCAGTGGAGACTAAAAATTTGGCTGCAATCCTGACTGTGAGGGAAAAATGTTTCTCAATTGAACCTGTGGATGGGCATTCAAGTAGCATTCCCTTTAGATTTGAGAACTGTTGGACCATCCAGGAAGAAATATAGAACTCTATCTAGATGTTCTGATTTTTTTACATTGTTTTATGTGTTCAGTTTGTTTATTGTGGTTAACTCATGGAGGAAGAAAACATCCACAGACACATACACAGGCACAATACAGTTCATTAATGTAATAAATTCACATTTATTATCAGAAAAAGCACACACATAAACTCTGATCCTTAAAGTATCCA
This sequence comes from Pleurodeles waltl, assembly GCF_031143425.1. Taxonomy (NCBI): domain Eukaryota; kingdom Metazoa; phylum Chordata; class Amphibia; order Caudata; family Salamandridae; genus Pleurodeles; species Pleurodeles waltl. The sequence goes on along the minus strand of NC_090437.1, from coordinate 229,279,205 downwards.
TATTATGTAATAAATTGGAAAATATTTTAATGAATATTTATAAAATAATTGAATTACCAACATGCTAACTAAAATTAAGCTACCATAATATTCACAACATACACATAATCAATTATCAAATTAACCAATAACCTTATTTTGTAATTTAACTACCACTATTTAAAATTTCTCTTCTTTATCACACATCATGAGTGACAGTCATAAAAGAAGGTGTAAAACTGCAGTATAGCATGATCTCAAAAGGCTTTAATTTAGATCAGAACAATATGGCCCTCATTCTGACCTTGGCGGGCGGCGGAGGCCGCCCGCCAAAGTCCCGCCGTCAGATTACCGTTCCGCGGTCGAAAGACCGCCGCAGTAATTCTGACTTTCCCGCTGGGCTGGCGGGCGGTCGCCTTCAGACCGCCCGCCAGCCCAGCGGGAAAGAGGCTTCCACGATGAAGCCGGCTCGGAATCGAGCCGGCGGAGTGGAAGCTGAGCGACGGGTGCAGTTGCACCCGTCGCGTATTTCACTGTCTGCGTAGCAGACAGTGAAATACATGTAGGGGCCCTCTTACGGGGGCCCCTGCAATGCCCATGCCAGTGGCATGGGCACTGCAGGGGCCCCCAGGGGCCCCGCGACCCCCCCTACCGCCATCCGGATCCCGGCGGTCGGACCGCCGGGATCTGGATGGCGGTAGGGGGGGTCGGAATCCCCGCGGCGGTGCAGCAAGCTGCGCCGCCGTGGAGGATTCAATGGGGCGGCGGTACACTGGCGGGAGCCCGCCAGTGGTGCCGGTCCGACCGCGGCGGTCCCCATTGGAGCACCGCCGGCCTGTCGGCGGTGCTCCCGCGGTCCTCCGCCCTGGCGGTCAAAGACCGCCAGGGTCAGAATGACCACCTATATCTCTTATGAAGCATACTATACAATTTACAAAAGAATAAAAGGTGCATGGACATTTTGGAAAATAGGTTCTCACAAATGCAAAGTGTTGTATGAGGGGACTACTATTGAGTGGGAGATAGTACCAGGGTTATTTCATAACAAGTAGGGCTCCATTCTCCTAATAGTTTTTAGGGAGTGAAATGGTCTGAGTTTTTAATTGTACCTCAATCCTTTTAACACAGCTCTTACCCAGTAATCCTCCTGATAACCATTTTTAACGTTTTTCAATATAATATCAGGGGTATTAAGACAATCTGGGCATTCCATATTCTTGTTATATTTTTATGTATTTTTGAGTTTAGTAATCCTGTCCCACTTCTCTATCGATAATTCAGTCACTCTTGAGTTCCCTGTTCAGTATAGCTGTTGGGTTGCTCCATAATTACATCAATAGGAACAAAGGTGGTAATCTGAGAGTCTTCTTCCTGACCCTTACCTAACTCCTGGACAAAAATGGTGTCGGCTGAGACATACTTAACAGATGCCTGATTAATTTGTTTTCTGTTATTTTTATAGCACCTTTTGAAAATGTTAACATGTGGTGAAGTTGTTGTGGTCCCCATTTCAACATTAGGAAACCAGCATAATTCTAATTGGCATCTTTAATTTACCTATGGGTTCATAGTATATGGTAGCCAAAGAGTGTCCAATGACTGTATGTTAAATGTCACCAGTGGGCAACAGCACTCATTGTGCCCACCACTGCAGTAATAATGCAAACATGACTGCAAGCATGCCATGTGTAGCTTGGCTGAGCAGGTTACAACTGTAACTCAGGTCAGACAAAATAGCTCCCTTTGACATGCCTAAACCTTCCTTTTAAATATTAATTGGTCACCCCTTAGTAGGCCTTTATGCCCGTATGCAAGGTGCTTGGTATTTAAAAGTAGGACATGTAGAGGTTTAATGTTCAACATGACCTTATTGTGAAAAGGCACACAATCTATTGTCACTGTAGCAGGGTTGGCTGTTCCATTGGAAAGCAGTGGGATACAATATCAAGTTAATGTTGCTATTTCAGGGTAAGAACCAGCTGTACATTTTATTTTTATGCTTTTTGAAATATTAATTACAAGCACAATTCACTGGTGACATCGGATTCACAATATATATTCTTTCAAAGGGACTTTTGGAGAATGACCTTTGCCCTACCTAAAGCTTCCAGATGCATATTTACAGGGGCTATAACTGTCACAGAGGAGCTGCATATCTCCCTCAGTGAGGTACAAACATGGTTCCACAAAGACCTTAGGTGTGGGGAGAGGTTCTGTTTCTTGGGCATGCAGACCATTTAGGCTGTTATCAGAAACTTAATTAACTTCAAAAAGGCTTAACATGTCACAGGCTGATATAACACCTCTGTATGCCCACTCCGCTATCCCTCTAGTCAGCCAGGCATCAATCCCAGTGGGAGAAGAGAGGCCCTCAGAACTGGTGTGGAGTGACCAAAGAGTAAGAATTGTTCATTTCCCTGGCCACATATCTAGGGTAGGCACAGAAGCTCTGAACAGGGAAAGAAAAATCCTGCCATCTTGGTTTTAGGTAGAGAGAGGCACTCAGGAATAATTTCCATTAGGGCGCACATGAAATGCTGTAAAAGTGAGAAGAATTACTTCTGGAAACATTTACCCAATTAGTTAGGGAACAGCCTGTAATAGCCCTCACCCACAAGCTGGTACCATGCATAAATGAAGCATCCATGGAATCCTTCTCAGAATACTTTCTTGAACCTGTGGAAGATTGGAATGTGGCTGGATCTGCTGTCTGTTTCCTGACACGAGCCCAGAACCAGAGCAGACCTGCTCTCCTTCTTGTACTCAGGACAAGGATGTCGAACCCCAGGGCAATATGTTTGACCTCCTGTTGAAAACACAGGGAAACAAAAAGCTACAGTAGGCCATTTTTGCAACTGTTGAGTTGACCAGTCCAAAGTGGACCCAGCCTGGACCCTTCTGCTGGCCTCTGCTGAAGTGACCCCACTTGTTATACTCAAGGTCCTGGACTGTTGGCTGGTGTTAAAGTGTACTCCTTCTAACACATCCTGAAATCTGAGACATAGAACCTCATGGGCTTAAAAGACCTTAGAAGGATCAAGACCAACCAGCCAAAAAGATCTGATGAAGATGCATTGCTACTGAGCCAAAGATTCAGGGTGTTCTTGCTCAGGTGATTTTCTGCAGAAAGAAATCGGAGTCAGAGGGGCTCATGCAGAAGATATCCAACTTGTGTACGTCTTTTGTGGTTACAGCCTGCAGACTTGCCCTACAGAAATCCAAGCTCTGAAAATGTGACTAAGTCCAAAGACAAACATCTTCACCAATTGAAGGCACAAAAAGTATCCCACATCAAGAGACATTCTCTGGGCACAAAATGGAAGTTTCTTCCACTTGGAGATTCCTGACAAAAATCAACAGTATTACTGAGAGACTTTCTGACAACTTGGAGCTCTCTTTGACCACAGCCTGCTGTCTTGCCCCACTGAGGAGTTTTGAGTACAATTTCAGAGACTAAGGGGCATATTTATGAGCCCCTACTGCCACTGCAGCATCACTTTTTGTGATGCTCCAGTGGCGCGATGCCCTGTGCTGTATTTAGAAGGTGGCGTCAAGGAACTTTTTGTGGCTTAACACCAACTTGTAAACAAGGCCCCTTCAGACGCAGCCCTTTGTGTGGAAGGGGCATGCAATGGGTGTTGCTGTTGGTGTGCCAAAGCAATACCCATTGCATTTTGAGACTGCCTCAGATTTACCAGTTTTCGTAAACCTGAGGCAGTGCCAAAATATAACACCACCCCAGGGGTGGCTTTAGCAAGGCACAATAAGGAGGAATACTTTTATTGCTCTTCATTTTTTTCTTTTTCTAAGTGTGCTGCATTCTGGCTCTTTACACAGGTTGTGTCTGATGGTCTGTCCCTCTACTTTACCATTTTAATGGTCCAGTGCAGGAGAGTGTCATTCATGTGAATGAAATGTAAACTGAGGGAAGCCATTTTTAAGTGCTAACTCATGTTTCTGGCAAAATTGAAAGTACTGGCAAATGGAAAATCCTACTCTTTATGGAACCAAGCAATGCATGAGACTGGTTCAAGCAGTGATGGCATGCTTCACCTAAAGACAGAGATGCTGCTCCGTGGGGTTCCCCCCAGAGGCAGCCCCATCCAGGGAGTCAGTGGTGCTGAGGAACGTCACAGCGCAGAGGTGAAATCAATCATCACCAGGGCTCATATGCTGGCACAGGCAGGCTGCAAGAGGATTTTGGTGATTTCTGTTATGTCTGACTTCCAAAATCATCAGTGGGCTACAGGGGCTGAATACCTGGGAAAGACTCTATTTTACCACAAACCGCTTCTAATGCACACAACACGGAGCACCTACCTGGTACTTGCAGCCCGCCGTGCTTGAGGACCCTGTGTTTCATGAAACAAGACACTCACCAAATACATAGCGGAAAATAGTAACACGCCCACCACTCAGGTAGTGAAGTGGGAAGTTTGAAAGCCATGATCCGTGGTCATTGCATTCACACAGTCACAAGGTCAAAGGACACTATCAACTGAGAACTCTCACAGGTGGAAGCCTCGTTAGGGAGTCTTGAGCAGGCAGCATTGAAAGGGGGCCCTTCCAACCTGCGCTGACAAAAGCGAGGGACTGCCATGTCCAGGTGCTGGAGTCACTGCGATACCTGGATTTCAAAGCATACTAAACAAGGATGCATGCGGTGGGTGACAAACCGGGCCAACTATTGGTGTGGTTGGAAAGACGTATGTCAGATGTTGAAACTGTGTCCTGCATCCATTTCTCCCCTGAATTGGTCTCTACCACCCAAAAGCGATTCATGATGCATTCTTCTGGCACTACCAGACTGTCTACTACCATATGCCTGACCAGCAGTATACAGCCATTCAGGAATTTCTGACCACAGCCACAGTGCTAGTGGTGCTATAACTGAGCAGGAGATTGGGGTGCCATACGTGATTCTCTGACCTGTAAAATCCTGGACCTCAATGGCCTGGTTATTGAGTCTGCAAGGTCAAACATGAAGGCTGTTCCTTCTCTCCCCTGCTTTTCGCCCTGGTGATGGACACACCTGGGTTATACTGGTTTGTGGCTAGATAGATGCTGTTTCTCTGTGCACTGACAACGTCCTCCTTGCTGAAAGCAAAACTGTTAAAATTTTGCCTAGTATCAGAAATTGGTGGTTTCACTTAAATCTTTTAATGATAGATGTCTTTATGGGTTTAAGGTGGGTACTGTATTGAACCCTAAATGCTAACTTACCCATTGTATACAACTGTATGTAGATATAAAAAAATCACATTTATGTTAACTCGCAAATAGAAATTGGCCATTGATTTTGCTGTTAATGTCCAAAGTCAAGAAAATGGTGTGCAGGGTCAGAATATGCTGGTAAAAAATTAAGCAAATTAGGATGTTGTAAGTAGCCTGTAAAATTCTTAAATGTTTTCAATTGTTAAATGATTAATAAAGCTAGTTTAATGTTGTTTTATGGGTTATGTTGCTTCATAAGCCATTTTGAATCAATCAACTCATCTGGATATGTGCATGTAAAACCATATAGAAGTATACAAAGATGCCAAAGGATAAAAGGAAAAAACATTTCCTCTGGATCCACCTAGGTAGAAGGAACAGAGAGACAAGTCAAGGCACAAATAAATGTAAATATTTCCAGACACCAGAAGCAGTAGAAACAGACAGAGTAGAAATACTAAAATGTGACCCACAACAACAACCACCACAACTCTGCAGAGGTCCTCCACATACCCTCAAGGCAACAAGAGAAGACACATGATAGTGTGCAGATATATGCACCTCAATCTCTTAGAAAGATTATTGAATATATTTCCCTTTTGACCGTATGGTCCTTTGTTAGTTGACTTGAAGCATTTTAAGGGATTTAACATAACAAATACAAAGTTATGAAGGCATTGTTGTTCCACAATGAAGACCAAGAATCACTTAATTTCAAATATAAGGGTTTATTTTCAATCGTTACCCCAGCCAGTAAATATGCAAATTGGAAATAAATTTAGAAGATACAACAATGAAGGCCAAAATGTGCAAGTAAGTTAAATCATAATTAAACAAGATGCAAAATAGTAATATCCACAATGCAAAGAAAGCCAATTGTTGAACAAGATGCGCTATAAGGAAACTTCTGTTTTCTAATCTAAACACAGGTTTAGATCAAGATTAACGAACGGGGATTACTAGGCGGGGAGCATAGAAGAAGTCAGCCTATAGATGAACTTCTTTAGTAGTTCAGGGAAATAAGAAAAGTGTTCAGTATGAAGCTTCACACTTAGGGAAAAGCCCAGCAGAGAGATCTGCTCCCTCTCACAGTCAAGGGGAAAGTTTGCTTAACTAACTATGGAAACATTCATTTAATATCAAAAGTAACTTCAAGAACATCCATATTTCTCTCCCACCACTACGATGTTGATACAGATGATGTTGGTGAGTACACACACACACACATGTATATACAGGACACACAAGACACTACACACCCCACCCATATGTATACATATTTCCAACAGGCATTGGCGTACATATTATGCCAGAGCAATGGCAGGAATTGTAACCCCCAGCAATGGAAAAAAATGTGATGTATGTTATTGTGGTATTAGCTGACAAGGGTTGTGAGAAATTGGGTAATGGTTGACTGGCGTGTGAGTCCTGGTCAACCAGCAACCAGAATCCCAGTAAGATTTAAAAGCACAAGCAAACCCCAAATTAATCTGTGGTCAACCCCTGTGGTAACATGGCAAGGAGCAAGCAGGCTTATCTTGAAGGCAACATGTAAAGTAATTGTGCAATACTTCAAACAGTACTAAAGTGAAAACACCACACAAAAATAATCCCACATCAAGTTAGAAAATTTGAGCAAAATGTACAAATTAAAGCAAGAACTAAATGGCAAAAATCCAGTCTGTAGAACAAGAGACATTAATTCTTAAAAGCATTTAGTGAAAGATAGAGCCAAGATGCACAAAGCATCAACTCAGGATATATTTGTCATGCTGTGGAGTGCAGGTCAGATACAGACACCAGGTTAGGCCCCCTGAAGTTTATTTTCTGAAGTTTGAACTAAAAGCCCTGTTTGTGTTGAAGAGGAAGCCTTTGGAGTCACTCTGGTATCCTGAGTTCAAGATGAAGTTGCAGGCCCACATCTCCTTCCGCAGGCAAGAAGGCCGCAGGCAGCAGGTCAGCAGAGCAGGGTAGCAGTTCCTTCAGAGCAGCAGTCTAGCAGTATGTTAGTCTATCTATCCACAAGTCCAGAAGTGTGCTGTAGAGATGGTACCTGAATTCCAGTATTTATACACAGTTGTGCCTTTGAAGTGGGGAGAAGCTTCTAAAGGCATGGCGTTAAAATACACAGATGTCCTGCATAGCCAGCCCTGCCTCCAGACTAACTGCAAGGGGTATGCAGCTCTTTGTGTGGAGACAGTACACAGCCTATTCAAGTATATAAGTGAGGCTTATCCAGTCACACCTAAAGTACCCATCGTGTGTTGCTGCCTAGGAGGAATACACAGAGCACAACTGAGCCCACACCCAGCCATGTGACCCAGAGAAAGGCTGCAAGCACCAAATGGCTAAGGTAATAAAATGCAAAATTTCCAAAAGTGATATTTTCTGAATTGAAATAAAAATTCAACTTCACCATAAGTTTGGATTTTAAATTGTGATTCCAGAGACACCAAACATGAACTGGTTACATATTCCCATTTGGAAATTACATGTATAAAATGTAATAAGGTAACTATAATGTTGTCCTATGGGAGAGGTAGGCTTTGAAAAAGTAAAAAACAAGCTTTTCACTACCAGTGTTGCGTAGGCTCTCATTATTCTAATGAGACTACTGGATTTTGAACAGCAAGATCATCCACAGTGTGGGAGACTGAGTCTGACCCACGGTGGGTGACACCTGTCAATCCGAATCCGGGGTTTGCTCCGGCTAACTAGCAGTGCCTCATCTCTCCCAAAAGGTAGAGATGATTGGGCAGCCGAGCGCATGACATATCATACTTCTCAGGGAAGTCATGGTCACTCAGGTCGCACCCGGTTCTCTCATTCACAAATCGGTCTCACATATAAATGACAATAAAAGCAGTATAAGTTTTAAAGATTAGTTTAATAAAACAACTGCATTTTAGATAGCAAAGCGTGAGCTGCAATAACCAGAATGACACAACACAACAATATTAAAATGGTGACGATGAGAGTGAAGCATGAGAATAATGCTATCATATTGCCACTAGAATCGATGGACTATTTTCTATCTAAATCATATTTTGAGCACAGCATGTTAAGCTCTAATCCTGCCTTTAAGGTTCCCCCGGGAGGACATCAACCCTCATAACTGAGCAAAGGCCTGTAGTCTGCGTTAGCATCTGCAGTGAAGCATTCAGCGTACAGTTGAGGTTCCCTGGCTGGAATCTCCCTCTTGACGTGTAATGGGACTAGGAAGTGTTTTTATAATAACACAGCTGATGTTCTAAGAAAATGAGCCCCAAACCTCTGCATCTTCACCCTTTCTTCAGGGTGAGTACACTCTGATGCCAGCCATGGGTCCAGGATCTGTAGGCACATCTTGGGAATTAGGGCTCACTCCAGTAGAGGGCAGCAGCAGGGCTCAGGCAGGTCAAGGCAGGTTCAGGTGATGCTTGTTAGCTGGGTAGCTGCACCTCCCACCACGCCACCACAGCACAAAAGTCAAACCACACCACAACAGCTCCCTACCGTCAGCTTGAGTGTATGTTCTTCAACACATGCTCTCTATGCAAACACACCACTGAGATATGGAATTTCATGTTCACCCCAGCATCCGATCGTTTTCCTCACTGAAACATGACTCAACTCTTCATCCACCCTAAAGATCGCCACAGCAGTATGTGAAGGATACAAGATCATCCACAGGAACCAAACTAACAGACCTGGAGGAGGAATTGCCATCATCTACAAAAAGACCATGCAATGCACCACCAGTACAGACAACCCAACTGTTAGACCTGACAGCCTTAGGGTGGTTTTCCCCCAAACCTTTTGCATTTGGCTATTTGCCTCACAATTTTGTTGGTTTCTTTTAGTTGGCCTTAACGTCTTTAGTGCGGGCTGACGCCCACACTACCTCCCTGGGTCAACAGTTGCCTTCATGTAAGGACCAACATTGACCATTGTGTGATCTATTCCTGTCGCGGGCACTAGGCCTACCCACACAAGTGAGGTACCATTTTTATTGGGAAACTTGGGGGAATACTGGGTGGAAGAAAATGTGTGGCTCCTCTCAGTTTCCAGAACTTTCTATCACCGAAATGGGAGGAAAAAGTGTTTTTTTGCCAAATATTGAGGTTTGCAAAGTATTCTGGGTAACAGAACCTGGTGAGAGCGCCACAAGTTACCCCATCCTGAATTCCTTTAGGTGTCTAGTTTTAGAAAATGCACTGGTTTGGTAGGTTTCCCTAGGTACTGGCTGAGCTAGATTACCAAAATCCACAGCTAGGCACTTTCCACAAAACACGTCAGTTTTCAATGTAAAAATGTGATGTGTCCATGTTGCATTTCCTGTCACGGGCATTAGGCCTACCCACGCAAATGTGAGGTACCATTTTTATCGAAGACTTGGGGGAACACAGAATAGCAGAACAAGTGTAAGTACCCCTTGTCTTTCTCTACATTTTTTCCTTCCAAATGTAAGACAGCGTGTAAAAAAGACATCTATTTGAGAAATGCCCTGTAATTCACATGTTAGTATGGGCACCCCAGAATTCAGAGATGTTCAAATAACCACTGCTTCTCAATACCTTATGCCCATTTTGGAAATACAAAGGTTTCCTTGATACCTATTTTTTACTCTTTATATGTCACCAAATAAATTGATGTAAACACTGTACAATATGAAAACCCATTGCAAGGTGCAGCTCTTTCATTGGCTCTGTGTACCTAGGGTTCTTGATGAACCTATAAACCCTATATATCCCTTCAACCAGAAGAGTCCAGGAGACATGAAAATATGACAATGCAGGAAAAAGTTACAGAGTAAAGCGTGGAGAAAAATGGCTGTTTTTTCACCTCAATTTCAATATTTTGTTAGTTCAGGTGTTATTTTCTGTAGGAAGGCCTTGTAAGATCTACACAAATGACCCCTTCCTCAATTCAGAACTTTGTCTACTTTTCAGAAATGTTTAGCTGTCCTGGAACCAGCATTGGTTTCACACCCATTTCTGTCACTAACTGGAAGGAGGCTAAAAGCACAAAATTTTTTAAAAATGGGGTATGTCCCAGTGAAATGCCACAACTGTGTTGAAAAATGTGGTTTTCTGATTCAAGTCTGCCTGTTCCTGAAAGCTGAGAAGATGGTGATTTTAGCACAACAAACCCTTTGTTGATGCCATTTTCAGGGACAAAACCACATGCCTTCTTCTGCAGCCCTTTTTTTGCCTCTTTTCTGAAAAAAAAACTTTTGGCTGTATTTTGGCTGATTTCTTGGTCTCTCCCATGGGAACCCACAAACTCCAGGTACCTTTAGAATCCCTAGGATGTTGGAAAAAAAGGATGCAAATTTGGCATGGATAGCTTATGTGGACAAAAGGTTATGAAGGCCTAAGCGCCAACTACCCCAAATAGCCAAAAAAGGGCTCAGCACTGTAGGGTGGGGCAGGCCCAGCAGCTAAGGGGTTAAGAATATGAGCACTTTAAAACTGCTGTCCAGCGCTAACGTGCATGTGCTCTCTCCCCTAAACATGGTTTGATTGGAACATCCATACTTGGCGTATTTAATTTACCTGTAATTCCCTATTAAAGTGCATTACATGTGTCCAGGGCATGCAAATTAAATGCTGCAAGTGAGACCGCAGCACTGCTTGTGCCACCCACTCAAGTGGCCCTAAAAATGTCTCAGGCCTGCCACTGCAGAGCCTGTACATGCAGTTTACATTGCCATGTCTACTTGGAATTTAAAACATCAAGCCTTATACCCACCTCTTATTACATATGAGTCACCCCTAAGATAGGCCCTAGGTAGCTAATAGGGCAGGGTGCTATGTAAATAAAAGGGAGGACAAACACTTTTATGTTTTACATGTTCTACTAGTGAAATTCCCCAAATTCAATTTTAGTTCAATACATCTTCATTTGGCTAACATAAGTAGCCATAAAAGCAAAACAAAACACATATAAATATAATGGCATAAAATATAATAAAACAGCAAATAAAATGCTCAACTAAAATCCAGAAAAGTAAACCTAAAGTTCACAAAACAAATTGTCTGTGGCCTGCACAACAGGATACTTAGGGACCCATTACGTCTGTGGCGGGTGTGCAACACCAATCGTTGTGCTTTTCACTGTCGTAATTTGGACCGTGAAAAGCATGACAGGCTGTCCATGAGTGCCTGACGCCCCCTTTCCACCACCCTTTGTATGGCGGTCTGACCGCCATGCAAAGTCTGGCAGAAAGAGGACTCTTAATCCGGAGGGCAGTGCTGCTTTCAGCGCTGCCCTGGTAGATCACAACTGCCGAGACCGCCAGGCTGTCGACTGGCGGCAACCTGGCGGTGCTGTCAGTCAGACAATGGCGGCTCAGGCACAGTCATAATGTGGAGGCAGGACTGCCATTGCGAGTCTGGTGGTCCCATGACCCCCAGACTCGTAATGAGGCCCTTAATCTTGTCACATAGATTTTCATGATCGAATAGCAGCCTGAAGAAATAAGAACTCATGATTTCAGATTTCATCATCATCCAAGCCCATCAGAAAGTCACAGGAATCAAGATGAGTGTGGAAGCTCTTGTTCTTCAAAAAAGGTTTAAGGAGCCTTTTCGTATACAACATATAAAATCACAAAACAAAAGAAAATTAATCAGTCTGCTTTTGCGGGCTATGGCAAGGGCATAACTTAAAATCAAGATATGGCTGGTAACTGAGAAGGAAACAAAGAGAATACTTCATTATACCTGCTCGAAACCTAAATAATAAAGCTCTGCGCCAGTTCACATTATTAGTCCACAAATAATTTGTAGGACCACAATCCAAGTTAGAACATAAATAATTCTTCACACTTGGCTTCAGCCCTTCTGCCCGCAGTCTTTCAGCTTTAGCCCATCCCCACAACAACTCTTTTGCATGCCTTCTGCTGGTCAACACCCCCTGGCTACCATCTGGGAAATACCGGTCTAACCCAACTGCCTCCAAACAACATAGGATAGCCACGGTATAGAAAGGCCGCTATCACATGCCAGACAATCTGAAATTATCTCTTTGGTCAACACCGTTTGTTCAGATCTCCAAACAGACAGCCACATTAGGACCGGCGTATTGCGGATAAAATCACTCAGATAGTCTACACCAAGTTCATTATGGCATATAAAGCTAGAAATAGTTGGGGGAGCTAAAAGTATTCTTTAAAAAGATGGTTTTCTTACCTTTGTAAGTTTGCCAAGTCCCGCAAACTCCTCCCTCATAGGTTGCTATTGGGGCACACAGGGTGCAATAAATTTGCATAAGGTAACATAAAGGCCTTTCGCCTTTAAGCGACGGGAGGCGCAACAAAGAACCAACTACCCTTAAATATCTAGTCCTACTATATGCAATGTGCTGGGCCCATGATCCAGAGGAACTGAAAGTCACACCCAGATAAGAAAAAGTGCTTGTGCTTGATAACACCTTATTACCCACATGAAATGCCAAAGGTTTCTTATACCTATGCCTGCATGTCATTAAAAATGATTTATTAAAATTAGTGTGCCAGTCTAATTTTCCCATAAAGTCAGACAAAGTATGCACTAGGAGGCACAAACCATTAGGAATGCGGGCAATTAAAACCTCATCATCTGTGTAAAGTAATAAGGAAGCGGGACACCCTTGACCCGTGGCAGGTCAGAGGTAGACTGGCTAAGTTCAGTGCTCAATTATTTTATGTACAGAATGAAGAGGAGGACAGGCCCCTGTCACATTGCCGACCAATACTGAATTCATTTGTGAGCTCAACATTTCTCCCGAACCTGACTCAGGACTTAGTAGCTGAGTGCAAAGAAATCAGCAGGTGAATAAGGCAGGGTCCATTTTCATGTTTGTTAATATTTGCCACAGCTTACCACAATTCACACAATCGAATGCCATAGATAAATCCATAAAGGCTAGATAAAGACAAAATTTCATGGCCACTCTATACTTGTTAATGATCAGGTGTAGGTTAAGACATTTGATGGTTGTCCTGAGGCCGCTTTTAAAGCTATAATGGCACTTATTTATCACCTTATTAAGAGTGGCCCATTCAACTATTCTATTATATAAAACTTTACCCATAATGTTTGCAGGAATATCAATCAAAGAAATGTGTCTATAGCATTTGGGCGCTGCCCTATTGCCCTTTTTGAAAATAGGAACACTTGTGAAACTTATCCATGAGCAGGGGACCATGCCAACTCTAGACATTTATAAACATTGACCAACAGTGGGGCCCAGAAGTCTATGTTACAATTAATAACATCAATAGGAACACCATCAGGGCCAGGCACTTTCCCACCCATGGTCTCCTGGATGGCCAAAACCTTTTCCTGCAAAGAAAATGATAAAGGGGATTAGGCTTCCCTAACCAGGATCATAAACAATTTTCATTATTGGTGAGATATATGTGCCGACCAATCTTTCCCTTTTATGTGGCAATCAGTTGAAGGTACTTTAGAATCCAAGGTGTGCAAGTAGGACACCCCTCCAGAATGACTTACTGTCCTTCATGCTGGCTGCATGCATTAATTGCTCCCACCGATTGGCAATATCTTCTCTCCTCTTGCCAATGGCAATTTTATAAGCTTTGCGCTGGGCAGCCACAATCTTGTGGCCTAGATGTTACAGCCCTACTCAAAGCACGGTTAGCCATGGAACAATCCTGATCAAACCACTGAGGGCACACTGAGCCATCCTTAACTGGTTTAGAGAGCAAAGATCGAATGCTGCCACACAGACTGACAAAGACACTAATAATTTTTCCGGTGTCGCCCATAGTCAGTTGGAGACAGTTCTGAACGACCCTGCTGACACAGTCAATTGCTCTGAAACCCCAGGTGGCAGATGAAAGCTCCCAGGATGCAATGGGTTCATCCGAGGGAGGTTAGGCTTCTCCTGGAGTAGAAAGGGAAAATCTCAATAGTTATTAAAAGAACATTTGTATAAATAGGCTTTGTGGGTGTCTAACATTGGACAAGTGGAGAATGGCAGACTTCTAGCCCAGTCACCACAAGAGATTTCTTTGAAGATAGAGAGATATGAAACCAGGCCTCCATTAGAGGTGCTTGTATCAGGAGAAAATGTCCTGTAATTTCAATGCCAGCTCCACTTTTGGATTTTCAGACAATACTGGGAGTGTAGATCCCTCAAAACCAGCAGCTTTTTCCTCCTTAGCAGAAGCTTGGCTATGTGGACAACCCTCAGCCCTCCTATCCTGGAGGTCTCCTGTCTGTCATCCCTTGCTGCATCCCGATATCCATCATGATAGCCAATGGCTAGAACAGATACTCAGACATTCTGTCACTTACATGGTGTCTACAGGTAAATCAAGAGACCACAGTTCCCAGTCCTCAGTGCACAATAGAAAGGCTAGGTCAACAGAAGTCCAGCGGCCCATTATCCTTTAAGGTCTCCAGCAGGTGGTTTGTTAATTGCTTGGATCAAAAGGGTTATTTCTTTGTGGGGCAGAGGAGAATATCTGTGAATAACCAGGCATTACTGTTGGTCAAGTGTGCTAACATCTTTTCTTCTAAATGGCACAGATTAATGTCTCTGTAAGTTAAGCATGTTTTTTCTGTATGTATTGCTTCATTTGTTATAAGCATGTTGTAAAGGTCTGGGACTCATTGGGATAGACATAGTGTAGACAAGATATTATTCTTTCACTTTGGGACAACTACTAATATGACCATAGCATTTTGGACCTTTTGAGGAATAAACAATGAAACTTAAGATGTTTAGAAGCAAGAATCCTCAGTAGGCAGTCATAATGAACAACTGAATGGCAATTGCGGAATAATTATAGGGATTGAGAGGTTTGAGTAGTAGGGTATTTGGTCCACCTCATGTGAAAAAGTATAAGGAGCTAGGTGTCAAACAGGTTATCTAAGAAATCCTTTTGTAGATTTAATTCTGGTATGCGGGAGATTGTTATGAATCAGTCAAACATAGCAAGTTAGCAGACATCCATTTTTAATGAAGGTGAAACATAAAGGTCAGGATTGTTATGCTGTCGACTTCCTGTTTGGAAAGCATAATTGTGCGATGTCTTCATACAGGACTCTGTACGAAGGAGTAGTTGGTTAGCACATGTTCACCCAGTAGGGCATCTTGGAGCTGAGTAACAGATGTTTAGAGTTATCGAATGGCTATCATCTTACCAGCTTCTGGAAAATGAAAGGGTGAATGGAACTCAGCAGGACTCCAGCCTATGAGGTTGAGCGCATCTACCTGCATTGGATGCATCAGCCCTCTGTACCACCAGATCCAAATGAAGCAGCTTGAAATTTGGTTCTAAAAAATTGGAAAATTACATTTTATGTAGAAATTGGATGGAATGATAATATATGATTGTTTAATTCTCATTTCTATCAGAGTGCATGGTTAATTTGTGATTCATGTATATTAGCAATACTGATGAATTAAAAAATAATATTATGTTTTTAATTAAATGCGTTTCATCAAATTTAATATCTTATGTCGACCATCTTGAAACGTGTACTTAAAGTTTCACATAAATTACTGTAACTATCTTAACTAATATGATCACTGCAGTTTGGCATTTAAAATCATAAATGGCATCATTGCCATTTGCATTCATAAAATACAAATGTCTCCAAAAACGCAATGAATGCATTCTGTGAATAAGAATGCCTCGAGGCTTTGCTCTGGGGGAAAAGGGTACAATTGTTTTGCATTACTGCTGCAATAAATGCACAATGCGACTAGCTGAGCAGGTTACATCGCGCCAGATGTACTATTGTATATTTTACAGAATTAAAACTTGAAATTCCCAAGGAATTGCATTTTGCAATTTTGTAATTGAAATGAAATATTGCACACTGTTCCTAATAGCATTTTCTTAGGATTTGTTTTCTTAAATATACCAGATCGCTAAAATAATTTTATATGCATTTCCAAATTGCGAACTGTGACAAGACACACACTGATGACATTACAATCAGGAAGTACATTGCTACACTTCCATTCTGAAGCACAAGACCTTGCAAGAGGGCCTATTTAGACGTCCAGCTAAATCTTTGTGCCAAAATGACAACTTAGGAAGGACAGGTAGAGGATTTTTCAAAAAAGTGAAAGCTAATTTTCTCTGATGATAAGATTGCTATACTGATGGAAGTGTATGTAGCAAACAATGACCAGCCTTTTGCTAAAGATTCCATACGTTTCTTTAATGCCAGCAAAAAGAGGACATGGAGCCATATTTAAGAAAGGATAAATGCTGTGAACATAACAACACAATGTATTTGTCAAATTCGGAAGCAGTGGAACGACCTTCGCTCACATACAAAGGAAAAGCTGGCCAGTAGGAGGAAGGAAGCTGCTGGCACTGAAGAAGGACTGTCTCCAGCAACAACAGTGCATGAGGCCATTGAGAGCACCCTCACTACGGATGCTATATATGGCTTAACAAATATTGACATTTGGGAACCTCATCAGCAGCACACAGATTAGTGTTGATATTTGTATTATAAATATCATTTAATTATGTATAAACAGATTTGATCTGAGTTTATTTTACAGTTCAATCCACTAACATTTATTGTGGTCAAGAAATTGCATTATGGGATATACAGTCCAATCAAAGTCTCTGAGGTTTTAGGAGGGAAAAAGAATGCAGTTAGTATAGTGTTAACACAGAATTACTTTACTAAATAGAATAAGGTAAACTTTAGTACAATGACCCTGGAAAGAAAAAAAAATGCATCAAAGGTTTAAGAGGCTTTCACTTACACATAGGCTATGTGTCTATACATAATAATGAAACGTGTTACATTTTGTATGCATAGATGGAAGACAACATTACAGAGAAGCATAAGGTCATGTGGATAATGTAGTGGATGTGTGTTTTCTTGCCTACAAGAAAACACATAGCTAGATCTACTAGCAGCTACATGACCATGCAAAAACCTTTTTATCCAGTGACTCAGAAGTCAAACATTCTAACCACTACAACTACGGTTTCTAACCAGACCTGCTAGTCCATGTGCAACACCAAATAGATAGGAATGTTTCCAAATAGAAGAAGCAAAGGTAGGCATTCAAACAAAATAATTGGATGCAATTAACATGCTTGCAAGAAACATGCATGAAAGCATATTTACTGTTGTTAGACCTGGTGTCCTTGGTATTGTTTCCCCTGACATTTTACCTTCAGACCTCATGTTTGACTGACTTCACTTTTGCTGATGTTAGGACTCTGGGCACTTTACCACTGCTAAACAGTACTAAAGTGCATGTGGCCTCTACTTAAAACATGGCAGCATTGGCTTATCCACAATTGGTATATTTAATTTACTTTTAAGTCCCCGGTAAAGTGCACTATGTCTGCCCAGGGCCTGTAAATTAACTGCTACTTGTGGGCCTGCAGCACTGATTTTGCCACCAAATTCAGTAGCACTTCAAACATGTCGTTGGCCTGTCATTGTAGAGCCTGTGCATACAGTTTTAAGCTGCCATGTCAACCTGGCAATTTAACCCTCTTGCCAGGTCTAAACCTTCCTTTTTAATGCACATATGCCACCCCTGGTAGGCCATGGAGTGCCCAGTGTCAGGGTGTAATGTATTTAAAAAGTAGGACATGTCCTGTTAGGTTTTACATATCTTAGTAGTTTAATTTTGTTTTTCACTACTGCAAGGCTAATCTCTCCCACAGGATAACATTGGGACTACCTTATTACATTTTATAAGTATAATTTCCAAATGGGAAGTGATGGGACCCCAGGTTTAGTGTCTCTGAAATCACAATAAAAAATCACAATTTCAGGTGAAGTCGGATTTTAACTTGTATTTCTGAAAATGCCACTTTTAGAAAGTTGGCTTTTTCTTACTTTATACATTTGGTGCCTCTTGCTTGTCTCTGAATCCAAGTCTGGGGTGGGTGACTGCTGGGCTTTGTGTGCAGTCCCTCTGGACAGCCACCCACACAAGAGGATCTTTGGTGTGACTGATGGGCCATCAACAACCTGATGGGCCATTTTGGGCAGGATGGGCGGAAGGAGCTGACACACCTGAAAGGCTGTGCCCTGTCCCCACACAAAGTGCTGCATATCCCTCCGTAGTGAGTCTGGAACCATGGCAGGAAGGGGAGGGACTATGTGCACTTCAAGTCCTCTCTTTAAAGTCCCCCCACTTCAAAGGCACAGCTGGGTATAAGTACTGGACCTCAGACACAACCAACTCATCTGCCCCATCGCATTGCCTCCCCAGCATGGATCAACCTCAGCGGAACCTTTCGGAATTGCCGCATTTCAGACCCGATGCATCTCCACTGCTGAATGGAGAAAATCAATTCATCTTCACTACTGCGTGGGAAGAATTGTCACATTGTCTTCACTGTGGGGATCGACACTGACATATCGCTTCGGCCTGCCCCACGCATTTCAACATCGACGCAACCAGGATTAAGATACTTTTGTTCAGCAGGCCTCATGGGTCACTGTAGCCGGCCCGTGCTCCATTATGGTCAGCCTGAAGTTTTGACTTTGTCCAGGTCTGGCGCAACCAGCTATCCCAACTTGGCGCTTCTTGTTTCTAAGCGCTATTTCACAGTTTATTGTCATATATCAAGTTCTACTTATTGGATCTTCGTTATTTAGATCTTGTTTTCTTTATTAAATTAAGCTTTATTTTTCTATCCACTTGTGGAATTTTTTGTGTGATATTTTCACTGTTTTACTGTTTAAAGTGTTGCACAAATATTTAACACATTGCCTCTTAAGTTAACCCTAACTGCTCTCTGCCAAGATACTAGAGGAGGAGCACAGCTTATCCTAGGGTGTGTTGGTGACTTATCCTGACTTTAATTGAATGAACAGGGTACATACCTCTTCCAACCGGAAACCCAATTTCTAACAATATGATTAATAAAATTGACAGTTTAAATGAAACAACAAAGTCATTATGCGATTCTATTGTTAAGAAGACAATGCAACAAAATATAAAAAATTGCCACAAATTTAAAATGCATAATTTTAACAAAAAGTATAGAAAAACTGACATTGGCATCAGGGATACTCAGTTTCTATACCAAACATATCAAGCAAAAATGTCCCACTGTTGCAAAGATGTATCAAAAAGTTTAGGGCAGATTACATCATGTCTTGAATTTTTACAAACTTCGCAAACAGATTCAAATGATCTGACTGCACCTGCTCTAGAGAGTGTGGAGGCTCCTAGCCACAGTACTATGTACATGTTTGATGTCATATTATTTAAGCATACATTCAGTCAGGCTGCTGAATTAGAAGTGGATATGACAGCTACTGATCTAGAGAGGCACACTCTCACCCTTCAAAGAAAGAGGCACTGAATATATTTTGTGAAATGCAAAATAAATGTATTTTACAACATTAATTTGCAGTTTAAAATACTGTGACAAAAAACACTTATTAATTAGTTGTGAATCTTCATGTTGCCTGCGAATAAATAGGTGAATACAAATTATTTTTCTGCATTTTGACTGTGACTACCTTGTTATACATTGCATGCTTGCTTTTTAAAGCACATACCTTAAAACAAATTATTATTACATTAAATCTGTCTCTCTCGTTTACCTTCTGCTCTGGTGGAATCTTGGGTTGTTTGTCTATGAGTGGCCTTCCTCCTCATCACAGTCATTCTGCTCAGACTGCATTGGAAGCCTCTTCATTGTAGCTATATGGTGCAGCATAGCAAACACTGCCACTATCTTGCATGATAGAGTAGATGAATATTGTAGTGCTCCCCACTCATGTGAAGGCATCAAAACCTCACTTTAAGCAGTATATCAACACACTCTATACCACATCTTGTTTGCCTGTGGGAGTAGTATGCCAGAGCCCTCTCCTTGTAGTTGGATTGAGGTATATGTAAGTAGCCTATGCATATCCCATCTTCATTTGGATAACATACATATGCAGGGATTTGGTGTTTCATTATATTTTAATATGAATATTTCCTGCAGCATATCGATCCTATGTGCCATTTGGTTAACTATGAGGATTTTGACTTTGATACACTTAAGGTATAAGTATTGGTATGTTCACATAGCACATTGTGCTGGAATCTCTTGGAAGTTTTGGGTTCACTTATGTGTGACACAAACCCACTGGAGTTGGTATTGTTAAGTATTGTGTGGAGTGATTATTTTTTACAAACGGTGAGATAGGAAACTCATTTACACTTGGTGTTGGTACTATCTAGCATGCGATGGTACCTTCATTAGGGGTAACATTAAGAGTTTGGCGGACGGAAAAGGCCATCCACTAAACTCCTGTGGTCAGGTTACCACCAGTGCGGTCCCCTTCCCATGGGCCATATTACGAGTTTCCCATTGGGTCAGCAGGAGGAAACAGAGTTTCCACCTGCTGGCTCAGCGGGAAAAAGTCCACAACATTGACACGACTCATAATTGAGCCAGCTGGAATGTTGCGGTGCGTAGGGTGCAACAGCACCCATCGTGCTTTTCACTGTCTGCAAAGCCATGGGGCACCCTGCACCCCGTCTCTACCAGCCCTTACATGATGGGGCAACTGTCATTTAAACACCAGTGGAGTGGGGGGGTCATAATTTCCAGGGCAGCGCTGCTTGCAGGGCTGCCCTGGCGGACTGGGACTGCCAGCACCTCCAGGCCATCATAATGTGGCTGCCAGACTGCCACAATGGCAGTGGCCCGACCACCATCGTGGCCCTGGCAGTCTGAAAACCGCTAGGGTCATAATAACTGGCTTGGTGTTGGGATTGCACGTGAGTATAGAGAGTGTGATTTACAATAAACTAGGGCTGGGTCATGATTTAATTGTGGTATACTCAAACCTCTTCAGCTGCCATAGGTAGATGACAGCATTATAAAGAGATCTCATAAATTATAGGAGGTTGAAACGTCAACAAAGCATTGCCATATAGTTTAAGAACTTGGAGGCAGATTTATGGAAAGTGGCGCTGCACCGAGTGCAGGTGAAGTTTCCTGAGCCCCTTAGCACACCCCTACTGCCAGCATGTGTGAGCCATGTTTAAAATATGCCACACCATGGCGCAGGGTAGGGGGCAATAGCGTAATTTCTCATGGCACTATTGATGTTCTGTGCAGGAGTAGCGCCAAAATATTGGCGCTACTCCTGCAGAGTACATAGTGCCCCATTCTAAAGAATGGAAGCCCCCTTTTAACGCCTGCTCCTAAGCAGGCGTTTAAAGTGCTGTAAAAATGGTGCAAGGAAATCTCAAAGATTTCCTTACACCATTTTTCCAGCTACCCTAACGGGAGAACGTCCCCACTGCATACTTTATGCCTGGTGCCGGCATAATGTAGTGAAAAGGGTTAGGGAGTGGAGCAATGCATGCACTGCACCACCCTGTAAATAAGGCGCAGGGATTTCGGCCTTGTTGGGCCACATTAACATAAAAAATAATGAAGTTAATGTGGCACAAGGTGGCGCCAGGGCATTATAAACATACTCCTTAATGTGATACTCTGCTGAAGTCCTGAGCCACAGGCCACTCCACAAACTACCCGATTAAGACTATTGGGAAATGTAAAGTGTATTTTACTATTTTTTTAAAGTTTATTTGTAATTACATCTACGCACTGAGCTGTCCGCACTGTTGATTTACTTTCTCACACTGTGTTACTGCCTACTGGCTTCTATGAAAGGCTCAAAATAGAAAGGTGACTGTGTGTATTAGCTTTATCAAGTGGTCATCACTTCAAAATATTTAAAGCAGATATATTGGCTTTGTCTAAAATTCACCAATAATGATAATTGAATGTGTATTTTAGTAGTAGTAGTACAAAATCTTTATTCGACTTTCAACAAGTCATAAAAGACATAAAAGACATAACAGTCATATCAAATCTCCAATTCTAATACGTACATTTCATTATATAATAAAAGGTCAAGTAAGTAAAATAATAAAAATATAAAAAACTCACAAGAATAAAACAGTCTAGTATGTCAATAAATAAATACCCTATCACAATAAGTTATAATTCAATCACCTCCCCCATAGATTTCCTTATCTTTAATACAGAACATAAAAAATTAGCTAAAATTCCGCACATCTCTAAAGAAGATAGTAACTGAAGACAGGCATAGGCTGTGCAACACTAGGGGAGATTGATTGACCTTAAAAGCGGAACAACTAGGCGCTTCCTCTGGTAGGCGTAAAAATTACAGAATAAAACCACATGGATTGTGGATTGAGGTGTTTTTGCATCACAGGGGCATGGTTTTAGCAAGGTGGACCAGTCGTTCATAGTTGGGAATGAAACTAGGCGGTGAAATGTGTCTAGCCTAAATCTAGTAAGAACGTAACGGTGGCGATGGGGTACCACGTTTGCCAAGTACGGCTGCATACCCTCAGCCGTCAAAATTATTTGGTTGTGAATGACTGAGGTTTTGTTTGATTCGGCCCCCCAACGTATATCTTCTAGATAGTTTAATGCCAAGTTGCTCAGGTCCTTCCTGGATATCTTCCGCAACGAGACTGGGTTTGTATAATAGTCTTTATTGCCCATTTTTTCGAAGAAGGTCATAATATATTTTAACCATGGTACCGTTGATGTATATAATGACTTCGTACAGTCTGTCAGAATGGCCTTGTTAAAACTGGTGTGTTCCGAGGTCCAGACTTTATGCCATAGTAGCAGTGGCTGGATCTTTATCAAATCTGCAATGAAGGGGACCCCGAGTAACGAGTGTGTGACGTACAATGAAGTACCTTTTGGTACCCTCAACAGATGTCGTAGGAAATCGTTTTCCACTGTCTGCACTAGATCACAGTTTGTATGTCTCCAGATTCCTGCCCCGTACGTAACAGCCGGAATACACTTGGCTTTATAGATCTTTATCATGTTAGGTGGTGTAATCCCCCCAAGCCTTTTGGAGAAGAGTCGTAGTGCCATCATTGTTTTGATCAGGTGCACTATCTTCGTCTTCCTGCAGTTGGCCCAAGAACCCAGCTTATCAAATGTTATGCCCAGATAGGAAAAGGTTTGCGCGATTTCGACCTTGCTACCTGCAGTAGTGGTGTTATAGGTCTTGCCACGCTTCCCTCCGCAATTCATGATGAAAGTTTTGGAACGGTTGACAGTAAGTCCCAGCTGTGTCATGTATGTAATACAGGGTGTCAGGAGTTTCTGGAGAGCTATTGGGGTCCTGGCCATTAATACTGCGTCGTCTGCGTAAAGTAATGCAGGAACAGGTCGCTTATCTATTTGGGGTAGATCTTTACACCTAGTGGCCAATTCTTTGTCTAGGTTATTTATATACATTGAAAACAGGAACGGAGCGAGAACGCAGCCTTGGCGCACTCCTCTGTATAGACCAAAGGGGCGAGTACATTCCCCTTTTAGGCCGTACCTCACTCTTGCTCTGCACCCTGTGTACATTTCACGAATAAATTGAGTTAAGGCCGGTTCCACCCCCATACTATTTAAAATGTCCCACAATTTATCATGGATTACACAGTCGAAGGCTGATGATAAGTCAATAAAGGCTAGGTACAGATTGCCTGCTCTGATCTTAGTATACTTTCCAATAATGAGACTTAAATTTAAACTTTGTTGCACTGTTCCGATTCCTTTCCGGAATCCATACTGGACCGGGGATAAACCGTTCTTTTCCTCTGCCCATGATTGTAGCCTATTCAGAATTATTCTCCCTGCTAGTTTAGCTGTTGTGTCCAGCAGGGAGATTGGCCTGTAGCAAGCTGGATTAAGGCGGTCACCCTTTT
The DNA here is from genome assembly GCF_031143425.1 of Pleurodeles waltl. Classification (NCBI taxonomy): domain Eukaryota; kingdom Metazoa; phylum Chordata; class Amphibia; order Caudata; family Salamandridae; genus Pleurodeles; species Pleurodeles waltl. The sequence goes on along the minus strand of NC_090437.1, from coordinate 229,255,304 downwards.
TATATATTGGAATTATGTTAGAGACTCTCCAAGATGGTAGGGGTCCGCATGTGCAGATAGCCCTCAATGTCTGCGTCAGTACAGGCCCCCACAGCTCAATATTGGCCTTGAATATATTGATTGGAACGCCATCAGGGCCTGGCGCTTTCCCTGATTTGCTTTCTATTATAGCTTCCTCTACCTCCTGAAGGCTAAATTGGGGGGTTATAACTAGACGCGGACCTTCCTGTGGATCGTGGTCATGTGTATGGTCTAATATGTCACTCGTCAGTGAGTATATATTAGAAAAGTGTGCCACCCAGTCTTCTTCGGAGATGGCAATTTCCATCCTAGGAATGTCTTTGTCCCCTAACACGGGGGAATTTATTGTCTGCCAGAAGAGTATATTATCTTTCTTACGACTTGCTATGTGGAGGGTTTCCCACAAATTTGTTTTTATAGTTAATTTCCTTTCTTTTATTGCTGTCTTATATTCCTGTCTGCGTTTACGTATGTCGCTCAAGCACCTTTTTGGGGCATTTAGGGACTTGTTCAGTCTCTTATGTGCTTGAGTGCAATTATGGTCAAACCATCAGCAGGTCCTTTTTTTTCCTGCCTTACTTCTTCTAATAATGAGGGCTTCTTTTATGGTTTGGGTAATCATCGTAAACGCACTTAGAAATTGCCCTGGATGTGGGTTCTCTCTTAAGCAGTCTGCGAAAGCATGTTTACATTGGCATATAACCTGTTTCAGTAAAGACTTGGGGTCTGTCTGGGACCACTTCATAGTGTATCCATTGCGTGGTGCCAGTTCAATATCATCTACCAGTGTAATACTGTCTTCCCTAGCTACTAAAAGGAGGGATAGTAGAAGATTCATGCTCTGGGGGTAGTGATCACTAATTGCGATGTCGTGCAGGGTATAGTTTGTAAGATAGTGTGCAAAGTGAGTAGACATTAGGACATAATCGATCACTGTGTTTACGCCCCTTCCGTTATACGTTGGTTTAAACTGTGGTTCATCCAAAAATAATTCATTTACAAAGGATAGGTTATAGGTTTGAGCCAATAAGTTCATTTAATCTCCTTGAGTGTTATGAGAGAAGTGGAGGCTTGCACCTATACCTTCTAAGTCCCAACCGCATATCTTGTCTGAAATTTCATTACACGGATGGACGTTAAAATCACCACCCCATATCAATAGGATCTTGCGGTTATTTTTTCCCCATATTTTTTTTAAGTCATTTCCCATATCCATGAGAATGTTGGAAAATTCTCCTGGGGCAACGTTATTGTAAAAATTAATAATGACTAGGTGGGTCTTGTAATCTAAGTCACACTCTATCATTTGGTAGTATGGACTCATAAATTGCATCACTAAATTCTGTAAGGACAGCTTATTGGAGATATATGTACACAGTCCCCCTTTAGGTCTACCATGCCTGGACTGCTCGGCAGGAGTGTGGAAAGTTTTGTAGCCGTTTAAATGGGCAGGGGTTAAAAGCCATGTCTCTTGTAGACAAACACATGAATAATGTTCTAAAAAGTTAACCCAGATTTCATTGCCTAACTTATTTGCTAGACCTGCAATATTCCAAAATAGTAGGACTATTTCAGGTTTCTGGTTAGGATTCTGTTTGAAATTACCGGGCTGGTTCTTTGGGGAAGGAAGGGGGATATCACCCATAGTGGTATTTGGTATATTTCTAGATTCGTCATCACACTGATTTAGATGAGGTAATATCTCATTCCTTATAGAAAACGCTGTATGTGTTATACCTTCCTTTTGTGGTTCCGTCCCTGATCTATGTATTATATGTGCTTCTCTATCATGGAGAGCTAACTGTTTCATATCGAGTCAATCTATATTTTCCAGCGTTGAAAGAGGATAGAATCTGTAGCGCATTGTAGACAAATCTGGGCTGGATGAAGGTGCTACAGCTCGCTGTGAGCAGGTGGAGTTATTCCCCTCTGGTCTCTGATAAAAGTATCCCAGGGGTAATAGGGAGATTCCTTGTAAAGTAGCTTTTCTGACTCCTAGGTCTTGAATGATCCTATTCACTAAATTTGGTGTGCCAAATGAAAGGACCACGCAATCTCCCGTCAGCTCTTTCCTGCTTGACCCTATCCATTTAATCCTTCTGACCATTTTTATATCATCAAAAAGAGTTCTCACCATTTCAGGGCCCATTCGGGCCCCGAACCAATTGAGGGCCTTGTTTCTCAAGGCCGTCCAAGTTTCTCGTTGTCGGCCATCTATCGGTGGGACATTAGCCAGGACCACAACATATGGTGTAGCCTCCGGGGGAAGATGTAGCAGGTCACTAGGGAGGTAAGGGAGATTCGGGGGCCTAGGCCTGCTAGTTGTATTTCTCCCTGTATTTAAATAGGGATAGGTATTCGCTGTCCTGCACCTGTCACTACTCGCTGTCTTACATGGAGTGGGATTTAGAACTTTTTTATCTGAGGGAGGATTATATGATGAAGATGACGGTTGGTTATATTGGTTCAAAGGAGGAGCTAATAGATGAGATTGGGGCTCGTTCTGGAGGTTAACGTTCCGATGTATACTAATTGGCCTGTTGAACGGAATAGTTTGTGTATTGTTCTCGTATTCTGAGGACCGCAATGTATTTCTGGGGTCCTTGCTTGTAAAATGCGTGTCTTCCCGTTGTAGGGACTTTATTGCCTGCCTCAAGACTAGACTCCACCCCCTTTAAGCGTTCTAACATTGAGTCCAGAGTGACTCCGATAGATAATTTCAATGAGTTTACTATTTCGTGGAGGTTTATGAGGAGTGATCGAATAGTGTCTCCTGCTAAGGTTGAGGGTTTCTTCCGGGTTAGTTTTTTTGAATGTTTTTTAATTGGAGTAGCTATTAAATCTATCACTGGCGTTTTTTTTTAGGTCTTGTTCGCCAGGCCCGTCTCCGGTTTCCTTGGTCGCTTAGCCACAGGGGATATTTCATCCATGGAGCAGATTATGTTCGAAGAGTCTTCAATACAGCCGTTTGTAACCCTTACTTTAGAGTGACCATCCCCAAATTCACGAGATGGGAAGTTATGTTGCGGTAGTACAGATCCTAATGAATCACGAGATTGCTCTTTAGATAACTACATTTTCCCTTCAACAGTGGCAATTTGCTTATCTATCATGCCCATTGCCCCAGAGATGTATTTTAATATAGATGAACTGTCTTTTAAATTTGTTGAAGTATTTAGTTTTGAGTGCTTTCTTTTGCCCATATTTTATGTAGTGGCCGGTAACTCAGAGAGCTATATTCATATGTCTGAAGCAATTTCCCTTAATCACTCGGGGACCAGCTTAAAGCACAAAGAAAAAGGAGAAAGAGGGGGGGCCCCGCCCAAACTCTTCCTGTCGATAGCAGGCGAGGGACAGAGAGTTCCTTCGTGAAGTGGGTCTTGCGGCCAGTCCAGTTAAAAAAGTTGAATTTCGAGGACTCCTGCCCCTTCAGCAGAACATAGCGCGACAGTTAGAAGAGAAGGTTAAAAGGAATGGAGAGCAAAGAAATCGCCACAGTACCTTCAGGCCGCCCTATGCTCGGGGGTATCTGGTCCAGAAGTTTTTTTTTGTTTTTTTTTGGGGAGAAATGTCAGGGGGGTGGCCCTGCCCTGCCTCTTCCTGGCAATGACGGGCAAGGACGGGCCCGCCCTTGGCCCGGGCTTAGCCCGGGCGCCTCCCGCGCGCGTCCCGCGACGGCGGGAGCGCGATGTAAATTTAAAGGGCTCCTGCCCCCTGGACTCTCCTCAGCGCTTCCCGCGACGGCGGGAGCGCAATGTAAATTTAAAGGGCTCCTGCCCCCTGGACTCTCCTCAGCGCTTCCCATGACGGCGGGAGCGCGATGTAAATTTAAAGGGCTCCTGCCCCCTGGACTCTCCTCAGCGCTTCCAGCGACGGCGGGAGCGCGATTTACAGTTAAAGGGCTCCTGCCCCCTGGACTCTCCTCAGCGCTTCCCACGACGGCGGGAGCGCGATGTAAATTTAAAGGGCTCCTGCCCCCTGGACTCTCCTCAGCGCTTCCCGCGACGGTGGGAGCGCGATGTAAATTTAGAGGGCTCCTGCCCCCTGGACTCTCCTCAGCGCTTCCGGCGACGGCGGGAGCGCGATTTACAGTTAAAGGGCTCCTGCCCCCTGGACTCTCCTCAGCGCTTCCGGCGACGGCGGGAGCGCGATGTAAATTTAAAGGGCTCCTGCCCCCTGGACTCTCCTCAGCGCTTCCCGCGACGGCAGGAGCGCGATGTAAATTTAAAGGGCTCCTGCCCCCTGGACTCTCCTCAGCGCTTCCCGCGACGGCGAGAGCGCAATGTAAATTTAAAGGGCTCCTGCCCCCTGGACTCTCCTCAGCGCTTCCCGCGACGGCGGGAGCGCGATTTACAGTTAAAGGGCTCCTGCCCCCTGGACTCTCCTCAGCGCTTCCCGCGACGGCGGGAGCGCAATGTAAATTTAAGGGGCTCCTGCCCCCTGGACTCTCCTCAGCGCTTCCCGCGACGGCGGAAGCGCGATGTAAATTTAAAGGGCTCCTGCCCCCTGGACTCTCATCAGCGCTTCCCGCGACGGCGGGAGCGGGATGTAAATTTAAAGGGCTCCTGCCCCCTGGACTCTCCTCAGCGCTTCCCGCCACGGCGGGAGAGCGATGTAAATTTAAAGGGCTCCTGCCCCCTGGACTCTCCTCAGCGCTTCCCCTTACACGCTGTGCTCAAGTATGGACATCACAATAGCTTGCAGGGGCAATAAAAGAGTTTGAACAGGTAAAAGCAACCCGAAACCTTGCCTGGTTGGATTCTTGTGGTTGTTCCTCTCACTCCCAAATGCTCAGGTTATGTCATGTCAGTCTCTGCTTTCATACCAGACATACAGGGAGCAATGTTACCAGTCTCCAATATTTCTATGGAAGATCAGGGCTACCGGGAAAGAAAGTTCAACGTGCGGGACACCTTCAAGGAATCCTGATCCTGCGCCCACCTCGTCCTGAAGAAACACTTGAGTAAGGTAAGACCCCTCACACCCACCCCTGAAACACGAGCGACGTGCGGGACAGTGGTCATTTTATGAATTCGAACATTGCAATGTTCTACAAAAATTATTGTAGGAAAGTCCTCCTTTTTGCCCTTGTCACCTCCAAACTTTTTGAACAGATACTGGTGATTAGTGACACTTGGCTGTGCCCTGGGTACTGCTTACCAGTCCCAGGACCAGTGCTCTATGTAAAGTGGATGTGTAAACTAGGCTAAATATAATTGGCAGTATCATCCTACCTATGAGTCACTAGTATATGGTAGGGCATGTAGGTTTAGGGACCCCAGCATAGGTAGTGTCCCTATAAAGGCACTGCTGAGGTTCCCAGTGTCATTTTAAAGTCAGGCCTGCCTTGCTGGCTGCTTTCTTATATGTAAATTTGCCTTTGGAATTGAAAGCACTTCCAAAGTCTTAAACTACCTTATTTTCACATATAAGTCACCCCTAAGGTGTGCCCTATGTGCTCCTAGGGTTGAGTGACATGTAACTATAAACAGGGACCTCATAAAAATTGATTTAATAAGCCCTGGTAAAGTAAAATAGCCAAATTTGTTTTTCCCTCAGTGTAGTGAATGGCCTCCATAGGCTTAAATGGGGAGACTTTATTTTTATTAACAAAATCCCCTTAATTGACAGATACCTCCAGTTTGGTATCAAATAAATTGTTATAATAAATCCCACAACTTACAGTTGTGAGATTTAACATAACTAGTTCAGGAAAAGACTTTGAAAACTCTACCTGAAAGTTGCCAACTTCAACTCTGTAGTGCCCTTCTCTGATTGGCCAGCCTCTGGCAGACTGGCTAGGCTGCCTTGAGGAGGTGTGAAGTGGCTTGGGCTGAATACAAAGGATGTGCCCTGGGGAGGAGATCTACCTCAGCAGATGGGGATGCAGGAAGGGGGAGGGCAGCCAAACTGGTCTTCAAAGTCAGGGAAGGACATTTGGAGCAGCCCAGCACCTCCATCACATCCTGCAACCCCAGACAATTAGTGCCCTCTTGATTAGATTAGGAAGGGGCAGGAGAGGGGTGTGTGTAGGATTTTTAGCCACACCAGTGGGTGGGCTCAGTCAGATCTAACCTCCAAAAATCACTTTCTGCCATGTTGGATTTTTGAGGAATATTGCTCTGTGGGATTCATTTTTGCCACACTTCCCAGGAAGTGGTCATCAAAGGGGGAAGGAGCCTGCCAGGAGTGAGATTAAATATGGTAGAGCTGCACCTACACCTCAGATCCATACAAGGAAGAACATCAGAAGAAGAAGGAATGCCCTGCTGCACCCCTGACCTGCACCTGGACACTGCACTCTGAAGGACTGCACCAGCTGCATACTTGGCTTCACCACAAGAAGGACTTTGCCTGGCTTCAACTGGTTCAAGGAGGGACTCCCTGATTGCTACAGGTGAAGAATAGCTAACCAGAGTCCCCTGCATCAAATCCTGAAGAAACTGACCAGCTGAGCACTGTCCAGAGGCCATTTTGGAGTTTGAGCCAAGTGCATTCCGGCAGTTGGAGTCCGCACCATCAAGGAGCAACTCTGAGCTTCTGGAACCTTGGGGTGAGCTGTGAACTCCCAAAAGACCTTCAAAGACCTTCTGGAAGAAGATGCAGAAGTTTGGAGAGGATTGGTGAACTTTTTGGAAAAAGCTCCCTAGAAGGACCAACCCACTGGGGGAGTCTAGCCGGCTTATCTCAACCGTGACCGGGCCTGACTTGCAAGTTCGTCCCGCAGAAGAAAATCTATAAAAAAGTGACTAAGGCCCTGATTTATAAGTTTGACGCAAACCTGCGTTAGCGCAGGTTTGCGTCAAAAAGTTTAGTGCCGGCTAGGGCCATTCCGGGATGCAAGCCGGGTGTCATATTTAAAGAATGACGCTAGCCTGCGGTAAGGCCCGGTTAGAGACAAAATAAATGAGCTAACCGGGTGGGGGAGGCATAGGGGAAACAGGAGGTTGTGCGTCGAAGAATGACACTAGTCAGGTTAGAGTCAGAAAAATGACACTAACCTGACTAACGTCATTTTGTGACGCACACCCCCCATGGACATGACTCCTGTCTTAGTAAAGACATGAGTCATGCCCCGCTGCCCAATGGCCATGCTCAGGGGACTTATGTCCCCTGGGCAAGGCCATTGGGCACAGTGCCATGTAAGGGGACCCAAGTTAGGCCCCCCTATGACACTTAAAAAAAAAAATCAAAAAACTTCCCTGGAATTACCTGGGATAGGTCCCCCCATCCTTAGGTGTCCTCCAGGGGTGGGTGGAGGTGTACCTGGGGGCAGGGAAGGGCACCTGTGGGCTGCTTCCATGGTCTCCGACCGTGAAAATGAGCCCACAGGTCCCCTAATGCCTGCCCTGACCAGGCGTTAAATAATGGCACTAAGCAACCTTAGCACCATATTTAAGGCCCTCCTCCTCCCGTGCGTGATTTTTCCACGGGAGAATAAATAAGGTGCTAAGGCCTTAGAGTCATTTTTTGCCCAGGAACGCCTACCTTGCATCTTATTGACGCAAGGTAGGTTTTCACTGTAAAAAAATTACGTTAACTCTAATATTTTGATGCTAGGCGGGTTCCTTGCATTACAGCTGAAGTGCAACCAGAGTGCTTAAAAAAAAAAGTATATGTTGAGTTTTCCTGGGATCATGGACTCAATGACCAAGGAAGCTCTCTGCATTGTTTTAAGGTAGCTGGGGATGGCTGTGCTCTCTGCAGCCTTCCACAATGCTAAATAATGCTTGATGATGCCCTTGCCCTTTCTTGGGACATCATTAGGATTTTAAAATAAAAAAAGTATTTGCAAGACATTATGTGATGCTATTTACTTTAGCAGTGGACAATAAATAAGTGGCTCCTGTAGCTCATTTATTATTCTTTTGTTGTCTGTGTTTCCTTTAACACCAGGGGTCTCAGTACCACCGGGGACACTCAGACTTTAAATTAACTTTAGGGCAGCAACCCCAGAGCCCCCATGACTGCCACAGACTCCCCAGTCAGCACCCATAGAGGATACTGAGCCTGCCTTTATTTTTCTGTGAGTGCCCACCCAACACAAAGAATCATTGCTGCTGTGTCGGGAGCCCCAAGGAACCCACAAACCCTGCCTGCTCCCCACAATTGCCCATTCAGTGTGCAGCACGAGCTGGCTCTTTAACTTTGCTTCCGCTCGGGTGGGAATAGCATTTTTCTCTTCTTCGTCCAGGTGGGAGCAAATTTGTGTTCTCTACCCTGCAGAATACAGGCAGGGAATAAAGATTATATTCCGTGCCCACATGAACAGCAAACACCGGTGTCCTTAGGGAGGGGTCTCCAGGACACTGCACCAGTATCAAGCACAACAGGATGAGGTTCCTGGAGCCAAGCTATGGTTCCTGAAAGGTGAAAAAATTCAGTCCCAGGGGTTGGGATCCCCAGCACCATTTAATGAAAATAGGCCCTGGAGGATGGGGTCCACAGGGTCCAAAAAGGGTTGGAGGAGGAAGGTCCGATGCCCATTCTGATAATAAATAATGGGCTGAGCTGTGGTCCACTCCTAGGGGCTCGTAAATGCAAATGGCAGGACCCTACATTTTTTCCATGGTTCTAGTAACAAAAAAATGTATGCTTTTGACCTAATGGGATGTATCCACCATGCCTAGGAGGGACAGGGTTTCCCTACTCTTGCAACCTATATGTTTTTAAGTATTTTTTCAGGACAGGAAAACTGGGTCCCAGTGTCCTAAAATGGCTGCTGCCACATCTTTGTTGATACAGCAGAACCCAATTAGATTATATCTTGGAATCTGTTTCATCTTCAGATTCATGTGGCATGAAATATAAATACATTTTGAACTTTAATTTCTCAAAACCTATGAGAAACTACATATATATGTGTGTATATATATATATATATATATATATATTGTTGGAAAATGGGTTATTGGTAGGGCAGGTAGGTACCTACACCTAGCAACAAGCCACAAACCTCCACAAAAGTACAGTTAGGTCTCAGTAAATTAATCCCAGCTCTACCCTTGGTAGCTTGGCATCGAGCGTCAAGGCTTAACTTAGGAGACAAAGTGTAAAGCATTCAAATATCACAAAACAGTAATTAAATAAAACACAGGAAACAGTTTAAAAATCCAAAAACAATTTATAAAAATAGCTTATATTTTTATCTTTAAAATGACACAAAAACGATTAAAATCGGTTCAGGGGAACCGGAGATATGAATTTTTAAAGTATTATTATTTTCTAGCGCTTAGAAACAAAAAGCGCCAATCGGGTCATCTGGTTGCACCAGGACCGGGGCAAAGTCAAACTTTCAGGCCGACCGCGATGGAGCCCTGCTCGGCTACAAGTCGCGGGAAGCCTCGGTTAAAAAGTTACCTTCTGACTTAGTCTTTATTTTGATGTTTTTCTTCACTGGGACGAACCTGCCAGTTGGATCCGACCTCCTGGAGCCCTTGTCCGGATACGCGAAGTCGGTTTCCTCGGTGGTGATTTTTACCTTCGGACTTAGTCGTTTTTTCGAGATGAAAATCCTTCGACTGGGGTAAACCTGGATCTTGATCCGACGTCCGTGGAGCCCTTCTCGGATACGATGGCTGGAAGGTCCCGGTCAACTTTTTACGTTCGGACTTAGTCTCTTTTTTGGATGTTTTTCTTTACCGGGACGAACCACGAAGTCAGGCCGGGTCGCGGTTGAGGCAAGCCGGCTAGAATTTCCGCGTCGGGTCGGTCACTTTATGGAGCTTTTTTCCAAAAATTCTCCAATCTTTTCCAAACTTCTGGGGCTTCACCCAGATGTTCTTTTAAGGTTCTTTTGGGGTCCACAGCTCACCCCAAGGGGCCAGAAGTTCTGTGATGGTCCTTGGGAAGTGCGGACTTCAACTCCCAGAATACACCTGGCGCAAACTCCTTTTTGGCCACTGCACAGTGGTCAGCTGGTCACTTTTTCAGGAGTTGGTGCAGGGGACTCTGGTTAGCAATTTTTCACCTGTAGCAAACAGGGAGTCCCTCCTTGAACCAGTGGAAGCCAGGCAAAGTCCTTCTTGTGGTGAAGCCCAAGTGTGCAGCTGGTGCAGTCTTTCTGAGTGCAGGGTCCAGGTGCAGGCCAGGGGTCCAGCAGGGCAGTCCTTCTTCTCCTTAAGTTCCTTTCTTGTTGAATTCTGGAGGGGATCTGAGGCGTGGGTGCAGGTCTGCCAGTTTTATCCTTGCTCCTGGGTGAAAAGCAGGGGGGCCCTGGTTCTCCAATCAGGGACAGGGTCGTCCCCCTGTGATGACCACTTCCTGGGAAGTGTGGCAAAAATCCATCCCAGAAGGCAACAGTCTCTAAAAATCCAAAATGGATCAATCTGATTTTTGGAGGAGAGATCTGGCTGAGCCCACCCACTGGTGTGGCTAAAAATCATAAACACACCCCTCTCCTGCCCTCTCCTAATCTAATCAAGGGGGCACCTAGCTGTCTGGGGTTGCAGGATGTGGGGGTGTTGCTGGGTGCTGCAAATGTCCTTCTCTGCCTTTGAAGACCAATTTGGCAGCCCTCCCCCTTCCTGCCTCACCATCTGCTGAGGGGAGATTCTCTCCCCCAAGCACATTCCTTTGTGTGAAGTCAGGCCACTTCACACCTCATTAAAGTAGCCTGGCAGAAGCTGCTGCAGGCTGGCCAATCAGAGCACAGCAGCAAAAACAATGCAGAGCTGAAATTGGCAACTTTTTAGGTAAAGTCTAAACTTTTTACCTGCACTAGTTATATTAAATCCAACAACTGGAAGTTGTGGGATTTATTATAACAATCAATTTGATACCAAATTCTTGGTATGTAACATTTAAGGAGACTTTAAAATTTTAAATAAAGTCTGCCCATTCTAGCCTATGAAGGCCATTTACTTCAATGAGGGAAAAACGAATTTGGCTGTTTTTACCTCACCAGGGCTTATAAATCTATTTTTATAAAGTCCCTGCTTATAGTTACATGGCACCCAGCCCTAGGGGCACATAGGGCACACCTTAGGGGTGACTTATATGTAAAAATAAGGTAGTTTAAGACTTTGGAAGTACCTTTAATTCCAAAGTCGAATTTGCATATAACTTTAATTTAAAAGCAGCCAGCAAGGCAGGCTTGCTTTTAAAATGACACTGGGCACCTCAGAAATGCACCTAGGTGTGCACCACCTATGCTGTGGTCCCTAAACCTACATGCCCTACCATATACTAGGGACTTATAGGTAGGTTAACTTAGCCAATTATAATTAGCCTAATTTCCATATCCATTTTACACAGAGCACAGGCCCTGGGACTGGTTAGCAGTACCCAGGGCACCATCAGAGTCAGGAAAACACCAGCATAAAGTGGAAAATGGGGGCAAAAAGTTAGGGGGCCTCTGCAATCAGCCCCAGTTTCTCACATATATATATATATATATATATATATATATATACATATATACATATATATATTTATTTACATATATATATGGGTTTGTGTATATATATATATATATATGCAAGCATTTCAAAGATTGTCCCTGTTTTGGCATGTACTAGCGCACTTAATTCAGCGGTGGTGCTGGTGACGGCAGGACACTCCGTAATTTATCAACAACATTCATGAAATACTTCACGAACGACCGCACTCCGGGATCTCTTGTTTCACAAATTTCATTTATTCAGGCTCAGTTAACTTCGTCTACAGCTCAACAATCACCTGCCCTACGCGTTTCGGTCAGAGAGACCTTGATCACAGGCATTTCCGGTAGGGGGTTTCTGTTTCCACATTTATATCTACAGATAACAATTCATTAAGACTCAACATATTTCTAAATGCACTTAGAAAATACTTCTCTCTGCTTGTTAAGTTTAATAACTGCGGTCTACACAACTAAAACTCTCCCATAATTTCCAAATAAATCCAATTATTAACTGGTGCACTATAAACTTATAATGCTGCATTCTGGGAGTTGTAGTTACCGCAAAACAAAACCAATTTAAACAATCTGTTGATACACCTCATAAATGTGCGTATGTGACATACTGTCCATGTCTCCCCCCATAATAAAAAAACTAAAATATTAACCTAACTGAATATTAGCTGCAAGTGCTGCAGAATAGAAAATAGTGTTTTATGATTATTTGCAATGGCTGCCATGTAAAATTACAAATGTACAAATAACTCCTCATCCTGATTCATCCCCATAGGGGTCAAGGTTCGAATCTCCAAGATGTGTTTAGACTCCAATTGTCGTAGTCTCTTTTCTCTGTCCCCCCCCCTGTTGAGCTGTAGACGAAGTTAACTGAGCCTGAATAAATGAAATCTGTGAAACAAGAGATCCCGGAGTGCGGTCGTTCGTGAAGTATTTCATGAATGTTGTTGATATATATATATACATATATATCACCTAGTGGCGGTCATCACTAGGTAGTTATAGTTAAGACCATGTTTCCATAGAAAAGGTGTTTTTTGATGTGCCTATATCTTTGGCACCATTTGACGGATCTTCACAAAATTTTCCAAAAAAAGGCCCCAGTGATTCTTGTTGCACACTGAAAATTATGGGTTGATCTTTCAAGCAGGGCAGAGAAAAAGGGGGGGTCCAAAACGTTGTGTTTCTCATGCTAATTCCCATAGGACTTTTGAACAAGGCCGCAGCCCGAAACACTGGACGGAATTACACCAAATCTGGCAGAAAACTAGGTTTTGTTATGCAGATTAAGCATTTGCATATTTGGTGTAAATCTGTTCAGAAGGTTATGAGAAATTAAAGAAAATCCAAATTTGTATATCTGAGGTTGCAAATAATTTGCGATTAATAGCGTATATTCACAAATGTGTGCGCAAATGGAAACACTGTAATTGGCTGGACAGAACCTGAACAGAAAGCTGCGGCTGCCATTTTATGTTACGGGAAAGGATTCCTGGGCTGAAAAACAAAATCAAAAGTAGCATGAGAGATAAGGGTGGGCGTACCCTGACCTGAAGAGTGTGATATAGGGGTGTTTGAGGATCAAATTATCGGTGTAAAATGAATTTCCTTCACCATGCTCGAGATTAATCATGAACAAGCAAAAAAAAATAAAAAATCACACTTATTCATACACTAATTTAATCACTCATACATTCAGTCAGAGACTCATGCGCCTGCTCATACACCCACTCAGACACTCATGCACCCAATCAGACCCACTCATAGACTCCTACACCCACTTTCAGACACACTCAGACACTCATGCAGCCACTCACAAACCCACCCATACCCTCATGCACCCACTAACAGACCCACTCAGACACTGATGCACCCACTCACAGACCCACTCAAACCCTCACGCACCCACTCACAGACCCACTCAGACACTGACACACCCCCTCACAAACGCACTCAGAGCCTCATGCACCAATTCACAGACCCACTCATACACTGACGCACCCACTCACAGACCCACTCAAACCCTCACACACCCACTCACAGACACACATGGAGTCACTCACAAACCCACTCAGACCCTCGTGCACCCACTTACAGACCCACTCAGACCTCACGCACCCACTCACAGACCCACTCAGCACTCATGACATCTTTGATAACATCACTGATCATATCAATGTAATATTTGCACTAAATATTTTAAAAAATACTGTGCATGGCGAGGGCGCAAGTTATAGTTACAATAGGGCATGAGTTATAGTTACTTGAGATAACTCTAACTATAAAAGGTTAATTTCTATGATTTTGTACGTTGAAAATGTGAGTCTAACTATAATGTCCCTGTACCCTTTGTTTTTTCAGTGACATTCTATGTTTTTTTAACATATATTTATACTCAATACTATACGTTAATCCAACCACTGCGGCACACCACCTATAGCCAAGCCCTGCTCCAACCCCATAACAACTCAACCTCACATTGCACATGGCTTTTGGCCCTGCACAGTAGGAGTTGGCTGCAGGACTAGGCTAGCGACTATGTCCAAGCATACCAACCCATATAACCACATTTGATGAATCTTCACAAAATTTTCCAAAAAACTGTTCTAGTGTATCTTCTTGTACATGAGAAGTTTAGGGGTGATCCTTCAAGTGGGAAGAGAAAAAAGGGGGGATTAAAAAAACATGCATCTCCCATTATAATTCCTAATGGGATTTTGCACACAAATACAGCATAACCACTGGGTGGAATTACATCAAATTTGGAAGACAGGTAGCTCTTAGTCCAGAAAAAGTACTTTTTGTTATTTGGTGTAAATTTGTTCAGTGTTTTTTGAAATATTAAAAGAAAGCTAAATACAGATATCTAGAAGCGAGAAGAGTTCACAAATAATAACAAGCTTGTGCAGAGAAATGCAGAGCTCTGATTGGCTGCCAACACTTCAACAAGGACCTGCTGGCAGCCATCGTGCCACTCAGCTTCAGCCAAGTCCCACAGAAAAACATAAAAAAGAAAAGGGACAGGGCAGGGTCACCCTGAACCCTTAGCTCTGGTGTTGTGGTCCCAGAGGGAACCCCAGGGCAAAAAAACATTTTTTAAAACATTTTGCCATAAATTTGAGGCGGATCCACCGATTTGTGAAAATAATTTTTAAAACATACTACAGCGGTATCCTGCACTTGTTTTAAGAAGCCCCCGGGTTGGCCAGGTCCAGGGGGCATTTTGAAAAAAAGGAGGGGGCATATAGGTCCACCCTCCTTGGAAGGTTTGATGCCTCAGGTACTGCCACCTCCCTGGGGCTTTGATGAAATATAATGCAGGGGATGCCCCCCCTGCATCGTCAGGGACCACCACTTTCCTGGGGATCTAATCAAATGTAAGGCAGGGGCTGCATACCCTACTCCCCCGCATCCCCAGGGACCACCACCTCCCCAGGGCTGATCTAAAAAAATGAAGGGGATCCGTAGCAGACCCATGGACATGGGGATCACCACCTCCACTTGGCTATTTTACATTTGGAGGGTGGCCACGCAGCCCTCCTCGAGGAGTTATAGATGGCCCTGGCGACCACCACCATCCAGGGCTGGCTACAGCTATGTCCCGGAGTGTCCACTGCTGGGACATAGCTGTTACCTCTGACTTGGTGGGAGCTTTTACAGCTCCCGGCAAGTCAGAGCAGCTCTCACTTGCAGAAAGTGAAGTTTTTATCTGCTTCTCTGCACTCAAATATGTGAAAACATTGGTCCCACAAGCAGGGAGCTGCTATTTAAAGCAGCTCCCTGATTATGGGACTAATGCTGGCTCCCGCAGAACATGGGGAGCTGTCTAGAACCACAGGGGCCTTGAGACTCCCCCTACAGTCCTGTCACTCTCTCTCTCAGAGAGAGAGATTGATTTTGATTCAGATTGAAAATGCGACCCACCTCATTAATATTCATGATTTTGCAATGGTCTCTCCATACAATTACTTCACAGAGTCAGACAAGCAAGATGTAAGATACAGAATGTTTTACATATGTTTGGATGCAGAGCAGAACAGTGTCACTTCTGGCCTAATGGTCAAGATCTTGTGCTGTCACTCAATAACCTGAAGGTTCAAATGCTGGTATCACTTAGCAGTGTGTTTGTTTAATCACCAGTGTTTTGACTGTTAAACATGTGTGTGTGTTGAATGTCTTAGGTATGTTTGGAACCAGTAGCCTAAGGAATCATCTGTGGTGTAATGGTAATGTCCACAGACCCCCCCACTGAAAGGTGAGAGTTCTACTCCAGTTGTGTCTGTGGGCTTTTCCCTTCTTTAATTTATTTTAAGCTTCAAAAGTTAAAGATTCATACTGAAAGGTGATCTCACTCGTTTTAAATGACAAATACACTTTTCTTTTTAATTTTCCCTAAAATATCTCATTCTACATATATCAGTCATCAAAGCCAAAAACCTTCTCTTCCTCTCTCTCTCAGTTCTATCTTTTAACCTCTTTCTCTTAATGTCTGTCTCTCGATCTCTCAATTTTTGTCTCTCTCTCTCTTTTCCATCCCATTATGGGATGGAAGTGAGAGACTGTTATTGCAATGGTCTCTCCATACAATCACGTCAAAGAGTCAAAGTAGCAAGATGTTTGATATGAATGTCATAGTTACGTTTGGATTCAGAGGAGAAGAGAGTCACTTTTGGAATATTGGCCAAGGTCTTGTGCTATCATTCATTAGACTAGTGGTTCAAATCCTAGTATCGCTTGGCAGTGTGTCTATTTTCTAGTGTTTTCACTGTTAAACATTGCTAGTGATGGAACATTGAAGTGTTTTACCCATCAAAATCTGTGGGTTGAATGCCATAGCTAAGTCTGGACACTGATTCGTAAGGAGTCACCTCTTCCTAGTGGTTAAGGTCTCAGACATGCACTTTCTGCTTTAGTTTCTTTTCAACAATAAATATTTAAATCACAAACATAAAGGTGATCTCACTTTTTTTAATTGACAAAAACATTTTTCTTTTCAATTTGTCCAGAGAATATTTCATTCTAAGTATATCTTTCATCAAAGCTTAAATTGCTCTCTCTCTTAATCTCTCACTTTTTCTTTATCTCTCCCTCTCTCTCAGGGTTGGGTGGTTAGTGGAATCGGATGCAGTGACTGGCCACAGGCCAGGACCTGTGGCCAACCCCACCACACACAGCTGGCTGGTTATAGGGGTGGTGGCAACAGGGCCTGGCCTTAGGCCAATTGCCACCGGGCAGTGGTTGGATTAACGTAGAGTAATGAAAATTACTTTACTTTAAAAAAACTGAAATTCACTGAAAAAAACAAAGCTTACAGGGACAGATAGATAGACAATAGAATAAAAAAAAACATAGAAATTCACTTAAGAAACCAAAGGTTACAGGGACATTAAAGTTAGGTTTACTGAATTTACCTTAGAATTTCACCAGATATAGTTTTAGCTATTTGAAGTAACTATAACTTGTGTCCTAAGGTAACTATACCTCACGCCCTCGCCATGCACTGCTAATTACCCCAGATATTACGGCACTCATGGCATCTTTTGGAACATCATTAATAATGTCACTTTAACATTTGTTGTGAAATGATTCAGTAAAAACTGTGCATAGTAGGGGTGTGAGATATAGTTACTTTAAATAACTATAACTTATGAATGTGTAAGATTTTGTATGAGTACATTCAGAACCTAACTATAATGTCCCTGTAACCTTTGGCTTTTTAAGTGCATATATATACATCGAGAGAGAGAGAGGCACACACATACACACACACACATATGATTATTAAACTATATATACACATGCACATGCACATGCAAAGCCAGACACAAACACTTCAAGCAAATAACACTCCTTTGCAATGAAAGATGCTTTGACAAATTCATGTATGCAGGTCTCTATTTTGTATGTCACCTCCTACATTTAGAAGATGTAGCGGGAAGGCACAAGAGTGTGTCCAGTATAGACAGTGGTGGACAGGCACCCAACAGACACCCCGCTTAAGGCCCTCCTCTATAGACAGCAATGCTAATTTATGATCTACTTGAAGATATAAATGGGGGTATGTTCACATTTGAAAAATGTGCTCATTGCGAGAGACTATAAAATTGCATATTTGATTTAAACGTGATTTACTGAATTACATGTATAAATACATTGCTATTCCTTTTATTAATAGATCTTTTTCTTCAATGCCTCCTTAAACTATATTTGACATGGTCTAACGAAACCTATTTAAGGGCCAATTCTCAGATTTGGATGAGCACTGCATTAATTATGGGGTTCACTGTTCCTGTTTTTGCAGTGACAAACCTTTAAACTAGTGCAGTATGCACAGACTGGGACAATGTGCCATATTATAGTTAATATGCTGCCTCCAGTGTATCTGGAAACGTATGACTGCACTTGAGAGAGCTCAATAGTGAAAGGTGGGCCAGCTGTTTGAACCCCTAGTACACCTTTAACTGTGCAATGGCACCCAGGCCAGCTTCTGAAAATGGAGTAGAGATCCCCATGCAGAAAGGGGTCGGCTTGTTACCAGACCTGCCTATTGGGAGACCCTTTTCATGAATTGTCCTTAGGGGCTCACTCACAGTAGGTCAACTTGTTGAGAGAACAGTCAGCTCCTTTACCTCTGCACCACATCTATAATACAGTGCAGGTGCAGAGGTAAAGTGTTTCCTCATGTGCATGCGGCCAAGCCCCCATGCAAATGAGGGAATGCTACCTTGAGATGACACTGGTGTACATGTGGGGTAGCGTGCTCCGTCTTATAGAAGGTATTGCACAAGAGTCTGTGGCCCGTTCTGTAACACCAAAGTCTTTCAGGACAAGAAAGCCACTCATTGTGTCCCCCAGGCATTTAGTGTAATACAGACCCTGGTGTCCACTACTTGGTTTCAGCTATGGAATGTCTCCTGCTAGAAGCAGGAGGATTTTCTGGGCTGAAATGTGCCCAGAATCTGTCTCCAAATAAGGAAACATAGGGCCAGATGTAGGAAGCCGTTTGCATGGTGCAAACTGTGAAAATCGCAGTTTGCGCCATGCAAACAGCCTAACGCGATGCTCATTCACAAATTGCGAGTCGGTACCGACTTGCAATTTGTGAATGCGACTCGCAAATAGGAAGGGGTGTTCCCTTCCTATTTGCGACTCGCATCGCAATTCAGAATTGCTTTGTGACCGCTAATGCGGTCGCAAAGCAACTCACAGTTACCACCAGAGTCACACTCATTCCTTTGTGAATGTGGGCATAAAGGTTTTTTCAGAGCAGGCAGTGGTCCAATGGACCACTGCCTACACTGAAAAAACGAAACCAAATGGTTTCCTAATTTTTTTCATTTTGCAACTCGTTTTCCTTTAAGGAAAAATGGGCTGCAAAATGAAAAAAAAAAAAAACTGCTTTATTTAAAAAGCAGTCACAGACATGGAGGTCTGCTGACTTCAGCAGGCCACCATCCCTGTGAGTGCAGGGACTAGCTATGGGGTCGCAAAATGCCACCCACCTCATTAATATTCATGAGGTGGGTCTTTGCGACCCCATAGTGAGTCGCAGACGGTGTCAGAGATACCGCTCTGCATCCGATATTGCGACTCGGAAATTGCGAGTCACACCGACTCACAATTTCCGAGTCGAAATATCGGACTTTGCTACATGTGGCCCATAGTCCAGTAATTCCAATCAATGCATGTTAGTCCTCAGGAATAGGAGGAATTACTGGGTGGTAATGGTGATTTTGGTCTTCGTGATTGCGGCCTCCTGTATCAAATTACTTCTATTCAGCCCATTAAATGCATATCATTTGTGTCTTTCTCACAAATGTGCTGCACAAACTAAAGCATTTATCACAAAAGGCATTGCAATTCATGTTCGTAGTTTCTTCCGCAGCCTGGGTACCTGCCAATGACTATGGCACACACAGAGCTGGATATTACACAGCTTCATTCATTTATGTGTATACGCAACTCAACATTCTAAATTTGCATTCAGTTCACTACACTGCAACACTTCCGTAACAGTTCTACAGAGTCTATCAGGAGCAATACGTTTTCTTGGCTGGCAGACAAACACTTGATCTTCTCTAATATCTTTTGCATGTCATCTCTTTTCTGCCATGTTCCTTTTACAATCCAATTCTTTGGTACATGTTTCTTCCTCAGCACTTGATTTTGTGTGGTCCAACTTGGTCATCATTGCTCTCCGTTAACATGAAAGTTAGAGGGCTTTCACCTGTGGTGGAGTGAGGGGTCAAATGGTAAGCTCACAGGGTAGACTTCAAGACAGTTTTAAGGTTGAGTTTTTCCAAGGTAGCACGCTGAACAGCTCTCTTTGATATACTCATGAAACGTTTGACAAGGCCATTGGCCTGTAGCCTAAGATGTTCACTCTTCTGATGCTTCACATTAAGATGTCTGAGAAAGTCCCTGAATTCTCTATTGTTGAAAGGTGGGCCATTGTCAGATTTTAGGATTGCAGGAATGCCCCATGTCACAAAGATGCTTCTAATCCCTTGATGGGTCTCTCTCGAATGACAGCTAGGAGATCCTCTATCAATGGAAAACGGGAGTATTCATCAACAATCACAATCAGCTGATGTCCATTATGAAGAGGACTGAAAAAGTCAATAGCAATTGTTTACCCATACATGCTTTGCCAACTCTGACATGCTTAAGGGGTGTTGAGTGTTTTTAATGGCAGGCCTTCAACTTTCTTTCAACTCTTTCATTGAGATAAAAAAACCAGACTTGGTCTCGTAGAGCTTCTCTTATGGCAGTTTTGCGTCAAAAAAATTAGCGCCGGCTAATGCCATTCTGAAGCACCATGCGGGCGCCGTATTTATTGAATGACGTTAGCCGGCGCCGGATATGGGGCTTGGGCGTCAAGAAATGGGGCAAGTGAGGTTGAGGCAATTTTTTCTCCTCAACCCGATTTGCGCCATTTTTTTTCACTCCCAACCCCCATAGAAATGACTCCTGTCTTAGCAAAGACAGGAGTCATGCCCCCTTGCCCAATGGCCATGCCCAGGGGACTTCTGTCCCCTGGGCATGGTCATTGGGCATAGTGGCATGTAGGGGGGCACAAATCAGGCCCCCCTATGCCACAATTTTTTTTTTTTAAAACACTTACCTGAACTTACCTTAATGTCCCTGGGATGGGTCCCTCCAGCCTTGGGTGTCCTCCTGGGGTGGGCAAGGGTGACAAGGGGTGTCCCTGGGGGCATGGGAGGGCACCTCTGGGCTCCTTCAGAGCCCACAGGTCGGTCACGGTTTCGGGCGGGTCTGAACAGGACTTTGGTTGGGACACCCCTTGAGGTCACCGAATATCCTAAAGAGGTAGTACACTGGGGCAGAGGAGCAGCTAAAGGCATACACGGAAAGGACAGCTATGGATAGGCACAGGAAACAGGAAAGTAAAAGCAGAGCAACCCTTGTGTGAACAAACAGGAAACTGATTACCAGTGGACAAACACGCTGGGGTTGTACACAGAGTAAGGCGCAGAACTTCCCACAGTGACAGGGAATCTCAATGCCTCTGTGCAGTTTGCTCTTACAGATAGTCACCCTGCCAGCCCCATAGAAAGGAGGCAGCAGAAGTGATTCTGTCTCTGGACCCTAGAGCACCAACAAGGATTGTACTTACATACACAGGACACGCTCTTGTGGGTCCAGCTCGAAACACAGTGGCGATTCCTGAGAAAACAGCAATAGCACACTGTCACTGTTAGGCACGAAATACAACGTATAACACTGGACAAGGATAGGGGCTGGAATTGCCTCCTGGAAACCAGGAGCCAACCCCAGTACACAGGAGGACTGTATACACTGGTGAAGACTGATAGAACACTTACCAGACACAAAGAACCAAGAAGAAACAGAAACAGAAGGGAACAAACAAAGAGGCAGAGGCAAGAACTAGGAACAGGCTCAGGCTGAAGCAAAGGCGGGTCTAGGACTTGAAAACAGGGCGCAACTTCTGGCTGGGACAGACAGAGACAGGACTGGGAAACTGAGAACAGGCTCTGGCTGGAACAGGCAAGGACAGGACTGGAATACAGGGAGTAGGAAATGAGCAGTAAACAGGACTGGGAAACAGAGAGAAGGTTCAGGCTGAAACAAGGCAGGAGAAGGGCAGAGAAACAGGGAGCAGGCTTTGGAAGAAACAAACAGGTACAAGGCTAAGAAGTAAGGAGCAGACTCTGGCTGGAACAATCAGGAACAGGGCAGAGAAACAGGAAACAGGATCAGGCTGGAACAGAACAGGAACAAAACTGGAACACCATCCGACAAGGGGTCTGTAACACAAAGGAATTGAAGTCCGATGCACGACGGGGAGCTTGAGGAAATGGCTGCTTATAAGCAGTTCAAAACTGGGCTGCACAGGAGAGGTTTCAGGTGTGTGTGGTTTCAGATACTTGCAAGTCCTGGAGGAGAGGATCCAGTGAAAAGGAGCAACTGGACTTCTCCCATTGAAAACAATGGGAAATAGAATCCGGGTTTTCCTGACTACCAAGCTGTGCATTATGGGATTTGCAGTCCCAAGAAGCAAATGTAGTCCTACACAAGTGTACCATGGAGAAAAGAGAAACAAACAGGAGTCAGCAAGGGACTCTAGATAGGTGTTCAAGGTGATTCCCAGGCTTCTGACAGTCCCCTTACAGCGCCCCCTGGAAATGGGACGACCGAGTCGTAACAGTATACCCCCTCCCACCAGTCTGCTCAAGAAGAGAAGGCGATCCTTTGGCTGAAAAAAGTTGAAGAGGAAAAGCCACAGCAAGAAAATCCAACACCAACCTTGGTTGATAAGTTTACAGTCCTGCCATAGGTGAATATTCCAATGAGCAAAGCATGTATTAATACCCATATGGGCTCTGATGTCTTTCCTCTTTATTGTTCGATTGATACGGGAGGAGTGCATGGAGTTGGTTTCTGGTGAAGTGGATTCAGGAGCAAGGAGATCTGGAATGGCATTATGGGCAGTATTCTTTAGGACATTAGTTTCCTGTTCAGTACTGTCTTCTTTGGAGGAGATAATTGGCGTATTAGTAACTGTAAGGTCTGTAACATCTTCTGACAAGCAGGATTTGTCTGTTTCTGCAGCAGTATTTACATTGATTGTGGTCTGAGGCTTGCAAAGCATAGAGACTTGGGAAACATGGGTAGCTGGTGTTCTCAAAGTAAACATGAAAAAGTCCGAATTTTCTTTCATCTTGGATGACTTCGGAGTATCAAATTCAGGAGCAACAGGGGTTTTCATGTCTTTAGAGACTGGATTAACATATGAAAATGTAGAAGTTCCACAAACTAATTCTTTAGGGTGATCTTCTGACAAGACTGAGATTTCTTCATTGCAAGTGCTCTGTGGTGTATTCGTGGTATCAGAAATGGTTTCTTTGCAAGGCGTTTCTACTACAGGTAGTTGATCTTCAGCTCTGTTAACACTGAAAGGTTGTTCTTTGAATTGAAATAGAACTGGAGTCTCTTCAGAAATCGCCTCTACATTGTTATCTAAAGCTTCAGCTTTAGCCTTTGAATTGATGATGGTTTCTTGCAATAAAACACTAAGAACAGTACTTATCATCAGATCTTCGAATACAAGATTCAAATTCAAGTCTTTAGTTTTAGTGGGACATATTATGGGGCATATTTATACTCCGTTTGCGCGAATGTGCGTCAAAAATTTTGACGCACTTTCAGCGCAAACGTTGCCCCATATTTAAACCCTGACGCCCGATCCGGCGCACCAGGAAAATGGCGCTATGTGCGCCAGTTTTTGGAAGCGGCACCCCGCCCTGCGTTAATGACATGCAGGATAGGCGTTCCCGTCCAAAAACAGACGCACATAGCGGTGCGTGGTATTTATGCTCCAGGGCAAAAATCACTTCCGCGCGGCAGGCGGCGCAAAAAAATGGCGCAAAGCACGAATAGCGTGAAATTTTAACGCCTGGGTCAGGGCAGGCGTTAAAATGGGGCAAACACACCTGTACTTAATCAGAACACACAGAACAAACAACAGAGCAGCAGAGCAGCAACAGGGAGACATGGAGGTGCTTTTTCTTCAACGTGCACGTAGACGCAGAGCCCTGCAGCAACAACAGCAGCCACAACAACAACAGCAGGGACCCCAAAGACAGCGCAGAAGGCAGGAGAGGATATTCCGCCCACGAACAACCCTGCATGGCCTCAGGGAACGAGACATCATCCAGAGGTACCGGATGAAGTGGCAGGCCATTCAGCAGCTGCTGACAAATATTGAACAGCAATTGGCCCCCACTTTAGTGACTCCACGCACTATCCCAACCGAAACAAAGCTGCTTGCCGTACTTCACCTGCTGGCAAGTGGCTCGTTTCAGACAACTGGTGCCCTGGTTGGTGGAATCTCACAACCATCTTTCTCCGCATTCCTGCCTAAAGTACTGGATGCCATCATTGGACTGACACCCCGCCACATCTGCTTCCCTAACACAGTGCAGAAGCAGCAGGAAATAAAACAGGGGTTCTACGCCATCAGTGGCTTTCCGCACGTCCTTGGTGCAATCGACTGCACACACGTACGCCTTGTGCCACCTGCTGCGAGTGAACACCTCTACCGCAACAGGAAGCACACACATTCCATCAACGTGCAGGCCATAGTCGATCACCAAGGACTGATCAGCAACATTGTGGCTAAATATCCTGGGAGTGTACATGACGCATTCATCTTCCGTCACTGCACCATCAACCAACACTTCCAGGATGGACGGTATGGCAATGGACTACTTGTTGGTAAGGACAAAAATCTACTTATATACTCACTGCACAGAAACCCTCTAGGATAAACAACACATACACCACAATAGCAACACCTAGACAGGAACACACTGAGGTACTCACATCACTAACCATGTGTCACAAGTCACCATTGAACCTCTCACACATTTGAATTTACTCCACAGCTTAGTGTGAAGACATTCATGACTGTGGTTGTCTAAATGTCACCTTGCAAATTGGAAGTCTCACAATAACCGGTACACTAATACAATGCATAACTTTTAAGGGATGGGATGGCCTGGCTATGTTCATATGAACGTTTCTAATACCCTTTCATGTTTCAACTCTGCATGGAACTATCATCACACCCCCAGTGAGGACACACGGACACCTGTGTCACAAGTCACAATGCAAGGGAGGGCACACTGTACTTGAGAAACCAATACATCCTGCTGACAAACAGTTAGACAACAAACACTTGCTCAGCCAAGGAAAAAAAACAATGCCAAAGTTTCCACCAACAACCATAGGTTGTCACATTAGTACACAAAATAGTCAAAGACAACACAACACAACTACTGCCATCAAAGATACGTACAACAGTGCCTCCTACATCTAATTGATACCATTCTGTGTTTCTCTTTCAGCTGATCAGGGGTATGGCATCCAGCCTTGGCTAATGACACCATATGGGAACCCAAATACTGCTGCTGAGCGGGCATACAATGACGCCCACAAGAGGACCCGCAGCATTGTGGAGAGGACCTTTGGGATCCTAAAGTCAAGGTTCCGCTGCCTTGACATCACTGGCGGAAGCCTACTCTACTCCCCAGAGATGGTCTGCAAAATCATACTCACTTGTGCCATATTACACAATATTTGTGTACAAAGGAACATTCCCCTCCTTGAACCGGACCCAGACATGCCTGAGGATGATGATGAGGAGGATGCTGGCCTGCAACAGGAGGGGGAACAACCTAACGCCGCAGCAGGAGTGTGTAGGCGCCAACAGCTTGTGAACAATTTTTTTACTTAAGTTATTATAATCACTTGTATTCCACACTTGTAAATAAACACAGATAACAAACACCACATCATGCTTTGGCCTATTCATTTCTGACCACCTTTAGTTTGAAATAGCTGAAGATGAATGTCGTCTCATTGATCAAGAATGCCATTAAAAATCATCACACCAAAAATAAACATCACAACTGTATGCACAGAGGGTAGGATGTGACATGTTACATTACCATACACAGAGCCCAACAAGAGTACAAATGTGACAATTACACATGCCGGATCCAAACAACTGAAACAGTCTCTCATCCAGCCCAAAATTGGAGATCATTTGAAAGTCACATCACACGTGTTCAGAGACAGGGTGGGACCATCCATGTGTACGTGAACATGTCATCAATGGCTTCTCTCAAGTGTATGATGTGAGCAATACACAATTGCAACAACATCAGCTGCCACTAACTAAGGAGGAGACCTTGAAGTTACAGTGACAACATACACACAGACAGGTCATACTGGATCCACATTCCCACACACATGTACATATATATCATACAACCAACCTAATATTTGAAAGTAGACCATCACAGTTGTGTCCCAGTTTGAACCTAGCAGGAAGATTGTAACATGACACTAAACCAGTTTATGCAGAAAGGGACACAGACAAGCAAAACAATCTTCGCATTATCACATCGTGAACGCTGAGAGTCTTGCAAACTTAGGGGGTCATTCTGACCCTGGCGGTAATTACCGCCATGGCGGAGGTCGGCGGTAGCACCGCCAACAGGCTGGCGGTGCACCGATGGGCATTCTGACCGCGGCGGTTCAGCCGCGGCCAGAAACGGGAAGTCGGCGGTGTACCGCCGACTTCCCGCTGCCCTTGAGAATCCGCCATGGCGGCGGAGCGCGCTCCGCCGCCATGGGGATTCTGACACCCCCTACCGCCATCCTGTTCCTGGCGGGTCTCCCGCCAGGAACAGGATGGCGGTAGGGGGTGCCGTGGGGCCCCTGGGGGCCCCTGCAGTGCCCATGCCAATGGCATGGGCACTGCAGGGGCCCCCGTAAGAGGGCCCCACAAAGAATTTCAGTGTCTGCTTTGCAGACACTGAAATTCGCGACGGGTGCAACTGCACCCGTCGCACCTTCCCACTCCGCCAGCTCCATTCTGAGCCGGCGTCCTCGTGGGATGGGTGTTTCCCGCTGGGCTGGCGGGCGGACTTTTGGCGGTCGCCCGCCAGCCCAGTGGGAAAGCCAGAATGACCGCCGCGGTCTTTCGGCGGGAACCGCTTGGCGGGCGGCGACCGCCGACCGCCGCGGTCAGAATGACCCCCTTAGTCATATGAAAATGGTATGCAACTTAGCTCCAAATCATCATTACTGCAAACGTCAAATGGGCTAATGAGATGAATGAATGGTCAACAGTCATTCATACCATATGGCCTTACATTCGCCCGCTGCTGCAGGTTTGCCAGGATATGATAAAAATACTCCATGGATACAGTAGCTATTCTGGATGGTCAAATCCTAGGGTGCTGGGGGCCTAACTCCACCTCTACCACCCCCAAAACATACAAGAATCATGTACTTGTGAACTAAACACATGCATAAGGCACATGTGTGGCCTCCATGTCACAAGTCCTACACAAATATGAAACACAAAATCATAATGGGACATGGTCAGCCCCATAAAAACTGAAAGTGACTCTCCCACTCCCTGTTAGGACTACAGATAAAAGCATCCCCATCATAAAGGTGGGGACATTTTGGAGACGGAATACATAATGGTATCAAAAACATAATTTCAAAATAGCCATCAGCAATTACACCAAATATGTTGTCAAATATGGTCAATACATTAGTTAACGTATCCCAAACATCACAGTATGAAGGCCGTCTATACATAAAAGTACGGACATTTGTCATATACAAACACAAATGTGTCTCACATCGCACCGTTTTACCATGACAAATCACCTTTCCAAAGCTAAACACATGAAGACATTTGGATAAATTTGCTCCATATTCTACGCATACAGCATGGCCGTCATAATTTGTTCACGTACATGAGTGCACACAATGCAGAGTCAGATACAAATGTATTCAAAAGTGTCTTGATATTTCACCTTCAAATTATTATTTACATCCACAATATTTTTGACTCTGCATTATGTGCACTACTGTACGTGTAAAAAAAAACACGCCCATGATGTATGCGTCGTGAAATTGACGCTACATGGACAATATGTTGGTCATTTCATGTACTGTATTAATTATTAATATTCATATCATATTTTTTCACTCCGCATCATGTGCACCACTGTACGTGTAAAAAAACCGACGCCCATGATGTATGCGTGGTGAAATTGACGCTACATGCACAATATGTTGGTCATTTCATGTACAGTATTAATTATTAATATTCATATCATATTTTTTCACTCCGCATCATGTGCACCACTGTACGTGTAAAAAAAACGACGCCCATGATGTATGCGTGGTGAAATTGATGCTACATGCACAATATATTGGTCATTTCATGTACAGTATTAATTATTAATATTCATATCATATTTTTTCACTCCGCATCATGTGCACCACTGTACGTGTAAAAAAACGACGCCCACGATGTATGCGTGGTGAAATTGACGCTACATGCACAATATATTGGTCATTTCATGTACAGTATTAATTATTAATATTCATATCATATTTTTTCACTCCGCATCATGTGCACCACTGTACGTGTAAAAAAAACGACGCCCATGATGTATGTGTGGTGAATTTGACGCTACATGCACAATATATTGGTCATTTCATGTACAGTATTAATTATTAATATTCATATCATATTTTTCCACTCCGCATCATGTGCACCACTGTACGTGTAAAAAAAATGACGCCCATGATGTATGCGTGGTGAAATTGACGCTACATGCACAATATATTGGTCATTTCATGTACAGTATTAATTATTAATATTCATATTTTTTCACTCCGCATCATGTGCACTGTAATGCGTCATAAAAAATTGACGCACAACTGTGTATGCGTGAAAATGTGACGCATAACGGGAAAATAAAAACGGCGCCATTTTATGCAGGAAGTGATGTAATAGGATATTCTGTTTACAAAATCTGTACTGGGAGGTAACTTTCACTTTCACTTTGCAGTCTCAGATTTCTCTAGACTGTGTGGTTGTGTGAAAGGTGTTGTCCTGTGTTTTACTGCTCTAGTGTCCTGTGTGCCTTGTATTTTGTCTTAGTGTCAATCTATTATTGTTGTATCACATTGTCTCAGTCTGTTTAGTGTTATTTTGTCTATACCTGTGATAGTTTGTATTGTCTGTGGGAGTCTGTTGTGGGTAGCATAGTTTGGGGGGTTAGTTGGGCTATTTTTCTACTTCTCCTTTTTCTTTCACACCTCTACCTTTCCCCATTTCCCCCTTTATATTTTATATTTTGTTGGTACATTCTTATCCCTCTCAATATGTCAGGTAGGCCTCGCCTGTCCAGGAAGGGGGAAGACGAATTGGGGGGGTTCATATGGCTCGTAAGCCATTTCCTCCCACTAATGCTGGAAGCTGGGGGCCGTGTGATACAGGGGTATCACACGGAGGCCAGGAAAATCCGGTGGGAGAAGGTGCGCCATCACCTGGTCCGGGTCTATGGGAGTCTCAGGAATGTACACCAACTCAAGCACCGCTGGGCAGATCTGATCACCAGGGAACAGGACCTGCTGGACCACCTGGGACTCCAGATTGGTGGCCATGTTGGTGAGTAAAAAACAATTACATGGGAATGACAGAAATCGGTGTGTGAACATGTGATGATTGTTAGCGAATCTGCAAAATAAGTAGCTGAGTGTGTGTAATGCCAGGGAAACCTAGGCCCATGGTTATACACATTAATCCCCATTCTTGCAACACATGTACACGCAATGACAGCTTTATAAATTCAACATCTATTTGTATTATCCTAAGTCGCCCCCTCTCTGCGTCCCAAAATGTTTCAAATGCTGCGCTACAAAGGTATACATATGTGTCCTAATGTGTATTTGTTGCAGAATGTGTATGAAGACCTATGCTACCAGTCCGATGGATCATTTTTGCAACACATACCAGATGCCTGTAGCTGCATGTAATGTAGTGTTGCCTTTGTGTCAGAAATGCAACACGTGAACGGCTCCATTTGTACTCCACTGGTCATAATGGCCAGTGAGTACGTCATGTAGAAACAACATACCTACAGATGCAGACGCCATAGCTAGACAGAAAATTGGAAACACATGATGATGCTATACATGTGTGTTGCCGTCACGTCACATGAAGTCAGTCATGTTGTTCACACATATGTCACATGTGTGTCTGGTTGCTGTCTGTTGACCCTGTCCAAATAGCCTGTTTTATTGTGAGTGGTCATGCAGTCCTCATGGAACCAGTTTTGGAATGTCTCTCGGGGATGCACATGCTGAGATGTATGGATAACATTATTGTTGGGGCATACTAATGGAGGATTAACTTGAACGACACCTGACTGTCCTGACCACTGCATGAGTGTAGTAGGGTGTGACACTGGAGCAGGAGAATCATCCAATGTTAATGTTGAATACAAAGTGATCCATGCAGGATGAGCATGTGTGAAAGTCTATCATTACCATGTCATTTTCACACAGTGTCATTGTAACAGAAATCTTTTGTCCGTTCACCCAGTCTGAGTATAATCTTTGTTTCATGCTTTACAGGTGGACCAGCCCCGTACACCGTGGGAGAGGTGGCCCATTTTGACGACCCCGATACCTACAGTGAGTGTCGCCTGAGTGCTATTTACATTGTTTGGTAATGACGCATGATGGATTACTGTGTGTTCAAGAGAATTCATGATTTGATGTGCTGGCCGTTCATTTCCTTTGTTCTTTTAGTGTGATATCAAATTAGAATTATGTTTCTGCCAAGCAATACGTAGTCATCTCTCAGATTGAGGGGCTGTAGCCCATTCAATTAGGGCGGCAATTGGGAATGGTATGACTCATTTCGAATAGACTGGTCAATGTTAGATTTGGTCAGGGACTTGCCATGAACTGACAGTCTCCCAGATAGCTTAGGCACATGGCATTGATGACAAGTGCTTCTTCCTAGTTGAGGATGGACTGTGTACACTGTAGGTTGGATCTTCCATGGGCATGTACTTCCACAAGGTGAACTCGAAGTGTGTGTGACTTGAGTGCAATGCCCTAGGTGTTCAGTTGAATCATGTGAATGGGTGTACTACCTCCCCTGTGTGTGTTGTTAAACATGCCTCACTAATAGTATGTTATGTTGGGCTAAGTCATAACATTTTGACATGTGTGGACCTGGGATGTGACAAGGTTGGGCTGACTACAACGTGTTGCTAGCCCTTCATAGGTGTTGTGTGTGAAGGCACATAATTGTTGCACTTTCTGTACACTCCTGGGTGTGCATTGAACATGGGATTGTTGGTTGTTCTTCCCACACCACCCACAAAGACTGGGATGTTACTGTGAAACAGGGTACCTAGGACTGTAGCAACCAGTATGTTACACGTACTTAACACCTTTTGTGACTTGAGTTCGTACCTTGGGCCAGAGTGAGAAAAATGTCTACACGTTGCAAATGGCATAAATATCTGTGTGGGATTTGCAAACGTCTGTTTCCTAATCCAAAATGTCTTTGGTGGTCATGTACATATGAGTAAAATGCTTTTCAAAATTGATATAATGAAGGGTTTTACCAGACCTACTTGCAAATCACAGTGGTAGGCAATCCCATTTGCAACCGAGTACGTGGTTGCAAAGTGAGTAGCTGTTATCATCCACTTGAAGTGGATGGTAACCACCTTGCTGACTGGAAGGGGTCCTCATTGTAAAGCTTCAGCCTTTGTGAGTGGACTAAAAGAATCCTGCGCAAAAAAGCTAGTGGTCTAAGGGACCAATAATTACCGTGAAAATTTCCAAGTACAATTGTTGTGATTTAAAAATAATTGCTGCTCATTTTTCTTTCCGGTAAACGGCCTACACTTGAGGAGAAATAACTCGCTTAATTTAAAAACAGTCACGTCTATGGAGTTCTGCTGGTCCCAGCAGGCCACCATCCCCGTGAGTGCCCATGTTGCTAAGGTGGGGCAACTTGGAACCCACATCATTGATGTTCATGAGGTGGGTTTTATGGACCCCATAGCGACTCGCAGACGGTGTCAGAGACACCGTTCTGCTTTGCAATTTGCTAGTTGATTTTCCTAATTTCCTACATCTGACACCTAGTGTGGACACATGATTCTGGGCCAGGGGTTCAATCTTAGCACACAACTAATTAAAAATGCTATTGAGTGAGGAGTGTGAGTGTAATCACATAGAATGACATATGTACTGAAGTCAGTATGCGGAAGAGCTGGTGCCATAATGTCAAATGCCTTAGGTATGATTTGGATGAGTAGTTTAGGCTGATGTCATCCATCATGTAGAGACATGGATATGCTAGGTGTGATATGACCTTAGGGATGCATGATTCACATGTACTTCCTCTGAGCATTTCCGTGAACTATGTTGTAACAATTGCTGCATACAATATATTTCTAGTAATGGACAAATGAGCCATTGTGGGATTCAACCCACTGTAAATTCAATGCTCAATATTTCCCTTTTCTCTTCACAGCTGCAAACCTGAGTGCCGCAGAGCGCAACCATTTAGAGCACAGGGCAATGAGGTACAGGCACATCCTGCAGGTGCAGTGTGGGTATCGGAGGATGGCCCGCAGATACAATTCCGATCGGGCCTCCGGGGCGTGGTATGCCACACCACAGGCTCCACCAATGGTGCCACTTACAACCACCAGGTCTGCACAAGGGGACCCAGCGACGGACCAGCCATCTTCCTCAAGACCTGGACCCAGCCGTGTGTTGGGAGCAGGGCTGTCCCGTGGCCACTCCACTCCAGCGACAATCTCCACCTCCACCGGCATGCAGACCAGCAGTGATCCTCCAATTGACCCTGCAGCCTTCCAGGCATTGTCTAGGAAACTGGACAGGTTAATTCAAAAGGTGGACAACCTGACGGAGGACATGGCGGAGGTGAAAAAGAAGGTGCGCTCCATCCGGCGCACACTTCAGAGGGTAAATATTTAGTTCTTTTGCCCTCCTGAACTTTTACCCCTCCCCTCTCCCCTCTTTCCTC
Source organism: Pleurodeles waltl (assembly GCF_031143425.1). Classification (NCBI taxonomy): domain Eukaryota; kingdom Metazoa; phylum Chordata; class Amphibia; order Caudata; family Salamandridae; genus Pleurodeles; species Pleurodeles waltl. Next base: position 229,222,941 of record NC_090437.1, on the reverse strand, counting down.
TTTTCATACTGTTAGTTGGGTTTGGGGGGTTAGTTATAGGATAAGTATAGGTAATTAGCTTAGTTAGTGTTAGGTAAGAGGGTGGGGGGTCCTTATACTTTCTATCTAATATTTTTGTGTGGGTGGGTGGGTGGGGGGCAATGTTGGGATTCCTGTTTAATAAAAAATAAAAAAATACAAAAAAATATATGTTTGTTTAGGATAGTATAGTATGTGTGTAGGTTAGTAAGTGTTGTCCTGCATGTGTCTTGTCTCTTAATGGTGGGTGGGGGGTTGATGTTTAGATTGTTTCGTTACATGTGTAGAGTAAGTTTAGCTTAGGTTAGTTAGGGACAGTTGTGGGTTAGTAGTAGTCAGGTTAGATTAGTGTAGGTTTACCTTTCCCTTAGTTGCCTCTTTTATTACTACTTTTAAATAAAAAATTTGTTAACCCTTTACCTGATGCGTTAGGTGCTACCTTTTCATGGCCTTGACATCAGTGTAGCAGCAATGTTAAGTATGACATTTGTGTTCCATGCTCCCTATCCCCAGGCTTATGAGGTTTAACATGCCAGCTACCCGTGTGCTAACTTGGTAAGTATCCACCATGTTGGAGAGCCACCATTGGTAGTGTGCATTGATCATCAAGGTTTGGGGTTGGTATGTATCCTACTTCACAAAGAGTGCTTCCAGACTTGTTATTGTAGGTAAATAGATAGGTCAGACAGCATTGTGAAGTTCAGGGAGAGCTTTATAGATGATGATTTGTTCACACTCTTGTCTTGTTGCTATCATTGCTGACCTACATCATGTGTGTACTGATTCAGCATGACTTTCCTTCATGGAAGTATACGCCGTAAGGGTGATTGATGCAGTGTAATTTGTTTATCATTCCTTTCATTCTACAGCATAATTTCAAATTTTAGTATTGCATGGTGCCTACATTTCTCAGCCACCATTAGTTGTGTAGAATAGCTATAGATGGTGCATCATTCTGTCCAACACAGCATGATTGTGTGTGCTTAGTCCCTTCATCAGTTATTTTCCTCAGTATAGTAAAGCTATGATGCAATCCTGGCCACTGCACAGATGATTCAGTATACATGTAATCAGGACAGTAGTATAGAGAATCGACATGGTTTCCACACAGCCACTTTGGAGTTATCTACTGCACAGTTGAATTTTGAAATGACACAGAGACACAATAGGTGTGCAAGTGATATTTATTTATAAGTGGTGTTGTGCAAAATGTCCATTCACCATGTTTGCTGACTCCTTTCTGGTGCATTATTACATGGTGATCCTACAGAAGGGGTGTGGATGATGCTCCTGACATGCTGGGGTGATGTCACAGACAGTGCAGAGGAACATGAAATGCCAAATGGTAGGAGAGAAACATTCACTGGCAAGGTGGACAAGTCAGACAGTGGATTGCCGAACAGTCATTGAGGTTAGTTGTAGTGAGACTGGCATGTGTCAAAACGTAGGACCTTGGTCAGAGTAGGGCATGGTGCAGGGACTAGGGCTTCCGGGTACTCTTGCGTGTGAATGTTATCTGTTCCATGTCTTCTTCTTCTGATGTGTGTGTTGCCTGGTGTGTCCTTGTTGTTGTTGGTTGTGAAGGGGCAACACACACCTCAGTGTTAGAAGACATGGAGGCAGACATCCCGGGGGCTGATCCATGTTGAGTAAGGAAGGGCAGTACTGCAGCAAGGAGGGCCTGCTGGTTTTTCAGAATGGCAGCCACATCCCGATGGTAGGCAGCCAGGTCGGCCCTGAGGGGTTCTATGTTGCATTCGTGCACACGTTGAGTGGCTTGCAGTTTGAGTTGTTGTGTCAACTGGATGACAGCTGTGCCAATTTCCTTCAGTGTTTTTGAAATGTCCTCCAAGAGAAAATTTCTGGCTTGCATTGCAGCTGCCTGATCAGCAATTGACAACATGCACGAACGCACCCCCTCAAGGCTGGCTGCCATATTTTGCATCCCCACCCGCACCTCCTTGGCCAGCTCCCGCTGGACCCCAACAACAGTTCTTTCGAAGCTGGTGCCAGTGTCGTCAGAGTCCTCAGCTGTGTTGGAGCTGGCAGGTCTTACAATTGGGGTGGCGGGTGGTTCTACTGTGGTGGCTGCTTCTTCTGTGCTCCTCCTTGTGACTGAAGGTGGGGTTTGGAGGCTTTCAAGGACCATGTCAATGGTCTCTTGTGGGAGGTTGATGGTGTCGTCATCCATGTCATCAGGGAACTCATGGACAGGCAGATCAGCAGGAGATCCGTGTTCCTCTGCAATGAAACAGGGTACAATTAGTGTGTCTGTGTTGTGACAATTTTGCAGTAAGATACAAGCCTTTGGATGCCTTAACATTGTACTCTGTGTTTGTCTAGGTATCTGCTGTCCGTCATAGGGCATTGTTGTAGGCCTATGGCCCACCTGTGTGTCACATGTTTGATATGGATCTTTCAGACATGTCTGCCAGGTCGCCTCTAGGTGTTGCTTTGTAATTATTTAGGAATAGGTGTTTTTTTCTCCAACTCCTCACTCGGTGTTTCACTATTGTTATGGAGGGACATTTTGTAGGGTGGGCTCTCATTATCCAACATGTGATTCTTGGCTTTCTAAGCAGCAGGATAGCTAATGGTGTGGGGGACTAAGTTTTACCCACTTGAAAATAACTCTGTCACCCAGATATTCAATTTAGCTAAGACTAACTAGCAGTGCCTCTGGTCTCCCACATCAAAGGAGTGTTTAGACATCCGAGCGCATGACATCTTTAGAACTTCTCAGGGAAGTGGTGGTCTCTCAGGTCCTACACATTTGTATCTTTTCGGGTAGGTTCCCATACACAAATGACATAGACAGTATTAGTTTGATATGAAGTTTCATTGTACAACTGACTTGTAGGAATTTAGGTGTGAGCCCCATTTACACAAACAATACACACTGTTAGAATTGAAATAGTCCACAGGAGAGTAATACATTAGTACACAGCTTTCATGGTGCCTAACTGTTTCTACTCTCCCTCTGCATGTTCTATGTATAGCACAGCTTGTTAAGTTTGGAGGTTGCCTGTCAGAATCACAGGGGAGACATCATCCCTCATATCAGAGGAATGGGCTAGGATCTGGTTGTGCATCAGCAGCAAGGCAGGCAGCATCTAGTTGTTATTTTCTGTTTGGAAACTCCCCCATGCGTGTCTTGGGACAAGGAAGTGAATGTAAAAGACATATGTCATGGTGATGACAAAGTTTCCCTAAGCAGGAATGCCAAACCTTGACCCCTACCACATCTATCAGCAACGTACCAGACGGTATCCTTGACTGGGGCACAGAGTGAATATGTTCTGGCAAACTCCAGTGCAGAAGTAGGCAAAACAGTGTGATTTGACTAATTGACAACACCTTAGGACTGACTATTTGCTACATTAACTGATAGGAAGGGCAATGAGAATCATTTAGTGCAAATTGCTCTGAGGCACTTAGATGTGAGCAAATGAGTATAAGTACATTCAGGGTAAGATGCACAAAGGCCTCCAGCCTGAGGCTAATGAGCAAAGTATACGTTTCACTTGCCACACTACACTTTGACTGACTGTGGGTGTTGTGACTGCCCTGCCAGAACACTTGCCTCTCAGGCCCTGCCCCATACACTTTTTATTCACATTGCATGATCTGTACATGCAACGTGGCATTACCTATGCATGTCAATGTTAGGATGTGGTATGGATGTAAACATTCTTGATGTTTTGAGATGGTGTTGGGTGATGTGTTTTGAATTGGATTGGCCTGTTTATCGTATGAAGGTCCTATTTGTTTGTCCGACTTTGCAGGTGTGTTTCAGTGACCAGTTGCCTGTGTCCCCTCCTCAATGTTGTTGTCTGAGCAGTATGACATTAGCGATGTAGCCTTGTTAGCCAGGCACGTGAGGGACCCTGACGTATGCAGCATGTGTGTATCGTTAGTGCTGTGTGGCTCCTATTGCTGTTTACTTAGGCTTATGTATGTGTCAGTTATGGACATTCGGCATTTGAGTGTACCGGTACCTTTGTCTTATTTCTAGGAGTAATTGCAGATGTCACCCTCACCCCCTAATTTAGGTATGTATGTTCCAGGGTGGGGTTTCTGCCATTTGGTACTATAGCTGCACAGAGATGTGAGGTGTTATTGTCAACTGTGTTTGCAGTTAAGTTACAGTTGTTGTATTTGCTACTGCATTACAGATAGGGACCTAGTTGATGTAGAATAGATTTTGCAATACAAGTGCCTGGATGTGGATTTGAGGTAGTGTCCTTCCCACCTGTCACTGCTTTCCCTTGGCTCTCTTGTTGTAATTACAGGATGTCCCCGTGGGACTGTTGTGGTTGCTGTATTTTGTCGTGCCCCAGCTTCGGTCAGTACTGGGCATGCCCCCCTGCCGTGCCCCTTTCCCCATGCCACTTCATATATGTGCTGACTTACATGCATTGTGTAGTAGGTATCCCCCCCTGCTTACAGTCCCCATTATTGTATTATGATTCCCCATGCGACTTACCCTGCATGTGCGTAGTGTCGTGGTAGTCTGCGCTGTCCAGTCCTTGAATTCCTGTGACGATCTCCTCCGGGATGACGGCTGCGACCATCTCCTCCATGTGGTCCAGGGCCTCCTGTTGTGCTGGACTCCCCCCTCCAGTCTGCATTGCTGCCTTCCTGTTCCTGGCCATTTTCTCTTTGGTCCTATGTTTGCAGTCATGCCAGCGTTTCTTACACTCGGTGACTGTCCGGCGTTCTTCAGCCACACTGTTAATCTTGTCCACAATTTGTTTCCAGATGGCCTCTCTCCTACTGAGTGGCAATTTTGAGGAGATGAAAAGTTGGTGCTGGTGTTCCGTCACCTCTTTCACCAGGATTTCCTGCTCCTCTACACTGAAGCGACACTTTCTTTTTTTTTTTTAAATGTCCTGGGTCCTGTATGCTTCCTCCTGGCTGGTTCCTGGTCTGCTCTCATCCTCCTGGGGTCTGTTGGGGCATCTAGGATCCATTTTGGGTCTCCTCTCCTGAAAGGGCAGTTTTCGCGCAAAAATGTGACGCTATTGCGTGAAAAAAAACGGCGTTTTCACGATTGCGCTGTCGTAAATCGACCCACAGTGATGTGCGTCGCATTTACGTTGGTTTCCTTTACGACAGACCGACGCTGTGTGCGTCACGAAATAATGACTCCCACCTGTTGGTTGCGCCGCCGTATGTCAAAGTATAAATTTGACGCCCGCATGGCGCATCCAAATGGCGTTAGACGGCGCAAAATTTTTTGACGCAAAATTGCGTTAGCGCAATTTTGCGTCAAAAAGTATAAATATGGCCCTATATCTTTCAGTACTTGAGCTTCGGTTTCAGATTGCTGGGTTTCAGGAGTCTTTAATTTCAGGGACAGAGCAGGTGACGTTGGTGTGGCTGATTTTACATCAAGATCAGATACCGGTAGCTCAGAGATCTGTTCTTCACTAAACGTTGAGCTGGAAACAGGAAATGCAGTGGCAGGGAACAGCAAGTCAGAATCAGTGGTTGAGGCTGCAACTGTGTCCAGTTCTAGGAGAAGGCTCTCATTTCTTAGGACAGGCTGTTTAGTTTCAGATTGCTGGCTTTCTTCCTTGTCTGAAATCTCCACGGTTTGCTTTGACACAGAAGAGATTTTTAAACTTTCTGAGAAGTCCATTACATTCTTAGTAATTGCGGGTATTTCTTCACGGTCAGAAAATTCCATTAGTTCACTTGAAACAGGAACTGTCTCTTCATTATCTGAAAATTCTATGATATTGTTTGAAAGGGCAGGAGTATCCCCACAATCTGAAAATTCTGGTGTGTGCGCCATTTGAACAGCACTATTTGTAGGTTTGTTCACGGCAAGGCAGGAACCACTGTCATCACTAGATTCAGATTCTTCAACACTGTTGCACAACTTGCCATTAATCTCCAGTAGTCATATCTTGGTTTCTTAAGGTGCAGCTATTGGAGTCTGCATCAGAACTCTCTTCTTCCTTTGGCTTTATTTGTTCTGATAGAGGGGCTGAGACACTTCCTTCTGAAGACTCTGATCCATCCTTTGAATCAAGAGGTGTCAAATCTCTCAGAGATGTCAGAGATTCAGTCAACTGCACAGGGATATTCTCTGGAAAACTACAAGCTGAGAGAGAGTCTGAAGAAGAGGCTGATATATTTATAACTGGAGCTGTCTTTTGACTGTCATTAATAGAAAGGACAATCTGCTCTATAGAAGTCTTTGGAGAGGCACACAAAGTAGCATACTGTTCTTTAAGCCAAAGCTGGTGATCATTTTCTTTTTTCAGGTTTTCAAATTGCCTTGCAGTAGTTTCCATCAGCTGCTCTGTTACTTCTTCTACCTTACAGATAAACAGAATGTCTGGTTCTGGAAACAGTGAAATATGCATTGATGAAAAGAGCCCACGGGCAAGATTTCTAGTGTATGTTATAACATATTCATCATAGAAGTCCAATATCTGCCTTTTAATCTGCCAAAACTGCTCTTTTAGTGTGTCTATGTCCATATTGTTATCAGACCCACACAGATTTGAAAAGGGTTTAGCAGAGCTTTTAGTGATTGAGACTGGTGTATTATCATCCGGTTTGAGAAGAGCACAAGCCTTTTGAGTGGAACTAAGGAATCCCACAGTCTTTACTGATCCATTTGACACAGGTTCTATCCTGCTGACTTGAAAGCACTGAGGGACTGGTAGATCTTTACACGAGTCAGCACAACACTTAGGAATTGAGACTGATGTACTGTCATCCAATTTGGGAGCACAAGCCATTTGAGTTGAACTAAGGAATCCCACAGTCTTTACTGATCCCTTAGATACAGGGTCTAGCCTGCTGACTTGAAAGCTCTGAGGGACTGATAGGTCTTTATAAGAGTCAGCACTGCACTTTGAATTCTGAGAAACTGGCCTAGATGGGCTGAAGCACTCAACAGAAAACAAGGGAATCCCTAGTGTGGCTTCTTGAACAGTGTCAGGGTTCTTTGTTTTGACGGAGTCCTGGAAGTGAATTTGAAATGCACTAGCATGAGGGGAGGAATTAACCATCTTTTCTTGAGAGTAAATGTCTTGTGCAGAAGTAGCAAAAGCACTTCTACGGTTACGAACATTCTTACTGGCTTCAGCTAATAGATATTGCAAAAACTCATTACGTCCTTGTAATTCTTCTACAGACAGGGACTGGGGATCATAGCCACAAATAACAGAATAGTCTATCATTGAAAGATTAGCAAGCCACTCAGTATAGTACTGAACTTGCAAGTTATGGTTTTCTTTAACAAGTCTATCCTTTAAACTAAGGTCTTTTTTAGAGGATTTCAGAGAATGTATAGGCTTAGAAAGGGGTGTCTTAACATGATAGGGAAGCCCTTTAGGTTTGTGTGTGCCTTTACTGCCTGGGGAGCTTGACATTTTTGGGTCGTGCATTCTGTCACGGTTTCGGGCGGGTCTGATCAGGACTTTGGTTGGGACACCCCTTGAGGTCACTGAATATCCTAAAGAGGTAGTACACTGGGGCAGAGGAGCAGCTAAAGGCATACACGGAAAGGACAGCTATGGATAGGCACAGGAAACAGGAAAGGAAAAGCAGAGCAACCCTTGTGTGAACAAACAGGAAACTGATTACCAGTGGACAAACACGCTGGGGTTGTACACAGAGTAAGGCGCAGAACTTCCCACAGTGACAGGGAATCTCAATGCCTCTGTGCAGTTTGCTCTTACAGATAGTCACCCTGCCAGCCCCATAGAAAGGAGGCAGCAGAAGTGATTCTGTCTCTGGACCCTAGAGCACCAACAAGGATAGTACTTACATACACAGGACACGCTCTTGTGGGTCCAGCTCGAAACACAGTGGCGATTCCTGAGAAAACAGCAATAGCACACTGTCACTGTTAGGCACGAAATACAACGTATAACACTGGACAAGGATGGGGGCTGGAATTGCCTCCTGGAAACCAGGAGCCAACCCCAGTACACAGGAGGACACGTATACACTGGTGAAGACTGATAGAACACTTACCAGACACAAAGAACCAAGAAGAAACAGAAACAGAAGGGAACAAACAAAGAGGCAGAGGCAAGAACTAGGAACAGGCTCAGGCTGAAGCAAAGGCGGGTCTAGGACTTGAAAACAGGGCGCAACTTCTGGCTGGGACAGACAGAGACAGGACTGGGAAACTGAGAACAGGCTCTGGCTGGAACAGGCAAGGACAGGACTGGAATACAGGGAGTAGGAAATGAGCAGTAAACAGGTCTGGGAAACAGAGAGAAGGTTCAGGCTGAAACAAGGCAGGAGCAGGGCAGAGAAACAGGGAGCAGGCTTTGGAAGAAACAAACAGGTACAAGGCTAAGAAGTAGGGAGCAGACTCTGGCTGGAACAATCAGGAACAGGGCAGAGAAACAGGAAACAGGATCAGGCTGGAACAGAACAGGAACAAAACTGGAACACCATCCGACAAGGGGTCTGTAACACAAAGGAAATGAAGTCCGATGCACGACGGGGAGCTTGAGGAAATGGCTGCTTATAAGCAGTTCAAAACTGGGCTGCACAGGAGAGGTTTCAGGTGTGTGTGGTTTCAGATACTTGCAAGTCCTGGAGGAGAGGATCCAGTGAAAAGGAGCAACTGGACTTCTCCCATTGAAAACAATGGGAAACAGAATCCGGGTTTTCCTGACTACCAAGCTGTGCATTATGGGATTTGCAGTCCCAAGAAGCAAATGTAGTCCTACACAAGTGTACCATGGAGAAAAGAGAAACAAACAGGAGTCAGCAAGGGACTCTAGATAGGTGTTCAAGGTGATTCCCAGGCTTCTGACAGTCCCCTTACAGCGCCCCCTGGAAATGGGACGACCGAGTCGTAACAAGGTCCCTTAACGCCTGCCTTTTGCAGGCGCTAAAAAACGGCGCAAAAGCGGCCGTACGTCATTTTTATTGACCCGCCCACTCCCGGGCGTGAATTTTGCCCGGGAGTATAAATCCGACGCACATGCCTCGGAGTCGATTTTTTAGACGGGAACGCCTACCTTGCATATAATTAACGCAAAGTAGGTGTCCACGCTAAAAAATGACGCTAACTCCATGGACTTTGGCGCTAGACGCGTCTAACGCCAAAGTATAAATATGGAGTTAGTTTTGCGTCGAAATTGCGTCAAAAGAAACGACGCAATTCCGGCGCAAACGGAGTATAAATATGCCCCTTAGTCTTTTATACTGAAATAAACCAATATTTGTAGAAAAGGTTGTAATGTACCTGCGATTCTCCTCAAGTTCCAACTGATAATGTCCTTTATTTAAATCAAGGAGAAAGTAGACCTTCGCTCCATTCAGTTGTGTTATCATGTCAGCAATGAGTGGACCTAGATGTTGTTTCAATTGTCTTGTTTGCTTGACGCATATCCACACAGAGGCGTACAGCTCCTTTAATATTCTTTTTGGGTACTATCACTGTGAGAGAAACCCATGGCTTTGGACCAGAAGAACACTCAATTATTTAAGTAATCATTAAAGTTCATTTTAACAGCTTCTTTTGTTACTGAAATGCTGTTTATCTTTGTCTTTGAACAACATGACAGACATCCTCATTAATATGCAATTATACTTTTATATTCTCAAGTTCTCCTAACCCTCAAAGTAATGAAGTAAACTGACATACTAACTTCTGATGCACAGTCATGTTGTAGTTCACTGAGACTGGTCCCATATTAGCAGTTGTGCTGAAACTGAGTAAACAGGCATTTGATGCCGTACCTTGAAACACACGAATGGGCACTTGCACTTTTGTCTTCTTGTGTTTCATTGTCTCTACTAATGAACCTTGACTTTTCAATGGCATCAATGCAGCCCATGTATATATTTTAGTTTTCAATGATATCAGTCGTGAAAATGCAGACAGCTCATTATATTTCTCATCAAGCATATTGTTTAACAAAGCACTACTCTAGATGATGAAAGGTATTAAACAGCCATTTACTTTCAGTATAATCTTTGGACAATGTTTGAGTGATTTTGGTGCTTTTTCATGTCAGCTTTTCTTTCACTGGTAGTTTCTTCACATGTGGCCAGTCCAACATGCACACATTGTTTTGAGGTGAACTTCAACACTGCACAATAATTTTTTTCACTTTCACTTGATATTGATACTGAAGAACCTTTTCACAGCAATTTAGATGCTTTGGTGTTGGTTTGTCTCAACTGGTGTTGATGCTTGCGCTGCTTCTAGAATGTTTGGGCAGCCATTATGTTTTCTCACTGTGACACACGAACTTTCTTCTTCGCCTTGCAAACAGTTACAAAATGCTTCTCCTTCCCACAGCCTTTGCATATTTGTCCAATGATGGGACATTTATCTTTGTATGGAAATGACAATCCAAACCTGAAATGCAACTTCTTTTTCTATAGAGACATCATTTTGTTCTCTTCAGTCTTGTGATTCTGCTTGCTTGACTCCATGTCAACAGCTTTTTGATCGGCATGCTCTTCAGCTCTGGGAGCCATGAGAACTTTCTCCAGTCTAAGGGGCATATTTATGCGCCACCAGAGCATCACTTTATGTGATGCTCCGGTGGTGCTATGCACTGCGCCGTGTTTGAAAGGTGGCATTAAACCACTTCTTGTGGCTTAACACCACCTTGTAAATATGGTCCCTTCACACGCAGCACTTTGTGTGGAAGGGGCATGCAATGGGTGTTGCTGTGGGTGTGCCACAGCAACACCCATTGCATTTTGACGCTGCCCCAGATTTACATGTTTTCATAAACCTGAGGCAGTGCCAAAATCTAACCCCACACCAGGGGTGGCGTCAGCAAGGTGCAATGAGGAGGATTACTTTTATTTATCCTTATTTTTTGCCTTTTCTATGTGTGCTGCATTCTGCACCATGTATAGAAATAACAAAATACCAGAAATTGTTGTTTATGTGAGGGAAGGTGTCCCTTCCTGCACATAAACAATAATTTCAAAATTATGCTTTGGCACTTCTGTGTGTGCCTCATCCTGCAGCACACACAGAAGTGCCAAATCACCATTAGTGATTGTTTATGTGCAATAAAGAACACCTTCTGCACATAAGCAATCAAACCCGTCAACGCAGACATTCTTGCATGGTGGTGCAAGGATGCCTGCATTGGTGCGAGGCAGCTCAATTTAGCACTAGCACAGGGGAAAACACAGGGTTGCACCGTATTCTAATAAATACAGGCACATCCCTGCATTTCCAACGTGATGCAGCACTGCCAATTTTGGTGCAGCACCGTGCTGTGTCACTTTTTAGTAAATCTGGCCCTAAGATCTTTTCTCAGCATTTACCGTCTGAATGAATCTGACAGCCATCTGTTAATAAATCTCAGATGTGTTGCTTCCTCATCATTAAATTCATTGAACTTACACTGTTTGATGAGCTTCTCCAGTCTCTCAAAACATTTGTCTATGATTTCACCAACTTTCTGTCATTCTTGACTGAAAATGTACCTTTCATAATCTACATTTGGCAATGGATTGAGCTTGAGATTCAAGACTTCTTTAAATTGACAATATGTAACTTCATCACCTCGCTACATTTTGTTTATGGCTTCTTCTGCACCCTCACCAGCAAGATTCTTCAGGTATTTGACAATCTTCCAGTTATCTGTTTTTTTCTAGTGCATCAATGAAATCATCAAATGTCTCTATCTAAGTAGTCCATCTATCAAAAATATTCTGCTTTTTGGCGGTATCAAATGGTGGTGGTGGTTTCAGGACTGCTGCAGCATTCTAACTGTTTACGAGACTGGCGACACAGAATGGAGTTCTCTCTGACTTTGCTTGGTGCCTTGTTTAACTAGTTTATGCACACCATCTTTGAGGCCTTGCGACATGCTGGCCTCTGGGTCATCTTTACTGTGGGATAGGTGACCTCTTTCTTGGTCTCTGTTATAAGAACAGTCCGTCACTACTCCACCCGCCGCTCTTGGCCTTTTATTCTTCAAGGATCGGTGGGGCTGTTCTTCACCCCTCTCAGCATCTTTAGTGGCGTGCCGCTTCGGGTGTAGACAGCTCTGTAAGCACATCCCTGGGCACCTTTCCTTGGGCCACTTCACCCAGTGCTGCAATATGATGAATCTCTTGAATCAGTTCGGTTAAGCAGGAGATCTTTTCTTGTATTTGAATTGCTGTGTTTTCAGGGATCCTTTTGTGCTTTTTGACACCTGGTTGACCTCTGCCTCACAGAGCTCCTGATGGAAGTGTTATCTTGCAATTTTCTGTTGCTATTTGCTGCACTTTCAAAACCTGGTTGTATCTGTCTTCAGCAATATTGTTCCAGGTATGTATAGCTTTATGTTGCATAGTACAGCACTACGTCTCTTTCGGGCTTTGCCTGCAGGTTCTTGACCACGGATTTGTAGACTTGTCAACTCTCAAGTTTCTCAGTTTTTAAGCTTTCATTATCTTCGAGTGTTTCACACCAGCTCGAGCTGCACTTTGACTCCACAAATGTGGATTCTGCACGTCCACGAAGGCACACGTGGCAAGCACAAGCAGTTTTCTTGGAGCACATGAAACTCTGGAAAAGTACTGTCAATCTTTGGGTTACTTATCCCCTATCTCATAACCAGTTGCAGTGCCTTCCCCAGCCTGGATACCCACCAATAACTATGCCACACACAGAGCTAAGAATAACATGCCTTTATTTGTCTGTGTGCAATTTCATACTCAACATGCCAAACCTGCATTCACTTCACCACACTCGAATACGTATGCCAGTTCTAGGAAGTCCATTAGGAGCCAAAAGTGGTCTGTCATTAAGAACCCTCACGAAACTACAACATTCATCATCTCTTTTTAAATATTCTTTTACTTCAGAGTTCCTATATTATAAAGAGACAGTTTTCTGCTTTCAAATTTCTTGTGCATCTGACATCACTGTAGATTGTGAGTCTTGATGTCTGCTGTTGATCTGCTATCAAAAAACAATTCAAATATTAGACATTCTTCCACATTCCTGCACATTATTGTTTCCTGTTCATCCCCATACTCAACATCTAGCCCATAAGGTTTATTTTGTATTTACACATTTTTGTAAAACACTGCAAGGTGACTTATTACCTAATAGTTTTAGTCCTACCTTCTGTGCATGGTCTTTACTAAGTTCTAGTCTGTACTGCTCAGTTTACAAGAGTCAGATGTTTTTAGCAAAACATGATAGATTCTTTCCTCATTAAGGGCCTAATGTGTGCCACGGTTTAGATGTATGTAGTGCCAGGATGGGTTAGCCACTTGGAGCCTCTTTGTTGTTTCACAATGGAGGTAGTTGATCAAAGATCTCTAGTTGTGGTGGAATGAGGGCTGGGATTTTTTGATGCAACCACAGTCTTTGTCATCAGCCTTTCTGTATGAGCCACAAGAGTTTGAATTCGATCCACATTGGCAGCTAATCTCAACACAAATTTCACATGGTTGTTTCCTGAGATAGAGGCATAGTATATCAGCCAGATTCTGACGTACTCTGTAAATGATGGTGATCAAGATATGCCATCACCATTGCTCAAGTTAGATCCACTCTGCATTGAGTTTGAAGGAGAGGGTGGATTTTCCTTAGTAGGGAAAACTGAAAACTGATACTTTTTCCCATTGTATCAACCTGAAGGGCAAAGGCGAGATCTGCATTCAAGATGATTCCACGTTTTTTTTCCTTCCTCAGTAGTGATTTTAGGTGATCAAAGTCTTATAGCTTTTCCAAGCAGGCATGGTTTGAGAGTAGTTCGGCCACTCATAATTGCTTTTTACATTTAGATCATTCATGAAGATCTTTCAACCATTGTTAAATGCATTCAAGAAAACTATTCATGATGCATTGATTACTTATCTAAAAAATTAATTGGATTGGAATATTTCTCTTCAATAACCCTTTTCTAAGTACTGTAGGCCATCTCCATCAATGTGTGTGTGTGTGTACATGTAAGGGTCCATGTGAGAGCCACAGGAGCACTGACACCTGAACATATTTAGAGGTGTGGGGGTAAGATAGCTCTTAAAAACTCCTGAAGAAACTTTTTGCCAACCCAGCAGACCTGAATAAGTCCCAGCCCATTTCCCTGCTCCCCTTTCCAGTGAAGGATCTGGAGAAGGCAATCAACCAGCAACTCACTGAACACCTGAAACACAACAATCTCCTGGACTCCTCTCAACCTGGATTTTGAGCCATCCACAGCACCAAGACAGCCCTGATCACAGCCACTGATTACATCAGAGTCCTCCTGAACTGCAGTGAAACAGCAGCCCTCATCCTCCTGGACCTGTCAGCCACATTGAACACCATCTGCATCACATCTGGATCAACAGAATCCATCACATTGGATTCTAGGCAGACGCCCTCAAATGGATGGCATCATTCCTCATGTAAGAACCCAGATAATCTGTCTCCCATCATTCATCTCAAAACACAAGAAAATGCTTCCCCTAAGGATCGTCCCTCAGCCCCACCCTCTTCAACACATACAAGACCCCCCTGGCCAACACTGTCAGATCACACAGACTTAACTTCATCTCCTCTACTGATGACACCCAGCTCATCCTCTTGCTGTCAAAAGTCCCCGCCTCCACCAGAGCCAAATTCCACAGTTGTATGTTGAACGTAGCCAGACAACTGTATCAAGCTCAAGTCCTCATCTTTGGGAACAGCACATTGCTGATCTCGGCCCATTCCCTGCCCGACAGACCACACCCACAACTTTGGCATGATTTTGGACAGCAAACTATCCATGAAGAACCTGGTAGATGCAGCCTCATCCGCCTGCTACCAAACCCCGTGCATGCTCAGCAAGAACTTCAGGTGGCTCCCAGTCAACATCATAAGGACCGTCACACAGGTCCTTGTCACCTGCAGGCTGGACTATAGGAAAACACTCTACTTGAGCATCACCACATGCCTCCTGAGGAGACTACAGACAAAACAAAACTCAGTGGCCAGACTCATCCTCGACCTCCCCAGACAAACCCACATCACATCTCACCTCAAGAAGCTACACTGGATCCTGATCAGAAGCAATGCCAGTGCAAGATGTTGATCCATGTATGCAAAGACCTGCATAACGAGGGACCAGTATACATCAACTAACACAAGACTTCCACCAACTGATCAGACACCTATGATCCTCCTCTCTCTTCCTCGCAGACACCCCCCGGGTCTGCTGACGCAACAGCAGAGGATGCTCCTTCTCACACCTGGCAGCCAAAGCTTGGAATAACATTCCCCTGCACCTTAGGACCACCCCATCGCCCCGGCAATTCAGGAAAGGAAACAAGACCTGGCTGTTTGAATGAACAGATCACCACCAAGCAGTTAGCAACTCCAGCGGCTTGAGGCCCTCATGGGTGATTTGCCGTGCTTTCCAAATTCTTGATTGATTGATTGTTGGTATCTCATTCAGCAAAGGAAGATGACACAAGCCGTTGAAAGTTAAGAAATTTCAGGATGGGTGACAGAGAACTGATGGTGCATGATTGACTGCATGTTTATGTGCTTGAATGTATGAATGAGTCAGCCTTTCAAGCAGTTCCATCAACTGAGAGCTGATCTTCAAAGTCAGAGGAGTGAGGTTATGAAGGCAGACTGCAGAGCAGCCCCACAGGTCCTCTACCTTGTGAAGCCCAATATGAGTAATCTGAGTGGGTTCCCAAGCCCATGGGTGAATTTTAGGGAACCTGGTCATCTCTTGATGGGGACAGGACCTTCTGAGAGGCTTAGTCACTGCCATAGTCATGAACTATAAATGTCTGTACAGGTTGATCCAAAAATGACCTAGAGAGGACCAAACCTTATACCTGCTTGCATGAAGAAGTGTCAGCCTTGCTGTTATTAACTTAACTACCTAGAGTTGGTGTAATTCACTATTGAGTGTTATGACTCCATCCAGATTGAGTAAAGAACAAGAATGTTAGCTCACTGGTGTGTGTGAGAGCTACAGGGGGAGCAGATTAAATGTTTATGTGTAGTTTAAATCAGTGTCCCCAGCTTTTAAGACACATTGTTTTAATCTAGAGATTTTGCTACATCAGGAGAACTGTCAATACACTTCTCAGAGTAAACCTGGAGGTGACGATGATGGCTGCTTTTCCATGGGGTTTTAGACTGTACTCCGGACAAACTGCTCCAAAATCACCATGAAAAAAATAGAATTGCATGAAAAGGAAGTGTGGTCCAAGCAAAGGTACTGATGCCTCAAGAGGTATTCTGTGACCCACATTCCATGTTGAGAGGGCCACAACCAAACCCCATGAAAAAAGGAACTCATTTAAACAAAATGGTGCTGGACATAAAAGTGAATCCTGCACAACCAGATGAGGAGCGACAGGCTCCTGAGGTAGTGAGGAAAACCGCAGCAATCCAAGCATAATATCGGAACTTCACAATAGTCAGTAAACTGTAAAACTATAAAACTTTGCACTTGTATAGCGCACTACTCACCCGTTAGGGTCTCAAGGCACTGTACTCATACCACTATGGAACCCCTCATGGCTTTTCCCTGTGAGGTGCCCACTCCTGGGCACCCCCAGGAATCCAAGCGCTGATGGGGCAATTAAGCAAGCTATTGCCCAGAGTTGCACTCATTAATTAGATTAGGCACCGAGGCGAGAATTATCTGGTCCAAGGGAATTGAGCCCAAGACCTGCCGAAGCAGGACTTGAAACCTGGTCTTGAGCCAGATCTCTGCATCAGGGTCTGCCACTCTAACCATTGTGCCACACTTCTCCACAGTAGTGGCTTGACAGACAGTTTCAGGGCAGCAAGAGATGCAAGGCATGACCCAGATGAGAATTAAAGGGAGGAGTGCAGCTGGGCCTGCAGAATGACCAGGGAGGTAGCAAGATCACCAGGATGCTCAGGCTCCTGTCTGCCTCAAACTTCTCTAAGATAGAGCAGCACCCGACTGCAGATAAATAAGGGAACTTGACGAAGGGTTGGACAGCTTCATCTGCTATTGATCCGAGATTATCTATAGAAATAGTCCTCCCCATTGGAATGGTTGGAGAACAACGTTAAGTGTATTTTGTCAGATTCATTTGTTTTACGACATTTGGGAGTGCACCAGCAAGGAGTCATCCGGCGGGGTTCAACTGAGTGAGGAGGACTTTATCAAACATAGCAGGTATCAGAAGTGAAAGGGAATTGAAACATAATAGCCCCACTAATTGCGAAGTTTTACAGTCAATGTTAGGGGATTAAAAACTCTGTTAAAGAGATCTAGGGTACAGAGCTTACTGGTAGCAGAAAGCCAAAGTGCTACTGCTGCAGGAAACCCATTTAAAAAAGGGAGCCCTTAGATAATTTTCTCCTAAACCTTACATTACGTAACTTTATGCCACAAATGGTTTATTAAATAACACATTGGACTTTGTAACACCTCAAACACTTACAGCTAAGCAGGGGATACAGCTCTTGATGTAAGGAAGAAATAGGGTGGACATTTTGATAACAGGGGCAACATATGCCCCGATTCAGAGTCAAACTTGTTTATTATTGCACTACTGTAGAAGCTGAAATGTTTTGCAGGAGCTGTCAATCTAGCAGACAGCTTTAGGCAAGTAACGGACAGGGACCTGGAAAGATCAGGACTAGGAGGCAGGTATTAAAGATTGTCTTCTTTTAAATTAGAGGAGGACGAGGTGGACATGATATTTACATGTGAAGGAGAAGACTATAACTTTCTCTTAAACATCTATTACTCTAAAATAGACAGGGTAAACATATGCATGGCTATTTTGAGAAAGTAGATACAGGCACAATCACATTGATGGGCTGCACCCCAGAAGCACTTGAGCTGCATGAAAATGCTACCTATCAAGGAGATAGATAATGGCTGAAAAGACACCTGTTGCAAGATGCAGTTTATAATGAAGAAATTAAAAATGCAATGAAGGAATATATGGCCCTCAACAACAACCTAAATATCTCTAAAACCTGTATTGTGAAACACCTTTAGGCACTGATCAAGGCAAAACCAACAGCAGTGGCAGCAACTGCTAAGAGAAACAGAGAAGTAGTCCAGCTTATACTAAAGAATGAACTACAAGAAAATTACAGTTATCTGCCAGAAGATCTAAGAGAAACATACCTAGAAACTTAACAACAATCATGGGCCAACTTTAATTCCTGTTGATGAACAGATCATAGATGGGACTACTTGCATCAAAGCACAAAGTCTTTGAGAACTGCAATAAGGCCCACATGCTACATGTCAATGCTCTAAGGGAAATATTGACTGTTCATTAATCAATACTATAAAGAAAAAGCCGGCAGTTAAATACAATGAAAAGGAAAGAAGTTATCACAGCAATTGAAGAAAAATTGGGTTTTACAGTAAACAACAGCCCAAAACCATGACCATGAGCTTCAGACTTCAGGTGTTTGACTCTAATATGACGGAGGAGAGGTGAAGGCAAATGCAAATTGAACTTTCAACTATTAGCTGTGACAAAGATGATATTGATTAAATGCTACAAAAAAGAAAATGCCACGTCTTCTGCGTTTGTGGGTGGTCAAACTCTGGACACTAGTACCTGGGAAGGACTATCAAATGACTTAATTAAAAGGAAGGATAGCTTTGTACCCATACCAAAATTACTATACATGGAAAAAGACAACATTGACCTTATCTGGCATACAAGTATAGAAGTGTTGCAAAAGTTGAATGAGAGAAAAGACATGGGACAGAGCCCTTCTAAGCAATAGAAGATCATAGAAAAAGGACAATGAGCACCAAAGCAACAACACAAGAATACTGGCAGGGAGAGGTATCCACTTCAACTGGGAAAAAGTGGGAGGCTCTTATTCAGATAAAAGTCCTTTAAGTGGCAGCATCCATTGATAGCACAAAGAAATTGCTAACGCACATGTATGCAAATTATTTTAAAAACTCAGAGCATGCCATCCAGCCAGAGTGTGCTTATGATTCCTATTGAGAAGGTGAATGATAGCGTGTTTCTTAGCCATACCACCAGGGAGCAGCCACTATCACTGTGATTTATAAGGGGTTCTTCATTCATTAGTACAGTTCAACAAGGACTAGTAAATATACCCACTTCTGTGCATGTCAAAAGTGAGAGCACCATTCAGTGTTAGTGTATGGTGCACAAGTTACAAAACCATAGTGTCAGCATCGATTTGTAAAACTTCCTATAAATGTGAAGGCTTTGGGAAATTATGATTGAAATCCCTTGCTTGTTTTCCCGCACTGCCTGTCTTTTTTTTTCAAAGCATTGGTAAATTTTTTGATTGCTTGAAAAACATGGAAAGGTTCATGATCAGCTCCAAAATTGTGAACTTTTAACTTTTATTAGCATTTCAGTGCACTGCTCGGTAACTCATAGTGAAGTAACCTGGTCCACACATGTGGGTATGAATTTTGTTGGTAATTGCATCAGTCATCTAAAACATAGGGCCTGAGTTGGAGTTTGGTGGAGGGGTTGCTCCGTCACAACTATGTTGAATATCCCGTCCACCGTATTACAAGTTCCGTGGGCTATAATGGAATTGTAATATGGCAGACAGTATATATGTCACCTTTGTGATGGAGTAACCCCCTCCGCCCCTCTCAAAACCAGGCCCATAGTCAGATAGTAGGTGAGCCAGTCTACTAGGATGTGAAAATGATATAGCCCACAAACTCTCTCCCTTATTATATGATTTAACAATCAGTTTGAGTCAGGTCATCGATAGTCACAGCTTCACTCATTTTGAAAGTGTTTCCCTTTCATTCCTCCAGTCAGTCCCTTCTCATCATGGCTGATAAAAGGGGTGAGATGTACATATTTCTCTGTTCCTCTTTCACCAATCAGTACGCAGTTGGCATTGGCTTTTATGATGGTGTATATACATTCTGCTGTGCAATGGCTGCATTGCTGAAGAATTACTTGACTAGTTTCCATGGGATGGCATATTGGGGGTCATTCTGACCCCGGCGGTCCTTGACCGCCGGGGCCAGGGTCGGCGGGAGCCCTGCCAACAGGCTGGCGGTGCCCCGCAGGGCATTCTGACCGCTGCGCTTTGGCCGCGGTCAGAAGAGGAAAACCGGCGGTCTCCCGCCGGTTGTGCCGCCATGGGGATTCAGACACCCCATACCGCCATCCTGTTCCTGGCGGTTCGCCCGCCAGGAACAGGATGGCGGTATGGGGTGTCGTGGGGCCCCTGGGGGCCCCTGCAGTGCCCATGCCAATGGCATGGGCACTGCAGGGGCCCCCGTAAGAGGGCCCCACAAAGTATTTCAGTGTCTGCTCAGCAGACACTGAAATACGCGACGGGTGCAACAGCACCCGTCGCACCTTCCCACTCCGCCGGCTCCATTCGGAGCCGGCTTCCTCGTGGGAAGGGGGTTTCCAGCTGGGCTGGCGGGCGGCCTTCTGGCAGGCCGCCAGAGTTAGAATGACCCCCATTGTGTTCATTAGAGATCCGCTTTGTAAACTGTTGGCCCGTTCTGCTTGATTTGTTAGTAAGGGGTTGTCCTGGTCCATATCTGCCTTGACTTGCTGTAATATGGTCATAAATGTATTTTCTCTAATGTATATCAATTACTTAACTGGATATCTTGTTATAATACTGACTATTTCTTGATAATTCCATGCATATATATTCTGTAGCAGGCAGTTCCTCGTCATGCTCCGCCCCATCATGGCAACGGACCCCCACCACAGTTTCTGAATGGGTTAGCCCTAAACCTGGGCTCACTTGTTGCTGTTCTCCAGCTGCCAGTAACTTTGGCCACTTAACTCCGTATATAACCAGCACTCTCTGTCCTCCCCCTTTAACTCCAGGGTGAAAGAGAAGGGTAGGTCACCACTCACACTGTGCTGGATATCATAAGTGCTTTGCTTTGAGGCTTATGCTGGATTTGTTCCATAAGATTCTACCGCCTTGTAGCTCAAGGTTTTTTTCTACACCCTTACTTTTCCACTTCCCAGCTAGTGCGGACTCTTTCACCTATTGATGAGGCTAATAGCTTGGAAAACTTTGGTAAGCTCTTTTACCTTTGTGACAACCATTGTCACCCAAATTATCTGGATGTATCTAGTGAGAATGACAATGCAGCACATGGTTAGTTATTTACCTGGCTGTGTGTGTTTTTCCCTTTGTCCCACTTTCACTGATAAGCATAATTTTTCCTTTGTCATGCATAGAATGTTAATATCGACCAACTTGCTTCCTCTTTCCCTACACTTTGATTAATAATAAAATCAATTTAATGAATAACCCATGAGTGAATTGTAGGCCTGCATTTTAATCAGGCATTTTCCTTTCTAAACTCTACATGGCCCACATTTGTTTGATTTGTTTGACTTGCTAATGTTAACAAATTCTAAACTGTTTTCGCTAAGCAGAATTGTTTCTTTCAATGGTGCAAACTTCCTATGCTTAAAAAGAAAGTTATATTAGCCTACTCATTACTAACCTTTTGGCCTACATTGGAAACTCAAAACTTGCTAAACTAATATTAAAACTTGCTTCTTTATGAATAGGCTTCTATTGTGCAGATGTGTGAGAAAGAAGATGACAATGTCATTCTACCTAGAACTTACTTAGATGTTTTTTTCTTTCAGAATTCCAGGCAGCAGGGAAAATAGTGACATGTTTCAATGTATTTGAAACTTCTACAAATGTATCGTGCATTTAGAGCACTCTAATGAGGTGTCATAAGATAATACCTATTGTTTATGGTGTCCGTTTCAGTCCCTGGGGATGTGAGCATTAGGTACAGAGCGGGAGTGTCGCTTTGAGGAAAGTGTGCCTATAAGCACCCCCCCAGAGGAGCTATGATATGAGATTCCAAATACTACTGAGTATCAATGACGGACACCATAAACAATCGGTATTATCTTATGACACTACATTAGTAAGGTGAATTGCACCATATCACATAGCATGTATTATTTATGCCTTCATTAGAGGTAGTCAAACAAAGATTGGCACCAGGGAGTCCACCTTGGTTCTGAAGAGGAGCATAGGGGTAAGGCTCTGAAACATGTAGACTAGGAAGTCAGGTACATTACATCCCCCACTTCTGCAGCCCCTTTTTAATCACACTGCCTCCAAGAGATCTAATAAATCATTGGAATTACTTGGACACAGTGCCCCCATAATATGCTAATGAGTCGAAGAATTTCACAAAACTATCAGTGTCGATCAGTACACCAGAAGTATTATGGGTGATGCTCCAGCATGCTTAATTTTAAAAGCTGTGCAGAAATTAATTACCACTGGATAACTAGGAAAACGTTTGAAGCGTTGTCATTTTTGTGAGTACAGCCTTCTGCTTGTAATCGGTAGTTCTCTCAAATTATACATCTGATAGTGGAAATATGTAACATGATGCACATTGTTTATGTAACATTGATCCCGTTATGTGGGTGGTTTTTCAAGTGCACCAAATAAAGTGTCTTCAGAAATATCATATTTTCTTGAACAGTTTGACTATATTCTACATGAATGTTTCTTAGCATTTCCCTCACAGGCGATCAACTAGCATATACTCTATTCCTAGATTTACAGACAGCCTGAGACAGATGACATTCTGACATTGTTGGTTGATGACAGTTATTAATAAAAATATCATTCATGCCTTAGGCTTCATTTATGGATCTCCCAGTGTGCCATTTATCAAGACAAAAATGTCACATATTCAACAAACAGTTCCGTAGATGTGAAAAGGTGAATGGAGTGGACTACAGTATCTGAAGCTATTCTCGTAATCAATGTGTAACTCATTTCAACATCGACCTTTCTATGCCTAGGAAGTGATTTTATATATAGTGCTGAAAAAGGACATGGTGATGAATTCCCCACTGAAGAGCATCTCACAGTAGAAGTCGGTCTCAGAGCGAAAAAATTTCAAGGGTATTTGTTTCTACATGTAAAGACAGAAGGGCATACTTACCAATCTTCACAAAACGCAATGCCGCAAGCCACTTGCTGCGCTGCGTGAAAAGGAAAGGGCAGGAATGCACCATATTTAACATTATATTGTGCATTTCTGTCATTTCCTAGTGCTGTCCCACTTTTGGCTGCCTAATGTCAACGCAGGCACTCATGCATCATGTTTCAAGGGTGCCTATGGTGTAAGCAGGATTGTTTTTGCACAAGAAGAGGCACCTTCCTGCAGAAAAACAATCCTCTGAGGATTTTTTCTCTTTCTATGTGTGCTGCAAAATTCAGCACATATAGAAAGAGGAAACAAAAAGAGGAAATACAGATATTTCTCCTTGTTGCACCTCTGGTGGGTAGGATTACAATTCTGAAGCTGTCACAGGTCTACCAGTGTTGGTAAATCAGGAAATGCATCAGAATCCACGGATGTTGCCTGGGAACACCCACACAACACTAATGGAAACCCTTCTGTGGTGCAAAATAATGTATCACAACAATTTGTGCTGCCTTGCGTTACTCTAGATTTATCAAGCCATGCAGGGCTGCACAAAGTGGCCCTGTGTGGCTTGATATATCTCATTTAGTTGTTGTGTCGCCCTTGTGCCCGCTTTCATGGCACAAGAGCGGCAAAAACCTTGGTAGATCTGGTCCAGAGATTTTTGTAAGGACTTATGCAAAATATGAGTTATAATTGCAAAAATATACAGAAAGAAAGATTGCGGTCGAGAAATGGAGGGTTGAGGCTGGATGTGGGAGAAAATGAGGAAAGAATGAGAATTAAGAGAAAAGTGGCGAGAAGTCATTGCCCATCTGTGCATGTCATCCAAACACAAAGGTTAGATATTTCAGTAGATTAATGCACATGTTGCAGAGACTTTGAATAACCTGTATGTATAACCTAAATGTAAGAACAAATTTTAAGCATTTGACTATGCTTAAGTAGATGAAACAATATCATCAAGTTATATAATAGTGTCATTTAACAACCCATTAGTCTTGGGCTGATTCAATTTCATTGAAAGTTTGCATGTTGCAGCCTTCTGTCTTTCTTGACTCCTATCTTGAAGATTTTTATTTCTTTTCTTCCTCTTGGTGCAGTACCATTGAGTTGGGTAACAATATATATCACTGACTGTTAAGAACACCAAATAACCTTGGTGCTGAATGTGTACTCTTTGCACTCTACAAGTATGCCTGTTAGGGACCAGGATATCTGCTTTGTGCATTTCGGATATCCACCTGGAGCTAGAGGAGTGTTTTCATAACTGTTATCTTGTGACCTTGTTTTGTTCATGATAGCCACTGTATGTATTTAGAAGACTGATGCAACATCCAAGTCAGACATTACACCCAGGTTCTTTAAATTTCACATCAGGAATGGTCTGATTCAAGGGTAAAGGGCCGGATGAATCAACCCCTCCTATTTTCTTTCCCACCTAGACAGGGTCACCACCAACTAGGTCTTCAAAGGAGGTATGGTCATATGTTCAACACAAATGTTGCTCAAATTTAAGAGACTGGACCCAGGTATGATTAAAATGATGGGTAAAGCCAGTCATACAAGTACATCTACCATCAGCACCGCAGATGTGAAGTGCCCATCAGAGAAAAGGAATATGCAGGTGTAGCCAGGTGACGGACTCCACGGCTCCATTTCGTGCCGATCCCAGATCAGAATGGCACCGACAGCTCCCGAAGAGGACAAAGCCCTTGAAAACGGGAATCCGGACATCCGGATTCCCATCGACTTACCCGGGGAGGAAAGGGAAGCACAACGCCTGGAGGAAGAGGAAAAAGTCGTTGGAGCCGGGAACCCGGATATCCGGGTTCCAGAGAGTGTAAAAAGCGAAGAAGGACTGTGCGAGGCACGCACAGGAGAGAAGAAGGACGCCGAGGAGAAAGACGCCGAGGAGGGAAGAACAGAGATTGCGGGCAGAGAGGACAGTGAAGGATATGGAAAAAACTGCGATCCCCACCTTGGGAGAACAGAACCAGGAAACACGCGAGAGACTCCCACGGAGGGACAGTCCTGCTTAAGGAATAAATTACTGTATATAGTTGGAAGGGAGGAGGGTGGAGGAGAGGGGTAGAGGGAGGAGGAGAAAAGGGGAGGGGAGTTTGAAAAGGGGAAAAACCACAAACAAAAAGGAGCACCAACCACTGAGCACGGGGATAGAATGGTTTAATAGACTGTAATGGAGACTTGGTCCGCAGAGGTATAGTGGCGGGGTCCTATAGCCCTCACCATTTAATCCTGCCTCCTTTTTATTTACTTTTCTTCTCTTGGGAGATGATACTTCTACCACATTCACTCATTCTCTCTCTCTCTCTCTACTCATGCGCCCTCCCTGCACGTTACTAAATACATACTCACTTACAGAGACACTACTTACCTGCCTTTCGTTCCTTTTTTTCCGGTCCTCCTGACCATACCACCGCCGGGAAACCATCTACAACCACTGGGAAGCCTAAGGGAGAAGAAACAGAGGAGACCACCCATCTTAAAACCCACAGATAGAGACTGTTATAAAGGTACGGTTGAAATACAATAAAACACGAATATTCACCCTTTCACCTGAGTGCTGTTTTACTCCCTATCGCTATACCCACGGTTACAGCAGGTATGTATGTATGTATGTATATGGTATTTCCACAGTGCGAACCTGACCAAAAGGCAGGAGAGAGCTGTAGAGGATCAACACAAGCATAAACTCAAAGAGTGATAGGGAGAGGTAGCTGGGTTGTGTACATGTAATGCATTGTGATGTAGCGCTCTTCGAAAAGATGAGTCTTCAACTGCTTCCAAAACTGAAGCAGAGTTAGTGTGATCCTGATGGATGTTGCTACAGATCCTGGGTGGATACATGGAAAAGGCCTGCTGCCTTGTATTTCATTTCTTATACTTTGTAGTCTTCAGTCTGATGGTGTTCAGGCTCCTGATGTGCCGAGACCCATCAGAGATGGTGAGCTTGTCTACAAGGTAAGTGAGGGGGGGTGTCACAGGCAATTCCACTTACCTGGAAAGCTGGACCTAACGGCTCTCTAAGATGCACAGCCTCCTGTAGAAAGAGAGAAAAGGGTTAAAACAGAAGCTAGACAAAACAGTTAAATGAAAACAACAAAGAGAGAGGCTAAAGAAAGACCTCTGCTTCTTCCCCTGCAGGTTTTGAAACTGGAATAGGACAAAGCAGGAGATGAAGAAGAGAAGGAGAAGGAGAAGGAGAAGGAGGAATAAGTCTATGACAGAGGAGAACACCCCTGGTGTGACCAGGGGAGAAGAGAACACCAGGGTGGGAAACCACAAGAGAAGTGAGTTGAGTGGGGCACAGATTTTGGCACACACAGGACACTCTCAGGAGCCCTTCCTGACACGAGGAGGAGAAAGTCACTGGAACCCATGAGTCCTTTGCAGCAACCCCATTCATTTCAGACCAAGTCAGGAGACAATACCACCTCTCACCATGTTCCTGGAGGGGCACAGCTATCACAGGAGGGAGTCCTGTTTACAACCTAGACTCAGGGCACAGGAAGAAGGGGAAGGGAGGATGTTTGAGCCTTTACAAAAAGAGGGTGCCTGAAGGAGCCAAAATGGAAACACCAAATAATTAGAACCCGTACTTATACCTTTAACTATTCATGATATATTAAGGGCAGCAAAAGGCCGAGAATATATGCTCAGATTTTTTTCAAAGGTGCATGGGTTTCTTGTTTTTCATTATGTGATTTTTCCTGCATACCAACAATAATTTGGGGTAATGCAACTTCTGTTGGAATTGAGGAAGGAGGAAAGGGGAACTACTGAGAGACAGTAGAGCGATGACAGTTTCCTGAGAAGAAAATCTGAGAATCTGAGAAAGCAAAGAGCAGGAGATAAAACCTAGGTCATAAATAAAAGAGAAAAGAGCAACAATCATAATAATAGATCAGTTACTTACCACATGTTTGAGAGTCTGGTGCTAAATCTGGGGAAAAAGAGAGAAGACCTGTTATATTAGCAAACATCTGGAAACATCCCACCAGTACAACCTATCATGCTCTTAATGGACAGACGAACCTCAGATCATTATCCTTTAATAATTACAGCCATACGAGGGGTCATGAAAAATAATTGAAATAATAAGCCTTTCTGAAGTATGTCTTCCTCAAGTTTTAGTTTATTTTCCTAAGCTGTGGGGCCAAAAGAACACAATTGTTCAGCGGAGTGTTGAATGCAAATTGTGATGGCTTTGTAAATTACGTAGCTGGTCTTGAAGATGGTGCTGGCCAGCAATGGGAATCAAAAGAAATCCCTCAGAATGGGGGGGAGAAAATCATAGTTCTTTAAGCTGAGACATGCTCTAGTGACAGGATGCCATTAAGGGGTGCCCGGGGTCCATGAAGCAGGGTGTTACCACCATCCATTATTTTAAGAGCAAGCTTGTGCAAGGCCATCTTTGTATTTCAGCAATGTGTTCTTTGAGGATGAGCTTGGTATCCAAGGTGAATCCAACTCACTTGGCATTCATTGAAAGTTAGATTTCCAACTCATCAAGGTTCATGTCGTTGAGTCAAGTTTGGCAAATAACAGGAATTCTGTCTTGGTTAAGTTGAGATTCCGTTAGGTGCTGGAGATACAGGACAGGATGATGTGCACACAGTGTTTAAGCAATTGGATGTTTGAAGCTGAGGAGACTTTTAAATAGAGTTGTCTAATATCTGCTGTTGAAATTAGCTCCCGTCCACAGGTTTGTTTTAGCTTTTTTGATCACACAGTTTTGGACTTTAACTGTAGGTGAGTCTCACTACTTGGGTCTCATCCATGGTAATAACATGGTAAATGGACTGCACATGTTTACCACCAGTTTTCACTTTTTAAGATAAAGTTGCTGAGATGCAGCTAGGGTAAGGAACACTTGACTGGTTATACATGCACACATGTGGACACATGTGTGCACACGTGTGTGGGCTGCAGGTGTAAGATTACAGTTGTGGCAGTCCAATAACTGCACACAGGTAGCCTGGCATAGAGGGGACTCTGCAGGGTTAGATGTTGACCAGGGACAGGCTTTATAATATTAGTGGACACTCATAGGTAAAGTCAGTATGGTTTACTGTTTTGTCTGCAGTGACACTGTATTATATATAGGGGCAAATCTGCTTTAGAGTGTAGGATCACTTCCCTTAGCCCTACACACTCCCATGAGGTATGAAACTGGGGTGAAACGTGCACCCAGCTAAAATGAGCAGGCCTCAATATCATAAATGTACACCTTATGGGTCATCCACAATTTTAATATTTCTCTGGCTCAGCTCTGGATCAGAGTTCAGGCCTCTTTCACCCTGCTGGGCCAAGTTAATGACTCTCCTCTCCAGCAGAAGGAACAGAGGCAACCCCACACAAAAAGGAGTAATTAACAGGGCTTCCCTCAGCTCCTGAACATGAAGGAGTGGGGAATATAATCTGTTACTGTTCATAAGCTATCACTCTGTACCAGGGCTGGGACAAACCCATGCCAACCGAACAAAGCAGGAAGCTCAGACAATGTGGAAACAACACAGCGGGAGCTCCTCTTTTAAGCTGTGGTGTGCAAGACACTGGCAGTGATGTCATCTAGGGGAGAGCTGAGGTGCCCAGAGGGGATGTGACCAGTGGCATGTGGATGGTGCCATCTCAATCCGTCCCTGAATGCTGTGCAAGGGGTTGGGAGAGGAGTGGAGAGGTGATGTGGCACCTAAGGTCTGTCCCAGGGTGTCTGACTTTTAGAACCACTCTTGCCAAGGAAGAGTTGTTACAGTTGGAATTTGGACCTGGACTGCAACCACAGCCATACCATTGAGAGCTGGAAGGCCAAACCCCCTGATGTACCCAGGACTCTGTTTGAGCTGACCCTAGGATCACTAGGTCTGTTCAGGACCATCTCCTGCCAAGGACATCCCTTTCTAGGCCAGGAGACCTGTTGGGACTGTTACTTGTGGTTAGAGCTTGCCACAAGGAGTAACATGAGCCCAGGATTATCCAAATTGGCCCTAAGGGATCTCAGTTATGGCCTTTTAAAGTATTTGACATTTGCCCCCCTGCTAGAAAACAGAGCTTGTGGAGCTCTGCTGCAACATCTCAATTTGCCTCATGGAGTGGGCCAATGCCCTAGGGCTGACGCAAACATGCATTAATTAATACTGAGGCTGGGAGTGGGCATGCATGGTGCCATCTACCAAGAGCTCTCCAGGCCGTGGGAGCCCAAGCCCTTGGCCAGGTTATATCAAGAGAGGGCCTGGGTCCACATCTATAGGCCCCATCCAGAAAGGAAAAGGGAGAGTATTGTTGTGCCACCCCCAAGGAAGGGACAAAAAGCCTTGGACTCCATCTCAAGGCCCCAATGGAGAAAGATCATGGGAGGCGAATTGGTGCGCCCCCAACAGAAACCAAGGGATGGCATTGCCAGGTCCCCGACGTAGAAGGATCAAGGACAAACACTGCTGTGCTCCCCAGTGGTGGTGGGCTTAATCGCGCCCCTCTATGCCCCTGTCTGGGGAATAGGGCAGCCACCACAAATCATCCTCCCTGCCCGCATGGAGTGGACAAGGAGTTGGAGAAGGCCGTGTCTTACACCAGTGAGGACAGAGCCAGTCACGTGGGAAGCTGGGCAGGCCTCATGGAAGTGGGCTCCCTGCATGGCATCAATAAAAAAAAGGGCAGGGATGTCCTGGTAAGAGAGGCACTTACATAAAATATACTGCACCACGAAGGAGTATCCAATTATGCCCTGTGGGTTTTAATCAATTTGCATATTTTTCTTTCATGTAGTGGCCTCAAAATGGCAATGCAGTGGGGGTTGCAGGAGGCACAGCAGCTCCCACCCAGCAACTTTTCAAAAGTAACCCTATGTTTGAGGGGTCAGGGAACACATGACTTCCCCACCAGGATTTTCATAACTTTTTAAGGAACTCCCAAGGCTGGAGCTTTTGTTGTTCACCTGGGAGTACAGCATTCTCTAGGAGGTGGTTCTATGGCTGCATTTTATGTGGCCTGAGAGCATATAAAGGAGACACACACAGGTTATGCTCATTTTAAATACTTTATTTACAATACTTCTGATCATGATTTTTGATCAACGTTTAAATGTTTTATTGACCTTAATGGTTGAATAACAAATGGTTATTTTATATAGTGAAATGATGATAGTGCTGTATATTTGACAGAGCTAA
The DNA here is from genome assembly GCF_031143425.1 of Pleurodeles waltl. Lineage (NCBI taxonomy): Eukaryota > Metazoa > Chordata > Amphibia > Caudata > Salamandridae > Pleurodeles > Pleurodeles waltl. Next base: position 229,192,865 of record NC_090437.1, on the reverse strand, counting down.
AAAGCTTGCCTTATATGTGTTGACACTTTGACAAAGCCAATAGGCATGTTTGTCTGGTACAGGTGGGGGGGTATTGTGATTTTGGGGGCCATCGCTCTCCAGGGGTTAAATGTGGTTGTGGAATGTCACCTAAGGTTTTTCATATTTGCCTTGTGTATATATTTGTAAATACCTGTGTAGTATTTAGTAGTGTATGTATAATAAATGTACTTGTCCCTTTTCTGAAAAAGAAGTACTGAATGGATAATTATTTATTGAGTGCTAGTGAATGGTTATTACAAGCCCACAATACCTTCCCTTAATAGGTCTTGGACTGCTCTGCTTCACTACTCTGAGAGAGTCAAGCACCACAACTACAATGGGTGCTTGGTTCTTCAGTAAGGTCCAAATAGTTGACCTATTATATGTGCAGGCCTCACATCCTGCACAACTAATAACCCAAGTTCTTACATTTGCATATTAATCATGTTGATACTGTTATCTCTCAGTTGAGCACCACCTACATGAATGTGACAGGAGACAGTATAGAAACCTGGGGGATACCACTGGTGATCCGTATCCTTTGGGACCTGGAGATGCCCATGAAAGCAAACTAGTGTTGGTTGGAAACATAGAAAGAGAGCCAGTGAAGAACATTGCAGGTAAATCTCATTTGAGTGATTATGAGGACGGGATCATCAACTGTGCCAAAGGGGGCTGAATGGTCCATCAATGCCAGGAGAGGCAGGGATAGTCTTCATCTGTGATCAAGAGGACATTGTCTACAATGTTTAGGGTTAAAATGTATATGGTGCAGCATGATCTGAAGCCAGATTGGTAGTTTGCTCAGTCCCCTTCCAAGGCCTGATGGCAATGTTATTCTCTCATGATGCATAAGGTCTGAGCAAGGAAGGAACTGCCTGCTGCATTTGCTAATGCAATACAGTCTCAGGGGACAAAGTAGGGGCAGGGTGTTCTTGGGCAAACTATGCTTCATTCTACCATGGGCTTCTTTGTACCATCACACAATACTTTGCATTCCAATAGAGTTACTCTGTTGGTCAGTGATCCCAGCCTAACCTACCTGCCTTCACTGACAATCATACTTGCTGTTCTTATGTCAGGCAGCACATTATAAGCTGGTTTGCAACACCCTACCAATTATGTCAACTTATATGCTATTTAGGATAAATCGGCAATGCTACATTCACCTTTTCCCTTGTACATTTTATCCATAAACTGAGGCCAAATTATTCACAACCAATGTTTAGCATGGTCAAGGATATGTCATTTGTTTTCAGTAATATGGTAGCAATTGAAAAAAAAATTTTGATTGTGTATTAATTTGCCCTACACTTTCCATGGGTTTTAACTTTTCTTTAGATGTTCTAGTTTAGTAACTGTGCTTGAGAAAAACAACATATCTTGAACTATTCTCAGCCACTGTTTCCACCATTGGGCCAAAATCCAGTTCAACTTTTTTTGCTCATTGTTCCACTATACAAAGTTACCAAACATAAGCAAATCAGTATTGATATTGCTCTAACAGAAACAGACAATCTTCATAATGGGAGTACCAGTAAATCCAGACAAGTGTACAGCTATTTGGGCCACACCAGTGAGGAATACTTTGGGTCTTATGGTTCAGTGAGCTCAAGACTCATGTTTAGGCACATCTTTTGCACATAGGTCATTTCCTTGAGAAAAGCATCAAAATTAGGCCTGAAATGCTTGAATTCATTTAAATCACTGATAATTTTTAAAGGAGAATTGATCCTGCTCTGACAAGAACAATCCTGAATTAAATTCTAGAGTTGTGAATCTATGTGCATGTGTTTGTGTGCATGTGTGTGTATGGACATGGATAGCCCACACTGTGATGACCGGTTCGGTCATCATAGTGTGGGTAAGCACTGTCAGTTCCAGATATACACTATCCTTGTGAGGACCAGTGCATTTTGAGGACCGGTCCCCATAATGTGCTTTGGTAGTTTCCAACGAGGGTACAGAAAAACTAAAAGTGCAGTCATATTTGCCTTGTTCCGCTTTATAACCATCCCTACTATCAAAGCGTGTGTGGAGTTAGAATAGTAAATGAACACTTCATTGCAGTCAATGGGCAGTCCTCATAATTATAGGTATGTCATGTTGTGGGAGTGTGTATGTGTGTGTGTTTTTGTGTGTGTTAGCATGTGGGACCATATGTGAGCATATGTGTGTGTGTGTTAGCACGTGACATATACCTGTAAGCGAATTCCTCGAATTAAGGCTTGTCAAGCTTATGACACTGATATCTTTCTGTCATTCGTCGGGTTCATGTTAGTGATTACAACAGATTTGCAGTCCTAAATAAATTGAAGAGTTTTAACCTACAATTTGTACGTCACACTAACATTATCTCTCAGGCCTTGGTCCTTGTTACAATGCTTTCCACATTTACCAAGACATTTACCTTCATGCTACCCCTTCTCACCAACATGATTAAACTGTGCTGCTTTTCTTTATTTTTGTTAGTTTGCACAGCTCTAATGTAATTCTGAGCAACATAATAAGTAAGTGTTATACCAGCAGCACTCAGGGGCAATAGACACATTCCATGCACCACCATTACTTGATGGCATGACTGATTTAAGTCATGTGAATGTGTGACTCACAAATGAGTCTGTCACTAATGGTCCTGGCTTGAGGCTTGCAATGAGTTGTTGTTTTCTTTCTAGGTAGTGTAAATCAAGTGGGTATCTGTTGAGTGTATCTATCTCATTAGCAAAATAACCTCTATTTCACTTTACACTGTGTCAATTTCATATCCTACACTAGAGGATGTTCATATCACTTGCCATGTACTGCTCCTGATTTAAGGCTCACATTGCATTAATGATGAATTGTCTAACATTAAGGACAACATCTCACATTCTTCGTCATATAGGTTCTCTGTGCTGTTTCTTGGACTCTTGTAACTTTGGCTACACATGTCTTTTCTACCTGTTTTAACTCCACATGCCTATCTTCAAAAACAGTTGGTCATGTCGGAACTTAAAATTGTGAACCCCAGAATCACCCAAACCACCTTATTTATTACATCAAGTGTTAGACCTGGATTTCATTGCAGTGTCAACCCTAAACGTTTTGCCTTTACTCTCCAGTTTTTGCTGAATTCATTGTTGCTGGCTTTAGGACTCTGTGTGCTTTACCACTCCTAACCAGTGCTAAAGAGCATGCGCACTCTCCTTAAAACATGGTGAAATTGATTTATCTCAATCGATATATTTAATTTACTGATAAGTCCCTAGTAAAATTGTACTACACGTACCCACGGCCTGTAAATGAAATGCTACTAATGCCTACAGTAGCACTGATTGTGCCACCCACTTAAGTAACCCTTTAAACATGTCTCAGACCTGCCATTGCAGAGTCTTTGTGTGTAGTTTTAAACTGCCATTTCAACCATGCAAAATAAACCTTTTGCCAGGGGGAAAACCTCCTTTGTAATACATATAAGTCACCCCAAGAGTATGCCTGGGACAGCCCAGCGGCTAGGGTTTGGTGTATTTAACATTTAGGACATGTATTTTAACCTTTAGATGTTCTAGTAGTGAGAAACTCTCAAATTTATTTTTCAATACTGCAAGGCCTATCTCTCCCACAAGATAACATTGATGTTGCCTTATTACATTTTCTAAGTGTAATTTCCAAATGGTGAAAGAAAACTGGCTAAGTTTGGTGTCTCTGGAATCCTAATTTAAAATCCTAACTTATGGTGAAGTCATATTTTAAATTACAATTCTGAAAATGTCACTTATAGAAAGTTGGCATTTTCTTGCCTTAGCAATTTGATGCTTGCAGCCTCAACAAGCTTGTAGGTGGGCATCTTGATCTTAAGCCTTATTGGACATTACAGGCTTCTAACAATCTTGACTCTGCACCTGGACTCTTGACTCCGCACCTAGACTTTGTCATCTGTAAATCTAACCTGTCAAGTGGTGCCATCCAAGTCCTGGAACCCTCAGAAATGGGGTAAGGTGCTTTCCCAGTCTCTGTCAACATCTCCTCTGCTGTGTAGAGCAACCCCAAACAGAACCAACATATCTCCGCTGCTGCATGAATTGAACCCATTGTAAAGACTCACATCACTGCCGCAGCCCGCATCACCTTCAAAACCACCATTGTGAGGTGCATACTTGGCACAGGCATTCCTATCTCCCGTCAACTGCAGCCTCAACGAAGATGATGACCTCTGCAGGAGCCCTGCAGCTCCTGGAACTGGTGCATTGCACTGACTGCATGACGCATCCCTGACTCCGGACATAGCATCACAAGCCTTTGTTGACAGGACCCTCAATGTCGGTGCAACAGGACCTCGCACTGCAGCCTTCCCACAAATCAGAACTGACCCATCACTTTGGCTCTGCAAAACATCTCCGTCACGGATTCATGCATCTCTCTGAATACCAGGATTTAAGGTACTCTGTTCAGCAGACCTACTGGGTCCCTTAGCCGGCCTGTTCTCCATCATGGTCAACCAGAACTTGTGATTTTTTCCTAGTCTGGCATGACCACATATCCACAGTTAGTGCTTTACACCGTTTGGTACTATTTTCCGTAAAAACTCTAAAAGTTCTAGTAACTGGATTTGTGTAATTTTTATCTTGTTTTATTTATTAAATATTGCTCTATTTTTTAACCTGGTGTGGGATCATTCTGTGTGTATTACTTTTTGAAGTGTTGCTCAAATACTTTACCCACTGCCTCTAAGTTAGGTCTGACGGCTCTGTGCCAAGCCAGCAGGGGGTTCAGCAGAAGTTCATTTTGGGGTTGCTTGTGCCTCACCCTGAAAGGTTTGTGGTTGCTGTTTGAGCAGGGCTTACACCCCAGCCAACCAGCAACCCTGTTTCTTACATCAAATGTTTCCAACGTTGGACTCACAAAGTTTCTTGATCCTTTTTCTTTCAAATGTTCTGTGTTCTTTATATGCAGTGTGGTGTGGTTAAAGCCTCCTTAATCTTTACAACTTAACCTTATTCTCTCCTCTCTGAACAACGTCTCACCCACCAGTGCCCGGTAAATGTCAAAGTGCCACTGCTTGCTAAAACTCAAGGAATTATTGTTTCCATTGCAGAAGGTAGTCTTTCTATTACTTCTATTACCTTTATTGTGCTACGGACATGCCAGTAGGAATAGTTGTTACATTGCAGAAGATGTCCAAACCATGATTTCAAAAATCCAATAAATATGAATAAGTGCTTGCAGTCCTGTGATGTTCATAAAGTGATAAACCAAATACATTGTGATCATTTCAGAAATTGTGCATGCATGGATACATCAACTGAGTGGGTAGTCATCCTTGTTACTTACAGGAAGAATCTCTGTAAATAAGGTATGTTGCAAATATATGGATCTGTTTTTTGAATAATTATATATTTAATTTGTGTGTTGTGCAATGTAATTTCCAGAAGATGGTTAAAGAACAACAGATGTTGTGGGCTATAGGTGGAATGTGATGACAGATCTTTGTATTGTTTTTGAATTAAGGTTATGGGTTTATGTGGAGTCATGTATGATGAAAATAATTGCTGGCACATACGTTTATTGTATACATTTTTGATTTAGTGCATGTTATTTTGTAATTACTGAACAGTTTTTATGTATATTTTTAATTGCAGCCCTGATGAAGCCCTTTTTGCATGAAATGCATTGACTGGGGTGGCTTACGTTGCCTAAAGGAAATCAATGAAACTTACTTTTGATACTACTGCATGGCTCTACTTTGATGATGGACTAAATGAAAAAGATCAATATTCATTTGGCCTTGCATGGATTCACACTGAAATAATGAATGTGTATGTGATCAATTAATGTATTGACTCTGAGCGCTCCATTTCTGCTAATAATGTTTAAAGCAAATACAAGCCTGTAAGAGCACATGCGCTTTAGCACTGGTTAGCAGTGGTAAAGTGCCTGTGACCAAAAGAAAGAGACCAGGAAACTATGGAGGAGTAAGGGAAATGTTTGGGGTAAGACCATCCCAACTAAGGATGACAGGTCTAACATATGTCCCCCCCAGCTAAAAGGGAGGAAAAATACCCAACCTCTTGGGAGTTCTCATCACTAAGGTGGAAGAACATGGATAGACCATGATCAATGGTGTGGTTTGACAAGGACGTTGGTCCACTGTGAAGTCCGTTTCCTGTAGGGAGATGGCCCACAGCATCAGTTTGGGATTTGTGCCTCAGTATGGTCTCAGCTTCTTCAGTGGCCAGTTCACAGCAAAGGCCTTCCCGTTTAATGGTATGCCACCTCTGTTACTGGGAAGTAACCTCCTATTAGTAAATCCTAGGCCCTCCTCATTTAGCTGTGCTAAGAAAGCCTTTATTCCATGCTCTGAAGGGTCAGTCCACATAATAAACTCCTTAGGGAAGACAGGTCCTAGCGATTTAGGGCCAGATGTAGGAAGGGTTTTGCGACTCGCAAACGGCGAAAAACGCCGTTTGCGAGGCGCAAAAGCCTCTCCGCGATGCAGAAATGCATTTTGCGAGTCGGATGCGACTCGCAAAATGCGTTTCCGACTCGCAAATAGGAAGGGGTGTTCCCTTCCTATTTGCGACTCGCAACGCTATGCAAGTTCATGAACTCGCAGTTACCATCCACTTGAAGTGGATGGTAACTCATTCGCAAACGGGAAGGGGTCCCCATGGGACCCCCTCCCCTTTGTGAATGATCACAAAAACAATTTTTCAGAGCAGGTAGTGGTCCTATGGACCACTGCCTGCTCTGAAAAATACCGAAACAAAAGGTTTTGTTTTTTAAGTGCAGCTCATTTTCCTTTAAGGAAAACGGGCTGCAGATAGAAAACAAAAACTGCTTTATTAAAAAGCAGTCACGGACATGGTGGTCTGCTGTCTCCAGCAGGCCACCATCCCCGTGAGTGCCCAGACTCGCAATGGGGTCGCAAACTGCGACCCACCTCATTAATATTAATGAGGTGGGTCTTTGCGACCCCATTGCGAGTCGCAGAAGGTGTCTGAGACACCTTTCTGCATGGCAAATTGCGAGTTGCAATTTCCCTTTTTCCTACATCTGGCCCTAGATGCTGTACACATGGCTTCCTTAAGGGTGTCAAAGGCTTTCTGGCAGGCCTCTGTCCAGACCACCTTTCTGGGCTGCTTTTCAAAAGTCATCTAGCGTAAGGGGCAATAATGGTGCCATATCCCTTACTAAACCTCTGAGGGCATCACCCTAAGCTAGAAGTGGTCCTCTGCGGTAGAGAACGCAGACCTCTCTTTTGCCCCCTCAGTCAGAACAATCTGCCAGTACCTGAACGTGAGATCAAAAGTAGTGAGAAACATGGCAGTGCCCAACCTATCTATAAGCTTATCAGCTCAGGGATTTATTGTGCATCTTAGAGACAGAATTGAGCCCTTGGTAGTCCAAACAGAACCAGAGTTCTAGAGTGGTGCTCAGTGGGGTAGCCTTGGGTAGTAGCACCCTAGGGCTGGACCAGGAACTATTGGAGGGCTCAATCACCCCTACTGCCAGTATCTTGGAGACCTCCTGCTTGATGCTGGCCTTCACCTTATCTGACATCCTATAAATTTTGTTTTTGACAGGCGTAACATTCCAGCATCTATGTCCTGGATACCCAAATGTGTAAACCCAGTAGTGAGGGAGAACAGAGAGGAGAACTTCCTAAACAATTGGAGACAGCTGCTCTGCTGCTTTAAGGTCAGAGTTGGGAAAGACTGAAGTCCTGTACTGAACAATCTTCCTCCTAGGTAGACAGGACTTCTAGGAGAGGTTCATTCCCCTCTTCCAACCCTCATCTGTCACCAGGAGCATATTGACTTCAGACTTTAATGTGGCTTATGTGGAGCACCCTGAACCTTCTGTTCCTTCACCTTGTATGGGCCTAGCCAGCTGTCATGGAGAAGTTTGAGTTTGACAAGCTCCACAAGACACATCTTTTTACCGGGCTGAAACTCTACTGTAATAGCCTTACGGTCATATCAGAGCTTCATCACTTTTTTACTGGCCTCCAGACTGTCCTTTGTCTTTTTCCAGAAGTGCTGCATTTGGTTGCAGAGTGCTAGCATGTAGCTGACTACATCCTGAGGGTGTTTTCAACCCCCTAGCACCAGGCTGAAAGGTCCCCTAACAGGGCATCCGTAGAAGAGCTCACATGGGCTAAACCCAACCCCATCTATGGTCCCTCTCTGTAGGCAAACAGTAGGGATGGCAGAAGTGCATCCCACCTACCCTTCACAGGCTCAGCTGGGCCCATTATCATGCCTTTAAATATCTTGTTGAATCTTTCCACAAGTGTTGATTTAGAGGTGATAGGGTATGGAGAACATGTAAGCCACTCCGCACTCATCCCACATGGACTTCATGTACTCTGATATGAAGTTAGTGCCTCTGTTAGACACTATCTCTTTGGGAACCCCACATGGGTACAAAATCCCTATCAGGCCCCTGACCACTGCAGGTAAAGACAACAACCTCAGAGACATGGCCTCTGTGTATCGGGTGCTGTGGTCCAACAAGACCAGGATGAACCTGCTGCCTAAAGCTATCTTTGGAGACCAAGAGTCCAACAATGTTGATGCTCACCCTCTCAGAAGGAGTGCCAACAATGGGTTATGGGGCTGGGGACGCTTTAAGCTTTTTCCTTGATTTCCCATTGGCCTGGATGGTAGGACATGCCCTACAGAATGCATTGTAGGCCATTTTTATCTGTGGCCAATAGAAGTAGGGACAAGCCTGGCAAATGTCTTGTCTTGCCTCAGATGTCCTGCCAGGGTGTATCGTGTGCCCACCCCAGTAGGAAGGCCATGTAACACTAAGTTACCACTAGCACAAGGGCTGCTCCACGTCCAGGAAACATAGGCTCACTTTATAGGAGGTAATTCTCCTAATAGATAAGGCAATCCATAGGGGTATCACCTGCTGCTTGGGCCTCACCTTCCCGCCTAAAGCTCTCTAGAGTGAGGCACTCCTTTTGCCCTTTGCAGAATTCCTCACTGGTGAGCCCACTCTCAACTTGTCATTCAGCAAGCTCAGACGGTTCTCAGAGGACGGTAATTTCCTCCCCTGTAGGTTGAGGAGCATCCTCCTCGGGTGCCCCAATACCCTAGACTGCAGGATCTCCAGGGGCTAGTCCCCCATGCCACTTGTACCTACTCTTCTTGTCAGCTGCCTGGGCCATTATTCCAGACTCCAAGCTCTCTCAGCTCCCTTCCTGGGCAGCCATGGACCTTGTGGCCATACAGACCCATTCAGGCAATCCTAACATCTCCAAGTATGACCTGAGCTCCACCTCTTTCCAAATAGCATGCTGCAGACCATTGTACAACAGCCATTCTACATGCATAGCAGGGCTCACAGTTACCTTTAGGGAACCTGAAATCCCCTCTCATTTAAAAGGAACCAGATTCACCGGCAGGTGAGTGTCGCAATTGCCTGAGACAATGCCTTGGTGCAATGTATTAGAGAGGACCTGCTCTGAGTACACCAGGTGACACCTCACAGTTGTCTCGCTGGTTCCTGTTTCCTCCAGAGCCTCTGCCCATTGCCACAGGTACAGTAGGGTAACTTCTTTCTGTTAGAAAAATCTAACTAGAACCACCTCCTACCCAAGTGCTACACTTGTCAATCTAGGTACTGCCCACCGATGAGGGGCTGTGTCCTCTTGGGACATTTAGAGGCATATTTAAGAGGCCATAGCACCACTTTAGCATAGCCATAGCGTAATTTTCTTTATGCTAAGGTGGTGCTAAGGTGGCCTTTTCCCTGCGCCATATTAACAAAGTGGCACAATGCCTGCATTGCGCCACTTTGTAAACCCTTGCTCCACATTATGCCCACGCCAAGCATAATGTATGCAAGGGGGGCATTCCCCCGCTAGGGGGGCTGATGAAATGCACAGGGAAATCTAAGAGAGCAGGCATTAAAAGGGGCATACCATTATTTATAATTGGTCCCTTTGTACTCTACAGGAGTAGCACCAAAATGTTGGTGCTACTCCTGCAGAGTACATCAATTGCATAAAATTAAATGACTCTATTGCACCCTACATTGCGCCATGGTGCACCGTATCTTAAATACGACACACACATGGTGGCGGTAGGGCAGCTCTAAGGGGTGCCAGGAAAGAGGCGCAGCCCATGGTGTATCCCTTTGCGTCCCCATACTTTTAGCTCTCAGCACACTGGGGACAAACTTCTCTGCGCGCTTCTCAAAGAACCCTTTCTTTTTTGGTTCAGATATAGACTGGTTACTTCTGTACTCTTAGGAATTATTTGGGAGACTTTTAAGGAATCTTTATTTTTTGTTTTCCTTCCCTTCTTTCTTCTGGTTAGACCCCCAGATTCCTTTTTGGACACTCTGGTACAGGCCTAGAGGTCTGCCTTCTCAGCAAGCTTCTTGGGCTCAGTAAACTTGCTGTCCACTAGGTACTGGTGCAGTACTGTAAAACAAGTATCAAGCATGTGCCCCTGAGAATCAAGTTGTACAGCGCATTTTAATTTTTAACCTAGCCAAAGAACTCCACGCAAGATTGATTTGGAAGTTTGTGACTGTCTCTAATCCTCTGGTGGTACTTTTTGGAGGTCAGTCCAAATTTAATGACAAGCAAGGCTTTCATGGAGGCATTCCGGGTTTGGTCCTCTACTTCTAGCTAGGAAATGTATCCCTCCCCACTGGAGGCATATGTTTCCACAAGCCAACCTCCAGTGCTGCTCTGGAACCTTGTGTATTCTCAGTGTCACCTCATGAGCAGAAGTCCATTTATCTATGTTATCTCCCACCACCTAATTGGGCACCAGGTCTTTAGGGATGCAGACCTTTTTGTCTCTTTCACCATTGCTGCTGGACTCTGCTTGCCTGGCTTTAATGCCCAGCTCTTTGAGGCTCCTCTCATGAGACATTCTTTTCTCCTCCAGGGCCAGTATCTTCTCCTCCATCCTGAGTCGGGCCATCTGTAACCTGAACGTCCTCTCTCTGCTTTCCTGTTCGCCAGCTCCTCATGGAAAATGTCATGCTTCCTCGAGCTGTAAGGCTATGGTGCAAAGTCCTGTGTCATTGTTGAGGAGGCTGTTGAGAAGAGGACTTGTGATGACAAAACCTGTGTCAAGAATATGTCGCGCAGCAGCAGTTCCGATGAGGTTGCAGGCTATGAGGGCGATGTCGAGAGAGTCCTCGCAGAAGATCTGATGAGTTGATTCTGCTCAGGGTTGCGCCTTGCAGCAGAAGAGATATGTTGGTTCTGCTGGATCCACAGATGACCAGTCAGAGCACATGCAGGCCCTCTTCCAAGGGTCCAAGCCTGGAGTTGCACCTATTGGCAGGAAAGGACTCATAGTCACCCTAGTAGTCCTAGATGCAAGTTGCATGTCCAGTCCTTCTCACTAAGGCAAGAGGGCAGCAGGACAACAGGTTAGCACAGAAGAGCAGCAGTCCTTCAGGGTGGCAGTCCAGCAGAGGGGCAGTCCTTTCAGCAGCACAGCAGCCCTTCTTCCTTGCAGAGTCCTCCACAGGTCCAGAAGTGTACTGAAAAGCTGTTGTTCGAGGTCCAATATTTATTTCTATTACCTTCTTTAAAGTGGGAGAAACCTCTAGAGGATTCTCTTGAAAGTGCTTAGGCTTCCAGCCTCCCCTGCCTTGGCTCCAAACTGACTACAGGGAGTATGCAATCCTTTGTGTGAAGGCAGGACACAACCTATTCAAGTGTAGGAAGGGCTCTGCCCAGCTCTGTCCACCCATCCGGTTAGTGATGGGTCATTTAGGCACATCAAAGCTCTCTATTGTGTTTGGCTGTCTAGGAGAAAAGCACAAAGACCAACTGCCAACTACACCTTGTCATGTGACCCAGAGACAGGTGCAGGCACTAAATAGCTAAAGGTGGAAACTAGCAACTTTCTAAAAGTGGCATTTTCAAAATTCTACTTCAAAATCCGACTTTGCAATAAAAGATGATTTTTCATAATCATTCCAAATACACCAAACATGAAGTGTTTACCTGTTCCCATTTGGAAGATATCTTTATTAAATATAGTAAGGTAACTCCAATGTTATTCTATGGGAAAGGCATGCCTTGCTATAGTGAAAAAATAATTTAAGAGTTTTCATCTATTATGGAATGTAAAACTTAAAAGTACATGTCCTACTTCTTGAATACATTGCACCCTGCTCTATCGGCTGTTTACAGTCCACCCTACTGTAAATGAAGGTTTAGGTCTGACAAAGTTATTTTATAAAAAGAATTAAGGATCTGGTAGTAATCATCAAACATATTCATGGAATTAGTGTTAAACATGATTTAGAGACATTTGGAGGTCAGTACAAATTTTAACAGGTAGCCCATTAATATTTGTAAGTCCATGCCTATGTTATTCCTGTTTGTCAATTTTCTACGCTTAACTGGACAGCTGAGATGCTTCCCCTGCAGGCATTCATATCCATGTTTGTAGACTTTTAGCCAATTGTTTGACTACCACTTTTAGCAAAATATGTGACTACCACTGATGCATTTTTCTATTCCTATCCATAAAATTAATTCTTCATTTTGCTTCCATCCCTTTTTTAAAGATGTTGTTGTCATCACTTGTATCAGAAGGTGTATTGGTGCTTTAGGTACTTACCTGGTTAACCTTACTATTCTTTCAGTTATACACTTTTAAATTTCATTATTTTATAACGCTGATACTTGAAGTCAGCATCACACAGTTCAGTACAGGGCCACTACTAAAGAATACATTAGCATAATCAATATTCTTTAAAGGCCACAGTAGCTGGGCATGCAGGTTCATTTTTAAATGAGAATTTGACCTGTTCCGTTTATATTTGATCACAGTTCTTTGCATTATTTTTTGAATTGTGTCTACTTGCACTACCAATAAACAGCCTGGGCCAGATGTGTGTGCCACACAAGCTGTTTCCTTCATCAAGGGTCATTCTGTGTTTGATAAAAGCAGCTTTTGTAAGATCTTTAGAAGCTCATTATATAGTTACAATTTTGTGATTTTGAGTTTTGAGCTACAATTAGACAGAACAACAAATGTTCTTAATTTTTATTTCTGTGACCTCATACTGCATTCCAATGACCACAGGGGCTCAAATTGATCTTGCACAATACTTATGATTATGTTTCCAGAACCCTAATAGCAGAGCACTGAAGAGTCTGTTCCAATTAAGTGAAAATCACCTATCTCTTGTGTTGCTCAATTAGGGATGTTCTATCATTAATAGGGAAAGAACTATCCAAAGTAGTAAACTCATTCAAGGAAGAAATTTAGAGAGATAAAAACATATTATTCCAAACAAGGTAAAAGTAAAGACCTATATAACATTCTGGATGAAAATAACAAAATGCCTGATTCCTACAGAAAAGAATAAATGACAATAAATCAAATGTGACAATTTCCAGTGTAAATTAAATTACAGTGAATTCGCCAATGTAGAGGTGTATGCCATAATGTAGAGAAAAATAAAAAAACACATTTAACTCCATTGGAAAGTATTTTCACAGACAACAAAAACATACAATTGAAAAATAAGAATACTCTCTCAAGAGGCACTCCAACAAATCAGTGACATGTTCAACCACAACATCACAATCAAAGGACCCTACTTTTGTAAAAATAGCTTTGTGTCTAAAAACAACAATCCATCATGGAAGGGGACTGGAGCATTCACAGGAGCCAAACTAAACATTAATGATCAATATTTCCAAAAAATGTTTCAACAAACACGAAATTAAAATGTTACAGATTCAGGTTGGATGATTACTTAAAATCATTACAAACTTAAAACCTTTATATGTTGATAAAGACGACTGTAGTAAAGACAACAACACCGACATGATAAATCATTCAATAAAAGCAGACGTGTTCATTTCATATTTAAAACCTGATATTGCAAGAGTGAAGTTGTAACTTAGCGGACAGTCATTGAGAAAGTTCTGTCCTCAAGCAATCCCTCAATTGTTGCAGGGGGCTCAACAATGCTGCCGCTTTCATGAACTTTATGAAGCGAGGAACTACATGTGCTGATGTCCCTTGCAGATAGATTTCTAGGGCTTCCTGGCAAGTCCAAGTGTTTCAAGTTCGCCAAAGCGGCCAAAGCCACAACCCTTGGAATGGTATTGTTAACGCGTCCCTTTATGACTAATTATTTCACATTGGGACTCGTTTTAAGCCAATGAATCTTTTGACCCTGATTGAAGACACCTTAGGACGAGATAACTAATCAACATGTCAATCAAAACGTCAATAATGTCATCAATATTTATCACAACAATGCATTTCACCTTAGTTAATGACATTTAATTAAACTCAAGACACCACCATGACCTTTCAGTCATGAATAACCACACCAGTTTAGTATGAGTTTTGTGATATTTATTCCCTATTGATTACAATTCTACCAATAAGTGTATTAGTCTCAAAACCAAGAAGCACATTAACATAGTCACAATATGGCAACTCTGATAAGATTTCATCAAAGCAAGAATCACGAACATCAGAACATAACAAGGCATGAACATAGGCTATCCGTACCAAAGTAGCATTAGCACGTTATTCAACAAAGCATTGATTCAGTCATTTGTCTATTTGCGTCAGTTAGTGAACCCTTCTCAACTAACCTCTAATTAGCATAGGCATGTTGGGCTTCATGCGAAACAATCTAGTAACACCAATTTGGAAAACATCTAATTATGGTCTCTGTCAAACGAAAAGCAGTTGGTACCTAGAAAGGAAAAGCAAACAGACAATCAAAATTTCATTGTCATATAGTTACCCTCCAAGTTTGGGTCAGCACTCAGGTTCGGTCTTCGTCTTCAGGACATCAGTTGGTTCGCCATCAGTCAGGAACTCGGCTCAAGTAAAAGGGGCACTTCCCTCATAAGGAGGTAAAGTGTAAATGGGCAATCTAAGGACAAGAATGGTTCTAATCTAAAATGTATCAAGTCACTAAGCAAAGTGACAAAATCCCTGGATCATAGCAAATCGCATCAGCATCTCTCCCTCTCCTAGTCTCCTACTCCCCAGTTCTGATTTACTTCCTGATGTCAAGGGTTTTTATCCCCTTTTCGTTGTACATTCCCCTACAATTCGATTGGACAAAGGGTTGCACCCCACTATCGTTAACCAATTAACTTTACATTAGGTCATTGAATTTATCACCTCATAACAGTTCTCATGCATTTTATTGGTCCTTATGATTGATGTCTTTAGGGATAGAATGTCCGGTATGATTTCATCCTTTTGTAATTCTTTGCGCATCTTCGGTCAGTGGCTCCATTGTCTCTACCGGTTTAGGCGACCTTGTACCTAACATTAATCTACACTGTTGCATTTAGCTGACATATTTCTACAAGCAAGACGAGCTACATGAGAACGGATCTATTATAGTTACATTCAGCGTCTAGCTTGGAAAAAACAAGAGTTCATGTCCTTTAACAAGTCAGCAGACTGCACGTTTAGAGAAAAACACATTTAATATGAGTGTCAGGCAGCTATTAGCAAAACTTTAATAACATAATCATTAATAATTAGTGTAAAATCATCTTTCATTGTAGTAATTCATCAACATTAGTCATTTTTATTAGTCCCCGTATACATTGCTGGCCACTCCCCGTGGGCACATTTCAAGTGCACGTTTTAGCAAAACATATTAATACAGTTTCTATGCAGCATTATTGTACATTAGTTCATAAACATTTCATGTTAATATAGATTATATAAGCTACACTCTCTCAGTCCCTCCTCTGATGACCTTTGTCATCACACAAACCTTTCCCTTGTTAACCTCTCACTTTCCTCATAACGCGCATCTCAACATCCTGCCCTTTGTGTGAACTTTCCCAAATTTCATTAAACATTTTCTCCCTTTCATTTTCTTCATTTCTTTTATTTCGTTTCGTCAGATTTCTTTTAATTGTTTCATTAATTTTGAATGATCCCCATAATCTCAATAGGCAAATCAGAACAATTAATAGACCCCCTAGTATTTTTGCAAGCACCCCAGTCCAAATATTACTAAACCAATTCCCTACTCTGGTAATTCCTTTCCCAACTTTCTTCCAAACTCCAGGGGCCATATTTATACTTTTTGACGCAAAACTGCGCTAACGCAGTTTTGCGTCAAAAAAATGAGCGCCGGCTAACACCATTCTGAAGCGCCATGCGGGCGCCGTATTTAATCAATGACGTTAGCCGGCGTTAGCCGCCGGCGCTGCCTGGTGTGCGTGGAAAAAAACGACGTACACCAGGCAGCGCCAGCGTAGGGGGATATGGAGCTTGGGCGCCAAAAAATGGGGCAAGTCAGGTTGAGGCAAATTTTTCGCCTCAACCCGATTTGCGCCATTTTTTTCGACTCCCAACCCCCATAGAAATGACTCCTGTCTTAGCAAAGACAGGAGTCATGCCCCCTTGCCCAATGGCCATGCCCAGGGGACTTCCGTCCCCTGGGCATGGTCATTGGGCATAGTGGCATGTAGGGGGGCACAAATCAGGCCCCCCTATGCCACAATTTTTTTTTTAAAAAATGACTTACCTGAACTTACCTTAATGTCCCTGGGATGGGTCCCTCCAGCCTTGGGTGTCCTCCTGGGGTGGGCAAGGGTGACAGGGGGTGTCCCTGGGGGCATGGGAGGGCACCTCTGGGTTCCTTCAGAGCCCACAGGTCCCTTAACGCCTGCCTTTTCCAGGCGCTAAAAAACGGCGCAAAAGCGGGCGTACGTCATTTTTTTTGACCCGCCCACTCCCGGGCGTGAATTTTGCCCGGGAGTGTAAATACGGCGCACATGCCTCGGAGTCAATTTTTTAGACGGGAACGCCTACCTTGCATATCATTAACGCAAAGTAGGTGTCCACGCTAAAAAATTACGCAAACTCCATGGACTTTGGCGCTAGACGCGTCTAATGCCAAAGTATAAATATGGAGTTAGTTTTGCGTCGGAATTGCGTAAAAAAAATCGACACAATTCCAGCGCAAACTGAGTATAAATATGCCCCCAGGTTCCTTCAAATCCTTCAAATCTGCACTGTCTCTCGTTAGGTTGGTAAGCATACTTCTAATCTTTTTGCTATTGTCAGGAATGAACGTACAGCAATGGCGCTCGTGAAGCATCTTACAGACTCCGACGCTCTTTGCTAAAAGAATGTTTAAAGCAAGCCGGTTTTGAAGAGTCATAGCTCTTTCTGCGGCAAGTTCAGTATCCATCAGGAGTATAGCCCCTGTGAAGTTTGTCAGCATGTTATCCACAATAGTATACAACTTTCGAATCTTTATGGAGTTTAAGATAACCCCTCTGTTAGACACTATCTCTTTGGGAACCCCACATGGGTACAAAATCCCTATCAGGCCCCTGACCACTGCAGGTAAAGACAACAACCTCAGAGACATGGCCTCTGTGTATCGGGTGCTGTGGTCCAACAAGACCAGGATGAACCTGCTGCCTAAAGCTATCTTTGGAGACCAAGAGTCCAACAATGTTGATGCTCACCCTCTCAGAAGGAGTGCCAACAATGGGTTATGGGGCTGGGGACGCTTTAAGCTTTTTCCTTGATTTCCCATTGGCCTGGATGGTAGGACATGCCCTACAGAATGCATTGTAGGCCATTTTTATCTGTGGCCAATAGAAGTAGGGACAAGCCTGGCAAATGTCTTGTCTTGCCTCAGATGTCCTGCCAGGGTGTATCGTGTGCCCACCCCAGTAGGAAGGCCATGTAACACTAAGTTACCACTAGCACAAGGGCTGCTCCACGTCCAGGAAACATAGGCTCACTTTATAGGAGGTAATTCTCCTAATAGATAAGGCAATCCATAGGGGTATCACCTGCTGCTTGGGCCTCACCTTCCCGCCTAAAGCTCTCTAGAGTGAGGCACTCCTTTTGCCCTTTGCAGAATTCCTCACTGGTGAGCCCACTCTCAACTTGTCATTCAGCAAGCTCAGACGGTTCTCAGAGGACGGTAATTTCCTCCCCTGTAGGTTGAGGAGCATTCTCCTCGGGTGCCCCAATACCCTAGACTGCAGGATCTCCAGGGGCTAGTCCCCCATGCCACTTGTACCTACTCTTCTTGTCAGCTGACTGGGCCATTATTCCAGACTCCAAGCTCTCTCAGCTCCCTTCCTGGGCAGCCATGGACCTTGTGGCCATACAGACCCATTCAGGCAATCCTAACATCTCCAAGTATGACCTGAGCTCCACCTCTTTCCAAATAGCATGCTGCAGACCATTGTACAACAGCCATTCTACATGCATAGCAGGGCTCACAGTTACCTTTAGGGAACCTGAAATCCCCTCTCATTTAAAAGGAACCAGATTCACCGGCAGGTGAGTGTCGCAATTGCCTGAGACAATGCCTTGGTGCAATGTATTAGAGAGGACCTGCTCTGAGTACACCAGGTGACACCTCACAGTTGTCTCGCTGGTTCCTGTTTCCTCCAGAGCCTCTGCCCATTGCCACAGGTACAGTAGGGTAACTTCTTTCTGTTAGAAAAATCTAACTAGAACCACCTCCTACCCAAGTGCTACACTTGTCAATCTAGGTACTGCCCACCGATGAGGGGCTGTGTCCTCTTGGGACATTTAGAGGCATATTTAAGAGGCCATAGCACCACTTTAGCATAGCCATAGCGTAATTTTCTTTATGCTAAGGTGGTGCTAAGGTGGCCTTTTCCCTGCGCCATATTAACAAAGTGGCACAATGCCTGCATTGCGCCACTTTGTAAACCCTTGCTCCACATTATGCCCACGCCAGGCATAATGTATGCAAGGGGGGCATTCCCCCGCTAGGGGGGCTGATGAAATGCACAGGGAAATCTAAGAGAGCAGGCATTAAAAGGGGCATACCATTATTTATAATTGGTCCCTTTGTACTCTACAGGAGTAGCACCAAAATGTTGGTGCTACTCCTGCAGAGTACATCAATTGCATAAAATTAAATGACTCTATTGCACCCTACATTGGGCCATGGTGCACCGTATCTTAAATACGACACACACATGGTGGCGGTAGGGCAGCTCTAAGGGGTGCCAGGAAAGAGGCGCAGCCCATGGTGTATCCCTTTGCGTCCCCATACTTTTAGCTCTCAGCACACTGGGGACAAACTTCTCTGCGCGCTTCTCAAAGAACCCTTTCTTTTTTGGTTCAGATATAGACTGGTTACTTCTGTACTCTTAGGAATTATTTGGGAGACTTTTAAGGAATCTTTATTTTTTGTTTTCCTTCCCTTCTTTCTTCTGGTTAGACCCCCAGATTCCTTTTTGGACACTCTGGTACAGGCCTAGAGGTCTGCCTTCTCAGCAAGCTTCTTGGGCTCAGTAAACTTGCTGTCCACTAGGTACTGGTGCAGTACTGTAAAACAAGTATCAAGCATGTGCCCCTGAGAATCAAGTTGTACAGCGCATTTTAATTTTTAACCTAGCCAAAGAACTCCACGCAAGATTGATTTGGAAGTTTGTGTCTGTCTCTAATCCTCTGGTGGTACTTTTTGGAGGTCAGTCCAAATTTAATGACAAGCAAGGCTTTCATGGAGGCATTCCGGGTTTGGTCCTCTACTTCTAGCTAGGAAATGTATGCCTCCCCACTGGAGGCATATGTTTCCACAAGCCAACCTCCAGTGCTGCTCTGGAACCTTGTGTATTCTCAGTGTCACCTCATGAGCAGAAGTCCATTTATCTATGTTATCTCCCACCACCTAATTGGGCACCAGGTCTTTAGGGATGCAGACCTTTTTGTCTCTTTCACCATTGCTGCTGGACTCTGCTTGCCTGGCTTTAATGCCCAGCTCTTTGAGGCTCCTCTCATGAGACATTCTTTTCTCCTCCAGGGCCAGTATCTTCTCCTCCATCCTGAGTCGGGCCATCTGTAACCTGAACGTCCTCTCTCTGCTTTCCTGTTCGCCAGCTCCTCATGGAAAATGTCATGCTTCCTCGAGCTGTAAGGCTATGGTGCAAAGTCCTGTGTCATTGTTGAGGAGGCTGTTGAGAAGAGGACTTGTGATGACAAAACCTGTGTCAAGAATATGTCGCGCAGCAGCAGTTCCGATGAGGTTGCAGGCTATGAGGGCGATGTCGAGAGAGTCCTCGCAGAAGATCTGATGAGTTGATTCTGCTCAGGGTTGCGCCTTGCAGCAGAAGAGATATGTTGGTTCTGCTGGATCCACAGATGACCAGTCAGAGCACATGCAGGCCCTCTTCCAAGGGTCCAAGCCTGGAGTTGCACCTATTGGCAGGAAAGGACTCATAGTCACCCTAGTAGTCCTAGATGCAAGTTGCATGTCCAGTCCTTCTCACTAAGGCAAGAGGGCAGCAGGACAACAGGTTAGCACAGAAGAGCAGCAGTCCTTCAGGGTGGCAGTCCAGCAGAGGGGCAGTCCTTTCAGCAGCACAGCAGCCCTTCTTCCTTGCAGAGTCCTCCACAGGTCCAGAAGTGTACTGAAAAGCTGTTGTTCGAGGTCCAATATTTATTTCTATTACCTTCTTTAAAGTGGGAGAAACCTCTAGAGGATTCTCTTGAAAGTGCTTAGGCTTCCAGCCTCCCCTGCCTTGGCTCCAAACTGACTACAGGGAGTATGCAATCCTTTGTGTGAAGGCAGGACACAACCTATTCAAGTGTAGGAAGGGCTCTGCCCAGCTCTGTCCACCCATCCGGTTAGTGATGGGTCATTTAGGCACATCAAAGCTCTCTATTGTGTTTGGCTGTCTAGGAGAAAAGCACAAAGACCAACTGCCAACTACACCTTGTCATGTGACCCAGAGACAGGTGCAGGCACTAAATAGCTAAAGGTGGAAACTAGCAACTTTCTAAAAGTGGCATTTTCAAAATTCTACTTCAAAATCCGACTTTGCAATAAAAGATGATTTTTCATAATCATTCCAAATACACCAAACATGAAGTGTTTACCTGTTCCCATTTGGAAGATATCTTTATTAAATATAGTAAGGTAACTCCAATGTTATTCTATGGGAAAGGCATGCCTTGCTATAGTGAAAAAATAATTTAAGAGTTTTCATCTATTATGGAATGTAAAACTTAAAAGTACATGTCCTACTTCTTGAATACATTGCACCCTGCTCTATCGGCTGTTTACAGTCCACCCTACTGTAAATGAAGGTTTAGGTCTGACAAAGTTATTTTATAAAAAGAATTAAGGATCTGGTAGTAATCATCAAACATATTCATGGAATTAGTGTTAAACATGATTTAGAGACATTTGGAGGTCAGTACAAATTTTAACAGGTAGCCCATTAATATTTGTAAGTCCATGCCTATGTTATTCCTGTTTGTCAATTTTCTACGCTTAACTGGACAGCTGAGATGCTTCCCCTGCAGGCATTCATATCCATGTTTGTAGACTTTTAGACAATTGTTTGACTACCACTTTTAGCAAAATATGTGACTACCACTGATGCATTTTTCTATTCCTATCCATAAAATTAATTCTTCATTTTGCTTCCATCCCTTTTTTAAAGATGTTGTTGTCATCACTTGTATCAGAAGGTGTATTGGTGCTTTAGGTACTTACCTGGTTAACCTTACTATTCTTTCAGTTATACACTTTTCAATTTCATTATTTTATAACGCTGATACTTGAAGTCAGCATCACACAGTTCAGTACAGGGCCACTACTAAAGAATACATTAGCATAATCAATATTCTTTAAAGGCCACAGTAGCTGGGCATGCAGGTTCATTTTTAAATGAGAATTTGACCTGTTCCGTTTATATTTGATCACAGTTATTTGCATTATTTTTTTAATTGTGTCTACTTGCACTACCAATAAACAGCCTGGGCCAGATGTGTGTGCCACACAAGCTGTTTCCTTCATCAAGGGTCATTCTGTGTTTGATAAAAGCAGCTTTTGTAAGATCTTTAGAAGCTCATTATATAGTTACAATTTTGTGATTTTGAGTTTTGAGCTACAATTAGACAGAACAACAAATGTTCTTAATTTGTATTTCTGTGACCTCATACTGCATTCCAATGACCACAGGGGCTCAAATTGATCTTGCACAATACTTATGATTATGTTTCCAGAACCCTAATAGCAGAGCACTGAAGAGTCTGTTCCAATTAAGTGAAAATCACCTATCTCTTGTGTTGCTCAATTAGGGATGTTCTATCATTAATAGGGAAAGAACTATCCAAAGTAGTAAACTCATTCAAGGAAGAAATTTAGAGAGATAAAAACATATTATTCCAAACAAGGTAAAAGTAAAGACCTATATAACATTCTGGATGAAAATAACAAAATGCCTGATTCCTACAGAAAAGAATAAATGACAATAAATCAAATGTGACAATTTCCAGTGTAAATTAAATTACAGTGAATTCGCCAATGTAGAGGTGTATGCCATAATGTAGAGAAAAATAAAAAAACACATTTAACTCCATTGGAAAGTATTTTCACAGACAACAAAAACATACAATTGAAAAATAAGAATACTCTCTCAAGAGGCACTCCAACAAATCAGTGACATGTTCAACCACAACATCACAATCAAAGGACCCTACTTTTTTAAAAATAGCTTTGTGTCTAAAAACAACAATCCATCATGGAAGGGGACTGGAGCATTCACAGGAGCCAAACTAAACATTAATGATCAATATTTCCAAAAAATGTTTCAACAAACCCGAAATTAAAATGTTACAGATTCAGGTTGGATGATTACTTAAAATCATTACAAACTTAAAACCTTTATATGTTGATAAAGACGACTGTAGTAAAGACAACAACACCGACATGATAAATCATTCAATAAAAGCAGACGTGTTCATTTCATATTTAAAACCTGATATTGCAAGAGTGAAGTTGTAACTTAGCGGACAGTCATTGAGAAAGTTCTGTCCTCAAGCAATCCCTCAATTGTTGCAGGGGGCTCAACAATGCTGCCGCTTTCATGAACTTTATGAAGCGAGGAACTACATGTGCTGATGTCCCTTACAGATAGATTTCTAGGGCTTCCTGGCAAGTCCAAGTGTTTCAAGTTCGCCAAAGCGGCCAAAGCCACAACCCTTGGAATGGTATTGTTAACGCGTCCCTTTATGACTAATTATTTCACATTGGGACTCGTTTTAAGCCAATGAATCTTTTGACCCTGATTGAAGACACCTTAGGACGAGATAACTAATCAACATGTCAATCAAAACGTCAATAATGTCATCAATATTTATCACAACAATGCATTTCACCTTAGTTAATGACATTTAATTAAACTCAAGACACCACCATGACCTTTCAGTCATGAATAACCACACCAGTTTAGTATGAGTTTTGTGATATTTATTCCCTATTGATTACAATTCTACCAATAAGTGTATTAGTCTCAAAACCAAGAAGCACATTAACATAGTCACAATATGGCAACTCTGATAAGATTTCATCAAAGCAAGAATCACGAACATCAGAACATAACAAGGCATGAACATAGGCTATCCGTACCAAAGTAGCATTAGCACGTTATTCAACAAAGCATTGATTCAGTCATTTGTCTATTTGCGTCAGTTAGTGAACCCTTCTCAACTAACCTCTAATTAGCATAGGCATGTTGGGCTTCATGCGAAACAATCTAGTAACACCAATTTGGAAAACATCTAATTATGGTCTCTGTCAAACGAAAAGCAGTTGGTACCTAGAAAGGAAAAGCAAACAGACAATCAAAATTTCATTGTCATATAGTTACCCTCCAAGTTTGGGTCAGCACTCAGGTTCGGTCTTCGTCTTCAGGACATCAGTTGGTTCGCCATCAGTCAGGAACTCGGCTCAAGTAAAAGGGGCACTTCCCTCATAAGGAGGTAAAGTGTAAATGGGCAATCTAAGGACAAGAATGGTTCTAATCTAAAATGTATCAAGTCACTAAGCAAAGTGACAAAATCCCTGGATCATAGCAAATCGCATCAGCATCTCTCCCTCTCCTAGTCTCCTACTCCCCAGTTCTGATTTACTTCCTGATGTCAAGGGTTTTTATCCCCTTTTCGTTGTACATTCCCCTACAATTCGATTGGACAAAGGGTTGCACCCCACTATCGTTAACCAATTAACTTTACATTAGGTCATTGCATTTATCACCTCATAACAGTTCTCATGCATTTTATTGGTCCTTATGATTGATGTCTTTAGGGATAGAATGTCCGGTATGATTTCATCCTTTTGTAATTCTTTGTGCATCTTCGGTCAGTGGCTCCATTGTCTCTACCGGTTTAGGCGACCTTGTACCTAACATTAATCTACACTGTTGCATTTAGCTGACATATTTCTACAAGCAAGACGAGCTACATGAGAACGGATCTATTATAGTTACATTCAGCGTCTAGCTTGGAAAAAACAAGAGTTCATGTCCTTTAACAAGTCAGCACACTGCACGTTTAGAGAAAAACACATTTAATATGAGTGTCAGGCAGCTATTAGCAAAACTTTAATAACATAATCATTAATAATTAGTGTAAAATCATCTTTCATTGTAGTAATTCATCAACATTAGTCATTTTTATTAGTCCCCGTATACATTGCTGGCCACTCCCCGTGGGCACATTTCAAGTGCACGTTTTAGCAAAACATATTAATACAGTTTCTATGCAGCATTATTGTACATTAGTTCATAAACATTTCATGTTAATATAGATTATATAAGCTACACTCTCTCAGTCCCTCCTCTGATGACCTTTGTCATCACACAAACCTTTCCCTTGTTAACCTCTCACTTTCCTCATAACGCGCATCTCAACATCCTGCCCTTTGTGTGAACTTTCCCAAATTTCATTAAACATTTTCTCCCTTTCATTTTCTTCATTTCTTTTATTTCGTTTCGTCAGATTTCTTTTAATTGTTTCATTAATTTTGAATGATCCCCATAATCTCAATAGGCAAATCAGAACAATTAATAGACCCCCTAGTATTTTTGCAAGCACCCCAGTCCAAATATTACTAAACCAATTCCCTACTCTGGTAATTCCTTTCCCAACTTTCTTCCAAACTCCAGGGGCCATATTTATACTTTTTGACGCAAAACTGCGCTAACGCAGTTTTGCGTCAAAAAAATGAGCGCCGGCTAACACCATTCTGAAGCGCCATGCGGGCGCCGTATTTAATCAATGACGTTAGCCGGCGTTAGCCGCCGGCGCTGCCTGGTGTGCGTGGAAAAAAACGACGTACACCAGGCAGCGCCAGCGTAGGGGGATATGGAGCTTGGGCGCCAAAAAATGGGGCAAGTCAGGTTGAGGCAAATTTTTCGCCTCAACCCGATTTGCGCCATTTTTTTCGACTCCCAACCCCCATAGAAATGACTCCTGTCTTAGCAAAGACAGGAGTCATGCCCCCTTGCCCAATGGCCATGCCCAGGGGACTTCCGTCCCCTGGGCATGGTCATTGGGCATAGTGGCATGTAGGGGGGCACAAATCAGGCCCCCCTATGCCACAATTTTTTTTTTTAAAAATGACTTACCTGAACTTACCTTAATGTCCCTGGGATGGGTCCCTCCAGCCTTGGGTGTCCTCCTGGGGTGGGCAAGGGTGACAGGGGGTGTCCCTGGGGGCATGGGAGGGCACCTCTGGGTTCCTTCAGAGCCCACAGGTCCCTTAACGCCTGCCTTTTCCAGGCGCTAAAAAACGGCGCAAAAGCGGGCGTACGTCATTTTTTTTGACCCGCCCACTCCCGGGCGTGAATTTTGCCCGGGAGTGTAAATACGGCGCACATGCCTCGGAGTCAATTTTTTAGACGGGAACGCCTACCTTGCATATCATTAACGCAAAGTAGGTGTCCACGCTAAAAAATTACGCAAACTCCATGGACTTTGGCGCTAGACGCGTCTAATGCCAAAGTATAAATATGGAGTTAGTTTTGCGTCGGAATTGCGTAAAAAAAATCGACGCAATTCCAGCGCAAACGGAGTATAAATATGCCCCCAGGTTCCTTCAAATCCTTCAAATCTGCACTGTCTCTCGTTAGGTTGGTAAGCATACTTCTAATCTTTTTGCTATTGTCAGGAATGAACGTACAGCAATGGCGCTCGTGAAGCATCTTACAGACTCCGACGCTCTTTGCTAAAAGAATGTTTAAAGCAAGCCGGTTTTGAAGAGTCATAGCTCTTTCTGCGGCAAGTTCAGTATCCATCAGGAGTATAGCCCCTGTGAAGTTTGTCAGCATGTTATCCACAATAGTATACAACTTTCGAATCTTTATGGAGTTTAAGATAACCCCTACTGAAGGAATTATGGCTCCAAATATGTTACCAACGACAGCAGCCGCTGTCTCTCGTTTTTGTCTAGCATGTTGTGATTCAGACATTTTAGGTATTTGCTTTAAGTCATCAATCTGGTAAATCTTTGGGAAAACTATTCCCAAATAACATGTCCCATACCATCCCTTAGGGAGACGGTAATAAGCATTGAGACCACAAATATAGTAGATCCCAGGGATCGCTGGATCCTGTCCATTTAACATGCATGTCAATTTACTCTGAAACAAAAACAAATGCCTGCATTCACTCGTTCCCACAAATAAAGTGTCATGGTCAGATTTCGGCCTATATATACACAAAGTCTACCTACATGTAATGCATCTATATCTAATTTGCCTTGTGTCTTTATTGCGGTGTAAGCATAATCATTTGCAATTGTGCGTTGTTCTAACCCCTTATCTAGCCTTTCTTTATATGCTTTGCGTCTATCATCATTGTGATCTAAGAAGCTCTTTTCTACAGGTGTTAGTAAGCAGGTTAGATTATTGTGGTGCGCATAAGCTGTCCCAAATGTTAAAATCAGTTCAAAGAAACTCCTAACTAATTTTATGCTATGCTCTTTAGCTAACTTGTTCAGAAACTCAATCACAGGCACAAAAGAAAACACTACATCTAAATTAGAGTAAAAATATTGCACATGTTCTTGATCATAGAATCTTGTTAGTAGCAAGCTACAGCTTATCCCGTATGTTAGAGGCAGGCTATGATAAGTAACCCCTTCTTGTACTGATGAAGGAATCTTTGTGCACACATAACAATTCTTTCCATCCATTGTGTCAACATACTCATTCAGCAAGCGATAGAAGACGTTAGTAGACAGTTCTCCTTTTGAATTAGTTCCCGCATGTAAGTATTTTGCTTCCTGCTCAAACTTTTCCCACGGTGTTAGTGTAGCAGTCTCAGGTTTCGAAGCACGGTTGGTCATTTTCTTATCTAGCCATGGCATTCCCACAATCACACATTTAATTATTATTGGGCATGCAATACCTAGAATAACACTCAACCAACCACACATCCTACCCTTTCTACTCTTAGTGTAACCCATGATCTGTAAAGAATCAGATAGCAGAAGAATACAAAAATAAACAATCAACTTAAGGATGATATAAAAGCTCTTTTTCTCTTGTGCAAAGTCTCTTTCGCTCCTTTCAAGTATTTACAGCGTTTCACTCACTCCAGGACCCCTTTTGTCAAATCAGGTTATTCAGTTTGTCATAATCGGTTTTTCAAAGTCAATTCAGGTTAACAGTGTCACATCTGGTAATTTATCAGTCTCTTTTCTCCGCTTTTCAGCTTTCAATTTCAATTTCAGTTTAACACAGTCTCTTTCTAATGTGGAATTCAGGTGCCGTAATATTGACCTGGTACCTCTCGATCAAAACAGAACGCCAAGAATTCTTGTTGCCATTCCGCTGATGTTGCGTACGCCCATTCAGGACATGCGTACCTTCTATTGGCGACTCGTTTTCTTTTCAGTCTGCGTTCACTCTACAACTCTCCTTCACTAAGATCCTCTTTTCTGGTTGTATCAACTTCTTCCTCTATTGTGTCACCAGGGACCACTTTCTCTATTGCAGCTTGTGGCTTCAGCCAGTTGTCTCCTTTATGTGTTTTCTTCTTACTTGGCCTTTCAGAACGTTGAACAGCGCCCTCCTCTTGTGCTATGGTGTTTTCTCTTGACGGACCTGCAAGTGGTTCAGGGGGAGTCGGTGCGCTTTGGCCTCCCTCTGCTTCTTCCCCCTCATCTTCAGGGTCTGATATGGGCTCAACTTCAAACCCATATCCGTCTACTTCTGGGAGAACCTCTCTTTGCCTCGGTCCTCCTGCTGCCTCCGCTGAGATAGGCTCACTGTCTCCTCCCTCGAACTCGTTTACTGTTTGAGGGACTAAGCCATCCTCAGTGGGCTCTCCTTCAGTCTCAGTTCCCCTTTGAATACTCTCCGGCCCTGAGACTTCCTTTTCTGCAGTTGTTGTTCTGGACACTTCGAGTTCCTCATCAGTTGGACACGTCACCTTCTTTGTGTGACAGGCATGTATCCAGTTTGGAACGCCTACACATTTCACAGCAGTGGTTGTTGTCAGTATTACTTGATATGGCCCCTTCCAACGCGGCTCCAAACACGACTTCCTCAGGTGTTTCTTGACAACCACCCAGTCACCGGCTTTCAGGGTGTGACCTGGATCACTGATCGGTGGCAATGTGGTAGCCTCCACCTGGTGAGAAAAAGAGTGGACCACATCAGCCAGACCCTTGCAGTAGTCCAACACCATATCATCCGTGATATTCACAAGAGCATTTGCAGGCACTGCGGGCAATCTCAAGGCTCGACCCATCAGTATCTCATGGGGAGATAGTCCTGTTTTCTTGTCAGGTGTGTTTCTCATTGACATCAGCACTAAGGGCAATGCATCTGGCCACTTTAAATTGGTAGCTGCGCACATTTTTGCCATTCTCGACTTCAGGGTACCATTCATTTGCTCCACTAGTCCTGATGCTACAGGGTGATAGCCACAATGTAGCTTCTGTTCAATGTCTAATGCAGCGCACAAGAGCTTTATCACCTCATTGTCGAAGTGTCCGCCCCTATCTGATTCTAAAGAGATCGGGAATCCAAAACGTGGTATTAACTCTCTGAGCAACAGCTTTGCTACTGTGAGACTGTCATTCCTATGTGTAGGGTATGCTTCAATCCAATGACTGAAAACACACACAATCACCAACACATACCTCAAGCCTCCACACACAGGCAGCTCAATAAAATCCATTTGCAACTTGCTAAACAGACCTCCAGCTCTCCCTATGTGGTTCAAAGTTACCACAGTCCCTTTTCCTGCATTCATCCGTTGACAGATGATGCACCTGTGACAGATAACCTCTGTAGCTTGTCTGAATTTTGGGTTAAACAAGTCGATTTTAAACAACCTGATCATTGCGTCTCTGCCAAGATGTGCTTGACCATGGTAAAGCCTTGCAAACTGTGACAAAAGACTGTTTGGCAAAACCATTTTCCCCTCCTCTGAGACCCACAAGTCATCAGACCTCTGTATACATTGCATTCTCTGCCAGGGACGTTTTTCCTCTCTGCTAGTACGACCCTGTAGTGATCTTAACTCATCTAATGTATCAACCACCCTCAATGCAAAGTTTAGGCAGATTTCATTTCCCACTAATCCTTGAACAATATACAGTTCAATGCGCAAAACCTTGCGACTTGATCTGCATAACCGTTTCCCACTGACACAAAGTCTTGTGCCTTAACATGAGCATTGCATTTCACCACGGCAATTTCAAGAGGTAACTGAATCACATGCAACAAATCTTTAATCTTTTCGCCATTTTTCACTGGTGAACCAGAAGAGGTCATGAAACCCCTCTGTGACCACAATTGGCCAAAATCATGCACAATTCCAAATCCGTATCTGCTGTCAGTATATATAGTGACTTTCAGGTTTTCAGCTGCGTGGCATGCCTTAGTAAGTGCAATTAATTCAGCCACTTGTGCAGAGTAGACCCTTTCGAGCCAAGAAGCTTCTAAGATACCCGTGATTGTACACACGGTATACCCAGCTCTCAGTACTCCTAATGAGTCTCTCAAACATGAACCGTCAACAAACATAATGTAGTCATTTTCTTCGAATTGGGTATCTTTAATGTCAGGTCTTGGTTTGGTGCATAGTTCTGTTACCTCAAGACAATGTTCTACTTCCTCATTATTATTAATCTCAGCATTTTCAACAGGAAGTAAAGTTGCCTGGTTCAATACAGTACATCTCTTGAGTTAAACGTCAGGCGACCCCAGAATGATTGTTTCATATTTTGTCAGCCTAGCATTTGTCATATGCTGAGTCTTGGTTCGGGTTAACAGAATTTCAACTGAATGCGGAACCATTACTGTTAGGGAATGTCCCATCACTATGCCTTCACACTGTGTGAGGCTTTGCCCAACTGCTGCAACTGCGCGCAAACAACCTGGTAAGGCTGCTGTGACTAGGTCCAAAGTAGCTGAAAAATATGCTACTGGGCGGTTTGCACCTCCATGGACCTGTATTAAGACAGACAAAGAACAAGCATCAGGTTCATGACAAAACAGTAGGAAAGGCTTTGTGTAGTCAGGCATACCTAAAGCTGGTGCCCTACACATACATTCCCTCAACTACATGAATGCCTCTATCTCTTTCTCATACAAGATTATGGTACCCGGGTCATCCTGAACCTCTTTACCTGTCAGTTTCACTAATGGTTTAGAGATAATTGAGAAGTTGGGAATACACTGACGACAGAAGCCCACCATTCCCAAAAACATCCTGACATCTCTCTTTGTTGTCGGGGGATCTCCAGTGTCTGTGGGGATAGCACACTTAGCCCTGCTTGTCTCATTGCCTCTAAGGAAGCCCCAATCGGATTGAGGTCTAGCAAAGACCTGAGTCCTTCTGCTGCTTGTTCCCTTGATGTCAGTGGCTGAGGAGTTCCTGTGAACCCTCCTCTTATCACATCTCGGGTTCTCACCCCCTGGTCACATGCGTCAGGCTTACCCTGCGCATACAGTGGTACTGGCGGACCAAAAGTAATTGGTAATGATATGGCAGCTGGTGTCTGACCTGGTCCCAAACCCCGTGGAGCAGTAACTCCTAAAGCTTGACTCGCTGTGGCTGGTGCAGGTACTGACTGAGGTCCTGCCACTGAATTGTAACCCGGTATCAGCTGTTGCTGTGGCTGGGGCAGCAATTGCGGAGTTGGCTCAATCTGCACTAGCTTTGATCTGGTGTATATCGGATCAGGCGGCACCATCAGACTCGTACTTGTCTCTAGTACTGGGACATCTGGATAAATCCTCTGTAATAGTGGCAGAGGTTGCAACTGTGTCTGCATGGCTGGTGCAGTGGGTACACTGACACCATTCAGTATCAAAACTGTATCGCTTGTCTGCACTGTACTTGTAATTCCCTTACTTTGTGTTGAATCTTCAGGACCCGCACTAGTGCTCGGAGCATTGTCATTTATAGCATAAGGTGGCGGGCGATCATGTAACAACTGATTAAGAAGCTCCTCATCATCTGAATCATCTTCATCCACCCAAGACCTCTGAGTTTCTTTTGTCTTGCTAGAGCCCTTGTCTGTCTTACAGGTGGCTTTCCTTCCCTGTGTCTCACCTTCTTGGGTTATTGCCGGGAACAACTTAAGTCCGTCAACTATTCCCCTTCTCCACATCTTGCTCTCATTGTCCCATCTAGCCTCAGCTAAAGTTTTCTCTGCCCTTTTCATTCTTCTTTAAAATTTTTGCTGTCTTTGTCATATGGCCATTTAATCCCAGACTGCTAATGCCTCATACTGAGCTGGTCTCGGAGGTGGCTTCTGTACACTTAACATCCACCTCAAGTTCTCTAAAATTCTTGTATTGAACGTTCCATGCTCTGGAAACGCCAAACATCCCTCCTTCTCTGTCAATATGCGCCACTGCTTCATCCAAAGACATGGCGCGACTCCCTTCTCCTCCATTACAATATAAGCTGGAGTACCCTCAGGCGATGTAGGCTCCCCTTCACTCGCCCTGATATATGTATCTCCCTTCAGAGCACTCTCACGGACGGCTGCCAATCCGTGAGTAACCCCTCTCGGCAACTGACCTATCCCAGCGCGGCACCACTGACGTCACACTCACACACTGCAGCTGACAAAGTCTTGCAGCTTGTCCTCCTTACACTGGATTCACACCAAACTAATGAAATATATTGCAAGCACCTTAAACAACAACAATAATTCAAATTTGCCGGTTTACTACAGGAAGTGTACACAGTCGCTTCAGGACTTTACAGAGGTTTCACTTGAAGCCTCAGCCGCTACTCTCTCCTTCTCAGCTCCCGCATACGCAAGCAAAATTCGACCCGCAAATCCTACTCTCGACTTGTCAATGGTTTGTTCTAGTGCACTTTAGAACTTGCCAAATCTCCATTGAAGGTTTCACTCATACTCTTTGACTCAAACTCGACTTGTCAACCACGCCCAATTGACCTATCAAACCGCACAAATTACAACATAAACCCCAAGTGTTTCCTACACTTGTCAATATACTCCGGAGTCTTAGACCACGACGGGTCCGTACGTCACCAACCAACCACGTGGATAATTTTTTAGCACAAAGCGCCACACTCACATGAAGTACGCCGACTTCCCCACTTTCATACTGTGGAGTACGCCCACTCCTCCTAAAACAACATTACCTGCCCTAAACACACAAATTTCACAAATCACCTGCAATATGCATAAGCTGAGCAAGCGCAAATTCTACACCACACATGCTAAAACGCCGAAAACATTCCCAACTCACTTAGGCAGGCTCCGAGATTCCGGGAAAGTCATGGGGAATTTAGAAACACATCATACCTCCAATTTGCATTATCTCGAAAAACAAAATTAAACAATAATTCTCCGTCCTAGGGCCCCAAAGGGCCAAACCGTCGCTCTGCTACCAGAACTGTTAAGGCGTCCCTTTATGACTAATTATTTCACATTGGGACTCGTTTTAGGCCAATGAATCTTTTGACCCTGATTGAAGACACCTTAGGACGAGATAACTAAACAACATGTCAATCAATACGTCAATAATGTCATCAATATTTATCACAACAATGCATTTCACCTTAGTTAATGACATTTAATTAAACTCAAGACACCACCATGACCTTTCAGACATGATAACCACACCAGTTTAGTATAAGTTTTGTGATATTTATTCCCTATTGATTACAATTCTACCAATAAGTGTATTAGTCTCAAAACCAAGAAGCACATTAACATATTTACAATATGGCAACTCTGATGAGATTTCATCAAAGCAAGAATCACGAACATCAGAACATAACAAGGCGTGAACATAGGCTATCCTTAGCAGAGTATCATTAGCACGTTATTCAACAAAGCATTGATTCAGTCATTTGTCTACTTGCGTCAGTTAGTGAACCCCTCTCCACTAACCTCTAATTAGCATTGGCATGTTGGGCTTCATGCAAAACAATTTATTAACACCAATTTGGAAAACATCTAATTATGGTCTCTGTCAAAAGAAAAGCAGTTGGTACCTAGAAAGGAAAAGCAAACAGACAATGACAATTTCATTGTCATATAGTTACCCTCCAAGTTCAGCACTCAGGTTCGGTCTTCATCTTCAGGACATCAGTTGATTCGCCATCAGTCAGGAACTCGGCTCAGGTAAAAGGGGAACTTCCCTCATAAGGAGGTAAAGTGTAAATGGGCAATCTAAGGACAAGAATGGTTCTAATCTAAAATGTATCAAGTCACTAAGCAAAGTGACAAAATCCCTGTATCATAGCAAATCGCATCAGCATCTCTCCCTCTCCTAGTGTCCTACTCCCCAGTTCTGATTTACTTCTTGGTGTCAAGGGTTTTTATCCCCTTTTTGTTGTACATTCCCCCAAAATTCGATTGGACAAGGGGTTGCACCCCACTATCTTTAACCAATTAACTTTACATTAGGTCATTGAATTTATCACCCCATAACAGTTCTCATGCATTTTATTGGTCCTTATGATTGACGTCTTTAGGGGTAGAATGTCTGGTATGATTTCATCCTTTTGTAAATCTTTGCGCATCTTCGGTCAGTAGCTCCATTGTCTGTACCGGTTTAGGCGACCTTGTACCTAACATTGATCTACACTGTTGCATTTAGCTGACATATTTCTACAAGCAAGATGAGCTACATGAGAACGGATCTACTATAGTTACATTCATCTTCTAGTTTGGAAAAAACAAGAGTTCATGTCCTTTAACAAGTCAGCAAACTGCACGTTTAGAGAAAAACACATTTAATATGAGAGTCAGGCAGCTAGACCTCGACTCATGCTAACTAAGGCCTAAAAGATTTATTAGCAAAACTTTAATAACATAATCATTAATAATTAGTGTAAAATCATCTTTAATTGTAGTAATTCATCAACATTAGTCATTTTTATTAGTCCCCGTATATATTGGTGGCCACTCCCCGTGGGCACATTTCAAGTGCACGTTTTAGCAAAACACATTAATACAGTTTCTATGCAGCATTATTGTACATTAGTTCATAAACATTTCATGTTAATATAGATTATATAAGCTATGCTCTCTCAGTATCAACTCCTCGCAGATGCATAGCACATGGGTCAAAGACTCTTCACTCTTGGAACAAAGGCGACATCACTTGTCCTCTTCCTCTGAGTTCCTCTGCTTGTACCAATATGTCTTCAAGGGGACTAGCCGAAAGGGCTAGCCCATTAATTGTCATTTTATAGTTGGATTAATGGGCAAGGAGAAGTAGAGCGGTGGAAAGCCTGGCTGATGCAACATCGAAGCCTGTCTGCCATGGCCCAATTTTTTCACTGCATGTGCATCTTCCTTTGCTGAGATTAGCCTGGCTTGTGTGATCAATAATTTGGCTGCTATGGGTGCCGGAAGTCCACTTGCCCAGATTATGTGTGCCTATAGATCCCACAAGGTCTGGGAGAGGAAATTATGCCAGTTTGTTTCCGGCTTGCTTATTAGTTTCTAAATGGAGCTTTTGAGCGTGCACTCACTGGCCTGCTGGGCTTTCAAACTGTAAGCTAAAAATGTGGCTTTTAGCAGCCACTGTTGCGAGGTTAACCAAAACTCCAGCCAGATTTGAGCATGTGAAGTGCAATTTGGGAGCCAAAATCTTTGATAGCATGAAGACTGTGCTCTGTCTAGCCAGTTGTCCATTTTGTTACTAAAGGTCAGAGTCCCTCAAGTCACCGTGGGGAGGAATTTACATCCTATTACTCTCAACAGTGGGGACAGATCTGGGGTATTCATTGATTTTTTTCTTTTGCAGAAGGCCCTTTCTAGGGAGATGGCAACCCCCTGGTGAGCACTGATGTGAGCTGCCAGGCAGCCTCTGTGGTCCAGCCAGACTCCCAAATAATTACAGGAAGTTACCATCTCAACCGCCTTTCCATCAATGAACCATGCCCACTTTTTTTGTCAGTTTCCATGGGATTATCATCACCTTTGTTTAAGTTCTATTCACTGTCGAGCAGTTGGCCTTACAGTAGCCTGTTAGCACTGTAAATAGTCTCCGGAGGCCAATCGGAGTTTGGTATAACAGGACCATGTCATCCACATACTGGAGTGATTGAATTTCGAGGCTGGCAAATTTGGGTGGAAATGCTCTCACTGATGCCAAGTGGTCCAGAAGATCTGCCAGATAGATGATTAAATAGAAGTGGTGCCAATATGCAACCTTGCTTCGAGCCCTTGTTTGTCCAGATTTTGCTTGTGGTAGCCCATCCAGTACTAACATTTATCTTTACCCAGGTGTCTGAATAGAGGGTAATAATTGTTTTTAGCAGGTTCTGCGGGATGCCCCATCTGCTGAGTTTCACCCAAAGGTTTTCCCAGGACACATTGTCAAATGCAATCTGGAAGTCAATGAACCCCGGAAAGAGGGCCCTCCCCTTAGCTGTCATTGCGACTTCTATCAAGTGGTTGATACAAATTGAATTGTTTTCAATTTGTCCGCCTTTTTTAAATCCTGTTTGGGAGAAGGGTAGCAATTTCCTTTCTTCTACCCAGGCCTGAAGTTCTCGGTTTAGTATACTAGCATAACACTTCCAATCAACATCCAATAGTGCAATCAATCGGTAGTTGCCCGGGCATGCTATTTATGGATTAGGGCAGGAGTGCACCCCTTCCGGTCTCCAGGATGCTGGCCATAAGTCAGCACTTCTGAGATATCAGCACCATCACTGCATCCATCAAAAAGGGGCCCACTGGTATATGGTGGCAGAGAGAGATACCTGCTTTAACCCAGCCCACCTCCTGCTCACAGTGATTTGATGCAGAGCGCTACTTGGGTTGAAGTTATCGTGGTGTGGTCCCATATGCTGACTGTCCAGAGTCTTCACGGTCTGGCTCAGATTGCCTTGTGCGACCAACTGGGTTGTTTTTTTGACAACTCTGGCATGCTATGGGGCGTTATGGGGCCCACATAGAGAGACTTTATGTAGGTTTCCCATTCCTCAGGCTCAATGTTGGAGTTGATCGCCTGATGAATTGGCTTGGAGCATTTATTGACCCATAGCAAAAATTTCCTCAGGTCCCTAGATTTTATAACCTCGCATGTGCTATCCCACCTCTTGGCTTCCTCCTCCCTCCTTTGAGCATACAGGGGTTTTCTATATTCTGGTGACGACGAGAGTTCACAGTGATTATAGTTGCCCCTGCTTGTAATATTTTTATTTGGACGTTGAGTTTGTCGGCATGGAGAAGTGCTGCAATGGCCAATGAGTTTATTGCCCTGCTGATGAGTCTTAAAGCATCAGAAGGTGAGGATAGAAAAACTTGATCACCAACTGACCAGTGAGCATCCTCCGCCCTGTTCCCCATTTATGTGCTGTCAGTGGCCGTATTCTCTGTTATGCAGTCTATTGAAAAGGGCGGCCCTTGGGAGATACCTAGGCCTACCTCTGGATTAGCTTGTTCCAGCAGCTGACTTAAGAATGTTTTATGCACAGGCAGTCATATCTGGGACCACTGGCCCCCTTACCCCGCTTGTGTCCCCTTTATTTTGACCCTTATTGCATTTCCCTCTATCTCAGTTGTACATGTGGCTAATAATAATGCTCAGATGGCCAATGTCTCTAGGGTTTCCCATCCATCTAAGGTATTGTTCATTTTTATCCTCATGTTTGCCTTTATTGACGGCACAATGGACTTCACTGGTGAGGGTGTCTTTATGCGTTACCATTCAGGTTTCTTTCCTCTTCCTACCATTGTGGTGACTGATGTAGCCAGTCTGCCCCTCTGGGTGCCAGCTTCATCTATTGGTTCCTTCCTTATCAATATTATCTGAGGACTGAGTAGGACCATGTTGGCAACTGTATAGCTATGTAGATCTTCAAAAGGCTCTGCGCTGTGTCCTCTCTAGCAATCGAGAGGGGAGGATTAGTCCAGGCTTGTGGATTTCTAGATTAAGGCCAGCTGATCCCCTTTAATTGCAAATTTCAGATAGCTCTGATGTCATTCTTCCTTCTTACTTTTGTGTTGGTGTGTGGGGGTAAGTGTCACCAACTGAAGTTGCTTCATCACATAGTTCGGTACTAGGTAATGCCAGGTGTTTTCCCATTCCCACTTTATTTGGGTGGAGCTTTTTATCCTTTTGTCTTTTGTCCGTCTTGTGGGGACATTGACGTGCTTGCCCCTGGGGTCACTCAGGGATCACTGTGGCAGAGCAGGGTGGGAGCACTCAGGCCACAAGCCGCACCCTAGCCTAGTAGGGCCACTTCTATGAACCTGGGGCTCAGCTATACTCAGCTATGTGTGGGCAATGCGTCCCCGGACTGCTGTGTTTTCCGAGTCTGCCTTCCTCCCTTGCTCTCTGCAATATCAGTAATATCAGAAATATCCCTCAGTCCCCTTTAGACTTTGGACCTCAAACCCCTTAGGCCAGTTTTCAACCTATTTCACTTTATGAAATGTATGCAGTTTATATAAAATTATATCAGTTTGTGGAGATTTGCAGCTTTGCAAGATCTGCATATCATTCAGTTGCTGTACTGTCAGACTGCGGCTTGGGCTGGCCGAACACAGCAGGGGTGAACGACAAAAGCACACTTTTGGCAGTTAGTGCAGAAATCTTGATAATCCTGTTGCTGCTAGGGCTGTCAAGGGTTAAGCTACAACTTGGCATCGATCACCAGGAAAGGTATCTACACTGGATGAGGGGGCAGGTGAGAGTGAGGATCGATCTAATGTAGGTTTAACCTGGTGATTCTGAAGGCGTTGGTGTTTTTTTCTGTGATTTTTCAGTTCAAATTTAAATTTAATTGCTCTTGTTTCTTGTTTTTCATTAATGTGCGAGGCTAGCAGGTGAGCGTGGGGGAGCGATGTTGTGAGGTACACCTCCTCCACCTCACAGCAGCCTCACAAGCCTTACAAAGGCACTTCCCTTCAATGCCGCTACTGCCCAGGGCCCCACTCACCAGTTGGCAGTGCAGAGCAGTGCCAACGCTGCTCGCGGAGGCCCGATTGCCCGGCCTGCTGTCGGAGGGCCTGATGGTGCCTCTCCAGCCACCACTGTTGCTCCACATCCTGCTTTCCTGCTCCCTATCATCTCCGTCGTCCGCGTCCTAGCGGCACAGCTTTGCCAGTAACCTGTCCTGCACAACATCTCTACGTCTTTGCACAACGTCTCAACATCTCTGCACCAAGAAAAAAAAAAGAGTCTTTTTTTAACAAACACAGATCTAATGAACTTGAGACAGATGTTTCTTTAATTCATGAAAAAGTGACACCTAAACATGTTCCTCAACATTACAGAGATACCACCTAAACACAGGAAGAGAACAAACCTTTTATTGTTCTATAATTTTTATTGAAACTGAAATTTTCTACAAGCATGTAATCAAATGAATGTGAAGAACAATCTGCTACTTCCCCTGCTGGTCAAGCCATAATAAGGCAATGTTTCAGTCAATTAGGATCTCAGCCATCTATGCGTGGAGGTTAGTGTTGGAGGTCCTCCATGTAGGTCAGTTGCCTAACGTTTGAACATGTAGCATGCTATAGTGGACCTTAGACACATCAGACTCATTTAACCTGTTGCAAAGCATACCAGAACTGGCCCCCAAATCTTTGAAAATATAATGTTGGTGTCTTGCAGTGCATGAGTGATCTTCTTCCTCCATCCCCAAAATGTACTAAAGGTTGTTGTACCAGTTGTGGCTGTATGGTGCAATTGGGGCTAATACCAACAAAAAGTTCCCCAGTTAGTGTGTTCCTTCTCTTTTCTCCCATATGACATCTCACATCCACCTCAATAATTTACTCTTTGGAGCCTGTTGGATTTTTGTTCCTTGGATGTCATTTATAGCTCTCAGTGCTCCAAAAAATGATTATTTATGTGGACAGCACCATAGGATGTGGGAAATAGTGCCCTTTTGTTTGCGTCCTCTCCAGCTCTGGGCTAGTCCCTTTTGCTTTATTTTGTGGAGTTGTGAAATCCACGGCCATCAAAGTAGTAATTTCCTGGCTGATTCATGCTCCTGGGTGTGTAAGATTTCCCTGTATGTGTGGTCATCAGAATTGTGTTCCATTGCTCATCTGAGAAGATTTTACCTATTTCCTCCTCCCATTGTGGATGTTGGATGAAGCAGGAGCACTGGTAGCCAGGGGTTCCACATACTATGAGTAAAAACCCATTGGACATGTTATCAGACAACCTACGCCAAACAAGGCACTGACCCAACTGATAATGATAAAAGACAGCTCTTTCTTTATACTAGAGGAAGCAGAAAATCAGGGTAGGACACATCAAGATCCAAAATTATAGTTTGTACCAAAATATTTACTAAGTCTAGAAATATATTTACAATCTAAAATTCCACCTAAAAATGATGATGATTTTTTTTTTTTTTTTTTTAGCACAATGAAAAAAAGCATTCGGAAATGCCACTGACACTCTAGAAATGTTCTATCCAAGAATCAACTTTAAAATAAACATACAGACAGTCTTAACAACAATAAAATGAATAGAACCCTGTATTTTAAATCCACACATAGAACACATAGAAATAATCTTTCACGTTGCAGCAGTTTTCATAAGCAGTGTTTAAAAGAGAACCTGCCATTAACGGGAATCAAAAGCATCATGCCTGATCCAAAAAAGCACAAGGTAAAAGAATCAATACAATTTGATAAATTGCTTGAAGGGGGATATCCAAAAGAAGTTCTGGACCAAACTAGTAAAAGAGCAGGCTTGAACTTGAAGAGAGAAAAACTGTTGAAAGGAGAAGCTAAAAGGCCAACAACAGACGTATTTGGGGTTGATTTAGAGTTTGGTGGAGAAAGTACCCTCTCTGCCAAACATATTGGCCCTCATTACAACTTTGACGGGCGGCGGAGGCCGCCCGCCAAAGTTGCGCCGCAGGAATACCGCACCGCGGTCTGAAGACCGCGGCCGGCATTCTGAGTTTCCCGCTGGGCAGGCGGGCGGCCGCCTTAAGGCCGCCCGCCAGCCCAGCGGGAAACAACCTTCCCACGAGGACGCCGGCTCGGAATCGAGCCGGCGGAGTGGGAAGGTGCGACGGGTGCTACTGCACCCGTCGCGTATTTCACTGTCTGCTATGCAGACAGTGAAATACAAGCGGGGCCCTCTTACGGGGGCCCCTGCAGTGCCCATGCCATTGGCATGGGCACTGCAGGGGCCCCCAGGGGCCCCGCGACACCCCCTACCGCCATCCTGTTCCTGGCGGGCGAACCGCCAGGAACAGGATGGCGGTAGGGGGTGTCAGAATCCCCAAGGCGGCGCAGCATGCTGCGCCGCCTTGGAGGATTCTGACGGGCAACGGACCGCCGGTTTTCCTGCACTGACCGCGGCCAAAGCGCCGCGGTCAGAATGCCCACAGACCGCCAGGCTCGTAATGAGGGCCATTGTCTGCCTCCCCGATTTAAGTGTGGGTAGACCATAAGTAAGTGTTTGCAACGGAGCCTACTCTAGCTCCATTGCTGACATACTCCTATCACGGCCTGACTGAGGTACCCAACTGGCTGTCCCCAAATTGAGAGTGGATGGTCATTTGGCGTCTGTCACCGCCAGGTAAAATCTTTTTACTGGTGACAAGAGACAGTAATAATAAAACAATCATCCAACACCAAGGAAAAAACGCTCATCTTGTAGAGGTCATCA
Source organism: Pleurodeles waltl (assembly GCF_031143425.1). NCBI lineage: Eukaryota > Metazoa > Chordata > Amphibia > Caudata > Salamandridae > Pleurodeles > Pleurodeles waltl. The sequence continues at coordinate 229,151,953 of NC_090437.1, read as the reverse complement.
CTATTACTGTTTTTTCAAAAACAAACTCCCACTGTGAGAGTTTGTTTTTCAAAAATGTAAAACTAAGTAAGAGTTTGGCTGATGGCTGTCTTGTTTGATGGAGCAATCACCTTTACAACATTGGCAGGAACAGGCATAATGGTGGTTCCTGCCAATGTTAAGAGATGTCCGCGTGCCCATTAAATATCTGTAGGATTGTGGGACGGTGTGTCCATCAGGAAATGGAGTGATTTACTTCATCGGCCTTTACGGATATGCAACAGTGCTTCAAACTGCAAATCAAGTCGTTTGTCTCTGCTTATCCTTTCCAAAGCAACAAGATCAATCAAACCCTCGCTAAATGCTGGTGAACGAATTACACTTCAATAGCATATACAGTGAAGACTATGATTTGCCATACATGAGGATGACAGAGTACAGCCTTAAAACAGAAGCTTTGCAAAAGAATCACAACCACTTAAAAGAGTACCAAGGGAGGGGCCTTTCCCTGCTATAACTGTAATCACTGTAATAGTATCATAATGAGAAGTGAAATCGTAGATCCTCTGGTAACAAGTTTGAACTGAATTAACTCTAGACATGTGAAACCACTGATTGCTTTTATTGATTAAAACGTCCCTCTGGAAAATTGTGTATGGAAAGGCAGAAAAAAAGATAAACAGAAGAGTAAATGAGCATAAAATCATCATTAGAAAATCTACACAAAAATCATATTTCTTCACATTTTAAGTAACATAGCCACACAATATGCCAACTATGGTTACAAATATTAGAACACGTAGAGCACAAAATGGACAGAGATAGCATGTAGATTCTAAAGTGGAAGATTAGTTGGACTAAGAAACTCAGCTTGTAGGGTCTGAAAGGTGTCAATGATTTTACAAACTGTCATGTTTTCCATGAAACGTTTAATTTTATGACCATATGATCTTTCAATGTTTGCATTTATGATTTATGTACCCACGTGTACATGTGTGCAAGGTATATCACATATAGCCTGAGTCATAAAGGCCTTTGCACTTGTGGCATAAGTGCTGCAGTCGTGGGGTAATCTACACGATCAGGGCCTCATTACAAGGCCAATGGTGCAGGGCAGCACAGCAAGTGGCTTGCTGTGCTGCCCTGCGCCACCAGGAAAAAGCAGAAATGTGCTGTAGCTACAAGATACGGTGCATTCCTGTTCTCTCCCCCTTCACTGGTGCACAAATTGCTGCCATGCGCAAACTCAGGAACACTTGCACCATGAGGGTGCCTGTGTTGTGGGGATGATTGTTTTTGTGCAGGAATGGACACCTTTCTACGCAAAAACAATCACAAGAGGTGTTTTCCTCTTTCTGTGTATGTAGAGGAAAAAACAGAAAGAAATAATGATATTTCTCCCCGCTGCGTCACTCTTACGCCACCCTTGAGGTGGCGTAGGAATATGATGCAGTCCCAGATTTGTAAATCGGATTCCTTCGGGTTCCATGGGTTTTGCATGGGAATACCCCAAGCAACACCCATGGAACACCTAATTCATGCAGTGTTGAGTATGAATGGGTTCCATATTTATAGGGCCATGAAAAGCCTTGCAAGGTGCTTTGTGTGGTTTTGTAAATATGGGCTGGCACACTGCGCCATGGGAACTTCAAACAAACTGACGCTCCGGTGGCGCAGTGTGCCACTATGGCCTCCTCGGGGTCTAATCACAGCAATGAGAATTCTCTCTGCAAAGATTACACTCCAAGTGCCGAGCCTCCCACATGGCTGTGGAGTCTCAGCTATGAGTACAAAGGCCATTTGTGAATCACACCCATATGTTCCTTTTCTTACTCATGGCAGCCGGCATACCTCTGCAACTTATTACCCTTTCATTCAGTTTCAATTTTTATGTTATTTGCAATCCACAGTATGATACCTATGGCGAGGACTGGGATTCCAAAGCGGGACCGGACTGGGAACCCAAAGCAGCACTGGCAATTTTATCAGACCAGCCAGGGTGGGGGAGGCCGGGGAGTGAGTGCAACTGTAAAGTACTGCTGCTTTTGGTCCTGGAGACCTATATTGCAGCAGTAACAAAACTGGCCCCCACCACTGCAAAACCAGTCCCCACCCTTCCAGCCTCGCGGGCAAATGGCTGATGCCCTCTCCGTCAGTCCAGCCCTGACCATAACACAACCCACAACATAACATTTGGAAAACACTTCAAGTTCGCTGGCACCTGAAAACTTGATCATATCTCAGCCACATCGATTCAGTAGAGTTATGTATACAATTTAATGCTTGTTGCTTCACTTGTAATACACGTGTCCTTGGGAAGCCCAAGGTTTGGCGGAGAAGTTGTTGATCTCAGCGGTAGGAAAGGGATGTACTCAAAGTAGAGAGGTGAAGAGATTGGTTAGACAAAGATCACATCACATCACTCAAAGCTTTTAATCCATGCGTTTCCTAGATGGGCTTCTCTAGGTTGGATTGCTCTCACAGTTCGTAGTCATTATTTCCATTCATTATGAACTTTTGCAAACAGCTTAAAGAAAATGTGTTTTCTTATTCTTTTTATATTTATGAACTGTACTAATGCAGTATATTTTTTACCTTTGATAGTCTTAGAACTTTTTCTTAAATGATTGTGATATTTTCGGATTTTGAATGGTATAATGTATTTTATTGTGAAGAGAAACCCTGTTTTGTAAACCTTGTTATCACTTGGATTGCGAAATGCGCTTTTTTAATGTTCAAAATAAATTGAATGAAAATACAATTTAAAGTATATGAAAAAGTCTTGTTCAAAGGGATGACAAGATGGCTGTCTGCCTATTTGAGGGAGGTAACCTGTTTTTATGACTTCGCCATTAAAGGTGTACTGGTATTGGTATATGACTGAAAAAGTACCTCATGGTCGTCAGGATAATTGTACGAATATGAGATGTAAGTGGGAGAAGACATAGGGAGCCTCTTGGTTTTGCTCTGGTGTTTGATCTGAATTGTCTTCACTGAACAGCATGTCTGAGTGGGTGTTTGTTTATTGCCAACATCATGACATACAAGTCTTTAGAATGAAAAAATGGCAAGATCAATGCATCTGTGAAATGCCAGAAATGTCTATGCCCATTCCAACTCACTGTAGTCAAGTTAGAAATTTGAATGCATTCGTCATGTTCGTGCCTTGGCTGGAAAAAAACAACAGCAAACATAAAATGAAACAAATAGTATGAGGTACAAGCTTTTGAAAGGGAAACGATAAAGATAAAACAGAAACAATAAGGATAAACCAGCTGAGGAAACATTCAGCACTCATTGGTCGTTTCATTTGGGGCAATGCAGAATGTCATCCATAGTAGGGAGGGCTTTAATACAAATTCGCATGTCAACACATGTTGCCGTAACAGTCCCTGCAGATGGTGGATCTGGAGGCCCAAGAGGATAATCAGGGCATTAACACTGAATCAGAAGATAAAGATCCACTGAGCAGAATCCTGTGGGAAATAGCAGGAACCAGCATGCAGCAGTGCTCAGAAAGGGGACTGGTCACACAATCAGAAGGGGCCAGTAACAAAATCAAAATGGATTTAGCCGTTCTGAGTCAGGAGGGGTAGTTTCACTGAACTTCAATAGAAATGTAATATATTTTCAGGTAGGAGTTGGGGGAACTAGCGGATGATGGCATAAAGTCAAGTGGGACAAATAAACATAGACATTAAACAAAAAAATACAGAAAGACGTGGTCAAGGCATTTCCATTAAAAGCAAAAGTAGAGAAGAAAAGACAATTGCATCCAATAGGGACTAAACTGAGATTGTACACAGTTTCACTAAGTGTCACTGAAGACCAACTAGTGGAATTTGAGTTTGGAATTTGAGTTTCTTTTTGACATCTTTGTTTTGTTTTCTTCATTACTCCATTTAACTTAGCGGAGCTGGGTTCTCTATGCGGCTCAACTGAGGCCTGAAATATTGGAGCCTTTGCACCTGGATAGTAGTTGCTTGGTGAAATAAAAAGCCTAATCTGTCATACACCTTGTGACATTAGAATGTTCTTTGCAGCAGCGTCCTGTGTATGTGTGTGTTTGTGTGTGTGGGTTGTTGCTTGACTGGGTTATAGAGTCCGGGTCAGGGGCCCTGGAGTCTAATTAGGCTCAGGGAGAGGGGCCATGCTCCCACTCCCTTTATTAATCACTCAGTCCTGGGGGACGTAGTCCTCAGGGCCTACATAGTTCTGTGCGGGGGGGAAACCCTCTCTCTTTGCTTATTAAATTTGGTCACAGAGAATTGGCCCAAGAAGGCATGGGCAGAGGGGCCACTTGTCCCCTTCCCTTTTTAATTGGCTTTGGCCCAGGGAATTGCATCACCGTGGCCTGGTAAGGCTCAGGAGAGGGGGGACATGCAGTCTCCTCTTCCTTTAAACAAAAAAGGCCCTGGGGGATGGAGTCCTAGAGGGCCTATGAAGGCTCGGGAAGTGGGCTAAACAGCCTTATCCCCGTTTTTATTATACTTGACCCGGGGGATATGATCCCCAGGGCCAAATAAGGCTGGATGCTGCCCTCCCCATAGATTTTGGCCCCAAAGTTGGGGTCCCAGGGCCCAAGAAGGCTTGGAAAAGAGGGCCACCTGGTCCCCTCCTGTTTATTATAGTATTTGCCCCAGGGGATGTGGCACCTGGGGCCTGTTAGGGCTCAGGGAGGGAGGCTTTATAGCTTCCTCCTCTGTTTAATTGTATTTGATCCCGGGGGATGGGTGCCCTGGGGAGTTTTAAGGCTTGGGAGGGGGCCACACAGCGATTCTCCCATTATTTTTGGAAATGCCTATGGAGATAGGCATCTCTAGGGCCAATTAAGGGTCAGGGTGGGGGCTGCACACCTCCTCCCCTTAATATATATGTAATTTGGTCCCAGGGGATGGGGTGCCTGTTGCCAAGATGCCAACCCTACACTACGCAAACTTGAAGCCTGATGGGGATTTGCTCACAGGAAATTGCTGCAGGCCAAGCTCTGCGGCCAACCCCCGCTGCGCACAGCCAAAGGCTGTGCCGGCATGGGGTTGGCTCCCTCCAGGGAGTTGGAAGCAGTGCTTGGCTGCAAGATAAGCCCTGTGGCTAACCCCATGCCACCCACGACCAAAGGCTATGCGTGGTGTGGGTTGGCTGCCTCTAGGTGGCTGCCTACGACCAACTCCATGACCCCATGTGATGAAAGATCGGGCACATTGCTATGTTGGTTGCCTGTGGGGGAGCTGGCTGACTCTAGCTGGGTTTGACCACAAGGCCTGGCCGCAGGCCACACCCTGTTGCCAACCTTCTGAAGTGCACAGCTGGAGGCTTTGAGCAGGGGTTGACTGCCTGTGGGGTGTATGTTGCAGAGCCTGGCACAGTCAGGCCATGCGGCCAACTTCTCACTGTGAACGGCTGAAGGCCATGCATGCCAGGGGGGTTAGCTTTACATATGGGAATAGCACTTTACATTTAAAAGAAACCCTACAAAACCCGCTTTCCCACTCATATACATTTTATTTCCCAATGTAGGTTCAGTGACGGAGAGGGGTTTGATACAGATAAAAGCTTTCTGTAGTAGTTGATTCATTTTGGAACAAACGTTGGGTATCTTGAGGAACTTGACTTTCGCTGAACAGTTGTATACATGTTGAACACTGTGTGCAAAGACGGTTTTCCATATATCTGTGGTTGATTGTTAATGTGAACTGGGCTACCCGTGAAGTGTAATGTATAGGGTCAATGTTGCACATAACGTAACACATGCTTGCTACACCTAAGGAAGTTGTATCTGTGATGCCATTAATGATGCTTTATATTATTCTCAATCAATCAATCAATCAATCAAGTGGGTCTTGTAAAACGCAGCTTGTCACCCCGGGGCATGTCAAGGAGCTGGTGAGTTTCTGCAAGCTTCGGTTGGAAGGTGATGGCGGTCGAAGAGCCAAGTCTTGAGCTGCTTTTTGAAGTCCTTCAGAGATGGGGAGGTGTGCAGGTGGAGGAGGAGGTCAAATCCAGGACCTGGCAGTGAGGTGGGAGAAGGAGCGATCGATGCAGCAGTCGTGATGGATGCGGGATGTGGGCCAGTGCGATGGTGGAGGAGTGGAGTTCTCGGGTCGGTTGGTGTACTCTCAGGTGGTTGTTGATGTACGTGGGTCCAGAGTTGTGGAGGGCTTTGTGGGCATGTGTGAGGAGCTTCAATAGGCATTTTTGCTGGACGGTGCGCCAGTGGAGAGCCCTGAGGTGAGGGGCGATGCTGGTTCCTCTGGGGAGGTCGAGGATGAGTCTTGCTGCTATGTTCTGTATGGTCAGGAGGCAGTTCAGGAGCTGTTTGGTGGTTCCGGCGTAGAGTGCGCTGCCGTAGTCGAGTCAGTTGGAGATGAGGGCCTGGGTGACTGTCTTCCTGGTTGAGAAGAGGATCCATCAGAAGATCTTGCAGAGCATTCAAAGGGTGTGGAAGCAGGCCGAGGAGACAGTGTTGACCTGTTGCTTCATGGTCCGTTGGGTGTCCAGGATAATTCCGAAGTTGCATACATGGCTGGTGGGGGTGAGTGGGGGTTAAGGTTTGTAGGGCTACTACGTGTTGTCCCAGGGGAGGGCTTATTCTTGAAGATGAGGACCTCTGTTTTGTCCGAGTTGAGTATGAGGCAATTTATCTTCATCAAGGTGGCAATGTCGACCAAAGTGTTTTGGAAGTTGGTTCTTGTGGTGACTGAATCGTCCGTGAGGAATAGGACAAGCTGGGTGTCGTCGACATACGAGATGATGTTAAGTCCGTGGGAGTGAGCAATGTCTGCCAGTGATGTCATGTATGTGTTGAAGAGGGTGGGGCTGTGGAACTGTGGAACTCCACAGATGATGTCGTTGGGTGTGGAGGCAAAAAGTGGTAGGTGGATCCTCTGTGTTCAGCCAGAGAGGAAGGAGGAAATCCTCCTATTTTTGCACTTGCATTCAGGTCTCTAATGCCATCCTAGTTTATAGAGTCATTTGTACAAAAGAAGCGTGCATGAAGTCATCAGTGATGTCATCAATGATGTCATTTAAGATATCAACAGTGATCTCATAAATGATGTCATAAAACATGTCATGAGTGATGTAATATGTGAATTCATAGACAGTGCATGGCAGGGCGCAATTTATAGCTAGCTCTGCTAAGTTCAAAACATTAACATTGTTGGTGACATATTCATCTAACTATATCGTTACCATAATCTTTGTTTTTTCAGTGAATTTTTAAGGGTTTTATTTCAAACAAAAACAGACCTTTTTTTACATCTAACTATAATGTTACTTAAACAATTTTTTTCAATGAAGATATCTATATCCATATGTATCTATCTATCAATATATATATATATATATATATATATATATATATATATATATATATATATAAACACAAAGTGCCGGTATGCGTTGGGGCTGAAACAGCAGTGATTCGAGCAGGGTTCAGGCTGCCCTCAATATTGCAAACACACTTTCCCACCTGGAAAGAATCACTCGAATCTCCTGTAAGTGCAAATTATTTTAATGAGACCTTTCCTGACGTGTTTAAGTCCCAACGGACCTTTGTCACAGATAACGAGAGTGAAGTGACCAACACTTATAAAAATATAACAGAAATAGTGAAATGACTCATCCAGTGTCAGTAACATGGGCACCATCTTGGAATAGTCTTAGTAAAACGTACAGAGTACATAATAGTACAACTACTGTGTTTTACAAAAATTTACTGAATTTGAACATGATGTAAAAAGTCCTCATTAATACAAATCTAAACCCAATCTAATATTATTATATGTAACAGATAGACTTATTTTTCATGATTTATGTGAGTCCCAAATTAGGCTCATTTCACAATCATAATGTGGCTTACTCCAAAGCTCCTATATCCACAAGCCACAGTCAAAATATATATACATGGATTGTAAAAACTAAGGACTAAGGTAAAGCATATAGAAGAGTATGTCACAGTCTTTTAGTTAGCATGAAGTTGATAATAATTTATAAATAAGAATTCATTATAATTTGCCCAAGTGGGCTTTTACCTCACATGCAATTATGACTGTAGCAATAGCTTGTACTAATCTTAATATCGCCCAAGTGGGCATATGAGAATTATGCATGGTTATTCTTGCTTGTCCACATTAGCATGTACTGATCTGAATAAAGAAACAAATAAAAAGGAGTGATTAAAACCATGGTTACTAAACTTCCTAATGAAGCAAAGAAACAAGGAAAATGTAGCAGTCACTCTTCTAAATCAATATAAATGAACAGCCATTTCTTTGTCCATATTAGATCCCTGAGGAATCAGTGTTTCAAACTGTAGAATGTATCTTGATTCTAATACCCACAGTTGTTTCTCTCTATCACCTCCTCTACTGTTAACCCCAACTTTATCAATTACCACAAATTGTAGCAAGTTTGAATTGCTTGAGTGGAACTCCGCAAAGTGTCTGACAACAGGGTATGTACGGTAGTTATGTGTGATGGCTCTCATATGTTCAAGCACACGCTACTTAGCTTTATGTATGATACTCTCCACATACATGCATCCACAAGAACACATCAGGCAATACACCCCATAATCGGTGTTATATGAGGTGTGTTTTCTACTCACAAATTCTTTGACTGTTTTAGGTATCAAAAAAGCCTTAACGTCTTGACTTTTTGTGCAGGCATTGCAGTTTTTACAGCAAATATAATCTGGTATTTGCTTAGGGGGAGTTTGTTCAGTTATACAATTCCTACTCAAAGTATCTCTCAGTGAGCAGAATCATCTGAAAGTGATCTGTGGAGTAGAGGCAATATGTTTACTGAGGGTGTTAGCTGTGTGCAACATATGCCAATGTTTTGTCTGTATCTTCCTCACTCTGGTTGCTTTGTTTGAAGTTGTGATAAACCTCAAAGCATTGGGTTGTTCATTCCCTGATGTAGGTTCCGGATACAGTAGGCTGCACCATGATGACTTATCCACCTTGGTTATAACCTGATTTATTATCTTCTTCGAATAGCCTCTCTCCTTAAATCTATTGATCCTGATATTTTTCTCAAGGTCAAAAGTACTCTCAGATTTACAGTTTCTTTTCACTCTTAGTAATTGTCCATATGGGATACTGTTAATTGGGTTTTTAGGGTGAGCACCTATGAAAACAAAATACTGTTTCCTGCTGTAGGTTTATGAAACAATGTTGTTTTTAGTTGTTCACTCCTCATCTTGACTTCCACATCCAAAAATGTGACTTTTTGTTTACTGATGGTTTCGGTGAAGTGTAAATTAAAATTATTCACATTTAGAGTCTTGACAACATTTCTAGCAAAGCATTCTTCACTTGCCAAATCACAAAGTTATCGTCAATAAACCTGACCCATAATATGAGGTTATCTGTAAATTACGGGTAGTCATGTAGAACCCGCTCTTCCCACCAGCCCACCATCAAGTTGGCATAGCTGGGGGCAAAGCAGGTCCCCATCGCTGTTCCCTGGATCTGACTGTAAACCTTGTTGTCAAAAATGAAAAAGTTACTATGCAAGCAAAATCTTGTCATGTCTAAGGTGCATTTCTGAGTGTAAAAGATACAACAAGGATCTTGCTTCAAAAAAGTGATTGCATGCCCTTAGGGCTGCATCATGTTGTACAAACAAACAGCTTGGCGGTCACCGCCAACAGACAGGCGGAGGACAAAGTACCGCCCACAGTATCACAACAGGCCAATCCGCCACCTTTTCCGGGGCGGATTCACCGTGGACAAAAACACGGCGGAAACAGGATTCCGAAGGGAAAACGCTCACCTCTACACACCCCACAAGGAACTAGGACACCATCGATTCGGAACTCCAAATTCTCCCTGCGATAGTCTTCCTGCTCCTCTACCAGGAGCACGAACGCCGGTGGCGAAGACCACAGTGAGTACTGCACCTACGACACAGGGGAAGGGGGAGGGAAAAAATAGGGACACACACACGCAACACCCCCAGCCCCACCCTCATCCACTACAACACAAACACTAATACATATTAATACATGATAGTCACACCCCCCAACACCCCACGGAAGAATGCAAAGACAAAAGGAAATTAGTGGAACCATTGTAATATATTAAAATCAAGTACGCAAAAATATATCTATACACCATTAACAAAATATACACCAAGCATAGTAGTCCAGGTAGTGCTCCTATTAAGTCCGTGGAACACTGGCCCACACGGTATGGGCGAGGCCCACACAAGATCCCCGACCATGATGGAGAGAACACTGCAGGGGCATCAGAGAGCAAGAAAACAGGCACCTCAGGGGGAGGGAAAGGGGGGGCACCTCAGCCGGTTGAGTGCACAACGCCAAATCCACGAGAGGGCCACATGCCCACTGCCATATCCTGGGGAGTGCAAAGCCACAGTCTCTCAAGTCTCTACAGTGGGTGGGTTGCCCAATGTTCAATCCTGGGGAGTGCAAAGCCACAGTCTCTCAAGTCTATACAGTGGGTGGGTTGCCCACTGTTCAATCCTGGGGAGTGCAAAGCCACAGTCTCTCAAGTCTCTACAGTGGGTGGGCTGCCCACTGTTCAATCCTGGGGAGTGCAAAGCCACAGTCTCTCAAGTGGATAACAGTCTCCACTGGTTCTGGAGGGGGCATGGTGCCCAGAGTGCTTCATCCTGCTAAGGACAGAGGTAGTGGATGTATCTCTCCACTGGTTCTGGAGGGGGCATGGTGCCCAGAGTGCTTCATTCTGCCCGTGATGGACTCAGTAGCATCAGTGCACTTGGCGCTCATGGGCCAGCGTTGCTTGAGGCGGCGGTGCCCTGTTCAGCGGTGCTTGAGATGGCGATGCCCTGTTCAGCGGTGCTTGAGGCGGCGGTGCCCTGTTCAGCGCTGCTTGAGATGGCGGTGCCCTGTTCAGCGGGGCTTGAGACGGCGGTGTCCTGTTCAGTGGTGCTTGAGATGCCGTTGCCCTGTTCAGTGGTGCTTGTGACTCAGGTGCTGCCAGTCCTCTCTGTCCCAGCGGGGCTTGTGCTGGCGGTCCACTCTGTCCCAGCGGGGCTTGTGCTGGCGGTCCTCTCTGTCCCAGTGGGGCTTGTGCTGGCGGTCCTCTCTAGCCTAGCGGGGCTTGTGCTGGCGGTCCTCTCTGTCCCAGCGGGGCTTGTGCTGGCTGTCCTCTCTGTCCCAGCGGGGCTTGTGCTGGTGGTCCTCTCTAGCCCAGCGGGGCTTGTGCTGGCGGTCCTCTCTGTCCCCGCGGGGCTTGTGCTGGCGGTCCTCTCTAGCCCAGCGGGGCTTGTGCTGGCGGTCCTCTCTAGCCCAGCTGGGCTTTTGCTGGCAGTCCTCTCTGTCCCAGCGGGGCTTGTGCTGGCGGTCCTCTCTAGCCCAGCGGGGCTTGTGCTGGCAGTCCTTTCTAGCCCAGCGGGGCCTGTGCTGGCAGTCCTCTCTGTCCCAGTGGGGCTTGTGCTAGCAGTCCTCTCTGTCCCAGTGAGGCTTGTGCTGGCGGTCCTCTCTAGCCCAGCGGGGCTTGTGCTGGCGGTCCTCTCTAGCCCAGCGGGGCTTGTGCTGGCGGTCCTCTCTGTCCCAGCGGGGCTTGTGCTGGCGGTCCTCTCTAGCCCAGCGGGGCTTGTGCTGGCGGTCCTCTCTGTCCCAGCGGGGCTTGTGCTGGCGGTCCTCTCTAGCCTAGCGGGGCTTGTGCTGGCGGTCCTCTCTAGCCCAGCGGGGCTTGTGCTGGCGGTCCTCTCTGTCCCAGCGGGGCTTGTGCTGGCGGTCCTCTCTAGCCCAGCGGGGCTTGTGCTGGCGGTCCTTTCTAGCCCAGCGGGGCCTGTGCTGGCGGTCCTCTCTGTCCCAGTGGGGCTTGTGCTAGCAGTCCTCTCTGTCCCAGCGAGGCTTGTGCTGGCGGTCCTCCCTAGCCCAGCGGGGCTTGTGCTGGCGGTCCTCTCGGTCCCAGCGGGGCTTGTGCTGGCGGTCCTCTCTAGCCCAGCGGGGCTTGTGCTGGCGGTCCTCTCTGTCCCAGCGGGGCTTGTGCTGGCGGTCCTCTCTTGCCCAGCGGGGCTTGTGCTGGCGGTCCTCTCTGTCCCAGCGGGGCTTGTGCTGGCGGTCCTCTCTAGCCCAGCGGGGCTTGTGCTGGCAGTCCTCTCTAGCCCAGCAGGGCTTGTGCTGGCGGTCCTCTCTGTCCCAGTGGGGCTTGTGCTGGCGGTCCTCTCTAGCCACGCGGGGCTTGTGCTGGCGGTCCTCTCTGGCCCAGCGGGGATGATGGCTGTGGCCTCCTGGTCAGCAGGGATGATGCCTGTGGCCTCCTGGGCAGCGGGGATGATGGTGGTGGACTCCTCCGCCTTGCTGCTCTTCCCAGACTTTCCTGTTTCTTGTGGCCCTTCCCCACCTTGGAAGGTGTCGCAGCTGACTCCACACTCCCACCGGGACCCCTGTGAGCGGCTTTGGTGGCTGGAGTCTTCCCCATCTCCTGCTGGGCACTGGCCAACTTCTGATGTTTCACAGGTGGGGGACTGTCTGTGCTGTGGCTCCGTGCCACACTGGCTGCCCTGGTGGCCGGTGCACTCCATATTCCGGTGACTACAGGCACCACTGGTCCCGGAGATGTTGTGGCTGAGGTGCTAGTTCGGGACCCAGGAGCCGGACGGGGTGGGGGAGGTGTGGGAAAGAGGTCAAGGTTGGACAGGAAAAGTTTTTGGGAGACACTGGGACGGGTAGCTGGAGGGGGTTTGGGAGTGGAGGAAGAGGTTGTGGTTGTAGGAGGTGTTCGTTTGCTGATTTTGGGTGAAGGTGCATGCGCTGGAGGCTGTCGTGAGGTCGATGGCTGTTGGGTGGGTGTGTGCCTGCGTTTGTGTATCTCGGGAGGTGGCGTCACAGACACACTGGGAGAGGACATAGGGGACGTGTGAATGGTAGTAGGGGTGGTGACTGCACGTGAGCGGGGTGTGGTGGTGGGTGTGCTGGTGATGGCAGTAGTGGCTGTAGATGTAGTGCATGCAGGTGTGAGTGTAGACGAGACTGGGAGGGAGGAGGGAGACGAGGAGGAGGGGGACACAGTGGAGGCAGTGGATGTTGGTGTGTCTGCATGTGTGTGATGCTTGCATGAGTGCCTGTGAGATGTGTGGTGCTTATGTTTGCCTGAACTTCCCTTGTGTGTTGACGTGTGTGCATGCTGGTCTAGAGGTGTGCTTGGGATAGGCTGGGGTACAGGGGATTGGGTCTGGGTGGAGGAAGTTGGAGGGGGGAGCCTAGAGACAGGGACAATGGCTGCCATCAGTGCTGGGGCCAGAGTCTGAAAAGCTCGCTGAAGGGCCGCCTGACCAGAATGAATGCCCCCCAGGTATGCATTGGTTTGTTTCAACTGCCTTTCGACACCCTGGATGGCATTCAAAATGGTAGACTGCCCAACAGTGAGGGACCTGAGGAGGTCAATGGCCTCCTCATTCCGGGCAGCAGGGGTGACTGGGGCAGGGCCTGAGGTGCCTGGGGCGAAGGTGATGCCCACCCTCCCGGGTGAGCGGGCATGGGGCAAAGGCTGAGGGGCTGCTGGGAGGGCGGTACTGGTAGGGGGGGTGGCGGTTGTACCTGTAGATGGGGGGGCCACAGATGTTGCCGCCACCACAAGGGAGCTCCCATCAGAGGACGAGTCCGTGTCGCTGGTCTCAGCTCCTGTCCCCGCCGTGGAGCTCCCCTCGCCCTCCATCCCACTGGTGAAGTCCGAGTCCGTAGTGTGGCCCTCCATGGCCATGTGGGATGGAGCCCCCTCGTGCTCCAGTGCCACTGCTCCTCCGCCTGATGATGCTAGTGCACACAAGAACAGGGAGACCACAAAAAGGGGGGGACGACAGAAGAAAGACATGTTGAGCACATGCATTAACGCTACAGTTGGCGGACACGACAGACACAGAAGCCCCCTGCACTACGCCGCGCTCTTGGGCTCTACTGTTCAACTCCTGGGAAATGGCCAACTAGGCTATGGACGTCATCTGCACACATGGATGACACAGGGGCATGACTAGGTGTACTTGGCACTCTACAGAGGTGGGGTGGGGGGCCACATGGCCTGCCTTACGGAGGGACCTTGCCTACGGAACTCGCCCTGGCCTAGGGAAACCCACAGCCCACCTCCCCCACCCAAACCCCTCCACTGCACGCAAAATCAGCAGGGTGAGAGTGTACTCACCCCCTTGTGGCTGCTGTAATGCCCTCAAGCACCCATCCAACTCTGGGTACGCCACCGCCAGGATCCTGAACATCAGGGGGGTCATGGTGCGACAGGCACCCCTCCCACGTTGGGAGGCCATCCCCAGCTGAGCCTCCGCCATCTTTTTGCTCTAGTGGCGAATGTCCTCCCATCTTTTCCGGCAGTGGGTGCTCCGTCTGTGGTAGACCCCCAGGGTCCGGACGTCCTTGCCGATGGCACACCAAATATATTTTTTCTGGTGGGCGCTGACCCACATGATTTGTACAGGGGGAAGAGAAACTTATTACCAACTGCACCGTCACAGTCATTGGCCCCCATCCCTACCCTTGCCATGTGGCACATGCACTCACCGTCGTTTCATGCACGCCGCACTCTCCCCCTTCCTTCTCACATCCACCCCTCTCCACACAGGCATAGCCCATACAGCATGCTCCAAGTGTACTTACCTGTTTGTCTGGAGGACCGTAGAGTAGCGTGTACTGGGGGAGGACACCATCCACGAGTTTCTCCAACTCCTCCGATGTGAAGGCAGGGGCCCTTTCCCCAGACACTTGAGTCATTGTCTCTTCCAAACCGAGGTCACAGCAGCACTTGCAGTGTAGGTCCTCTCCTATCGAAGATCAGGTATCGAGTGATTGAACAGATAGAAAATGGCGGTCACGTCCGCGGCGGTGCGTACCGTCACCGCCGGTGTACATCGTCATTGGCTCCTGGGACCCATAGGGTCCAATGTTAACAAATGCAGCATTGCATTGCGGTCTTCGATTGCCTACCACGATGGTGTACAATGCCAGCGCAGTTACCTCACATCCCATTGTCACAATTTACAGGTCAGGCAGCTGCCATTTCAGGGGCCCACATGGCTTCATTTTTAACTGCGTCACACATACCTAGGCCTAGACTCAACACACATACATACCACTTTTTCTGATTATGATTTGTGTTCTGTGTAAGCTGGTGGTACGTACCTCTGAGTTGTTTGACTCTGTGCTCGCTGTTGTCCTTCATAGGCACCGTCTGCTGGGACATGTGAGGAGATGGCGGCATCCTCCGGTGTACCGACCTGTCGAAAATGGAGGAAAGACATGTGATCATCACCTACAGGCTTGACCGTGCCACAATCCAGGAACTGTGTACCCAGTTGGAGCCAGACCTGATGTCAGCTATCCGCCATCCCACAGGAATCCCCCTTCAAGTGCAGGTGCTGTCAGTGCTCCATTTCCTTGCAAGTGGGTCATTTCAAACAACAGTGGCCACAGCATCAGGGATGTCCCAGCCTATGTTTCCCAACGTGTTGCCCAGATTGTTGTCTGCCCTGCTGAAACACATGCGGAGCTACATCGTTTTCCCTCAGGTGGAGGATTTGCCTACAGTGAAAGGTGATTTCTATGCCCTGGGACATATCCCCAACATCATAGGCCCATTGAGGGGACACATGTGGCTTTGGTCCCCCCCCCCACAGGAGTGAACAGGTGTACAGAAACCGGAAGAGTTATCATTCTATGAATGTACAGATGGTATGTTTTGCCGACCAATACATCTCCCATGTGAAAGCCAAGTTCCCTGGCTCAGTGCATGACACTGACATCCTGCGGCATAGCAGCATCCCTTATGTGATGGGTCAACTCCAGAGGCACCGTGTGTGGCTATTAGGTGAGCACCTGGAAGCAAGACAGTGGGAATGGTTGTCTGGGTCTGGGGATATCCCTACAGGTTAATGTGTGTCTAACAGTTGGCCCTCGCCATTTGCAGGTGACTCTGGTTACCCCAACCTGTCATGGCTACTGACCCCAGTGAGGAATCCCAGGACAAGGGCCGAGGAACGCTACAATGAGGCCCTTGGGCGAACTCGGAGGGTGATTGAGTAGACCTTCGGCCTCCTGAAGGCCAGGGTCAGATGCCTCCACATGACAGGTGGTTCCCTATTCTACTCACCAAAGAAGGTGTGCCAGATCATCGTGGCCTGCTGTATGCTTCACAACTTGGCTTTGCGACGACAGGTGCCTTTTCTGCAGGAGGATGGTCCAGATGGCGGTGTTGTTGCAGCTGTGGAGCCTGTGGACAGTGAAGACGAGGAAGCAGAAGAAGAAGACATGGACAACAGGGACTCAGTGATCCAGCAATATTTCCAGTGAAACACAGGTAAGAATACAAAGCTGCCTACTACATGTACTTTAACACTACTACCTATAAACTGTCTGTCGTTTTCACCCAGTGTATGGTCACTGAGTTGTCACTTTCCCTTACGATTTCACAGATGTGGGTCCCAATGTGTGACATCTGCTTTGATTCCTCATGGACTACAGCTGTGTGACATAGGTATGTTGACATTACAAATGAAAGAGCTTTTTGCTACAGTAATTGCTAATACAGTATTCCCAAATCACAGACTGACTCCAGATTGTTGTGTGATTTAAGGGTGTTTATTTTAGTGCTCAATATTGGAGGGGGTAGCAAAATGGTGAGGGGTGATTGCGGAGGAATATCCATGGCAGAGTTCAGTCTATTAGTCTCACAGGTGCATTGCCCTAATGGGCATAGGAAGTGGAGCTGGGGCAGTTAAAGGATGGACAGGGTGACAAAGTGGGACAGTAGGATGACATTCAGGGTGGTCTCATTTCTTGGTGGGGATCTTGGCATCATTCTCTGTCTTTGTCCTGGATCTCAGGGACCGTTTGCGAGGTGGTTCTCCCTCTGAAGGGGGTGGGGTGCTGGTGTGGTGGTCCTGTGGCGGTGCCTCCTGTCCACTAGCGCCGGCGGAGGTGGTGGCCAGTTCATCGTCCATGCTAGTGTCAGGGTCCCCTTGTAGTGCCACAGTGTCCCTCCTGGTGTTGAGTACTTCCTTCAGCACCCCCACGATGGTGCACAGGGTGGAATTGATGGCTCTGAGTTCCTCCCTGAAGACCACATACTGTTCCTCCTGCAGGTGCTGGGTCTCCTGAAACTTGGCCAGTACCGTTGCCATCGTCTCCAGGGAGTGGTGGTAGGCTCCCATGATGTTGGAGAGGGCCTCGTGGAGAGTGGGTTCCCTGGGCCTGTCCGCCCCCTGTGGCACAGCAGCCCTCCCAGTTCCCCTGTGTTCCTGGGCCTCCGTCCCCTGGACCGTGTGCCCACTGCCACTGCCCCCAGGTCCCTGTTGTTCTTGGGGTGGTGGGTTAGCCTGGGTTCCCTGAAGTGGTGGACACACTGCTGATTGACGTGCCTGGGAATGGAGGTATGGGCCCGCTGGGTGGGTGCTGTGCTGGTGTTTCCAGAGGGGGGAAGGTCTGTGGTGGCCTGTGACTGGGTGAGGGGAACCGACTGTCCCAAGGTCCCAGATGGGCCGGGCTGGTCATCTAGATCCAGTTGGACAGAGGTGCTGTCATCACTGTGGGCCTCTTCTGTTGGTGGTGTGGACATGTGTGGACCCTCCTGTCCGGTGACGTTGGGTAGGGGTCCTGCAGGGGTATAAAAGGATGTTTATTACATCTGTGTGTGCCACAGTGTGCAATGGGTGGGTGACCGTGTACCCCAGTGCTTGCATTCCTGTGTGGGACCTTGTGTGATGGTGGTTTAGGTTGGTGTATGGGTATGTGCAGTGGGCATGCTTTAGTGATGGGTGTCCATGCTTTGTTGTTGCATGCAGGGCTTGGGTTTGGGATGTGTGGTTTGTGATGTTGGGACATTTGTGAGAAGTTAGAGTGATGGGGGTGAGGGTAGGGGTATGTGCTGGCATGCAGGTAGGGTGGGGGATGTAATAGTTAAGATTTGACTTACCAGAGTCCATTCCTCCACCTACTCCTGCGAGGCCCTCAGGATGCAGAATCGCCAAGACCTGCTCCTCCCATGTTGTTAGTTGTGGGGGAGGAGGTGGGGGTCTGCCGCCAGTCTGCTGAACCACATGGTATTGTCTTGAGACCACGGAACGCACCTTCCCCGTAGGTCGTTCCACCTCTTCCTGATGTCCTCCCAATTTCTTGGGTGCTGTCCCACTGCGTTGACCCTGTCCACTATTCTTCTCCATAGCTCCATCTTCCTTGCAATGGAGGTGTGCTGCACCTGTGCTCCGAATAGCTGTGGCTCTACCCAGATGATTTCCTCCACCATGACCCTGAGCTCCTCCTCCGAGAACCTGGGGTGTCTTTGCCGTGCCATGGGGTGGTGTAGGTGATGTGTGGGGTGATAAGTGTGCTGATATGTAGTGGTGTGTAGTGTGAGGTGCGTAGAAGTTATGTGGGTGATGGTGTTGTGTGCCTGTGGATGCTAGTATTGTTGATGGTGGTGTCTCTCTGTGGCCTTCTCTCAGTAATTGTGGTTGTAGAGGTTTGTGGGTGATGTGGGTGTGTGTTTTATATTGTATTGGCTGTGTGGGAGTGGTGTGTGTATGTGTATCAGGTGTGTGTATTTCGATTTGTCCAATGTGGCTGTGTTTTGTATATGTGTGTGTATTTTGAGCACGGCGGTGTGTACCGCCAATGGAATACCGCGGTTGAAAGACCGCCACGTGGATTCATGGGTTGTGATAGTGTGGGCGTATTTCTGTTGCCGTGACGGTGGAGGTTTTGTTTTCGCCAGTTTATCACTGACCTTTGGTGTGGCGGACTTGTGTGGGTGTCTGAATTTTGGCGGGTTCCGTGCTGTGGGTCATAATAGCTGTAGCGGAATTCTGCGGCCGCTGCGGTGTGTTGGCGGTCTTCTGCACGGCGGTAAGCGGCTTTTACCGCCAATGTTCTAATGACCGAATACGCCCTCAATGATAGTTAAAAAGTGTCTTATATCTTTTAAGCAATGCCGAACCAAATGGTCTGAGATAGTGATCAGTATATCTAGATGTATTGTCTAAAGGAGATCCTATAGAGGATACAATGGTTCTCCCCGGAGGGTTCCTGGCATCTTTATGTAGTTTAGGAAGGAGGTGTAGAATGGGAATCTTTGACTTGTCGGATTTCAAAAGTAAAAATTCTTCCCATTCAAGGAGTCCCTTGTCCTTTCAATTAGTCAATAATTCTATATCAATAAGTTCAGGTTCGCTAAATTCTGATTTGCTAGAAATAGAATAACAATTAACATCAGTCAGTTGTCTTCCACCTTCCTGTAAATACATGTTCTGAGAAATGACCACAATGTTACCACCCTTGTCTGATTCGCATATCACTATCTCAGGGTCCATTTTTAGCCCCTCCAGTGGTTGGAGCTGTTTGTTGTTAGCTTTTTGGTTGTGTCTGTGCATATCTAATGTTCTTAAAATCCTAAATCACACTGTTCTCAAACACATTAAGGGCTTCACAGGATATCATAGGTAAAAAGGTGGATTTAGGTTTACAGTTACTTGGACAGTTAATTCCTAAATCAATGTCCGAGTTGAGCAAATTGAGGTAAGGGGTACTCATGATAAATGTCACTATTTTCTAAATCTGACAGAGTATGTAATAGATCAATGTCCCTAATCTGAAGTTTGCTAATGGCCGGAGTAGGGTCTTTCTGCTCTGGATTCTTAGATTTAAGCTCAAACCATTTTTTCAACTTTAATTTTCTCACAAAATGGAACAGATCCACCCTACTCTGGACATAAGCAAAGTTGGTTGTTGGACAGAAGGATAGGCCTAGCGATAACAGTTTCGTTTCTTCCTCAGTCAAAATACGATTGGAAAGATTTACCACATTCATAGTGCTTTTATTTGACCCCTTGTCTTTACTCCCACTGGTGTTTTGCTGTCAGATTTTTTACATTTTGCCTGCCTCTACCTCTTCCTCTTCTGCCTCCTCTGCCTTTTCTTCCACCTCCTTGATAGGGTTATTCTGCCCATTGCTCTGTCTTGTTTTGGGTTATACGTTGAAAAATTCTGTCTTGAGCTTCTCTGATCCATCCGAGTTTGAGTCGTATCTGACATATCTGAGGCGTTCCTATCAGAATGTTCACTTGAGCTAGATTGTTGGTCTTTGGCTGTACTTAATTCCTTGATGGATTCTCCCCATTATACAAATGATCATATTTCTTATGGAATGTATATATCTATAGACACAAAAACTAAAGTACGGTAATAGATCAAACAGGATGATGCATTGAGTGGAGTAGCATCTGTGTCAGTATCAGATTTGAGTTTGGCCATAGAAAGTGAAACAGACTCTGAAGATAGCAGAATTAATGCAGGACAGGCAAATAGGTCAACAAAATTGTCTCTCATTGAGAAATTAGATTTTTTATGGCGGGACCACCGTCAACCCTTTCAACTGAGGGGACAAAATTACAAAACATACAAAGGAGAAATAATAGACTAAGAGAGAGTGCAGGAAATGCAACAGGAGGAACATTTAAAAAAAAAACAACAGAAAATGAAATGGAAATGCAAGTAGAAATGGATAACAACAAAATAGTTATTAATTTATCAGATGTTACCTTCAATAAAGCTGAAATGCAATTGCTGTCATTAGGACTTTCATTCTGTCATGAGAATACATTTAGTTACAGTCGAACTAGGATTGACATTTTCAAATTTATACGGAAATTAAAGCTGGCCAAACTTCATTTGCACAAACCAAAACATGAAGTACATACCCTTAGTGTAATGACTTTGAGTCAAGATCAAATGTAAGGTCAATTATAAATCACTGATCTGCCCTATATGTAGGATCTGGGTGAATTATTAAATGAAAAATTGGATAATCAAGAACCAACTTCCACACAGCAAATAGTTGAGCATTTATCACTGAATGTTTACAATCAAGCAGGAAAACCTTTCAAATCCAGATCTACAGTTTCACCCTTTTCCCTGCGCATTAGTATTGAACTCTTCAATGAGAGGGAGGTTGAAGATGTTGAGAAGTTAAATCATACTACTCAGAGAATGCACAGGAAATACAACTATCAGAGTGAGATCTTAAAATGTAATCAATAAATTGCAATCGCACAATCATGAAGTGATTCGTAATTCTGATAATGGCGGTAACATTGTGCTATGGCCACTTGTTGATTATATGGAAGAGGCATATAAACAACTGAACGATAAACAATGTTATATCAGAAGAACTTTACAGCATGTAAGGGATACTAATGCCAAATATCCAAGTCCAACTTTTAACCTTAAAAAAAATAAAGGATTGTTCACTAAAAGTGAGTATTCATTCTTACTTAATGGCTTTCTGCAATTACCATCTATCTATTTGATACCCAAGATCCATAAGAATGTATTGCCGCCACCGGGCATGGCAATAATTTTGGCAAGGGACAGTACATTTGAGAACACATCAAAATATGTGGACTTTTTTTTATGGGAATAGGTATGTACTTTACAATCTTTTGTGCAGGATACTGGAGATTTCCTGAAAAGGATTTATGATATCCAGTGGCATAATGAATATCTGTTGATGGCACTTGACGTGATTTCTTTGTATACAAGTTTAAATAATCATAACAGCCTACGGGCTGTAAAATAATATTTGAGGGGAAGATCATTGAGATTATGCAATCATAATAGAATCTTGTTTTCAATGATTAAGTGGAGCCTTGAAAATAATGTATTTCGGTTCAACAAAGAGATATTTCAGCAGCTACGTGGTGTGGCAATGGGTGCCTGCTCCTCCCCCTGCTATGCTTTTCTACATGTGGGATGGTGGGAGGAGCAGGTGCTCATGGCAGACCATGGCGCACTTTTGGATGAACATGGAGTGTGCTGGCCAAATTACATAGACAATTTAATTGTCATATGGAGAGGACAGCCATGGTATTTGTTGAAAGTATTGATACAAAATTAGGTAAGTTACATTTTACAGTACATATGAATAGACGACAGGTAGAATTTTGGATGTGCAGGTATTTATAAAAGATAATAAAATTGAAACTTGGCTATTCAGGAAAGTCACAGCGAGTAATTCTATATTACATGCCAGCATCTTAACATCTTAAGACCAGCATCCCATATGGTAAAATGATTCAACTTAGAAGAAATTGTAGCGGTAAGGATGATTTAGAAAAATGTCAAGGTGCGGCAAGAAACAGATTTCTAGTATGAGGATATACCAGAGAAACCCTTGAGCAAGGCCAATTTGAAAAGTAGGGAATCTGTTTGGTTTGGGAAGAGAACTAAGTCCCAAGAGACAAATGTAAGATTGATCTTAGCGTATAGAAACAAGAGAAACAGCTCTGGTCGATCATTAGAAAACATTGTTCTTTGGTTCAAGGTGACCCAGTACTAGGCACTACTGTTTCCAAGTCACCACCTATTACATTTAGAATAGCCCCCTCAATGATGGATGCCTTTGTTAAGAGTAGTCCTGAATTGATGGAAAAACAAAGTTGTCTCTCTCCAAGAAGAGGTTTTTATCAATGCATCTCCTGTAGAGCCTGTAAATCTGGGATTAATACCACTGTATATACGACGCCATTCCATGAAAGACAGCAAAAGATAACTGTTTTTTTTAAATTGTAAAACTTAATAAGCAGTAAATGTATTGGAATATGATTTTATGTTAAGATATGTTGGTAGCACCAAATTACAAGTTCACAAAAGAATTATTCAACATTTAAGAATCATTACCAACACACATAAAATAGATACCTAGTAGCATGACATTTCAATGAGTGTAATGACAATAATCTCATTTGCCTTAAGTACTATGTAATTGATGCAGTCCCTAAGAGGATGTGGGGAGGCAACTGGGATTGCTTACTTAAGCAACTGGAGGCACAACATATTTTAAATTTGGATTCCAATGCTCCAAATGGGTTGAATTTGGAAGAGGAGTTGCATGCATTTTTGTGAGATTATTTTCTTGTTGGCAAGCACACAAATAAATGAAAACCCTTCTATAGATAATTCACTGAATGTACTTGGAATTGCTCTTAAAATGATGATACGTGGGTAAGTGCAATATTTGAAATGCTGTGGTGTCATAATTGACCACTGTAATATAGTAAAGTCAGCCCATTATGGGCGGATTTGTTTTCAAAATGACGGTACATAGGTCAGTGCCTATACAACTGGATATATCTGTGTGCATTTATTACAGATATTACATAGGAGCATTGGATTAGGTCAATAATGACTTCAGTCAAGAAGATAAGAATTCTTACATCATATAGAAGGAAAAATAACAAATTACTTGAAAACATGTATTTTAAGGATGCCTTCACAGCTTATTTTGCACAACTTTTTATAACAGCTTTCTAACTAGAAGTATTTATGAGTTTTGAAAATATTGATTTTTACTAATGTGATCAGTAAATCATTCATTCCAATCTTATCGTCATGCTTAGAATGTAAATTATGTAATTGTTTACAAAACTGTATTTATTGTGATAATATTGTATACTAAGTTTGTGGTAATTGACTGATAAATTGTGAAAGTCTGACTTCTAGGACCAAAGTTCAGATGACTACCATATACACGAGTGCGTATGTGAAAAAGTCCAGGCTTGGTTGAAATGCGTTTTGGCGGATATACTGCAAAAAAACATGAAAATGTACCTGTTAGAGATTTTTAAAGTAACTATAACTTGTGCCCTAAGGCCTTCAGCTGTGCGTGGCAGGGGTTGGCCACCCCAAACCACCTAGAGTCTGTGGGCTGGCCCAGATGCTGTGGCCAACCTCTGTAGGCACCCTAGGCACCCTTGGGGGGGTGTTTAATTTTCTCTGAAATGAGCATTGGTGCCAGAATGCGCCCTGGCCTGCTTATTTTAAAAAAACAAAACGTCTACTCAACTGGAGTACTTACTACAAGCAAATTAGTAAGTGCTACCTCGTTGGGTATATGTATTGTGCATATTCTACACTATAGCTGTGTAAAGGACCCCAAGGTAATGTCCCCAGTGACCTTGTGTGTTTGTAATTTTCACAAAGTAATTGTTCCTTGATTGTCTTCATATAGAAATCTGCAGTAACATGAATCCTCATGGAGAGACGATGACGTGACTACAAAGAGTTGAATCTCGACCAAACACGGGTACTTCCTCTTAATTATATGTACTAAGTGCTTCTTTGTTTGACAGCGACATGCTTCTGTTCCTCTGCATGAAGAATGCATCTCCAAAATTGGCAGGATACAGGCTTTTTGGCAAGCAGTTGATCATCCTGGAAAAGGCGGGAGGAAGTTGCATACCACTAACTCATATGTGATGGGGACTGTGTGTGAAGTCTGAAGGCCCTTGCGGTCCTTGCCTGCTCCCAACCTCCAGCAGGAACCGGCATTCCTCCCACACACAGGGAGCAACAAAAAATGCTACTCCCAACATGTAGGAGCAATCCTTTCATCCACTCTACAAAAATCAACTAGACTGGATGCCACTGTACTCTACTGTAGTCTACATCCCTTTTGAAAACTGTACACACACATATCTATCTATCTATCTATCTATCTATCTATCTATCTATCTATCTATCTATCTATCTATATATATATATATGTATATATATATATACATATATGTATGTATATATATATGTATATATATACACATATATATATAAAGCGTACTGGAGGTTCGAGTTTCAAAAGAAAAACTCTGGTGCCATTTGATTAATCTTCACCAAATTCTCAAAACTAGTATGCTAATCACTTCAGCTGCTGTCTGGGAGATTCGTCAACTGGGGGCCGAGAAAAAAGGTGGGGGGGGCACAAAAACTTTTTTCCAATGCAATTTCCCATAGAGATTTTAGACATGGCGACAGCCTGAACCGCTGAGCAGAATTACACCAAATTTGACAGAAGGGTAGATCTTTGCCCAGAAAGAGGCCTTTATGTAATTTGGTGCACACCTGTTTAGTAGTTTTGGAGATATAAAGGAAAAAGAAATATAGATAAATAGAGACACAAATCCTCTGTGGATCCGACAGATCTCATGGTGAGATCTGATTGACTGGCAACACTTCAACCAGATTGTTTTGGCAGCCATCTTAAGACTCCAGACTGAGCCCACAAAAAACCCCCAAAAGGGGCATAGTAGGAATACTCTGACCCCTAGGCTGGATGGTGGGGTACGCAAAATCAAGGAGGATCTGCAAATCTGGGCTCCTGCTCTTAGTTTATATTTGCCCCTTGGGTACTCCATACACAGGAGGTGCGTGATAGATTCTACTATTAACCACATACAATAGGTGCATTACAAGCTGATGAGGCTTCAAAGCACATGAAATGCAATTTGAGGATTTTTATGTACACCGTACAGGGCACATGGTCAGTAAAGACTTCTGTAGGCTCAGTGACTTCAAAATACACAATAACTCTTACTAGAGACTATGACCCTGTTGGACACACTTCAAATATTGCTTGTTGTTGTAAGAAAATGGCTTTTTGCAGATCTCTCCCCATGTTTTGCCTCCATTTGAACTACTAGAGGTGGGTTTCTGGCTTTGATTGTGCCGTGGACTCTGCTAACCAGGGCCAGGGCCAGTGATCTGCTTAAAAGTTATATGTGAATTAGGTGTAATTAAAATTGGTTCTGACAACCTACCTGTAAGACCCTAGTATATGGTAAGGCATATAGGTTTAGAGACCCCAGTGGATTTAATGCACTTAAGTGTGCCCTGTTGTGGTGTTTGCTATCATGTTAAAGCCAGCCCTGCTTTAAGGGCTACTTTTAACATAAAGGTATGCCCAAAACTACATTTAATTATGTATACCTCACCCCTAAGGTCAACCCTACTTGCCCCAAGGGTAGGGTGCCTTGCAATTGAAAGCAGGGACATTACACGATCTGTTTTATATGCCCTGGTGAGGGAAAAACTGCCCATTTCATGTTTACCTATTGTAGTACTGCTAGCTCTATCGGCTAACATGGGAAGGCTTCATTAAACTTTAATAAAGTTCAACTTTTGACAGAAGTTTAGTTTATTTTTAGTTTAGTTATTAGAATTTATAGAGCGCATAGCGACCCAAGGGCATCCCAGCGCTAAAGCAACGAAAGACACGAATAGGTAGGGGGATCAATGTTAATTACGGAATAGAATAGTTTTTAGCTTTTTCCTGAAGAGTCGCTCAGAGGATTCATAGCGGAGCTCCATGGGAAGGGCGTTCCAAAGATGGGCAGCCTTGCTGGAGAAGGAGTTATTGCCCCAAGCTCTCTTAGACCAAGAAATGTGTGCATACCTGAGAGAGGAGGATCGTAGATTCCTAGATGGAATATGCAGGAAAATTTGTTTTCTCAGAGAGATGGGACCCTTTCCATGAAGGGCCCTGTGGACAATGCAGAGAGATTTAAAATGGATCCGTTCTTTGATGGGGAGCCAGTGAAGAGTAGAAATAGCCGATTTGGCGGACGAATATTTTGAGGAGTGAGTAAGAAGCCTAGCAGCTGCATTTTGCACTCTCTGCAGCTTCTTTATAACATAAAGCGGTGAGCTGAGGAACAGGGAGTTTCCATAGTCCAGCCGGGAAAGGATTAATGCTTGAATGAGGATTCTTCTGGCCGTAGGAGGGAGAAGGGTGAGAATCTTCCTAAACATGCGTAGGAGACCAAAACAAGTAGAGGAGACTTTATTGGCTTGGGAGTCCATAGTAAGCCGAGGGTCAAGCAGCACACCTAGAGTCTTAACAAGAGGTTTGGGAGGAGGAAGATTGCTGAAGGTGTCTGAAAGCGTTGGGAGAAGAAGAGCAGGGGAACCATTGCCCAGGACCAAAACTTCCGATTTCCCATCGTTGAATTTGAGTTTGGACTCAGTCATCCAGTTGGCGATGTCGCTCATACAGCGGGAGAGGTTACCCACAGACAAGTCTCCAGAGCTGGAGAGGGACACCACCAACTGAGTGTCGTCTGCATAAGTGACCAGTGACAGATTATGAGGGGCGATCACTTTAGCTAATGGTGACGGATAAACATTAAAAAGAGTAGGGCTAAGGGACGAGCCCTGGGGGACTCCACATGCCAAGGGGAAGAGGCCAGAGAAAAAGGTACAGTCCAGGACTTGGAAGGATCTACCTTTAAGAAAGGAGCAAAACCAGGAAAGGGCGGAGCCTCCTACCCCTATATCTGATAGTCTCCAGAAGTGAGCTAGAATAGTTATTCAAAGTGTCAAAATAATAGTTACAACTAATTCAACAACGTGCCAAGGTAAGACATAATATAACTATTGTTGGAAAGTTTTGGAGCTGCTTCCCTAAAGTTACGTAAAATAGCCCTGTAGCAGCCTCTTCCGATTGGTCAGTGTTGGAAATTGGGTCTCCAGTTGGCAAAGGTATGCACCCTGTCTAGGTAGGGACCTCAATCTTAGTCAGGGTAAGTAAGTTACACACCATAGAAAACCTGTGCTCACCCTCTGGTAGCTTGATGCAGAGCAGGCAGGCTTATCATCAGAGCCAATGTGTTAAGCATTTGCGTAACACACTCACACCAGTACCACAATGACTATACCACAAAAGAGACTCTACACGTGATTATCTAAAAATATATTTCTATATTGTTTATATATCGTAAAACCAAAATTACATAAATCATAAATATTGGGCATACTGAATCATTACTGAATGGTACTCTGCATCCTGACAGTGCAAACATCAAAAACAATATGCATTATTCCATCATGGCATGAAATGCAGCAGTAAAACAGATGAATCATCACGTCAGAATAAATAAATGGATCATGAAATATCCCCACCAGAACATAGGGTGCAGCACATCCGCATTCTTCTTACGTGTTATAGGGTAATCAAGGATCCCAGGTAGGGCACAGAAGACTACTAGTTACATTATGGTAATCCTATGCCTCTCTCTGTGTTTGTTACAGAGGTGTTGTCCTCAGCAAGCAATGCCGCCAGGCTCTGCCCAATGTAAGAAGTGAGTGGGACACACACCCAGTAGAGTATCGCAGGGAGACCCTCCTTGGGCCCCTGCGTGTTGAATCATCAAAGAGGCAGCTGCCGTGAGCACATGATGCAGTGACACAAGGCCTTGGGCAACCTGTTTCTGTTCGGGTGCTCTAAGCGCAAGTACGACAGGCCGCGAGGTGCCCACAGCAGAACTGGGGCACATGGCTGATAAAGCAATGTAGCAAAGTGGCAGTCCTTCTTGCAGCCCAGCAGGCCATAAGTCAGCACAACAAAGCAAGTAATTGTAATTCCAATGGTGGTTCCTCTGGTAGCACAGCGGTCCTCTGGCAATGTGCAGCATGTAGAGCTAGCAGCGTCTGGTTACAAGTCCCACGCCGTGTCTAGTTAGACCATGGTCAGGGATCAGCTGGCACCAGGGCAACCAGCAGAAAAGCAATCCAGTGAGTCCTTTAGGCCACCCAGCAATTAGCAGACAGCAGTGTAACAGCATAAAAGTAGTCCAGATGAGTCCTTTGTGCAGCACAGCAGTCATTCTGACAGAGGCTCAGTTCCGGATCCAAAAGTGCTCTCTCTACATGGGGTCGCCCCTGTACTTATACTCATAAATGCCTTTGATGTAGGGGGTGACTTCAAAGGAACCCTTTTAAGTGTACAAAAAAGCCCTTTCAACCCAGTCCTGACTACAGATATCAGTAGGGGGTAAATCAGCCCTTTGTATGAGGGCAGGACACAGCACATACAAATGTAATGTGTAAGCAGCCACTCCCTCTCCCAGCTCAGGCAGACTATCAGTATGCAGATGAAGGCAGATGCATCTTCTGTCACATTCAGCCCTTTCTGTTTTGTCATTCTCTGGAAAGTATGCACTAAGCTTAGCTGTCACTCAGCCCTAGAAGTGGATTGGAGTCAGGCTACAAAGCACATGGGGCCTCAGATTTCTTTGGGTGCTCTGTGCCCTCCTAACAATGCCAAGGATGTGCTGTTTTTACAATACAGAGCTCCATGGTACACTTTTTCACAGATGCATCAGAAATTCTGATGCATTCGTTGGCGCTAAACTGACGCATTGATGGACTAGCGTAAAAAAAATGCCGCCACTCCAGCAATCCAAGGAAAGCTCCCATTGACAAAAGCCCTGCATCAGTTTAATGCCTGCTGTGAGCAGGCGTTAAAGTTCTGATGCAGTGAAGGCACAGAATGACGCAGTGAAATCTTGTAAATTTCACTGTGTCAGTTCTGCATGGCTTTTAATGGGGGAATGCCTGCCTTGCATACATTATACCTGGTGCAAGTACAATGTGTCACACAGCTTTACAAACTGACACAATAGTCCCTTTGCACCAGTTCATAAAAGTGGTGCACTGTAGGGGACTGATTTGCACCACCACTGCATAAAAAAATGATGCAACGGTGGCACAACCGGCTGGTAAATAAGCCCAATAGAGTTATAAGCACAGTGAAATGCCCACTTTCTAAAGGTGGCATTTCTAAATTAGTAATGCAGAATTCAAATAGACCAGTAAGAAGGATTTCTCACTACCATTCCAAACATGCCAAACATGGCAACACTACTCTTTTCTGATCAGGAATCTCCACTTGACAGCATATAATGGATTCCCCAATGCTAACCTATGAGAGAAGCAGCCCTCACAGGAGTGAAAAATGAAGTAGATTGTTTCTCACTACCAGGACATGCAAAACATAAAAGTACATGTTTTACCGTTTACTTACACAGCACTCTTCCCATAGGGTTACCTAGGGCCTACCCTAGGGGTGAGCTATGTGTAATAAAAGGAGAGTTTAGGGCTTGGCAAGTAGTTTTAAATGCCAAGTCCAAGTGGCAGCAAACTGTGCTTGAAGGACCTGCAATGGCAGGCCTGAGACAGGGTTGAAAGGCTACTTCTGTGGGTGGAACAATCAGTGCTGCAGCCCTCTAGTAGCATTTTATTTATAGGTCATGGGTATATGATATACCACTGTACAGGGATATCAGATATGCCAAACAGGTGCAAAACAATCATACCATGTTGTAGGGGAGATAGCACTTGCACTTTAGCACTGATTAGCAGTGGTAAAGTGCCCAAAGTGATAAAGGCTACAAAAGTAGGTCAGAAAAATAGTAGAAGGAAGGAAAAACGTTTGGGGCAACAATGCAAAAAGGGCCAGGTCCAACAGTCAGCTTTGACAGGCTGAGCCAAGCTGCTCTGATGAGGTGTGAAGTGGCCTGGGCTAAAACAAAGGGACCAACTGTTGGGAGATCTGCTGTTGTAGATGCCAGGACAGGAAGGGGGTTGGGTTGCCAAACTGAGCTTTAATGGGAGAAGGCCAGAAACCAGGCCAATCCCCCACTTCCTGCACCCCCAGCCTGATGGGGGCTTCTCAATTAGATTAGGAGAGGGATTGGAAGGAGAGTGTAGGGAAAAGTTAGCCACACTTATGGGTAGGCTTAGCCAGACCTAAACCACCAGGTGAAACTTTCTCCATTTGGATTTTTGCTAAAAAGTGCATCCCAGTAAGTGGTCATTAAATAGGGTGGCAACTAGAACACCATTGGTTATGGGTCACCCCTCCTTGCCAGCCCAGAATGAGGAATTAATATAGGAGAGCTGCACAGCACCTCATATTTCTGGAAACATCAAGAGAAGAAGGACTGCCCTGCTGAGCCGCTAGTCTGCACAAGAGAGGACGGCACTCACAAGGACTGCACCTGCTGCACACTCTGGGCTTCACAAAAGAGGACTTTGCCTTGCTTAAAAAATTAAGGCATGGAATCCATGAAAGCAACAGGTATAAAAGAGCTACCCAGGGTCACCTGCATCAACTCCTGTAAGAAGAGACCAGCGTCCAGCTGACATTTAAGGATTTGGCCAGGTTCC
Organism: Pleurodeles waltl; assembly: GCF_031143425.1. Taxonomy (NCBI): domain Eukaryota; kingdom Metazoa; phylum Chordata; class Amphibia; order Caudata; family Salamandridae; genus Pleurodeles; species Pleurodeles waltl. The sequence continues at coordinate 229,121,202 of NC_090437.1, read as the reverse complement.
TTGTGGGAATTGTAGTCCCAACTCTAAAGGAGCAACTTAGAGCTCCTGGACCCTTGGCAAGTGTTGTGGACCTTTGTAGGAAAGTCCTCCTTTTTGCCCTGGTCACCCCCAAACTTTTTGGACAGGTACTGGTGGTTACTGACTATTGGCTCTGCACTGGGTACTGCTGACCAGTCTCAGGGTCAGTGCTCTGTGTAAAGTGGATATGCAAATTAGGCTAATTATAATTGACAAAATTAACCTACCTATAAGTCCCTAGTATATGGTAGGGCATGGAGGTTTAGGGACCCCAGCATAGGTAGTTCCCCATAGGTGCACTGCTGAGGTGCCCAGTGCCATTTTAAAGGCAGGCCTGCCTTGCTGGCTGCTTTTAAATTAAAGTTAGATGCAAATTCATCTTTGGAATTAAAAGTAGTTCCAAAGTCTTAAACTACCTTATTTTTACATATAAGTCACCCCTAAGGTGTGCCCTATGTGCCCCTAGGGCTGGGTGCCATGTAACTATAAGCAGGGACCTTATAAAAATAGTTTTAAAAGCCCTGGTGAGGTGAAACAGCCAAATTCGTGTTTCCCTCATTGTAGTGAATGGCCTCCATAGGCTAGAATGGGGAGACTTTATTTTAATTTAAAAAATCCCCTTAAGTAACAGATACTACAAGTTTGGTATCAAATTAATTGTTATAATAAATCCCACAACTTCCAGTTGTTGGATTTAATATAACTTGTTCAGATAAAGAGTTTTAAACTTTACCTGAAAAGTTGCCAACTTCAGCCCTGCATTGTTTTTGCTGCTTTGCTCTGATTGGCCAGCCTCTGGCAGCCTGGCCAGGCTGCCTTGATGAGGTGTGAAGTGGCCTGGCTCAACACAAAGAGATGTGCCTGGGGTAGGAGATCTCCCATCAGCAGATGGGGAAGCAGGAAGGGGGAGGGTTGCCAAACTGGTCTTCAAAGGCATAGAAGGACATTTGGAACAACCCAGCAACACCCTCACATCCTGCAAACCCAGACAACTAGGTGCCCCGTTGATTAGATTAGGAGAGGGCGGGAGAGGGGTGTGTTTATGATTTTTAGCCACACCAGTGGGTGGGCTCAGCCAGATGTAACCTCCAAAAATCACTTTCAGCCATGATGGATTTTTGAGGAATGTTGCTCCCTGGGACTGACTTTTGCCACACTTCCCAGGAAGTGGTCATCACAGGGGAAAGACCCTGCCCCTGATTGGAGAACCAGGACCCCCTGTTTTTCACCCAGGAGCAAGGATAAAACTGGCAGACCTGCACCCACACCTCAGATCCCCATCAGATTTGAACAAGGAAGAACTACAGGAGAAGGATTGCCCTGCTGGATGCCTGACCTGCATCTGGACCCTGCACTCTGTAGGACTGCTACAGCTGCACACTTGGGCTTCAGCACAAGAAGGACTTTGCCTGGCTTCAACTGGTACTAGGAGGGACTCCCTGTTTGCTACAGGTGAAAACTTGCTAACCAGAGTCCTCTCCACCAGCTCCTGAAGAAACCAACCAGCTGACTACTGTCCAGTGGCCAAAAAGGAGTTTGTGCCAGGTGCATTCTGGGAGTTGTAGTCCACACCCTCAAGGAGCATCTCAGAGCTTCTGGAACCTTGGGGTGAACTGTGGACCTCAAAAGAACCTTAAAAGAACATCTGAAAGAAGATCCAGAAGTTTGAAGAAGTTTGGAGAACTTTTGAAAAAACGCTCCATAGAGGGACCGACCCGCCACAGCAACTCAACCGTGACCCAGCCTGACTTGCAGGTTCACCCCGGTGAAGAAAATCTCCCAAAAAGAGACTAAGGTCCATATTTATACTTTTTGCTGCAAAACTGCACCGATGCAGTTTTGCGCCGAAAATATTACCGCCGGCTAACGCCATTTCTTTGCGCCATGCGGGCGTCACATTTATACTTTGATGCACGGCAGCGCAAACTACAGGTGTGAGTAATTTTTTTTTACTCAAACCAATGTGTCACATCGTGAAGGAAAACTACGTTAATGCGGTGAAAATTACTGTGAGCCGGTTTACGACGTCGCAAACCGGATACGTGCCCTTTTTTTACGTTATTGCATCAAAAAGCAGCGCAAACACTGCAAAATGTGCTAAGGATAGCCAAAATGGATCCCAGATGCTTGCACAGACCCCAGGAAGATGACAATAGACCAGGAACCAGCCAGGAGGACCCACACAAGGCCCAGGACAGGGAGAAGAAGAAACAAAAGTGCAGCTTCAGTGCAGAGGAGCAGGAAATTCTGGTTAAAGAGGTGACAGAACACCAGCACCAACTGTTTGTCACCTCAAAGTTGCCAATCAGTAGGAGAGAGGCAATATGGCAACAAATTGTTGACAAGATCAACAGTGTGGCAGAAGTACAGAGAACAGTCATCGAGTGCAAGAAACGCTGGCATGACTGCAAGCGCAGGACCAAGGAAAAGATGTCCAGGAACAGGAAGGCAGCACTGCAGACTGGAGGTGGGAGTCCAGCACCACAGGAGGCCCTGGACCACATGGAGGAGATGGTGGCAGCCGTCATCCCTGAGGAGATCATCACAGGGATTCAAGGACAGCGCAGACTACCAGGAGACAACACACAAGCAGGGTAAGTCACATGGGGAATTAAAATGCACAAATTTTAACTGTAAGCGGGGGGTGGACATACCTACTACACAATGCATGGAAGTCATGATATTCAGGGAGTGGAATGGGTAAAGGGGCACGGCACGGGGGCATGGTCCGTTCAGAGGAAACCTGGGGCACAATACTACACAACACCAACAACCTTTGCATGGGGGTATGCTGCCATGCCAAGGATGTTGCAAAGGTAAAGCCAGGCCAGAAGGGCAGGGTAGAACGTAAAAATGGCAGCCCTTCACACATCAGCCAGTATTCTCCCTACATTAACTAGGGCCAAGTTAACAACCTCTGGCCATATCTGCAAGTGGAATGTAACATTGACAACAGTTGCCACTACCACCTCTGCTGTGTGTGCAGGTCAAGTAGCTAATGGCAGTAATGTCCCCATGGATCAAACACACACAAATTAGAGGGTTCAGGACTACAACGTTATCAATCCCCTGAAATCAGTACAAATGTTTCTATCCTGTCAAATTGCTTGTGATTGTCCAAAGTTGCTACAAACATCAGCCATTGTCATAAACATTAGGAGGTACACAGCACTAATGCCATACTCATGCTGTATGTAAGGGTCCACCCTGTGCCTGGTTCACAATAGCTGCAATGACACCATGCAACATCCCAAATGTCATACTGCTCAGACAACAGCATTGAGGGGGGGGACACATGTAACTGGTTACAGAAATACACTTGAACAGTCAGAGGAGGAAATGGAACACTGCTAGGACTATCAGTGCAATCCAATGTGAAACACATTCCCCAACATCAGCAGTACACATTAACAATGCTGACATCCATATCGTGCCATAACAATGCTATACATAGTATATGCTAGATCTCAACAACATATAGGTGGATGTGAAAGATCAGAGACTGGGGCAGTTCCAGATTGTTAAGTGTGGTGCTTGTGCCACCAGAGCACCCACAGCCAGTGAAAGGGCTCACCATGAGGATGGAAGTAGACGGAGGGTTGAGTAGGAAAAGAAGGTGGCAATTCACAATTTGGCCTGAACCAACACCTAGAGGATGTGATGCTGACAAGTCCACAAACTGACCACAATACATGTGACATGAAGGTGGGACATAGGCCTGGGAGAATGCTTATATTATAGACATGAACAATGAACAGGAGCCAAGATCACAATGTGAAAATAATCGGAAGGCAGGCAGGTCACATTACAAATCCCACAACACAGACACACTAATTGTACCATATCTCATTGAAGAGAACAATGGCTCTCCTGCGGATATGCCTGTCCAGGACTACCCTGGTGACATGGATGACGAGCTGACAAACATCAGCCAGCAGACCCTCCAAGATCTCCTTGGAACCCTCCAGACCCCACCTTCAGTCTCAAGGAGGAGCACAGAACTAGCAGCCATCACAGAGGACCCACCCACCACCCCAATTGTATGACCTGCCAGCTCCAACACAGCTGAGGCTGATGACCCTGGCACCAGCTTTGAGCAAACTGTAGTTGGAGTACAGCGGGAGCTGGCCAAGGAGGTGCGGGTGGGGATGCAAACTATGGCAGCCAGCCTAGAGGGGGTGCGTTCGTGCATGATGTCAACTGAAGAACAGGCAGCAGCTATGCAAGGGTGAACAACAATCAGCACAGCTGTAATAGAGTTGACGCAACACCTACAACAACAATCCTGTCAACGCGTGCACGATTGCAATATTGAACCCCTCAGGGTCGACCTGGCTGCCTACCACCGTGATGTGGCTGCTATTCTTAAGAACCACCAGCTCCTCCTTGCTGCAGTACTGCCCTTAAGAGCCCCACAGTTGCCAGCTACCGGGATGTCTGACTCCATGTCTTCAAACACTGTGGTGTGTGTTGCCCCTTCGCAACCACCACCACCAAGGGCAGAGGAGACAACACACACATCAGAAGATAAAGACGTGGAACAGATCACCTTCACCCGTAAGAGTACCCGGTAGCACTAGTCCCTGCCACATGGACACCTATTACCAAGGTCCTGTGCTTTGTAACATGCTAGTCTTGTAACAACTGTACTCAAGCACTGTTCTTCAACCCACTGTTTATCTTGTCACCCTGCCCTGTGATTGTCTCTCACTACCTCATTGAAAAAATCCTGTCCCTCTGCACTGTCTGACACTTCACCCCAGCATGTCCAATGACATGTCCTTTTGCACTTGTGTAGGATCACAATGGAAGATGTCACACTAATGGACTCACAATCATGGACAATGTACATATTGCACTACAGCACTTTTAAATAAATCGCACTTACACAACAACTTTGTCTCTGTGTAATGTGATACATCAACCGTGATGGCCATAAGTGATGTTTACTTCAGGTCAATGATTATTGATTGTCAATACACCTGACCTGAATGAATCTTGGCTGATAACTATGCACAGTGGTCTGGATTGTACCATCATCTGCCCTTCCTGAGGGTTATTTCCTGGGCAAATATAAACTATACACCGTAATGCTGTGTTGGACAGAATAACACTTCCTCAAGGGATGTCTAAGCCAGAAATTAGTGCCTTCAATTTTTACTGAAAGTCAAAACTTACGTATGTGACATTTGCCCCAATTTTTAGCTAACACACACCAAGCAGCATGAATGGATGTGTATGAGTTTCCATACAAATTAGTCACCAGGCTGAACATTGTAACAAATGATACTTGTGAATTATGTATACCATACTACATGAGAGCATACTACCACTCACCATATAAGGATTCACTTGGACATCAGGCTGCAGGCAGACTTAACACAGTGTCCCCAATACCAAATCTGTTAGCAAAGTATGTGACATTGAAAACATACATCACAAAATAACCACACTTTGGGATCCATAGTAACCGTGAGTGGTGGGTGCAATGAATGGCCGATTCTTAGCTAAGTAGCTGTGGTGTAGCTGCCAAAGTAACAGCTCAGTTGGGATATGGTTGCAGCATGGGACACAAAAGCTAATACAAAAAAGACACTCTTCACTCATGGCAAGGCCCTGATCTACAAGCATTTGACACATACTGTAAAGGGTTACCTAGATATTTATTAAAAAGTAAAAACAGAAGCTAAAACCAGGGGAAACACCTTAGCTAACCTAAACTACTCTAACTACACATTACCCACAACTGTCCCTAACTAACCTAAGCTAAACTTACTTATCACATTTAACGTACCAATCTAAACATCAACCCCCCACGCCCCTTATAAGATGGGACACATGGAGGACAACATATACTAACCTAAACACATACTATCTTATACTAAACAAATATATATATATATATATTTTTTTTATTATTTTTTTTAAAACACCAAAACCCTACATCGTCCCCCACCCACCCACTCACACACATAATAAAAAACTGTTGTAAAAAGTATGATACCCCCACCCACCACTACTAACTAAACTAACAGCTTATACTAACCTAGCACTAAGCCCACTAAATCCACTAATTTAAATAACCAGGAAAGAGGAGGGAGGGGAGGGAATCATGGCTGAGTATAAGCCTACAAGTTGGCCCTCCGCAGGGTCTTTTTGATGGCACGGACCCTCTGATTCACTTGTGCCACCTCCTGCTGCTGTCTGGTCATTTTACGCAACACACGGTTCAAGTTCAGTTGCATCTGGTTAAAAGCTGCAGAGTCTATGACTGCAGCAGGGGTGGTCTGGGTGCCAGTAGAGGAAGTATGGGCCCTTGTCGGTGCCATGTCTTTAGGATGAGGTGCAGGTGGTGCTGTGACAGTTCCTGGAGCTGTGGATGTTGATGATCCAGAAATTGTCCCTGCTAATGTTGGTGCCACCTGGGTGGTAGTGGTGGGGCTGGTGGTGGTGGCTGTGGTGGACACAGAAGGGCCCCCTTGGGCAAATGCCCTCCACACTCCGGAGGCTCTTTCATGGCAATAACGCCTTGCCATGTTGCGGAACCCAGACTCCACATCCAGATTGTGGCGGTAACGCATTGCCCTGCACTGAAACTCTCGAATCTGGATGGGAGTCATATTGTCAGCTGTTAAGACAAATAGAAAACCAAACATAGGTAATTCATTGTGTGAAATGGCTCAAGAAGTAAATCAGACAATACATCTAATGTACCTGAAAAAGCCCATATCATCATACAGATCACTGATTGTCCCTGAGGCAGTACATGCCAAGCCAGCATACACATGTCCTGTCATCAAACAGCACATCAAAACCCTAAAAGATGGGTAACAACTGGAATGACTTTGGCATCATTGTTCAGCCACTTGTCAGGTAAAAATCATGCTGCAAATCCTCCACCACTGACAGGCCAACAAATGACTATGATCTTGATGACAATCTAGGGCCACAAGATCTGCGAGTTGTAAATGGAATTGCCAGTATAGAATGCAGGTGCTAATCATGAGTGGGTATCCTAGGTTTGGAAAAGTGATTTACAGATTTACATGTTTGTGTACTACACTAGGATCATCAGTCCTAGGTACACTATTCACAACCCTACGCCTGTGCCTGAGGGGGGTGGCGGACAAGCAACAAATAATTTCTAACAACAAGGATACCCAGGAAGCTTTGGAAAGCTGTACATGGGTTTGGCCAGCACACCACAGGTAAGGAAGAAGTCCAAATAGGGTACACCCAAACCTTGGACAATCCCATCAACACTCATCTTTGGAAATGCAGACCATTGACAACATCATTTCCTATCAGTAACCCATTACTCACAACAAACAGATAGATGCAAGCACACCTCTGGCCATGAGCTGCATGCACACCTAGGCCATTGTACTCAAGTGCCTCATACTCGTAGCACAACATGTGGAGCTACAAGCTGCTAGGAAGTTAAACATACAGTCAAACATGTTCATTAGTGAATAGGGAAGCTGGAGTCTGTGGGTAAGACTTTGGCATCCCTATTCTGGGAGAATCAAGGTCTGACTGGCTGACTAAATCACTAATATGGTCCACTGCTACTTTTTCTGATTTCAAGTTTTATCCACATAACTCATCCTTATTCACATTGCCATGCCTACAGGACTGACCTACAATGCCAAATTATGACAATACGATAAGGATTGGCCAACTCAAAGATGGGGAAAAAAATGATACTCCACTCAAGGAACAAAACAGATCATTGACCAGCGCATCACAGCTTGCTATGTGTCCAACACACAGGAGTCAATCACACATCATCAGCAAACACAATACAGAACAGAAATATCAACACTTACTGAAGATGTCTGGGTCCGCAAATAAAGCCACCTCTCCGATAGTGCAGGGTGCAGGTCCACCTGTAAGGCATGGGAGGGAGAAATGTGCTCAATGTCCGTGCACTATACAACACTTCCAAATACAAATACTATGTGTAATATTAACTCAGAAAGTCAATCCTCTCAGACATGATGATACTGCATCCTACATACCACTGCAAACATGCACAGACCCGGGCACTCCAGTGAGTGAGACACACATATCTGCACACATGTAGTGGCCCTAACTATCATGTGGTAGCAAACATGTTCCTTCATTAGTTAGCAGACAAATTCATGGAGTGTATTCCTCTCATCATGTGTATCCATGAGAGACATGCAAAGCTACTTTCTCTGAGGACTGCAATACCAGTCACCCAGACATTGTGACTAATACCATTTATGACACACAGGTACAATGAACAGAGGACCAGGGACAGTTGTTAGCCCTCAATTTGTATAATTTTCTGCATTTGATGTGCCACAGCTATGGCAAGTTGCACCAACCATAGAGATATGAACCCGTGTGCATACCTTTTGCCATCCATCCCTAATTTAAATGTGGCACTACAAACTCAAAATATCAGTCTAAGATGTTACCTGAGGTAAGCTATAACTTGTTATGTATGTGTCAGAATCCAGTTCAGACATGTATCCGAAAACAATAGAGGGACACATTATTTCTTGAAAAAATGTGGATTTCAAACATATGTTATCAGATACACTCACAAACCACACATGAAACATATGTTAGAGCCACATTGACATCATCAATTGACGTGAAGGCAGTACTAATTTACAGGCTCCTGTTGTGTTTTGAAAGTTAGTCTAGCTGTTGCGTCAACAAATGATGGGAATGTGTAGGAAATATTGTATACCTCACAGGCAACTGTGGCACAGCATTTGTGCTGCTTTTTGACACAAAGGCGGCACAAACGTACAAAATACAATTGTATTTTGTAAGTTTGCACTGCTCTTGCTTCAAAACAGGTCGCAATTGTGGTGCTAACAAAGTAGAAATATGGCCCTGTATGTTTAACTAGCATTCCACATGTTCAAATACATTTCCGGCAGCATATGAACAAATCAGCTACTATCACTACAGAGCATTTAAACGTGCACATTGCTCTGATTTGTAGTCACCAACAGGGCCACCAATCACAATCCCCAGGTGGTTCAGCAGGTCTTGCTCCCTGGCAACAAGGTCAGCCCAGCAGTGCTTCAGCTGGTGGTCATTGTGCAGTGTGTTGTAGATTCTCTGGAGATGGTACAACACCTTTGCCCACCAGAGCCTCCTTGCCTCTGTGTGATAGCCTTGGATCACACAACCACCTGCCTCTATCATTAAGGGTAGGAAGTGGCACACCAGCCAAATAAACCCACCCAGCTCCTCCTCTCCCATCCTGCCAAGACGAGGCCTACCCAACATTCTTGCACAAAAAAAGGGAATAAAGGAGTATAGAGGAGAATAGAGGGAAAGTAGGACAGGGAAATGCAAAATAACTAAGAACACAGCCCAACTATACCCAAACTACCACTACCCACAACAGACTCCCAACACAACAAAGACAAATGTTGACACCACAAATGACCAAAAAAACACTAAGACAGAATACCACAGATAGTTATGAAACACAAAAAGACAATTTAGAGACCACACTGGAGACAAAATCACAAAATGCACAGAGAGACAAGTCAAAACACAGCCACACAGTCAGGAAATATCACAGACTGCAAAGTGAAAGTGAAAGTACACCCACTGTAACAATTCTGTAAACAGGATATTCTAGTACATCACTTCCTGCCTCAAATGCGGTGCATTTTTATTGTTATGTGTCAAGATATTATGACTCTTACAGTCTGTGCGTCATTTTTTTGACGCACATGATTAGAAATAACCCTGCATCCATATTGTGAAATATGTTTCATACTTAACCATTTTCTGGGGGTACAATGTGGGAATTACCGCTCAGGGCCAATGGATGTTTCATGGCAATATGTGTCATATTTCGACATATATGCGTCATTTTATTTACTCATGTGCGTCTTTTTTTGATGCATATGCGTCAAAATTTCTGTCTTTAACTGGGTTTGGGTCATTTCTCATTTGTAATGGTACATGACAGTTGCGACAATACAGAGATAGGCTGATTGCACCCACATTGGGCATTACGGTGTATGGGCACATGTGATAGATCATACTACTGCGGACCATGGTCCTCTACTTGTTGTACCGAATTTGCACTCTTCACTGACGCAATAGAAGGCCAAACGTGTGGGATACATTTAGGTATTACCCAGTTTGGGCATGTTTTGCGTCAAGAGAGGATAGCAAGGCGACCCAACTCAATACAGTAACTCAATGCCTATGGGTCAATGTGTGTGATTTGGCTACAACTATTGTTGTTGTCCCACTGTGTGACCATCACAAGATGCATTTTTGCAAATCTGCTTGTATGCATGTGGAGTCAATGTGTCCAACCCTCAGATGCAAGTCAGTGTGGAAATGAGAGGGGCCATCTGTTAGTCATACACATGGCAACAACTGCTGTGTGCACTTCCTAGGTTTTTTGGAACATAAGCACCACCAATGACAAAGCATGCACAGGATAGATAGCAGACGGTTGTTCATGGCAATGTTCCAAAACTTACCCATCACATGTCCTGGAATGTTGGATACTACTTCCTAGGCCCTTGTTTGTTTACCCACCATGAGTCAGGCATGGGATGATACTATGTGGGTACCGTGTTTGTGACACTGAGTCCCAAATATAATACACAATTGTAATGTTACGCCACAGTTGGAGTCATATAACTGAGCCATGTCTCTCCTGTGGCAGTGGAGGACCAGCAGACCAAGCAGCACGTGTTCACATATTTCCAGTGGTAAAATGCACAGAGGTGTCTGGTTCATGTGTGTGGGCCAATGTTTAGCCTGTATCATTATTGGGGTCTATGTTGTCACATTTACATGCAGGTCTAGTCATGAGTCTGTGGAGCCATTTCCTATATCTACAAAGTATCCTTAGCAGATCAATAGCAGGAAAGCCAATGAGGAATTGAGAACACACATGGGGATGGTCCAGCTCTGTCACTGCAGACGTGTTATGAGACTGTCAACAGGGCAACCTTGGTGTGCTGACAAAGTTAATGTCTCAGGATTCTTATACTGGCAGGTGTCCTCACATGTGTACAGAGGTTGGCCTCTAAAATTCACACTGCATCTGGGAACATCAGTGCCTTTGTGCTGATTAATCTCACAGCTATTCACCACACAAGCCCCATCAATATGTTGGGAGCAATGTGAATCAGAGTGTGGACTGTCAGGGTCCTAACATGTGTAGACATTTCATGCACATTATCTGACGTTGTTTGTTGTGCTGGAGGCACTATGCCCAATCCATGCAAACGGCCATGTGTGTGAATGTGGCTGTACATTCATATGCATCAAAATAGATTTTGAATTTTCTGTGTCCTAATCTGTATCTCAGTAATGCTCCATGCGGCTACACTCTGATTCTGATAGTTAGAGATAATGTTATGCAAAAATGATTATCCAGACCATGATATAGTATATAGTATAGGTGTTTATTGACATATGATAAGACAGTGGTGATGGATGAGTAGAGTTAAAAGAAATTTTGGACAATATGTTGTCTCAGACGCAATCCTGCAGCTGTGTTTGGATGGTCCCCCTCATGTTGATGGACAGCATCCTCCTCTTCCTCCTCTTCAGGCATTTGTGGGTCGGATTCAGATAGCAGAATGTTCCTTCTTACACATACGTTGTGCAGGATGGCACAGGTCAAAATTATTTTGCACACCACTTCAGGTGATTGTAGGAGGCTGCCTCCGGTGATGTCGAGGCACTTGAATCTTGACTTCAGGATGCCAAAGATCCTCTCGACTATGGTGCGTGTACGCCTATGTGCCTTATTATAGGCACGCTCTGCTGCAGTGCTTGTGTTTGCAAATGGGGTCATGATCCATGGCTGGATCCCATACCCCTGATCAGCTGAAAGAGAAAATGAGTGAGAACATGTTGATGTACCTTGCACCATAAATATCACTTTGCATGGCAGTTGTTCTCTTGTGTTGTCTGTAACTCATTGGTGTTTGTGTTATTGTGTGGAATCCTAGGCTTCTAGGATGTACCATCAGCATTGGGTTGTTTCCTTATCTGAACGGGTGTTTGGCTGTTGACTGGATGTCAGCAGTATTTTTGTAGAGTTGCAGTACAGTGTGTACTCCCTTGCATTGTGTCATGTGAAATAGGTGTCACTGTGTCTTATCTGGGGGTGACATGATACTTCAATACACAGAATCAATTCCACAGTGGTGGTAACACGGTTGCATCTATATACCCTGGACATCCCATCCAATTTCACATGTGCAATAGAATTATTGAACCATCAGTGAGACCCTTAGATTTGGCAAAGTGACAATGTGCAACACATCTCCGTACGTTGTGAGCACTGACGTGTTGATACTTTGCCACAATGTTGGTGATCAAACCCCGGTGATCGACAATGGCCTACACATTGATGGAGTATGTGTGCTTCCTGTTGCAGTATAGATGTTCGGTTGCAGCAGGTGGCACAATGCGTACATGTGTGCAGTCAATGGCACCAAGGACGTGTGGGAAGCCATTAATTTGGTAAAACCCCTGTTTTGTCTCCTGCTGCTTCGCCTGTGTGTTGGGGAAGCTGATGTGGCGGTGTGAGGGAGATGATAGCATCCAGTACCTTGGGTAGGAAGGCGGAGAATGATGGCTGTGAGATACCAGCTACCAGAGTGCCAGTGGTTTGAAAGGAGCCACTTGCCAACATGTGGAGTACAGCTAGCAGCTTGGTTTCTGGTGAAATGGTGTGGGGTGTCTGCAAGCTGGGTGCCAACTGTGGCTCAATGTTGCGCAGCAGCTGCTGAATGGCTTGCCAGTTAAGCCTGTACCTCTGAATGATGTCTTGTTGGCGGAGTCCCAGAAGGGTTGTCCTGGTGTGGAATATCCTCTCCTGCCTCCTGCGTTGCCTTTGGGGTCCCTGCTGGTGTTGTGGAAGCTGCTGTTGTTGATCCTGTGCTCTGCGTCTGTGTGCATGCTGGATGAAAAGCACCTCCGTGTCTTCCTTTTGGAGCTCTGCTGTTGCTTCTGTGTGTTTTAATTAAGTACAGGTGTGTTTGCCCCATTTTATCGCCTGCCCTGACCCAGGTGTTATTTTTTTACGCAAATCGGGCTGTGCGTTATTTTCCGCCTCCACCTCCCGACTGTGTGTCATTTTTGCGCGGTAGCATAAATACGGCGCACGGGAGCTGAAGTCATTTTTTGGACGGGAACGTCTACCTTGCATATCATTAACGCAACGCGGTTTCCCGCATCCAGAAAGTGACGCACAGGGCGGAATTTGGGCGTTGGCGAGCTCGGGCCTCAAAGTTTAAATATGGTGCACGTTTGCGCCAATGATGCACATTCGGCGCAGACAGAGTATAAATATGCCCCTTAGTCCGAACGTAGGAAATTGACCAGGACCTCCCAGCCAGCGTATCCGAAGAGAGCTCCACGGATGTCAGATCAAGCTTCAGGTTTTCCCCGGTCGGAGGATTTTCACCTAAAAAAAACGACTAAGTCCAAAGGTAAAATCTCCACCAAGGGCTCCCGCAACATGTTCCCGAGGAAGAGTTCCAGGAGGTCGGATTGGACTGGCAGGTTCGTCCCCCTGAGGAAAATCTCCAGAAAAACGACTAAGGTAGACTTTTGACCGGGGCCTCCCGCGGGCTGTAGCCAAGCCAGGCTCCATCGCGGTCGGCCTTAAACTTTGACTGTGCCCCAGTCGAGGTGCGACCAGATGACCAGATTGGTGCTTTTTGTTTCTATGCGCTATAAAGCAATAATTCTTTCAACATTCATATCTCTGGTTCCCCTTATCTGATTTTATTTGTGTTTGTGTCATTTTAAATCTAAAATATTTACTATTTTTTATAAATTGATTTTGAACTGCTGCTTGACCTGAAATTTATGGTTGCCCCACTGAATCAACTGAAGCTTTTTGCCATGGAGAACAAGAACCAAGACCTCCAGGAATCACTGAAACCTCACACTGAAGCAAGCCTGCCATCATCAAATTGAAAATTGGATTGCCGAGGATGACAGCTCGACTTTGAGAGAAAAAGCTCCAAAAAAGTGATTAAGTGCAAAGATAAAAACTTGACCGACCCCAACTACTCGTTGTATCTGGCCCGCACTCCATTGTGATTGGCCTAAAACTTTGTCTTGGTCCTGGTGCAGCACAAATAAATATCATCATTGGTGCTTTTTACTCTTAGGTGCTAGAAAGCACATTTCTTTATTTCATCTTTAAAAATGTATAACTTGGGTTCCCTACATTGGCCTTTTGTCATTCTAGTGCCACTTTAAAGACATAAATATTCTCTCTATTTTTATAAATGGGTGTTGGATTTTTATTGTGTGTTGTGTCTTACTTAGTTACTGTTTTGTTGATATTAAATGCTTTACACACCTGACTGCTAGGTTAAGGCTGACTGCTCATTAGTAAAGCATCGAGGTTTGAGCAAGGATTAATTTATTGAGACTTTGACTGCACCTTATTTGGGATTGTGGTGTTATCACTATCAGTATGTACCTAGTTGCACCTACTAATAAACCACTTTCAAACAGTTGCTCTTTAACTATGATATGCATGTTAGACACCTATATAGGTTTTGTACATGAGATGCAAACATTGGACGCTAAGGGGCATAGGCATACTCTGCACTGAATTAGTGTAATTTTTGTTTTACTCTAATTCGGTGCAAAACTAACTCCATATTTATACTTTGGCTCTAGGCCTGTCTAGCGCCAACTTTATGGAGGTAAAGTCATTTTTGGACGTGGAAACCTACCTTGCCCTAAAGAGGTGCAAGATAGGCGTTCCCATGCAAAAATGACTCTATGGCCTAATTTATACTCTGGTTCAAAAATGGTGCACGGGAGGGAGGAGGGATCAAAAAATGGTGCAAAGCTTGCTTTGCCCCATTTTTTAGCGCCTGGGTCAAGGCAGGCGTTAGGGGACCTGTGTGCCTATTTCCATGGTGGAACATCATGGAATAAGCCCACATGTACCCTCCCTGGGCCCCAGGGACACCCCCACCCACACTAGAGGGACAGCGGAGGATGGGGTATCCCAGGTAAGTACAGGTAAGTATCTTATTTTATTTTTTAAAGTGCCAATGGGCCCCCATACATGGCACACAGTGCAATGGCCATGCCCAGGGGACCCTGGTCCCCTGTGCTTGCCACTGGGGTGGTAGGCATGACTACTGTCTTTTTTAAGACAGGAGTCATGTGGTATGGATGGTTTTGCGTCAGAAAATGACTCTAGGCAGGTTAGAGTAATTTCTTTTTACTTTAACCTGCCTAACGTAATTTTTTGGTGCAAAACCCCCTTCTTCCATACCACCAGCCCCACCCGACTAACGTAATTTTTTTTACACTAGCCTACCCTTTGCACCGGGTTGCACCATTCCATAAGTATGGTGCCTGGATGGTGCACAGAAATGGTGCAAGCGGGTGCTAAACTTTTTGGTGCAAAACTGCGTTTAAAAAAGTATAAATCAAGGCCTAAGAGTCTCTGGACTATCATAGCACATTAAACACCTCCATGTGCACACTGGACACAGCTAAACACTGTACCCATGCGGCACACCATGGATACTGCAGAAGCCTCCGTGGATGTGACGCATGCATTGTGTGATTTTAGTAAGCTGTACCTCTATGTAATGTGCAAAACTAGGCACACTGTGCAGGGGGTCCAGGCAAGCACATGTTGACGTGTTGGTTTACGGGGGTAAAATCTAGATCACCTAATGCTCTAATTTTTATGGTAGCTTGGTCCAGCAGTTAGGCCAAATATTGGAGAATTGAAAAGCATTTGTTGTACACACAGCATCAATCTTGCAACTTACTCAAAGGAATAACTTGAGGACAATTTATAAAAATACTTCAAGTTTTTATATACATTTTAGGACCAATATCATCAAAATTGGTACTTTCCGAGATGTGGCTTTTTATTTTTTATTTTTTAAATAGGGGCATATTTAAGAAAAGTGGTGCTGTACACAGTGCAGCGCTACTTTTCTTGTGCCCTTTAGACCCCCCTACCACCATCACCATCACGTGTGCACTGTATTTAAAGTACAGCGCATCATGGCACAGGGTAGGGGGCAATAGCGTAAGTTTTTTTTACGCTATTATGGTACACTGCAGGAGTAGCACCAACATATTGGAGCTGCTCCTTCAGAATACATAGTGGCCCATTGTATGCAGTGGCATTCCCCCTTTTAATTAAAAGTGAAGAAAAAATTACACAAGAAAATCTGTTAGATTACCTTGCACCATTTTTTTGGTCTCCCTAATGGGAGAAGGCCCACTTTGCATACATTATGCCTGGATGCAAAGTGCTGCAATGCATGCATTGTGACACTTTGTAAATATGGTGCAGCGTTTTTGGCCTTCTAACGCCAGGTTAGCATAAAAAAATGATACTAATGTGGTGTTGGAATGGCACAGGGGGCTCTCAAATATGCCCCATAATCTTTTTATGCGTAATTACGCACCAAAGGAATCACTGGAGGTTCACCTTTAAATACATATAAAATCATACAGTTTGTTTACTAAGTTTTTCTTTTGCAGGTTGCTTGATGTTGTCGGTGTGTACACTGAGCTTGCTGGAGAAGATTAAGCAGCTCCTGGTTCCAGCGGTAGTAGTGGGAAAAGGTCTCTGGAGCTGGAGCAGGGATATTGCAGGGGACCACTTAGAAAAGCACTGGGAGGGAAGAGTGGGGAAACAAAATGGAAAGGAAGGGATAAAGGGAAGCAAGAGAAACATAAGGACAGGGACAGAGGAGCAAATAGAGAAGGGAACTCAGGATCCCGCGCAGCCAGATAGGAAAGCAAAAAAGGGGAAAAAGAAAAAAAAGGAAAAATTGGAGGGGGGGGAAAAAAGGGGAAAAAAAGAAGAATAGAAAATGACCAGACTTCGAATTGCCTCAATTAATATATGTGGATTAAATGACCCCCGTAAAAGAAGGAAGAATTAAAAACTTTTAAGGCAGATATTTACTGCCTACAAGAGACACATGTGGAGTATAAAAACTCCAGAATTCTAGGGTCACTCGGTATGAGAATGATAGTTTGCTCAGAACAAGATGTCAGAACCAAAGGGGTGGCAATATTAGATCGGAGTAACAAACTGAAATTCATTAGACAGAAGGCTGACAGGAATGGGAGATGGGCGATTGTAGAATGTTAGTTACGGAAGGGTAGCTTTACACTATGCTCTGTATATGGGGTAGTTACGGACGACCCAGCAGTATTGGACACTCTCGCTATAGAGCTAACAGGCTGGTCTCCTCCCTATATTCTTTGTGGTGATTTCAATTTTAATGGCTCTTGGGAGGGATTGCAGGATCTATTAGCACCCATAACCAAGAAATATCAGGGACGCAAGCCTTGCGTATTTAAGGCAATGGTTGGTATGGTATGGTTGGTATCCAGAAAGAGTTAGGATTGGTGGATGCTTGGGTAAAGTTATGCAATCCAGACCCTCGATATACTTACTATTCTGCCCCTCATGCGAAGCTGGCGCGACTTGATTATTTCTTGATATCCCCCGAATTATTAACGCATGGAAGGATGGAACTATATCCGCAGATTATATCAGATCATAACCCATTAGTATTTGACTTGGAATTGGATGGGCTTGAGTATAAGGTCAGGAGGTAGACATTTGAAAGAGGGCTCCTTCAGGATCCTGAATACTGTGACTATATGAGAAATTGGATAGTTGAATTCTTGGGGTTCAACCAGGGGTCAGCATCAGTAGGGATAGCGGAGAAATATCTGGCGCAACGTTTGGAAGGGTACGAGTACGGAGAAAGATCCGGGCACCTGTTAGCAATAAGGGAAAGCCAGAAAACAGCAGCTGGGGTCATTGGAGAGATTAGAGATTGGCAAAGACATATAGGGGGTCATTACAACATTGGCGGAGGGCTCCCGCCGCCCGCCAAGCTGTAACCGCCATGCGGCCGCCAATGCGGCCGCACTCCTGCGGTGCACATTACAACGTCCCCGCTGGGCCGGCGGGCGCAAACCTAGTTTACGCCCGCAGGCCCAGCGGGGATGCGGCCGCAACATAGGAGCCGGCTCCTAATGGATCCGGCGGTGTTGCGGCAGTGCGATGGGTGCAGTTGCACCCGTCGCGCTTTTCACTGTCTGCTATGCAGACAGTGAAAAGCTGCACGGGGCCCTGTTAGGGGGCCCCAGGACTCCCCTTACCGCCAGCCTCTTCCTGGCGGTGCAAACCGCCAGAAACAGGCTGGCGGTAGGGAAGCCATAATCCCCAGGGCAGCGCTGCCCTGGCGGATTATCACCGCCGGGGCTAAAACGGCGGGAAACCGCCGGCCCCGGCGGTGCGACCGCGGCGCTACCGCTGCGGTCGAAATACGGGTCTCCGTACCGCCAGTCTGTTGGCGGTACGGACGCCACTTTAGCCCTGGCGGTCTCAGACCGCCAGGGTCGTAATGATCCCCATAGTGTCAGATGCAGATGGAATTAGGAAGGTGTTCCAGAGATATTATGCAGAACTATATAATGACACATCTGTATTTTCGGACACAGAAATGCTAGAATTCCTAAATTCTAACAAGATTGAAAATTATCGGAGGAGGACCACCTGCATATGGAAGATCAGATGGACACTCTAGAATTAGACAAGGCATTGAGTGAACTTGCAACTGGGAAAGCCTCAGGCCCTGATGCGATCCCCCTAGAGTTTTATAAAACCTTTAAAGTATTGCAGCTCCCGGTGATGATGGAGTTATTTATTCAGGTACAGAACGGTGGGCAAATACCACCATCATGGGATATGGCCAACATAGTAATTTTTTTTTGAAGAAAGGGAAGGCCCCACAAAATCCGGATTCATATCGGCCGATTACATTAATCAATAGTGATGTTAAAATATGCTCAAAAATACTGGCCGCCCGATTATCCTCGGTGATCAAGAAATTGGTAATACCTAGACAACATGGGTTTGTCCCGGGTAGAGACACTACTGATCATATTCGAAGAGTTGTTACGCTCTTCGATGCTACAGAAGTGGCAGAGGAGCCCATGGCAGTCGCATTATTAGATGCAGAGAAGGCATTTGATCAGGTGAACTGGAAATATCTGTGGCAGGTAATGGAGAATTATGGTCTTGGGAAGAAATTCATCCTAGCTGTAAGGGCTATATATAGGTCACTGGCAGTGAGAATACAACTAATGGGAGGGCAATCCGAGTGTATCCAGGTGAGGAGAGGTACCAGGCAGGGATGTCCATGTTCTCCGCTGCTGTTTGCTCTATAAATAGATCCCCTGCTTAGACAGCTGGAAGAGAACAGCAGGATCCCACCGGCGTGTAGGCATGGATGGGATACAAAAGTCCTAGCATATGCGGATGACATAGCCATTATAACTCCCACTCCAGATCTGGCACTAAAAGAAGTTGAAGAGGTGACGAGGAAATTTGCAATGTTCTCTGGATACCTGATAAATAGAACTAAAACACAATTATTGACTAATCAATACACGAACGCCCAGGATAACCGGAGGGTTGATCATGCAGTGTATCTGGGTATCGATATTACACCAAAAGTAGGAGAGATTATTAATCTGAATTTAGATCCAATACTTGCGAAAGCCAAAAAAAGAAGTGCAGGTGGAATAATCTACATATGACTATAATGGGGAGGTGCAATATGGTTAAAATGATCCTCCTCCCCAAATTGTTGTATATGTTTCATGCTGTACCATTGAGTTTTACAAATCCTAGATTGATCATGAGATTTATCTGGGCATATGGCAAGTGTAGAAGAGCGAGTAAATTTATGTCTCTACCACGAGAAAGGGGGGGGTGGTCCTTATCAAACATAAAACTATACCAAATGGCAGCAGCTTTTCAGTACATGCGTCCACTATGGGGGGCTAAGAAAGAAGGGACTGAGGTAGAGGACTGTCCTAATATCTACGAACTGCAGGTAGGAGCAGCAGCCAATGGCTACTTACTAACATTTCACAAACCTGGATACTATAAAAAAGCTCGAAATATGGTATTAGAGGCGGCTTATAAATGCTGGCGATTATGGCGAAAAAGAATGGGCTTGGTAGATTTAATTATTATACTATAATAAAGAATAACCCATTGCTTCCTGAAATATTTAACGAAACTACATGGTAAATTGGGCTTTCCTATGTATAGAAAGGCTAGGGGACTTTTTAGACAATCTCGGGGTTAAGGCATTTGGGGATTTTCAAGACCAGTATGGTTTAGAGCTAAGGGACTTTTTCAAATATCTACAGATACAAGAATTCTTGGGTAAAAAAACAGGGGGGGCACAGGGATTTAGAAGTAACCAACTGCTTAATGACATTTTGGTAAAATCCAATATAACAATCAGTTCAATCTACTCATTATTGATGGCAGAACAACCTGACGACCTGGAGAAGTACAGTGAGAGGTGGAGAGATAAGCTGGCTGACGGGAGTAGTAATTTTTTTAAGTCATTAGAATTGGACATACTATTTTACTCTCCTCTTCATTGCAAGCACAACATTATAAGACCGTGTTTGACTTGTATCATACACCAGCGCATCTTGCCAAGTGGGGGAGCTCATTAGGAACAAATTGTCCGAGATGTGGGATCTATGGAACAGATATTGTACATATGTTTGCCACTTGTGGGGAACTAACGGCTTTGAGAGATGGCATTCAATTTGTTCTAAAAGGGGTCTTGGGACACGATCTGGACTTTACCCCGAAATCATGGACTTAGGGGTCGCCGAGGAAACAGGGGGATGCCATAGAGCATTTATCTTTCTGGCCATGGCGGTTTATCGAATATGTATTTCTTCTGCATGGTTGAACTCACGACCACCGTCATGGCAGCAATGGCTGGGCAAATTATTGTCTGTATATCACCTGGAAATGCCATTGTATGAACGTAATGGGAGACGGGCTAGGAATAAAGGGAAGGCAATATGGGGGCAATTCCAGGACTGGATCCTGGCCCATTAATGTCTAATTAACCCAGGCTCTCCCCAATCCATAATAATGGAAGCTTCCCCCCTTTAGGCCAAGTGGGCTATGTAATTATCTTTTGAACTCTTATATTTTGGGCAAAGTGATGTATGATTGTAACTATTTCTCTTTCCTTTCCAAATAAAATATTTAAATAAAAGAAAAGCCCTGCATAGGTAGGTTTAAATCTGAATCCTTTGGATCTCTTTGGAGTCTCGAGGTCACATGTGGTGGGGGACCCTTAGGGAACAGCAGGTTCTTTGGTGCAGAGCACAGGGCAGTCGAGGGCAGAGCGAATCAGTAAGCCAGTAGCTGTGCACAAGGATGCCCTCTAGAGCAGGAGGTAGGTTGGTTCAAGGGTTGTTTGCAGGATGACGGGGTGCTCTGGTGGGAGGTCCAGGGTGTTCCTGAAGTCCCTCAACTGGGGCTTCCTCCTGGTCCTCTGCAGCCCTGGGTAGTCTGCTTTTCTTGGTGCCCGATGTTGGCTGACCAATACCCAGGGTAATGGCAAGATTTGGCCACTAGAGTTTACAGTGCCACCAAACTTGGCACAATGGCATGGATTGTCCTCACGGTTGTCAGGGAGAAGTTAGTCCAGCTGCGGCATCCAGTTCAGGAGTTAGCAGCTGGTCATCCAGTTCAGGAGTTAGCCGCTGGTCAGTGAAGGGTCCCTCAGTGGCTTGCTGGTTTCTTGTAATTTAAAGTGGTACGGCCACTCTGAAGGGAGTTCTTGGGTGAATTGCAAAGCCTGGAGGTCCTCTGGGATTTTTGGAGAGTTGTCCAGCTGTCCAGCAGCTCCTCAATGGCAACTGTCGTGTCCTGGGTGCAGCAGGCAGGGTTTGGCACCTTTTCTCTGGTGCAACAGGTCCACAGTTCTTATGCTTCAGATCTTTTTGGTGCTGGTCTTCTTTTGTCCATCAAATCTGATTTATATACTGTACTTAATGGGTGTTTCATGGGGAACTTGGTAGTGACCAATGGGTCATCCAGCCTAGGGTCGCTACACCCATTATGTGACCTCTTCCTGTGGGGAGGGGTCACTTCCCTATACCTAACTGGCTAGATGGAGGAAAATGAAATGGAGTGTCCACCTCGCAGGCAACACCTTAGGGGTGGTGCATGCCAGGTGGGGCCACTCCTCCTACCCTTTGTGTATTTTCCCACCATTTTTCCCATCAAAAGTGGGTTTTTGCAAGGGGGTGGTCATCTACTGCTAGCAGCAGGCTTGGGGATCAAGTTTCAATGACAATAAGCCCTTTGAAGCTTGCTGCTGTTAGCACCTCCTCCCAGTGCAGGCTTTTTCTGCAACCCAGAGAAATTAATCTCTCACCCCAAGGTTGTAGATTGGCTTTCTGGTGGTGGCAAGCTGGTTAGAACCAGTCAGCAACCAAGCCAGGGTAGTTGGCTTTTGCAGGGGTCACCTCTTAGGTGACCCCTGTGTACATTTAGGAATAAATACAATACTGGCACCAGTTTGCATTTATCATTCTGAGTTGTTTGATACCAAACAATCCAGGGTTCAGAGTGGCCATCATGTAGCTGTAAAACTATTGTTCACCAGTGTCTAGCACATGTAACAAAATGGCTCCACTGTCTACTCACTATGCCCAAGTTTTGGCAGGGACACAGTGGGGGCGTAGTGCTCATGCATCTATGCCCTCAGATTCAGTATGGTGCACCCTGCCTTAGGGCTGGAAGGCCTGCCAGAGGGGTGACTTACTCATATTGTATGCAGTATGTAGTGGGCAGGGCGCACATGGAGTGTGCCATGTCGAGTTTTCATTTTAGGTTTGCACCAGGACATTCAGCCTGCAACTGCCATGCTGGGAGGATCTGGATGCTTGGCCCTAGAGGGAGTCACAATCAGAACTGCTGCCCTCAGGGGCTTACCCTTAGTACGTCATGCCCTGGGTAGCTAAGTACCATTTATTAGGAACTTACAGTGGCAGCTAAAGGTGTTGCCAATTACCTTTGCAATTTTTAGGGAAAGAGCACTGGCGCTGGGAACCTAGTTTGCAGGATCCCAGTGCACTCCAGTCCAAGTTGCATCCAGAAACCAGGCAAAAAGTGTGTTGGAAGTACTGCAACAAAGTACCAGTTCAGACAGTGATGCTATAAGGTCTGCCTCTGTGGCATGTACACAGAACACTGCTATAGAATGTGCCTCAGTCATGGCCCCATGGACATGTACTACCTCAGGGAGCCACTTCTAAGTTTAGGATAGTGCCACATGCTCCTACGCTACTTTGTGGTGTTGATTTCTCCATAATGTACTGCCACCCTCACCTGCCTGTAATGGGCCACAGCCCTGAAGGCCACGCAGGACAGGGGCAGAATCATCTCAGTGTGAGTTTTGACAGGGCATCCTTCAACCCCCACAGTTACTTCTGTCAATGCCGTTTAAAAATCACAGATATTTTGACCTGGAGCTGACTGCTGCAAGTGTCAATAATTTGCCCGACCAGAGAATAAAACTGTGTACCATATGGGCCTAGTTTAAGATGCAGCGATCCCTGCAACCCCTATTATAAAATGTGGTTGTATGGCGAAACAACGCATTACTTTGCAATGCATGTTGTTACCACGCGTGCGTTGCAACGAGAATACCATTACTACACATACCCTTTATCATGCATGCCCTTACAACAAATTATGCTGTAAAAGAATGTACATTAAAGGCATGTGCATGATAAAGGTTTTCCCTGCCCTGAGTCTTAAATGTGGTCCTCGACGCGACTCCCCCGGCACCCAGCCCTAATAAAAAACTACCTAGCCCCGGTCCTCAGCCCTAAAATCAGACCCCAGCAGGACACTCCAGCGCCCAGCCCTTCTAAATCTACTGACCCCTGCCCTAAGTCCTAAACATGGATGCCAGTGAAACACCCCCCTGGCCCCCAGCCCTTCTAAAAACTACCTGACGCCTGCCCTAATCCCTAAAACCAGACACCTGTGTGACACCCGAGCCCTTCCAAAAAATACCCATCCCGTGCCCTGAACCCTAAAATAGTACCCTTACCCCTGCTCTAAGCCCTAAAACTGTCCCCTCTGCCCCCGCTCCAAGCCCGAATAACATCCTCCCTGCCCTGCCCTAAACCTGTCCCCCCGCTCCAAGCCCTAAATACACCTCTATCCCCACACCCTGTCCTGAGTCCTAGAATCATACCCCTCCCAAGCCCGAAAAACACCCCCACCCGCCCTAAAGCTGTCCCCCACCCCTGCTCCGAGCTCTAAAATCATGCCCGCTCCTTCCCTGAGCCCTAAAACCGTCCCCCTGCCCCACCCACACCCTAAGCCTGAAAACCATCCCCACCCTAAAACACTGCCCCCACTCCAAGCCCTAAAAACATCCCTGCCCCTCTCTAAAATCATCCCTGCCCCCTCCCTGAAATCATCACCCCCACCGCCCAAGCCCAAAAACAGTGGACCCCTCTCCTTCAGGCCCAGTTCCCCCTTACCTGCCTCTCAAAGACGAGCAGCTAGCTCCTCTGAGGAGCAGCGCAGGTCATTTAGAAGGATCTCTCAGTTTTCTCTAACAACGCCAATAGCTTTTACCTCCATTACCATGCATACCACTTACCATGCATAACTTTACAAGATCATTTGTTGTAATAGGATGCGTGGTAAAGGCTATTTGTGGTAATGATGCATGCATTGTAACACATGCATGGTAAAGGCTATTCGGGGTAACTGCAGCACTGTAGTGGCTGTTTCCCTAAAATACAATAAAACAAGCTTCCAGTGTTTTGTCATTCAGTGTGTTTTAGTTTGTATGGAACTTCGAAAACACTATTTAAGTACCACCAAGTCTCACACGTCCATGGTTCACAGCTGCATCAAACATGAGGATTCCTCTATCAGTTGTGTATGTTACCTCTCACTAGGCTCTGTGATACACTTTGTAGCCTGGATTATTAACTGATAACACTCTCACACAATCAACTAACTTGTAACACAACACTGGGAGTTTAAATGTTTTAAAGCAGAGTTACACCACTTCTAGGACATCAACAAGAGAAGGGTGCACCCTGGTGTGAGTCAGCTTCCCACAAAGACATCCATGCATGTGTCCCTGGAAGTTTGTATTGGTGGTATTCAGGGCAGAGTTCTCGGGGACACCACGAGCATGTTTAAACGCCCATCTCCAGTAAGCATAGCACATTCAGCAGCACTCTCAATGAGTGTCAAAACCACAGATGACATCAGAACCTGTGATCCGTGCGGCAACAGTGGGGGAACCACACTCCATATATGGTAGCCAGAAACCTGCGCTACTGCAGAATCCTGAGGTGGTGCATGTGTGACGTGTGTTTAATCTATCGCACTGAAAGCATGCTTACAAATGTGTCCATACATGCCCTATAAGGGACATTAACTATGCAACACAGGTGACACAGTGACACGCCAGAACCTCTGCACTGTATAAGAGATGAGGATACAATTAAGTACATTATTGACTTGAGAGGACACTTACTAAAGTTAACATTTATGCACTGCGTAAGCAGTGTTTGTACCACCACCTGCACACCTGAAAAGAAGTTACAATCAACAACAGGCACACAGACATACACATACCAATTGCACACGTCAGCTATCTTAAAAAGCGAGTACATGCACACACTCTCTTTATGAGATATGTACCCTGTAGTAATACTGCACACTGGATGTAATCACCCACAGGCAAGCACACATATGAGATATGTGTGCAGTCCATTGCACATTGTATGTCTTACATATGAGATTCTCACCTTCGCAAGTGAGTGTTACCAGCCGGCGATGCAGCCTCAGAGACACTCAGCAGGTGTAATGTACACAGCAGGCGCTTTGACCTGCCCATGGTCCAAGTAGACGGCTCGGAATCTGGTAGATTTGCTGAAATCACAGATACTTTATGTCCTCCCCTGGAAGGTCTGAACAGCTACTTTAAAAGAACTACTGGATACAAACAACTTTCATTGAAAAACTATTAAAAAGTAAGGTCACTTTTTGCTAGTTTTTGAAGAGACCAATGTTTGTGGCCAACATTTTCCAAACTTCGTTTAGTGATGCTTTAGGCACACAAAGCAGGGATCAAAAGCCATTTCTGTACACGTGTACGTGAACCTTTTGATACTGTTTGTTGTGTGCATGTGTGGTAATAACATGTAACAGATGTTTACCTTCTGAGGTATACACTGTTTTGGTTTAATATATTTTCCAATATATATATTTGTGTGTTTGTGTGTGTTTTCTGCATTGTTTAGGAAATGTACGATGATGACAAACTGAGCATGATCTGGAGAGCTAAGAACACAGAAGCAGACCTGGGGATGCTTGGCATCACTAAACAAACAATTCAAGCATGTGTGTGCATAAAATCTGAACCCATGTATACGGTCCCTGTAACCTTTTATCTTTTCAGCAAATTTCTAAGGTTTTTTTAAAAATTCTATTTCCTAGCTACTATGTCTTTGTAACCTTTGTTTTTTTCATTGCATACATACATATATATATATATATATATATATATATATATATATATATATATAGTTACAGTAGTTAGGATGCATTTTGTGTGTTACTTTAGAACTATTTGATGAATCTCCATGAAAACTTTTTAAAACGTGCTTTTCTTTTACTAGTTTGCACATGGAAAATGTTGGGGTGATCCATGGAGTGGGGGCCAAGAAACAAAGGATGGGTCCCAAATGTGTTTCCCATTCATTTTCCCATAGGAACTTTAGACACAGTTACAGCCTCAATCGCTGAATGGATTTACACCAGATTTGGCAAATGGTTAGTCCTAGGCTCATAAAGAGTTCTTGATGTGTTTCAGTGTAAATTTATTCAGGAGTTTTTAAGTAATTAATGCTCAAAAACGTTGTATATCTAGGGACATGGAGGCTCTGGTGATCCCAACAGATGTAAACTGAGTTCTGATTGGCTGCCACCACCTTAACCAGGAAGTGGTGGCAGCTATCTTAGGACTAGGGACTCTGTCCTGAGTCAAACAAGTGAAAGAAAAGACACAAGGGATCAGGATAAGAACACCTTAGCCCTTAGGCCTGGTGGTGGGGTCCCAAAGGGACACCCCTGTGCCAAAAGTAAATACTTTTAAAATGTTGCTGCAGATTCGTAGATGTTCTCTAAATCAATATTTTTAAAAAACAAATCAAGCACAGGCTCCAGCACTTGTTTCTTTCCCCCCCTCTGGAGTAGGCCAGGGAAGTGGTAGGGAGCATTTGTGGCTCCCTCTCAAGGCTGATTTTTTTCTCACCCAGAGGGAGCAGCAAAAATAGCTGCAACCTATGGATTGGAGCTATGATGGCTCCTTCTGCATGTGGGGAACTGGCTGTGGGGCTTCCCCAGTGGCACCCAACAGCTGTATGGGTGAGCACCAGGGCAACCACCTTTAATAATATGAGCCCGGAGTTATGGTTTCCCTGAGGCCAATAATGGCTCAGGGGAAATCATGCGGCCCCTCTCACCTCTAATTTTAGAAACAATCCTGGGGGCAGAGTCCTGAGGGCCTTACAAGGCTTGAGGAGAGGGACGTCATGGCCTCCCTCCCCTTTAATTTTAATAGTGGTCCTATGGGATGGTGTTCCAAGGGATAACAATGCTTGGGTATGGTGGTCATGCGACCTCCCTTCGCCTTTAATATTAATAGTTGCTCTGGTGGATGGAGTCCCCAGGGCCTCACAAACTGGGGGGTCATGTGGTCCACCTTCCCCTTAAGAAAAAAAAGCCCTTAGAGATAGGGCCTCAGAAGGCACGAGGAGGGGGGTCATGCAGCCCTCCTACCTTTAAAACATATATGGCCATGGGGGATGGAGTTCCCAGGGCCAGAATTAGGTTTGGGGAGGGAGGGTATATGACCTCTCTCCTCTTTAAAAAAAAAAGGCCCTGTGCAGTGTGGGGTTGGCTGTCTTGGAGGCGTTGGCCAAAGGGCCTGGTTATAGGCAAGGGCCTGTGGCCAACTCCCCACTGTGCACGACCGAAGGCCCTGTGTAGTGTTGGGTTGGCTACCTTTACGGAGGTTGGTCACAGGGCTAGGGTTAGAAATGGGGTCTCTAGTTGGCAGTCAGTTACACCCTGTCCAAATAAGGACCCTCAGTCTAGTCAGGGTATGGGAGATACACCGCTCCGATAACCCCTGCTCTCCCCCTTGGTATCTTGGCACAAGCAGTCCGGTTTATCTCAGAGGCAATATGCAAATAATTTGTACACACACACAGTAACACAGTAAAAACACCACAAATGTACTCAACACCAGCTTAAAAAAATAGCAAATATTTATTTGACTAGAACAAGACCAAAATGACAAAATTCTAACATACACAAGCCAAGATATCAATTTTTAAAGTAAAAAGAGTCTTATTCCAGAGGAATCAATGGATGTGTTGTTTTAGTGCAAAGTGCTTGGAATGCGTCAAAATAACCCTGGAGGGGAGAGGGTGCATCAGAAAAGTGAGCAATGTGTTGATTCCTTACTCGCAAGTGAAGCTGTGCACTGATTCTTTCTCCTCTGGGTAAGTGATGCGTTGATTCTTTCCTCGCAGGGAAGAGATGCAACGCTTTCTGGACAGGCAGCCTCGAGTCTGTGAGACGCTCACAAGGCACTGCACAACACCAGATGAGAATACCCCAACAGACGGCTCTCCTTCTGCACCTCGACCCGACAGCTTCGCTCCGCCGACCTTGCCACGTATCTGCAGAACAACCACTGGCAGCAGATCTTTCTCGCACCTCGCCGTGAAGACATGGAACACTCTTCCCACCCACCTGCGTCAGACCAAGGACCTCCTTACCTTCAGGAGACATCTCAAGGCATAGCTGATCAAGCAGTAGCAGCCCCCCTCAGCGTCTTGAGACCCTCACGGGTGAGTAGTGCGCTTTACAAATTCCCTGATTAATTGATTGATTGATGTTGAAGATTTGACACCCATGGACAATGCGTGGAAAATCCAGATGCACAGCAGCACTAAATCTGTGCTGAGCTGGCGATGCATCAATTTCACAGACACTGCGTACATTTTTCTGCTGCAATGGCTACGGTGTGTGAATTTTGACTCAGGTTACCAGCTTCCACTTCTAAGGGCCCAGGGACTGGATTTGGCACCACTTAGCAAGTCAGGACTCTCAGCAGAAGAGCCAAGGCACTGGCAGATGAAGTCTTTGATGTACCTGAGACTTCACAACAGGAGGCAAGCTCAGTTCAAGGCCTTGGAGGATCTTGGAAAGCAGGATGTAGAAAGCGAAGTCCAGTCTTTTCACTCCCAGGGCAGCAGCAGTAGGACAGCACAGCAAAGCAACAGGCAGAGTGGCAGGTCCCCCTCAAGTGTCCAGCTCTTCTCCCTGGCAGAATGTCCTCAATTCAGGAGTGTTCTAAAGTTGTGGGGTCAGCAGTCCAATACTTATATTCATTTCTACCTTTGAAGTAGGCAAACTTCAAAGGAAAGTCTTTGTAGTGCTAAAGACTCTGCCTCTCCCTGTCCTGGTCCCAGACACACACTAGGAGGTTGAAGACTGCTTTGTGTAAGGACAGGCACAGCCCTGTTCAGGTGCAGATGTCAGCACCTCCCTCCACACTATCCCAGGAAGACTCATCAGGACATGCAGGACACACCTCAGCTCCCTTTGTGTGACAGTCTAGAGTGAATTCACAAACAGCCCAACTGTCAGTCTGACCCAGACGTGTATTCCACAGCCAGGCAGAGGCAGAGAATGGATAAGCAAGAAAATGCTCATTTTCGAAAAGTGTCATTTTCAAACGTACAATTAAAAATCACCTTCACTAAAAGATGTATTTTTAAATTGTGCGTTCAGAGACCCCAAACTAAACATCTCTATCTGCTCCTAACGGAAAAGGCAATCCCCATTTTACCCTATGGGAGAGATAGGCCTTACAATAGTGAAAAACGTACTTAGCAGTATTTCACTATCAAGACATGTAAAACACACCAGTACCTGTCCTTACTTTTAAATGCACTGCACCCTACCCATGGGGCTGCATTGGGCCTAACTTAGGGATGACTTACAAGTAGTAAAAGGGAAGGTTTGGGCCTGGCAATTGGGTGCACTTGCCAGTTCGAACTGACAGTTTATAACTGCACACAGACACTGCAGTGGCAGTTCTGAGACGTTTTACAAGGCTACTCATATGGGTGGCACAATCAGTGCTGCAAGCCCACTGGTGGCATTTGATTTACAGGCCATGGCCATATATACTGCCCCTTATGAGGGACTTACTAATAAGTCAAATATGCCAAACAGGGGGAAACCAATCACCAATCCAATTTAGACAGAGAGCACTTGCACTTTAGCACTGGTCAGCAGTGGTAAAGGGCCCAGAGTCCTAAAACCAGCACAAACAGATCAGAAAAAAATAGGAGGAAGAAAGTGAAGATATATGTATATATATACATACACACAAGGGCGTGAGTTATACTTACCTTAGGGTGCGAGTTATAGTTACTTGAAAGAACTCTAACTATACCTGCTGAATTGCTGAATTTCTATGGTTTTTGAATGGTTAAATCCAGAGCTTAACTATAACGTCTCTGTAACCTTTGGTGTATTTAGGCCCAATTGCCATCAGATGGAATGCAGTACGTTCAAAGAAGTGCACTAGTTACAACTGCTACATGAGTAATAATACCAACTAGCTATGAAATGCAAGCTGTTGTGAGCACAGTTACAAAATTAATACAAGACAAAAAACAATGGCGTACTGCTCACCACTGAAGAATCTGTGGTGTGAGGGCAGGATATGCAGCACAAGACTTGAGAACCACCTTCCATTCTTTGTGCCACTCTGTCACGTCACCACCATCACACAATACACACCAAACACGGGACTTCAGGTTCATCAACCTCACGCATTCTTGCAGCCTTTGTGCAGACATCCTGCTAGACTATTTTCACAACTCCACACTTTTACATAATCCCCTCCCCCCAGCCACGCTGCAATGCTAGCCTTGCTTCACTGATGTGGCTCACAAGAAGCCCTTCTCATGCTATGCGTTCATAGATGTTTATGCACTTCCATGCTGACGTAAAAACAGGGATGTTTCCACCTTTCCTACCTTTCAAGTGTACATTTATAACTGAATCTAAGCATAAATGTCATCTTTTTATCAAGCTGATATACTGTCATAAAATAATTGTTGATTCATCACATGCAGTGCTTAATTTGTAAATTAAAACGTGCCGGTGCTCAAATCCCTCCTCTGAAACATGTGGCTGCTGCATTTAAATGTGCGAGCACGGAATACTGAGGCAGCGTAATCCTGAAGCCATCTCGGGCCTCTTCAATCTATTTAAAGCCACTCACTGCCCCTTCAGTGCACTCTAGCAGCTTTCTGCTTTTTTCCTTTGTGACGCTTTTTCATTTTTCTCTTCCTCCGTCTTTCCCATATGTGTCTTTTGCTCTCAGCAAATGCTTGAGGCAGAAGTATAAGCGCCGGCCCTGAAAAATAAGTGCCGGTGCTCAGCACCGGAAACAACAAGCACA
The DNA here is from genome assembly GCF_031143425.1 of Pleurodeles waltl. Taxonomy (NCBI): domain Eukaryota; kingdom Metazoa; phylum Chordata; class Amphibia; order Caudata; family Salamandridae; genus Pleurodeles; species Pleurodeles waltl. Next base: position 229,089,736 of record NC_090437.1, on the reverse strand, counting down.
AATTAAGCACTGATCACATGGTCTCCTTCCGCCGTCCATGCAGCAGATTTATTTAGACCCAAGAGGAACGCTGAAAATTTACACTTTTTCGCTACCTTCAATGAGTTGAAGTATTCGTCATTTCTGTCTGTGTACATGTAAGTAATAAGTGATTTTGCTCAGATTAACTTTTCTGTGTTTCTCAAATAAGAACATATTAGATCCAGAAGTGAAAGACCTCGACCTATGCACTCATTACTTTTAGGAAGTCTCCTTCCCATTCTTTCTGAGTTAACACATTTACTCCTAACTTTGACAGAAGTAAATCTGACACCATTTTAGGGTGGAAAACTACCTGCAAAAGTTTAGTAGGACGTTCACATTTGTAGACGTTTATCTTATTTTGCCAAACTCCCTGTCCTGGAATGCCAACAGCCCATGTTGGTTTGCAGATTTACGCTTACGCAAAATTCCAACACACTAGAAGAATTTAAAATCTGAGTAAATTCATTTATGATGACAAAATCTTACGAAATTAAGTTATTATAACTGCTGGTATTGTGCCTCGCTACTTAGGAGCGGACCTATCTTTGCTGATCTGGCAAGCTGTCACCAACACCTTGCTGAACATTTTTGCAAAATTGACTTTCTCAACTGAAATTACAACAAAACTCTGTTTAAATATTTACAGTCAATTTCTTCAGACACATGCAATCCTAATTTACAATCCTGTTTTATGCCACATTCAGAGGTACCGAGTTAACTCTATTGATTTGCTCTGTAACATTTACATTGTCTTTTGCTACATGGAGGTGCATTATTTGTATTCAGTTTCCTCTCCTTCTTAGCAATGCTGCTGACAGTCCTGGAAGTGGGCTAATCACTGCCGGGGAACTGACCTTGACACAGACTTCATATTTAAGCGCTAATACACTACTGCCAGACTGTTTGCCTTGCAATCCTTGCTTTATGACTGCGATTGATCGCTTTGCTTGTTTGCTGTTCCTTTATTTGACTTTTTGATGGACGAAAGGCCAGACCTTCCACAGCAGAGCTTTCTGAATTCAACTGAACAAGTGAGGAAAATTATTTAATAAAAATTGCTTTGCCATTTTCTATAGCTTCTGTGTACTTCGATTAACGGAACAAGTGAATGGATTAGGGAAAAAGAAAATGGACATTTTTTTAAAACGGGCCCATCAATTTCTCTACTGAGGTCTTGTGATGTCTAGTGAATTAAAGAATGAATTAATGAGTTATAGAATGAATTATATGCCTACGTTGAGCACTGTTGCAATGATTAAACTAGCAAGCCACTCATTTTACATTAAAACTTGAAAATGGGTTTGCATGCCACCAAAGTACATGCTGAGATTTCACGATGTTTTTCGAACAGTTTTTTTGCCCATGTAACTTATTCTCACTGCGGTGGGTGTTCCCATGCAACTCCCATGCTGTTTCACACATCCCAAGATTTACAAGACATTGGGCCTCATTACGAGTTTGGCGGTCCGAGGACTGCCATGTTTGCGGTGGTGGTCAGACCGCCAACAGACTGGCAGAGAGGACCGCAAATTATGATTTTGGCGGAGATGCAAACAGAATATAGCCAAAGCACCACTGGCACTGCCAGTGCGGTCAGACCGCCAGGGACGAATTAAGACACCAGCAGGCCGGAGGAAACCAAGTTTCTTTCGGAAGTATTACGCGGTTCTGCAGTGGTCGGACCTACACAGAAACCCAGGCGGAAACAAACTGGAGAAAAGGAGACACTCACCTCCAGGAAGACAGGGAACCACTACTAGACATCATCCCAATGATACTGATCACTGAATGACAATAGAATCTTCACCGACAACCGTAAGTACACACGCCTGTTACAGTTGTATATTGTGACAATTTTGTACTGTTACATAATATACCATAGGGAGGGGGCTGCGAGGGCAACACTCACACATAACAGTACACAGATCTGCACACTCACATACAACAAAGACACACACACAACACACACACTGCAGCGTCAAGAACACACACTTATGCACAACAATGCAGCACAGGCCCTGTCTCATTCAATCCCATACAATATACCAACACGTCACAACAACACCACAACCGCAACAACATAAACACATTGTAAAGCACTCACAACTGACACTGGCCAGGGACTCATCACACATACAACACAATATACAACCAACAGGGAGCAAACACACACAATTACACAATCATACAACTTAGCAATCAACACAAATCACACTCAGGCCACATCATAACTATCATACCATGCAGAATACATGCACACTCACACAGTCAGAGCACACAAAACCACACACCACAACAAACACATGTCAACACAAACACCACACAATACCATCACAACAACATGCCTGCAACATAAACATGCCCATCACACACCACACAGCCTATCCCTGGGGGACAACAGCAGTGCACATACCCTCACATACTGCACAGACAATACAGGAAACATTAGCATCACACACACACAAATACTCAAACACAACCAATGTCAGCCAGGAACAACTCAAACCTAGGAAAGGAAAAGCAAGAGAAAGATGTAACCAGTAAACTAACAACTGGTTGTTCTGAATGTGTTATCATAAATATGAAATAGAACAGTTCAAGGCCATTGGCCAGTCCAAAGTTAAAACAAGTGGTGGGTGCCCCAACTTGACTCCTGACTGCCATGTAACCTCAACAGGTAGGGGCATCAAGGGGCAGGCAGGTACCTCAAGGATGATCTGGGGGTGGGGTGGCTGAGGGTTGGGGGGTTGGGCTTAGGTTTGTGAGGGGGGTTTGGTTTAGGCTTGGGTCCTCTTGGGAGGGGTCGGCCTCTTGTGGAGGGAGTGTACTGGCTGGTGGGTAAAGGAGGCCTTGGAAGTGGAAGGGATGTCCTTGGGGAGGGAACTTGTTCATCTGGGGGTGTCACGGGGGGAGTAGGGAAAAAGTCAAACTCTGAGAGGAACTTTTTTTAGCACACATGGGGACAGTCTTAACAAAAGAGTTTGGGTGTGGAGGGAGAGGGAGTGGTTGTCTGCAGTGTTTGTGTGGATGTCTTGGGTGTGTGTTTGTGGGAGGTATGCTTGTGGATGGTGGGTGTCTGTTGGGTGGGTGAGTGTGGATATTTATATCTTGGGCTGAGGGGTGTTGGAGGTGCTGGGGGATGCTGTGGTGGGTAGGTGGCTGTCCGTTGTGGTGGTGACTGCAGGTATGGTGGATGTGCTGCATGTAGGCATGTCTGTGGTTATGGAGTCTGCAGGTGTGGTGACTGGGGTGGATGTCTAAGGGTCTGCTGGGGTGGTGTCTGTAGGTAGGATGGGTGTGGTGGCTGGATCAGTGAATGTTGGTGTGATGTCTGCAGGTGTGTCAGGTGTTGTGTCTGTGATGCGGGGGTGGTGAATGCATGCCTGTCTGGATTGGGGAAGGGGGATTGGGAATGGGAAGAGGAAGGTGGAGAGGGGATGGTAGACAAAGGGTGACTGGCTGCTGTCAGTGTGGAGGCCAGAGCCTAAAATGTTCTGTGTAGGCCAGCCAGTATACCGTGAATGCCCTCCAGGAACACATTACTCTGTCATATCTGACTTGCCAGTCCCTGGATGACATTGACGATGGTCAATTGATTGGCCTCAGGAGGTCAATAACCTCCTCAATCAGGACAGCAGGGGTAACAGGGACTGGGGTAGAGGTGCCTGCAGAGAAGGAGACGCCCACCCTCTTGAGTGAGCAGGCATGGCCAACTGGTTGGGGAGCTACAGGGAGAGTGGTGAAAGAAAGGAGAGTGTCAGGCAGAGATGGTGCTGGGGTAGTCCCAGATGGGTCCACCACCACTAAAGAACATCCACTAGAGAAGGTATCCAAAGATAATGAACTGGATCCAGTCTCCCCCGTGGAAGACCCCTTGCCCTCCAGGCCACTGGGTCCCTTGGTGTCGATGTCCTCATGACTGGAGGTCCTGTGGCCAGAAGCTTCCCTACTCGGTCGTGCCCTGCCTCCTTTACCTGCTAATACAAAAAGTGAGGTAGGTTCATCACACTCTTCACATATCACCCACATCACATTGTACACATCAATAACATCACATCTAGTTGTCCAACACTCCCAGGCAGTACCAGATTAGTGCCATCATGTCACAACAAGAGAGAATGTACATCCCTCAATCATGACTCAGTCACACACCACCTAAGCTACCTATCTCACACCCACAATAACATTATATCAGCAGACCTATCACACTAACCATTCCATGACAAGGTGACTTACCCACATGAGACAGGGTCCCTATCAACAGGAACATGGATTACCCACAACCAAGCTGTGGGGAATAAATGTAACAGAGAGCTCCACATATCCCATACACAAACTAAATACATACCAACAAATTGGCCTGATGTAATGTACCAGGCAATGCAACATATTGTAAAGCAAACACAAGACAGCATGTTGCACACAAGCCATACCCAACCCATGTCACTGAGTACACAACCTTCACAATGAAAATGTGCAAACATGAAACTACTCTAATTTGCAGAAGCAAATGTTAGATTATGAAAGAGTCAGAACAAATGTCACCTACACATGTACCAATGGTGATGGAGGAAAGGATGATACATACTATGTGGACTAAGTCATCTAATTCATTGTCCTCCTGAAAACAAAGTATAGCACTCATATAAGGGCCTAAGAAGCTCAGAGCATTTACTCACACACAACCTCAGGTAGTATAACTACTATTTCAAGATGATAGACACCTGTCATGCGCATGATGGTGACATACAGTGCAATGTATCATGCAATAGTTCCATCAATAGCCCAATGACTGAGTGGCAACATCACTAAACACACATCAGACATGGCAAGCATTGCATCTGTTTGGGGAAAAAATCAGAAAGACAAACCACATCTGAGGCTCCCATGACAGGTACACACACCATGATGCAAGTCAAATGCCTGACTACACATACCATACCACTCACATGTGTATGTCATCTACCACACCTGCACCACAATGGTGTCAGTGCAAACAATATGATTCCATAGAACAAGGACTCAAAACATATCCAATAGCAACAGAAAGAATGTTAACAACTCTTTTCAATGTTGTTTCATGATGTAACCTTTCAATGTAGACATGATGTTGGCAAAAAACAGGTAAGATTGTAACTGCGAATAATACGTCTTGGCCTATTTATAATGCCTACAACAATATGGCTAAAGGAATAGCTGTGTAGGTACTTCAGACTTACAGAACCTGAACATGGTAATAACATTCATAGGCCTGATGCCAATGTAAGGGATCCAATAGGAGTCTATCAATAACTCAATAGGTACCAACATGTAGGATGTCCACTCAGATGACACATTCCACAGGTCTATCTACATCCCTCACCTACCAAGGGGGGTTCACCTTGTAAGAGGTCTGAATAAGTCATGCAAGTAAGGCATGTGAGATGTCAGATGGACATGACAGCCTCACATGATTCTGTCACTCATCAGAAACATTTTGAAAAGCTGGAATTACTTCAAATTGTCAGAATCTATGTTGCACATAGACATGGATCAAGGGACATTGGAATGGACAGAGGGAAAAGACCATGACAACTTAACACCATGATATTGGGAGTATTGACCTTTAAGTGGAAAGGAACGACCACCAGGGTATGAAAAGCTGTATAGTGGTACACACATTTGAAATAGTCACATGTGCTTCATCATATGCTTCTGTAGAGAGGGAACACCATTGGAGAGTAAGATTTCCCTATACAAATTAGAATGTGTGCATTCGAGTACCAATGTTGGGGACTGTACATCAATGTGTTCCTTGGAGATCCTTGACCCTTTGCACTTACCACATTGTCACAGCCTTGAAACCTTCACATCACACACTAACCTGTTAAAGGGATGTGTCAAATCTGTACTTACCTCCTTGTGGTGGATGTGCTGCCCTTAAATGCCCATCCATTGGGGGGGTCAAGGTTCGACGGCCACCCCGTCCTCATTGGGAGGGCATCCCCAGCTGGGCCTCTGCAGTCTTCCAGGCCCAGCATCTCAGGTCCTCCCACCACTTCCTACAGTGGGTGCTCTGCCGCCTCTGGACCCCCAGGGTCCACACTTTCTTGGCGATGGCACACCAAATCCCCTTTCTCTGATGGTCATTGATCTACAGGGATGACACAGACAAGAAGAGAATGTCATGTCCACATACATAATATTATAACAAGCTGGGTGAAAATACAAGTTAGTGCAACTAGCCATACACAGACTGCCTTCAACATGCCCTTCATTGAGGGATGACCATCTGCAGTCAGGCCATGTGTGATGATGAGACAGGCATACAACATGCATAAAAAAAAGAGGAGGAGGGACCGGGAGGATAATAGTCCTAATAAATGAAAAGGGTACACTGTTCCAAAGAGGAAGAAAAGGGGCCTAATCCTACAGGAGCGAGAACCCTCATGCATCACATTGGATGACTAGCTTCATCATCGGGAAAGCTCCTTGTCAAGCCGGCGCTGCAATGCCTGACGGGCTCCCCGAAGCGGGTTCTTAACCGTATTGCTCTAGAAGTAACAAATGAAACCTGGTCATATAGGTGAGCTACCTTAATCCGAGTAGTTGGTAATAACTTTCTCTTCCCCCTGGACAAATCATGTAGGTCAGCGTCCACCAGAAAAAAGATATTTGGCGTGCCATCGCCAAGGATGTCCGGACCCTGGGGGTCTACCGCAGACGGAGCACCCACTGCCGGAAAAGATGGGAGGACATTCGCCGCTGGAGCAAGAAGACGGCGGAGGCTCAGCTGAGGATGGCCTCCCAACGTGGGAGGGGTGCCCGTCGCACCATGACCCCCCTGACGTTCAGGATTCTGGCGGTGGCGTACCCGGAGTTGGATGGGCACTTGAGGACATCACAGCAGGCACAAGGGGGTGAGTACACTTGCATTCTGCTGACTTAGTGCACAGTGTAGGGGTCTGGGTGGGGGAGGTGGGCTGTGGGTTTCACAAGGCCAGGCAGAGTTCTGTAGGCAAGGTTCCTCCGTAAGGCATGCCATGTGGCACCCCAGCCCACCTCTGTAGAGTGCCAAGTACACCTAGTCATGCCCCTGTGTCATCTATGTGTGCAGATGTCATCCTTTGCCTTGTAGGCTATTTCCCAGGAATTGAACAGTGGAGCCCAAGAGCGCGGCGTAGTGCAGGGGGCTTCTGTGTCTGTCGTGTCCGCCAACGGTAGCGGTAATGCATGCACTCAACATGTCTTTCTTCTGTCGTCCCCGCCTTTTTGTGGTCTCCCTGTTCTTGTGTGCATTAGCATCACCAGGCGGAGGAGCAGTGGCACCGGAGCACGAGGGAGCTGCATCCCACATGCCCATGGAGGGCCACACTACGGACTCGGAGTTCACCAGTGGGACGGAGGGCGAGGGGAGCTCCACGGCGGGGACAAGAGCTGACACCAGTGACACGGACTCGTCCTCTGATGGGAGCTCCCTTGTGGTGGCGGCAACATCTGTGCCCCCTACCTACAGGTACAGCCGGCACCCCACTTCCAGCACCGCCCTCCCAGCAGCCCCTCAGCCTTTGCCCCGTGCCCGCTCACCCGGGAGGGTGGGCATCACCTTTGCCCCAGGCACCTCAGGCCCTGCCCCAGTCAGCCCTGCTGCCCTCAGTGAGGAGGCCATTGACCTCCTCAGGTCCCTCACTGTTGGCCAGTCTACCATTTTGAATGCCATCCAGGGTGTAGAAAGGCAGTTGCAACAAACAAATGCATTCCTTGAGGGCATTCATTCTGGTCAGGCGGCCCTTCAGCAAGCTTTTCAGACTCTGGCCTCAGCACTGATGGCAGCCATTGTCCCCTCCAACTTCCTCCACCCCGACCCAAACCCCTGTACCTCAGCCTATTCCAAGCACACCTACAGACCAGCATGCACACACGTCAACACACAAGGGAAGCTCAGGCAATCATAAGCACCACACATCCCACAGGCACTCATGCAAGCATCACACACATGCAGACACACCAACATCCACTGCCTCCACTGTGTCCCCCTCCTCCTCATCTCCCTCCTCCCTCCCTGTCTCGTCTACACTCACACCTGCATGCACTACCTCTACAGCCACTATGTCCCTCTCTAGCACACCCACCACCACACCCCGCTCACGTGCAGTCACCACCACCACTACCATTCACACGTCCCCTGTGTCCTCTCCCAATGTGTCTGTGACGCCCCCTCTGAAGATACACAAACGCAGGCACACACCCACCCAACAGCCATCCATCTCACGACAGCCTCCAGCGCATGCACATTCACCCAAAGTCCGCAAACGAACACCTCCTACAACCACAACCTCTTCCTCTACTCCCAAACCCCCTCCAGCTACCCGTCCCAGTGTCTCCCAAAAACTTTTCCTGTCCAACCTTGACTTCTTTCCCACACCTCCCCCACCCCGTCCGTCTCATAGATCCCGAACTAGCACCTCAGCCACAACATCTCAGTGACCAGTGGTGCCTGTAGTCACTGGAATCTGGAGTGCACCGGCCACCAGGGCAGCCAGTGTGTCACGGAGCCACAGCACAGACAGTCCCCCACCTGTGAAGCATCAGAAGTTGGCCAGTGTCCGGCGGGAGAGGGGGAAGACTCCAGCCACCAAAGCCGCTCCCAGGGATCCCGGTGGGAGTGTGGAGTCAGCTGTGACACCTTCCAAGGTGGGGAAGGGCCACAAGAAACCCACCAAGTCTGGGAAGAGCAGTACGGCGGAGAAGACCGCCATCATCCACGCTGCCCAGGAGGCCACCGCCAGCACAGGCCCAGCTGCCCAGGAGGCCACCGCCAGCACAAGCCCAGCTGCCCAGGAGGCCACCGCCAGCAGAAGCCCAGCTGCCTAGGAGGCCACCGCCAGCACCAGCCCAGCTGCCCAGGAGGCCACCGCCTGCACAAGCCCAGCTGCCTAGGAGGCCACCACCAGCACAAGCCCAGCTGCCCAGGAGGCCACCGCCTGCACAAGCCCAGCTGCCCAGGAGGCCACCGCCAGCACAAGCCCAGCTGCCCAGGAGGCCACCGCCAGCACCAGCCCAGCTGCCCAGAAGGCCACCGCCAGCACAAGCCCAGCTGCCCAGGAGGCCACCGCCAGCACAAGCCCCGCTGGGCCATGAAGGACCACCAGCAAAAGCCCCACTGGGCCATGAAGGACCGCCAGCACAAGCCCCACTGGGCCATGAAGGACCGCCAGCAAAAGCCCCGCTGGGCCATGAAGGACCACCAGCAAAAGCCCCACTGGGCCATGAAGGACGCCAGCACAAGCCCTGCTGGACCATGAAGGACCGCCAGCAAAAGACCCACTGGACCATGAAGGACCGCCAGCAAAAGCCCTGCTGGGCCATGAAGGACCGCCAGCATCTGAGTCCCTGCAATGGAGACCACCGTCTGAAGCACCGCTGAACAGGGCACTGCCGCCTCAAGCACCGATGAACAGGGCACCGCCGCCTCAAGCACCGCTGAACAGGGCACCGCCGCCTCAATCACCGCTGGCCCATGAGCACCAAGGGCACTGACGCTACTGAGTCCATCACGGGCAGAATGAAGCACTCTGGGCACAAGGCGCCCTCCAGAACAAGTGGAGAGATCAATCCACTACCTCTGTCCTTAGCAGGATGAAGCACTCTGGGCACAAGACCCCCTCCAGAACCAGTGGAGAGAGCTATCCATTACCTCTGTCCTTAGCAGGATGAAGCACTCTGGGCACAAGGCCCCCTCCAGAACCAGTGGAGAGATACATCCACTACCTCTGTCCTTAGCAGGATGAAGCACTCTGGGCACAAGGCCCCCTCTAGAACCAGTGGAGACTGTTATCCACTTGAGAGACTGTGGCTTTGCACTCCCCAGGATGGAACAGTGGGCAGACCACCCACTGGTGAGACTTGAGAGACTGTGGCTTTGCACTCCCCAGGATGGAACAGTGGGCAGACCACCCACTGTAGAAACTTGAGAGACTGTGGCTTTGCACTCCCCAGGATGGAACAGTGGGCAGACCACCCACTGTAGAGACTTGAGAGACTGTAGCTTTGCACTCCCCAGGATTTAACAGTGGGCATGTGGACCCCTCGTGGATTTGGCATTGTGCACTCAACCGGCTGTGGTGCCCCCCCTTTCCCTCCCCCTGAGGTGCCTGTTTAGTTGCTCTCTGATGCCCCTGCAGTGTTCTCTCCATCATGGTCGGGAATCTTGTGTGGGCCTCGCCCATACCGTGTGGGCCCAGTGTTCCACAGACTTAATTGGAGCACTACCTGGACTACTATGCTTGGTATATATTTTGTAAATGGTGTATATATTTATTTTTGCCTACTAGATTTTAAAATATTACAATGGTTACACTCATTTTCTATTGTCTTTGCATTCTTCCTGGGTGGGTGGGGGGTGTAACTGTGATGTATTAATGTGTGTTGTAGTGGTTGAGGGTGGGGGTGTTGCGTGTGTATTTCCCTGTTTTTTCGCTCCCACCTCCCCTGTGTCGGAAGGTGCAGTACTCACCGTGGTCTTCGCCGCTGGCATTCGTGCTCCTGGTAGAGGAGCAGGAAGACTATCGCAGGTAGAATTTGGAGTTCCGGGTCCATGGTGTCCTCGTTCCTCGTGGGGTGTGTAGAGGTGAACATTTTCCCTTCGAAATTCCTGTTTCCGCCGCGTTTTTATCCGCGGTGAATCCGCCCCGGAAAAGGTGGCGGATTGGCCTGTCATAATAGTGTGGGCGGTACATTGTCTTCCGCCTGTCTGTTGGCAATGACCGCTGCACAGTTTGTTTGTACCGCTGTGGCGGTCGGAGTGTTAAAGTGTCTGTCTTTGTTGGCGGTTTCTGCCACGGTCGTAATTGAAAAGTAAATTCCGCCAGTCTTTTGGTGGTCTTACCACTGCTTTAACACCGTCCACCAGGGTTGTAATGACCACCAATATCAGGCAAATAAATTCTACATTTTATTTATATAAACAAATATAATTAATACTAAAAAAAAATATTTAAAAATATACAAATTAATAAAATTAACAACAAAACATAACCATATTTGTTACAAATTATACAAAAATAACAATATATTCAAGGGTGGGTGACTTTTAAAATATTGTTCACAAATAAAATTAAACAAATAATATATTTACATAAATGTATATGTTAATGAAAGGTGATTTAGGCCTTAGAGCAATATTATTTATTTAAATATATTTTACAGTTATTTTACATTAAAAGAATTGTATATATTTCTAAAAAAAATAAACTTTAATAAATGACCTGGTATTTTCCTATATAAGCATTTTCACCCTGGTAGTGGAAAATTACTAATACGAAGTTCACACTCATAAATTCAGTTGTAGGAGACTTCCTCTTTATTTGAGAGGGTGAAGACTCTTAAGCCTATACCTAGCTGTGATTCCCCACTGAGAAATGGTGCACAGCAAAAAATGTGGATGGCTACCATTAGGTTTAGATATACACATTGAAATCACCCTAACCAATTGTAGTTTCAACTGATATATGATCTATAAATGTCTATGTTCCACAGCCCATGGTTAATGAGCACCACTCATTAACACCAGTGCAACAATAGTCATTCTGACTCCTTTGTTTTACCTATGTGCCTGTACTCTGGCTTTTCATTTTCACACTCTTGGCATCTAAACTATGGCACCATCTTCCTTTTAAAATGTGTGAGTGTTCATACGTAAACTTATTTTAAAAAGAATCCGAGAGAACATTTACTTCACAGTACTTTAATTTATAATTTGCTGAATTTACATAGTGTAAAAACGTATTTAGGATGTATTCATTTTTACCTTGACTTGTTCTGTTTAGACTATCAATGCAATGAATGTGCTACTTATTTCATGGGCAAGTGCTATGGATAAAATCATTATTTAAAGGAAAAAAATAAGTAAGTAACTAAATAAATACGCAAGATAGAATAGCAACAGAATGTTTAGGAGTTTGACTCAGAAGGAATCCAATATGGGGAGCCAATGTCAGTGTAGAGGCTTACGAAGCCACCACTGGACCAAAAATAATGGAAAAGCTAGTTAACGCTCGGCTTTCGGAAAATCTTGTTGAAGGCAAGCTGCTGCATCCCAATCAGTCTGGTTTCCGTCCCCGTCACAACACGGAATCAGCAGTTCTAGAAATATCTGACGATATTAAATAGATGTTTGACTCAATGCAAAATGTAGCCCTTATCTTTCTCAACTTATCTACTGCCTTTAATACCGTCCAACACTCTATCCTCCTGGACCACCGTTGTGCCTTAGGGTTAGAGCGTTCTTAGTGGTATTAGTGCAAGTTATTTCTGACCACCAGAGGCCAATCTGTTTGACTTGTGATGACGCAGAAAAGAAGGACTAGCAAATATTCATATATCATATAATCAAAATCGTATAGAGTAGTGTGATTTTAGCAAAGAAAAATAACATACGTGGGAAATTGTGCCCACGGGGTAGTTCGCCATTATTATAAACAAGCCTAATTAATCATGAAGAATCGACAAATGTATTAATCCGACATAAGTGCAAATGTATTCTATGATTTCTTGTTGAAACTGTTTTATGCTTAGCTTAAATTTAGCAGAGGCTTTGGCCTAGTTGGCTGGTCTCAAAATTAACTGCGTGGTTTTCACTTGTATTAACAAAGACATATTATTTTACTTCAAAGGTTGTATTTTTCCAGTAGAAATGACTAATACACTTATATCAAGGTTCCGTGCTAGGCTGGTTTCATCCCTTTTGAAACAAGGTCAGTTTCTGCAGGTGCGGACAATAAAAGCACTGATACAGAAATAATTGGCAAATTTTGTTGCAACTTGTGTTCCAAGGCTCCAAGGACACCTTATGCATAAATGAGTACTAGGAGAAAGACACTATTCATTGGTCAAAAGGAAGCCACCCTATGAACCCTCCAATGGAAGACCCTGAAGAATTTGGAATGTTTCTTACTTAAACCCACCGGACAAAGAGAAGTCAGCCATTTTCTTTGATGCCATTTTGAAGCCTGATTCAAGAAGCCATCTTGGACGACCTTCCGATGCCTTTTCCATTTGATGCACCATGCTAAATTGAAATCTTGTTATGCTGACCGATGTATGAAATTAGTCAAATTCAATTGCTTACACTAGTGATTTGTATTGCCATAACCGAATGCATTATAATCCAGATTTTGCGTAGATTGCGTTTCTTCCGTCGCTATGGACAACTAGTAATGTTTGTATATGTATATCATTTGATTTTGAGACTTACTTATATCGTGCTAGCTTTGTTAATATAGGGAAATAAACTCATTAACTTTTAATAAACCGGTGTGGTTATTCATGGCTGAAAGGTCATGGAGTGTCAAAATACAAATTGTTAATGATTGCTAATGTGTTGTTTGATTACTAAAAGAGTATTGGTTATTGATTAGAAATGGTTATTGATTATTGATTCGAGTGATCCGACTATTTACGGATGAGGAGAGCACAACTAGATTAAAAGGTTCACTGACCTCCGGCGTGTCCAAGTATAAGTAATTTATAAAGACTGGACGTGCTACCACTTGCTCCTTTTTCCTCGCAGGTCAAGGCAATTAACGAGAGGGTCCCACAGGCCTCTTCACTGAGTCCTACACTTTTTAACGTTTTCATGGACCCCTTGACCTCTGTTGGTGAGCCGTTCGGCTGTAAAATAATTTCTTACACTGATGACACTCAAGTGCTCTTTGCCTTCGAGGGTCTGCCTTCCTTTATCGCAGCTCCTTTCATCTGCTGCATGCTGCTGTCTTTGACTGGATGGAGAGCAACCAACCTAAATGCAATGCAGAAAAGATGGCAATGATTTCCTTTGGGTTACATAGCCAATTGATGGGAAGAGCTTTGGCCCCTGCTCTGCCAGCCCCACCACCCCCTTCTTCAGTGGATAAGAACTTAAGGGTGTAGTTGGATAATAGCCTAACCATGAGGGCTTAGAGCTCTGCAGTGGTAAGCCAATGCTTCACGTTGTTAAGGAGTATAAGGAAATTCCTCCCTCTCTTGCCTTTGAAGTAGAGAAGAGATTAGTTATCCACGCCCTGATCACTTCTCGTCTGGACTATGCAAATGTCTTGTATTTAGGAGCAGCGGAAGCTCAAGTGAAGCTCTTGCAGGTGGTCTAAAAATGTGGCAGCAGGCTATTGCTTGGTCTACCTAGGTGCTCTCTGACAGCTACTTCACTTACGCCTCTGAGTTGGTTGCCTGTTAAGAAATGGATTACTTTTAAAGCACTAACAATGGTGCATAGGGCAGTGTTTCTCTCCAGCCCTGGTTATCTTGTAGAGAGATTCATTCAGTACAGTGAAAACTGCTTCCAGGGTGCTCCAAATCGTAACCCATAACAGTAACAGTGAAAGCTGAGCAGTGTCAGTTAAATAATTTAAACCCAATTCTGCATGACCTATATGAGTAGATACTAAGGGTTATATTTATGGCCAAGTGACACAGCCCAGCACATCAAGTCACCTTGTTGCACTGTGCTGATTCACAGGGAAAGGGCAGGAGCGTGCCTTATGTATCCTGATATGGTGCACTCATGTCCTTTCCCCAGTGCTGGTGCATAATGGGCTGTCTAGCACCAATGCAGGCACACTTACACCATGGTTCAAAGGTGCCTCTGTTGCATGTGGGATTGTTTTTGTGCAGGGAGGGGCATCTTCCTGCACGAAAACAATCCACTGATGTTTTTTCCTCTTTCTATGTGTGCTTCAGAGGAAAAAACGAGGAAAAATAAAGATATTTCTCCTTGTTACACCTCACTTGGGGAGGTGTATGTTTTTGGCGCACTCCCAGGTTTTTCACTTCTGGTAAATCTGGGAATGCATCAAAATCCATGGATGTTGCAGAGAAACACCTTTGAAACACCAATGAAAATGTCTCTCGCACAGAGCTCTATGCCCCTGAGTGCAAGATTGATAAAAAGCGGCTCACAAATCTATTTTCAATGATGTGCAGTCGATCAACTCTACATATCCTCAGATGGCAGCACTGCAAAGGCCTACAGGGATACATTTACTTTCATATACTAAGGTCAACTCCTTTATTGACTTAGAGCCTAGCCGGGAAGCGCACAGCTGTTTCAAATACTTCCTGTAATTGTTTGGATCTATTGTCAAGTAAATGTGCCCAACTTAGACTGCTGTCAAAGGGGATCCCCAGATAATTAAAGACAGGGACTATGTCCACTTTAAGCCCTCAAATCACGACTCCTGGGTTTTGTATGTTTGGAGACATAACCATCATGAATGGTTTAGAATAATTACCCCGTAGGTATAAATCAAGCATAATTAGGGTGAAAAACTCCAAAAGCAGTTGTAGCCCATTAGCTATTTGTGTAATCAATACCTCAGTACCTCATTGTCTGGGTATAAAAGACAAGCACAGGTCAATGACCATTCTGCAGCATGTTTTCGCCTTTATTAATTAGATATTGATCCAGGCCATAATATAAATTAGGAACAGAAAAGTTGCCAGAACATCCCAGACGTACTTCTCTACTGGTGTTATTTGAAGCGGTACATTCTCCATTAAGCCGTAATGTATTTTAACAGAGGTGTTGCAATGCAAACGTTGAAGCAAGGTTACAATGCTTGCATCTACTCCCATGGATTCCAACACGCCCCAGAATTTGGAGCAATTTACATTGTCAAAAGTATAGCAGAGGTCAATGAATGCTAAGGGTAGAGCACCGCTCCTGGCTTTGTCATAATTCCCAATTATGAGCGATAAATTAAGGCCTTGCTTGATTGTGCCCATCTCAGGCCAAAATCCATGTTGGACTGGGGAAAGTATATTGATACCAGAATCTTTGAGATAGAAACTAATAATAAGATGGGTCTATAATAATCTGTTTGGGTTCTTTCCTCCTTCTTATAGATAGAAATGATAAGCCTCATGGGAACCATTTCAGAATCATAAACTTTGGAAAAGTGAACTACCTAGGTGTCATTGGAAATTAAACATTCTACCTTATGTATATTATGATCAGTAAAGAAGGGGTGATTCACCACTTCCCAGCAATGATTTTGGTCATTCATCCTCACAGCTGCTTCCAAGTAATCTCAAGCTTCTATTCAAATGTTTTCCTTCCTGATGGTGAGGGCTCCTTTATAAAAACCTTCTGGCCAATGTAATGAGTTCCTCATTTCTAGAAATAGCTTGAATTCCTACTTAAGATTATGGTGAGCAAGAAAGCATGTGAAATCACACCATCTGCATATCATAATGGGGGGCTCTTCTTAGGTTTCCTGACAACAGCTTGGAGACCCATACACTATACAGAAGAGGCAGCGGACCATAGAATGCTGCACCTGTTCTGAAATCCAAGATTAGTAACTTTTTGCCCATCAAATATTACTTTTGTGTGCACTGACTACCAAAACCTGCTGCCAAGTTGCAACCATTAGAAAGGGCTACAAATGCAAAATAAATTGGAGAGGTGCACCACATCCAAAATAACTGTACAAAAATCCCATTCACATATGTGAACTTGTGAGGCTCTTCTCTTTTTATTATGTTCTTAAAATCATCACACATTAAAACAACCAATGTATTTTGTACCTTAAAAAGGACTTCTTCAGGTCTGTAACATAAAAAATACAAATGCCTTATGAATACACACATGAAGACAACATACATACCACGTATATACAAAAAAATACCAACATACATCAAATATAACAACAATGCCAGAATTTTGGGCATATATAACAAAACAATACTACTCATTCATCGAGAGACAGGGACAACTCCACCTCAGGGGAACTGGGAACGGGGGGGCACCTCAGCCGAAAGATGGTACAACGTCACTGCTCCTGGAGAGGGCTGCATGCCCACTGCTTGGTCCTGGGGAGTGCAAGGCCACAGTCTCTCAAGGGGTAGTTTGCCCACTGCATGGTCCTGGGCAGTGCAAGGCCACAGTCCCTCAAGTGGGTGGTTTCCCCACTGCTTGGTCCTCGGGAGTGCAAAGACACAGTTTCTCTGGTGGGTGGTTTGCTCACTGCATGGTCCTGGGGAGTGCAAGGCCACAGTCTCTCAAGTGGGTGGTTTGCCCACTGCTTGGTCCGGGGGAGTGCAAAGCCACAATCTCTCTGGTGGGTGGTTTGCCTACTGCATGGTCCAGGGGAGTGCAAGGCCACAGTCTCTCCAGGGGGTGGTTTGCCCTCTGCTTGGTCCTGGGGAGTGCAAAGCCACAGTCTCTCTAGTGAGTGGTTTGCCCACTGCTTGGTCCTGGGGAGTGCAAAGCCACAGTCTCTCAAGTGGGTGGTTTGCCCACTGCGTGGTCCTGGGGAGTGCAAGGCCACAGTTTCTCTAGTGGATGGCTTCTTCCACTAGTTCTGGAGGGGGCCTTGTGCTCCGTGTGCTTCATCCTGGCAAGGATGGGGTGAGTGAATGACTTCTTCCACTGGTTCTGGAGGGGGCTTTGTACCCAGTGTGCTTCATCCTGGCAAGGAGGGGGTGAGTGGATGCCTTCTTCCACTGGTTCTGGAGGGGGCATTGTGCCCAGTGTGCTTCATTCTGGCAAGAAGGGGGTGAGTGGATGCCTTCTTCCACTGGTTCTTGAGGGGGCTTTGTACCCAGCATGCTTCATCCTGGCAAGGAGGGGCTGAGTGGATGCCTTCTTCCACTGGTTCTGGAGGGGGCCATTGTGCGTAGTGTGCTTTATCCTGGCAAGGAGGGGCTGAGTGGATGGCTTCTTCCACTAGTTCTGAAGGGGGCACTGTGCCCAGTGTGCTTCATCCTGGCAAGGATGGGGTGTGTGGATGACTTCTTCCACTGGTTCTGGAGGGGGCTTTGTACCCAGTGTGCTTCATCCTGGCAAGGAGGGGGTGAGTGGATGCCTTCTTCCACTGGTTCTGGAGGGGGCATTGTGCCCAGTGTGCTTCATTCTGGCAAGAAGGGGGTGAGGGGGCTTTGCGCCCTGTGATGCAGAGGTTTAGGAGTGCAAGGTCATAGTCTCTCACCTGGGTGTCACATCGACAGCTTTTGCAGCGGCCAGGATGCACTGCAGCCCATGTAGTCACCACTACACACTGCTCACCGGCGGTGAAGGCTGCTCAGTGAATCGCAGTTGCGCTTCAGATGGCAGTGCTGGCAGTGGTGGTGGTAGCCTCCAGGCCTTTACCTGCAGCCTCGGACGGCTGCCCACTGGGGCTGCTGCCAGTGGTGCTACTTGTGGCGGTGCAAGTGGCGGTGCTGGCCGTTGTGCAGGTGGCGGTGCTGGCCGCGGTACAGGTGGTGGTGCAGGCAGTGGTGGTGGTAGGCTCCAGGCCTTCACATGCAGCCTCGGATGGCTGAAGTGCCATGGCTGGTGTTCTGTGCCCCTTCCTGCCCTTGGCAGATGGTGGTGCCTCTTTGCTTCTGCCAGTTGGAGTCTTTGACTTGGCCTTGCTGGCTGGTTGTGCCTCCTTCCCCTTGCTGGATGCTGTCCCCTTCTTGACCTTGCCAGGTGGTGGAACCTTCTTGGCCTTGACAGGTGTTGGTGGCACACTGGCTGGGCTGACAGGTGCCTCCTAGGATGCCTCTCACAGCTGCAGAAACAACAGCTGATGTGGATTGGGTGGCTGAGGTGCTGGGCTGGGTTCTGGCCACCCTGGCCCGAGGTGAAGGACGGGGAGAGGGGTAGGGAAGAGGTCAATGTTGGTGAGGAAAAGCTTCTTAGGGACACTGGGGCGGGAAGAGGGTGAAGGTTTGGGAGTAGAGGAAGAGGGAGTGGTTGTAGGAGGTGTCAGTCTGCTGTGTTTGGGTGCAGGTGCATGAGCCAGATGCTGTTGTGAGGTGCATGGCTGTTGGGTGGGTGGGTGCTTGCGTTTGTGTACTTTGGGAGGAGGGGTCACAGACACAGTGGGAGTGGACACAGGGGACGTGTGCATCGATGTGGGGGTGGTGACTGCGAGTGAGGGACGTGTAGTGATAGGTGTGCTGGTGATGGAGCTAGTGGATGAGGATGTAGCGCATGAAGGTGTGAGTGAAGACGCTACTGGGAGGGAGATGGACGATGAGGAGGAGGGGGACACAGTGGAGGCAGTGGATGTTGGTGTGTCTGCATGGGGATGGTGCTTGTGTGAGTGCTTGTGAGATGAAGTGTGGTGATTGTGTTTGCCTGAGCCACTTCTGTGTGTTGAGTTGGGTGATTGCTGGTCTGAAGGTGTGCTTGGGATAGGCTGGGGTTGAGGGGATTGGGACTGGGTAGAGGAAGTTGAAGGAGGGAGGCTGGAGACAGGGACAATGGTTGCCATCAGTGCGGAGGCCAGAGCCTGGAATGCTCTCTGTTGGGCCGCCACACCAGAGTGAATGCCCTCCTGGTATGCATTTGTTTGTTGCAAATGCCTTTTGACACCCTGGATGGCATTCAGTATGGTTGACTGCCCAACAGTGAGGGATCTCAGGAGGTCAATAGCCTCCTCACTGGGGGCAGCAGGGCTGACTGGGGCAGGGCCTGAGGTGCCTGGGGCGAAGGAGATACCCACCCTCCTGGGTGAGCAGGCACAGGAAACATGCTGAGGGGCTGCTGGGAGGGCGGTGCTGGTATGGGGGTGGCGGCTGTACCTGTTGTTGGGGTGGGCACAGAGGTGTCCGCCACTGCCAGGGGGCTTCCATCAGAGGAGGAGTCGCTTTCGGTAGTGTCCCTTCCTGTCTCTGTCGTGGTGCTCCCCTCACCCTCCATCCCACTGGTGCCCTCATCATTGTGGATTCGGCCTCCAAGCCCATGTGGGAGGCAGCTCCCTCCGCTGCCGGTGCCTCTGCTCCTCCGTCAGATGATGATAATGCACACAAGGACAGTGTGACAAAACACGAGGGGGGGGATAGACAGAGGATACACTTGGCCAGCAACACCACTACCGTTGGCGTACACAACACAGGGAACCGCCCTATGCACTAGCGCATGCACTACCAGTTACAAAGCCAGTCACCAGCCCATGGGGTACATTGCCCAACGCCATTAGCTGCACACCTGAAACCCACAGGACCCTGCCAAGTAGTAGTTGCCCACTAACACTATTGGGGTTGGAGTGCTTCGGAGCCTGACCAACAAGTGACCTACCCTGCCAGTCCGCCCTGGCCTAGGGGCACTCACAGCCCACATCCCCTACCCAGGTAAAACCTTAACGCACCCAAAGTCATGATTCTGAATCTGAACTCACCCCCTTGTGGCTGCTGTGATGCCTTCAAGCGCCCATCCAACTGCGGATAGGCCACCGCCAGGATGCAGAACATCGGGTGGGTCAGGCTACGACGGGCACCCCTTCCTCCTGGGAGGCCAGCCCCAGCTGGGCCTCCGCCGCCTTCCTTGCCCAGTGGCGCAGGTCCTCCCACTGTTTGCGGCAGTGGATGCTCCGCCTGTCAACGACCCCCAGGGTCCACACCTCCTTGGCGATGGCACGCCAAATACCCTTTTTCTGGTGGGAGCTGACCTGCAGGAATATATGCATAGAAAAAGGGATTAGTCATAACGTCTGGACTGTTACACTCATAGACCACAATATCCCTCCCATCCCCTTACGCACAGACATTGACCACCAGACATGCAGCACTCTGCTCAGGACACCTCAGCCCCCCACACAAGGCTTACACACACAGCAATCCATACATTCATGGCCCTCCCATCATGCTCACAGTGTACTCACCTGTTTGTCTAGAGGACCATAGAGTAAAGTGTACTGGGGTAGGACCCCATCCACCAGTCTCTCCAACTCCTCCAAAGTAAAGGCGAGGGCCCTTTCCCCTGACACTCTAGCCATTGTTGCTTCCAGACACAGGTCACAGCAGCATTTGCAGTGTAGGTCCTCTCCTGTTGAAGGTCAGGTAGCAAGTGAGTAAACAGATAGAAAATGGCGGTCACGTCCGCAGCGGTGCGTACTGTCCCCACTGGCGTACATCGCCATTGGCTACTGGAACCCATAGGGACCAATGATAACCAATGCGAAGTTGCGGGCGGTCATCGACTGCCGACCGCAACGGCACACAATGCCAGCGGAAGTACCTCATTTCCACTTGTCTCTCCTCACAGGTCAGGCAGCCTCCATTTCAGGGGGGCACAGGCCATGGCAACTAACTGTGTCACAGAAGACATTGGCACATCAACCAACTCTCTAATTCACATAATGTTTCTGTAAAGGAAGAAATGCATTTTTATTTTCATATGTGTGAAAATGACCCTTTGCTCACCCTTTTTCACCCTAGAGTTCAACCGCTGAGGATGTATAGGAGATGGAGACATCCCCCTGTGTACAGACCCCTGGTGGACATGGCGACAATGGAGGACATGCACATTATACTGACCTACAGACTTAATAGGGCCAGAATCCAAGAACTGTGTGCCCACTTGGAGCCAGGCCTGATTTCATCTATCCACCAGCCCACAGGTATCCCCCTATAATGCAGGTCCTGTCAGTGCTCCATTTCCTTACAAGTGGTTCTTTCCAAGAAATAGTGGCCCTGGCATCAGGGATGTCTCAGCCAATGTTCTCCAACGTGCTGACCAGAGTGTTGTCTGCCCTGCTGAAACACATGCGCAGCTACATCATATTCCCCCAGGTGGAGGATTTGGCCACAGTGAAGGCTGACTTTTATGCCCTGGGACATATCCCCAACATCATTGGTGCCATTGATGGTACACATATCGCATTTGTCCCCCCCCCAGAGAAATAAACAAGTGTTCAGGAATAGAAAAAGCTTTCACTCTCTGAATGTGCAGATGGTGTTTTTGGCGGACCAGTACATCTCCCATGTGAATACCAAGTATCCTGGCTCTGTGCATGATGCCGTTATAATGAGGAATAGCAGCATTCCATATGTGATGTCTCAACTCCAGAGGCATCGGGTATGGCTAGTAGGTGAGTCCCTGCCCCCCCCCAGTTGATGTAGGTATATGGGTGTGGGTTTGGCCCTAAGGGTGGGTGTGTGGCTAACACGTATCCCTCGATATTTACAGGTGACTCTGGTTACCCCACCCTCTCATGGCTACTGACCCCAGTGTGGAATGCCAGGACAAGGGCAGAGGAACGTTACAATGAGGCACATGGGCGAACAAAGAGGATAATTGAGCACACCTTTGGCCTCCTGAAGGCCAGATTCCGGTGCCTCCATCTGACAGGTGGATCCCTGTACTACCCACCCAAGAAGGTGTGCCAGATCATCGTTGCATGTTGCACAACCTGGCCTTGAAACGCCAGGTGCCTTTTCTGCAGGAGGATGAGCCTGGAGATGGTCTTGTGGTAGCGGTGGAGCCTGTGGACAGTGATGAAGAGGAGGCAGAGGAAGAAGATGTGGACAAAAGAAGTACTGTCATTCAACAGTACTTCCAGTGACACACAGGTAAGACACTGTGGGGGTCATTCTGACCCTGACGGGCGGCGGAGGCCGCCAGCCAGAGTTCCCCCACCAAAATACCGCTCCGCGGTCGAAAGACCGCTGAGGGTATTTTGGGATTTGCCCTGGGCTGGCGGGCGACCACCAAAAGGCCGCCCGCCAGCCCAGGGCAAATCATCCTTCCCACGAGGACGCCAGCTCAGAAATGAGCCGGCGGAGTGGGAAGGAACGACGGGTGTGTTTACTGGTGCCCACTACAGGTCATACCTATGTAAATATTACAGTACATTTCAATTGCAATGTTTACAGTTTGTTAAACTAATACATATGCCAAACAATTGACAGACTCCATACTTGAATTTGTTCCAAGGGTGTTTATTTACGTGCTAATAAGTGGAGGGGGTATTGTGATGGGCTGGGTTGCTGATGGAGGAAAGTCCAGGGTAGAGTCCAGTCTATTTGTATCACAGGTGCAATGTCCAAGGGGGCATAGGAAACCTATCATGGCTGCTGACCCCTTTGAGGAATGCCAGGACAAGGGCAGAAGAACGTTATAATGAGTCACATGGGTGAACCAGAAGGATAATTGAAAGGACCTTTGGCCTCTTGAAGTCCAGATTCCGGTGCCTCCATCTAACAGGTGGATCCCTGTGCTACTCACCAAAGAAGGTCTGCCAGATAGTGGTTGCATGCTGCTTGTTGCATAACCTGGCTCTCAGACGCCATGTCCCACTCCTGCAGGAGGAGGAGGCTGGAGATGCCCATGTGGCAGCAGTAGACCCTGTGGACAGTGAGGATGAGGAGGCAGAGGATGAGGATGAGGACAACAGAACATATGTTATCCGACAATTCTTCCAATGACACACAGGTAGGACAGTGTTACTTCACATTTCAATTACTTTTGTTTTAATTTGTGTGGCAATGGCAAGCTGATATGTTCAATTTCTATGCCCACTTACTGTTCCCTATGGCAATTCGTTTTGCAGATGTTGGTGACCTGACATATACTCCTGGTGTGATCACTACAGCCAGCTACAGGTCATTAATCTATGGTCATTCTCTGTACAGTTGATTTGCAATGTTTGTACCTGTTGCATTGAATACATATTTGATATACATGACATACTCCAAAATTGTTTTTTTTCAAAGGGTGTTTATTGAAGTGCTAATATATGAAGGGGCAAGTGCAATGGGATGGGGTGATGCTGGAGGAAAGTCCAGGGTGTTGTTCCAGTCTGTTTGTAGCACAGGAGCAATGTCCAAGGGGGCATAGGAAGGGGAGCAATGGCAGTTCAAGGTGGACAGGGTGACAGAGTGGGACAGAAGGGTGACAATCAGGAGAGTCTTATTTCCTTGCAGGGGTCTTGGCAATGTTCTCTAGCTTCTGCCTGGATCGCAGGGACCGTTTGCAGGGTGGTTCTCCTTCTGCAGAGGGTGGGGTGCTGGTGGCCTGTTGGTCCTGTGGTGGGCCTCCTGTCCACTAGCGCCGGCGGAGGTGGAGGGCTGTTCTTCGGTGTGGCTAGTGTCAGGGGCCTGTTGGTGTGCCACTGCCACCCTCATGGTGTTGGCAATGCCTGCCAGCACCCCTGCAATGGTGACCAGGGTGGTGTGGATGTCTTTCAGGTCCTCCCTGATCCCAGGTACTGTCCCTCCTGCAGCCGCTGGGTCTCCTGCAACTTGTTCAGTATCTGCCCCATGGTCTTCTGGGAATGGTGGTATGCTCCCAGGATCCATGCAAGTGCCTCATGGAGAGTGGGTTCCCGGGGCCTGTCCTCCCCCTGTCGCACAGCAGTCCTCCCAGCTTCCCTGTTGTCCTGTGCCTCTGTTCCCTGAACCGTGTGCCCACTGCCACTGACCCCAGGTCTCTGATTGTCTTGGGTTTGTGGGGTTGCCTGGGTTCCCTGCAGTGGTGGACACACTGCTGATTGACGTGTCCTGGGGACAGAGGTATGTGCCCGCTGGGTGGGTGCTGTGCTGGGGTTTCCTGAGGGGGCAGGCTCTGTGGTGGGTTGGGACTGTGGCAGGATAACTGACTGTCCAGAGGTCCCTGATGGGCCAGGTTGGTCATCGTGATCCAGGCGTGCAGAGCTCCTGTCATCACTGTGGTCCTCTTCTGTGGGAGGACTGGATGTGGCTGGCACCCCCTCTCTGGTGATGTTGAGTGGGGGTCCTATGGGGATGTAAATGCAGTGTTATTGTATCTGCGTGTGCCATCTTGTGCATGGATATGTTTCCCTCTTTGGTTGGTATTAGCAAGGCAGCTTTGGCTTGTGTGAGTTGTGCTTGGTTTAGCTAGGTGATTGTCACTAATATGCATGCTGTGGTGATGGGTCTCCATGCAGGTCTGTGATGGGTGTCCATGCATTGGTGTTGCATGCAGGGATTGGTATTGGGATGGGTGGGTTGTGATGGTGGGGTATATGTGAGGCAGTGGAGTGATGGGGTGAGGGCAGGGGTAGGAGTTTGTGATTGCATGCAGGTGGGGGGAAGGAGTAAAGATTTGGGCCCGTATTTATACTTCGTTTGCGCCGAATTTGCGTCGTTTTTTTTGACGCAAATTCGGCGCAAAACTAACGCCATATTTATACTTTGGCGTTAGACGCGTCTAGTGCCAAAGTATGGGCAAATAGCGTCATTTTTTTGCGTGAACGCCTTCCTTGCGTTAATGAGATGCAAGGAAGGCGTTCCCGTCTAAAAAAATGACGGCGACGCAAATGCGTCGTATTTATACTCCCGGGCAAAAATCACGCCCGGGAGTGGGCGGGGCAAAAAACCCCGCATTTGCGCCACTTTTTAACGCCTGGGTCAGGGTAGGCGTTAAGGGGCCTGTGGGCTCAAAATGAGCCCACAGGTGCCCTCCCCTGCCCCCAGGGACCCCCCCTGCCACCCTTGCCCACCCCAGGAGGACCCCCAAGGATGGAGGGACCCATCCCAGTGAAGTACAGGTAAGTTCAGGTAAGTATAAATTTTTATTTTTTTAATTTTTTTTGGTGGCATAGGGGGGCCTTATTTGTGCCCCCCTACATGCCACTATGCCCAATGACCATGCCCAGGGGACACAAGTCCCCTGGGCATGGCCATTGGGCAAGGGGGCATGACTCCTGTCTTTCGTAAGACAGGAGTCATTTAAATGGCGTCTGGGCGTCGCAAAAAAATGGCGCAAATCGGGTTGAGGCGATTTTTTTGCCTTAACCTGACTTGCCCCATTTTAAGACGCCCTAACGCCATTTTCCCCCTACGCCGGCACTGCCTGGTCTACGTGGTTTTTTTCCACGCACACCAGGCAGCGCCGGTCCGCTTGCGCCGGCTAACGCCATTCCATAAATACGGCGCCCGCATGGCGCTTCAGAATGGCGTTAGACGGCGCAAAATTTTTTGACGCTAAACTGCGTTAGCGCAGTTTAGCGTCAAAAAGTATAAATATGGGCCTTGACTTACCAGAGTCCAGTCCTCCTGCTACTCCTGCCAGGCCCTCAGGATGCATGATTACCAAGACTTGCTCCTCCCATGTTGTTTGTTGTGGGGGAGTCCACCACCAGTCCTCTGTATAGCTACCTGGTGACTTGCAACCACGGAACGTAACGTCCCCTGTAGGTCGTTCCACCTCTTCCTGATGTCATCTCTTGTTCTGGGGTATTGTCCCACGGCTTTGACCCTGTCCACGACTCTCCGCCATAGCTCCATCTTCTTAGCAATAGACGTCTGTTGCACCTGTGATCCGAATAGCTGTGGCTCTACCCGGATGATTTCCTCCACCATGACCCTTAGCTCCTCCTCTGCAAACCTGGGGTGTCTTTGTGGTGCCAAGTGTGTAGTGTGAGTGGTATGTGTGAGGGTGTCTGGGGTGATGTGTTGGGGTGTGTGCTGTGAGGTGCGTGGATGGTGTATGGGTGATTATGTGGCTCAGATTCAGTGGGTGCTCCTGGCTTGTCTCTCTCTCAGTTGGCAAAAACATTTTTCGCTATAAGGGGTTGTGGGTGTGCGTTTTATAGTGATCTGAGTGTGTGGGTGTGGTGTGTGTATGTGTGTCAGGTGTGTGTAGTTTGAATTGTCCAATGTGGTGTAGTTTTGTTAGTGTGTGTGTATTTTGAGCGCAGCGGTGTGTACCGCCACTGGTTTACCGCAGTTGAATTGCCACTGTGGTGATTCGTGGGTCATGATGCTGTGGGCGTATTTTTGTTGGCGTAACGGTGTGGGTTGTGGTACTGTCAGTTTATCACTGACCTTTGGGCTGGCGGACTTGTGTAGGTGTCTGTATAGTGGCGGATTTCTCTGTGTGGGTCTTAATACGCATAGCGGTATACCGCCGCGGTCACGGTATGTTGGCGGCCGTCAGCACGCCGGTAGGCGGCATTTACCGCCAATGTTGTAATGAGGGCCATAGTCAGCCAAAGGCCTGACTTTGGGACAGATGTATCATTTTATCTAATAGCGATTAGCTAATTGTGATTTTTTGCGAATCACAATTAAGTAATCTCTATTGAAATGTATGAAACTCCAGGAGTTTCATACTGTGATTTGCAAGGGCTCGCAAATGGACCTACCTCATTAATATTCATGAGGTAGGTTGCAATTTGCGAGCCATTGCAAATGGCTACAATCGCAGGGATGGTGGCCTGCTGGGCTCAGCAGACCACCATGTCTGTGACTGCTTTACAATAAAGCAATTTTTTTTTTTTTAAATGCAGCCCTTTTTCCTTAAAGGAAAATGGGAAGCGTTTAAAAATGAAAAATTAAACGTTTTCTTTTCATTTTTTTAAGAGTAGGCAGTGGTCCGTCCCATTCCCAAAGGGGAAATTGGTGGTAACTGAGATTGTTTTGCGAACGCATTCACGGTCACAAAGCAATCATACATACCTCTGCGATTCGGTATTAGGAAGGGACGCCCTTGACACGCCCTTTCCTAATACCAAATCGGTATGTGTCGCAAATCCAATTTGCGATTCGGTAACAAGTTGCCAAATCGCAAATTGGACTTGTTACATGCCAAAATGCATTTTTTGCGATCGCAAAAATATTTGATACATCTGGCCATTTGGACTTTTCTATCACTTTCAAAATTCACCATGCTACCTTCTGACTGCAGCTAGGAAAAAAAAACACAAATCAAAAAATTGTAATGGGAAGGATGGCGACTAACTTTTAAATCTTTGGTTTCATTTAGGAAAGCTGAATCCTCAGGTCAGATTCTACAATTCCCAAGCAATTGTAATTTTTCTTTTTTTAAGGGTTTTTCACATAAATATGTGGTGGGTAAAGGAAGTAAAACCATAAGGGCCGATCATCTCTCCATAGCCTTTCTGTCACATGTACATCATTTGTTTTATAGCACCTCTCATACCAGTGTATGGTGCTGGAGCACTACTACAAGGTATATGATTCACATGTCATCCACACTGGCAGGCATTTTCCAAGAGTGCTTGGTCTGGAGAAGCACAAACTCAGGACATGGAACATAATACAATGGTTAGTGTTGACTTTATTAATAACAATTCTATTTCTACGCAAGCAAACATTTTTTAGCAGTGTAAGGAAAAGGAAAGACTAGGAAAAAACATAACTTTCTAATTTGTGCCATGCAGTTTGCATGCTGCTTTTTGATGGGAGTTCATGGCTCACTGTGCTAGGTTACAATTGTAACTTATGAACTGCACAGTAACAAAATAATTTCTGTGACAAAAGCAATGACCCACTGTGCTATGCACATAAAATACTATTCTTTGCATGACAAAAGTTCTTTGCAACAGGCATATTATCCATCTGCACTACCTTAGATAAGTCAAAACTGCCACTAGACAAAACTTCCATCTGTTTCCAGCAGTTACAATAATTACCAGATTTATCTTGACGCTTTTATTTTAGCCTGAAAGCTGTTGGATGTACAAGGAACTCTGCAGTGCTTTGCTGCACAAAGGAAGTGATAAATATAAAAACAAGCATGTGTTTTTGTCGAGAGGCCCCAGCTGGAGAAGTGCCGTCTTGCTGGCCCAAGCTGGCAGACCCCCTGGGAATATGTCACAGACACCTGGGCGGGCACAGACCACAGGTTGGGACCCGTGGCTCAATTACATTCAATTATATTTACTCATAATGGCAGGGAGGAGAAATCCTCATTTTACAGAGGGAGAATTGTCTGTCGTGGCGGATTAAGTCATTGTTTGGAGCCCAGTACAAAATACCACCACTTCTCAGAACAGGGAAATGTGTTTCAGAATAGTTGACAGAGGCAATGCTATAGTCAACAAACTCCACAAACAGGGCGAAATTGGGAGGAGGTGGAATGACCTGTGGAGCTGAGTGCATTCCTTGGCCTCCAAGCGTCACCTTGAGGCCCAGAGGACTGGTGGTGCTTCTCCCAGCCCCCCATTACAACTATTTCCCTGAGAGAAGATGGTCTTACAGATCCTACATCCTGAAGGCTTGACAGAAGTCCCTGATGGAGTGGAGACTGGTAAGTTAAACTTATGAATGTCTCACTAAACATAAATGTGGTTTTTCCTCTTAGGTTAGCTGTTGATAATGTCCATTCCACCTCTGTAAAACGGATAAACCTAATTTTAAAAATCACAAATCAATTGTCATCACCAAATCAGCAGCATTATGGTGCTATCACTCCTTTTACTACTGGGCAACATGTGAGGTCAATACATATTTTTTGTTCTTTATTGATCAATTTGTGCTTCTGTTCTTTGTCTGAATGCATTTTATTGCATTTAAGATAACAGGTTCAAACACCCAACTATGATAACACGAAAGTATGGTGCTTGTAAGTCTTTTTTCACCTTTTAACATATTTCACATATGTCATAATTTAGTAAATGTGTGTACATCTTCCCTGCATATATTTTACTAGGAATGTTCAACTTGGTGATGTAAAATTGAAAGGACTACAACTAAATTGATGCCTTGTTTTTGTATCAGGAAAATATGCTTGCAGTGTGATGTTTATCATTGTCTCTTTTCTACCATATATGCACATATGCCAAAATGTCAGGCATTTCTAAAACATCATTTTATGCAATGAATATGTTGTCACTTTCTTGGTATTCCGTTGAAGTGATGTGAATGGTTTTAAAAATCAAATTATGTTGACTGAAATAGTTTATTTCATAGTCTGTTATATTCAGAACTTAAGTTGTAATTATAATAAAGTTACTTAGCAAAGTTCATTTAATGACCAATGGTATTATTCCTACTACATTGTATAATAGTCTGAATTTTAGCCTGCTATGTTTTGGAATGGTTTAGTTCTCCTTTCCCTTGTCTACTGAGTTGGGTTGAATGTGTGGTTTATTTTATGTACACTTCCTAAGTGATCTTTTTCTTTTCAGGACATAGCTTTACATGTTTTTTTTTAAAGTTTGCATGTGTGTAATGTTTGGGTAATTACAAAAAAAAACACTGTAAGGTGTAATCATACCATTAATACTATTTTTTATTTTAGGTTGCTTCATGTGTAGCTCAATACACATTTGATGCATAATCCAGACTTTTACAATTTATTTTCTCGTAATTCATGTTAGGTCCTACACCCGGAGTATGAGGACAACCATCTGTCACTGAGGATACCTCCACTCTATACCAGGATCAGGCCTTCAATGAGGGCTCCATTTCTGCAAGTCTCGATGATGAGGAGCAGCAGTGTCCATCAGGTCAGGTCTGTCTGTGCAGGTAGCTCAAGTAAGTCTCATTGGGCCCAAACCTACACCTCTCACTCCAGCTGTTACAACACCTCTGACAATGGATATGTCCACTTCCTCTGTCCAAAGGAACATCACCCCAATCTTATGACCCCTAGGCCTGGTTGCTGTTGAGCCAACACCACCATCACCACTCCCTACATTCAGCCAGGGCCCAGTGGGATGGGCCATACTGGCTCAAGGGCACAAGGTAGTTGGGGTAGGGTTCTGAGGACCAGCAAAGTGAGGTCACTGAGTTTACTATCAGGCAGGCTACCAATGAAAAAGTCTTGGGATCCCTACATCAATGCCAAGACCTGATGGCCTGGGTACTTACTGAGCTCTGAGACATTAAGCAGTTACAGAGGAAGCACAATGTAAAAATGCAGAATCTTAATTCTAATGAGGTCCCTGACTGGGGTGCTGTTTGGCATTTAGCACCATATGTGCAGGACTTTCCCAGCAACACCTACCCGTTTCTGTGGCCATGCAACATCTGGCCCACTACACTTGCCTCAGCCACAGAAAGGAAGGCCCTGCCACAAGCAAAATCACCTGCAACAACCTCAGTCCCTGCAACTGTGGAACCCTTTTCCCCAGGAGGGGACGTTTATCCAGAGCACCAGGAGAGAATGGCAATACCTCCACCAGCAAGAAAAGCAGAAGCTAATTTCCTCTAGTGTGTGACTACCATTCACTCTGTGGACTATTTTCTGGACACACTGACCATTTTGATGCCTGTTGTATTTTGTACGTTGGACTTCAAGCATTTGTGCCTCTACAATAAGAGTTTCATTCACCATGATTGACTATAACATTGTTTTGTGTCCTTTGTATTTTAGTTATCATCCTGGTTCAGTTCATTTGTGTTTGTAAAATAAATTCTGAACCACAAAGTCAAAGATTGGTGTTGTATTTAGTGTGGTAGTTACTTTTTTATTTCTTCCTTTTATAGTTATTTACAAAATGCAAATAATCAAAATGTATTTTTCCCAAAAAGGGTCCATTTAGGGAATGTTTCTCCCATTTAAAATAGTAGAAATATGATAGGCACCACAAATCATAATGTATTAATTTCATACCTTTGTAAGAAAAAATGGTTCTCATATTTCCCAAAAAATGTGCAACCCATGCATAACCCAACTTGTTTGTGGCATTTTTATTTTTACAGTTCCAGAACTTGACACCATGGAAGAATGGGATATAGGCCCTCATTACAACTTTGATGGTAAATCCCGCTTACCGCCGTGCAGAAGACCGCCAACACACTGCTGTGGCAGCAGAATTCCGCTACAGCTATTACGACCCACATGCCGGA
Organism: Pleurodeles waltl; assembly: GCF_031143425.1. NCBI lineage: Eukaryota > Metazoa > Chordata > Amphibia > Caudata > Salamandridae > Pleurodeles > Pleurodeles waltl. The sequence goes on along the minus strand of NC_090437.1, from coordinate 229,058,404 downwards.
ATCCGCCAAAATCCAGACACCCACACAAGTCCGCCACACCAAAGGTCAGTGATAAACTGGCAATAACAAAACCGACACTGTCACGCCAACAGGAATACGCCCACACTATCACGACCCACAAATCCACGCGGCGGTCTTTCAACCGCGATAAACCAGTGGCGGTACACACCGCCGCGCTCAAAATACACAGACATTTACAAACCACAACCACATTGGACAATTCGAAATACACACACCTGATACACATACACACACCACTCCCACACACTCAATATAATATAAAACACACACCCACATCACCCACAAACCCCTACCACAAAAATTGAGAAAGAAGCACAGAGAGAGACACCACCATCAACAATACCAGCATCCACAGGCACACAACACCACCACTCACACAACATCCACGCACCTCATAAAACACACACAAATACATCCCCTCACACATCACAACACACACCACCCCACACATCACCCACACCACACCATGGCACCGCAAAGACACCCCAGGTTCTCTGAGGAGGAGCTCAGGGTCATGGTGGAGGAAATCGTCCAGGTAGAGCCACAGCTATTCGGATCACTGGTGCAGCATACCTCCATAGCTAGGAATGGGGAGCTATGGCGCAGAATTATAGACAGAGTCAATGCAGTGGGACAGCATCCAAGAACACAGGATGACATCAGGAAGAGGTGGAACGACCTACGGGGGAAGGTGCGTTCCGTGGTCTCAAGACACCAGATTGCAGTTCAGAGGACTGGCGGCGGCCCCCACCTCCTCCCCCACAACTAACAACATGGGAGGAGCAGGTCTTGGCTATACTGCATCCTGAGGGCCTTGCAGGAGAAGCAGGAGGAATGGACTCTAGTAAGTCAAATCTAAACTATTACATCCCCCACCCTACCTGCATGCTATCACATACCCCACCCTCACCCTCACCCCATCACTCCAACACCTCACATATGCCCCACTATCACAACCCACACATCCCAATACCAAGCCCTGCATGCAACAACAAAACATGGACACCCATCACCAAAGCATGTCCACTACAGATACCCACACAGATCTCCAAACCAACTATCACACAAGGCCCTAGACAAGAATGCAAGCACTGGAGTACAGGGTCACCCACCCATTGCACACAATGGCACACACAGATGCAATAATCATGCCTTTACACCCCTGCAGGACCCCTACCCAACGTCACCAGACAGGAGGTTCTAGACATGTCCACTCCCCCCACAGAAGAGGCCCAAAGTGATGACAGCAGCTCTGTCCAACTGGATCAAGATGACCAGCCCGGCCCATCTGGGACCTCGTGACAGTCGGTTCCCCTCACACTGGCACATGCCACCACTGAGCCTCCCCCCTCGGGAAACACCAGCACAGCACCCACCCAGCGGGCCCATCCCTCTGTCCCCAGGACACGTCAAGCAGCAGTGTGTCCACCACCACACGGAACCCAGGCAAACCCACCAACCCAAGAAAATCAGGGACCTGGGGGCAGTGGGCACACAGTTCAGGGGACAGAGGAATAGGAAATCAGGGGGACTGGGAGGACTGCTGCGCGACAGGGGGAGGACAGACCCAGGTAACCCACTCTCCACGAGGCCCTCTCCAACATCATGGGAGCGTACCATCATTCCCAGGAGACAATGGCAAAGGTACTGGCCAAATTTCAGGATACCCAGCGGCTGCAGGAGGAACAGTATCTGGGGATCAGGGAGGAACCTAAGTCCATCAACACTACCCTGGTCACCATTGTAGGGGTGCTGAAGGACCTTGTGAACACCAGGAGGGACACTGTGGCACCTCCGCCGGCGCTAGTGGACAGGAGGCACCGCCACAGGACCACGACACCAGCACCCCACCCCCTGCAGATGGAGAACCACCCCGCAAACGGTCCCTGAGATCCAGGACAAAGACAGAGAACAATGCCAAGACCCCCGCCAGGAAATGAGACCACCCTGAATGTCATCCTTCTGTCCCACTTCATCACCCTGTCCATCCATCAACTGCCCTAGCTCTACTTCCTATGCCCCTTTGGACAATGCACCTGTGAAACAAATAGACTGGACATTGCCATGGACAATCCTCCACCATCACCCCTGCCCATTTTACAACCCCCTCCACTAATTTGCACTGAAATAAACACCCTTGAATCACAAAACAATCTGGAGTCAGTATGTGCTTTCACAAATGTGTATTTGCAATAACTAAGGAAAATAGCAATGTCGATTGTATTGTCGACATACCTATGTCACACATCTCTAGTTCATAAGGTAATATAGCAGAGGTCACACAGTGGGACCCACATCTGTGAAATGAAAAGGCAAAGTGACAAGTCAGGGTCCATACACTGGGTGAAAGTGACAGACATATGATAGGTCTAACAATTGTATGAGATGTGTGAGCCAATTACATCTTCTTACCTGTGTCTCACTGGAAGTATTGCTTGATAACGTTGTTTCTGTTGTCGATATCCTCTTCTTCTGCCTCCTCTTCTTCACTGTCCACAGGCTCCACAGCTGCCACAAGACCTCCTTCTGGACCACCCTCCTGCAGAAAAGGCACCTGTCGTCGCAAAGCCAGGTTGTGCAGCATACAGAAATGGGCACAGACTTGTGAATTGTAGAGGTTCCCCAAACAAACCACTTGGACATTGATGGAATAGTAGCTCTTTCTGCTGTGGTACACTTGTTCATTGCCATGTGGTGGGACCAAAGCAACATGTGCAATATCAATGGCTCCCATCACATATGGGATGTGTGCCAAACCACAGAATTTAGCGTTCACATGGGTCAAATCCTCACATTGAGGGAAGCGGATATAGCTGTCCAGGTGTTTCAACATTGCTGAGAGTACATCCTTCAAATCAAGACTGAAAATAGGCTGGGACATCCCAGCTGGTAGGGCCACTGTATTTTGGAAGTAGCTTATGACCAGTGTGAGAAAAGGCCTCTTTTTGTCATGGATAGCCCCCACTTTTTGTCTGGCATGTGATGTAGCCTCAAAGTTGTTAGTGCCCAGGGACCCTCCTAATCAAGTTCCCTAGGCCAGATCTCTTTCCCTAAAACGACTGTGATGCATTAGTACACTTGGCAACACCTTCAGCTGCCACTATAAGTCCCTAGTAAATGATACTTAGGTACCCAGGGCACAGGGTACTAAGGGTAGGCCCCTCATGGCAACAGCACACATTGTGCCACCCTCTAGTGCCATGCGTCCAGAAGCACCCAGCACTGCCACTGCAGGCTCAGTGTTCTAATACAATTCTAAAAGACAAATCTGACATGGCACACACCCCGTGTGCCCTGTCCACTATACACTGCACTATAGGTAAGTCACCCCTCTGGCAAGCCTTCCAGCCCTAAGGCAGGGTGCACTATATGACATTTGTGGGCATAGAAGCATGAGCAATATTCATCTACTGTGCCGTTGCAAAACCTGGGGCATAGTAAGTGAACAGAGCTGTTATTTTAATGCATGTGCTGGACACTGCTCAGTACGATTTTCACAGCGACATGATGGCTACCCTGAACCCTGAGTTGTTTGGTATCAAACAACTCAGACTGATAAATCCAATCTAGTACCAGTATTGGATTTATACAAAATGTACCAAGTGGTCACCTTAGAGGTGCCCCCTGCAAAAGCTAACTACCCTGGCATGGTTGCTGGCTGGTCACAACCAGCCTGCCACCACCAGACAAGATTCTGAATCCCTGAGGTGAGAGATCCTGCTCTCTGGGATTCAGAACAAAGCCCTTCATGGGTAGAGGTGCTAACACCCCCCCCCCTCAGGAATGTGAAGTGTCCTGCTGGCAAGTTTCAAAGGTATTACTGCCCTTGAAACTCGACCCTCAGGCCTCCTTCTAGCAGCAGCTGGCTGCTCCCTTGCAAACTACCACTTCTGGCAGGAGCAACGGCAGGAAAAATGACAAAGGGTAGAAGGAGTGGTCAGTCATGTCTTGTACCACCCCTCACCTGTTGCATGTGAGGTAACCTCTCCATTTCATTTTCCTCCATCTTGCATGGAAGGAAAATAGCCAATCAGGTGTAGGGAAGTGACCTCTGCCAACAGGAAGTGGTCACTTAGTGATGGTAGATGACCCATTGGTCACTACTTGGTACCCCCTAAAATGCCCACTAAATACATTACTTAGTGGGAATCCCTAGGCCAAGAAATCAGATTCTAAGGACAAAAGAAGACCAGCAACAAAGAAGACCCAAGGTTTGTGAACTGAAGTCCTGCTGCACCAAGAAAAGGTGCCAAACTCTGCCTGCTGCACCCAGGACTCAACAATCACCGCTGAGGGAATGCTTGGACGTCAGATGGACTCTACAAACCCCCACAGGACCTCCACTCTTCAAAAATCACCACAGATCTCCCTCCAGAGTGAAGGCATCACTCTGCAACACCAAGAAACCAAAGACCCAGTGAAGGCCACTTCACTGACCGGCTGCTGACGAATGAGGACAAAACCTACCAGTGTACCAAGTCTGGTGGCACTGCACCCTCCAGTGGCCGGACATCGGACACCCTGAAGAATAGCCCATTCTGGACTAAAAAGGACCAGCAGGAAGCCCCAGTCGATGTACTTCAGGAACCACCTGATTCTCCCACCACAGTGCCCCTTTTAACCTGCAAGCAACCCTCAAAGTGACCTACCTCCTACTTCCAAGGGTACCTTTGTACACAGCTCCTGGCTCACAGATTCGCTCTGCACCCGGCCACTCTGTGCCCTGCACCGAAGATTCCGCAGTGCCCTAAGGGTCGCCACCCCTTGCAACCTCGACACCCCAAGGGTACCCACTGGACTTACCTTTAAGTCAGGCTGTACAGTGCTTTTCCAAGTGGTCCCCGGCAGTGGCCTAGCATCAGCTCCATCATCGTTCTGCAGCTTCTCCCGCCAGATCCTGGAGTCACACAAACTTCTGCTCCAGGGAGCCCACGAAGACGAACTTGACGTACCTCCAAAAGGAAAGACCGGCAAATGCATTGCCTGATTTAATGTGGATTTTCCAAATATTTCTCCATTGATTCCTATGGTGCGTAATTACGCACAAAAAAGACTAACTTATTAAAACTTTCAAAATTCATAACTTAAAAAGTACCTACCTGTTCTGGATGACCTTGGTCTTAAAAATGTTTATAAAAATCTGAAGTATTTTTGTAAACTGGACTCAAGTTATTCTTTTTTGTGTGTGGTCTTATTTATTGATACTGTGAGTACATCAAATACTTTGCACTTCTCCAAGATTAGCCTAACTGCTCGACCAAGCTACCATAAAAATTAAAACATTATGTGGTCTAGTTTTTACCTCTGTAAACCAATGTGTGGTTGCTTGGACCCCTTGCACAGTGTGCCTAGCTTTGCACACTACATTGAGGGACAGTGTCCTACAGGTGGTGATTTGCACTTCAGGATCCATGACTGGGGGCACAAGATTGTACTAACTGTGCTAGGTACACAGGTTGGGGGGGGTATGTTGTTGGCTGAGATGCTGCAGCAGCTAGGGTGGGAGGTGGTGATGTGGGTACATTGAGACTCTCTGTTGCTGTCTGAACAGGCTGACCAGATGTGCCAGGTCTGTTATCCACATGTCCAGGTGTGCTGTCATCCCTGAGGGCTTCATCCAGGGGTGAGTTGGGAGCTGTTCAGTGGACAATGTCTGCCCAGGTGCAGTGTCAATTTCACCTGTTGAGAAATAGAGTAAATTATTATTGGAGGAAATGTGGAATCTACATCCGAATGTTTTGTGTCACAGTAAGAACAGATCTAAGAAAATTTTAATAGGTAGGGTTTCATATTGTGATATATTTCCATGGTATTAAAGTTGTTGAGAAGACATCTGTGGAGGCTGTAGAGGCTGTAAAAACTGTGAGAATTGAGCAGCTCATCAGATGTGCTAAAAAGTTGCATTTTACATGAAGGAATGAACATGACATTTAACAAACAGTTACGCCAACACAGTGGAGAGGTAACACATGCATTTGTCCAATCTAAGGCCTAGTTGTGTAAGATACAGGCAAACACACAACTTGGTTGTCTATGTAGCAGTGGACATCATGTGAGTAGTGCAGAGTCAATGGGTTACCTGCCACTTCTAAATACTTGATGTACACACTTGGTAAGGCATCAATATTTTCATTTGGAGATACCAGGACAACATCAAGCTAGGTAGGCAGATGTGTATTTGAGTTAAGAATGATTTATAGATTACTCAGTACATAATGAGTGAACATCAGTTGTGATGTTGCAAAGAAGTGAATATGGGCAAGAGCACAATGGCCTCTTGTTTTGCGTTATAGAAAGAGGGCATCATGGTTGTTGCAGTCATGCCGCTTTCTAACTCCCAACACTAGACAAATGATAAACTCCATGATGAGTGAATGTCGGTTGTGACATGGCAAGAGCACAATGGCCTCTTGTTTTGCGTTATAGAAATAGGACCTCATGGTTGTTGTAGTCATGTCACTCTCCCTACTTCCCAACACTTGACAAATGTTTAGATTTACATACCTGTGGGCACACTGCAGTCAGGTTGGACCATACATTCACATGAAGACACATACTGTGGGTCCTAGGATGATCTTATGATATTAAAACACTTACAGTCCCCTTTCCATCATATGGCATAAAATGGAAATTGATACATGTAATGTTATGAATGACAACACACATTGAAAATCTACTGCCTCTGATACTTTGGATATTGCATATTATGAAAGTAAATCAACAACATAATGGCAAAAGCTGAGATGTGAGCATACAAGACATTGAAGTTTTGTGACAGTTTTTGTGGTGTATAACTCACCAGAGATGGCCAGGGATTGGAAAGAGTTGCAATGGGGCTCTGGGAGGACCACCACCAATCCTATGGGATTCCATGTGTTGCCTGGAGGCCAGGGAATGTACCTTACCCCTCAGGTCATTCCACCTCTTCCTAATGTCCTCCTTTGTGCGCAAGGTGGTACCTCCAGCATTCATTCCATTGACTATCCTTTGCCACATTTCCATTTTCCTACTGAGAGGAGTATGTTAGACATGGGCTCCAAACAATTGTGGCTCTACTCTTATGATTTCATCCACCATGACTCTCAACTCATCCTCAGAAAACATGGATTTTTGGGACATGACATGACTGTAAATTTTAGTGTGTGACAGCGACTAACTAAACAAGACAAGTGATTTTGGGGAAAAAATTAGAAGAAGTATGTGAAAGGTCTGCCTTATATCACACAAATTAATATGTCTTGCTGTGATGCAGTGGAGCGGCAAAGGCTCATGGTCTGGGACAGGGTGTGTTTTTATAGTGTGATTTGCAGATGTGTCTACTTGGCCAATGGATGTCAGCTGTGTTGTTTTTATATCCATCCAATGGGCACTTTTCTGGAGCTTTGCTCTGAGCGTACTGCGACAACCAATGTCAACTGTCTTTTTGTAATAGGCTCGCCGGTTGGCCACAGCCATGAAGTTGACAGAGTGAACACCTCCAGCATTGCAGCCCACCACACCGTTGGCAGGCAGCAAGTTGTTGACCCAGTCTGCGGATCAAACTGCATACATTGTAATATGGCAGGTGAGAGACCACCTGCACAGTGGTCTTTTTGGGACCATACCGTGGTGGTCTGATGGTGCGACCACCAAACTTGTAGTTGGGCCCTAAGTCCGACTCTTAGACTACTAAAATTCAAATATCAAAATTGTATTCTAGCAGTAGTTTGCTAGGTGAGCAATAACGATCTTAGGTGCATCTCTTATAAAAAATATATTATATTACAAGACTGGATGCTACTGTTATGCATTCATGTTTTTAAAAGTACTCATGTAACAGTTTAATGAAACAAATAACATTACAAAACAACCAACAGTCTAGAATTAGAACTTCTTCAATACATAAATACACCCATCCTGGAATGTTCTTCCCCTTTTAAATGCTGCTTCTGGGCAAGATAAGTAGCATTTGTTTCCAGAGATTTTAATGAGTACATCAGGTTTTGAGGGTTTGCAATTTATGGAAATTCGGTATATGTATGTGCTATATTTGAATCAATCCAATGAATTCAGTGTATAATGTATGTACAACATATGCATGAGGCGATATATTAGGTATTTAGATCAAGATTTTAAGAAACATACTGATACTGTAGACATGTGCCGATTACAGTATTTTTCTGTGTGATTTCAAGTATCTACATCATGCTTTGGTTTCAGTGCAAACTGTGAGGGCAATTGCTTCTCAACAGTAAGGTCATCACAAGCCAAGAGCATACCTCATGCACTGGTAGCAGCTAATTGGTGTTCTTAGAACACAGGCGGGTATGTGCCGAGCATGAGGCTCGTGTTCAGAGATCAGTAAGCTAAGCGCTGGGCTTAGGAGCAGGGAACAGCTAAACACCATGCATTAGCACAGGAGTGAGCTGACAGTTTTGATTAAATGGGGAAAGCGTCTTCTTTATGACACATACTTGTGGGGAAATCTCAAAAGATTTGTTGGCCATATTGCTTTGGGCCACAATAAGTGTACTGGCAATAGGAATATGCAAACACAATTGTGACTCTTGCTGTGCTTTAGCAGTTGGATGTCAGTTTCTACCAGTGTTTTTGCCAAGTGAGTGAAGGGTTGTTTGGCAATAGAAGTTTAGGAATATTTTAGTTTAAATGTGATGAAGAATGTCTTCAGAAAAAGAGAAAGGTGTAGAGGACTTGCCAGAGGGAAAGTTAAGTGAGGAGATAATTATACAGTTGAGTCAACAGGAGATGAGGAATTCTGTGCAGGAAATTATTGAAACTTTTATAGATAAAAGAAGAGAAACATAGGGTCTGATAATGACTACTGGGCCTTATCATAATGAGATTCTGATAGTAATGAAAAAAGGGGAAGGAAGAAAGGAAACCTAAATATTTAGAAAATAACAGAAGTAGTGAGTCACAGTACCATTACGATTTGCTGCACACAAAGCCTAACTGTAAAGAAAGGTGGCCTCAGCAGTATGCTAGAGCGGGATGTCCGCAGCAGCATGCAGGGCATACTAGATGATGATGCATAGGGCAAAGGTTTAGACAGTAAATGTATAAGGGGAGAAGATAAAAATCTGGATAAATATGTGCTGGATTTACAGAAGGGTAATGATGGAGATAATTACTTATTTGGTGAAGAGGTATCGGCTTCAAATTCAAAGCACAGTAAGAAGAATCCTTTGGGTAAAAGAGATGTTTTCCCCTTATAATATAAGACATTCTATCAATCAATCAATCAATCATAGTATTTATAAAGCGCGCTATGTACCCGTCAGGGTTTTCGAGGCGCTGAGCGGTCGAAGAGCCAGGTCTTGAGGAGCCTTCTGAATGCGAGGAGGTCCTGGGTCTGGCGAAGAGATGTGGGGAGAGAGTTCCAGGTCTTGGCGGCGAGGAAGGAGAAGGATCTGCCGCCGGATGTCTTGCGCTGGATTCGGGGTACGATGGCGAGGGCGAGGTTGGCGGATCGGAGTTGACGTGTTGGAGTGTAGAAGTTAAGTCTGGTGTTGAGGTAGGAGGGTCCGGTGTTGTGAAGTGCATTGTGAGCGTGGGTCAGGAGTTTAAAGGTGATCCTCTTGTCTACCGGGAGCCAGTGGAGTTCCTTTAGGTGAGGGGAGATGTGACTTCGGCGGGGTATGTCGAGGATCAGTCGGGCGGAGGCATTTTGGATGCGTTGGAGTCGTTTGATGTCTTTGGTTGGGATGCCTGTGTAGAGTGCGTTGCCGTAGTCAAGTCTGCTGCTGACGAGGGCCTGGGTCACCGTCTTTCTGGTTTCTGTTGGGATCCACTTGAAGATTCTGCGGAGCATTCGAAGGGTGTTGAAACAGGAGGAGGAGACGGCGCTGACCTCTTTGGACATGATGAGGGCGGAGTCCAGGATGAAGCCGAGGTTTCTTGCGTGGCTTGCAGGGGTGGGCGGGGGTCCGAGGACGGAGGGCCACCATGAGTCGTTCCAGGCCGAGGGAGTGCGCCCGAGGATGAGGACTTCCGTCTTGTCGGAGTTGAGTTTCAGGCGACTGTGGTTCATCCAATCGGCGATGGATTTTAGTCCCTCGTGGAGGTTTGTTTTGGCGGTGAGCGGGTCTTTGGTCAGGGAGAGGACGAGCTGGGTGTCGTCGGCGTAGGAGATGATGCTGAGATGATGTTGGCGGGCCAGTTGAGTGAGGGGGGCCATGTAGACGTTGAACAACGTAGGGCTGAGGGAGGATCCTTGGGGGACGCCGCAGATGAGGTTGGTGGCTTTGGAGCGGAAAGGGGAGAGACGGACTCTCTGCGTTCTGTCGGAGAGGAAGGATGAGATCCAGTGGAGGGCTTTGTCTTGGATGCCGGCTTCCTGGAGGCGGGTCAGTAGGGTGCGGTGGCAGACGGTGTCAAAGGCGGCTGATAGGTCGAGGAGGATGAGGGCTGAGGTTTCGCCGTTGTCCATTTGATGTCATCTGTGGCGGCGAGGAGAGCAGTCTCAGTGCTGTGGTTTCGTCTGAATCCGGATTGTGAGGGGTCCAGGATGGAATTGTCTTCGAGGAAGTGGGTGAGCTGAGTGTTGACGATCTTCTCGATGACTTTCGCTGGAAAAGGGAGGAGAGAGATCGGACGGAAGTTTTTGAGATCGTTGGGGTCGGCCTTGGGTTTTTTGAGGAGGGGTTGGATTTCTGCGTGTTTCCAGCTGTCCGGGAAGGTGGCAGAAGTGAAGGAGAGGTTGATGATCTTGCGGAGTTCGGGGGCGATGGTGGCGTTGGCTGAGTTGAAAACATGATGGGGGCAGGGGTCCGTGGGGGAGCCTGAGTGGATGGTGTTCATGCTTGTTATGGTTTCTGCCTCGTCCACGTGGGTCCAGGCGGTGAGGCGGCAGTCGCGGGAGGAGACGTCGGGGGTGGGGTCTGGCGGTGGACCGGTGTTGAAGCTGTCGTGGATGGTAGCGATTTTCTGGTGGAAGAAGGTGGAGAGGTCGTCGCAGAGTTTCTGGGATCTATAGATTCATACTGGTGGCCACTGGAGCATGCAAGAAGTTTTATTAAGAATGGTTAAGGAATCCTTTGGAGAAAGAATTAAGAAGTGTTCTGAGGGGTGCGTGTTCAAGGCCACATATAGATGACAAGGTCTGTTTTACTCCTAATCTTGGTCCTGAGTTCTGTTCAAAATGGGCAGAGATCCTCAAAAATGTCTTAAGAGATTTTTGAAACAATGCCTCTTGGGTATTTTGAGTCCATTGAATGGATTTTACATATGCCGGAGGAAGCATATTCAAGAAGACTTCTATTGGATTTGGATTTATTTAGAGGATGGAGACAGAGGGCTCTAGTGATGGGCAATGCAAATGCTGGCTTTAATGTGGAGAGAAGGAAGGCAGCTTTGAAAAAGATTAATCTAAAATTAGGAGACTTAGCAGGAAAAGAGGTATTCTTAAAAGAGGCTGTGGTGAAGAACTTTAGTAAGTAAAAACCTTCACAGCCTTAGATAAGGCTCTGAATCATATAAGGAGACTTTTGGGGAAAGGTTTTTGGAAAGGCTTGCTGAGGACTTCAGATGTCCCACTACAATTTCAAACAAAGAGGTGCTGGAAGAGGTTTCCAATCTGGAATGACCTTCTATTCTCAGAGGGGAAGGATTTCAAGAGCTAGAGAAATCCGAGCATGAGTTCAAGGAGCTTCTGGATTTCAATGAACGTACAGTGATTGCTTTTGGTTATTTCCAAGAAAAAATAGGTGGTCTGTCAAGGAAATTTACCAAAGTTTGGTAAAGATAACATGAGATCCTCGGGTCCTAGAGATGATTCAGGGTTTCAAGATAGAATTCACAGAGGTACCCAAGAAATCAGAGATCCAAGGAAGTTAGCTTTGAACAAGGATTAGTAGTCAGTAGTGGATAGAGATAAGGATATTGTTGGAGAAAGGAGCAATTGCACAAGTGGGTGAGAAGGACAAGGTTTTTGTAAGTACACTATTTCTGGTAGAAAACAAAGACAAGGGTTAGACACCTGTAATAAGTTTTAGAAATTGGAACAAATGTCTAGTTTGCAGGCATCTCAAGATGGAAGTTATCCATGTTTTGAGAGATATGCTGCTAAGGGACAATTGGCTGGTGAAGCTACATCTGAAAGATTCAATCAAATCAGAAGAAGGGCCAAGGCGATAGATGCCACCTTACCACACTAATGAATAAATATCTTAGTAAATTACCCCAATACAAATTGTGCACAAGACTTGAAGACCAACCCTCCTAGTCCTCAATACACCAGGACAAGGTCCTGGAAATTCAATATCCACATAAAACTTAGCAGTCACATAGATTCCAAATATAAATGAAAGGTTCAACATAGTCTGATTCCAAAGTTATTGACGGCAGATTCTCACAACTTCCTTCTCGGTGGAGCAAGTTATTTTTATTCATAAATGTTCATAAAAAACATCTTCCTTTACAGTTCGTAGTAACTATAGTATCCTCTTTTTATTCATAAAGGTTCATAAAAAAATCTTCTTCTATAGTTCATAGTAGCCATAGTAGTTGCAATTCATAGTAGCCATTGTAGCCAACACGTTTCATCCTGAAGGACCTCTCCAAGGCTAAAACCATACAAATACAACTATATGTACACATAAATACACATAAATATATATAAAATCTTTTTTTACAAATATTAGACTTTACATTCTATTTTACAAAGACACACATTATTCACATATTTACCCAAAACACCACCTTACAACGAGAAGCATTCTTACATTTGCACTAGTGTTTATTGAAAAGAGGATATTTATTAGTGACCTGCTTGCTTTAGACCTCAAAGTCACATTTAATCATGTGACTCATTTACTGCTCTGTGCAAGACCATTACGAAATTTTAAACTATAACATGTCTGATCGAGAGGCAAGCTCTATATGTCATTGATTTGTTTCTATGTGTCTACTCTACATTATATAGTCACATAAATAACAATTCCCCGTCTCATTAATAAAAAAAACATATAACACTGAATTTGAAAAAGAAATGAGGTAAAATAAAATCATGAGGACAAACAATAGTATAACTTCATTGAACAATCCCATAAAGCATCAAGCAATATACACTAAAAAAATATGTATGAGAAAATAAGATGCTATTTTAAATATCACAAATTTAAATTCAGTCACCACTCGATATTAGAAAAACTTTTTAGCTCTTATATTTAGCAGCAAGGGAAAAGAAGGTGCAGAAAACATTACAGACCCTAATTTAGTCTGCAGCAACCCTTACCTCAAGTATCAATTCTTCAACATTTCTGCTACGGCGTCCCATTGTGGAAAAATCAACGAACCAATTCCTTCATTCATGTCTGCATTTTTATATCCTGAAAGTGATTGCTGTCACCTGAGGCTTTAACCAGGATCTTTACAAACTCAAGCGTTTCTGGCGGCCATCTTGAACTGACTATGAATATCTTAGATTTCGACTGCCCGTATGTCCATCGGCAATTATGTCAGTATTTAATAAGATGTTTCATGAATGTATAGATTGCTAGAATACTGCAAAATTGGCAAAATATGCTATATATATTCCTATAGATGATATGGAAAAAGCAAATTCGTAACATAAAAATGAACAGATATACATATACATAAAGCCCTGTTCAGAACATGGCAGCCGTATTGAAAAGCCAGAACCACTGCACATTTGAATATTTATGGTGGCCATCTTGAGATGTCTACGATTATCTAGATCTCACCTGCCTCTGCATCCCATTAACAGTCATATATGTGTTTAATCTAATGCTTCAAAGATACATATTAAATATGATGCTTTGAAGATATCCATGCAAGCTTTATATTAAGTTTGTGTAAACGTTTACTAAGTTTGTATCATGAACACGTCAGACTAACATGTACATACCTATAATGCCATCCAAAACAAGGCGGCCATCTTTAAATAATATAGGCCCTCATTATGACCCTGGTGGTCGGTGATAAAGTGGCGGTAATACCACCAACAGGCTGGCGATAACTACCGTCAAATTATGACCATGGCGGAAAGATCTCCGAAAGACAGCGAATGTACCACTCTGGCCTCCATGACGGAAACAACCGCCACTGCGGTGAGAGCCGCCAACAGCCAAGCGGAAGTCAATGTTCCACCCACCATATTAAGACACAGGACACTGCCACCTTTTACCGGGTGGTACCAACGACATCAAAAGCCTGGCGGAAACTGAGCTCAGAAGTGAAAGGACTCACCATTGGAGACACAGGGAAGAACCACGCCACCATGGAACCTGAACTGCATGTTTTTCAAATGATATTCTACGTTCTGCTCCACCACAAACACCAACGCCGGCAAAGACGACGACGGTGAGTACAGCCGCCTAGCACACAAGGGAGGGGGGGAAAAAGAGAGTGACAAACACGCGTACAACACCCCCCCCACACACACACACACACCATACACACAACCAGATGCATTACAAAAACAATTTGACCCCTTAACTTGGCTGAATAATTCAAGGACAAAATGATTTCGCCAAAGTGTTTGTAATAAGATCGACACAGTAGAAATAATAAGTTAGGCAAGATAATAGATATAAGCATATTTACAGAGAGAAGGACACAGCCCAGTCCTCGATTTATGTGGGCCACATGGCCACAGGCCAAAGTCCAAGGCCACACGTCACCTGCTTCAACACGGAGAGAACACTGCAGGGGCATCAGCTATTAAATAGGCAGGCACCTCAGGGAGACGGAGGACGGGGGGCACATCAGCCAGGAGATGTAACAAGACCACTGGTTCTGGAGGGGGCAACATGCCCTGTGCTTGATCCTGGGGAGTGATGGGCCACAGTCTCTCATCTGGGTGTCTTACCCACTGGTTTTGGAGAGGGCAACATGCAGTGTGCTTGGTCCTGGGGAGTGACGGGCCACAGTCTCTCATGTGGGTGTATTACCCACTGGTTCTGGAGGGGGCAACATGCCCTGTGCTTGGTCTTGGGGAGTGATGGGCCACAGTCTCTCATGTGGGTGTCTTCCCAACTGGTTCTGGAGTGTACAGGCCGCACAGCAGCCCATGGAGGCAGGATTACATACCGTCTGCCAGAAGTGACGGCTGCACTGTGGTGGTGCTGCTGGTGGGGGAGGCTCCTGCCCATCCCCTGCACCCTCGGATGGATGCACAGTGGTGGTGCTGCTGGTGGGGGGAGGCTCCTGCACATCCCCTGCACCCTTAGGTGGATGCACAACCATGGTTGGTGGTGGAGGCTCCGTCACAGTTCCTGGTCCAGGCTACTTGCCCTTCCTGTCTGCTGGTGCAGACTCCTTACTCTTCCTGCCTGCTGGTGCAGGCTCCTTGCTCTTCCTGCCTGCTGGGGGACTCATTGCTCCTCCTGCCTGCTGGTGCAGGCTCCTTGGCCTTTTGGGTGGCAGGTGCAGGCCCCTTGCCCTTCTTGCCTGCTGGGGCGGTCTCTTTCCCCTTTAGGCTGGCTGGTGCAGGCTCCTTCCCCTTCAATGCATGTGACCTGAATCCCTTTCCACCACGAATGGGTGCGGTTAAGACTGGGCCCGTGGACTGGGTGGCTGAGGTGTTTGGCTAGGTTCATGATACCCTGGCCATAGGTGCAGGACAGGGGGTAGGGAAGAGGTCAGTGGTGGATAGGAACAGTTTTTTAGGGACATTTGGTTGGGAAGAGGGAGAAGGAATGGGAGTGGATGATGAGGGAGTGGTTGTTGGAAGTGTCTGTCTGCTCCTTTTGGGTGCAGGTGCATGGGCTGTATGCTGCTGTGAGGTCGATGGCTGTTGGGTGTCTGAGTGCTTGTGTTTGTGTACTTTAGGGGGGCAGACACAGTGGGAGAGGACACAGTGGATGTGTGCATGGCTGTTGTGGAGGTGTCTGCCAGTGAGGTGTGTGTTCTGCTTGGTGTGGTGATAATGCTGGCAGTGGATGATGATGTAGTGCATGCAGGTGTAAGTGTACATGTGGCTGGGAGGGAGGTGGTGGAGGGTGAGGAGGGTGAGACAGTGTAAACACTGGATGTTGTTGTGTCTGCAACTGGATGGTGTTTGTGTGAATGCCTGTGGGATGAATTGTGGTGCTTGTGTTTGCCTGTGACACTTTTGGGTGTTGTCTTGTGTGCATGCTCGTCTGTATGTGTGCTTGGGAGAGGTTGGGGTTGAGGGGAATGGGACTGGGAAGTGGAAGGTGGAGGGGGAACAGTAGAAACAGAGACAATGGCTGCCATCAGAGAGGAGGCCAGAGCCTGAATCGATCTATGTTGGGCCGCCAATCCAGTGTGAATGCCCTCCAGGAATGCATTAGATTGTTGCATCTGGGCTGCCAGCCCCTGGATGACATTCACAATTGTTGACTGCCCTACAGAGATGAATCTTAGGAGGTCAATGGCCTCCTCACTCAGGGCAGCAGGTCCAACTGGGGCAGGGCCTGAGGTGCCTGGGGCGAAGGAGATGCCCACCCTCCTGGATGAACAGGCACGGGCAACTCGTTGAGGGGCTGCTGGGAGGGCGGTGCTGGAATGGGGGGTGGTGGCTGTACCTGTAGCTGGGGTGGTCACAAAAGTGTCCGCCACCACCAGGGAGCTTCCATCGGAGGAGGAATCT